>NC_090437.1:459106205-460576991 GCF_031143425.1 Pleurodeles waltl
AAGAGATTCCAGCAGAGGAAGTGCCCTGAATTTGACCAGGCTTAGACTAGAAGCAGAAGATTTAATTAAAGGATCGATAGGGTTGGACAGAATTGACTCCTTCCGAGAAGACAAGTTGCTTTACTTGTGTAAACTGATTACGAAAACAGCAGGAATAATACATCATACACCCAGAGTGCAAAACATTGGCTCCTGTTCAACTGGATCAGTTCCCTAACAGGTTTGCAGCCAAGTCAATTAGCAAATCTAAATGGAGCCTTGGATATGGCCCCCACTTTAACCACTCTTTGGGCAATTATCCTCTCCCATGATCCACAGGCATCACACAAAATGCCTAAGTAACAAAAGTAAGACACTTTTCCTATTTGTATCCCCCCAAAATGAAAGGCCTTCATTTTTGCAGCTAAGGGACCACATGTCAAAATAAATGATTTCTGAAAATTGACCTTGTGTTTTGATTTGAACATGAAGTCATATAACCCATTCTGCAGATGTTGAAGGCCATTTGCAGTTAACGCCAAAAGTAAAACGTCATCTGCATATAGGAGGAAAGGTACTGCCTGGGCACTGATACATGAAATTTCCTACTATAAGATTCTAAAAAATCCCCTAAAGAATTAATATATAATACAAACAAAAAAGGTGTGAGAATGCAGCCCTGTCTCACTCCTCTGTATACCCCTATTGGACAAGAGCATTCCCCAGAGAGCCTAGAGCGCACCTAGTAAATGAGTCTGAATGCAATCTCTGCATTAAATCCACTAATATAGGACAAGCCTGATCCATTAAATCCCAGAAAAGTGCCCGGTCTACTAAGTCAAAAGCACAGGAGAGGTCCATTAATGCCATAAATGCCATGTGAAGGGCACCTCCCCCGGCTTTGAGGTACTTCACTCAGTTAAGGGTCAAATCTAGGGCCTGCTCTACTGTATTAAGTACAGATGCATAATTATTAAAATCAGATAACCATTCCTCACTAACTGCAATTGGTGAAGAAACTAAAATTTCCCTTTGAGTGGCCGAGGCCTCCAAAGGTTTAAAAATGTCAGAAAAATGATCGATCCATTCCTGGCTGCTGATATGACACTCATTCCAGAGGTAAAATTATCAGTAAAAAACAGATAATTGACAATCTCCCAGAAGGGTTTAACCATTCTTTAACTTAGCAGCTTTACGTAAATCCTCCAGGCCTTAATCCTCAATTCCTGCTTCCTTTTCAATAGGGCTTGTTTATAAACCCGTCTGGTGCTTCTTATAATCTCTAGATTTTGAGGTCAGTAGGTAGTGTCCTTTTTAAACACTTTTAGCGCCACTGTGAATTCTCCGCTAATCCATGGTTTCATTGATCGCTCTCTTATCTGTCTATTAGAAATTAATGGGCATACTGCCACACTACTAATATTACTGAAGCTCTCAAGAATGTAGCCAGGGGACCTATCTAGTGACAAACAGCAAGAAAAATAATTCAACATATTTTTAATTAAATCATACAAAAATACTTCTGGATTTACATTATTCCACTTATGAGCCCCTTTATGTGCCATGTAAATAGAATAAACCAGTGGCTTTTAACGGAGCTAACAAATAATTACCAAGCAAGCAAATATGGATGGGGTTATGATCACTAAAAGGTAGAATATGTTCTTTAAAATGTCCCAAAGTACATGCCAAATTAGATGATACAAGCATGAAGTCCATCGTGCTGCCCCTACCTGACCCGGTGAATGTGTGAGGACTAATGTCATTTTAGCCAAATATATCTGAGGCAATGTCCACACACGAAAGGTCAAAATGAATTTATTTATGACATCACCATAAATGGAATTTGAAAAATGGCCATTAAAATTCCCCTGTGAATCCGAGAACCCACAAATGCGTTGCCCACTAAACTGACATTTTGTGATATTAAAATTGCATACCCATAATAATGAGAAAGACGCTTTCTCGTGCCTACTACAAAATACTGCAAGCGTCTTCTCCAAATCCTCAATGATATCTGCTGATTGAGAAACAAAATGGTTATAGTAAAAATGATTTAGAATCAAATTTATAGCCTTAGCTTTTTGTAAATGTTAAATTTGGAAATTTTGGGTAGAGGTAACAACCCTAACCTTCAGATCATCTAACACACAGGAGAAAAAGAACACCAATCCCCCCTTCCCTCTTCCAGCTGGCAAAGGTATAGCTGCTGAGCAATATACCCATTTAGTGTACCAGGGTAAGTGGCCCACGTTTCCTGGCAGCATATAATGTCATATTTAGCATTGCAGTTCAACCAGTCCTTATTAATGAGTTTATCATGCACCCCTGCGACTTTCCATGATAAAAACTGCAAACCATGGACACCTTCTGCACAGCTCATATGAGAATGTACTTCTAAAAGTGGATCCCCAGAAGCAGGACGAAGAGCAATATCTTTACAAGAGAGCACCATTGGCATGACCTCACCTCCATATTCTTTAGGCTTTAATGGGGTCAGGCGTCAGTCAATGTCCAAGAAATCTGATAAAACCTCAAAATGATTAGGATGGACAAATAATGTTGGCGAGAACAGCCTACGGGGTGGCTCATTATATCTGAGAGGCCTGAAATATACTTTATTTCAGGATCAACTGGTGGTGGCAGATGAAAAAAGTCTAGTGGTCTAACTTTTATTCCTCTTTGATTCTTATCTTTATAACTCAGGTGAGACAGCAAAAAACTGGCCCACTCAGCATCCTTAAAACTTAGCACAACACAGTCCCCTGCAAGATTCATTAAAGTGGGGCCAACCGAGCAAACTTTACAGGCCATAGTAATTTTATTATAAGTTTATTGATCACTGTTTGATGGAAATGCACTCTGCAGGATGGAATGTGACCCAGCCCCATCACCTGGGCCAGAGGTGAACATAGAGGCACTGGTAGGATGGTCAGTAGGAGCTACACAAATGTTTAACAAAGGGCTCAAGTTATCTTGCCCCCCTGAAAACTAGTAGGAGCACCAAGAAAGACCTAACCACTTGCCTGGATAGACTCCGGGCAAAGACCCCTTTTAGGTATGTTTAACAATTGATCCAGATGATTCTCCATTTTCCCTAAGCGGACCAGTATCAGATTCAAAATGTCTGTAATCAGCTTCCCAATGTTCGAAATAAGATCCTCCTGTGAAAACAATGGCCCCCATTGGCCATCTGGCAAACCCCCAAAGACTCCTCTTTACTAGGGCTGGGAGCATGTTTATGAACAGTGACCTTCTGCTTTTTTGCTCTTGTGATAATTTCCGCTTTCTTTCTTTTCGAAACAGTGGCCTTGGCATTAATTTTAGGAGTCGCTCCACCTCCTACAGGATGAGCAGCATTATAGGAGGCCAGCTTCGGTCCTTCCATGGGCCTCCACAAACAACAACTGGCAAGAGTGGCATTACTGATGGAACAGACTCCACACTTAGAGGTAAATCTCCCTCCAGGTATTTCATCACTCCCGGAGAACCCAGGATTAGTACTGGGGCTGACACTGAGGCTGATTCAAAAGGAGGGGATGAGGATAACAACAACCTTCCCTCAGCCAGTTCAATTTCCATAGTGAGTATACCCACAGCTCATTGTAAGAAGGCATCCAATGTAGAATTAGAGGTGGATGGGGCTGATGAAACACTGTGTCGGCCCATGATCAACGGTGGGGCAGAAAAAGCTCCCTCAGACAAAATAACAAGCTGTTTACTGTGAAACAACCACTTCCTGGTTCGACATACTAAAGGGTGCTATGAGTAACTAACTATCCCCTTTATTTAGACAATAAAAATTAAATTGCAGTACATTGGCAGCCGCCAAGCCTTCAATCCTCACGACCTTCTCCACAAAAGCAGAACAAACTGGCCAAGAGGGGTGGCCGATGTGCCAAATATGATACCATACTGCTAAATAGCGTCTTCATATTGTCCCTACATCTTAATTCTGAAATGACATGTGCTCTGCAAGCTTTGATAATATACAGGAGTCCATATTGCTAAGTTGCCCATCTTGCCATAAGTTCAAAATTGCACATTGTTAAGGAAACACGCTGTACCAAATAGGATACCGTGCAAAAAAACAGTATCTCCATGTTGTATCTCCATATTGAAAAGTGGCGTATGCTGAGCAAATTTAAATTCTGTGCAAATATCGATGTTCCTAAATTGCTCTTTCAGGCACAAGTTCAAATTAGAAAACATGTTCCCAATTGTAGTGCCGTACAATTAAACAGTGTCTCTATATCTTGCCTAAATATTGTCAAATGATATGGTGACTTGTCCTGTGCTGACCGCAATATAGTGCAAATTATCATAATTCACACATTTGTACATAATGGCAAAAATAATTAATCAAGATGTAATGTGCCATATGGGCTACTATACAAACGATCAATGTCTCCAGGTTGTGCCTGCATATTACCCAGTACTAAATTACACCTAATGTGTCCACTTTAGTCTGCAAATCATTGATATTTATAAATCATACATGATATTTATCATTGCGCACAACACAAAGCACATGATGTTAAATGCACAGTACTACATATGGTACTTTACAAATCCACAACCTCTCTAAATAACATGGTCCCATATCATAAAATTTCAATGTGTTTGGTCACGGGGGTGTAGAAAATGAATGTATTTAAAAACAAAAACTCATATACTATACCGAATAATGTGCATACAAAAACAAATAAACACATAAAACCAACATGTGCAAAATAGCTTATGCATTAATAATCACAGCTAATTCTTCATATCTGACTGCTTTATCCACTATCATAGCACCGAATAGGCATCCTATACTTTCATACTGTTGTCACAACACATATGGGATGAGCAATTACCACAAGTTGTTAATGATAGCATATAAAAAGATCAAACCCCTCAGAATTTAAGATGAATACTTGATCATTGCAACGCGGGGAGACTTTCAGATCAAAATATTCAATATCCGGCTATAACGACCTGATACAGTACTAATTAGAGATCATTACATCCCCTAGAAATGCACATGTAGTTTTCTGTATCTAAGTTGTGCCCCCATGGCTTTTCTGTTCCCAACGATAAAATCATTCTGTATTACATTTATCTTAATTCCAATGCTGTGTCTCCCATCCTGGGATCTACCTTTACACGTTTGATGCCATAAAAAGTCAAACTCTCACAGTCCCCTTCATGAACATCCCAGAAGTGTTTTGATAATGGATAAGATGTCTTGATTTTTAATCACTCTAACGTGTTGTAAGAATCTAATCTTCAGTTTGTGGATGGTACTTCCTACATATTTTTTGACAACCCATTGGATAATGTTAAAAATGGGGTCTTTGGTTAGTGGTCAGGTTACCCCCTGTCCAAGCAAGGACCCTCACTCTAGTCAGGGTAAAAGAGAATCACCCTCAGCTAACCTCTGCTTACCCCCTTGGTAGCTTGGCACGAGCAGTAGGCTTAACTTCAGAGTGCTAGGTGTAAAGTATTTGTACCAACACACACAGTAACTTAATGAAAACACTACAAAATGACACAACACAGGTTTAGAAAAATAGGAAATATTTATCTAAATGAAACAAGACCAAAACGACAAACATCCACAATACACAAGTCAAGTTATCAATTAAAAAGCAAAAAGAGTCTTCATGTAGTTTTAAACACACACTAACACTGTTAGCGTGAAAATGTACCTTGGGTATGTCAAAAATAAACCTGCACGGGTGAGTATGTGTTAAAAAGGGCTTGCGATGTGTCGATTTCACTCATGAGCGAGACCTTGCTTCATTTCTCCTTTCGTCGGGTCAGGGTGCGTCATTTCTTCTATCCGCAGGAGAGCGATGCGTTGATCCGGTCAGCACTCTCGGGTCCGGGCAGGCCTTGCGTCGTTTTTATACGCCCAGCGGTGTTTGCATCAGAAAACCAGAAGCACGATGATCCGAAAACCATGCAGCGCGGGTGGCGATCTCACCAGCCCCAGTCAGCGATGCTGTGCGTCATTTCTCCTGCCCTGGGTGTCGATCTTCGGGTCGCATTGCAGGAGAGCATACATTTTCAGCCGCGAAGCCGGCGGTGCAACGATTTTTCAGCCACAGATCAGAGTTGCGTCGATCTTTTCCCTGCACGGCGTTCTGTGCGTGTATTTATTCCTCTTAGGCTGCCAGCTTCTCCTTTCAGGGTCCCAGGAACTGGATGGGCACCACTTGGCAGAGTAAGAGTCTCTCCAGAGACTCCAGGTGCTGGCAGAGAGAAGTCTTTGCTGTCCCTGAGACTTCAAACAACAGGAGGCAAGCTCTAAATCAAGCCCTTTGAGATCTTCACAAGATGGAAGGCACACAAAGTCCAGTCTTTGCCCTCTTACTCTGGCAGAAGCAGCAACTGCAGGTTAGCTCCACAAAGCACAGTCACAGGCAGAGCAGCTCTTCTTCTTCAGCTCTTCTCCATGCAGAAGTTCCTCTTGGTTTTCAGAAGTGTTCTAAAGTCTGTGGTTTTGGGTGCCCTTCTTATACTCAATTTCTCCTTTGAAGTAGGCCTACTTCAAAGCAAAGTCTCTCTTGAATGTGAAATCCTGCCTTGCCCAGGCCAGGCCCCAGACACTCACCAGGGGGTCGGAGACTGCATTGTGTGAGGGCTGGCACAGCACTTTCAGGTGTGAGTGACCACTCCTCCCCTCCCTCCTCGCACAGATGGCTCATCAGGAAATGCCGACTACACCCCAGCTCCCTTTGTGTCACTGTCTAGTGTGAGGTGCAACCAGACCAGCTGTCAAACTGACCCAGAGAGGGAATCCACAAACAGGCAGTGTCACAGAAATGGTATAAGCAAGAAAATGGTCACTTTCTAAAAGTGGCATTTTCAAACACACAATATTAAAATCAACTTTACTAAAAGATGTATTTTTAAATTGTGAGCCCAGAGACCCCAAACTCCACATGTCCATCTGCTCCCAAAGGGAATCTACACTTTAATCAGATTCAAAGGTAGCCCCCATGTTAACCTATGAGAGGGGCAGGCCTTGCAACAGTGAAAAACACATTTTGCAATATTTCACTGTTAGAACATATAAAACACATTACTATACAGTATGTCCTACCTTAACCATACACTGCACACTGCCCTTGGGGCTACCTAGGGCCTACCTTAGGGGTGCCTTACATGTAAGAAAAAGGAAGGTTTAGACCTGGCAACTGGGTACACTTGCCAAGTCGAATTTACAGTTTAAAACTGCACACACAGACACTGCAATGGCAGGTCTGAGACATGATTACCTAGCTACTTATGTGGGTGGCACAACCAGTGCTGCAGGCCCACTATTAGCATTTAGTTTACAGGCCCTGGGCACCTCTAGTGCACTTTACCAGGGACTTGCTAGTAAATCAAATATGCCAATTATGGATAAACCCGTTACATACAATTTACACAGGGAGCATATGCACTTTTAGCACTGGTTAGCAGTGGTAAAGTGCTCAGAGTTCAAAAGCCAATAGCAACAGGTCAGAAAAAATAGGAGGCAAAAAGATTAGGGATGACCCTGCATAAACTGAAAGTCTAACAGATAATATAAACTGCAAATTCAGTTTCACGGATGATTCTTTCTGTAATGTGACACACTCACCTCAAACGTCTCAGAAAAATGCATATTCACTGCATATTTGCATGCTTTGCAATGACCACAGCACCAGAAATCAAGACTCTTTTTTGACAACCATGTTATTTTCTCTTTTCTCATAAATACACTTCTAGTTAACATATCCCTCACTGATCTAGTTTCACGATATCTGATCTGGGAGTGCTGGCCAATCCTTGTCTTAATGTGTGCATCTTGTTGAAGAACATGCCAGTTGCGAGTTAAAATAGCTTGAAGTGCTTTATGTTCATTATTGAACTCCAGAAAGAATCTAGGTTGGGAAGTACCCACACCTTCCTGTTATTTAAAGAGCAAATCCTTTCTTTTCTGCATTTTGCCCTTTCCTATATATCCATAAGGACCTTTGCAGATATCCTCTCTCAGAAAATCTCTTTATCACCGATATTTCATTTTCAAATTCCAGATCACATGAAATTATACTGCGAGCCTGCAGAAATGGGCTACATGGGATGCTCCTTTCCAGAGCCCTCAGGTGCCAGCTGTTACCATCCAATATGGAGTTGCAAGCTGTTGGTTTTCGGAAAACAGATGTTTCCAATTTCCCATTTCTCACTTCAAGAAATAACTAAATTTTGCTTTCATTCCATGTTACTACAAGATGCCTATTAAATTTTTTCTTATTCAGTTTGCTAATATATTCCTGTAGTAAGCTCTCTTGTCCATCCCATATGAGAAACAAGTCATCAATAAAACAGACCCATAGCACCACTTACTCTATACAAGCACTCAGCTCGTCAGACCATGCTACCCCTTTTTCCCACCATCCAATGTATAGCTTGGAATATATAGGCGCAAATGATACCCCATCGCCTGATTTAGTTTTTTGGTGGTAGCATTCACTGTTAAATAAAAAAGATGTTATGTGTCAAACAGAATGATAACATGGTCCTCAACATTTCAATGTGCTGTGCAAACTCTATGGAACTCGTTCTCAAAAAATATCTACTGCTTCTATGCCAAACTGATGCTTGTAAAGATGTGACATCCATTGTCACTAAAGAATAAGTGCTTTGCCAAGGAATATTGTCAATCTTGGGTGTCACGTAGGTATGATGGAAGTTCTGTCACATAGAGACAAAAAAAGAGGTCTAGATATCTAGATGTGTTCTCTAAAAGAGAACGTATCATGTTTATGATGGGTCTCTCAGGAGGATAATGATTGTCTTTATGACTCTTCGGTAGAAAATAAATACAGGGAATCCTTGGAAAGTCCTCTTTCAAATATATGTATTCTTCAGTTTCAATGAGTTGACGACTTAGGCACCCATGTAACATCTCATGATAGCTTTTTTGATATAGACTTGAATGGGAATTCCTTTAAGTCTCTCGTAATAATCACAGTTGTGTAATTGCTTCTGAGCTTCCTTAATATATTGGCCTGTATCCATATTGATGATGTTCCCACCTTTATCTGAAGGCTTTATGATTAGAGAGTATTGATTTCTTTCTAATCCTTCTGGGTAAAGTTGCCACATCTTTTAGTTTTTGTCTTTGTTCATAATTTGTTGACGTCTCCATCCACCAGCTAATGAAAGATGCCAACTAGATTTCCACTCAGTAATTGTGGATTGAATCTACTAGATGGCTTTAGATGGCTAGTATTAGAATGATCTGTGACAAAGCCCAGAAAGCCCAATCTTTCAATATCTGTGTTCTCAATTTCAGTGGCAACTTGACCATCCTGTGTAATTTTATCTGCTAGATCTTTTATGAGGTCTGGGATATCTCTTTTTTTATACCCTAAATAATCAATATTGTGAGATTCTTAAATTGGTTTCCTTGAAGGAGATCTCATTACATAGTATTTACTCGGGTGCAATTTCTGCACAAATTTGTATGTTTCAATACAAGTTTTAGTGTAATCCCAGTTTATGGTTGGACAGAAGCTTAGACCAAGATTCAGGATCCTCTCTTGATTGATGGTAAGTGCTGTCTAAGAAACATTTACAAACCTTGCATTTATTGGGGAGTGTCTGTGAGGTGGAGAAACTATCTATTCCTTTGGCACATATTCCATTTCCGTTTCCCCCTCCTCGTTTTGTGCCACTGCGGCCTCACCCTCTGCTTCTGGTTGATTACGGCATGGTCATTTGCATTAGTCTCATCTCCCCTTGAAAATCCATCTTATTCCGTGGTGCTTCGTCAGCTGGACTCTGGATCTGGACTCATATCTGTGTTGCTAAGAGTGACATCTAATCTGCCCCCGATATTCAATTTTTCTTTTACTCTTAAGGTATCATATTTACGAGCAAAGGAGGGACACGGAGCTGGACGGAGATGCAGCAGATGCAAGATGCAGCTGTCAGGCAGAAGGGGAGGGGCTTGGAGCCAAGAACCGGGAGGATTGTGAGACTGCCCGTCCGTGAGGAGCGGGAGCCATGAATTGTACCACGGCATTGCAAAGTGATTGCATTGTTCATGCCAGTGCCCATTGGGAATAGCTGTGAACAGCTGAGACCCAGAGGAGCCATCCCTGCCTCAGTCTCCATGGTGACCGGCACTCTGCGGTCACCCAGGAGGGGCAGGTAGTGGGTAGCGGGGGCAGGAAAGGCAGCAAAAGCAGAGGGAGCAGCGGCAGTAGTGAGCGAAAGTGGCAAAGTGGTGAAACAGCAGGGGGTGTGGGGAGGAAAGTGCCCAAGCCCGCTCTCACTAACTCAGCAATCCAGCAACTTTTCAGTTGCCTAGCCCTCCCTGCTTCTGCTCCCTCCGTAATTCAGCTAGTGATTCCATCAGCTCCATTAGCCTTGAGACTTTCACCTAGGCTTTAAGCACTGCTGAGTTTGCAAGTGAGTGCTAGACAAGTGCAGACAAGGAGTCCTAAGAGAACTGAAGTAGGGCATGGGAAGGTAAAAGCTCAGAGCTGCGGGTCCTTGAAGTGGAGCAGAAGCAGCTGGCATTAGCCAGTGTGGCTTGCTCTTCTCTGGGGGCCTGCCCTCCTCAGTCCTCTCCTCAGCCTGGAGCTTGTAGTATTTGTTACCTTGGAAAAGACTAAAAACATTACATTATATAACAATTTGTTTGCTAATCTTTTAAGGCATTTCTCTTATCAGGGTTCCAGACGAGGAAGACTCACATTCTTAGCATGATGGCCAAACACCTTTGAATGAGTAGAGCTTTTCTCAACAGGGCATGCAAAAAGATTAAGGGGGTCATTAAAACCCCGGCGATACTTACCGCCATAATATGACATTGGCGGGTTGGCTTCACACCGACCGCCAAGGCAGTATCAGATGGATATCTCCAGCCCGGCGGCCGTCACTGTTCCGTCTGCGGGATTATGACCCCGCCTACCGCCATGGTTTTCGTGGCTTCCTTAACGCCATGAAAACCATGTTTGTAGGCACAATCAGTGACAGGAAATTCTTTCCCTGTCACTGATAGGGGTCTCCCCCCCTCTCTCCAGTTATCCCCCCCACCTCTCCAAAGCCCCCCACCCCCCACTACATTCACATCCCCCTTCACACACGCATACACACACCCATTCCTACATGCATCCACGCATGCATACATTCATTCACACACACATCCGCACACACTTTCATACCTACAAGCAGACATGCATTCACACAACACGACATACACGCACTCACACCTTCATACATGCACACACGCATTCAACATGCAACACACACCCGCATCCACGCACACACTAACATTTCACACCACCACAAACACACAACACCCCCCCATGTCAGTGACCTGACTTACCTGTGTTCAGGGGGTCCTCCGGCAGGAGACGGGACGGGGCACTGCTGCCACCAGCAGAACATTGCCAGGCCGTATTATGGGTCATAATACGGCTGGTGGCGGACTACTGGCACTGCACTGATGGTGGCAGCAGCGCTCCTTACCGACATGGTCGCAGCCAGATTTCCACCATTCTTCTGGTGGAAATCCGGCTGTGGTCTTCATACGGCGGACGTCTGGTAGCCGCGGCGACGGTCTTTTGTTCTTGCTGCGGTGGTAGGCGGTTTTTACCGCCAATCTCAAAATGAGGGCCTCAGTCTAACCTCCTTAGAAATTAGGGTATCTCTCAATTAAATATAAAAAGCTCAAACTCCATTCTTCCTTTTTTCAAAAAGGAGTCACCTGATGAATCGGTTTCCAAGGAGGACATTGGTTCAATTGCTAGAAATTTGGACATCAGTGGAAAGGATGTGGATTCAAATACTTTGGCTAAAAAGCCTATTTTCTCTGGGGGAGAATTAGGGAATAATATTTCTCCCACATACAATGTGTTAGGTATTCCTGAAGCAGGTGATCTTACCCTTCCCAATATTGAGGTGAATGTCGCTCAAGTTGCCAGGAGTCTTTCTGCATGTTGTGAGACTACGCCTCCGGCTGGTAGAAGTCAATCTCCCAGCCTACGGCTCTTTAGTAGTACTCCTGATCTCTCCATTAATGTCATCCCTGACCCCCGATTTTGTGCACCCTGAGAGCTTCCCCAGTGACCCTCCTGATCAATATATGTCTCGGAATCTATTAAATGCCTAGAGAGAATTTTATCATCCATCTTGGCACTATTAGAAAAATAACTTTGATCATACCCAAGATATACTTCTGGTCATATTGAACGTTTTGATGGGGCAAAAGGAGGATGGCTTAGTCCTGGATGAGAAAGTCTTGTTGGTTGCTAAGGAAATTCATTCATTGACTGCAAACTCACTTAAACAGCCTCCCTGCACAGGACAGGGAACTCAGGCTGTCAAACCACAAGTGACCCTTAAATCTTCAAACATTAAGGAAATCCTCTATCAAGAAAGTGTTGATTATTGTTTGGAAAATCTCTTTTCAAATCCCCTCATTCCTAGCACACCTGGTTCTGTCATTCCGATAAAAGAGCTGAGTCCCATTGTGGCCCCTTTCCCCACTAAAGCACAATCTGATCTTCCGATAACGGAGAATAATGGAAATCCTGTTCCTAATGTAAATAAAGAGAGGAAAACAGGAAAAAAAAGGGAAAAAAAGTGGGGAAGAAGAGCAAACAGCAAATTTCTAAAAAGAACCCAAGGAATGTCAGGTTCGAGGACTTGGGAACTGAAGGAACTTCCTCTTCTAGGGAAGAATACGAACAGGTCCCCATGTTGGGTTCCCACCAGGATAAGCCCCTTGTTGTAAAGAGGGTTTTGTCTTATTGAAATCCACGTGCTGATCCATTTTGTAATGCGAAATCAAATTCTGTGTTACCTAACTCTATGTCTGATACTCTGAATGGTGGGGATGTTGAATGTAAGGAGGAGGATTAGCTATGGTATACTGAGGCACCTGCATGTTTAACTGTATTATTTGATTCTAATTTAATTTTGAATCGCTCACCTCTAATCTCCTGTTTTGCAGATATAGGTGAGTTAAAATCGATTGAAAGCAGTGATATCTCCCATGTGTATCTAGTAAGTGGTCCAGGAGAAGTGAAGACAAAAGTTTGGTTGCATTCTAAAACCATTGCAAAACCGATCTTAGTCAACTGTGAGCACTTACAGCACAGAGGCATAGATGTGGTCTCACAATGGGAAAAAGAGCCCCCTTTTAATAAGCAGCAGTCTCCTTCTGCACATTATCTGAATGGAAGTAGGCTTCGCCTCTCGCTTGATCCAATTAATTCTTCTTTGAAAAAATTTAAGGTCTCCCTTTTCCATGGAGAAAGAGTGGTGAAGTTTGTGGGCGATGTCTACAGGTTTTAAACCAGAAAATGTAAGTTGATTGTCTGGGGCTTCAAACAGTACTTGGGCAAAGGGTAAGGCACTGTAAGTGGGTCATTAACCCTAACGTTCATGTGATCTCTTGGAATGCTGCAGGAGTGGAGAATCAAATTGAAAAAATACATTATCTTTGTTTATTACAGGCTGATCTAATTTGTATCCAAAAAGACACCTGGAGCTTAACTGATTTCTCCTGTCCAGGGTACACGGTACTGTGTCAAAAGGTGCAGCCCTCTAAGAAAGGGCATGCAAAAGGAGGAATTGCTATGCTCTTAAGTAATAAACATAAATGACAGTTTGAAAGCCTTCCAGTTCCACTAACCTTCTAACAGATAGTGAGAATTAATCCAATTATGGAGGATGGTAGGAGAACGTTCATGTTAATAGTAAATGCCTATATTCCCCCTGATAAGTCTTACAATACAATTTTAATGCAGATGTTTAATTGCATTATCTCCGTTGGTTCATATCCAAATCAAAGCGTACTTGTGGTATTGATAATGGGGGACTTAAACAGCAAAATCTCTAATTTATCTCTATCCATTTTTTGTGACACAGAGGGGAATCTGCTTTTAATATTCTTCCTATTTTATTTCCACCAAGAATTAGGACGGATAAAAGGGGTTATATGTTATTAAAAGGTCTGAGAGAACTTAGGGCCAGATGTACAAAACGTTTTGCATGACGCAAACAGCAAGTGTCGCTGTTTGCGCCATGCAAAACGCGCATCGCGATACTCATTCCCATTTTGCGAGTCGGTAACTTGGTTACCGACTCGCAAAATGGGAATGCGACTCGCAAATAGGAAGGGGTGTTCCCCTTCCTATTTGCGATTTGCATTGGGATGCATAATTGCTTTGTGACCGCGAACGCGGTCGCAAAGCAATTTGCAGTTAGCACCCATGTGAAGTGGGTGCTAACCCATTCGCAAAAGGGAAGGGGTCCCTATGGGACCCCTTCCCGTTGGTGAATGGCTCTGAAAATATTTTTCAGAGCAGGCAGTGGCCCTATGGACCACTGCCTACTCTGAAAAAATGAAACAAAAACGTTTCATTTTCTCGAGTGTATTACAACTCGTTTTCCTGTAAGGAAAACGCGCTGCAATACAAAAAAAAAACTGCTTTATTAAAAAGCAGTCACAGACATGGTGGTCTGCTGTCTCCAGCAGGCCACCATCCCTGTGAGTGCAGCAAATCGCAAGGGGGTCGCAAATTGCGACCCACCTCATTATTAATAATGAGGTGGGTCTTTGCGACCCCCTTGCGATTCGCAGATGGTGTCAGGGACACCATCCTACATGCGAGTCGCAAACCCATTTCTTTCTACATCTAGCCCTTAGTTACATAATCCTAAATGGGTGTTTCGACTCAGACTCCCCCACTGCTTTTACACATAAATTCTGTCAGAGTTGTTCCATTATTGATTATTTCATGGTTTCCAATGCTATAGCCCAATCGGTGGGGGACATGATAATTGTAGATACCCCATGCAGTGATCATAAGATACTTAGCCTCACGCTAAAATTTCATTTGTCCTCATTAGAAGCATGGAATTTCAAGGGCCAGGACATCAATTTTAATAGTAAAACAGGTAGAATCCACTGGTGGCCTTTAAAAGTATAATTTGTGAAAGAATCTCTTGAAATAAGCTTGAGGCATATTGATGATTGGAGTGGGACCCCCTCTACTGCTTTTCTGAATTCATGGGAAACATAATTTAAAGTGATCAGCCAAAGTGTACTAAGCTGCCACATAAGAAAATAAGGCCATCAGTTTTACTACTGAACAGGGAAATTAATAAATTGGTAAGGCTACAGTATGTTCTGGTGTCAAAGGATAGGAGTAGAAGAATTTCCCTATTAAAGAGGAGAAGAGTGCATCTGAAGATAGGCATAAGGAAGGAGGAGGCTGAACAGAGGTGGGTAGCTCTGAGGGAAACTACTGTGACTATAAATGCCCGCAAATTCTGAGCAATCATCTCTGATATTGGGGGTCATCCAAATTGTCTCTCGCCCCACAGATAGCCGAGGCAGAATGGAGGGAGTTCATATTCTCCCTGTATGCAGAAAACTGGGACATTGAGTCATGTGAAATGGACTTTGTTATAGGTAGTTGGGCTGAATCAGATAGCTACGCCCCTCTTCAGTGACCAAGATTGAGGGGTTCATAAGGTCTATGTGGGCTTCTGGAGCAATGGGCCCTGACGGGGTTCCTATGGCAATAATTAAACAAAAATCCCTGCTTCAGGCAAGAATTTTCCACCCAGTATTTCAATTCTGTTACCTAAAAGGTATAGTCCCTGCTTCTTGGACTGGGAGTGTCATAGTTCCTCTGCATAAGAAGGTTGACAGATCTTCACCTATAAATTACCGTCAAATGGCTTTGTTGTTTGCAACTGGTAAGATTTTCACTAAAAGTTTACCTGAGCACTTAACGTCCTGGGTTGAGGAAAACTCTATCCTTCCTTAGAACAAGGAGGTTTTAGAAAGGAGCACAATGTGCTAGATAATATCTTAATAATGAAAATGTTAAATGAAAAATATGTGCGGATCAGGGGTGGAGTTCTATATGCTGCATTTCCAGACTTCTCAACAGCTTTTGACAGAGTAGATCGTAAGCTTCTATCGATTAAATTATTTAAGTCGGGCATCCCAGTAAACCTGTTACGTTTGATCATAGCCTTACATTCTTGTACTTGGTGTAAAGTACTTTAGGTGGAGATCAGGGTCTGTCTTCGGAATTCCCCAGAAAATAATGGTTTGAAGCAAGGGTGTCTGTTGGCGCTGCAGTTTTTTCGCTATATATTTAAGATTTGCTAATCACCTTAGAGAACAGTGAAGTCTTTGCATCCAAAATAGGAGGGCGTCCGATATCTTGCCTTTTATTTAAAAAGAGTCTAAAAGAGGCTACAATGGGTAAAAGTTTCTCGTTAGATATCAAGTTCTGTCACCAAAAGAGGAGATTTGTGGCCTTAACTGAATCAGTGATTTTTAAGCAATACCTACCATATTTTATCTTGGAATTTACCACAAGGGGTGAGGCGCTTTTATAATTTGTTGAGATTAGATATGCTACCACTAAAAGGTTTTATATCTGTGATTTCTGTCAGTTGGGGGTGCAGGATTTTAAGCATATTTTATTTGTTTGTCCCTCCTTAGCTACACTGAGGAAACAAATGGCTGAAACCTCTTTATCTGAATTTATCTGGGGACGCGTAGAGACTTCCAAGAGGGACTACATATCCCAGACTGCTTTGTGGCTCCAGCAGGTGGCCATTTTCAACAGCACCTGCACCCACTTGACCAGACCAACGAGTGCTATATAGCGAGTGGGGCACACCGCAGCGCAGGACACGCTAGGTACTTCCAAGAGAGACTACATGTCCCAGACTGTTTTGTGGCCCTAGGAGGTGGCCATTTTCCACAGCACCTGCACCCACTTGACCAGACCAACGAGCACATCACAGTATGGGACCCGCACGGGCCGCTTCTGGGCAAAGCCCGGACAAAGGGCGGACCTGTCCACACCCATCGGAGCCCGAACGAGGCCGGGCTGGGCCACCCCCCTGACATTTACTTTTTAAGCAGGCTTTTTAAGTGCTTTGGCATTTTTAATGACTCTGGGTACGGCCATATTGTCTTATTGTATCCATAAGGGATCACTCTCTGGTGTAAGTAATTGCAATGGGAAAAGGAAAGCAAAAGAGTGGGGCTAGGGTGGCACACAGTAAAAAAGACACAAACAGCAGAAACATGCAGCAAGTAACTGTGTAATGGATAGGATAGACGACCTCCTAGTTGACTGTGAGGATATTTTGGCCTACTTCCAGCACAGAGCCCCTAAATTTATTCAGAGTGAAGGTTCCCCAAGGGAGAGCCACAGGAAAATCCCTGAGATGTTTAAAAAAATGTGGGGCCCCAGTTTTAACTCCTACAGGGCCGGGCAAAGCAAGAAATGCTAGTACTCATTCACCATTGTCACCATCGAGAGTGCATACACCTTAGAGAACTGAGGCCCTTAATTGCACCAACTGCTTCAGTCCTTTAATTGCTATAGCACATGACTATCTTGACCTAACTGTTTTAATGGGTGGGACAGAAGACACAAGAGCAACAGACACAAGCAGAGACTTGCCTAATGCTCAGTACATCTCATGTACAAAAGACCTACAAGATGAGATATCTGAGATCGGTAGCACCATGCTGAATCGCCAAGGGTCCTCAACATTTCTGTCCAAATTGCCCTCGAACACCGGTAACAAGACTTGCAAATGCGCTCCTCCCCCTGTTGCTGTAAACCTGGTGCCCAGCACTGGTCATCCTACATCAGCCGGTGGGATCATGAATTCCAGCCAGGCCCCGATGTACAAACTCCTAAATAGAGATGACAAACCAAGTCTTCATCATCAATTGCCTAGATTAATGAAAGATAAAGTTCCAAATTACGTTGGACAGCCTGCTGCCAATCAGGCTAATTCTAACAACACTGCCCTAATGGTTAATGTCCCCAAACTACACCTACCATCCCACAGGAAAGTGGATGATCCTGTGAGAAACAAGGCAATCCACTGGATCCGTCATGTGAGGGGCTGTTACTCCATAACACGTGAGGACATAATTGGTGCAGTTAGAAGGCCAGATCCGGTTAGCTCCATGCACACTAGGGGGGAAGCGGGAACCGCCAGAAGACCGTACCGCGGTCAAAAGACCGCGGCGGTCATTCTGGGTTTCCCACTGGGCTGGCGGGCGACCGCCAAAAGGCCGCCCGCCAGCCCAGTGGGAAACACCCTTCTACGAGGAAGCCGGCTCCGAAAGGAGCCGGCGGAGTGGAAGGTGTGCGACGGGTGCAGTAGCACCCGTCGCAAATTTCAGTGTCTGCTAAGCAGACACTGAAATTAAAAGTGGGGCCTTCTTACGGGGGCCCCTGCAGTGCCCATGCCATTGGCATGGGCACTGCAGGGGCCCCCAGGGGCCCAACAACACCCCTCACCGCCATCCTGTTCCTGGCGGAACAGGATGGCGGTGAGGGGGTCGGAATCCCCCATGGCGGGAGCGGAAAACCGGCGGGACACCGCCGGTTTTCCGTTTCTGACCGCGGCCATGCCGCCGCGGTCAGAATGCCCTTAGGAGCACCGCCAGCTTGTTGGCGGTGCTCCCGCCGACCCCGGCCCTGGCGGTCAAGGACCGCCGGGGTCGGAATCACCCCCCTAGGTCTGCCGCTGTGCACTTAAACCTAGATATTTTATTCAGCTTTGTTTAATATTTTAGCAATAGCCACATTTGCGGTCTTGTTTATTTCTCTCTATCTAGCTGTTCTTTGCCTAGGCCAGCACTATGTTCTTAAACAAGACATTTCTTTCACTCTGCGCTTCTCAAGGCTGCAGTAAAATAGGTTGCCGGTAAAACGTGGTAATGCTTTGTCTCTGGTATTCATAGAAACATACACATCCTTATGTAGGGACATTTTCTCAGAACATCAGTTGTTTTATTATAAAAACACTTCCCTGTCCCATACATGTTAGAAGGAGATTCCAGCCAGATGACCATGACTGTATGTTGATTGCTGAACACTTCGCTACAGCTGCGTATGCATACTTCAGGCCTTTACTCAGGGATGGGGGATGATGTCTTCCCAGGGGAACCTGAAGGGCAGAACTAGAGCTTCACATGCTGTGCTCTAATGTAGCCTAGGTAGGAATTAGTCTATTGACTCTAGTGACAACATGGTAGCGTTATTTATATGCTTTACTCTCCTTGTCACAATTTAAATGTTGTCAAGCTTTATGAACCTGGTTATTGCTTTACATGCTTTATTGTCTAAGATGCAGTTGCTTCATTAAAACCTTATTAAAACATATATTGCCTCTACGTGTCCTTGTATATGTGAGACCAATGTAACTGAGAGAAACAGATGAGATATGAGTGACAACGATTTCCCTGGGAAGTCAATTGTGTCATGCGCTCAGCTGCCCAATCAACACTGCTTTTGAGTAGAGATGAGGCACTGCTAGTTGGCTGGAGCAAAACCCGGATTGGGGCAACACGTGTCACCTGTAGTGGGTTAAGACTCCCACACCGCAGGTGATTCTGCCGCTCAAATCCAGTAGTCTCTTTAGGATAATGAGAGCCTACGCGACAGCCTTAGATGCAAGGCAAGCGCCCCAGGGTACTCACACATTCAGTTTAAGTATTCCAGTCCCCCCCCCCCCCGAGTGACAGGACCGGGTTCACCAAACTCTTAGCAGGCACTAATCTAGGTAAGAATGACTGACTCAGTGCACCACCCGACGTCCCTGCTGATGTACTACCCCTTCCACGCGACATAACTACTCCTGGTTCGACTGCTTCTCCTACTGCTGACTCTAAAAACATCCTCCCCTTGGCCTGGACATACCCAATCCACCGATTTGGGACTACTCGGTTAATTCTGAACGTACCGCTCCAGAGGGGAATACAAGGATAGCATTCTTGAACATGGCAGGGTTGCTATCTAAGGTTGTTATAGCAGAATGGTGTGATTGTGTTAATTGCTTCAACATAGTCTGTATACAACAAACATGGGCAGTAAACCCAATCCACGTAAATGGTTTCAGAACCTATCATACCTCGGCATAGCCATCCAACTCTGAGAGAGCAAAGGAGGGGATCTGTACTTACATTTCAAACACCCTGACAGCAGCCAGTATAACTATGCTGGCTCCGCAACCCTACCATCACATCGTGGTTGTTGGCCTTAATTAACTTCTATAACAACATCCCGAAAGCTGAGTTAAAAACTGCCTTGACTCTACTAAAAAGGGATATTGAAGTTCTCAGGATTAAAAAATTCCAGGAAATGGTATTTCTATGGGGGGGTAGATTTTAATATGGAAGTTTGCACTAGGGCTTCAGAAAATGCCTGCGGTTTAAGCTAAAGGGGGAAATGCTGGTCACTCACACTTTACACACTCTACCTGTGGGGAACAAATGAATGATCTTATATTCAACATTGACCTTTCATTCTTTAACTGGATTTGCTGCCCACCAACCCCATTCACAACTACGTTTAATGAGCATGGGAAAAACTCAGTGATAGATTACATATTGGTCACAAACAGACACGCCACAAGGGTTGGAAATTCCATTACCCATACAACTGCATGCAGTGACCATTTCCCCGTGAGCACAGACCTGGATGTGGCATCAAGAGTTTTTTTTATCCTAGGCGCCACTTCTTAACTATTGTACGGTGGGAGCTATGGACATTAACAGGCTCAATGAGTACACCTTGTGCTGGTCAAAGATTGATCCCCAAGAGTTTCTAAAAAAGTTGATCTGTGGTTGTACGCAGGCTTTTGAAAGTTGTCTAGACCTGGGATCTGATATCATTGAGAGTTCCCAAAAGATTGCTGGGGATGTTAACGAGGGACTAGTAATTACAGGTAGGGACAGCAGCAACAACAGGACGGGTGGGTAGTTTGATGAGCATTGCACCAAGGCCCATAGAATGCTGAAACTGGCACTACAAAAATGACCACGCTGTGCAAACGAAGTCAGGGCAGCTAGTAAACACTACAAGCATGTTTGAACACAGACGAAAACAGTTTTAAAAGAAGATCTATGGGAGAAACTGCATGAAGCAAGTACGAGTAAAGACCCTGCAACTTTTTGCCGGGCAATTAATTCACCCTACATCCAGCCTGATACCAGTCCACGACTTGAAATAGCCATTAGTAAGGGAGACTGGATTAATCACTTTTCTAATATTCATTCAAATCCTACTAACAGGTCAGGGCTGACAGTAGATGCTGTGTCCAATAGTGATCTTTCTCCCCCTATTACCTTCCCAATCAAGCTGGCATTCACCTTGGATGAAATCATTGATGCCTTGAATGCTAGCAAAGCCGGTAAGATGCTGGGCGCGGACTTCATCCCTGTAGATATGTTTAAAGCCAGCATGACCCTCTGAGGGCCACTGCTTACTCAAGTCCTGAATGCGTGCTGTCAAGCTGGCCTATTGAAATCCTGAAGGGAATCAATTATTGTCCCAATCTTCAAAAAGGGAGATAGACATAGTCCAACTTGCTACCATCCTATCTCTCTCCTAGATTCGATGCTAAAAGTAGCAGGCTGTGTTATCTTGAACAGACTACAGGAATGGGCCCAGGACAAGGATGTTTCATCGGACTTACATTATGGGTTCCGGGAGAGAGTAGGCACTGTGGAACAGAGTCTAAACCTAAGCATGCTGATCGAAAAATACACCACTATCAAACAAGGGAGATTGTACCTAGTTTTTGTTGATTTAACTACTGCCTTTGACTGCATAATTCATAGCAAATTGTGGGTTATCATGGGGAACATGGGTGTGGAACTACCGATCATACAATTTCTCAGGGAAACATATCATTGATGCAGCGCCAGAGTGCGGTACGGACTTAAAGGAGAATGTACCCATCCGTTTGGAATAGAGAGGGGTGTAAGGCAGGTTTGTGTTCTGGCACCCTTTCCCTTCTCCCTATACATTAATAGTCTGGGTAACGTATTATCCGCCAATTGTAACAACCTGCCCCAAATAGGTTCCCGGGCCGTCCCTGCCCTTTTATATGCTGATAATGTGGTCCTAATGGCCCGAACCACCCTTGCACTACAACAGTTACTAACATGTTTTGTGTCCTATACGGAGGAACTGGGGCTATTAGTTAACAAAAGCAAGACATTTGCTATGAGGTGCAGGAAATTGTTACCAAAAACTCCCAATCTCATGATAAAAGACACCAGAATAGATTACGTTACGTTCTTTGCCTACCTGGGGATAATGTTTGACATAAAAGGGACATGGCAAATGGCAATTAGAACCAGAGGGCTACACTTTCAGAAAAAAATTGCAGCCTTATGCAACTTTGCTTGCAAGGTTGGTAAGAAACCCCCTAGAGAGATACTAACAGTGTATAAGGCCAAATGTATGTCAACAGCCACGTACGGGGCCGGCCTTTGGGGGCATGTAAACAATGTCTCCCTACAGTTGCTAGAGAAGGCCTTCCTGAAGTATCTTCTTTCTCTCCCACAGAGTAGTCCATTGCATGCTGCTCGGAATTAGGGGTCCCGCTAAATTTAAACCTAGTTAAAACCCAACTGATCTTGCTATGGCCCAAGATATAGACTTCTGAGTATACAAAGCTCAACCAAGAGATTATACAGGATTGCCTCAGGTCCTCTAATGGAGGAAAAGTAAAATGGTTGAACTATGTAAAAAAAATTATGAGTGATCTAGGACACCCAGACTATTACCATAAACCAGAATCACTACAAGCTGTCACAAGAAAAAAACCTAAAGAAAGACTGCTTGTCACATTTAGATGAACTAAGGCCCTGATTTATACTTTTTCCATAACTATTGCTTTATGCAACCTGCTGGGTGATCTTAATCATTTTTACTGTTTATTCTTTGCATTTTTATGATATTATTCTGAACAGTTCACATACGTTTTAGAGAGCAATCAGCAGTATATTTTCTCCACTATTCTAGCAGATCTGGGTCCATATCCCCAAACGTGGGCAATATTAAGATATGTAGACTACGTGGCACCCTTCCACATTCAATGTACTTTGTAAGTGATGTCACCTCCCACCATTATTTTAACTTGAAGATGCATGCTTTTTCAAGTTCTCCCATGACCTCCTCCAAAAAAGCAGAACAAACAGGCCAAGAGGAGTGATCAGGCCTCTATTGCCCATGGACAGGTGCAGACGGGCCTGCTCTTGGCCCGGTCTTTCCCTGGGCATGCAGCCTGGCGCTTCCTACATGTGTCTCATGCTGCAGACACAACAAGGTGATTTATGTGCCTCCTGGCACTTCAGTGGTGTAGGCGGCATGTTCCTTGCTGCAGGTGGTGCTGGGAAACTGAGTCTCAGTCCCCCGGTCCCCACTGAAAGTGTCCTGCATTGTGGGCACAATGAGCCGATTTATGCGCCTCCTGGTGCTTCAGTGGCATAGGCAGTTTGTCCCTGGACGCAGGTGGCACTGAGACATCATACAATTTCTCAGGGAAACATATCATGGATGCAGCGCCAGAGTGCGGTACGGACTTAAAGGCGAATGTACCCATCCGTTTGGAATAGAGAGGGGTGTAAGGCAGGTTTGTGTTCTGACACCCTTTCTCTTCTCCCTATACATTAATAGTCTGGGTAACGTATTATCTGCCAATTGTAACAACCTGCCCCAAATTGGTTCCCGGGACGTCCCTGCCCTTTTATATGCTGATAATGTGGTCCTAATGGCCCGAACCACCCTTGCACTACAACAGTTACTAACATGTTTTGTGTCCTATACGGAGGAACTGGGGCTATTAGTTAAAAAAAGCAAGACATTTGCTATGAGGTGCAGGAAAGTGTTACCGAAAACTCCTAATCTCATGATAAAAGACACCAGAATAGATTACGTTACGTTCTTTGCCTACCTGGGGATAATGTTTGACATAAAAGGGACATGGCAAATGGCAATTAGAACCAGAGGGCTACACTTTCAGAAACAAATTGCAGCCTTATGCAACTTTTCTTGCAAGGTTGGTAAGAAACCCCCTAGAGAGATACTAACAGTGTATAAGGCCAAATATATGTCAACAGCCATGTACGGGGCCGGCCTTTGGGGGCATGTAAACAATGTCTCCCTACAATTGCTAGAGAAGGCCTTCCTGAAGTATCGTCTTTCTCTCCCACAGAGTAGTCCATTGCATGCTGCTACAAATTATCCAAATTATCAAGGTTTCAAAGAGATAATAATTTCAAGAAAAATAAATTGCCCATACCTATTACTCTTCACACCAGCACAAGCATAAAATATTAATTACATTCTCAAAGTAGGGCAAGAAGTAAGATATACTAAAGTACAAACTCTTTACAACACAAATGGGATTATTTATGGGAAATTAGTGTAGGCCAGCGCCACAAGCCTTCTTGCTACGCTGCCTCAAGCCAATGTGAATGGGCAGGAATGCACCACAATGGGCTGCCTAGCGCCAATGTAGACACCTGCTGAAGTAGCTGTCTTAATTAGAAATTTTTAACGAAATGTTTACGTAGTTTGAACAATGACTTATGTAGAAAAATGAATGCACACGTTTGAAAATGTGACCTCAAAGTATGGCCACCAATGTTCATGAAATGTACTAAATTATGATTAATACGTATAGAATATTGAAAATGTATTAGATTAATGTAGTAATATGTCATATTAAGGGTTATGAATTATATTCTTGCTTATTACTTGTAGGCCTTAACTTAGCGAGTGTCTTGGCCTAGTTTTGCCAGGCATCATGCAGAAGCTGTATTTCTAGCGTTTAATATAAAATGCTGACAGAGTGAACTAACTGTGAAATGCTCATTGTTTTAATAAAATGCTTAGCAGAAGCTTTCTATGGGAACCGATGGACAGGAGATGAGGTCTCTAGTAATGTATCCAAATGCGTGTAATGTGCTTGAGATGTACTTTCCCAGGACGTGAACAATGAAGACACTGACTGGAGACGAAGATGCAACAATTTTGATTCCTGACAAGCCGGATGATGAGAACATCGTAAAGCAGACCAATCAACGACATGTGAACTGTGAAATATTAGAATTCATAGATTTGGTATATGGACACCATTGGACAGAGTAATAATGTACGATAAATTGACCAATTGGAAATTGGGGGATAGTTTGGGGAACATTGATATAACAACGTGACAAAGGAAAAAGAGCTCAGAACTTACCCCGTTATGAGATGCGATATTCTGTCATTGGGCTCATACTCTCTGACTGAGATCCTGATGCTTTGCTGATCGATTGATGACCTGAGGACGAAGACTGATTCTGCTTGCTGACCCATGCCGTGGATAGGTAGATATGACGATGACTGAATTGCATTTATGTGCCTTTTCTTTCTAGGTACCAACTGTGGTGTCTTAATACTTTCTCTAGGTAGATGTTTTCCAAATTTTGTTCAAAATTGTTTTACATGAAGCCACATGCTGATGCTAATCTGTGATAATTGAGGTTAACTCACATGACGACTGACGAATTGCAGAGACAAATGGTTGACAGAATATTTTGCTGAACTATATGGACATCTTAGCCTTGCTGAAATGGGTTTTATTAATGCTTTGTGCTGACGCATTGTAATGTCTTTTGATTCAAGATTTGATTAGATCATGTTTCTTGCGACTTGTTGATTGACAAGCATTATTAAAATAGTTTGATTTTAGTTGAGTTGATGATTAAGATTCATGACATAGTATTGTTAAAATAAGGGAAATAAAACTTACCAAACTTAAAATTAAAGGTGTGGTTAGTCATGGTGTGTGAAATTTTACTGACTCTATTGATTATTGATTTGACTAATGGTTATTGATTATTGCGTGTTGATTATTGATTCTGTACTGAAACTATGGCAAGAACACCTTCTTAGGTTTTGGTATTACCCCAGGTTTACATGATTAGGTAAATCTGGGGCAGCATCAAAATCTTTGACCGTTGCACGTGAAAAGTGGTTTTGTGTGGTCTAATAGACATGGTTGAGGACTGTGCTGTCGGAGTGTAAAACAAATGACGCTCCCGCAGCACAAGCCTATAATAAATATGCCCCAACATGTTTAAACACATTTGCCTAAACATGCAAAGGTCTACATTTTAAAGTCAGTGCAAGCAATCACTATGCTGTAAATATGATATGTTTTATTTATTTTTAATTATTATATTCTTCCTAAAATAAATATACATGTGCGTGTGGACCATTATATTGTCTGTTCAAATACCGCCTTGTATCAATGTAAAAAATGGAAGAATCAAATAATCGCTTTTATGAAGAACAATCCTATGGTTGTCTAAGAAAAGGTCTGGCGGTGTTAAAAATCTTAGAAAAGGGTTCTGTGTGTGAATACAAATGTCAAAAATCAATGCTGAGTCCATCCCCATAAAAATGCTTTTAGATCAAAATCAATATTTATGCCTCTATATTGCATTGATTGAAGGTTGTCTATCTGGTAATGTTTCCGTCCCTCAAGGGCTGGCACATGATTTCTAAACCTCCCTTGGCACTTACCATTGTGCGTCTTGATGTATTCGTGCCACGCTGTACTGTCAACACAATTCACTTTCCATTTTGTTCTGATTTTGTCCTTGGTTGTTATAGGTTCCGTAGACACTATAGAACATAGGGTTCGAATTACAAAGGTGGTATAACTTACGATCATAAATGAAGTTTCATCATAAATTAACTTTATGTGTGTTCTTAATTTACTTCTCATCTTCCAATTCATGAAACAACGTAAGGCAATAAAATGTAATAATGTCTTAAATTTGAGATGAAGGTAGATAAAATTCACCAAAACAGGTATGTAAGTCCATGATAATACACAAATGATATTACTTATGCTGTTCGTAAAATACGCCAGTGGATCAAATGACAATCATGAAATTCAAAAAGATAAAAACATGTTAACATTTTTCTTTCATCCCAAAATATATTTACATAACTCACCTTCTCTCCCCTTACCTACCCTGTAAAAATGGGGTTGCCTGCAATTACTTCACACACGATCATCCACACTTACTCCATGTATTTGCACTGTTAACTTAATATTGGCTATAATCATCAGATGTGTTGCAAAATATTTGTGATTTTTTTTTAACTGTTTGGTGTTGTGACACTGTATTCAAACTACACCGACTATCCCCTCCAATCAAATAACAATAATCCCGTCCATCACTTCTACAAATAGTGGATGTATGAATTTGAAATGTTTCAGCTTGACAGACCACTGGTACTGGTATGCCTCAATTTTATCTGACAAAGCAGTTTTGATATACCTGTCAACCTTAGGGTGGTCTACCCCCAAACCTTTCACCTTACTCTATTTTTCCTGATCTCTTTTCGTCCTTAGGACTCTGTGCACTTTCCCACTGTTAAGTAGTGCTAAAGTGCGTGTGCTCTCTCCTAGGGCAGCTAGTGCCTTTAAAAATCGATGGATCGTGGTGCCAAAAAGCTCACGAAGATGCTGCTGGCTGGTGTCTCTCCTCTCTCGGATGACAAGCAGGAAAGGGAAGGAAGGTTTTTAACTTAAGGTATGCCAATCCAACTAATCCTGGAGCTGCTCTCATGCTGTTTTCAGCATGAGAGCAGTTCAAGGATTGGTTAGAGCAAGCTAACCCAGCGTTCATTTTGAGGCTAGGGGCCTATGCTTGCAATCACCTGGCTGTTTTACTGAGGTGGGATTGTTGGCTCTGAAGTGCGCATGTCGGATAGGCTGTAGACAGCCGGGCAATCTGACATGCGCACTGTGCACGTCCAGATGTTACTCTGCAATCAGCAGAAATCTGACCCATCCCCACCATCATACTCGCACTAGCACGGCGAGCAGGCACACAGAATAAAAAAATGGTAATGACAATTTTATTATTCTGCATTTACCTGCTGCCAGCAGGCAGGGTAAAGCTCCTCCGCCTTAAAGGAGGAGCTGCCACTGCTCTGTACTTTACACAGCTCACACCAGATTAGCACATTTAATTTACTTGTAAGTCCCCAGTAATGTGGTACAACAGGGCCTGTAAATTAAATTCTGCTAGTGGGTGTGTCACCCACATGAGAAGTTCTTTAAACATGGCCCAGGCCAGCCATTTCAGCCCGTGTGTGCAGCTCTAAACTGCCATTTCTACCTGGCAAAATAAACGTTGTGCCAGGCTTAAACTATCCTTTTTAATGCATATTAGTCACCCCCAGGATAGGCCCTAAACAGCGGGTACAATGGATTTAAAAAGATGGGCATTTATCTTTCACTTTTGCATGCCCTTGTAGTAAAAAACTCTTAAATTCATTGTTTCACTACTGCAAAGCCTGACACTCCTAGAGAATAAAATAGGGTAAACCTGTTGCATTTAACAAATCATAACTTTCAAATGAGAGCAGATAGCAATGCCTAGTTCGATGTCAAAAGAACTGTAATTTAAATCCCTCTTCAATGGTAAAGTCAGTTTTTAAGTCACAATTCCTTTGCAGTCAAGGACAACTGTGATGTTGATGGTTCCCACAGTTTTTTGCTCATGGCCACTTACTATGTTTTGTGTAGGTTGTATCGATCCAGTGATGATTGTAACAGACTGGAGGGCATATTTATACTTGTTTTGCCCTGAATTTGCGTCATTTTTTAAACACAAATTCGGTGCAAAACTAACTCCATATTTATACTTTGGCGCTAGACCCGTCTAGTGCCAAAATTATGGTGTTAAAGTCATTTTCGGGACATGGAAACCTACCTTGCGTTATTGAGATGCAAGGTAGGTGTTCCCGTGCAAAAAATTACTCTATGGCCTTAGCGCCCTATTTATGCCCGTGCTAAAATCAGGCATGGGGGGGAGCGGTCAAATAATGGTGCAAAGCTTGCTTTGCACCATTATTTAATGCCTGGGTCAGGGCAGGCGTTAGGGGACCTGTGGGCTTATTTCCATGGTGGAGCATCATGGAATAAGCCCACAAGTGCCCTCCCCAGGCCCCAGGGACACCCACACCAGAGGGACAGTGGAGGATGGGGGACCTCATCCCAGGTAAGTATAGGTAAGTACAGGTAAGTATTTTTTTGTAAAGTGCCATTGGGGGCCCTGAAATGGCCCCCCCTACATGGTACTGGGTGCAATGGCCATGCCCAGGAGACCCTGGTCCCCTGTGCTGGCCACTGGGGTGGTGGGCATGACTCCTGTCTTTTTTAAGACAGGAGCCATGTGGTATGGATGGTTTTGCATCAGAAAATGACTCTAGGCAGGTTAGGGTCTTTTTTTTTACTTTAACCTTCCTAACGTTACTTTTTTGGTGCAAAACCCCCTTTTTCCACACCACTAGCCCCACCCGACTAACGCCATTTTTTTTTACGCTATCCTACCCTGTGCACTGGCTTACACCATTCCATAAATATGGTGCCCGGCTGGTGCACAAAAATGGTGCAAGCTGGTGCTAAACTTTTTGGTGCAAAACTGCGTTAGTGCATTTTTGCACCAAAAAGTATAAATCAGGACCTGGATTCCACCAGTGTTGGTAAGAAATATTTTCAGTAGGTTTCCAATTGGAGGTAATTGCCTCGAAGCAATCTCTACAAGCAAATCTATTAGTTTATGATACAATGTACAGTAAGGCCATATATTGTTCAAGCCAACCAATAATAGTGCAGTAACAGAGAATGGAACATATACACCTATAATATTTCTAATTGTAGACCAAACATTTTCCCAAAACTCTGCAACCATGGGACATGAAAAAAACATATGTATGTGGGTACCCGGATTAGTGTTACAAAGTCTACTTTTAGTAACATAGGTATAAAATATGTTCTGGAGTATGAATCAGTCTATTGTAGAAGAAATTTAATGTTTGAGTGAGGCTGGCTGTACGAGCAGTAGAGTGAATTTTATCCCATATTTTTTGCCACAGGGAAATTGGCCAACCAGAAAGTAAATCAGTTCTATTCTGCATTTAGGTCTAGCTGCCGGGTGTGTAGCTAAAGTTTTATATAATAATGCTGCTTTGGAGGTATGAATGATAGTGCTCAGGTATAGTTGTTTTGTGGAAAGATTAGTAGGCAGAAAAGAAAAAGTCGCTATTGCCTGTTTAAGCGTGGGTTCTAAAATTGGATAATGTTTGACACTGGTTAGGAGATATATTGCAAGAGGATGAAAGAGTGAGAAAGGGAATAAGTGCATAATTGGGAAGAATTAATTGAGAAACTGTAAAAACACCTTTCTGTGTCATAATACACCAGAATAGTGGTTTCCCATTGTGTAAGAGCTGCTTGTTATACCAGATTGGACGTCATAGGAATTGTTCCAGTGAAGAAGCATTAGTAATAAAAGGGTTTAATACGGGACAGGAAAAATAAATCAATGAAGTTAACTGATATTTAGGGTATTGAGGATGTATAGAATATGTTCATGAGAAAAGGGAGAGTTCAAGGCCTGCTCCAGTTTACACCATAGTTTAGTTTGGGATTCTAAAGGGTTCAGAAAGGAACCTTGACACTGCAATTATTTTTGGTAGTTTCAGGCGGTTGAGAGAGATACGAGATGTTTTATGATTCCATAAAAATTGTGATAAGGTTTTGTCAATAGTAAAGAAGCATTTCCTAGGGATCTTAAGAGGCACAATAATTAGAAAAGAATTGATTACTGAAAGAATCATTATGTTAATTGTGTCAAGACTATCCCACCATGTAAAAATAGTGGAGATCATTTTTGAGACAATATAGTGAATTTGGTGATCAAAGTATCCATGTTAGCTTTAAGTTTATCCCTGAGATTATTGTGATATAATACCCCTAAGCATTTAGGGGCATACTTATACTCTGTTTGTACCAAATTAGCGTAATTTTTTTAACTTTAATTTACTCTAATTCGGTTCAAAACTAACTCCATATTTATACTTTTGTGCTAGACCCCTCTAGTGCCAAATTTATGGAGTTGAAGTCATTTTTTGGAAGTGGAAACCTACCTTACCTTAATGAGATGCAAGGTAGGCGTTGCAGTGCAAAGAATGACTCTATGGCCTTAATGCCATATTTATACTCCTGTGCAAAATGGTGCACGGGAGGGAGGAGGAGTAAAAAAATGGTGCAAAGCTTGCTTTGCCCCATTTATTAATGCCTGCGTCAGGGCAGGCGTTAAGGGACCTGTGGGCCTACTTCCATGGTGGAACACCATGGAATAAGCCCACAGGTGCCCTCCACAGGCCCCAGGGACACCCCCACCCACACCAGAGGGACAGCGGAGGATGGGGGTCCCCATCCTAGGTAAGTACAGGTAAGTATTCTAATTTATTTTTACCCTAACCAGCCTAGCGTCATTTTTTTGGTGCTAATCCCCCATCTCTCATACCACCACCCCCAACCGGCTAGTGTCATATTTTGTTACGCCAGCCCACCCTTTATGCCGGATAGTGTCATTCCTTAAATATGATGCCCGGCCAGCATCTAGGAATGGCACTAGCCGGCGCTATACATTTTGCCGCAAACCTGCGCTAATGCAGGTTTTCAGCAAAAAGTATAAATCAGGGCCTCAGTCTTGTCAGGTTGCCATGCCAAACCTATATCTGTGAATTTGGACTTGAGACAATGTTTATTTAAACGCATCACTTTATGTATCAAGTCTATATACAGAGACTTCTGAATATTGGTGTAACTGATCACAAATAAGGAAGAGAGGTATGTGGCTTAGAGATATAAAGAGATGTAAAGTAATATATCACCTGCCTATGCTGTAAATTTCATATGAACCTCTTCCAGTTGGAAACCGAAAAAAGTTATCAAAATGTTTGAGTCTGTACAAAAGAGGTTCCAGAGCTAATTTGAAAAGTAATGTCGATAAAGGACATCCCTGTCTTGTGCCTTTATTAAGAGATAAATATGGGGACTGAATAACATTTACTTATGCAGATGAAAGTGGTGAAGAGTTTACCCCTTCGCTGCCACGCCTTTTGCCCTTCAGGTGCCAAGCCTTTTTCTGACTATTTGGGGGCATTACTCGCTTAGGCCCTCATAACCTTTTGTCCCCATAAGCTAACCCATGCCAAACTTGCGTCCTTTTTTTCCAAAATCCTAAGGATTCCAATGGTACCCAGAGTTTGTGGGTTCCCCTGGAGGAGATCAAACAATTAGCCAAAAAACAGTGATATTTTTGGTTTTTAAAAGAATGTGCAAAACGGCTAAAAAAGAAAGCTTGTGGTTTGTTCCCTGAAAATGGCATCAACAAGGGGTTTGTGGTGCTAAAATTACCATCTTCCTAGCTTTCAGAAACAGGCAGAATAGAATCAGAAAACTACATTTTTCAACACAATTTTGGCGTTTTACTGGGACATACCCCATTTTTACTATTTTTGTGCTTTTAGCCTCCTTCCAATTAGTGACAGAAATGGTTATCAAATCAATACTGGATCCCAGACAGCTAAACATTTCTGAAAAGTAGACAAAATTCTCAATTCAGCAAGGGGTCATTTGTGTAGATCCTACAAGGTTTTCCTGTAGAAAATAACAGAATATTGTAATCAAGATAAAAAAACAGCCATTTCTCTCCACTTTTTACTCTGTAACTTTTTCTGCCATGTCAGATTTTCAAAAGCAATATATACCATTACGTCTGCTGGACTCTTCTGGTTGTGGGATATATACGACTTGTAGGTACCCAGAGCCAATAAATGGGCTGCACCTTGGAATGGGTTTACATTGTATCCAGGTATACAGCAATTCATTTGCTGAAATATGAAGAGTGGAAAATAGGTATCAAGGAAACCTTTGTATTTCCAAAATGGGCACAAGATAAGGTGTTGAGAAGCAGTGGTTATTTGCACATCTCTGCATTCCGGGGTCCCCATACTAAAATGTGAATTACAGGGCATTTCTCAAATAGAAAAAACATTAGAGAAAGACAAGAGGCAATTTCACACTTGTTCTTCTATTCTGTGTTCCCCCAAGTCTCCTGATACAAAATGGCACCTCATTTGCTTGGGTAGGCCTAGTGCCCGAGACAGGAAACGCAACATTTACATTGAAATCTGACTTGTTTTTTGGAAAGTGCCTAGCTGTGGATTTTGGCCTCTAGCTCAGCTGGCACCTAGGGAAACCTACCAAACCTCTGCTTTTTTTAAAACTAGACATCTAGGGAAATCCAGGGTGGGGTGACTTGTGGGGCTATCACCAGGTTCTGTTACCCAGAATCATTTGCAAACCTCAAAATGTGGCCCTAAAAACACTTTTTCCTCACATTTTGGTTATAGAAAGATTTGGAATCTGAGAGGAGCCACAAATTTCCTTCCACCCAGTATTACCCCAAGTCTCCTGATAAAAATGGTACCTCACTTGTGTGGGTAGGCCTAGTGCCCATGAAAGGTAATGCCCCAAAACACAACGTGGGCACATCACATTTTCCCAAAGAAAACTGACCTGTTTTTTGCATGGTGCCTAGCTGTGGATTTTGGCCTCTAGCTCAACCGGCACCTAGGGAAACCGAGCTAACCTATAAATGTTTGAAAACTAGACACCAAGGGAAATTCAGAATAGGTTGACTTGTGGGGCTCTCACCAGGTTCTGTTACCCATAATCCTTTGCAAACCTCAAAATTTGGCAAAAAAACTCTTTTCCTCATATTTCAGTGATAGAAAGTTCTGGAATCTGAGAGGAGCCACACATTTTCTTCCACCCAGCATTCCCCCAAGTCTCCTAATAAAAATGGTACCGCCCTTGTGTGGGTAGGCCTAGTGCCCGCAACAGGACATGCCCCAAAACGTAACATGGACACATCACATTTTCACATCGACAAATGACGTGTGTTTTTGAAAGTGCCTAGCTGTGGATTTTGCCTTCGAGCTCATCCTGCACTTAGGAAAAAACCTAGCATACCTGGATATTTCTGAAAACTAGACACCAAGGGGAAACTTTCAAATGTAGCTAAAAACTCAAATTTATCCCACATTTCTGTGTGGGATCACCTCACCGTCACAAATTTCCTACCACCCAACGTTCCCATCAGTCTTTCGGTAAAAATGATAACTCACTTGTGTAGGTGGGCCAAGTGACTGTGACAGGGAAGTGCCAAAATCATGTGAAAAATGAGGGGGAACCAAAACGGGTACAAAAGGGCAGTTTGGAAAAAAATGTTTTAGGCTGACAAGTGAGGCAGAATTTTTGTCAGTATAGATGCAACAATGCTGGGTGGTAGGAGTTTTGTGGATTCCTGCAGATTCCGTAAGGTTCCATCACAAAAATGTGGGAAAACTGTGTGATTTCAAACAAAGTTAGAGGTTTGCAGGGCATTGTGGGTAAGAAAATGGTGCGGGTGTATGTGAAGCACACCACCCTGGACTCATCCAGATGTTTAGTTTTCATATGTGTCTAGGTCTTACAGATTTTTCTAGATGGCAGCATCCCAAAGTTCAAAAAGTGCAGCCCTCACCATTCCAAGTGGGATGATTTTGAGTGTTAGACAAGCTCTCCTGGCCTAAATGTAAAACCAAAACCCACAATAATCAAATCTCCTCTTGCTTTAGTGTGCGGGGGAGAGATGAAAGACTGTTACTCCCTTCAGTTGGGGTGCAGGCATAATCATGCCCATACTGGTTGGTAGCTACCATCCCACTATTTTTTTTTTATTCCCTGGCATCTAGTAGGTTTTCTGCCCCCGGGGGAGTGAATTGGGGGAAAGTGCCCCATCTGCCCACCAGTGGGAAGAACAACTTTGTTCCCATTTATGTGGGGTGCTTTTTCTGAAAACAAAACTTCCCTGGTCTCTGGTGGGCTTTCTGCCTCACTTGGGGGCAGATGAAATTAGGCCGATCTGCCCCCAAGGTGAGAGGAAATGTCCTAAAATAAAATTGCCCCCATCTGTAAAAAAAAATAAAAAAATCACTGGTGCCAAATGGTTTCTGCCCTCCTTGGGGGCAGAATGGCCTAATTAATAAAGGGTCATCTGCCCCCAGTGGGGGCAGAAAAGGCCTAGGAAAGAAATTGCCCCCTTGGGAGCGACCCTTGCCTAAGGGGTCTCTCCCCTTATCAATATAAACAAAACAAAAATCCCTAGTGTCTAGTGGTTTTTGCCCTTCCTGGGGGCAGATCGGCCTTGTTAATATAGGCCGATCTGCCCCTGGGGGGGCAGAAAAGGCCTAATAAACAAATTGCGACCCTTTCCTAAGGGGTCACTCCCCTTGTCAATATAAACAAAAAAAAGCCTGGTGTCTAGTGGCTTCTGCCTACCCTGGGGGGCAGATCAACCTAATTAATATAGGCCGATCTGCCCTCGGGTGGAGCAGAATAGGCCTAATAATAAATTGCCCTCTGGGGAGTGACCCTTGCCTAAAGGGTTGCTCCCCTAATCATTATACACAAACAACCAAAAATTCCTGGTGTCTTGTGGATTCTGCCCCTCCCCCGGGGCAGATTGGCCTAATTAATATTGACCAATCTGCACCCGGGGGGCTGAAATGGCCTTAGAAAAAATGCCCCCCCCCTTGGGGAGTGACCCTGATACCTTTTTTTAAAAAAATCCCTGGTGTCTTGTGGCATTCCTGCAGGATGATCGCTATGCAATCGTGCTGCAGAAATGCTCAGAGAGGCATGAAATGGAAAGGAAAAGGCTTTTGTTTAGTCTGATAGCCAGTACTTTTGCAAATATTGAACAATCTGTGTTTATCAGAGATATGGAACGGTAAGTTTTACATTGCAATAAATCTGTGTCTTTCTCAGATATGACACATATCATAACTTCAGTAAAAGTGCTGGACGATTTATTGACTGAGATAAAATGATTGATTAATTTATGTAATTTAGGGAAGAGTAGATTTGAAAAATGTTGTACAATTTAACAGTTAATCTCTCTGGTCCAGGTGTTTTACCAGATGGTAGGCATTTGACTGTAGTAAATAACTCCTCAATCATATTGGTGTATCTAGAGAAGTCAAATCAATCTGCTATGTTTTGAGCATTGAAGGATGAGAAAAATAGGTCCTAAGAGAATCTTTAGAAGGTGTAAATTCAGGGGTATAAAGATTTTGATAGTAATTTCCAAAGGTGTGAGCAATGTCTAAATCTCGAAAAAGAGTAGCACCCAGTTGATTGATCATTGATTTGATGGAGCTTTATTCCCTTCTGCTTTTAAGGCAGTTGGCTAAAAGAGAGCCATATTTATTCCTACCACCATAAGGTCTTACATTAATTTCTAAGAGAGTTCCACATGCTTTCTCCATTGTAACCTTATTAAATTGAATTTTAGCTGCACCTAGGGCTTCTAAATCTGATTTAATATTTTTTGAGGTATGATATTTATGTTTGAGTGTTTTAATGTTATTTAAAATCAGAAGCAGATTATTTTTCCTTGCTTTTTTGTTTATTGAAAACATAATAAATGATAAAGCCTCTAAATGCAGCCTTGAAAGCATCCCAGACAAATTGAAAAGAGATCTCACATGTATCATTGAAATCAAAATACTCCAGAACAAATTCTTTAAAAGAGGAGAGAGATACTTATCATGAAGCAAATTATTATTAAATCTCCATCTAGAAGTAAGTGGTGTTTTCAGAGGAGTATCCAGATCTGTGGAAATTGGGGCATGGTCAGAAATCAAGATGGATCCAATTTCTAAATTTAAATGGATAGGGTTAGGTTTTTACTCAGGAAAATGTAAGCAATTCTAGTTTGAGACCTATAAGGAGCGGAATAAAAAATATTCCTGAAGAGAAGGGTGTGCCAATCTCCATGAGTCTGAAAGAGCATTATGTTTGCTTGTACGCTGAAAGGTTTTATGCACTTTGTGGGATATAAATTTAGTTGTAAAATGTCAGTGTAGGAAAGGGTCTAGAATCCTCCCAGGATTTAATTCTCATTACAATATTCAGTAATATTGTGGGAAACTTTTCACTGGAAACAGATCAGGATTTGTGGGGCCATAATTTTTCATAATCGTATGTGAAATGTCATTAGGTTGGACAATAACCCATTGTTAAACAAATGTCATATTTAACTTTTTATGGCAGAGTATTGTCAACCCATTTTTACCTTGGATTGATGGAGAAGAGTAAAGATCATCAAAAAACAACAACGGGGATGGGCATACGTGGGAGATTCGGAGGAAAGACTCCTGGTCCCGTGTGTAAAGCTCCCGATAATCAATAAATCAAATAATGTACACACGGTTCCAAAATACAAGAGGGTTTCTTTCCAACTTAGTGGTTCTGCATACAGTGGAAACCAAAGTATTCGAAGCAAGAGCCCTCACTCACCCTCCGGTGACATGCTTCATCATAGGGCTATGCTCCTCATCAGGCCAGCGCTGCAATGCCTGACGGGCCCCACACAGGGGCTCTTTGCCGGAGATCTTTTGAGAATAATGCACAACCAGTCAAAAAGTGATTCAGGATTGGTATAAGAATAGTTAAAAATACCAAAAAGGTAAAAAATTGTTTATTTATTTATTCTAATACTGATACCTCTGACATGATTAAAAACAATAAATAGGGATATGGTAAAATAATGTCTACACTCCCCATATAAAAAGAATATTTTAATACAATTACTAAATCTCACAATAGAGAGTAGTAAAGGGAAAAGTAAACATAGGATCCCCTGTGTTACTCTGTATCATAGGTCAACATGTTTCTCGCTGATTTTTAGTCAATAAATGATCTTATGCGATTCGTCCGGACCTTAGCACGTACCTAATCCTTTAAACAATTAGGAATCCCATAATAGGGAGATCAGAAACCTAGAAAAATATAGAAGAAAGAAACCAACGTCAAAAGATTTCATTGTCGTCAAAAGTGATGTGTCCACAGTATCCTGAGATAATACCCCATACACTCGTGAGGAATCCCAAAAGTGCCATGTGACAAAGGTACAACAGTGATAAATAAGAAAGGACCAACTTGGCGAAGGTTCCATAATGCTTACCCTCCAAATATTAAAGGTAGGGCCTCATCGGTGAAAACATCAGGCTTGAAAAATCCACTATGGTCTAAACATATACACAGAGAACAAACCTTAAATAATACATTAGTTAGATTGGTTATTTAACTGTGTGGAAAATGTCTGAAGACCATAACAGGCAAGGTGAGTTATCAACATAAAAACTCCTATCAATGAACATGAAAAAGACCTCCTGTTTTGGCATAGTAAGGTAAAGCTAAGTACAGAAGATTAGGGGAGCTGGCGGGTACTAATGGCACCGTAATCAAGCTAGAAAGAGGTAGTAAAAAATGCAGCAAAGTTTAAACTGTACACGTACAAGTATGTGGAAGGTGTCATCAAGGATACTCCATATGATGTATAATACGTGCTCCAAGGGAGAGAAATATCAAGACTAAAATGGGATATATGAGACATGCGCCGCACTGGACAAAGATACCACTGGTATGATTAAAGTGAAAAAGGAAAAAAGTTGTGGAGAATGTAAAGACTAGACGCCTCAAAACACGGTATGCGCATTGAAATGCTAGCGCAAACTGTTACCGTGGCTGGCTAAGGAAAGCCAGGGGGGGTGAACACACAATTCCAAAACAGGGCGGGTGAGCGTGCGGGATTCCCAACGCGTCTCAACTCATCCAGCCGTCAATACCAAGAACACAGTGGTGTCCCTGCTCCGGCCCCGCGTGTAGACGCGGGCAGGCACAGAGACGAACCGCGTGAGGGAAAGCGGCTCGTTTTATCATTAGCGCGGGTGAAAATACCAGAGCCCGCGTCAGTTAGAGATCTAATATAATAGAGCGCAAAGGTTCCCAAGAGGGCACTTACTTTTCTGTGGAGCCGACAACTCTGGATCACCTACGCCCGCCGTTGGTCCCCGGAACTATGGGGAGCAATCGGTTGGGAGGCCAATAAAAGGGAGAAAGGTCAGAAATGAAGAAAGGACTCAAGGAAAAACTGAAACAAAGAAAGGACAACAACACTGTGTCGGCCATCTATAGAGAGGGTCTGCATAAAGATGCTATAATTACTATGCAGTAGAAAAGGGGAAAATCCCACAATAATCTTTAAAATAAAGTTGGACCCACGCAAAGAAATCTGCATGTTAGAGCAGAATAAGTTTCCTGTACTTTGAGAAAATACCAAAAAGATGTAGAAAAGGGCAAGGTAATAAAAATAATAATACATGGACATGGTTATCAGTGGATAAAACTAGTCCACTGAATTTCGTCATTAAGTCCAGATATATGGGTCTTTAACCTAAAAACCCACAGTTGTTCCTTCTCAAAAAGTCTAGTAGTACAGTCTCTGTTGTCTCTAATGGTTTCTAGAACAACCCATCTAATGTCATCAGTAGTGTGTTGTTTCTCAATATAATGATTGGTTAGTTTTGTGGAGGACCTCTTGCATCTGATGGTGCTGCGGTGCTCATTGATTCGGATTTTCACCATTCTGGTTGTCATACCTATGTACTTAAGATCACACGGACATGTGATCATGTAAATACAGTCCTTTGTATGACAATTGGTATGGGATCTCAATTGCCATGTCTTGGGTTCACCTAGGTCCACCTCTTGAGTACTACTAGTCATGGGGCAGACATTACAACCACCACAAGGGTAGTGTCCCTTAACTTTCAGCCATTGACTAGGACCCGTGTTGTCAAAGTGTCGATGTGTTGTAGGTCTCGTGTGGACTACCAGGTCTTTAATGTTATGGGTTCTCTTAAAGGCAAATAATGGGCATTCTAGTGCTTCGCCTGCACTTGTGAGAATGGGCCTTAATCTGGTTACTCAGAGGGGTGAATGTGGTCACGCAGGTAAGTCTGGATTGTTGCATGCATGTGTTGCTGGTCAGCAATGTTTCCCTAGGGATATTGCTGGCTCTCTTCTTGGCTCGTCTGATATTCATTGCTGGATAGTTGCGTTCGCAAAGTTTGCGGCACAACGTGTTTGCTTGGGTGTGGAAATCACTCCTATCTGAGCAGTTACGTCGTATCCTGAGGAACTGACCAAAAGGTAGGTTATCTCGCAGTGCCTTAGGATGGTGGCTGCTGTAAAGCAAAAGACTATTCCTATCAGTGGGTTTATGGAACACAGAGGAATGGAGGTACCCATCTTTGAGTGTGATTCGTAGGTCGAGGAAGGATACCTCTCTGTCAGAGATGGTGGAGCTGAAGCGAAGATGGGTGTCTAAAGTGTTAACCCACTGTGTGAAGGCTATTGCTTGGTCTATATTACCCTTCCAAATCACTAGAATGTCGTCTATATATCGACGCCACAATCTAATGTTGGAAAAAAATGGTTGGTCAGGGGTAAGAATGTGGCGTCGTTCAAAGGCAAACATATATAAACAGGCCAGACTGGGCGTGAAAGTACTCCCCATGGAAGTGCCCTGTATCTGATGAAAGAGACGTTTTTCAAATTGAAAGAAATTTTCTTTGAGGGCCACACTTGCACATTGCATAATAAAACTCACCGGAGTGTTATAGGTCCAAGTATCCGCCAGAAGTATGTCCTTCACGGCAGCAAGTGTTGCTTCTTGTGGAATATTAGTATATAAAGCCTCCACGTCTAGACATGTTAGTATGTCTGTGGTACCTGCATTGTTACCATCATTAAGTAGAACCAGAGTGTCTTTAGTGTCTTTTAGAAAAGTAGATGTTTTCTGGACAATAGGTTGTAGAAAAAAGTCACAACATTTTGATAAGGGTTCCAAAAGAGGTCAATTCCGGACACTATCGGGCGGCCCTGGGGAGGAATACCTTTGTGGATTTTAGGGAGACAATAGAAGTATGGAGTCCTGGGGTTCTTCGTATCCAGGAACTCAGCTTCTTGCTGAGTAACCCATCCATCTGACTCTACTTCCATTATCATTCCACGGATCAAACGCTGTAGACGTGGGGTCGGGACGGTCGAAATATGGTGGTAGTAAGATTCATCACTGAGTAGTCTGAGACATTCCTGTCTATAATAAGTTGTATCCATAACCACAATAGCACCTCCTTTGTCTGCAGGTTTTAAAGTGATGTCTGGATTATGTGATAAGGAATGGATAGCTGTACGTTCCAATTTGGGAATATTCTGAAAAGCCTGTGGAGGTTCTAGGAGTTGAATTTCGTGACGGACTGCTTTTTCAAAGGTAAGTACCTCTAACGGGACCGTGGTAGCAGGGGGCATGAAGGTAGATGGATTCCTTAAATTGGTATCATCACTAGAATCCAACAGTGGACGATCTTTGAAGAAAAAATGTAATCTGATCTTGCGAAACAAAGCTGCCATCTCGCAATTTAGTCTGAATTGATCCTCCTTAGGGGTGGGTACAAACCCTAGGCCTTTCTCTAGGACTGCCATCTCCGGAGGGGTGAGGGTGGAGCTGGAAAGGTTTACAACTAGGGTTTCTTTTGTGTCGTCACACTGCGACTCCTGGTGACCATCTGTGGTTCTTCCTGTGCCCAGTGGACGTTTCTGCCTCTCCTTCTGTTTCTGCCTCTGCCTCTGCCCCGGACTCTTCCTAAAAAAGGATTAAAATTGTATTGTGACTGCGGCTGAAAAAAAGGCATGGGCATAGATCGCCACGGTGGGATCTGCTGGTATGGGAATGGAGAGTTAAAATGAGTAGGCGGGATGTAGCGATTCCGGTTCTTCCTCTGTCCCTCATCACCGCTCCAATCATCCGAGCTAGAACTGTACTGTGGTGTGCGGGTCCTCTGTTGCGGGGTATCAGAGTCATCTGAGGTCTCGGAAGCTCCCTCACATTGATAGTCGTCTTTTGTATAGGGATAGATTTTTTCTCTACTAAAGCATTTGATGTCCTTCTGCAATTTATTGATTTTCTGTCGTGTAAGGTATTCCTTAGTCTCATTGAGTTCCAAGTTGATCTCAGCTAAGCGAGACTTAAACTGAGAAAGTTGGACCGTGGTCTTCATGGCCGCTTCAGTGATGGAGATCTGAATAGTGATGGAGTGATTAGAGTAAAGATCACCTACCCATTCTTTTGTCATCGTATTTTTATCTAAATTAGTGATGTGTGTTTCTTGGAGTAAGGCAATGTCACAAAGTAATCAAAATAGGCGTGAAAGCACTTGTTGACGTTTGATCGGTATTCTCAAGCCTTTAACATTCCAAGTTGTAATTCTCAATGGTGCGCCATAGAATGTCATCAATATAAATCATAAAGCCTTAGTAACTTTGTTAAATTAAACATATGACATTTTATTAATAATTGAAGGGTTTCCAAAAAGAATTGGAGCGAAGGACAGAGATAGTGAAAAGGAGAAAAGGAGGATAAAAAGCCCTACAAAAACATAGTGGGCAAAAAGGCAACACAGAATGAAGGGCCATTAGTTGCAGCATTACCATTAAGTTGAAAGAGAGTCATCCCAAAGGATATAGACAGCATGTAGTGCCAAAGAGAAAGGGGCCAAACTCGCCCCAGCGAACAGGTACAATATTAATAGTAAACAATAAGAAAAGATCCATATTATGCTATACAAATAGAGCACAGATGCTTATAATCGAGCAACAAAATGACCCAAAAAAGTATTAAATTGAAAGGGACTGAATGAAAAAGATAACAGATGAACATAAGAACATGAGGATCTTAACATATTGGTGAACTTACCAGGAACAACAAGGGTACGGGGTGCATAAATCAGTATATAACAACAACGGATGGTTGAACGTGGAAGACACTCAACAGACTCAGGTTGATTGACGCTGGGAAGAAGACGACACAAGAGGTTAGAACATAGTGCACGTTACTTAAGTAATATATGAGACAAGTGGAATTAAAATAATATATATTACATGTGACAAGAGAAATGTAGGCCCTCATTATGACCCTGGCGGTCGGCGGTAATATGGTGAAACGTACTGCCAACAGACTGGCGGTACTTTCCACCATATATGACATTTCCGGTTTGGCTGAAGCCAAACCGCCAAAGTCCCACACCTACCGCCACGGCGGTAACAGCCGCCGGGCTGGAGATATCAATCTCCAGCCTGGCGGTCGTCGCTGTACCGCCTGCAGGATAATGACCCCGCCTACTGCCCGTGTTTCCGTGCCTTCCTTACTGCCACGAAAACCATGGCAGTAGGCACTCTCAGCGACAGGGAGCCCTTCCCTGTCACTGATAGAGGTCTTCCCCATCCCCACCCCCCTCTCCAGATATCCCCTCACCCCCTTCCTCTCCAAACCCCACCTACATTCAGGCCCCTTTCACACAACCACACACGCATACACACACCCATTCCCACATGCATCCATGCATGCATACATCCATTCACACACACATCCGCACACACTTTCATGCATACATGCAGACACCCATTCACAGACCACAACATACACTCACTCACACCTCCATACATGCACCCACATTCAACACGGAACACACACCTGCATACACGCACGCAGTCACATGCACACACACCCCCACACAAAACACCTGCCGCCCCTGTCAGAGCACCCACGTACCTTTGTTCAGGGCAATGGGATTGGGCGCTGCCAGCAGCAGCGTCCGCCAGCAGAGTCATTTTTTGCACGGGAACGCCTACCTTGCATCTCATTAAGGCAAGGTAGGTCTCCACTTCCAAAAAATTACTTTAACTCCATAAATTTGGCGCTAGACGGGTCTAGCACCTAAGTATAAATATGGAGTTAGGTTTGCCCCGAATTAGAGTAAAACAAAATGATGCTAATTCGGTGCAAACAGAGTATAAATATGCCCCTTAATGCCCAGGAGCCATGAATATGAGGAATGGCTGAGAAAACGACATATAACTATATTAATAGTTCATATCAATACCTTTGCAATACTGGACAAATGCAGTGGAGAAAGATGTGTGAGGTAGCAAGTATGCTGCTTTTATTAGTATTTTTTTATGGCTCTCTCGTTTTCACGTTTGCTTGTTTTTTAACATATGATGGACCTACAGTTTTCGAAGAGGTCCTTGGAGGTAAGGTGTTTCGTCACTTTTCACGCAATAATGTAAAATCTTTCTCACACACTGAATACAGTGGTTTCAAAACATCCTTGTTTACAGCATGTATGAGATAGCAGAACAGAACCTTTGTATTTTTTTCCAACTTGTTGGGAGTAAAGAAAATGAACAAAGCAAAATTATAATCCACGCAGCAGCTTGTGTTGTATTCCCAACAAAGTCTTTGCACAAGTTTTTTACATTGCAGGATTTAATAAATGGACCTAAAATGCCAACACGCGCTTGGTAAACAGTGACTCACTTAATTTTTATGAAGTAGAATGCAAGGATTATCTATTCGGCTGCGCTGTTTTCCACATAAATTCCTGTTAAGCATTCTAAATAGTGTATGGAGATGAAGTGTGTTTCATTTCGCTGCTGTAAACTTAAGAATTGCATTCTCCAGGAACAAAACAAATGCATCAAAAGAAGGCCGCCTCCTTCCGATGTCGTGATCCACGCTTCAGAACAGGCAATCTGAAACTAATGCGTCACGCTTAAAAAACATTGCAGAGGTCAGCTGGGAGGCTCAAAGTACGGTGGCCATTTTATACAGAGCTCACAATGCCCTCCGGATTTCTTCTTTTTATAAATACAGCAGTGTTCTTAAATTGAAATGTCTGTACTTCTATAACACCATTTTTCGGTACTTTGTGGTAACCTTTTGTATTTACAAATGTACATAAAAAATGAATGCAAATTTTTAATTAGGCGTAGCAGTTGCTTAAACACCCTTGCATATAAGACATTTAAAATTAGAACAAAACATATAGGAAATGAAAAGTTCAAGTAAGGTTGACATTTACCAAAGCATTTGAAGTCCATGCAAACATTCATGCCTACAAACATTCATGGTAATGCTAACTATCATAGTAATTCCATTACATTACAACTTGAAAGAACAAGGTTCATAAAGGAATAGGTTCTACATTAAGAACCTGATATTTTTACATTGTAATTGCATTTATATTGTGCTTAGTAAAAGTGAAGAGGGGATACAAATTAACCATGTATTCAATCCGCTGGTGCTGTAATAGATTCAACAAATATTTATTTATTTAGATTGCTGGGCTTGCTGATTTTTAGATTAACCTCCACTCTATAGGCTGGCAATCTGAATTCAAGCAACAACTCCACAATGTTTTTAAAACGATAGTAGCTTTTCTAAAAAAAAAATGATAAGCAAATCTAAATTATGTTGGACAAACAGAAGTTTCTATGTTATTGATAGCCACTCAGAAAAGAAACTAATAGTTTTGCACACTAGCCTTTGTCACCTAGAGGAGTAATTCAGTCAGGAAAGCAGTTAGGCACTTTGGGCCTCAATTCCCAAGAGGTGACACAGAGTGGCACTGCAAGCCACTTTGGTGCGTTGTATCATTTTGAAAGTGCAGGGATGTGTCATATTTGCAGAAATAGGACGCATTCCTGTACTTTCCTCTGTGCTGGTGCACAAACTGCTACCTAGTATTAATGCAGGCAGCCTTGCACCATAGTGCAAGGATGCTTGCCTTGCAGGGATGATTGTTTATGTGCTGCAAAATGCCACACAATGCCACAAACAATAGAGAGCATAGGTGTGCCTGGATGGGCCATCACTGGCAGGTTGGGAGTGAGGATTTGGGCACAGCCCTAATTAACCCTGAATAGTGTCCTGCCTCCACACAAAGGGTCGCATACCCCTTGTAGTTAGTCTGGAGCCAGGACCAGGAAAGTAAACACCTATGCATTTCAAAGGGGAACCGCCAGAACTTCCAGAATCTTCTCCCACTTCATAGACTAAACTGGGTATAAATACTGGACCTCAGACACCAACTCTTCAGTATACTTCTGGACCTGTGCACACTCTGCCATGAAGAAGGACTGCTGTGCTGCTGAAAGGACTATCACTCCACTTGACTGCTGCTTTGAAGGAATTCTGCCACGCTGTGCTGATTTGCTGCCTGCAGCCCTTTTGCCTGGGTGAGAAGGACAGTGCCTGCATCAGTTGAACTGAGGACCACTAAGTGACTACAAAGGCTAGTTGCCTGACCTCCTGACTTGAGCCCCAGGGACAGAAAGCTCCAACAACCTTGACCCTTGCACATGATGCACCATCCATGAGTCTACCCTGCCAAGTGGTGCTATCCCAGTCCTGGACACGTAAAAGTGAGCCTAAAGTGTTCTGCCAGCCTCTCCGATTCCAGCAGAACTGACGGATCTCCTCTGCTGCATGGCGCAACTCCCAGCAGAACCAATGCATCACCGCCGCTATGTTGTGTGGATCTTCTCTGTGGCAAGATCTGCATCGCATCACAGCCTCATCTGAACAGCCTCGGTCTGAAGAATCCTTGGCACAGGCTCTCACACCCATCATCAAAAGCAGTCTCAATGATGACACTGGACTGCGCATCACTACCTCACTGTTTCTCAAAACCGATGCATTGTCCCAACTGCTGGATGCATCCCTGGCACCTGACTATACATCGCAAGCCCTTGTCAATGGGATCTTTGATGATGACGCATGACTTTGCACCACAGCCTCACTGCATCTCAGAACCGACAAATCGTTTCAGAATCTTTGATGTGGACCCTTGCAGTGCTCCACAAACCAAGATTTAAAGTACTTTGTTCAGTGGGCCTAGCTGGGTTTCTCTAGCCGGCCCATGCTCCATCGCTGAACTTTGTCCTGTCTGGCACAACCACATATCAACAATTGACCCTTTGCACTTTTTGACACTATATTTACTGAAACCTCTAAGCCTGCATATCTCCAGTCCTACTGATTGGATTTTTGTTGTTGTGGCTTGTTTTATTTATTAAAAATGCCTCTATTTTTCTAACCTGGTGTGGGATCATTTTGTGGTGTGATTTTACTGTGTTACTGTTTGAAATGTTGCACAAATACTTTATATATTGTCTTTGAGTTAAACCTTCAAGCTCTGTGTTAAGATACCCAAGGGTTAAACACAGGTTAATTTAGGGTGTGCTTGTGACTTCCCCCTGAAAATGATTGGGGTCCTGCTTAAGCAGGGTTTCACCCCCCAAACCAGTAACCCAATTTCTTACAGTAGCTGGTCTCAAACCAGAGTAAGCAAAATAGTATTTTATATGCACTACAGTTTTCCAATGGGATCAGCTACATCTATGTACAGTGAAAATAGCTTTTGGGGCTAGTCAATGTAGATGAGAACAAAGAGAGAGACAAGGAGTGCTGGAGGTTGCAATAAAAAAATATTCCGTATCATAGAGTCTGTATGAGCAAGGTTTTGAATCAGGTAGACATACATTGCAAAATGTCAAGTACAACTACAATAAAAGAATATACTTACTAGATCCTCAGACTAAATGATTTGAAGTCACCACATTAATAAAGAAAGCAAAAATTAGGAATTGGCAAAAAGGAAGTACTTCAATGTGTCCTATTTAAAAAAAAAAACATTCAGGAGCTAATTAATCAAAATACAAGCCCTTAAGAAGTGCAGAGAGAGTGAAACACGTGTTGGCTGCTTGGCTGTTTGGAAACAATTTCAGTGGAAAATAAAAAAAGTTGACAGAAAAATTCCAACTGTTTGATTTTATTTGTTCTCAATATATCATTTGTGTGTATTTTACTGCTTAACAGTGGTTGGGTACCAGTGTATTGAAGCACAATTCCTGATATCCATATTTGTCTTTTAGTATAGGAACAAATTAACACTAGAGTCCTGCATTTACCACTTTTAAATATGAGGTGCACTATCTTGAGGCTACAAATCCTATTTAATGGTCACTCATTTATTATTTAAAAATAATGATCCTTCCTGTAAAAAATTATTATTTTGACAGGTTTACCTGCTGGTTTAAAAGATGCAGCAATGACATGTAGGCCGGAAGCTATGTTGTTTGTTGTCAGCCTGGAAGATGGCACAATAGGTGCTGCAGTCCAAAGGGGATATTTACCTTCCCCTTACATAGGTGTATTTTAACTGGACCATACTCTGTGTCCTTACTGGAGTCTTAAATATGCCAATTGGGGATTAACCAATTTTGCCATTCTTTAGGAGTCAGTCCACATACACTGGAGACAAGACAGCAGTGCCCCAGTAAACATTATTAAAAACAACAATACCAGACAGCACAAAACTGGGGCTGGTCGCACAGAAATACAGCTCTCCTCACACCATGTGGCTTGTGACTCATTCTACAGCTGGGAAGGAGTACATATAAGCCTGTTTTGTCAGTTGTAGTATATCAGCAGATTTAAATGTGTATTTTGTGAATTCCAGTTGTCTTACTCTTCTATGTATGTTTTTTGCATCAGTAAGGTCCTCCCTAAATAATTTCCTCAATTCCACTTAACCCTATCTATTCAGGAATATATATTCACCACTTTCCAATTGGTTTCCCTTCTCCCTCCCACATTTACCATTCAAACATATACCTTCATGTGTGGAAATCTATGTCCCTGAGGCAGAGACCTCCTTACTAAAGAGATTAGAGAGGCAAAGATGTCCAGCGGGAGATTTGCGAATTGTATTTTGAGGTAAATAAATTAATACCTCTTTTCATAGTCTAAAATGTTTTTTGTGAATAGGGCCCTTTACTGAGCAAATAAGATGTGTTGCATGTCCAACTTGCATCCTGTAGTCACCTCTGGGAGGAGGACTACCATCATGCAAAAGTCTATGATTGGTGGCTAAAGAATTATCTGAGTGAAATATACATTCCCTGGTATGATATTATAGGACACTTGCCTATAGCTGTAAACATGATGGAACATTTGTTATCATGTGACTCAGTTGTCCCTGAATAATAAAAGCACTTTGACTGGAATGGTTCCTCCAAAATAATCAAGCATAGAACCATTTACAGTTTGGCTAATGGACTTTACCCACTCATCACTGCCTGAACATACATAATCACCCTAACAGCCAGATATCAAGTTCAGGTTTGCCTTTGTAGTATAGCTATTTTAGCCATGTTGTGAGACACATTATTTTAGCAACTAGGCCTGCTGATTGTGCACTTTAGCCCAGTTACATTTTATTCAGCTTTGTTTTATTTTTCTAGCATAGGCCACATTTGTGGTGTTTGTTTTCTTTATCTCATTGTTCTTTCAACTACGAAAACATTGCATTTGCCAGGACATTCTTTTCACTTTGTGCTTTCCTCAAGCTGTAGCCAGATAGAGTTGCCGGCAAAGTGGTACGCTGTGTCTCCGACATTCACAGAAACATATACATCCTGACATGGGGACATTTTCTCAGACCATCAGCTGTTTTATTATAAAAACACTTCTCTGCCCCATACATGTAAGAGGGAGATTCCAGCCAGATGACCACGACTGCATGCTGATTGTTGATTGCCTTCGCTACAGCTGCTTGCTTGGACCCCCGATTCATGGCCCACAAGGGGATGCTATCTTTCTAGACAACAGGCTTCCTTGCATAGGTATAGGGGTTGATGTCTTCCCAGGGGGGAAACCTGAAGGGCGGATTAGGGCTTATCATGCTGTTTAGGTAGGAACCACATATATTACACATAGTGACAGTATGGTGGGACTGTTCTTGTATTTCTCTCTTCTTGTCACCATTTTGCTTCTAGAGTGTGTTATCATCCTGGTTATTGCAATTCATGCCATATTATCTAAGGTGCAGTAAATTCAATAAACGTAATGGACCCATTCTCTGCCTCTGTTCGTCATTGCATATGTGAGACTAACATAACTGAGAGAAAAGGATGAGATCTGATCAACCACAATTCCCCTGAGGAATCATTTCTGTCATGCACCAGGTTGCCACAATCATCCCTGCTCTTGGGCAGAGATGAGGCGCTGCTAGTTAGCCGGAAAACCCTGATTAGGCCGGCAGTTGTCATATGGTGTGGGGTTGGACTCAATTCCCCACAATTCAGGTGATTCTGCCACCCAATCCAGTAGCCTCATTAGGATAATGAGACCCTACGTGACATGGTCCAGCCAATGTTTGGTCAGGCACTAATTTTCGGATTCTCCTGAGTACCTCTGTCTCACTATGTGCTAAAGGCACCTCAATACTATATATGGAGATGTCCGTGGTATAGAGGATTGCCTCCTCAGCTAGTTAGGTAGTACATATCCACCACTGCAGGTTGTTTAAACTTGAGCCTTTAAAGGATCAATCCCCATTTGGTTTCCTTATCTCTGAACAAATACCTTTCCATTACCAAGGCAAACCCACAATGGGTAGCAATTTCTATCAACGTGTGCCAACCCCTTACTGCTCATTTATTAGCAAATGGCCTCAAAGGCCAGGGGGTCCAGTAACATTTGTAGCCGAGGCTCATCCTCTGTACAGAACAGAAATATTTTATTCTTGGGTCACTTTTCCAGCAGTTGATGGGAACACTAATATATTTCATCACTAAACACCTGCTAACATACCTGCGCAATACAGAGCCTATGCATACTCAAAGATACCTTATCAAGACTATAATTGGCTTGATCGCTCTACACCACATACAATACTGCTCGTTAGGTTAGGTCCTCTAAGCAATGATGGTCCTACCTGGCCTTTATTGGCCACATATACACATCATCGTAATGCAGCAACCTTGGTGGTAGCTGAGGTTCGCCTCTTATACGCTGACCTTACGGCAATATACAGACTGTTAGTAGTGTGTAATGCAGGCATTAAATACTAACCCAGCACGTGCTGCCCGCTCAACCATATGCAGCTACTCCAGGCATTAACCCTGCAACTGTAAATTCAATCATGGGTAGAAGATTCCCTTTTGGTTAGTTAAAAAAATAAATGCTGCTGGAAACAGTCTTTCCCCATTCGGGACCTCAGGATAAGCATAGAATTCTCACTATGTGCTTGCCATTTGGGATGGTTCCCAAAGTAGATATCTGCAATACATGCAGCACAATATTTGTGATGCTCTAAACTACCACACACAGTACACTGACACTTGCCAATCTTACGGAAGTGTCAAAACAAATTCAAGATGAATACGGGGCTGCCCCAGCCCTGGACTTGGTGATGCAATTAATGGGCAATTTTACCACTGCATCTTCAATTATATTAAGTAATTTTAAAGGGGAAGCAGTTGCACTAGCAGTGCTTATGCAGCTCCAGGATGTTCCTGTACAGGATCAAGAACGCAAGCTGCCAAAGATTATTGCTGAGACCTACTCTAGTATTGGTGGAGATAGTCTGGGGGCCAGACCTATTATACCACAATTACAGGGTAAATATAATGAAGTTTCTACCAAGCAAGCACCAGAAGGTTCTAAAAAATGCTGGGATAAACAAAAACAAATACCTAAAAAGGAAAGGGGAGACTCTCCCTATTTGGAGAGCCCTCAAAATAGCTATAATCTTAGACATCGAGATAATATAAAAGGCCTGACAGATATCAATATACTGACACACGACAATCTTGTTCCTTTCAGCACTCACCGGATAAACGCAGCAAGAGAGGTGGGCGGTCAAAGCAGCGAACTGAGTATGTGAAACCGAGAAAGGTCTCAGAACGCTCATCTGAAGTAGTAGCGATTCCTATACAACATGCCACTCAGGAATAGAACTTTACTGAAGAACAGGAAGTGGGCACTGGCACTGCTAGACAGCGCTGCAGAGGTCACAATAGTCCGTCAGAATATTCAACATCATCTGGAGGAGTAAGCAACTGATGACTTCTTACAAGTTGAGACTGCGGACATGCACATCTCCGCACCCAACATGGTGTATAAAGTAACTGTACAATTAGAAGAAGACATTGAGTGCACAATAGACGACAATGTTTGGCATTGCGTAGTTACCATTAATTATATTTTGCTTGCCGAAAAGGAATGGCTGCCAGAATTTGTCCATAATCTCTCTTATGGGAAAGAGATAATTGAAACCTCTTTCCTGCCCATTGTTCCCAAACAGCTCAGGGAGGCTTACGCCATTGATTAGGGATTTGCGCAGGCACCCGCATCATATCGCAACCTCATAGGACGGGATAAAAATTCCCCCTATCATGTAATACCAATCAACCCCAACCCCAATATCCAATAAAGCATGAAGCTAAAGCACCTGTGAGGGAAATCCTCACACAGCTGGAGTACCAGGGCATAATCAAACCCTTTCTCTCACCAATGAACAATCCATTGTCCCCGTAGCTAACCGGACCATTCATATAGAATAGTCTTAGACTACAGACATTTAATCAATCATACACGCACATTTGCCATACAAAATTCACACACTACTTACAAACAATTTAGTGCGCAAAAAATACAAAACAACCTTGGATATTTTCAACATTTTTTTCTGTCAAAACATAGCACCTGAAAGTAGGGATCTAACACGTTTTAGTTCTTTAGGCTCCCAAAAAAGGTTCTGCTGTCTCCCATAAGGGAACACAAACAGTCCAGGACTGTTTTTAGCTTGTGTTACTTCTATTCTACATGACATTGACCCTGAGGCAGTGTCCTACGTAGATGACATCTACCTTACGTCGATGTCTTCACATAACATGTAAGACGGGTTGCCCGCATTGTTGTGGGATTTGCTGAATTAGGCTACAAATTTATTTAAAAGGCACAAAAATAGCCTTCCTCAGTGTCCTGTTTTGGGGACACAAATTATCAGATCAAGGCAAGAGCCTTGCACCCCAATATTTAGAAAAATGCACACAACTACAACCTCCAAACACTATAAAAAAGCTCCAGTCTTTGTTGGGCTTTTTAAACTTTGGCAGAACATACATTCCAGATTATACACAATGCATTAAACCATTATATGACTTAATACATCCGGACTTTTCAAGCAAATATTGGATAGTAGAACACACACATTCTTAGAGCATTGCAACAAGACATGCTTGGAGCTAAACGTTTACACACACGGGCCAACATAACACACTTGATCATCAAACTAATTGCTGGTGCCATTGGTTTCACCTATGTAACGTTCAATAAGGGTGAGACGTCCCGATTGCATACAAATCACATTTATATTTTACAACAGAACAACGTTCCCACAGAGAAAATTCTCACTGCTCTTCAGATGGCTGTCATTAAAGAGAGACCTCTGGCCCAGGGGAAATGCATCATTGTCGTATCTCTGATCCCAGCCTTTGAGGCTGTCACCAACGCCAATGCTTCTAACGCTAAAGCATTACATCCACGTTGGATTCTATAGGCAACATCTCTCATGAACACTGATGTTGACTATAAATTTGACCAAAATTACAAAGAATTTTTGCAATATGAACTTGAATACATTGCCTATGGAACAATATCAAATAATTATCTACATGGTGGCTCAGCCAACCCCACCGATAGCACAAAACATCAATAATCCGCCACATTTGTGAGTGGCCACATGAAGGATGGTGAATTCCATCCATAGCACACTTACACGCAGACCTTAGGGGACTGCACTGCACAATTAGAAGAGCTCAAGGCTCTGGTGATGGCGCTGAAACACACAGATCTAGAACAGTTAACATTAATTGAATGTGATTCGTATTATTGTGCCAAGCCTTTTAATGAATATCTGCAATAGTGGTGCCAGAATGGGTTCAGAGATTCAAAAGTCAATACCATAAAACACAGATTCCTGTGGGGAAAGTAGCAGATCTGAAAGAAACGCTACCCAAGTTCATGTTGTACATACAGTGGGACATCAGCATGTTGGAATACACATTGCTGGCAATACCTTGGCTGATGAGCAGCCAAGTCAGCTGTAACTATGGGTTCTGTTTCTGCAGTAACTCATTCAAGGGCAAAATTGGATGATGAAACACTGGCAGCTGTGAAAGCTTTGGCTGATGGCAAGCTCATGGCCTGCAAAATATTCCTACAGAATATCAAGCCTCAATACTGCCCAAGTAACAATACCAGAGTTGATCAAAGCTGCACATGAGGGAGTTGCTTATTCCCATGCTGGTGTGGTGGCTACAATATCATTGTTCATAGCACGCTACTGGTGGCTAGGTCTATACAAACAGACCAAGCAATATGTCCTTTGTTGTGACATCTGTCAGCAAATAAGAGTCCTCCGTTAGACGCTCACCGCAGACACCCCTCCTAATTTCCAACAAACCTTTACGATGTGTATACCTGGACCATTGTGGTCCCCTGACACCTGATAGTGCATATAAATACATCTTAGTCGCTGTTGAGTCATGCTCCAGATTTCTATGGATTTGGCCACAATGCTCGGCTGATGCTTGAACTGTTATTAAAGATTTTCAAGTCTTTATCGGCACATACGCAGTTGCGGCTTTCCACTTGGACCAGGGCCCTGCTTTCGCCTCAAGGGCATTCAGGAACTCCATGGCTTTGTTAGGGGTCCAACTGTATTATTTGTCTCCATTTCATCCCAAGGGAAATAGTGTTGTGGAGTGATGAAACTAGGATTTAAAGCAATCCTTAACAGCTAGATCATTAGGCACAGTTCATAGTTGGCCTAATCACCTTTATGGAGCCCAGAGAGCACTTAGTAATCTGCCCAGAAGGTCCCTGGTGGTGGTGTACCTCATATGAATGACTGTTCGGAACACAAAAGTATGTTTCAGATCTTGATGGTCCTGGTGCAGAGGTAGCAGATACACCTTTTGACATAAATGAACATGTCACAGTCTCACAGGACTTACAACAGTTCCGTGATGACAACACATCTGCCAGTGCCACCTCCTTGGTAATACGGGATGTACCAATAACACCTTCTGGCTGGATTCCTAAAGTTGGGGATCTAGTGCCTGAAAAGGTTGCTGTGAAAAAGGAGTTTGGTCCTTCCTATCGTGCACCAGTTCCAGTATGGGAATACACAGTACAAGAACTGTCATTCTACCACCACTGCCTGGTTCTAAAGAAAATTGCTTTGTCTCCATTGAGAATGTCAAGCTACACCATATGGCCTATCCGAATCTCTCTCACTACAGACCAGGATGTTCCTCTACAGGTTTTAAGCAGCAATACTGACACCTCTCCAAGCTTGTGGAGGGTGGAAAACGATCTTTCATTAGTACCATTAACTTCTTCTGTGACAAGTTATGTCAACAACGTTGAGCGATTATACTCAAATTCAACACAACGGATGGTATAGTCTACTATGAACCACCGAGGGATACTTCTCCCCTTCCAAACACGGATCCAGTTTTGGCACAAACTGCTTTTGGCTATTTTGCGGGCATCAATGACACTTTCATCGACTCATCTGTGTCTTCTGCTACAGAACTGTCAATAGCACGTAAGCTGATAATTTGGCTCAAAATGAACTATTTTATTCTTGTATGGAACTATCTGTGGCTCTTATTAACTGTATTTGCCTTCCTCCTTTGGATTGGGTTTGTCATTGTCTTCTTTTTACTAATACATGGTCATTACCTTCCTGAACGCTCTACAGTTGAACTGGTGGATGAGGTCCTAAAACCACATTTTTCCTTCCTTGAGGTTTGCAGAGGCTTGTCCCTAGTGAACATTTCAGCCATACCAATTCCTGATGGGATTGTTTCGGATATAGTATAATTTGGTATACATAGTATCATTTGGTATATATGGCCCGTCCTTCCCTGGTGCTGATAGGGGTCTCCCTTGCCCCCCTCCGGAATCCCCCCACATATACACACATACACAGACATACATACACACCCATACACACATTCACCCATGCTGTATACATTCATACACACTCACAGCAACACTCACGAACATACATCCAGGCACACATGCACTCACACGACACAACATGCACGTACACACACACCCACTCATGCACACACGCATTACACACGCATGTACGCATTTAAAGACAGTCACACACACCCCCACACATGCACACAACACCCCCCACCCCCTCTCTTGTCGGAGAACCCGACTTACCTGCTTGCAGGGAGTCCTCCGGCAGGAGACGGGACGCAGCGCTGCTGCCAGCAGCAGCGTCCGCCAGCAAAACACCGCCGGGCCATATCATGGGACATGATACGGTAGGCCACCGGTAACGCCATTCGCCACCATGATCATAGATGGAATTCCGCCAGCCTTCTGGCTGAATTCTTCATACGGTCATAATTAGGTGGATGGTAGGTAGCCACAGCGACGGTATGTTGGCAGCCGTTGTTGTGGCAGTAGGCGGCATTTGCCACCAATGTCATAATGAGGCCCTATGTCTGCCGTTTGTGCACTTTAGCCCAGTTACATTTCATTCAGCTTCATTTTACTCTTTTAGCATAGACCACATTTGTGGTGCTGTTTTATTTTCTTTTTCTAGTTGTACTTTTGCCTAACAAAGCATTGCGTTTCTAGTAAGACATTCTTTTCACTTTGTGGTTTCCTCAAGGCTGGTGCCAGATAGAGTTGCTATCAAAGTGGTACGCTGTATCCCCAACATTTACAGAAATATACACATCCTTACGTGGGGACATTTTCTCAGAACGTCACCTGTTTTATTATACAAACACTTCTCTGTCCTATACACGTTAGGGGGAGATTCCAGCCAGCTGACCACAACTGCATGCTGATTGCCGTTGCTACAGCTGCTTGCTTATCCCACCAGATCTCTGGCCTACATGAGGATGATGTCTTTCTAGACAACAGGCTTCCTTGCTCAGGTATGGGGGATGATGTCTTCCTGGAGGTGGGGGGGACCTGAATGGCGGATTACATTTTATCAGCCTGTGCTCTAACATGGCTTAGGTAGGAACCACTTGTATTACTCCCAGTGACAGTATGGTGGGCCTTTTCCTGAGTTTCACTCTTCTTGTCATCATTTTGCTTTCAGTCTGTTTTATCATCCTAGTTATTGCAATTCATGCCATTTTATCTAAGATGCAGCTAATTCAATAAACCTAATTGAACTATTTTCTGCCTCTGTTTATCTTTGCATATGTGAGGCTAATATAACTGAGAGAAAAGAATGAGATCTGATCAACCATGACTTCCTTGAGGAGTCATTTCTGTCATGCGCCCAGTTGCTACAATCATTCCTGCTCTTGGGCAGAGGTGATTCGCTGCTAGTTAGCCGGAAACCCGGATGAGGCTGACAGTTGTCACATGGTGTGAATTTGGACTCAGCTCCCCACAATTCAGGTGTTTCAGCCACCCAATCCAGCAGCCTCATCGAGATAATGAGAGCGTACACAACAGAACCACGCATGCCAAAACAACGTGGTCAGAATCACGTCGGGTCTTTTCCACACATGCCTTTACCGTGGCTCTGTCATACAATCCCCATTATCCTAAAAAAGTACCCCAACCACCCTGAGGCCCAAAACTACCCGCATCCCCAATAAGTAAACTACCTTAGACACCCGCACCTACCCTGAGCCCTAAAACCTTTCCCCACCCCAATAACTAAACTACTCCAACCCCCCACCCACTAAGCCCAAAAATAAACTACCCCAACCCCTCCACCCCTACCCCTCAAAGCTAAACTACCCTGATACCCCCGCCCGAGCCCTAAACCTTCCCCCACACCAAATAACTAAACTACTCTGACCCCCTACCCAACCTAAGCTGTAAAAAAATTACCTCAACTCCCACCCTGCCCCCAAAAACTAAACTACCCTGACACACCCACCCGCCCTGAGCCCTAAAACCTTCCCCCACCTCTAATAAGTAAACTACCTGACCCCCACCCACTCTAAGCTCTGAAGAAAAACTACCCAACCCCACATCCCCATCCCTAAAAACTAAACTACCCCGACACCCCCACCCAGCGTCCTAAAACCTTCCCCCACCTCTAATAAGTAAACTAGCCTGAAACCCCACCCTCCCTATGCCCTAAAATATAAACTACCGACCCTCTCCACTCCCATCCCTAACAAATAAACTACCCCAAACCCCCACCCACCCTAAGACCTACATCCACCCCACTGAAAAAAACGACCCCCAAACCCTGCCCCAACCCCACTTACCTCACCATGCCTTCTCCCAATCCTACTTCTTCTTCTCTCCTCTCTCCTCCCACTCTTCCTTAAACCTATCCCACTGCTAAAAAATAAACTACCCTGCCTCCCCACCCTGTCCGTAAAAATTAAACTACCCCAACCTCCCATCCACCCTAATCCCAAAAAAACTACCCCAGCCTCCCACCCCGCCCCAAAAAATTAAACTACCTTGACCCCCCACCCACCCTAAGCACTAAATCCAACCCCACTTACCTCACTGCGCCCTCTCCCATTCCTTCCTCTTCTCCTCCCACCCTTCCTTAAGCTTTCCCCTGCCCCTAAAAAACTACCCCACACCCACTCAAAGCCCAACACCCTTCCACCCCTCCCCTAAAAAATAAACTACTCAGTCCCCCCACCCACCCTCAGCTGTAAAAAGTAAACTTCTGCAGACCCCCCACCCCACCCCTAAAAAAAAAGAAATTGCCAACCCCCCCACCCATCCTTAGCCCTCAATCCACCCCACCCCTAAAAACTACCCGCAGCCCCACTTACCTCACTGTGTCCTCTCCCAATCCACTAGACTGCTCTCTGTCTTTTTCTCTGCTTTAATCATGTATATGCATAGTTTGACGCATGTGTGGTTAAGGCAGAGAAAAAGGCAAGTGTTGTTTGGCTTGCGTAGGAAATGTCTGCGTTGTTTAGGACGTTTCCCCTCTCCAACATCATCTGATCCTAAGACATTACCATCATATCCTATGCTGATGACACCCAACTCACCCTCTCCCAGAAAAGGCAACTACCTCAAGAATCAACTTCACCAATGGTAGCAGATTAAATGAGAACCAACTGTTTGAAGCTCAATTTTGACAAGATAAAAGTATTGGTCTTCAGATGTAAGATCTTCCCATGGGATGCCACCTAGTGGCTGACAGAACTAGGACCAACATCCATCGACCATCCCAGAAATCTAGGGATCATCCTGAATGACAAGCTCAACATGATGGCACATGTCAATGCAGTGAGCTCTGCCTGGTTCCCCATCCTTTAAGTGGCTGCCAAAGATCACCAGACAAACTGTCATGAAAGCCTTCATCACAAGCAGAGTGGACTACAGCATGCACTTTTATCCTGGAAACTGCAAGCAGCTCCTGTACAGACATTAGACCATTCAGAATGCTGTTGCAAGACTGATACTCAACCTTCCATGCCACACCTACATTTCACCTCACCTCAGAGAACTCCACTGGCTCCCCATTCACAATTGTAGCCAATTCAAACTTCTCCTGCACACCTAAAAAGCCATACACTTCACTGGACCAGCCTACCTGAACCATCTCATACACTTTCACCAGCCTGCCAGACACTTATGCTCACTCTCACTCACACACACACCCACATCTTCACAAAAGCAAAACTGGAGGTTGCTTGTACATCACACCAAAAACACAGAACAACCTCATTCAGTATAGAATCTATTCCTCACCACTTGAGTTCTGCAAGAAACTGAAGACATGTGAGGGTCACATGCCAACACACCAGCTCAAGAGCCTGGATAGCCTTATAGGTGTTTAGTGATCTCTACAAATCAGCATAACATAACATGCCAAACATAAGAGTCAAAACACTGACTGATCATTTAAATTATTGCATGCAATTTGTGTCATGTTTAACATAGTCTCAAAAGCAGCACCACATGTTAGTGGTCACTCATTCTCACTTTGTCAAAGCCTAAAGCAGAGATTCCTTCATTTCAATATACTTCCAGTATTACCTAGTTCCTGAAACATCAGGGGCAGCTTGTAAAACTTGTAACAATGATTGCATATCTGCCCATCAGTTCTTTGGACTCTGAAGTACTGGCAGGACAGTAGGTTTGCACCTTCCTAATAGACAAATTTGGATGGAAATATGACACTAATCATTGCAGTATCACGAGCAGCAAATAGGTTTTACCCTGTCCACTTATATGTTATCACATCTCTCTTTAAGTTCTGTCTACTGACAGGTTTAGGTGATTGTTGTCCAAACCTATTGTTTGCAATAAGTAGTTTTGGGTATGGGTTGGCTTTGGGTCAGACCCGTGCTCACGATTAAAGGGCTTTGCTGTTTAACTCACTTTCATGCTCTTATTTCACTGGTTTTCCTCCTCATTCTTGTATTTTTCCCACCCAGGAGCATTTTAGTCTCAAACTGTTCTGAGTGACTGTCTTCTATCCTTGTACTACTGACATTGCTTGTATTCAAGTAACTACATGTTTAGTTTATTTTCAGTACTTATTAGGAGGGCATATGTGTTCTTGCTCTCTCCTGCATGTGCTGATTTCTGTTCTCATATTTGTCCCACCCTCAGCACCAAAGCTTATATGTTGCTTCTCCTTGCCAAGCGTTTTTTATTTTTAATGTATTTATTATTACAAAACTATGGCCCTTTTATTGTACCCCACATGCTCTTCTGCTTGGTGTCATTTACCTCCTACTGCCCATGCTGTAATTCACAGTTTCACATTGGAGTTGGTCATTTTGAAACTTTAAAAAAGGGTGGGTGGACGCATGTGCTTGTGTCTTGATGCATGTCTACATGACAGCACCTCATCATGCACTGCTTATTACTCCACATATTACATCACTCATGACATCTTCTATGACATCATTGATAATATCTCTGCAACATTTGCAATAAATTATTGATGAGAAAACTGTGCATGATAAGGGTGTTAGTTATGGTTACCTTAGGGCATAGCTAATTGAGCTAACTATAACTAATGAATTTCAGTGGTTTTCTACATTTAAAACTTTACGTTATCACTGAACTGTAAAGTTTCCCTAACCTTTGGTCTCAGTAAATACACACACACACACACACACCCATACACACATACACACATATATTTCACTGAATTCCATGAAAAAAGAATGGTTAGGGCTAAGTTACAATTAGGAAAACTTTATTTATTCTTTCCGAATTCTAAAGTAATAATTAAAACTTAAAATTAGGATTTACACACCACATTCAAATAACTATATGTCATGCACCTCCATACACAGTGTTCTCATGTCACTTTCCATAACTACATTAACTATAACTCATGCATTCTCATTTTACTGGTTACACACTCGACATGACATCACTTTTACCATGTCAAATCATATCTTTAAAAAAAAACACTTATGCCAACCGAATTGAGATTATTTCTAAGAACACAGTGCATGGTAGAATAATAGTAGAATGTAAAGTAGTACAGTAGTGCATTGTACAGTGGAGCTGCACAGAATGGATTGTTGGACAGTGGTGCGCAGTGAGGTAAACTCTCATACAGTGGAGTAGAGTTAAGTAGAGTTCAGTGGAGCTGGGTGACGTGGTTTTATTAAAGTATAATACAATGTATTAGTGTGTCCTAGAAAGAGTGGATGGAGTGGATTATAGTGTAATTGTGTTACTTATAGTTGAGTAAACAATTATAAATTGGAGTGCCATGTCACACAGTAGAGTGGAGTACTGTATTGTATAATATTGAAAAGTCTTGCTAAGTGGAATAAGTGTTGTACAATGGAGTGTATGGGCATAGATTGGACTGCAGAGTAATCCAGTGGAGTGTACATGTATGGAGTGAACTAGAGCTTCATAGACTGTCAAAAGAGTTAATTATAGTTTTGAAGATTGCAGTTCTAGAGAGTGGGGAGACTATTGTATCGTCGAGCTGAGAGTGCAGTGGCATACAGTGTAGTGGTGTGAAGTGGAGTACCATAGAGTGGAGTAGTAAATAGTGAAATACTGTACAGTGGAATGCTGTAAAGTCTAGTAGTGTACAGTGGGGTCTAGAAGAGTGGATTCACATAAAGTGGAATAGCATACTCTGGAGTGTCATAGAATGGAGTGCCATAGACTGGAATAGCGTAAAGTGTAGTGGAGTACAGTGGAGTGGTGTGCAGTGGATTAGTGTACAGTGGAGTGGATACAAAGAGGAGTCTCATACAGTGGAGTGGCATAGACAGGAGTTGTACACAGTGCAGTGTGATAAACTGGAATACCATAAGTGAAGTGGTGTACACTGGAGTGGTGTCTAACGAACTAGGGGATAATGAAGTGTAGTATAGTGGTTTGGCATATACTTGAGTGGCGTACATTGAAGTGCCATCCCATGAAATAGTATAGATTTGTGTGGCATACAGTAGAATAGCGTATAGCCAAGTAGAGTACAGTGGAGTTCCATACAGTGGAGTGTTTGTAGAGTGGATTGGCATCCAGTGTAGTGTATACAGTGGAGTGGGAAATACTGCAGTGGCGTACTGTATAGTAGGGTATAGTAGGGTAGGGTGGAATAGTATATGGTGGAATGGCGCAGAGTGGAGTGTCATCCAAGGGAATAGCATGTAATTGAATTGCTTACAGTGGAGTGGCAGAGTGGAGTTGCCAGCCCTGAACTGCCATACAGTGAAATCCCATAGCCTGGAATGCTGTAGTGTGGAGTGGCATATAGTAGAATAGCGTGGAGGTGAGTGGTGTAGAGTGAAATAGCGTATAGTGAAGTCGAGTACACTGGAGTTGCATACAGTGGAGTGGTGTGCACTGCAGTGGCATACAATGGAAATTGTAGAGTGGTGTATATTGTAGTGCCGTACAGTATAGTAGAGTATGGATGCAGTTGAAATTTTGTAGAACTGTAGATTATGGTGTGCATATTAATCTAAGGCAGTGACTTGTGCTGCATTGTGTCTGTGTACATGTATCAAGCAAAGCAGGGTAACAAGTGGTGGTTGTGCGTTGTATGGTAAATTTTACATAAGTATTGTGTTTCCTTTGCATCATAGTGCGTAACACAAGGGTAATGCAATAGAATCCCGACTTTGTCCCCTAGTGACATATTGTAGCCTAGCATACCTCTGTAAATTAACATTATACCGTGTATATGGCAGTGACAAGCCAGTGTATAATTGGCTAATGTCTGCCTATACAAATTTAAAATATATTGCAAAAAAATAGGGAAGCCCATGGATAACAAGGGACCAGGGGTACGTACTGTTGTATAGCTATTTTAGGCATGTTTTAGGCACATTGTTTTAGCTTACTAGGCCTGCCGTTGTGCACTTTAATCCAGTTACATTTTATTCAGCATTGCTTCATTTTTCTAGCAATAGACACATATGTGGTGCTGTTTTATTTTCTTTATATCATTGTACTTTCGCCTAGGAAAGCATCACGTTCTTAGGAGGACATTTATTTCACTTTGTGCCTTCTCCAAGGCTACAGTCAGATAGGGTTGCTGACAAACGTGGTATGCTGTGTCTCCAACATTCACAGAAAACACATACTCATACATGGGGACTATTTCTTAGATTGTCAGCTGTTTTATTATAAAAACACCCCTTTGTCCTAGACATGTCAGAGGGAGATTTCAGCCAGATGACCACTACTGTATGCTGATTGCTTCGCTGCAGCCACTTGCTTAGATGGCCAGACCCCTGATCCGCATGGGGACGGTGTCTCTCCAGACTACAGGCTTCTTGCTCCAGGTATGAGGGATGACGTACCCCAAGGGGGGAAACCTGAAGAGCAGACTAGGCTTATCACGTTCTGCTCAAATAGAGTATAGGTAGGAGAAATACATATATGTAGGGTATGGTATGGTATGGTATGGTATGGTATGGTATGGTATGGTAGGACTGTCCTTGTGTTTCACTCTGTTAGTCACCTGCTTGTTTTTATTGGGTTTTATCATCCTAGTTATTGCAATACATGCCTTATTATCTAAGATGCAGTTATTTCAATAAATATGTATTGAACTGTATTCTGTCTCTGTTGTCTTTGCCTGTATGAGGCCTTTTGGTAACTGAGAGAAATAGATGGGATCTGGTCGACCATGATTCTCCTGAGGAGTCCTTCTTGTCATGCCCCCGGTTGCCACCATCATCTTGGCCTAAGATGAGGTGCTGGTAGTTAGCTGGAGAACTCAGATTAGGCCGACAGGTGTCATGTGGTGTGGAATAATGCTTAGTAGCCACAATCCATGTGATACTGTCTCCCAAATCCATTAGCCTCATTGGCATAATGAGAACCTACGCAACTGTATTATACACAAGGATCAGAGGTCCCTCTGCAACACAAATAAGAGCAAAAATGTGGGAGTACCATCATACCCATATAACTAGTCCAATCAACTTATAACACAAATATACTTTAATGCAAAAGAAAGTAAACGTGGGGAATTAAACAAGTCTAAATAGTAGAGACTCAGGAATATGTGTGACAATATTCAATCCATTACATAAATCACAGTTTAACTCAGACTCAGCATAGCCTTTATATACAATAGTAAAATGGCGTAAAAAGGGTGAGGATGTCAAAGTGAACAACATTTTGATCCTCCAAGCAATATCAGGGTCATCATCAGCACAAATAGATAAGCAGGCCTGAGAGCACTAATTTTAGAAACAGTAAGCCGTAAAGTATGTTAGATAAAGAAAAAAGAGCAAAAAGAAAGGTGATTGCAAACAAGAAAAAAGAGAAAGAGAAAAGAAAAGGGGACAAAAATAACAAATAATTAGAAGTAAATAATATGAGTTCCAAAAACTCAACGACACATGTGCAATCTGTGTCAGACAAGTGAAAAAAACATGATAAATCATTACGCTAATACCCGATGTGTGCAAACCAATGTGCACCAAAAGCGAGTGCTATAATAAGTGGCCAAAAAATTTAGAAACAAACACAAAAGGTATATGGAAAAATGTGTAAATATACCTGAACATAAATAAAATGAAATGGGATTATCAACTAGTATAAAAGGCTTACAGGAGCTGGAAAGTAAGGGACATTGAAAGTAAGTAAGACTCACAATGACTAACGAAATGGGCAGGAACCAATCACAATGATTGCAATACTCACCAGGTAAGAAAAAATAAAGGTAAACTGACTAAAGTGAACCAAAAGGGTGATTATTACCCCGTGATTGTCAGCATAACATGGACATCAATGCAGTAGATAAATAACCAGTGACAAGGGAGACAGACCTGCAGGGTTAATTGAACCTGAGGATCTAAAGTAAATAAGGAGAGCAGTTACCAATAGGCATCTATAATTCCAGTAAGGTGACTCAAAGGAATATATTTACTTACTGGTGCCGAAGGAGCAGGATGCTGGAAAGTAGACAGTTGTGCATTCAGAATGAGAACGCTGGAGCCGTGTATGCTGATTAAAAAAAAAAAAAAAGTAAAAAAGGACTACTGGATGCCAGGCAAGCTGGGAAACCAATAGAAGCTCTATTGAAAGGAAGCCAGTGGTTAGAAAAAAGTAAGAAAGAGCAGCCTAACGATCAAATATTCAGGGAATTACCACAAAAATAACAAAATGGCCGAGTACTCAGCAGGAAATAATGTTGAGTCAAAAATAATAGAGGGTACTGACCAGGACAGTGAGAGTGCACCATGTCTGAAAATGAAGAAGGAGGGGAAATAGGAAAAGAAAGGGGGGAAGGAAATCAACAAAGAGGAAAAAAGAGGAAGAAAGTTCCCAAAGGGTACTTACCTTACATATATTTAGATCTTCATACAAAATTTTACTTGTGACTACAAAAATAACTTAGCCATATTACAGTATCAATCACACCATGGGAAATTCTAACTTGTTAGGACTACATTTACTAATAAGAAGAGAAGAGGTAGAGGAGTTGCAATAATGCTCTCACTAAATCCAGCACTGAAGGCACTTATACAATGTTGGTGAGAAAGCAACAAGCACTAAAAATCAAAAAAGGCTATTTTACGGGAGGAAGGGGCACATTTTAACAAGTAGAAAATAAAAGCAGCATGGAAGTAATTAAGGAAAACGAGGTCAAAATGTTGAAAGGTTTTAGAGTCTGATAGAGCGTTCCATCCTAATAAATTACCTGTATTTGGACGCTCTTGGGTCGATGAATCTTTTGACCAAGTGGGGCTCTCTTCACCCGAGATTAGTCAATTTAATCAAATCAATAATCAATAACGAACATAAGCAATGCCCTGATCAACATAACACTTCACAATTAATCCAGAAAACATTTCGGCGAACCATGACCTTTCGGCCATGAATAACCACACCAGTTCATTCAAAGTTAATGAATTTATTTCCCTATCTTAACAAAGCTAGCACGATATAAATGTGTCTCAACACCAAATGATATATGTAAATGAACATTAATAGCTGTCCATAACGGCGAAAAAGATGCAATCTATGCAGCATTTGAATAACAATGCATTCGATAATAGCAACGCAAACCACTAAAACTATAATCTGTAATGGGCTAATTGCATACATCAGTCAGCATAACAAGGTCTCAAATTGCATCGTGCATCAAATGAATCCTCATCTAACCTCAAATTAGCATCTGCATGTGGGACTTCATGCAAAAACAATTTAGCAACATTGATTTGGAAAACTCCTAACTAGGGCTCTTATCAAAAATCAGCAGTTGGTTACCTAAAAAGAAACACAATGCAATTGTACATTTTCCTTTCATATTTACCAAATTCAATCAGCATTCAAGGAAGTCTTCGTCTCACAGGTACCGGTTTCGATCAGCATGGGACGGGGGCAAAGGGGGCAGGGTGGACGGGGCAATTGCCTCACAGCGGCAAGATAAAAGGACAAAACTACTACTTTATGCAAAGGGGCAAATCAAAGTTAAAGTCTCTAGGGTGAGAATTTCTTAAAGTCTCTTTCTCTCGATTAGAGAAAGCATCAAAGTCTCATTCAAAATGGCGTCGAACATCAATTGGCATCGTAGAAGATGGCAAAATGACGAGGTCGGCAAGATGGGCCATAATGGCTGCAATGTCCTGCAAATGGCGGGTAATGGCTAATGGGCAATAATGTCCGTTTTCTTCAATGGGTGCAATGGGTAATGGCCGCTTTCTTCTTGTGCACCAGGTTTAAATAAACAACAGTTCAAATCCAGTAGGGTCTTCCATTGGAGGGTTCATAGGTTGGCTTCAAATTGTCCAATCAAAAACAACAATTCACAAGCTTCTACCTAGGCATACATTATCCTTGGAGTCGGGAACGTAAGTTGCAACATATTTTACCAATTAACTCACTTTCAGAGCTTCCATTGTCTGCACCTGCAGATTGACCTTGGAGCAAAGAAGAAGATGCCAGGCTGGCACGAAACCTTAAAGATAAGCATGTGAACCGATCTCACTGGAAAAGTACAGCTTCAAGCAAGAATACACGTTTTATTAGCACATTAGAAAAACACGAGCATCTAAACCGTGAGACAAGGCAACTAGGCCGAAGCCTCCACTAAAGTTATGCTAAGTTAAAACATTTCAAACAAGCAAATCATGGCACACGTTTACGGTTATGTCAGATTAGTACAATTCTAATACATCACGTCATATAAAGCACGCTTATAAATGTCGGCGAACTACTCTGAGGGCACATTTGTCCCCGTACAATCTTTGTTAGTTCGGTTAAAGTCACACTTGATTATTGCAGCACTACGTTTATGCGCTAATAAATGTAAAACCTTCATTTCTGCGTCATCAATCCCTCCTCTGATGACTATTTGTCATCACACAAAACCATTCCCACAAATTTTATTCCATTAAAATTCTGTCAGTTCTCTTTGCCTTTTAGTTCCCCTTGTTCTTGCCTTGTATTCTTCTGCCATTCTTTTCATCATTTTCTCTTCCTTCCTCCTCTTAATTCTTGCCATGATCATTAGTATTCCCCTCTTTATTCCCCAAATCCCAAAGATGCAAATTAGTACTATTAGTATTCCCTGTATTATTTTTAGTAATATTCCATTCCAAATGCTACCAAGCCAATTTCCCACTGAAGCAACTCCCTTTCCAACCTTCTCCCAAACTCCTGGTTCTTTCAATTCCTTCAAGTCTGCACTCTCTTTTGTTAGATTTGCAAGCATTGTTTTAATCTTCACACTGTTGTCTGGTATATACGTGCAACAGTGACGCGCACCAAGCATTTTGCAAACGCCGCCATCCTTTGCTAAAAGAATGTCTAGGGCAAGCCTGTTTTGAAGAGTCATAGCTCTTTCTGCTGCAAGTTCAGCATCCATCAGGATTATAGCACCTGAAAACTTTGTCAACATGTTATCCACTATAGTAGACAACTTTCTTATTTTGATGGAATTCAACACAACTCCCAATGAAGGAATCATGGCTCCAAATATATCTCCTACCACAGCAGCTGCAGTCTCTCTTTTCTGGATACGATGAGATCCAGGCGTCTTTGGAATCACCGATAGGTCATCCAGTTGATAAACCTTTGGGAACACTATACCCAAATAACATCTCCCCCACCATCCCTTTGGAAGACGATAATAGGCATTATGCCCACAAATGTAATATACACCAGGTATGACAGGGTCAAGTCCGTTCAGCATGAATGTCCATTTGGCCTTAAAGATAAACGTATGTTTACATTCACTCGCTCCCACGAAAATGTTATCATAATAAGATTCACCACAATATATACAAAATTTCCCTACATGCCAAGCGTCTAAAGCTATTTTTCCTTGTGTTTTTATTGCGGCAAAAGCATAATTATCTACCGAAGTCCTCTTACTTAGCTCTTTTTCTAATTTCGCATTCATTTGTGCCCTTCTATCATCTGTGCGATCTAAAAAGCTTATTTCTACTGCAGAGAGCGAGCAGGTAAGGTTTTCCCTATGAGCGTGAGCTGTTTCAAAAGGTTGCATTGGCTCGAAAAATTCCCTCATTATTTTAGCATCCCAATCTTTAGCAATCTGGCTTAGTTGCGTTATTATAGGAACACATGCAAAGGTAACATCATAATTTGAGTAAAAATACTGTATGTTAGTTTGACCATAAAATCTAGAAGTTACTAAACTACATGTAATCCCATATGTAAGAGGCATGTGGTGATAAGTCACCCCTTCCGTTACCGATGTCGGTATCTGTGTACACACATAACAATCTTTCGCATCCATAGTCTCAACATATTCTGTTAGTAAGCGATAGAAAACATTATACGAAAGTTCCTTCTTATCATGCAAGTGTCTCTCATCTAATTCTAGCCTTTTCAATGCGGTTAGTTCAGTGACAGTAACAGGAGCAGAAGTAGAAGCATCAATTCTCTCATTCTCACCCTTACCACGCGTTGCAAGCACTATTGCCATTATTATTAGTACACATGCAGTTATCAAGCCTATACACGCATATTTGCAATATTTCACTCTACTGTTTTGTGTAGCGTACTTAGTCATGATCTGTATAGAATCAGAGAGCTAGAAGCACTTATAAAGAAACGATTTAGCAATTAGTTACAAAGCTGAACGAGCGCAATGTTCACACAGTTTTCTTCAGGAGCCCAGTCACTTATCGGTTAGCAGCATTTGTCTCAATTCGGCAATAACTCAGTCTTTTACCAGTTAGCAACGTTGTCTCAAATCGGGTTTAAGAGTCATTCAGGTTATCAAAGTCTTATCAAGTTAGCAAATGTCTCATCCGGTTTAGCAATGTCTCAGCTGGTTGTATCACGTTAGATTATAGCAAGCAATGTAATTTATCAGTTTTTTTCAGTCAATAGTGTCCATAAAACTTTTCTTTTCTATTGGTATCTCTTCTTCTTCGTTCTCGAGGCTAAGAGATACAAATTCGTCGGTCCAATCGTCATTGACTACATATGCCCATTCTGGACCGGAATATCTCCTGTTTGGTATCCTTTTCCTTTTCAATTTTGCATCTCTCTTTGATTCTGCCTCACTGGTACTTTCCTCTTTGGCCAAGTCTTTTTCTTCACTTGATGTTGGTACCACGACAGACACTTCCTTTCTTTTCTCTTTCACTCTTGGCCCTTCACTGTCGTTCAACGTTTCTCTAGTTCTTAGTTTTACTGGTGATATACTTGGTCTTCTCTTTGCACTGTGTCCACTTGATGGACCTGCGATCTCTTCTGAAGAAGTTTGAACAGTTTTGTTCTGTTCTGCCTTGTCCCCTCCTTCTGGGGAGTCAATCAGGTTTTCCATTTCTTTTTCTGTACCGTCTGCTTCTGGGAAAGCCCTCCTCTGATCAGGCTCTCCTGCTTCTTCACCTCTTTCGAGCCCTTTGTCACCGTTACTTCCTTCAGGCTCTTTGTCACTTTCAGCTGCTTCAGGCTCTTTGTTACCTTCAGCTGCTTCGTCGCTGTCTGAGGTTTCTCCTTGGTCTTCCCCAAGTGAATCGGTTGTTTCGTCCTCAGAGAATATTTCTCTCTCCTCTATTTCTGCCTGTTCGCTTCTAGTTCTGTTTTGCTCTGTCTCAGCGCTCGGCACTTTGTTATCAGGTACTGGCAGTTTCAGCGCTTCAACTTCCTCATCTGTGGGACACAACACTTTCTTTGTATGACTGGCGTGTATCCAGTTGGGAACTCCCGCACACTTCACAGCGGTAGTGGTCGTCAGGATCACTTGGAAAGGGCCTTTCCAACGGGGTTCCAGACACGACTTCCTCACGTGCTTCTTTATCACGACCCAGTCACCTGCTTTCAGTGTGTGTCCTGGACCTTGGATCGGTGGCAAGGTGGTTGCTTCCACCTGGTGAGAGAAAGAGCGAACCACGTCAGCCAGACCTTTGCAGTAGTCTAACACCATATCATCTGTAATATTCAAAAGCGCGTTTGCGGGAACTGCAGGAAGTCTCATGGCCCTGCCCATGAGAATTTCGTGCGGGGACAATCCAGTCTTTCTGTCAGGGGTGTTTCTCATTGACATTAACACCAAAGGCAATGCGTCAGGCCATTTCAAATTTGTCGATGCACATATTTTCGGCATTCTTGATTTCAGTGTACCATTCATTTGTTCCACCAGTCCTGAGGCTTCAGGGCGATAGCTACAATGCAGTTTTTGCTCAATGTTCAGCGCTGCGCAAAGTAACTTTATCACCTCGTTATTGAAGTGACTTCCTCTATCTGATTCTAAAGAGATCGGGAATCCGAAACGTGGTATCAACTCCCTCAACAATAGTTTTGCAACTGTAAGGCTGTCATTTCTACGTGTGGGGTATGCTTCAATCCAGTGACAAAAAATGCACACAATCACCAACACATACTTCAGACCTCCATGCACAGGCATCTCAATAAAGTCCATCTGCATTCTGCTGAACGGGCCACTCGCCCTGCCAATGTGGCTCATGTTCACAACCGTTCCCTTTCCTGGGTTCATCTGCTGACAAACGACACAACGATGGCAAACTGCTTCTGCAACTTGACGGAATCTGGGGTTAAACCAATCAGTTTTGAACAATCTTATCATGGCATCTCTCCCTAGGTGAGCCTGCCCATGATAGAACCGCGCTAGCTGCGATAAGAGACCATTTGGTAAAACAAATTTTCCTTCATTTGAAGCCCATAACTCATCTGGTCTCCTTGTACATTGTGACTTAATCCAGGAAGCTCTTTCATCCTCCCTGAAGCTATTCTGTAATGCTTTTAGTTCATCCATTGTATCCACGACCTTCAAGGCAAATGCTTCAGCTGGTTCGAGCTCTGGCTCACTTATCAAATTCCATTCATCCCTGAGCAATATACAGTTCAAGGCACAAAATCTTGCGACTTGATCCGCATATGCATTTCCCAGGGAAACATAGTCCTGTCCTTTTGTATGAGCACTACACTTTACCACTGCAATTTCGGCTGGCATCTGAATGGCGTGTAACAATTCCCTTATTCTCTCCCCGTTTTTCACTAGGGACCCTGAAGAGGTCAGGAAACCTCTCTGTGACCATAGTTGCCCAAAGTCGTGCACAATTCCAAACCCGCACTGACTGTCAGTGTAAATGTAACCTTCATCAATGTAGACAGTTGGCATGCTCTTGTAAGGGCTACAAGCTCTGCTACTTGTGCGGAATAGACTCCTTGAAGCCAGGACGCTTCCAAGACACCTGTTACAGTACATACAGCATATCCTGCTTTCAAAATTCCCAACCCATCTCTTAGACATGAACCATCAACAAAAATAATATGGTCATTTTCATCAAGCTTAGTATCCCTAATATCAGGTCGGGGTTTTGTGCAAAATTCAGTCACCTGAAGGCAGTCATGCTCGACGTCTTCAGCGTTCTCAATTTCAGCATTTTCACCGGGAAGCAAGGTTGCTGGATTCAACGTAGTGCACCTTTTCAGCTGCACATTCGGTGAGCCCAGAATTATGGTTTCATACCTTGTGAGTCTTGCTCCAGTCATGTGTTGTGTTCGGGAGCGGGTCAAAAGTGTCTCAACTGAGTGAGGGACCATGACTGTTAATGGGTGTCCCATCACTATTCCTTCACTCTGAGTGAGGCTGATACCAACTGCTGCTACGGCACGCAAACACCCTGGCGGCTGCGACCGGATCCAAAGTAGCTGAAAAATACGCTACTGGTCTGTTTATGCCACCATGGGCTTGGGTCAAGACAGACAAAGAACATGCATCATGTTCATGACAAAACAATGTGAAAGGCTTTGTGTAATCAGGCATACCTAAAGCTGGAGCCCTGCACATGCATTCTTTCAATTCAATAAAAGCATCCATCTCCTTTCAGCTCAATTTCATCCAAGGCATCCTTCTGGGTCAGTTTCAGTAAAGGCTTTGCTAGAGTTGAGAAGTTGGGAATCCACTGGCGACAGTAGCTCACCATCCCCAAAAACTTCCTCACCTCCCTCCATGTCTTTGGTGGACTCATTTGAAGTACACTTGTTATTCTTTCCTTCATTATTCTCCGTGACCCTTTCTCTATTTGATGACCCAAGTATTTCACTTTCTTCTGACAGAACTGCAACTTTGAAGAAGACACCTTGTGTCCATTCCTTCCCAAATGGTTCAGTAGAGCAATGGTGTCGGCTGTGCAGCCACTTTCTGTCTTAGATGCAATCAGTAAGTCATCAATGTACTGTACTAGGGTTGACTCGAATGGCAATTCTAACGCTTCCAAGTCTTTCTTTAGAATCTGATTGAAAATTGACGGTGACTCAGAAAACCCTTGAGGAATTCGACACCAACTGTAAACTCTGTCTAAGAATTTGAAACAAAAGAGAAATTGGCTGTCCTCATGAAGAGGCACCGAAAAGAATGCTTGTGACAAGTCGATGACTGAGAACCACTCGGCATCGCAAGGGACTTGAAACATTATCACAGCTGGATTCGGTACTACAGGGCAGCATTTAATTATGATGTCATTTATTTTCCTCAAGTCCTGCACGATTCGGACCTTTCCACTCGGCTTTATTAGTCCCATGATTGGTGAATTACATGGACTGCTTAACACTTCTTTCAGTACTCCCTGTTTTACAAACTCGTCAATGAGTTGGGCGACTTTCATGAGGGTGTCTTGTGCCATGTGGTATTGTGGGGTCTGGGGAAAGGTTACATTGGGTTTTATGGTCACTTTCACTGGTTCCACTCCTTTCACCAATCCCACCTCTTTTCCTGTCATATCCCACACTTCCTTTCCGACTGTTTCCCGTAATTCAGCTGGAATATCTTCTTCAGTTATCATCGGAAAAAGATTAATCAGAGGATATTCTTCATCAACAGTTTCCATCTCATCCCCTTCTACACTGTCCTCTTCTTCCCCATCACTGCTCGTCTGAATTCTAATTCCATCGTTCAAACACATAATCGAACATCCCAATTTGCACAATAGGTCTCTCCCTAACAGTGCTATCGGGCTTGAGTCACATACCACAAAATTATGTGACCCTTGATAGTTACCAATTCTGACTTGTACTGGATCTGGGATTGGGTTCGTCAGGTGCCTGTTTGCTACTCCCACTACTTGAACTGTTCTCCCTGAGAGTGGCAAATTTGGTACTTCAATGCTCCTAACAGTTGAACGTGTGGCTCCTGTGTCAACCAAGAATGAAACACGATGACCCATAACTCTTCCCTCCACATATGGACCCTTTTGATCAACTTCCAAGGATGCTGCAAGCACACAATTTCCCTCCTCATCTGAACTTTCACTCTCCCATACATTGTTTATTCCATTCTCACTGTGTAATGGGAACTGTTGTACTGTGCCATTTGTATTCATCACCTGACCCGAGACCTGTGGAGGAACCATCACTTGCTGCTGACTCACTGGTGCCAAAGGTATTTGCATTTGCTGATTAGGTACCATGGGAAACTGCTGATGCATTGGCTGCATTTGCGTCATCTGCATACGGGGCATCTGCATCTGCTGCGGCTGTAATCCCTGCAGCTGATTTATGGTCTGAAAATTTGGGTTTGGACCTCTCATTTTCGGTCCCCTCATTGTCTGGAATGCATTGACATCATTGTTTTGCTGACCAACACCTGCACCTTCCTGCATCACCATCGGGCACTCGCGTTTCCAATGCCCGACGATTCCGCACACGTGACACGGCATCACCCTTTTCATTGCCTGCACACCATTCGGAATTGCAACAGTGTTCAAATCCGGACCATTACTCCCAAAGCCTCCTCTGCCTCTGCCTCTCGCCTGTGGCTGAAACACCATGTTTCCCTGCGGCTGCGGCTGCGGCTGCGGTATCTGCTGTTGGAACCCTTGCAACCCTTGCAAACCTGTCTGAGCTGCTTTAAGTTGCATCACCATCACTTTCTCTTTCAACCTTTTCTGTTTCACTTCAATTTCGTCGCTACAGTATTTCGCATAATTCAACACCTCATCAATAGGTTTCGACTGCCAACAAATCAAATGCGTCTTTATCATCTGACTTATCTCTGGTCTCAGCCCTTCCACAAATCTAAACACAAAATGAAGCATGTCCTTCGCCTCTATTGTTTCCGTGCCACTGTAGTTCTTGAACGCCTTCAACAACCTCTCATAGTAACCATGAATCGACTCTTTAGCCTCTTGGGCAGTCCGATCAATCTTCTGCCAATCCACATTTTTCGCGGCAACCTTCGTCTTCAAATGCTCAATCACCTTATAGTACAAGCTCATTACCATAGGTGATGGTGCACCCGTATCCCTGTCTCTCTCTGGTTCACTTGTCGGCCAACCTACAGCCCTTTTGCAGTCTTCCCACAAGTCTGCCGGAACCACAATCTCAAAGAGGGTGTTCAGGTCTTCCCAAAGACATTTTGCAAGCTTCACAAACCTATCAGTCTGTTGATACCATTCAATCGGTTTCTCTCTCAGTTTGGGAAAATCATCCGTAAAAGACTGAATGTCGCTTCTGTGCCACGGTACATGTATTAATTTTCCCCCTGCTGTCTCCCTCATTGGTAACATGGTTATTGCATCACTACTCTGTGGTCTTTTCTCCTTATGCTCTGGGACACTATCTTTCTTCTTTTCCTTTTTCTTTGCCCATCTACTTTCCCATTTGTCTAAGCACCTCCACACTTGTGCACTCTGCAGCAATTCTCTAAGGTGCGTTTTCATGCCTGCTGACCTCATGTGTTCAATGTCTGTGGTCCCGAAATCCAATCTATAGCTCCTGCTCAAGTGTTTTGTCTTGTCTATCATAACCCCGTTTTTGTCAGCTATTTCTTGCAACCTTCTATGTACCTTGTTCACTTCTCTCGTAATCCTGGGACATAGATACCTCAGCTCTTCTTCCGAGTAGGACTCTAACCTATTCAAACCCATAGTCCCTTCCACCAATTCTTCTGCTTCCATGTTCAACCTGACCCTATTCAGATAGTCCTCTCCCTTCCCACTGGCTGAGCTTTGTGTGGAATTCAGACTGTTGAACCACTGTGTCAGCTGTTGCGCATTCAACCCCATCAGTGTAGCATTCACATTGACTGCCATTGATGGTTGCGGCAACTTTTCAGTGTTCGATGATAGCGGTATCATCAGTGGGGGACTCGACCTCACCACTGTTGACTGAACACATATGGGACTAAACTCCATCAAGGACCCAGATCCAGTTGGCAGAGCCGCTATCGGAGTTGTCTCTGGAGTGTTTTCTATGCACCTCCTTTCCGTCCCACTCTGCACCACTGATCCTTGACCGCTCATATCTGAGTTAGGCTGAATGTACAAAGGTACCGGTGGACCTACAGTAATGGGTAGGGATATCGCATCTGGGTTCTGTCCATTCCCCAGGTTCTGAGGCATGTTTATTCCCACACTATGGGTCATCATTGCCGGCATGCCCGTCTGACTCCCCGTCATCTGAGCATGTGCGGTTCCCCCCTGCATCTGCTTTTGAGACATCAAAAGCTGGGTTGACTCAGCTTGTGCCAATGTTGGGTTGCGACCATTCTGTACTCCCATTACGGTTGGATCTAGAATCATTCCCGTACTGTTGTCACTGCTGTAGTACCTTGGGACCTGCGGCTGATAATTTTCTGCTGTTTTCAATATAGGCACATCTGGATATATTCTCCTAACCTGCGGTACCTGCGGGGTGAACAGTAAACTCGGGTCCTTAGATCCCGATGGCGTTTCTGAATTCGGAGTTTCATTATTCTGTACCGGTGCCGGAGGGGCAGAACTGGTACTTGGACCTTGTTCACTCTTTGCATAAGGTGGTGGACGGTCGTTCAGCAATTGCATGATGAACTCCTCATCCTCTGACTCGTCTTCTCTCCTTAACTTTTCCTCGTCCTCTCTATCTTTGGAACACCTCCTGTTTGTCTTACAGGTAGCTTTCTTGCCTGTCGCCTCTTCTTCCCTAGCAATTGCGGGAAACAATTTTATCCCCTGCAATATATCTGACCTCCACATCTTCTGTGCATTATCCCACCTAGCGTCCGCTAGTGTCTTTTCTACCTTTCTTATCCTGGCCTCGAACTTCTTTTGCTGTTGCTGTCTAGCCATTAGTTCCCAAATCGCTAGAGCCTCAAACTGTGCTGGTCTTGGAGGTACCTTCATGTCGTACATCGCGAATCTCAAATTCTCTAGGATCCTTATATTGAATGTCCCATGGATAGGGAACGCCACGCTCCCATGTCTCTCTGTCAGCTTGTGCCATTGCTTTAGCCAAAGGCACGGAGCTACCCCCCTTTCCTCCATTTCAATGTAAGCTGGTGTACCTTCGGGTGGCGTCTCCTCTCCTACGCTCGCTTTAATGTAAGACTCCCCCTTCATCGCACTCTTTAATGCTTTCAAAAATTTCATTTTCTCGTCTTTTATTTCACAAAATTTGTAATCAATAAGTGACTTTAATTCCCGGAATACTCTTCGCTTGCCTTTCCCCTTCCAATCGAGCCCCACGGACTGCGTCCAATCCGTGCGCGACCCTTCTCTGCAACCAACCTATCCCAGCGCGGCTCCTAGTGACGTCACACTCACACACTCTGCGGCTGACAAAGCCTCGCGGCTTGTCCTCCTTCACTCAGCTCCTCTCGTAACAACTTCTGGCATGTATCGCGAGCAACCAAATAATAATAAAACAGATCTGTCGGTTTACTACAGGAAGGGTAACACAATCGCTTCAGGACCTTAGGGATTTTTCACTAGCCTCGGCAGTTATTCCATCTTTCTCGGTCCCCACTTTCGCAAGCAAATTCTGACCCGCAGACTCTGCTCTCAACTTGTCAGTGATCTATTCTAGTGCACTTAGAATTTGTCAAAGCCCGAAGTCGAAGTTTTCTTTCACTCCCTTAACACACGTACCGACTCGTTGACCACGCCCGGTCAACCTATTAAACCGACCAGACCACAACATAAAACAAGTGTCTCATACACTTTTCAACATACTCCGGAGTCTCTTGACCTCGCAGGGCCCGTCTCAACAACAACAACCACGTGGACCTTTTTCTGCACAAAGCGCCACATGCACATGAAGTTCAACGACTTCCCTACTCTCACACTCGGAGTCGCACCTCCGCTATTCTCTAAAATCCTCGCAACCTTTTCAAACAATCTGTGGCAATAAGCTGTGCAAGCGCAAAACCCTGACTTCACTCATACCGTCACTAGTACCGCCAACGCCGATTTCACACCTCCATTCTCTCCATTCGCAAGCTCCGAGATCCCGGGAAAGTCGCGGGGGACTTAGGGCATCATCATTCTCTCAATCTGTTTTACCCAAGAAAAATCTAATTCAACACCATATACTTCTCGAGTGGGGTCTCAAAGAGCGAAACCTTCAATTCAACACCATATACCTCTCGAGTGGGGTCCCAAAGGGCGAAACCGTTACCTCTCGAGTGGGGTCCCCAAGGGCGAAACCGTTACCTCTCGAGTGGGGTCCCAAAGGGCGAAACCGTCCTCTGCTACCATCTACTGATAGAGCGTTCCATCCTAATAAATTACCTGTATTTGGACGCTCTTGGGTCGATGAATCTTTTGACCAAGTGGGGCTCTCTTCACCCGAGATTAGTCAATTTAATCAAATCAATAATCAATAACGAACATAAGCAATGCCCTGATCAACATAACACTTCACAATTAATCCAGAAAACATTTCGGCGAACCATGACCTTTCGGCCATGAATAACCACACCAGTTCATTCAAAGTTAATGAATTTATTTCCCTATCTTAACAAAGCTAGCACGATATAAATGTGTCTCAACACCAAATGATATATGTAAATGAACATTAATAGCTGTCCATAACGGCAAAAAAGATGCAATCTATGCAGCATTTGAATAACAATGCATTCGATAATAGCAACGCAAACCACTAAAACTATAATCTGTAATGGGCTAATTGCATACATCAGTCAGCATAACAAGGTCTCAAATTGCATCGTGCATCAAATGAATCCTCATCTAACCTCAAATTAGCATCTGCATGTGGGACTTCATGCAAAAACAATTTAGCAACATTGATTTGGAAAACTCCTAACTAGGGCTCTTATCAAAAATCAGCAGTTGGTTACCTAAAAAGAAACACAATGCAATTGTACATTTTCCTTTCATATTTACCAAATTCAATCAGCATTCAAGGAAGTCTTCGTCTCACAGGTACCGGTTTCGATCAGCATGGGACGGGGGCAAAGGGGGCAGGGTGGACGGGGCAATTGCCTCACAGCGGCAAGATAAAAGGACAAAACTACTACTTTATGCAAAGGGGCAAATCAAAGTTAAAGTCTCTAGGGTGAGAATTTCTTAAAGTCTCTTTCTCTCGATTAGAGAAAGCATCAAAGTCTCATTCAAAATGGCGTCGAACATCAATTGGCATCGTAGAAGATGGCAAAATGACGAGGTCGGCAAGATGGGCCATAATGGCTGCAATGTCCTGCAAATGGCGGGTAATGGCTAATGGGCAATAATGTCCGTTTTCTTCAATGGGTGCAATGGGTAATGGCCGCTTTCTTCTTGTGCACCAGGTTTAAATAAACAACAGTTCAAATCCAGTAGGGTCTTCCATTGGAGGGTTCATAGGTTGGCTTCAAATTGTCCAATCAAAAACAACAATTCACAAGCTTCTACCTAGGCATACATTATCCTTGGAGTCGGGAACGTAAGTTGCAACATATTTTACCAATTAACTCACTTTCAGAGCTTCCATTGTCTGCACCTGCAGATTGACCTTGGAGCAAAGAAGAAGATGCCAGGCTGGCACGAAACCTTAAAGATAAGCATGTGAACCGATCTCACTGGAAAAGTACAGCTTCAAGCAAGAATACACGTTTTATTAGCACATTAGAAAAACACGAGCATCTAGACCGTGAGACAAGGCAACTAGGCCGAAGCCTCCACTAAAGTTATGCTAAGTTAAAACATTTCAAACAAGCAAATCATGGCACACGTTTACGGTTATGTCAGATTAGTACAATTCTAATACATCACGTCATATAAAGCACGCTTATAAATGTCGGCGAACTACTCTGAGGGCACATTTGTCCCCGTACAATCTTTATTAGTTCGGTTAAAGTCACACTTGATTATTGCAGCACTACGTTTATGCGCTAATAAATGTAAAACCTTCATTTCTGCGTCATCAATTCCATATGTAGCCCCAGCCACAACGTAGTGTAGTCCAATCATCCTTCCTGTTAAGACTCGTACGTAGACTAATAGTCTGCAGGATCCATTTCAGTTCTTTTTTGTTGAGAATATTTAAAATATCTCTGCCCCCTACTGGTGGTTTCACTACACTGATAACTCGCCAGCGCAAGTCATTCTCATTGTGTCCAAATTCCACAAAATGTTCAACTAGAGTAGCACTGGTGATGTTACACCACACACAGCTTCTATGCTTGCAAATCAGTACGCAGAGCTTTTGTGTTGTTTGCCCTATATACACTTGATTGCAGGGGCAAAAGATAGCATTAATGAGATTGCTGGTGTAAATCCTATGGGATTTAGATTTTTGAGGATGGGTTATCTGTCACTGTTGTGACAGAGTAACTTGTCCTCCAATGTCTAAATCAGGCCCTTACTATCTCTTTATTGAACCATTGAATGTAATTAAAATCATACATTAATATCTTAATCATTAAAAATATTTACAACATGTTTCCTTGACCTCTATTATTCTAGGATGGCTTGAGAAATAATCTACATCAGCAAAACTGTGTTTCTGTGAAATAAAAATGCAGGAATCCCTTTTGTGAGGGATTCTCCAAATATATGTGGTAGGTGTTTCACCAGATAAGTAAGATTTCATACTGCTCTGGAGATTATATGGCTTTTAGATTTTTTTTTTAACAGGTTTTAAATATTTATTGCAGACATTCGAGGTTTTTGAAAATGCCCTCAAGCTTTCTATCCCCACATCAATGTTTAGGTGTTGCAGAAGCCTGCAAATGCATCACAAAGAACAAATCAACATAGGATAGCAACACCTGCAAGCAGAACTACTTGATTATTATTTAATGGCAGTGCAGTTAAGAGGCTGGTTTGACTGAGCAGTTGCATCTTCTTAACTCTCTCCGAGGAGGTAACTCAACCACAACTATACTCAGTCATCCGAAACAGCCTTTCTCATATGTTCTGAAAATTGTTAGTCAACTACACATGCATTACCTTAAACATGCAAAGAAGGGTTGAATCAAGGTATGAGGTTGTGAAGGGCACAGAAAGGATAAGAGAGCTGTTTGTGACTGGTGTAGATGCTATACATATAAAGAGTGAGTGAGGAGAAAAATGAGTGCGAGAGAGACCCTCTGTAAATAAATAGTTTGATATAGCTTGTTTGAATATTTTTTAGACTAAAATTAGAATTATCAGTCTATATTTCCGTAGAATTTTCTGCAGGTCTTTTAAGTTTCACCTAACCTACTATACATTTTCCACAAATTTTCTGAGGATTTGATCTCGCTCTGCGTAGCGTGACAATTGTCAGAGGTTTTGGCTGGCAAAACTATTGCTGTGCAGAGACTTTCCAGCATAAAAACAAGGACAGCTAGCTCCCTCACCTAATTAACTCATCTTCAAATTAACCATAGATTGATCAGCAAATGGTAATCAGAATATATAGGTAGGCTCAGGGCCCTGGATGTTAAAGATGAGCTAAATTACAGTCCGGGCATTCCATTTACCCAGTTATGTATGGCAATAAACATTTATTAATTACTGAATGCAACTATATGCTATCATTTATTTTTAATTGAATAAATTGGCTTTTATGGTTCGTAATATTTACTGTGTGATTGATCTACTCTTTAAAAATATTGTTTGTTTATGTATTTCTTTATTTTGTCATAACCAAATATGAGAATGGAGGTTTCAAGTAAAAAGATTGCTTATTTAGGGTACGAAGCTAGGTCTAGAGGTGCAGTCCAATTGCACCTTCTGATTGAGCATTGTTTTGAAGTAAAAATAAAACTTAGGGGCATATTTATGAAAAAATCACAAGGCACAGCAAGTCACCTTGCTGCGCTGCATGAAAGGGAAAGGGCGGGAATGCCCTGTATTTAACATAATATGGTGCATTCCTGTCTTTTTCCTGCAGTCCAGAATGGACTGCCTAGCGCCAACGCAGGAACTCTTTCAGCATGGTGCAAGGGTATCTGCATTGTATTCAGGATTGTTTTTGTGGAGGAAGAGACACCTTCCTGCACAAAAACAAGCCTCTGAGGCATTTTCCTCTTTCTATGTGTGCTGCAGAATGCATCACACATAGCAAGAGGAAGTAATGACGAGGAACAAAGATATTTCTCTTCATTATATCTCACCTGGGAAGGCACAGCATTTTGATGTATTCCCTGGTCTACCAGTAATGGCAAATCTGGGAATACACCAAAATCCATGGGTGGATGCATGGGAATACCCATGCTTCATCCATTGAACACCTTCCTAGGGCAGAGTAACGCAATGCAGTGATTTGCGCTGTGTTGCATTACTTTAGCTTTATCAAGCTATGCAAGGCGGCTTCATAAATCGAACTTACGAGTAGCGTTTCTTTTGCGCTCCATTGTGGGGCACAAAGGAGGCCCAACTCTTTAATAAATATGCCTCTAAATGTGCATTCAATCAATCAATCAATCATGATTTGTACAGCGTGACTAATCACCCTGAAGAGTATCCAGGCGCTTGCAGGTCTCAGTGGCACATTTGAATAGCCAGGTCTTGAGGGCTCTGCGGGAATTCTAGATGAGAGGTGGTTGTCCAGAGATGCGTGGGGAGGCTGTTCTAGGTTTTTGGTGGTATGTTGGAGAAGGCACAACCTCCACTTCTGCTTCAGTGGATGCGTGGAGTGTGGACAAGCGATATATTGGCAGAGCATAGTCTTCTTCACGTTTGGTGGAAATGTAGGCAGGTCCTTGGTTGTGTAGAGGTTTGTGTGCGTGGGTCAGCAGCTCTGAAATAATGTTGTTTAATCTGACTGATGAAATGTAAAACGTGAAAAGAATTAAATGGTCTAATGACGTTTACATAAGAAGCACAAAAACCTGTACTTTCATAGTGTTTTGAAACACCAGCGGTCCTATAAGGAAGCAATCTAATTGTGCTATATATTGTTATTCATCACACACCAAGTAAGAAATACAATTGTTTTTATGGGCGAGCGCAAAGCGCTCCGTCCATTCCGGACCACACCCATGCCACGTCAGTCACTTACATTGGTTCGTGGGCTTGCCTTTTAAAATCCACTTGCTTTCATTTGTGAAAGGTATGCATACGTCATGCCTTTTCTGGTGTTTAGCTCACCTACACAGCACCGGTAAAGTACTAAAAACATACAAGGCTCGATATTTTCAGCCTGGGGTCCCGGCTACTTTATCTTTTTATTTTTCACGCAGTGCAATCGCGCTGCATTTTACATAGCGCGATGGCGCTGCGTTTTCTTTGCTTTACAACGCCAATAGCTCTAACTTGAACAAATGCGAGACCCGTTGCATTGAAAATGCTTGTTACTTATTTTGCCTCTATTTGTTCTGCAATAGGAGACGCTCAAAATATTGCGTCCTTTCTGTGTATCAAACGGCTAAAAGGTTTACAAAACAATGTTGACTAATATGCTTTGTAAGTCAAATATGTACAGGCGATTTCTCTCTATTTTTCTCCTAACACTGACGTTTATTGGATGTCATTCTATACAATGGGTTAGTTCGTGAGCCTGCGCTCTGAGTAAACTTACGTTTAGCCTTTTAATGACACTTAGAATTCTATTAGTAGGACTTTTGTATTTTAGAGATAAAATAAAGTCTATCGACCCTCTAGTCTGGGTCTTGGTGCTGCATTTTATCAGAGCTCAATTTGTTAAAACAAAAAGTAGAATAAGTTTAGCTGCCCATCGGTTGTATTAGGAACCCACTTCCAGTGCTGACCAATGTTAGGGTTGCTGGATACCAAGTCTGCCTACTCTTGATAGCACCTCATGCCCCTTTCGTCTTCTCCCTACAATACATGCCTCCATATCTCACTCTTTCAGCTTCTGCTTTCTCCCTTTCTCAGTGATTTCTTCTTTTTTCTCTTCTTTCACGCTTTTCTGCCAAGCTCTGGGAGAAAAGTATGATGATAAAAAATAATGAGTCTCCCTCCTCACAAATGAGTGCTGCTACCCATCACCAGAAGCCACCAGCGCAAATTAAGAGCTGATTTTCATCCTCCTGTTTCATGCTGCAGCATATTAGCACCGCAAAGTAAGATTCCTCTCAGAGCAAATGCAACTCGATAAGAAATGGACAAGACAGACAAAATCGTTCTGATATTTATAACCACGCATCCCGGCTTACGCCATAATGCATTACTGTCTCACAAACAATCAATACAAACTATTGGATATAAAATTACATTTAGATGACCACTGTGAAAATGCAGACTACTTGAGCCGTTCCTCGTGCTATTATTGATTTTCCTCTACTTTTCCTATTACATTTTTAAAGCAGTTACTGTCAGTTTCAAAGTACCCAGTAAAATATTAAGCAAATTCATGAAGAGCAAAGTACAAAAGTCAAGTTTCTTTGATTAGTTTTTTTCGCATATTTTGTCCCAGTTGAAATTACCCTTTCTCAAATGAGTATTTAGGAAGTAATAGCTTACAGCACAGCATGTTTGACATTGTCCTGCTAAAATATAATATGTTGGCACGTGCTCCTTCCAAATCTTTCTGCAGAAAAATAATAGGGTTGTATGTGCAAACAAACGAACGCTAACATTGGAAAGTTGCACAAGATTTAAGAACAACGTTGCTGATCTAAGGTACAACTGTGGATATATGAGAGCATCTAGGCATATTTATGTTTTAGCTATGGACAGATCATTTACAGTTGAACTATAGATATGGCCACCAAGTTGAGCATACCCGTCTACAAAGCTAGACGATTTTTGTGGTTGGTGAGGTCAGGAGCCACGGGTATAGTGCGTCCATTTGTATAAACTCATAACTAGTAGTGGCCTGTGTCTACTGTGGCATCAAAATGTTTCCTACAAATAAATATTTCCAAATATCCCATGGACGCACGCATGGGTTGTGAATACCTTTGCATACATGTGCATAATATATACGATGGGCCACATGAAATCCTAAAATAAATCATTAAATCAGGCCTGGTGCCCCAACACCTAGGTATCCTGGACTCAGGTCCATAGATTTCAGAATTCTCTGCTGCCCCAAATGACAAGTAGCTTCCCACAACATTATGTCCCTAGGTTAAATCAATACATCTGAAAATCCCTGCTGATGACCTCTAAGCCCCTGGAGTCTCGGTCCTCTTTTCATGTCTGCCGAATGACAGTTCTTTTCTTTTCACAAGTTCTTGAATTATCCTGAACCCCAATCCCATGGCTCCTTCGTCTGTCAGAATGCTCTCTCTCCCATTATCCAAACCCCTAAGTCTGCATTTTTCCCTCAGCCTCTATTCCCTCTTCTCTTTGCCCTCAGATTTCTTTAACCATGACTTTTAATGCTCTCCGCTTCAACTAAACCCAGATTTTACCTCGATCCATACAAAACGAGTAAAAACAGTTCTCTCATAGCGGTCCCATGTGCATATTATTGGGCAAAAAATGGTTTCTGGTGATAATTTCAGCTGCTCTTTTCTACTTTACCAAAACAACTAGTTCTTCAGCCACTCAGCTACCTGAGGCCTTGTTGCTTAACTCACTTCCCATTCATATCATCTGTTGTTGACTCTGTTGCTCACCCATTAAATGAATCAGCCATCAAGTCGTCCATTGAGCAATCACATTTCAGGCAAGTGCATTCATCAACCCACTCACCCATTGACACACACAGCAACACAAACATGCACGCATAAACATAGTCACAGATTGTATATATAGAGTTTCACCTACAGCTTCAAATATAAAATTCAGAATTGATATAATGTGGCCCCCGTATCTGAAACAGTATTCTAGATTTTGGCCCGGAAGCAAGATACAGCATTCCACAGGTGGCTTGAAGAAGTGGATACAATATTTCAGAGATGGTCTCTAAATTTGACAAAACGGTGGATTTGGCATCTACTACTGAACACACTACTTTAGGTAAGAACCTCACCATGATAAAATATGACAGAGGTCACTGGCAGAGCTGAATGTAATGCTCACCTTGATATCACCAGAATGTACACCAGACTTAAATGAGGCCTCTGAAACTTCACATAATACTTGGGGCCACATGGACAAAGCATTTTTCTAGTGGTAAACGGACTGATTCGCAGAATCAGCACGTTTGTGACTAAAAAAATGCTTTTTGGGATGTACAAAGACCAAATTGTGATTTAGTAACTTGTTACTGAATCACAATTTGGGTTTTGCGATTCAGTATTAGGAAGGGGCGAGTTCATGGTGTCCCTTTATAATACCGAATCTGAATGGTCAGTATGATTGTTTTGTGACTTTGAATGTGGTCTCAAAACAAACTCAGTTACTAATTTCAAATTGGTGTTAACCCATTTGCTAAGGGGAAAGAGTCCCCAAAGGGACCCCTTCCCAGTTCTGAATGCATGCCGAAATGTTTTTTAAGAGCAGGCAGTGGTCCCACAGACCAGTGCCTACATTTAAAAATGAAACTGAAGCGTTTCATTTTTTTCTTTTTAATTGCATCCTGTTTTCCTTTAAGGAAAACTGACTGCATTTAAAAAACAATAGATTGCTTTATTTATAAGCAGTCTCAGATGTGGTGGTCTGCTGAGCCCAGCAGGTCACAATCCATGTGATTTTTTTAGATTTTCAGTGGGTCGCAAATATTAATGAAGCAAGTCTATTTGTGACCCACCGGGAATCGCAAATGAATCTGAATGGAGTTCCTTACATTTGGAATTGCAACTTCCTAATTGTGATTCACATGGAATCAAAACTAGGAAATCGCAATTTTGAGTGTTCGTACATGTGGCCCTTAATCTGATATCTTTGGAACTCAACACAAAGTCAGATCAGGCTTCCGGAGCTAAAAACCATACTCTAGCGAACGATCTGCAGACTGGACACAATTATTCAGTTGAGCCTTCAAAATTTTACTGAATACACAATAGGTAGCCCACAGAAGTGGCCACAATACCTCTTATGTAGCATCTCAAAGTAGTAGTAATGCTCCAGCTGAGGCAGCATAAACTAGGGACAATACACCATATGGATCTTCATACACTTCAGAGGTTTGGTCTGGACAATAGTCTAGGTATAGCCCCGAGAATTAGACACACTACTCCATATAAGGCCCATAGAACTGGACACAAGATGGCAGAGGTGGCCAGAAAAAATGCACAAAAGTCCACAATGGCCATCAAGAACATGACACAAGGAGCAACGGATAGCTTCCAGATTGGTGGAAAAAACACACTAGAGGCTGCATCCGGGGGGGATGCAACAATCGCGATGAGTCCAGCATATCTCTGGTAGTGTGGCATCCAGTAGTGGCCACAATGCACAATATGCTTATTAAGCCCTTTCCATAGGAGTTTACAGTGGCAACACAACTTCCCTTTTCTGCTGGTTATAACTTTCCCCTGCAACCAAACATTTGTCTTGTTGGGCTTAATACCATAAATCAGGAAACGTAACATCTGTTGTTTGCAGTGCTTAGAATGGCAAAAGTGGTGCATGTAGCACTATGTAGAATTCAAAAGCACTTTGGGCCATATTTATAGGCCCCTGGCGCCACAGGAGTGTCACTTTTAGTGATGCTAAGCACTGCGTTTTTTGTGGCTTTACGCCACCTTGTAAATACGGCCCCTCCCAACACAGCACTGTGAATGGGAGGGGCGTGTAATGGGTGTTGCTGTGGGCGTGCCACAGCAACACCCATTGCATTTTGACACTGCCTCAGATTTATGAAATCTCATAAACGAGAGGCAGCGCCAAAATCTAACGCCACCCACAGGAAAAGTATTCCTCCTCTTTTTTTGCTTTTTCTATGCGTGCTGCATTCTGCTGCATGCATAGAAAAAGCAAAGTATCAGAAATTATTGGTTAAGTGCGGGAAGGTGTCCCTTCCTGCATATAAACAATCATTTGAAAATGACGCTTTGTGCCAAAGCGCTATTAGTGATTGTTTATGTGCAGGAAGGGACACCTTCCCGCACATAAACAATCACACCCCTCAACGCAGACATCCTTGCACGATGGTGCAAGGATGCCTGCGTTGGTGCTGGCAGCTAAATTTAGCACTAGTGCAGGGGGAAATGCAGGGGTGCGCTGTATTTCCTTAATACAACGCATCCCTGAATTTCTAAAGTGACGCAGCGTGGCGCTGCCAATTTTGGCACAGCATTGCGTTGCACCACTTTTCTTAAAATCTGGCCCTTTGTTTCTGCTACCCTTGTGGCCTGATCATATCTCTAACTTCCTTTCATGTCATCTGATAATTCAAGATGTTCAAAGACAAACAAGCCTTGCTGCTGCCTCTGCTAACCTTTCTGTACGTAAGAGGGAAGTTTGCAATGAAATGGCGAAATACTGAATAATCACAGAGTTATATGCAAATGGCTAAATCGATTGATCCTACTGAATGGGTTGTTATATTCAAGGAGAAACTGCATCAGGCACATACTTGCTCACTATTATCTTGGAAAAAAAATGTAAAGCCGTGCAGTATCTCTACCTTAGTTATATAATCCGCTTTTGCTTTTTTTCTGGCAAGCTTTCTTTATTTCTTGATATCTCTTCCTATCCTTTCTTACTTTCTTTTTCATTTAATGTTTCTTGGTATCTCTTTTTTCCCCTTGTTTCTAGTTTCTTAGGGCCAGATGTAGCAAGCAGTTTTGCCCATTCTGTGTCTATGGGAAAATGTGTTCGTACATATGGCGCTTAGTACTCAAACGCCTTTCAGCGGGGCTGATTACGAGTTAATAGAGCCATCCACCGGCACTGGTGGTATGCTTGATATTGTCAGGACACTTATAGCTGGACAATCTGTACATTTGGGGTTTACACCTTTATGTGCAATATATGCAAATATGGTGCTGCCATACCAGAGGCAATCTATTATCTCACCTAACATCGTTCACGAAGAAGAACCTCCAATAGGACATGAGCTGATTAATCTCAACAGAATATAAATCTGGGAACAAAACAAGGAACAAATCGTATTCGTTATCCAGGCTCTCACATGCCAGGAACAGTAACACAATGAGGTCGAACAATGTCAATAGGTTAATCCACTGCCGGGGACTATGTGCAGGTAATTCTACCCTATTCATCCTGTATAGACATTGTGACTGCAACATTATCACAGTATATACTGTCTGTGGTCAGGAAACCTCTGAGTGTAACTGGTTGTAATGCCATAAGTGGTTTGTAATTGCTCATTGTGGCGACTTCATTTTAATGCCCCTTAAACGAGTGTTAGGTGTCCTGCAATGCTCTGATGGATACATTTGTGCCATTGCACACCTTTGACGTAGCAGACGTTTGGAACCTATCCCACTTGTACACTTCAGCTGATGTTCTCTTTATTGTGTTGTTATGAGAAAACAGACATTAGAAATTAGCATTAACAGTGATGCAATTGATTCGACATGGTTAGTTCCTATAATACGTCTTCTATCTTCCTAATTAACATATCGGAAAATTCACTAATTTCTCAACAGTTTCTTTAATAAGTTCCAATATAAAAATATCCACAAATGTTTCATAAATATTATTACGTTTTCTTTTTGGAGGGCACATTTAGTAAATGCCATCATTTCTGAAGATCTAAATTACTCCAGGAATCCACTTTCTTGCACACACTGTCTAGATAATTCTGGTCAGACAGACAAACATCCAAATTTCATTTTTGTTAATCGGCGGAGAAATATATTCTTCAACTTTCCTGGTTTTCTGAGCAACTTGACGCTTTTCTATCCTTTAATCATACAGCTTTGATTTGAGTATCGGTGAAATTACGTGTTTGGATTAGTTTCGATAGTCTTAATTAATTATTTTATTTTATAACTAAGCAATGTTTGGGAAAAATCTAATTATATTTATGAAAATTGTGTAGACATTTTGTCTATCTCCATCCTATGATTCACTCATTCTAAGTTCTGTTTATGTGCCACATCCAAATTGTCCAAAACAGAGCCTAACTTCTAATGTAACAAACTTCACCATTGCTGACATTATCGTCCCCTCAGGTACTCTAGTTACTGTGGTTTTATTGGTGTCTGCATGTCTGTGGTACTGTATATTGTTTGTATTGGGCAAAGACTATAATGCAGAGACAGGGGAGACATCAATAGAGGTGGGTGCCTTAACCTCTTCGAAGCTAGGCCTTTTCCTCCTCAGGTGCCAGGCCTTTTTTTTGGCAATTTGGGGCAGTTCGCGCTTAGGCCCTCATAACTTTTTGTCCACAAAAGTTACCCACGCTAAATTTGCGTCCTTTTTTTCCAACAAGCTAGGGATTCTAGAGATACCCAGAGCTTGTGGGTTCCCCTGAAGGAGACCAAGAAATTAGCCAAAATACAGCGAATATTTCGGTGTTTGAAAAAAAAGGGGAAAAAGGGCTGAAGAAGAAGGCTTGTGTTTTTTTCCCTGAAAATGGCATCAACAACTTCCCAGCTTTCAGGAACAGGCAGACTTGAATCATTTGTGTTAATCGGTGTGGAAATGCATTATTCAACTTTCCTGGTTTTCTGAGCAACTTCACTCTTTTCTATTCTTTAATCACAAAGGTTTCATTTGAGTATCGGTGAAATTACGTGTTTGGATTAGTTTCAATAGTGTTCATTATTTTATTTTATAGCTCTGCAATGTTTAGGATAAATGTAACTATATTTATGAAAAATGTGTAAACATTTTGTCTATCTCCACCCGTATCATTCACTCATTCTAAATTCTGTTTATGTGCCACATCCAAATTGTCCAAACAGAGCCTAACTTCTAATATAACAAACTTCACCATTGCTGACATTATCGTTCCCTCAGGTACTCTAGTTACTGTGGTTTTATTCGTGTCTGCATGTCTAATCACTGTATAGTGTTTGTGTTGGGCAAAGACTTTAATGCAGGGGAAGGGGAGACACCAATGGAGGTGGGTGCTGTTAGTGCGTCGGTCCTTAATAAGTAAGTAAACTTACAAGGAGACACGTATAGGTTGATGAACCTTTTGATTTGTTTAAGGAGTTCTTACCATAGTTCAAGTACAGAGACAATAATCAATGCACAATAATCAATAATCATTAGTCAAAGCAATAATCAATGGAGTCAGTAAAATTCACACACCATGACCCTTCATTTTCACCTTTAATTATAAGTTTAGTAAGTTTTATTTCCCTTATTTTAACAATACTAAAGTCATGAATCTTAATCATCATCTCAATTCAAACTAATTTAATATTGCTTGTTAATCAACAAGTAACAAGAAAACATGATCTAATCAAAGCTTGAATCCAAAGACATTCCAATGCATCAGCACAAATCATCAGTAAAACCCATTTAAGCAAGGCTAAAATGTCCATAAGTTAAGCAAAATAGGCAGTTAGCCATTTGTCTCTGCAATTCGTCAGTTGTCATGTGAATAACCTTAACTTACCCAGATTAGCATCAGCATGGGGGGATTCATGCCAAACAATTTAGAGCACAAATTTGGAAAATATCTACCTAAAGGAAGTGTTAAGACAGCCCAGTTTGTAACTAGAAAGAAAAGGCATATGTTGGAAAATGGGTTATTGGTAGGGCAGGTAGGTACCTACACCTAGCAACAAGCCACTAACCTCCACATAGGTACAGTTAGGTCTCAGTAAATTAATCCCAGCTCTACCCTTGGTAGCTTGGCATCGAGCGTCAAGGCTTAACTTAGGAGACAAAGTGTAAAGCATTCAAATATCACAAAACAGTAATTAAATAAAACACAGGAAACAGTTTAAAAATCCAAAACCAATTTATAAAAAATAGCTTATATTTTTATCTTTAAAATGACACAAAAACGATTAAAATCGGTTCAGGGGAACCGGAGATATGAATTTTTAAAGTATTATTATTTTCTAGCGCTTAGAAACAAAAAGCGCCAATCGGGTCATCTGGTTGCACCAGGACCGGGGCAAAGTCAAACTTTCAGGCCGACCGCGATGGAGCCCTGCTCGGCTACAAGTCGCGGGAGGCCTCGGTTAAAAAGTTACCTTCTGACTTAGTCTCTTTTTTGATGTTTTTCTTCCCCGGGACGAACCTGCCAGTTGGATCCGACCTCCTGGAGCCCTTGTCCGGATACGCGAAGTCGGTTTCCTCGGTGGTGATTTTTACCTTCGGACTTAGTCGTTTTTTCGAGATGAAAATCCTTCGACCGGGGTAAACCTGGATCTTGATCCGACGTCCATGGAGCCCTTCTCGGATACGATGGCTGGGAGGTCCCGGTCAACTTTTTACGTTCGGACTTAGTCTCTTTTTTGGATGTTTTTCTTTACCGGGACGAACCACGAAGTCAGGCCGGGTCGCGGTTGAGGCAAGCCGGCTAGAATTTCCGCGTCGGGTCGGTCACTTTATGGAGCTTTTTTAAAAAAATTCTCCAATCTTTTCCAAACTTCTGGGGCTTCACCCAGATGTTCTTTCAAGGTTCTTTTGGGGTCCACAGCTCACCCCAAGGGTCCAGAAGTTCTGTGATGGTCCTTGGGAAGTGCGGACTTCAACTCCCAGAATGCACCTGGCGCAAACTCCTTTTTGGCCACTGGACAGTGGTCAGCTGGTCGCTTTCTTCAGGAGTTGGTGCAGGGGACTCTGGTTTAGCAATTTTTCACCTGTAGCAAACAGGGAGTCCCTCCTTGAACCAGTTGAAGCCAGGCAAAGTCCTTCTTGTGGTGAAGCCCAAGTGTGCAGCTGGTGCAGTCCTTCTGAGTGCAGGTTCCAGGTGCAGGCCAGGGGTCCAGCAGGGCAGTCCTTCTTCTTCTTTAGTTCCTTTCTTGTTGAATTCTGGAGGGGATCTGAGGCGTGGGTGCAGGTCTGCCAGTTTTATCCTTGCTCCTGGGTGAAAAGCAGGGGGGCCCTGGTTCTCCAATCAGGGACAGGGTCGTCCCCCTGTGATGACCACTTCCTAGGAAGTATGGCAAAAATCCATCCCAGAAGGCAACAGTCTCTAAAAATCCAACATGGATGAATCTGATTTTTGGAGGTTACATCTGGCTGAGCCCACCCACTGGTGTGGCTAAAAATCATAAACACACCCCTCTCCTGCCCTCTCCTAATCTAATCAAGGGGGCACCTAATTGTCTGGGGTTGCAGGATGTGGGGGTGTTACTGGGTGCTGCAAATGTCCTTCTCTGCCTTTGAAGACCAGTTTGGCAGCCCTCCCCCTTCCTGCCTCACCATCTGCTGAGGGGAGATTCTCTCCCCCAAGCACATTCCTTTGTGTGAAGCCAGGCCACTTCACACCTCATCAAGGCAGCCTGGCAGAAGCTGCTGCAGGCTGGCCAATCAGAGCACAGCAGCAAAAACAATGCAGAGCTGAAATTGGCAACTTTTTAGGTAAAGTCTAAACTTTTTACCTGGAGAAGTTATATTAAATCCAACAACTGGAAGTTGTGGGATTTATTACAACAATCAATTTGATACCAAATTCTTGGTATGTAACATTTAAGGAGACTTTAAAATTTAAAATAAAGTCTGCCCATTCTAGCCTATGAAGGCCATTTACTTCAATGAGGGAAAAACGAATTTGGCTGTTTTTACCTCACCAGGGCTTATAAATCTATTTTTATAAAGTCCCTGCTTATAGTTACATAGCACCCAGCCCTAGGGGCACATAGGGCACACCTTAGGGGTGACTTATATGTAAAAATAAGGTAGTTTAAGACTTTGGAAGTACCTTTAATTCCAAAGTCGAATTTGCATATAACTTTAATTTAAAAGCAGCCAGCAAGGCAGGCTTGCTTTTAAAATGACACTGGGCACCTCAGCAATGCACCTAGGTGTGCACCACCTATGCTGTGGTCCCTAAACCTACATGCCCTACCATATACTAGGGACTTATAGGTAGGTTAACTTAGCCACTTATAATTAGCCTAATTTGCATATCCATTTTACACAGAGCACAGGCACTGGGACTGGTTAGCAGTACCCAAGGCACCTTTAAAGTCAGGAAAACACCAGCAAAAAGTGGAAAATGGGGGCAAAAAGTTATGGGGCCTCTGCAATCAGCCCTGTTTTCTCACAGCATAAAAATGCAATTCAGTCATTGTCATATCTATATATCCACGGTATGTGTCAGCAAGCAGAATCAGTCTTTGTCCTCAGGTCATCAATCGATCAGCAAAACATTAGGCTCTCAGTCAGAGAGTGTGATCCCAATGGCAGACTCTCAAATCTCTTCTTCTCACACCGCCACTCTAGATTTCGAGTCTTGCATTCAGTCTAAGTTCCCTCTGTCACATTGTTATATAAAAATTCCCCAAACCATCCCCCAATTTCCAATTGATCAATTGATCGTACTTTATTACTCTGTCCAATAGTGTCCATTTACCAAATCTATGAATTCTAATATTTCACAGTTCACACGTCGTTGATTGGTCTGCTTTACAATGTTCTGATCATCTGGCTCGTCAGGTATCAATTTTGTTGCATCTTCGTCTCCAGTCAGTGTCTTCATTGTTTGCGTACGGGAAAGTACATCTTCATGTATATTACACACATTTGGATACATTACTAGAGACCTCATCTCCTGCCCATTGGTTCCCATACATAGTTACTGCTAAGCATTTTATTAAAACAATGAGCACTTCACATTTTGTTCACTTTGTCAGCATTTTATATTAAACACTAAGAAATACAGCTTCTGCATGAGGCCTGGCAAAACTAGGCCAATACACTCACCAAGTTAAGGCCTACAATTAATAAGCAAGAACATAATTCATAACCCTTAATATGACATATTACTACATTAACCTAATACATTTTCAATATTTTGTGCGTATTAATCATAATTTAGTACATTTCATGAACACTGGTGGCCATTCTTCGAGGTCCCATTTTCAAACGTGCACATTATTTTTACGTTATTCATTTTTCTACATAAGTCGTTCTTCAAAATACGTAAACATTCATTAGTAATTTCTAATTAAGACATCTGCTTCAGCAGTGCCTCAACCCCTTCGCTACCAGGCCTTTTCCCCCTCAGGTGCCAGGCCTTTTTTTGGCTATTTGAGCCAGTTCGCGCTTAGGCCCTCATAACTTTTTGTCCACATAAGCTACCCATGCCAAATTTGTGCCCTTTTTTCCACCATTCTAGGGATTCTAGAGGTACCCAGAGTTTGTGTGTTCCCCTGAAGGAGACCAAGAAATTAGCCAAAATACAACAAAGAATGTATTTTTTTTTCAATGGGAAAAAGGGCTGCAGAAGAAGGCTTGTGGTTTTGCCCCTGAAAATGGCATCAACAAAGCGTTTGTGAGACTAAAATCACCATCTTCCTAGATTTCAGGAACAGGCAGACTTGAATCAGAAAATGAAATTCTTCAACACAATTTTGGCATTTTACTGGGACATACCCCATTTTTCAATATTTTTTGATTTTAGCCTCCTTTCAGTTAGTTACAGAAATGGATGTGAAATGGATGCTAGATCCTGAACAGCAAAATATTTCTGAAAAGTAGACAAAATTCTGAATTCAGCAAGGGGTCACTTGTGTAGATCCTACAAGGTTTTCTTATAGACAATACCAGCTGAAATAAAATAATATTGAAACTGAGGTAAAAAAAACAGCCATTTTTCTCCACTCTTTACTCTGTAACTTTTTCCTGCGATGTCAGATTTTTTGGAGCAATCAGCCGTTATGTATGCTGGAACTTTTGGTTGCGGGGATATATAGTGCTTGTAGGTTCATCAAGAACCCTAGGTACCCAGAGCCAATAAATGAGCTGCACCTTGCAATGGGTTTTCATTGTATACAGAGTATACAACAATTAATTCGCTGAAATATGAAGAGTGGAAAATAGGTATCAAGAAAAGCTTTGTATTTCCAAAATGGGCACAAGATGAGGTCTTGAGAAGCAGTGGTTATATGCACATCTCTGAATTCTGAGGTGCCCATACTAGCATGTGAATTACAGGGCATTTCTCAAATAGACGTCTGTTTTACACACTGTCTTACATTTGGAAGGAAAAAATGTTGAGAAAGACAAGGGGGCAGTAACAATTGTTTTGCTATTCTGTGTTCCCCCAAGTCTCCCAATAAAAATGGTACCTCACTTGTGTGGGTAGGCCTAATGCCCGTGACATGAGACACAATATGGACACCTCACATTTTTACATTGAAAACTGACGTGCTTTTTTGGAAAGTGACTAGCTGTAGATTTTGATCTCTAGCTTAGCCGGCATCTAGAAAAACCTAACAAACCTGTGCATTTTTTTAAACTAAACACCTAGGGTAATCGAGGATGGGGTGACTTGTGGGGCTTTCACCAGGTTCTGTTACCCAGAATCCTTGGCAAACCTCAAAAGGTGGCCAAAAAATACTTTTTCCTCAAAATTTGGTGACAGAAAGTTCTGGAATCTGAGAGGATCCACAAATTTCCTTCCACCCAGCGTTTCCCCATGTCTCCTGATAAAAATGGTAACCCACTGGTGTGGGTAGGGTAGGTGCCCATGGCAGGAAATGCCCCAAAACACAACATAGACCCGTCACATTTTCCCAAAGAAAACAGAGCTGTTTTTTGCAAAGTGCCTAGCTGTGGATTTTGGCCTCTAGCTCAGCCATCAACTAAGAAAACCTACCAGACCTGTGCATTTTTGAAAATCAGCCACCTAGGGAAATCCAAGATGGGTGACTTGTGGGGCTCTCACAAGGTTCTGTTACCCAGAATCCTTTGCAAACCTCACAATTTGACCAAAAAAATGCTTTTACCTCACATTTCGGTGACAGAAGGTTCTGGAATCTGAGAGGAGACACAAATTTCCTTACACCCAGTCTTCCCCCAAGTCTCCCGATAAAAATGGTATCTCACTTGTGTGGGTAGACCTCCTAGTGCCAGCGAAAGGAAATGCCCCAAAACACTATCTGGAGACATCAAAATGATCAAATACAAAACTACCTGTTTTAGCGAGGGGTACCTGCGTTTTTGGTCCTGGGCTCAGCAGCCATATAGGGAAATGTACCAAATCCAAACATTTCTGAAGCCTAGACACTTGAGGGAGTCCAGGGAGGTGTGACTTGCGTGGATCCCTTAGTGTTTTCTTACCCAGAATCCTCAGCAAAGCTCAAAATGAGCAAAAAAATCTTTTTTTTCCCACATTTCTGTGTGGGATCACCACCCCAGGACATATTTACTCCCACCCAACGTTTCCCTCTGTCTTCTGATAAAAATGATACCTCACTTGTTTAGGTGGGTCAAGTGCCTGTGACAGGGAGTTGACAAAAACCTGTCGAAATTGAGGAGGAACCAAAGCGAATCTAAAAAGGTAGTTTGAAAAAATATATTTTTAGGCTGACAAGTGAGGCAGAACTTTTATCAGTATAGATGCGACAATGCTGGTGGTAGGATTTTTGTGGATTCCTGCAGATTACAGAAGGCTCCGTCACAAAAATATGGGAAAAATGGGTGATTTCCAGCAAAGGTTTTGGGGATTTTTCTACATGGCAGCGTCCGAAAGTCCAAAAAGTGCAGCCCACACCATTCCAAGTGGGATGATTTTGAGAGTTAGCCAAGCTCCCATGGCCCAAATGTAAAACCAAAACCCAAAATAATCAAATGTCGTCTTGCTTGCCGTGGGATAACATGTTTTAGTGTCCTGGGGGTAGCTGAAATACTGTTACCCCCTTCAATTGGGGTGGGGGCATAACCATGCCCATACTGGTTGGTAGCCACAAGCCTACTATTTTATATTTTTTCAAATTCCCTGTCATCTAGTAGGCTTTCTGCCCCATGGGGAGTGGGTCGCGGGTTGTTGCCTCATCTGCCCACTGGTGGGGGCAGAAATGGCCTAAAATAAATTAGCACCCCATGGGAACGACCCTTGCCTAAGGAGTCGCTCCCCTAGCGTGAAATTGGCACAAAAAAACCCTGGTGTCTAGTGGATTCTGCCCCCATTGGTAGGAGGTGGGCTTAAGAAAAATAGCCCAATCTGCCCCCAAGGTGGGCAGAAATTGCCTGAAATAAATTTGCCCCCAAGGGGAACTACCCTTGCCTAAGGGGTCGCCCCCCATCTGTAAAAAAAAATATATATATATCCCTGATGCCTAGTGCTTTCTGCCCCCCTTGGGGGCAGATCGGCTCAATTAAAATAGGCCGATCTGCCCCCAAGGGGGGCAGAAATGGCCTAAAATAAATTTGGTCCCACAGGGGAGCGACCCTAGCCTAAGGGGCCGCTCCCCTTGCGTGAAACTGACCTAAAGAAAATCCCTGGTGTCTAGTGGTTTCTGCCCCCCTGAGGGTGCAGATTGGCCTAGCAAGAATAGTAAGAATATGCCAATCTGCCCCCAAAGAGGGCAGAAATGGCCTAAAAAATGTTGCCACCCACCCCCCAGGGGAGTGACCCTTGCCTTAAGGGTAGCTCCACTTATCAATATAAACAAATAAAAATAAATCCCTGGTGTTTAGTGGCTTCTGCCCCCGGGGGCAGATCAGCCTAATCAATATAGGCCGATCTGACCCCAGGGGGACAGAAAAGCCCTAATAAAAAATTGCCCCCTGGGGAGCGACCCTTGCCAAAGGGGTCGCTCACCTTATGTCAATTTCATAAAAAAAAAAATCCCTGGTGTCTAGTGGTTTCCGCCCCCCTTGGGTGCAGATTGACCTAATAAAAATATGCCTATCTGCCCCCAAGGGGCATAGAAATGGCCTCAAAACAATTCCCCCCCTCCTCCAGGGGAGCGACCCTTGCCTAAGGGGTCACTCCCCTTATCAATATAAACAAATAAAAAAAATACCTGGTGTCTAGTGGCAGATCGGCCTAATCAATATAGACCGATCTGCCCCCAAGGGGGACCGAATAGGTCTAATAAAGCTACTGCCCCCTGGGGAGCGACCCTTGCCTAAGGGGTCGTTCCCCTCATGCAAATTTCATAAAAAAATCCCTGGTGTCTATTTGCTTCTGCCCCCATCAGCCTAATCAATATAGGCCGATCTGCCCCAGGGAGAGCAGAAAAGGCCTATTAAAAAGATTGCCCCCTGGGGAGCGACCCTTGCCAAGGGAGTCGCTCCCCTTATGCCAATTTCTTTTAAAAAAAATCCCTTGTGTCTAGTGGCTTCTGCCCCAACTGGTGGCAGATCGGCCTAATCAATATAGGCCAATCTGCCCCCAGGGGATTGTCCCTTGCCAAAGGGTTCGCTCCCTTTATGCCAATTTCATTTTTAAAAAAATCCCTTCTCAAGGGAGTCACTCCCCTTATGCCAATTTCATTTAAAAAGAAATCCCTGGTTTCCAGTGGCTTCTGCCCCCGGGGGCAGATTGGCCTAATCAATATAGGCAGAAATGGCCTAAAATAAATTTGCTCCCCCAGGGGAGCAACTCTAGCCTAAGGCGTCACTCCCCTTGCGTGAAACTGACTTAAAAGAAAATCCCTGGTGTCTTGTGGTTTCTGCCCCCCTTCTGTGCAGATTGGCCTAATAAAAATATGCCTATCTGCCCCCGAGGGGCGCAGAAATGGCCTAAAAACAATTCCACCCCTCCTCCAGGGGAGCGACCCTTGCCAAGGGAGTCGCTCCCCTTATGCCAATTTCTTTAAAAAAAAAATCCCTGGTGTCTAGTGGCTTCTGCCCCAACTGGCGGCAGATCGGCCTAATTAATATAGGCCAATCTGCCCCCAGGGGATTGTCCGTTGCCAAAGGGGTCGCTCCCTTTATGCCAATTTCATTTAAAAAAAAAAAAACCCTGGTGTCTAGTGGCTTCTGCCTGCCCTGGGGGCAGATCAGCTTAATCAATTTAGGCCGATCTGCGCCCGGGGGGGGGCAGAAAAGGCCTAATAAAAAAATTGTCCCCTGGGGAGCGGTCCTTGCCAAAGTAGTTGCTCCCCTTATGCCAATTTCATTTAAAAAAAAATCCCTGGTGTCTAGTGGCTTCTGTCCCAACTGGGGGCAGATCGGCCTAATCAATATAGGCAAGGGTAGCTCCCCTTCTGAAACCAAAAAAACAAAACAATCCCTGGTGTCTAGTGCTTTCTGCCCCCCTAATCAATATAGGCTGATCTGCCCCCGGGGGGGCTTAAAAGGCCTAAAAATTAAATGCCCCCAAGGGAGCTACCCTTGCCCAAGGGGTCACTACCCTCCATATGTAAATACAAATTTTAAAAAACTCACTGGAAAAAGGAAAAGCCTTACCTTTCTTTTGATGTCTCTGCCTGCCCCATCCTCCCGAGAAGAGAAATGTTGAGCATGTCACTTCTGCATTGTGCTGGAAGCATGCTTCCAGCGCGATGGGAGGTGACCTCTGATGAGGTCAACACGTGATTGCGTGCTGATATCATCAGGCGTCATTGGGGGGGGACCAGGTGGGTCGGGTGGAAGGGGAAGCAATTCCCCTTCCATTCCTCACGGGGTTGTGGGTAGGAGGCCCACAGGGGGAGTGCTAGGACTCCCCTCGTGGACCCGGTTCAGGATAAGCTGATCTCATCCCCGACACACGGGAACCGTGACCAAGGGTGAGACCAGCTCGACCCAGGCACTGTACAGGTTAAGGACTCTCTATATATCATCAGCCTGTGCTAGTACCACTACCACCCCCTCTCTTCCACTCTACTTACCGTTTGCTAAAGAGACATGAGGTCATCCTGTTTGCAGCTGTTAGGAAAAACTCCATCACACTTTTGATTCTGCAATCTTAAAGCACGATTGTCACCAGATACTTGTTACTTGTTGTGTGGTTTCTCTGGAAGCTCCTCTCTTCAAGTCTTGCTTTCAGCGGGTCATCATTTATTCAGATTCCAGAGTCTCTCATTGCATGCTTAGCGTTTGTCCAATTAGTAGCCAACCCTTGGCTTGAGTAACATTACACCAAATTGCTCAATGAGCTGCTTTATTTGCAGGTTTTTAGAGACCACCAGAAGTGAATGAATAGCCAAAGAGGGTTACAGATTACTGGCGGTGCATTGTTGGTTGCCCACTCTACTGTACTCTTACAGTCACACACTTCATCACTTGGGGAGATTGAGTGTCAGACTGAAGTAACAGGCAATGTTTCAGAACATTGAGTTTAGCTTTCTCAGTACCATCAATTCAGCATTAACTGGTAAACGGGTAGCACAGGTAAAGCAGATCCCCTTATGTACTGCAGGAGCTCACACAGGAAACTCCCCTGCCAACCATAAGCCCTCCCCAATTACAAGGCGAGACAAACAGTATTGTGAGAAGGATCAGGCAAGCACAACAGTGAAGGGGGCATCTAATTTATGTCATAGCTCTGTGTCTGCTATGCAGGAGGGGAGAGAAACTTTCATACTAAAAGGTGCAGAACCTGAATGACAAAACAGTGAGTACACACAGGATGAATGAAACATGGTAAATATCATATCAGACCACAGCAGTTCCTCCTAAAGAGCGGAAGAGCACTGCCTGCTTGTTATGAGTGCAGCAGGCAAACACAAATAAATGAAATGGCATAATAATGCCATTTTATTTTGCCATCAGCCTGCGCTGTGTACAGCACAAGCGTGAGGGCTGGGCTACATCTTGCAATTGCAGGATGACTGCTGCCCCTTTCAGTGTGAATGTTGGGTTAGCCGACTGCCTTGGTGCGGCCAGCCAAACATGAGCCCTGTAGACCCAGCAATCCCAGGGCTATCAAATAGCGGGGAACTAGATGGCACGGGCTCCCAGCCTCAAAATGAAAACTGGGCTAGCCTGCTCAAACCAATCCTGGAGCTGCTTTTATGCTGAAAACAGCACAAGAGCAGTTCCAGGACTGGTTAGATTCCAGTTTCACTGAGCAGGATGGAAGCCTTTCCATTCCTGCTCAAGGACACCGGGGGAGCCGCATATATGCTGAGTCTGGTGCCATTGTTCCCCACTGTATTTGAATCCTGATAGCGACCACTGATATCAAAATGGGATAAGCTACTTGCTTAGAGCTGCCATGATTCCTAACAATGTACACACCTTCATGAGAAAAAAAGTCTCTGTAAGTCTTTCAGTTAAGAAAAAGTAATGCCTTTGCATTTGTATTTCACTCAGCTAGTAGTTGTGGCATCACACCCCTGGGTCCTTTTATAGAACTGATGTCTGTTAAAAATGGGGTCTTTGGTTGTGAGTCAGGTTACCCTCTGTCCAAGCAAGGACCCTCACTCTAGTCAGGGTAAAGGAGAATCATACTCAGTTAACCACTGCTCATCCCCTTAGTAGCTTGGCACGAGCAGACAGGCTTAACTTCAGAAGCAATATCTAAAGTAGTTGTACCTACACACACAGTAATACAGTAAAGACACTACAAAATTACTCAACACAGAAAGATAGCCAATATTTATCTGAACAAAACAAGACTAAAACGGCAAAAATCCAACATTCACTAGTCAAGTTATGAATTTAGAAAAATTAAACACAAAAATAGCGCTTAAAAACGCAAATGCTTCAAGTTGGTATTAAGCGGCATAGTGACGGAGTCGTTTCCTACAATGCAACCCCCAGGTACAGTACCTTAGGAAACAACTAGACAACAGGCCGGTGCACGGAGTCGGGGAGCAAGGTGTAGCTGGATCCGATGCAGCGCCGGTTTCAGTGCTACAGGGCAGAAGGAGGAGAGGCATTGCACAGTGGCATCAGATCCTTACTGCAGAGAGGTGGAGGTGAAGCGGCGTCAGTTGCGAAGTCTGTCTCTTGGTTTTGGCAGGTACGAAGTCTGGCGAAGTCACCATGCTGCGGGGTAACCTCACTGGGTTGCGATGATGTCACAGGGCTGCAGGCGCTGCAATGGCATCTGATGTCACAGATGTCGGACTTACGACACTCCCAAGTCAGTGAAGTCAGGTGGGATCAGCGGCTGCAGTGACACGAAGCCTACAGGGTCGTCGGGGTCATTGCATTTCTGCGAGGTCCACGGCCCCACGGCAGGCGGTGTCACAGTTCCAGGCAGCGACATCCTTAGCGAAGTTGCACGGCGGTAGACAGGTTTTTCTCCAGAAATTCACTTTCAGGGGCCTAGGAACTGGAATGGCACCCTCTGACAAGCTAGAGTCCACAGCACACAAACTCAGAACTGGAAGGTGAAGCTTTTACTGTCCCTGAGGCATCAAAAAAGGACGCAAGCTCTGCTCTAAGCCTTGGAGATACGTCTTAAGCAGGAATGCAAAACAAAGTCCAGTCTCTGTCCCCTTACACAGGCTGAGGTAGCAACTGCAGGATAGCCCAACAAAGCACAATCACATGCAGGTGTAGCACTTCTCCTCAGCTCTTCTGCTCTTTTCCTTGGCAGAGGTTCCTCTTGAATCGTAAAGTGATCTAATTTTAAGGGGTTTTGGGTCCAATACTTATACCATTTTCTGCCTTTGAACTAGGCAAACTTCAAAGAAAAGTCTCTCTTGTTTGAAAGATCCTGCCTTGCCCAGGCCAGGCCCCCAGACACACACCAGGGGGTTGGAGACTGCATTGTGTAAGGGCAGGCACAGCCCATTGAGGTGTAAGTGACCACTCCTCCCTTCTCCTCAAGCCCAGATGGCTCATCAGGATATGCAGGCTACACCCCAGCTCCCTGTGTGTCACCGTCTAGAGGAGAGGTGCAAACAGCCCAACTGTCAAACTGATCCAGAGAATCCACAAACAGGCAGAGTCACAGATTGGTTTAAGCAAGACAAGTCCTGCTTTCTAAAAGTAGCATTTTCAAACACACAATCTAAAAACAACTTTTACTAGAGGGCGTATTTTTAAATTGTGAGCTCAGATACCCTAAAATCCATAATCCCATCTGCTCCAAAAAGGGAGTGCACTTTAATAATATTTAAAGGCAGCCCATAGTTAACCTGTGAGAGAGATAGGCCTTGCAACAGTGAAAACCGAATCTGGCAGTATTTCACTGCTAGGACATATAAAACACATCAATATATGTCCTACCTTAAACATACACTGCACCCTGCCCATGGGGCTGCCTAGGGTCTACCTTAGGGGTGTCTTACATTTAGAAAAAGGATAGTTTAGGTCTGGAAAGTGGGTAAACTGCACACACAGACACTGCAGTGGCAGGTCTGAGCCATGTATACAGCGATACTAATGTGGGTGGCACAACCAGTGCTGCAGGCCCACTAGTAGCATTTGATCCATAGGCCCTGGTCACCTCAAGTGCACTCTACTAGGGACTTACTAGTAAATCAAATATGCCAATCATGGCTAAGCCAATTACACATACATTTTACATAAGACCACTTGCACTTTAGCGCTGATTAGCAGTGGTAAAGTGCCCAGAGTAACAAAAACAGCAAAAACATAGCCCAGCACACATCAATAACCTGGGAAACAGAGGCAAAAAGTTAGGCGAGACCACGCCAAGAAGGCTAAGTCTAACAGTGTCCCAAGGCTTTACATGCATAGATAGAATAAGGAAAGCCTGTCCTTTATCCCCTGAAAGTGATAATGATTTGGCACATGAAAACACGGTACGCTGCACCTTGTCATAACTAATACTCAAGCACAGGATAGTAGGAGACAAATGGCATAGCCATTGGGGGACACAACCACAGCTGCAAATGTCATCTGAAACCTCACACTCTATTGTAATGCAAGTTACTTAACTCCTTTGTGTTGATCGCAAGAGCTGGGTTCATGGCCAATGCAAATCAGGAGATGAATAGAGAGTAAAGAGACATTATCTAACATTAACAATAGCACAGTTGATATTAACAACAGAGTTACTGAAACATAGAAGATAGTCATTCAAGTGTCAGCAGTTGCAGGTATTGTTATCAATATGTGAAGGGAACTTAACACCCACCTCTCTGGCATCCATACTTAGTTGGAAGATTTAGATTTGGAGAACCCTCAAAGGCATTCAAAATCAGGGATTTCTGGCATTCACGATGGCTGAGAAAGATCAAACCCATTGACATACAGATGGCATCTTTTGCAAAGGCTATTCTGGATTGCAAAGAAGGGAGCCTTGAGATAAAGGTAACAATGGGACACATAATACTGTTTAGACCTTAGTGAAATGTGAATAAATCTCATCCACTATTGGTGAACTTTCTTAGTTTCTCCCTTCATGTGCTAAACCTAATAACCAATAAACATTGAAGGCTTGATAATTTTTGTCTTTTTCAATTATGCAATGAATACTTGCAATGGAGATTTAGACAGTAGCTTGAGCAATTTGCTGAACGAACACAAAAGCTAAAGGGACATTATAGTTATGTGACAATGTCAGTGAAAACATACAATTTTAAACTAACAAAACCACTGAAATTTACCAGCTATAGTTATCTCAAGTAAATATAACTCATGCACTAAGGTAACTATAGCTCGAGCCCTCCCCATGCACTGCTAATTATTCCACATATTACATCACTCATGACATGATCTATGAAATGTCTGATAACTTGACTGCAACATCTGAAATTACATCATTATGAATCAACGTTTTGGATCCATTTCTAACTTTCATCCACACAATGTCTCAGGAAGAGATTTTCATTCTGCATCTTGTCATCAACACCAAAGGGAGTACTATTAATACTCAAACCTTCCATAAAAAGACAGACAGAAACAGTCACCTGCAGTTTAACAGGTAAAATCCTATATCCCTATGCCTACCCTTTGGGCAGTTCATAAAGCTGCACAGGAACTGCAATAGACTCTGTAATTTTGAGGATCAGGCTTGTCTACTTACAAAGAAGCTTCAAACAAAATTATACTCTCCAAAAACAATTCAGCAAGCACAGACCAATAATAGGGAGGCATTGGAGACAAACCAAAAACCTCTGGGAAGAAGCTGACATGTGTAACAACATACACCCCTATCTCAAATGATGTAAAAATGATAAAACAAATAGCACATACTGGCAAGATACAAGTTGAGAAACTTCATTTTGCTTTCAGAAGATCAACAAATTTGCGAGACATGCTCGTCCACACCAGCTGCAGTGAACAGGTGGACCCCCTTGCAAATAATACATTTGGAACCGTCTGAAAGTGACAGTCATTTCCAGTGTGGTGGCTGCAATGTTGTCATCTTTAGACCAAAATAACAGAAGTTGACATTGTACTCCCTTCAAAGTGGCAACTCAAAAACCATGCCAACTGCAATACTACAAATTGTATCTATTCGACCCAAAGCCCATATTTTCTATGATTCATGGGTTGACAATATGTCCTATAAAAGTGAGGCTCAGTGACCACAGGATCACAATTAGATGTCAACACACAGCAGCACGAGTGACAAACAACTTTGTGGCTCACAAACAAAAACCTAATGCCACGGTTTGCCTAATCACTGAGAAACTACAAGAACGACCTGATAACCAGAAGAGGCTCTTGCTAAAGGGACAAAGATGGATGTTTATACTTCAGAAAGGTTTAAGCGGTCTCAGTGATAAGATCCCCTGGACACTTCTCTCAAAATTTTAAAATACCTTCACCTAGTTTGTTGACCATAAAACAAGTAGAGCATTTGGATATATTGTTATATGTGGTTTTTATTTTTCATTTCTTCTGGGCTCTTCCTCCTGGTCCAATGGAAACAGAAGGATTTGAAGTCACTTACTTCTTCTTGGGGAGTTGTTTTTCATCCCTTGCTTTTTATCTAACCCAATGCCTGCCAGGGAACCCATTTATTGTCTCCCCGAGTCCACACAACCCAAGCCTTTATCACATTTCTGGTCCTAATCCCTCTTGTTTTTCCCTTTTGATATTATTCATATTTAATACTTTTACTTTATAAAGATTATGCTACAACCTCAGCACTTTCTTGTATTTTGCCTATTTATTTATCCATTTCCAAAATGGTGTCCTTATATTCTGGGCCAATTGGTTACAGTAAATACACATGTGGATAAATTTTTTTCATTTAACCATTTTTCTTTGTTCCAAAACAAAGTTACTAATAATCAGAATCACACAGTAAAAACATAAAGTTTTGTTTCACAGTGTTTTTAAACTTCAAGCTGAGCATGGATTTCACTTGTAAAGATGAACAGAGCCACCGCTGAAAGGTAATGACAAAGTAGCTTGAGCACATGCTATGTGCTTACGTCATGCTCGTATCCGGTCATTTTTAAAGTTAGCTTTAAAAATGGCTCTACGTCTTCCTGCAGTCACTGTTTGGGGGCTCTAGAAGCAGGGTAGGATGTCCACAGAGTCTCCTCCGTACTCAAGTAAGTTTCTATCAGACCGTTGCATTTTGTAAGGCTGACTTATGGATTTCTTTTCTGCTGTTGGTTTATTATCTTCATTCTCCTACACAGATGTTTGAGGAGCCACAGCTCTGAGTTTTCCTTAAGGGGCCCTCTTAACAGACCAAAATGGTATGAATAAAAATGTGTATTCATTCCTCAAGCATGTGTGTGTAAAAAAAACTCTTGTGGACCTTCAACGTGTGCACTGTATGCAATGGGTTAATTATGAGTATCACATAGATATTAAGGAAGTACAAGTCTAGTGATATAAAATCATTTGTTTCCATTTCTCCTTTTTTTCTCTTTTTTTTCCTTACAGGTTGAGGGGCTGTGACCGGCAGAATCAAGGAGGACACGAAGTCAGCGAGTTGACAGTTCAGGTGAGTTTTAATTTTTTTGATGTGCAAGATAAGTATTCAGTATGATTCTGTGTCCTATTCTGGTGACTGCTACGGTTCAGGTTCTCCCTTTTCTTGTCTCTCGTCTTCCAGGGCTCCTGGGAGGCACATGTGAGGAAACACAAGATAAAGTACCGGTAAGTAGGATATCCTATGTACCGGTTTTATCTTTTTCCTTCCGTCTTTTCTGGCCTTTCCTTTTTCCTTTTGTTCTGTCTTTCTTTTCTTTGTCCTTTTTCTATCCTTTGGGTCTAAATTCTGTTGTGGGCTGTTTTTCCTTTTTCCCTCTCTCTCTTGTTTCCTTTTTTTTCTGTTGCCTGTTTCTGGTTTGCTCCTCTGAGACCTTTTCCTCTCTCTATGTCTCTCTGTTGTCCTGTTTAGACATTCATCCCTTCACTTTGCTCACACTTTCTAGCTGCCTTTGGTAGGTCTTTGTCTGTCTTCGTCTCTGTGTTATCCGTTTTCTTTCTTCCTGTCTTCTTTGTATTTCTTGTTCTTTTCCCCTATTCCTTCTTTCCCCACCCATGTTGTGCACTCCCCACCACCACACCACTTCTTCTATGTGTTGAACAAAATGGAGGTTCCCCTTTCGGCCCACCTTTCCCTTGCCTCTATGTGTACGACGTGGTACTCCCTCCCAACCACCCCTGCTTTTCCCCTCCCCCGAATGACACGCACCTGGAGTGGCCACGCTTCTCCTGAAGCGTGGCTGGATGTCACGCGGGCGCCTCCTGCACCGCTGGTGGAGTTCTGGATCCCTCCTGGGCGTTGTCCAGTAGCTTCTCGATTCGGCTTGGTTTTCCAGTCGTCCTTGCGTCGGTACCCGGCTCTTTCGGCTGTTTCTCCCCTTCTCTCCTGGGTCGTCTCCCTTTGTACCGCCTAAATGACATGCAGCTCTTGCCACTGCCCCTCAGGACCTGGAAATTGTAGGGGATTGGTCGACAGACCTTCCCCTTCTGGGTTGGAAGCGGCAGAGTTAGTCTGGGCCGCATACACGGACGTGTCTGTTGTTGGAACCAGCCCGTCACAGGCACTCTCCCTAGCGAGTGGCTGATAGAGCCGCTCCATAGCTGGGTAGCGGGACAGGTTATCAGCATTAGCCATGCAGGACCCAGGGGAATGACGAACCTGGAAGGAAAAAGGCTGGAGTGAGAGGAACCACCTGAGAACCCGAGCATTGGTGCCTTTATGTCAAGCCAGCCATGTTAAAGGAGCATGGTCTGTCAGTAGCGTAAATGTTCTCCTTGCCAAATAATACCATAGTGATTCCACAGCCCATTTTATTGCCAAACACTCCTTTTCAAGAGATGGGTAGTGTTGCTCTTGGGGTAACAATTTGCGCCTGATGTAGGCAATGGAGTGTAAAGCCCCATCACTATCAGCATGTGATAATACCGCCCCCAGTCCCACATCTGAGGCATCAGTCTGAACCACAAAAAGCTTAGTAAAGTCCAGGCAACATAGGACAGGTTCCGAAGTCAGGAGGCGTTTTAGAGTCTCGAAACATTTCAGTTCAGATTCAGAAAGGGTGGTTATACAGTTAGGACTGGTTCTTCTTAATAAATCCATAAGTGGTCCTGCTATGGTGGAAAAACAGGGTATGAACCGTCAGTAATATCCCACCATTCCTAAGAAGGCGCGGACATCCTTTTTTGTACGGGGAAAGGGTATTTGTGTGATAGCCTGAATTTTCTCTATTTGGGATCTCACCTGACTTTCCCCTAGTATGTAGCCCAAATATTTGATGATGGTGTGGCCTAACTTACATTTCTCCGGGTTGGCAGTTAGGTTGGCTTCCCTCAGGGCCTGTATTATGAGACCCAGGTGTTCGAGATGCTCTTCCCAACTGGCACTATAGACCACTATGTCATCCAGATATGCTGCAGCATACCTGTGAAAATGTCGGAGTATCCTGTCAATAAGCCGTTGGAAGGTGGCAGGTGCCCCTTGTAGGCCAAATGGGAGAACCGTGAATTGATAAAGACCGGAAGGAGTAGCAAAAGCGGGCTTTTCCTTGTCTTCAGAACGCACAGGAATCCGCCAGTAGCCTTTTGTCAGGTCCAGGGTGGACATATATCGTGCTTGGCCTAAGCGATCTAAGAGCTCATCTATTCGTGGCATTGGGTAGAAATCAAAATGTGATAACGCATTGACTTGTCTGAAGTCAATACAGAATCTGGTACTTCCATCTGGTTTTGGTACTAACACTAACGGGGAACACCATGGACTGACTGAATGTTCCATTATACCTGCTTTTAAGATATCTTCCACCTCTTATTCTACTATCTGCCTTTTAGCCTCGGGGATTCTATACGGTCGTTGACGGGCTACAGTATCTGTAATGGTGTGAATGGGGTGTTGAATCAACAGAGTTCGTCCTGGTGTTTTGGAAAACACATTGAGACTCGTAACGACTAAGGTTTTGAGATGATTAAGTTGGGTTTCAGTGAGGGAAGCGTTTAATTGGGGTATGGGGGTCTCTGTTGTGGGAATGTCAGGAACTGGGTATATGGGTATGTCTTGTTCGGGCTGTTTAGTTATGTACAGGGTAGGGTGATCGTCAGTTGACTCATACCACCTCTTAAGGAGGTTGATATGGTATATTTGTTCCCTGCCTGTATCCGGTGGTATCTCAAGTTTATACGTGGTAGGATTGATTTGTTCTATTACCTTATATGGTCCTTGCCACCGGGCAAGCAATTTGTTTTTCACAGGTGGGTAATAACACAAGCAGCTTGTCTCCCACCCTCAAACTTCGGGGGTGCTTTTAGAATCATGCAAGGTTTTCTGTTTGATTTGAGCATCTCTTAATGCGGTGGGGGCCTCTTCCCACAAGGTGTGTAGGTTATCTCTCAGATCTTTTGTGTATGTGAGGATATTTTTGGCCTCCACCTCTGATTCCTCCTAGTGTTCCACCAACATTTCTAAAAGCGTGCGGGGTTGTCGTCCGAAAAGTAATTCGATGGGACTATATCCCGTGGAGGATTAAACATGGGTGCGCATGGCATAGAGTACTAACGGTAGCTTCTTTTCCCAATCTCTGCCCGCCTCAGTGATGACTTTTCGTAGCAATGTTTTAATGGTTGTATTGTACCGCTCCACTAAACCATCCATTTGTGGATGGTATACCGAGGTCCGTATCTGTTTGATCCCCAGGGAATGACATATTTCGGCCATAAGCCGGGACATGAAAGGAGTTTCCTTTTGGGAAACCGACTCAGGAAAAGAACTCAATCATGGCCTGGGATATCGTCTTGGTATGCATACTGGAAATGGGGATAGCCTCAGGATATTGGGCCGCGTAGTCAACTAGTACCAGGATATACTGATGTCCTTTCACTGAGGGGGTTAAGGGTCCCACAATATCTAACCCCACTCAGGAGAAGGGGGGTGTCGATAATGGGTAGCGGTTGTGAAGAAGCCACCCCATGGGGTGATGGATTAACTAGCTGACATTTCGGGCATTCTTGACAGTGTTTCCTAATGTCCCCGTAGACGCCTGGCCAATAAAACTGCCGTAATATAGCTGCCTCGGTTTTTTCTCTTCCCATATATCCCTTCCCATTATCCCCATGTGCCAAGTGGAGGACCTGCTGTCTATGAGTTTGGGGTACCACTAGTTGAGGGGCTCCTCCCGAGTGTTAGGACTGGATCTATACAGCAAGTTATATTTCTATGGAAAATGTGGGACCTACCGATGTGTCATCCGTGGCTAAGGCCTGATGCCATGCGTTTTTCAGGGTGCAGTTCTCCCCTGCGGTTAATACCATGGTCGGTTGTGGGGCTAGCCGGAGAGAACCAGGAGCCGAGTTGGTGTGATAATAACACCTTTATTCCCGCTTTTGTTTTGTACTAAGCTTTAATCTCTGGGGGCTCACTTCTACCTCTGTCTTCATATATGGCACATCTTCCCACCATGCGTTGGTTAGATATTCCTAGCTGGCTTTTGCTAACAATGGAAGAAAGTCCTCGTAATCAGTACCAATGATTAGATCTTCCCCTAGGGCGGGAATCATTCCTACTGTGAGCCGCTCCTCTCCAATTGAGAGAGACCGTTGCTACCGGATATGACTGTTGATCTCCATGGACACAGGTGATTAGGACTTGGGTATGTGGATCCCTTTGTTCGGGCTTCACCAGGTCCTGTTTTACAACACTTTGGCTGCAACCTGAGTCTACCAAGTCTGTTCTTTCTTTGCCGTTAAGACCCACGGTTGTGGTATACTTCGTTTTCTTGTTGCCAGACCATAGCACTCGTCCCTTCATCATTCCTATCTCCAAGGGCTCTTTGGTCTCCTTCTTTAACGGGCAATGGCGGGCGATATGGCCCCATTCTGAACAGTGGACACATTGGGGTCCCATTATGGGGTCTTGAGGGGATGAGGGTTGGATAGGGGTGGCACGTTCTGTACCATGAGGAACCATGGACCGTTGATGGACTGACTCTACTGGACCCAATCAAGAGGTAGTGGACGTTGTTGGTCTAGAATGGGTTCCTCTGAAGTCCGGGCTCGATGGAATGCACAAGCGAGGTCTATGGCTGTGCGGTTGGTCAGGTCAGGATGTTGCCTGACCCAATTACGTGTGTTTGGAGGGAGGGCTTCCAGGTATTGCTCAAGTATGATGGCCTCAAACATGTCGTCTTTCGTTGTCTCGGTGGGGTGTAACCATTTTCCCCCAGCATGGTGTACCCTGTAGTATAAGATACGTGGATTTTCCTGGGATATCCATTTTATCTGACAGAACTTGACCCTGTAGCTTTCTTGATCCAACCCAATACGTTCTAAGATGGCCTTCTTTATTTCATTGTAGGGTATGTCCCCTCCGGGGTTTACCGCCTGGTAGGCTGTTTGTAGATTACCAGTTAAGAGGGGAGCTATGTACTGTCCTCACTTGTCCATGGGCCAGTTGGCGGTGCTTGCCACACGCTCAAAATTTGTAAAGAATGAGTCTGGGTCCTCTTGTTCCTGATACTTCTGAAGGACGCTACTCTGAATGTTGGGATGCACTTTGGTGTGTGCGATAGTGTCTGTTAATTTTCCGAAGGCATTCTCATGGACCAGTTGGTTATTAGCTATGATGGTGGCCTGGCTTTTCAGGTCTGTAGGACCTCCCGCTCTTCCTTAGCTTCCTTCAGCTGTTGTTCCCAAATCAACTTTAGATGTCGCTGACCCTTGGCCAACTGCACTAATATGTCCGCAAGTGTGGGTTTCTCCTCCATGTTGCTGTGTTACGTGAATCCCACTTCTGACACCACTTGTGACAGAGTGACTCAAGGAGGACACAAGTCAGCGAGTTAACAGTTCAGGTGAGTTTTATTTTTTTTATATGCACAATAAGTATTCAGTATGATTCTGTGTCCTATTCTGGTCACTGCTGCGGTTCAGGTTCTCCCTTTTCTTGTCTCTCGTCTTCCAGGGCTCCCGGGAGGCACATGTGAGGAAACACAAGATGAAGTACCAGTAAGTAGGATATCCTATGTACAGGTTTTATCTTCTTCCTTCCTTCTTTTCTGGCCTTTCCTTTTCCCTGTTTTCTGTTTTTCTGTCTTTCTTTTCTTTGTCCTTTTTCCATCCTTTGGGTCTGTATTCTGTGATGGGCTGTTTTCCTTCTTCCCTCTCTCTCTTGTTTCCTTTTTTTTTTTTTGCCTGTTTCTGGTTTGCTCCTCTGAGACCTTTTCCTCTCTCTATGTCACTCTGTTGTCCTGTTTAGACATTCGTCCCTTTACTTTTCTAACACTTTCTAGCTGCATTTGGAATGTCTCTCTCTGTCTGTCTTTGTCTCTGTGTGATCCGTTTTCTTTCTTCCTGTCTCCTTTGTATTTCTTGTCCTTTTCCCCTATTCCTTCTTTCCCCTCCCGTGTTGTGCACTCCCCACCACCACACCCCTTCTTCTATGTGTTGAAAAAAATGGAGGTTCCCCTTTCTGCCCACCTTTCCCTTGCCTCTATGTGTACGACGTGGTACTCCCTCCCAACCACCCCTGCTTTTTCCCTCCCCGCGAATGACATGCACCTGGAGTCGCCACGCTTCTCCTGAAGCTTGGCTGGATGTTGCGCAGGGTGCCTCCCGCACCACTGGTGGAGTTCTGGATCCCTCCTGGGCGTTGTCCGGTAGCTCCTCGATTCGGCTTGGTTTTCCGGTCATCCTCGCGTCGGTACCCGGCTCCTTCGGCTCCTTCAGCTGTGTCTCCCCTTCTCTCCTGGGTAGTCTCCCTTTGTACCGCCGAAATGGCGCGCAGCTCTTGCCACTGCCCCTCTGGATCTGGAAATCGTAGAGGATTGGTCGACGGACCTTCCTCTTCCGGGTTGGAAGCGGCAGAGTTAGTCTGTGGCATCATTAACATTTTCGCTATTATTTTCTTAACACTAGAGGTTATTTTTTGTTTTAAACTAAACATAACTCAGTAAAATAAAGTTTGTTCTGGTCCAGATTAAATACCTAGGCCTTTTGGGGGTCTAAGTGGAAATAAAAATTTTTGACCACACTGTAAAACCAAGGGTTCCTAATCACGCCTGATTGGTTAAGTCATGTTTTAAATCTTGGCCCAAATAGGGCTCTGACCTTAGCTCTGGCAATTACCGGGTTGGGGGAAAAAAAAGCTCTCCACCGAAGACCCCCAGAACTTGGGATCCCACTGAGTATTGCAGCTCCCAACCAGAGAGGAGCTAGGCTGATGATGAAGCATGCAACCTAGGTGGGTGAGGGCTACTGCATCCTTTAAAAAGTATTCCCCTTAATAAATGGATGACAATGAATCCAGGAGTCGATTCTGCTTTATGGTGAATTTATCGAACAGCACACTATAGTTTCTTATAGATCATTTATTGATTTCAGTGGTTTTGTTAGTTTAAAGTAGTATGTTTTAAGAATCAGGATTCCCATGAAATGAGTATAAAGAGCCCATTGAAAATGTAGATAAAGTGCTAAAAAGCAATCAGTAGCAAAGCAAGTAATTCTAAACAATTAAAGCACATTTACTTCAATTCATGCTTAGACTCAATTCATTTTTGATATTCTTATTGCTAGAGATTATATGAGTCGGACCCAAAATAACCTGTCCTAATTGTGAAGTTAAAGCGCACATGCCTTAAATAGTGCAAACATATATGTTGTAACTTCTGTTTCTTAATGCACTATATATTTGCTTTGTACTTTATCTATAACATAAAGTTCCAATAGCAATTTAGTAAAGTGTTAAGCATTTTCATAATGAAGTGGAGACTCCACCAACACTGAAAGGTAATCACATTTAAAACAAAAAATGCTAAACACCTAAAGTGCATATGCTTTGCATCATGCTTCAATTACATTTTATTTTGGATGTCTCGCTACTCAAGGTTAAATATATGAGTAACCCCCAGCATAAAGTGCTAATATTTTTTCTGGTACATTAGAGTGCATATGCTTGAAAAGTGTAAACATGTATGCCTTTATATAGAATCTCATGTTAACAATAAACTTCACATCACTTTAACTCCTTGTGCAAAACATCATCAAGATTATAAAAAGATCTAAGACCCCTAAGCAGCCACATGCCAAGCTCACAAGAAATTCAGTCCATAACTGATATCCTGCTAATTGTTTTCATCAGCTAAGATTAAAGGTGAACATACACTTCCACCTCCCCATTGAGACCTCAGGGGACATCTGTTCCCAAAATAATTCTTAGTCTTAATTCTTCCCATCTCAATGTCCTCTCACAGTTTCCATTTATCATATGTTTGGGAATGTGCTTTATGCTATAATAAAACAAGATTTCAGTATCTCCTCTATGTGTTTCTCAAAGATGCTTTGCAATGGCATAGACCAAATCCTTAATTTTAACAGTTCTGACGTGTTGCAATATGCGTAATTACACCTTGTTTTTGGTGCTTCCCATATATCTCTACTCACAGGTATATTCCAATACATATACCAAATGCATTGCCTCAGATCTGATATGCTCTTTAATTTTTCTCTTCTGTACATTGTATATTTTAGAAGAGAATTTATTAGTGCCAACCGTGCATGCTTTATATTTAAAGCATTTCAAAATACCTATCTGTTTTCTGCTCACTCATTCCAGTTAATTTGTTTTCATTTGTGGCATGTGACTTTTGGTTAGCATGTACCTTAATCAGACCACTTTCCTGTAAGTTTCTTGTGGGTGCTCAGATAAAAGCACATGCAAATGTTCTTCTAATGCCATCATGTACCACATTGTAATCCATACTATATTTTATGCTTTTATCCTCTTTCTCACTTAGTCCTCACTTATTACTAGTAGTCAATAAGCTTTCCCTCTTTTTCTTCTGGGCTCTTAGTAGAGCATTATCCAATACTTCCTGTTGATATCCTCTCTAAATCTGCCCATCATCTCATTTGCCTAAGCCTCAAAATCCTCTTTTTCTGAGCAATTGTGTCTCACTCATTAAAGCACACTATAGGGCACACTCCATTTTAACACTATGGGATGTCCACTTTTTGCCTGTAATAAATTATTGCACCTTGCACCATGTAGATTTTCTATGTATTTTTGTGCAGATTTTGTTTTTTAATACAAACTGCAAGATCAAGAAAATTTGTCACCCTTTCATCAATGTCACATATGAATGTCAAATTAAAGGTGTCATTGTTCAATGACAAAAGAAAAGATTCCAAACCCTTTAGATCTCTTTCCTATATGACAAAGAGATTGCCAATGAAACAGACCCAGAGTTTCACATTTTCAAGCGTCTCCTCATTTTGTTCTGTCCAAACAGTTTCTGCTTCCACCCATTCCATCATGATATTCACGTATGTTGGAATGAACGAAGTGCCAATTGCTGTCCCTTGTCATTGTAAAAAATCAACACCGTTAAACACAAACACATTCAGTGTAAGACAGAATTCAAGGATTTCTATAAACATAGCATCAGGTTAATTGATCTCAATCTTAAGAAATGCTCATGTGGTGAAATACCATGGTTATGCTGGATAAATGTGTATAATGAAATCACATCAACAGTTGCCATGAGATACTTTGATTTACAAGAGATTCCTTCCAGTATATTCAATAAATCAGTTGAATCTTTCAAACATGATAGAAAAGGACAAGGAAAGAACCTATTTAATCGACAGTAAGATAATCCCAAGGGTTCCCAGTATATGTATGGACCTTTGGTAGTTAGTTCATTAATCTTACCTGTGTCCTGCAGGTCCTCAGATTCCCTTGCCAAACTTGATTATGTCTTTATGTTCAAATATCATTCCTAGTTAACTTGGACAATAATGTCTACATTTTTGCGTTATTCTTTTTCTCAGAAACGCAAAATATTTTTTGAGTTACAGTTTCCTAGAAAACTTACATAGATCTGTTCTTGCATTTAGTAAATTCAGATCCACATCTGGGCAAAAAGTCAGTCCCTTGATGAGTATTCATACATGTTTTTCTAATAATACTTTGGAAGGGAGATGTATTACCATAATATTCTTCAATTAAGATGCAGGGTCTATTTTCCTTTTCCTCTTCCTTTTGTCTTGTTTTCCTTTTTCCTCCTCTTGTACCTCTCCAAGTTTTCTTATTCCTCTGCCAACTACATTGGAGTTTTCTCTCCCTCTGTGTCTTGTGCAAATCTGGTACAATTTCAACTCCTCTACAATGTCTAATTTCGGGGTTATTGTTGATGTTCCTTCTTCTGATGAACTCACTTTTGAGCTGTCATCTGTGGCCACTGTGCTTTCTTTTTCTAGAGACTTGCCCATAGTTCCTTTGTAATTTAACTTTCTTGCCTTTCTCGCTTGCATGTCAGATTAATGCTTTTCCAGTATCCTTTCTATTGCTTCCAAGGCAATGGGTATTTCCCATGATGTTTTAGCTTTTACCAGTTCATCATCAATCTCCTTGATTCCTGCTGTTACTTTATTTATTTTTCTCTCTGCATGTTCACTTGCTTGAAGGAACACTCGGAGGAGTCCATTTGCCAGTCCTTAAAAATGTCATCATCAAGATCACTTAATGAGGGACTAACTAGAATCCGAAGATCCCTAGAGGTTAGTTTACAGTAAGGATATTTTCTCAAGGTTGTCATTTGCACCATTTATTTATTTTCATGGCACAATCATCCCCTAATTCTTGACTAATCTGAGTGATGTTTTTTTCATATTTCTTCGCTTTGCACTAAAAGTCCCTGGGTTCACAACTTTATCATTGAATATCTCATCAGCAATCTGTTCTCTTTTTAGAATTCTGTCGGTCATAATCCCTGTTTGCACAAAGTCCTTTTCTTATGGGAGATATTAAAGTATTGACAAAACATCTTCTTGGAAAATTGTGAATAAACAGGCTCCTGTGTCAATTAAAAATCCACCAGGTCATGTGCTATGGCTGATTTGCTCATGAAAAGCTTATTTCCTGCTTCATAAAGTTTGGAGAGTGGCGGGGTAACTAGAAGCCATGGTCTAGAGTCTGCCCTTTCCACAACTCTTTTTCAGAAACACCAATATCACCACTCAGCCAGCCCCAGTCACCATTCCACATAACTTCCATTGCAGAAGAGACACTGGCTTTCTTGCTTATGTAGCTCACAAGTAGCAAGATTCACCCAACCTCCTCATTCCTGGTTGCACTCCATGTGTGGTCCAGCTACAACATAACAAATCTACATCCAAGTGTCTCACCACACCCTAGATCACATTCACGGCCAAGGGTAGAAGAAACAGGTAGCACAGCAGCAGTTATTGTCCAAGGTAAAATATTTTTATTTTTTCATCACATTCATGCAAAACCTGGCACACACATTTGGGCTTCTGCCTTTAACAGGACCATAGATTCCGTAGGCTAGCTGGTCTTTTTTAGAGTGACAATTAGTGTTGGAGATTGGGTCTCTAGTTGGCAGAGGTATGCACCCTGTCCAAGTAGCGTCCACAGTGGTAGTCAGAGTAAGTCACAGCACAACCTAAACTATCCTGTGCTTACCCTCTGGTAGGTTGGCACAGAGCAGGCAGGCTTTACTTAGACGGCACTGTGTAAAGTATTTGTGCAATAACACATACAGTAACACAGTGAAAATTCCGTAAGAAGTACTCCAAACCAGTTAAGAAAAATAGATAATACTTATCTGAATAAAATAAGAACAAAATGACAAAAATCCCAATTGCATGAGTCAAGATATCACTTTTTAGAGGATTAGCAAGTCTTAGTTCACAGGAATCAATGGATGTATCTTTTTAGCACAAAGTACCTAGGATGCATAAAAAATGACAATGCAGGGGCCGTAGAGGGGGCGATGCATTCATTTTTCAGTGCAGCAGAGTGATGTGTCGATTCTTTCCTCGTGGGCAAGGGATGCATTGATTTCTGAGTGCCAGGCCTTGGCTCCTTACTGCAGTTCAGGGATATTTTGATGCCCAGGGACGATGCATTGAAAATCCAAAATGTGCAGCAAGGATGAAACAGGCACTGCGTCATTGTGGTGGGTGCTGCGACGATTGTCCAGCCATGAGACAAGCCCCGCATTGATTCTACAGGCGATTCAAAGGTTTTTGCAGGTGTTGCATTGGTTTTCCGATGCAGTGGATTTTCTCTCTCTGGTGAAGTCTTTATTGGTCCAAGACCCACATTTTCTGTCACTTTTTACACTACTTTTACATTAAAATCTCCAATGAAGCACATAAAAAGTTCAAGTTAGAGATCCAAGAGACAGCGTCACTGCCTGGCCACAAATACAGGCCCTCCCAAACCTAGGTGGAGCTCCTCAAGATCAAGAAGAATTCCTATGTTTCTTGCAGGGACCAAAGATTGTTCAGTGTGTGCTCTTCTTGCATTATTACTTTGATATGGTGCATAATCTGGATATGGTCTGTGTTGGTTTTCGCAGTGCAAACCAAGATCTTGTGCCACACATTGCAAAAACATAGGGGCAGACTCATTAAAAAGTCATACAGTGCAGCAAGCCACCCTGCTGTGCTGCATGATAGGAGAGGACAGGAATGTGCTGCTTGTGCCAGCACGAGCACCCTTGCACCTTGGTGAAAGGGTGCCTGCATTGTAAACAGGATTTTATTTGTACATGGAGGGACACCTCTTTCTATGTGTGCTGCATTGTGCAGCACACATAGAAAGAGGTAAAAACAAGGAGAAATCAACATATTTCTCCTCGTTACATCTCACTCTGGGAGGAGTATCCGTTTTGACACGTTTCCAGGTCTACTCACTTATGGTAAATCTGTGAATGTGCCAAAATCCATGGGTGTGGCATGGGGAAACCCATGCACCACCCATGGAATGCCTCCCTGGGGCAGAGTAACGCAGCACAGTGATTTGTGCTGGGCTGCATTACTCTGAATTTTATCGAGCCACTCAGGGCCAGGCAAGGTGGCCTTGCATGGCTTGAGCAATTAAACGTAAGGGTTGGGTTATTGTGCGCCCTTTTGTGTGTTGCCAAAGCTACGCAACCCTTTGATAAATATGTCCCATAATGTAATGACTCCTGTGGACATCCAAACTTGCACCAACAACCTTACACCATTGAACGGCAGAGCAGCAGTTTGAAAACATAGCTTCACTTGTGTCTGTGGCTCATTCTGTAATACCACAGTTGGCCAGGCACATAAAATGGGTGTAAATACCCACTGTGACTTCCAGGCTGCTTTGTGGACTATGTCCTTATGAGTGCTATATTTAGATACTGTCATTGCTCCTTAATTGATGGAACAAATGCTAATGGAAGGTGGCTCTCACAACCCAAGGCTAAATTATGTGTGTCCAAATGTCACTCTAGGAATAGTTATAGGTAAGTATCTGTAATAAGGACTAATAAGAGCACATGAATGTCATCAGGAACACCTGGGGTGAGATTCTTAGATTTGAGTTTTGAAGTTGGTTGGCAGCTTGTGCCATAGTTCTCATCACTTGAGAGAGATTTCAAACCTCCTTCTGGGGCACGTTTTGCTATTAATGCACCATAATTGTTCCATGAGATGAAGGTCATCACTTTGGATTAAGGTGAAAATCCCCCAATTTCTGAAAACAAATCTAAATAGCAAGTATAATCAATCTGATAAATTCAGTCAGTACGTTCTACTCTGTATTTAGAGTTTCCTTCATAAACTAAAGGAATTTCAGTTCCCGCAAACTCTAAATGAGGTTGTAAAAGTCTCATATAGTGCCATGCCATTGATCGCAGGTACAACTGATAATGTGCCCTTTCCAATCAATAGATGGATTTAAAGAATTATCAGAGAGTACCACAGACTCATACAATGTGAAATGCTTTCACAGAAAATAATTATAACTTTGGAAGTACTTGTAGAGATTCTGGAGTTCTGACTCATTGTCTAGACATCTAAATGCAGGGTGCAGAAAAAAACCTAACTTGTTCTTCAGACCTCTTAATGACTCTATGTCAAATTTAGGGAAAATAAATCAATATTATGGCCACTGTAGAGAATTCAAAAGAATGCTTACATTTTGTAGTACTGCATTTGAGCCATGCTTTCAACCATCGACAAAAGGAGACTTTTTATATAAGGGCTGTTCTATGAACCTCAAATAGACTCCAATTATTTTTTGAAACAGACACTTTGCAAAGTCTGATTCAGTGCTTCAACTGGCTCACAAAATTCTATTTAACACAACCCTGTATTTTGGCCCCAATGCCAAAAGGCAAAGGGGTTCTTTGAATCTAGGACTTATGTCTAATGAACCATGAAGGATTCCTTAACTGACACCTTTTATATGATGACCTTGGATTGGTCATATGTTTCCCCAAACCACAAACATGCACAAAAGCTAGAAGGGTGGAGGAACATAGTAAAGATGAGCTACAACTCCATACCTTGAGTCTGATTCCCTAAGGATTATATTCCAAACCATGTCCCAAGGTGTCTATAAACCTAGTTCTGCGGTGAAAGGATCAATGGGATTCATCACAGTCATTTCTGATGTCTTATTGCAAAGGTATATTCTATACAGCTTAAATGGTTCTTGTGTTTGGCTGCTGAAATTCTTTTTTCTTGTGTCTTAGAACCCTTCTCATCCTAAAAATGTGAGCCTGATCCCTGCAGCAATCTCTTATTGCATTTGATGTTTTTGCACATGCCTCTTTGACGCCGGAATTCGCCACAAAGCCCTGGACTGGCTCACCTCCTTCCTCTCCGAAAGAACCCAAAGAGTTCGCCTCCCTCCTTTCCGGTCTATAGCCACCAAGACAATTTGTGGGGTCCCCCAAGGATCCTCCCTCAGCCCCACCCTTTTCAATATCTACATGGCTCCGCTCGCCAGCATTGTCCCCCCCCACGGCCTCAACATCATGATACGCCGATGACACCCAGCTCATCCTCTCCATCACGAGTAACCCATCTACCACCAAGAACAGCCTACACGCCGGACTCCTCGCCATCGCTAAATGGATGACAGCAAGCTACCTCAAATTGAACTCAGAAAAAAACGAGATCATCATCTTCAGTCCCAACAAGACAGCATGGAATGACTGTTGGTGGCCCGCCACCCTAGGACCACCCCCAACACCCACCACCCACGTACGCAATCTCGCCATCATACATGACTCATCTCTCTCCATGACTCAGCAAATCAAGCCATATCGTCCTCCTATTTCAACACCCTCGCCCTCATCAGCAGCAGACTGGACTACGGCAACGCCCTCTACACTGGGACCAGAGCCAAGCTTCAGAGAAAACTCCAGCGCATCCAGAACGCCGCCGCACGTCTCATCCTCAACCTCCCTTGCCACAAGCACATCTCCGCCCACCTCAGATCCTTACGCTGGGTGCCCATCAACAAAAGGATCATCTTCAAAATCCTAATACATGCTTACAAGGCCCTCCACGACACCAGACCGGCCTACTTCAACGAACGAATCAACTTGCACAACCTGACTCGACAGCTCCGCTCTGCCGACCTCGCCCTTGCAACAGTCCACTGTATCCAACGCACCACCTGCGGCAGAAGATCCTTCTCCCACCTCACCTCCAAAACCTGGAACTCCCTCCCCACCAACCTACGCAAGACCTGAGACCTCCTAACTTTCAGAAAGCACCTTAAAACATGGCTCTTCGAGCAGTAACTCCCACACCCCCAACCCCAGCACCTTGAGACCCTACCGGGTGAGTAGCGTACTTAAGAAATTTGATTGATTGATTGATTGATGTTTTGAGGGTGGACATGTGAAGTGGTCACCTTGTTGTGAACCTTGGAGCTTTTGTTGATGTGGATGTCAGATGAAAGCTAAATTGAAATAATTTGCCCATTGGGCTAAGGTGAAGGGTGGCTACTGTGACGTTCCAAAGATTACTATAGGCTTGATATTCTATTTCATTTAGATTGTCTCAGATGTCACATGAACCACAGGAGCAGCCTATTACTAGGTTATTTTGAATCAGGTTGAGCCACACACATAGCTAACTCAGCTGCTTTCCACACTGGAGTTCATTCATGAAGGGCATATCAAATCATCAATATGATGGTCACAGTAATGTTATACAGATGTTTTTGACACAGAGTGGAAACAGATCTAGTTCCAGAGACTTCAAGGAAGAACATTAGGCAAGACATGATAAAAAGTACTCTGATTTTGGGTCATGGTACTGTTAAACCTGTCCTAATCAAAGTCTCTAGTAAAGTACACTTTCCATACTCGTCTTCTTTGCTACTAATGCTACAACGGACCTCCTAATTGGTCTTTATTTTATGCCCTTCGCACTCAGCTTAGTTGTGTCAAGGGCACTTCAAGCCCTGTGGCACATATTAGAGGCTTCTATTTTAGACATGACTCGGATGGATACACTTTGTTGCCATCAGTCTCAGCTTTTCTTTCTCAGTTTGTCAAGTTTTGTGAAATTGATGAGTTCTGATGACAGTCTGCCTCTCTTCCCAGAATGTAAGGAGCCAAACACCAACGGAAAGGTGAATGGGCTAAGAGAGAGAGAATACACCCAGCTCTTCATTAGCACTGCGCTCTCAGATGAGTACATGCAGCATTTTTCTATTGATGAAAAGCATAAAACCTTCTAAGTAAGCAATGAGTAAACATTTATACTCACCAGCTTCATAAAGGTAGGCCAAAGTGGACCTCAGCTAAGCAGGAATGTATATATTAAAAATAAAGTCCAAGAGCAAGTTCCACATAAGAGGCACGGAGGTTGAGTAACCGAACAATTGTAGGGGAATAAAATAAAAAAGGCAGGGAATGGTAAGCAGTGTACAAACTAACAACAAGCTAGGCAACTTCCTGTAATTCATGTTATTTAAATAATGTTGCTGCCTGTTGTGATGTAGATGTTGCAGACTTGAGACTGGCTCGACTGCTGCTGATGGTACCAGTCTGTTCTGCCATAACCTTAAAATAATATGTCACACAGAAGTCCCCATAGCTACCATCAAACCCTGAATACCTTACTAATTCCTGACAGAGATGATACAGACCTGCTCTATGTGATGACAACAGTTGCCAGACATCCTGCAATGCATTTTACTGCATTTGGAAGGCTTTCAGGAAAAGGAAAATGATCCCACTGATGTCTTCCACACAACTTAATTGTCTGGCAGGTTGCATGGAGGCGACAATCTAGGTGGCTTTCATTTTAGTGAAAATGTATGTGCCAAACCCAGTTCATTTCTCCTCTATCCTGACCTCTTCTATTCTGACCTTGCCAACCTGTTTCGCACTTCCTGGGACAACTCAGGAGGAGAAAGAAAACCTGTGGATGTCACACTCCGTCAGCGCTGCAGCACCTTGACTTCCCTATGAGATGTGGAATGCCATGAAGGAAACTATAAGATCATAGTAGTGCTACCCGCTTGTCATCACTTTACCAGATGAGGAGAGTACTCTTTCTCACCTCTGCCTCACAAGAAGCAGACAAAGAGAGAAGACAAACTAACACCATCTACTCATTCAATACTCAACAAACTTACTGCAATAGATTTTCATAGACATGGGCTGCCTGCATAGTTATCATTCTGAGCAAAATAATGATTGCATCTGCTTGGGGAGAGAACCTCTATCTTTAGAGTAGTGCCCAGACTCTTTGAAGCAACAGTACAGTAGGCTCATGTAATATGAGCATTTGTGTTCAGTTTCATCTACTAGTGTTTCTAGGAAATGGTTGTAGCATCTACCAGTCCACCTTGAAAAGGCTAAACGAAAACATGACAGAAAGTAGAGAACATTCATCACAATCTCAATTGTCAGCCTAATGGTAAAAAATCTAATTTGTTGATTGGCCTTTTTGCCTCAGTTATTTGCAATATTTGGTTCAAAATATTAGATGCCACACAAGAACAGGTGTGATGTGCTACTGGTCAACAGTTTTTGTTACAAATACGAAAGCTGATTCTGACCTATGAAAATCCTCATTTTTTACCGTTGGACCTCTGTATTTTGGACCTCTGTTTTGTGTGAGTCCTGCTAATGAAGTCTCACCTGCTGTAAGCTTATGTTAAAAAGGCTTTGAGTAGACTTGGGTGAAATGTAAATTATAACAGAGTAATTTGTGTGTTTTTGAAACTTTTGTACTATAAATGTGAAATTTGCAGTAAAAATCTACAGCGACTGCACAGGGGCAACAGAACATAAGCGGTTGTTGTTCACTATTTTTTATTTTTGCACTGTTTTTAGCCTTGAATCTAAAAATAGCACAAGGACACATTTCTCCCTAAATATGGCACAAAATGATTACTTGCAATTTTGACAAATTTTGCTGACATTTTGCATAACTACTCAAAACATACACGCCTGGAAATTATAATCTTTAATATTTTTAAAAAATTAAGTAAATTCAGTGCAGTTCTTTGCAAAATGTTTGTTTTGGCAGGCATTGTGTTTCTTCTTTTTTTTTTGTTTGCTGGTAACAGCCTAGTGTTTGTAATGGGGAGGAACAGGTTCATGTGAGATTGAGTGGTAATCAACATTTTTGGGTAGTGGAGGTTTGGGATTAATAGTTTTTCACCTTCCTTATGTTTTTTAATTTTATCCAGATTTGTCTTTGCACAGTGGTGTGGTTTACCTTATTAGGCCAAGTCTGCTATAGGCATTTAGGCCCTCATTACAACCCTGTCGGTCAGTGTTAAAGCGGCAGTAATACCACCAACAGGCCGGCGGTAAAACAAAATGGGATCACGACCACGGCGGAAACCGCCATCATAGACAGCCACTTTAACACTCCTACCGCCACAGCAGTAGCAGCCAACACCACGGCGGTCACCGCCAACAGACAGGTGGAAGACAATGTACGCCCACCCCATTACAACCCGCCAATCCGCCAGCTTTTCCGGGGCAGTACCAATGCCATCAAAAGCACGGCAGAAACAGTGTTTGGAAGGGAAACCACTCACCTCTCGACACTCAACGAAGAACCAGGACGCCATGGAGCCCGAGTTACAGGTCCTCCCCATGCTGGTGTACCTCCTCATACACCAGGAATATCAAACCACGGTGAGTACTGCACCTAGCACACAGGGGAGGAGGGGAGGAAAAAGAGAGTGAAACACACATGCAACACCCCCACCCTCACCCACAACACCATACACACAAACACATGCAGCAACATCACATATACACCCCATAACCCCCTGGAAGAACGCAAGGCAAAAGGAACTGAGTTAAATAGAGATATTTCAGAAATAGTGAGATATACGTAACGATTAAAAAAACAGTATTTACAAAAATATACAATATGTACATAAGGTCGTACATTGTCCTTTGCAAATATCCATGGGCCACTGGGCCAAAAATCATGGGCCAAGCCCACACTTGACTCCTGCCTCAATACGTAGATAACATTGCAGGGGCATCAGGTCAAAAACACACAGGCACCTCAGTGGGATGTGGAAGGGGGGGAGGGCACTGCAGCCAGAAGATGGAATAACACCACTGCTCCTCGAGGGGGCTCCATGCCCACTGGGTGGTCCTGGGGAGTGCAAAGCCACAGTCTCTCAGGTCTCTCAAGTGTGTAGTTTGCCCACTGCTTGGTCCTGGGGAGTATAGAGCCACAGTCTCAAGTCTCTCAAGTGGGTGGGTTGTCCACTGCTTTGTCCTAGGGAGTGTAAAGCCACAGTTTCTCAAGTGGGTGGTTTGCCCACTGCTTGGTCCTGGGGAGTGCAAAGCCACAGTCTCTCAAGTGGGTGGTTTGCCCACTGCTTGCTCCTGGGGAGTGCAAAGCCACAAGGGTGGTTTTCCCACTGCTTGCTCCTGGGGAGTGCAAAGCCACAGTCTCTCAAGCGGGTGGTTTGCCCACTGCTTGCTCCCGGGGAGTGCAAAGCCACAGTCTTTCAAGTGGGTGGTTTGCCCACTGCTTGGTCCTGGGGAGTGCAAAGCCACAGTCTCTCAAGTGGGTGGTTTGCCCACTGCTTGGTCCTGGGGAGTGCAAAAGCCACAGTCTCTCTAGTGGGTGGTTTGCCCACTGCTTGGTCTTGGGGAGTGCAAAGCCACAGTCTCTCAAGTTGGTGGTTTGCCCGCTGCTTGGTCCTAGGGAGTGAAAGGCCACAGTCTCTCAAGTGGATGCCTGTATCCACAGGTTCTGTAGGGGGCTTGATGCCCAGTCTGCTTCATCCTGCCAAGGATTGGGTGAGTGGATGCCTTTCTCCACAGGTTCTGGAGGGGGCTTGGTGCCAAGTCTGCTTCATCCTGCCAAGGATTGGGTGAGTGGAAGCCTTTCCCCACAGGTTCTGGAGGGGGCATTGTGCCCCGTCTGCTTCATCCTGCCAAGGATTGGGTGAGTGAATGCCTTTCTCCACTGGTTCTGGATGGTGCATTGTGCCCAGTCTGCTTCATCCTGCCACAGATTAGGTGAGTGGATGCCTTTCTCCACAGGTGCTGGAGGGGGCTTGGTGCCTATTCTGCTTCATTCTGCCAAGGATTGGGTAAGTGGAAGCCTTTCTCCACAGGTTCTGGAGGGGGCTTGTGCCCAGTCTGCTTCATCCTGCCAAGGAGTGGGTGAGTGGATGCCTTTCTCCACTGGGTCTGGAGGGGGCTTGATGCCCAGTGATGCAGCACATGGGGTGTGGCAGTTCACATTCCCTCACCTGGGTGTCTGAGGCACGAGATTTGCAGGGGACAGGTAGCAGGAAAGTCCACGGAGGCAGGGCCAGACTCCATCCTGCAGTGACTAAGGCTGCAAACTGGTGGTTGTCACAGTGCTGGTGGGGGTGCTGCCAGTGGTGGCGGGAGGCTACAGCCCGTCTCCTGCAGCCCTGGACGGACACACACTGGGGCTGCTACGGCTGTTAGTGGTCCTACTGTCAGTGGTGCAGGTGGCACTGTCAGCGGTGCAGGTGGCAGTGCTTGTGGCGGTGCTTGTGGCGGTGCTTGTGGCGGGGATGCTGGCGGTGCTGCCAGTGGTGCAGGTGCCGGTCCTGCCAGTGGTGGAGGGAGGCACCAGCCCTTCTCCTGCAGCCTCGGATGGCTGGCCACTAGGGATGCTGCTGCTGACAGTAGTGATGGCAGCGGCAGTGCAGGTGGCGGTGCAGGTGGAGGTGCTTGCGGCGGGATGCAGGTGGTGCTGCCTGCGGTACGGGTGGCGGGGCTGTCGGTTCTGATGGTGGCCACCAGACCCCCACCTGCAGGCTCCGACACCTAAGGTGCCTTGCCTTGGCTTTTCTGCCCCTTCCTCACCTTGGCAGCTGCTGTTGGGACCTTGGCTCTGGCAGCTGCAGTTTTGGAGGAGGCCTTGCTGGGTGGGTCGTGCTACTTGCCCTTGGTCATGCTGTCCCCTTCTTCACCTTGGCAGGTGGCGGTATGGTATGGTCCTTTGCAGGGGTCGGTGGCACACTGGCTGGCCTGACGGGTGCCCCCTTGAAGCCCCTGGGCGTTGCAGGTACCACATCGGACGCTGACTTGGTGGCTGAGGTGCTGGCCTGGGTTCTGGACACCCTTGCCCAAGGGGAAGGGCGTGGGGAGGGGTATGGAACAGGTCAATGTTTGCCAGGAAAAGTTTTTTAGACACACTGGGGCGGGAAGATGGATAGGGTTTGGGAGTGGAGGAAGAGGGAGTGGTTGTATGAGGTGTCCTTCTGCTGAGTTTGGGTGAAGGTGCATGGTCTGTATGTTGTTTTGAGGTGGATGACTGTTTGGTGGGTGGGTGGTTGCGTTTGTGTACTTTGGGAGGAGGGGTCACAGACACACTGGGATAGGACACAGGGGACATGTGAATGGTTGCGGGGTGGTGACTGCCAGTGAGGGATGTGTTGTGATACGTGTGCTGGTGATGGAGGCAGTGGATGAGGATGTAGTGCATGCAGGTGTGAGTGGAGACGATACTGGGAGGGAGGTGGACGAAGAGGAGGAGGGGGTCATAGTGGAGGCAGTGGATGTTGGTGTGTCTGCATGGGTATGGTGCTTGTGTGAGTGCCTGTGAGATGAAGTGTGGTGCCTATGTTTGCCTGAGCCACCTTAGTGTGTTGATTTGGGTGAATGCTGGTCTGAAGGTGTGACTGGGATAGGCTGGGATTGAGGGTATTGGGTCTGGGTAGAGGAAGTTGGAGGGGGGAGGCTAGACACAGGGACAAGTTATGCCATCATTGCTGAGGCCAGAGCCTGAAATGCTCTCTGTTGGGCCGTCATGCCAGAGTGAATGCCCTCCAGGTATGCATTTGTTTGTTGCAAATGCCCTGCTACACCCTGGGTGGCATTCAGTACTATTGACTGCCCAACAGAGAGGGATCTCAGGAGGTCAATAGCCTCCTCACTGAGGGCAGCAGGGCTGACTGGGGCAGGGCCTGAGGTGCTTGGGGTGAAGGAGGTGTCCACTCTCCTGGGTGAGCGGGCACGGGAAACACGCTGAGGGGCTGCTGGGAGGGCGGTGCTGATATGGGGGGTGTAGGAGGTGGCGGTTTTACCTGTTATTGGGGTGGGCACAGAGGTGTCCACCACTGCCAGGGAGCTTCCATCAGAGGAGGAGTCGCTGTCTGTGTGGTCCACTCCTGTCCCCGTCATGGTGCTCGCCTCGCCCTCCATCCCACTGGTGCCCTCACCCTTAGTGGATTCGGTCTCATGGGCCATGTAGGATGCAGCTCCCTCCATCGTTGGTGCCTCTGATCCTCCGCCAGATGATGCTAATGCACACAAGGACAGGGTGACAGAACAAAAAGGGGGGGAGACAGAGGATACACTTGGTCAATGCTAGCAACACCACTAACGTTGGCATACACAACACACAGGGTGCAGCCCTATGCACTAGGCCATGCCCAACCATTTACGATGACAGTCACCAGCCCATGGGGTTTAGTGCCTAACACCATTAGCTGCACACCTGAAACCCACAGGACCCTGCCCAGGAGTAGATGGCCACCAATACTATTGGGGTAGGAGTGATACTGAACCTGCCCAACAAGGGACCTACCCTGTCATGTTCGCCCTGGCCTAGGGGCACCCACAGCCCACATTCCCCACCCAGGTACCTCCTAACGCGTGCAAAGTCAGGTTTCAGGTTCTGTTCTCACCCCTTTGTGGCTGCTGTGATGTCTTCAAGCGCCCATCCAACTCCTGATAGGCCATCGCCAGGATGCGGAACATGAGGGGGGTCATGGTGAGGTGGGCACCCCTTGCTCGTTGGGAGGCCATCCCCAGCTGGCCTCTGCCGTCTTCTTTGCCCAGCCGCGCAGGTCCTCCCACCTCTTGTGGAAGTGGGTGCTCCGCCTGTCAAAGACCCCCAGGGTCCGCACCTCCTTGGTGATGGCACGCCAAATACCCTTTTTCTTGTGGGCATTGACCTACAGGGAAAAGACAGCAGAAAAGGGAATTATTCACCCCTTTGGACCGTCATACTCATTGCCCACCTGATTCCATACATCCCCTGACACACATACTTTGACCACCTTACATGCTGCGTTCTGGCCAGGACCCCTCTGCTCCCCCCACATGTGGCTTACACACACAGCAGTCCATACATTCATGGTCCAGGCATCATGCTCACAGTGTACTTACCTGTTTGTCTGGATGACCGTAGAGTAACGTGTACTGGGGTAGGACCCCATCCACCAGTTTCTCCAACTCCTATGCATTGAAAGCAGGGGCCTTTTCCCCAGACACATGAGCCATTGTCGCTTCCAGACACAGGTCACAGCAGCACTTGCAGTGTAGGTCCTCTCCTGTTGAAGGCCAGGTAGAAAATGGCGATCACGTCCGCGGCGGTGCGTACCGTCACCGCTGGCGTACATCGCCATTGGCTCCTGGAACCCATAGGGCCCAATGATAAGCAATGCGAATTTGCGTGACAGTCATCGACTGTCTACCGCGACGGCGCTCAACGCCAGTGCAATTACCTCATTTCCACTTGTCCCTACTCACAGGTCAGGCTGCCACCATTTCAGGGGCACAGGACATGGCACCTAAAAGTGTCACAGCAGACATTGGCACATCAACTGTCTCTCAAGCTTACATACTGTTTCTGTAAAGTCAACAATTTATCATTAGTGCAATATAAGTGTGAATATGACACCCTGCTCACTGTTCTCTTCCATAGGCGTCAACCAGTGAGAAAGATTATGAGATGGCAGCATCCTCTGGTGTACAGACCCCTGGTGGACCTAGCGACAATGGAGGACCGACACATTATCATTACCTACAGACTTGATTGTGCAATAATCCAAGAACTGTGTGCCCAATTGGAGCCAGACCTGATGTCTGCTATCCGCCAACCCACAGGTATCCCCCCTCTAGTGCAGGTCCTGTCAGTGTTCCATTTCCTGGCAAGTGATTCCTTCCAAACAACAGTGGCCATGGCATCAGGGATGTCTCAACCAATGTTCTCTAACGTGTTGACCACAGTGTTGTCTGCCCTGCTGAAACACATGCGCAGATACATCGTGTTCCCCCATGTGGAGGATTTGGCCACAGTGAAAGCTGACTTTTATGCCCTAGGACATATACCCAACATCATTGGTGCCATTCATGGTACATATGGGGCATTTGTCCCCAACCCCGGAGAAATGATCAAGTTTACAGGAATAGAAAAAGCTATCACTGAATGATTGTGCAGATGGGGTGTTTGGCGGACCAGTACATCTCCCATGTGAATGCCAAATTTCCTGGCTCTGTGCAGGACACCTATATCTTGAGGAATAGAAGCATCCCATATGTGATGGGCCAACTCCAGAGGCCCTGAGTGTGGCTAATAGGTGAGCCAAAGGTCCCCACACAGTATGAGTAGGTGTCTCGGTATGGGGTTGTCCCTAAGGGTTAGTGTGTGTCTAACAGTTGTCCCTCGATATTTGCAGGTGACTCTGGTTACCCCAACCTCTCATGGCTACTGACCCCAGTGAGCAATGCCAGGACAAGGGCAGAGGAATGTTACAATGAGGCACGTGGGTGACAAAGGAGGATTAGAGGAAGAACCTTAGGCCTCCTGAAGGCCAGGTTCCGGTGCCTCCATTTGACAGGTGGATCCCTGTACTACTCACCCAAGAAGGTGTGCCAGATCATCATTGTTGCAAAGACGCTTTGAGACGCCAGGTGCCTTTTCTGCAGGAGGATGAGCCTGGAGATGGTCTTGTGGCAGCGGTGGAGCCTGTGGACAGTGAGGAAGAGGAGGCAGAGAAAGAAGATGTTGACAACAGAACCACTATTATTCGGCAGTACTTCCAGTGACACACAGGTAAGACACTGTAACTTCACTTAACATTTCAGTTATCTGTTGGACATTGTACAAGGTAGCATGTTTCCCTATGTCTATGGCCACTGACTGTACCCTTTGGCATCTCCATTTTCAGATCTCCGTGCCCCACTCTGGCTCCTGCTATGTGTACTGCTGCCCACCAGAGGTCATCCTAAAGTATATTTCACTGTACTTTTGAGTTGCAATGCTTTGATAATGTTGTACTAATACATATTTGAATCATTTGACTGAATCCAAATTGGTATTTGTTCCAAGGGTGTTTATTTAGATGCTCATAAGTAGAGGGGGTGGTGCAAGGGGCTGGGCTGATGGTGGAAGGAAGTTCAGGGTAGAGTCCAGTCTCTTGGTATCACAGCTGCATTGTCCCATGGGGCATAGGAAGGGGAATAATGGCAGTTCAAGGTGGACAGGGTGACAGTGTGGGACAGAAGGGTGACAATCAGGAGAGTCGTATTTCCTGGCGGGGGTCTTGGCAATGTTCTCTGTCTTCTGCCTTTATCGCAGGGACCGTTTGTGGGGTGGTTCTCGTCCTGCAGGGGGTAGGGTGCTGGTGGCCTGTTGGTCCTGTTGCGGGGCCTCCTGGCCACTAGCGCCGGCGGAGGTGGAAGGCTGTTCCTCAGTTTGGCTAGTGTCAGGCGCCTGTTGTTGTGCCACTGCCTCCCTCATGGACTTGCCCATGTCTGCCAGCACCTCTGCAATGGTGACCAGGATGGTGTATATTTTTGTTAGGTCCTCCCTGATCCCCAGGTACTGTTCCTCCTGCAGCCGCTGGGTCTCCTGCAGCTTGGCCAGTATCTGGCCAATCATCTCCTGGGAATGGTGGTATGCTCCCAGGAAGTTGGAGAGTGCCTCGTGGAGAGTGGGTTCCCTGGACCTGTCCTCCCCCTGTCGCACAGCAGTCCTTCCAGCTTCCCTGTTGTCCTGTGCCTCTGTCTCCTGAACCGTGTGCCCAGTGACCCCAGGCGCATGGCCGTCCTGGGTTTGTGGGGTTGCCTGGGGTCCCTGTAGTGGTGGACACACTGCTGATTGACGTGTCCAGGGGACAGTGGAATGGGCCCGCTGGGTGGGTGCTATGGTGGTATTTCCTGAGGGGGGAGACTCTGTGGAGGGTTGGGACTGTGCCTGGGTACCCGACTATCCAGAGGTTCCGGATGTGCCAGGTTGGTCATCGAGATCCAAGTGTGCAGAGCTGCTGTTGTCAATGTGGGCCTCTTCTGTGGTAGGACTGAATGTAGCTGGCACCTCCTCTCCGGTGTCCTTTAATATGGGTCCTGTGGGGATGCAAATGCAGTGTTATTGTATCTGCGTTGGCCGTATTGTGCATGGGTGTATTTCCCTCTATTATTGTGATTTCCCTGTCAGCTTGGCCTTGTGTGAGTGGTGATTTACTGGGCATGCTGTGGTGATGGGTGTCCATGCAGGTCTGTGATAGGGGTCCATGCATTGGTGTTGCATGCAGGGCTTTGTATTGGGATGGGTGGGTTGTGATGGTGGGGTATATGTGAGGTGATGGAGTGATAGGAGTGTGGTTAAGGGTGGGGGTATGTGATGGCGTGCAGGTAGGGTGGGGGATATAATAGTAAAGATAAGACTCGCCAGTTTATCACTGACCTTTGGTGTGGCGGACTTGTGTGGGTGTCTGTATTGTGGAGGATTTCTCAGTGTGGGTCATAATACCCATAGCGGAATATCGATGCGGTCACGGTATGTTGGCGGCCGTCAGCACGGCGGTAGGCAGCATTTACTGCCACGGTTGTAATAAGGGCCTTAATGTGTTTTGAATTTATTTTTCACATTCTCCCTGCTTCATGCTAGAGATAGTTTTTACAGAATTAGGGGCTTGTGGATGGCCTTGTATTCATGTCAAATATAGGTCATTTCTCGGTCTGCATATGCCTTTGGACACCCCCACCCACACCAGAGGGACAGTGGAGGATGGGGACCACATCCCAGGTAAGTATAGGTAAGTACAGGTAATTTTTTTTTACAGTTCCATTGGGGGCCTCGAAATGGGCCCCTTACATAGCACTGGGACATTTATTTTACGCTAGCCCAACACTTGCTCTGGCTTGCACCATTCCATAAATATGGGCCCGGCTGGCACTCAAGAACGGTGCAAGCTGGTGCAAAACTTTTTGATGCAAGACTGCGTTAGTGCAGTTTTTCACCAAAAAGTATAAATATGCCCCTAAGTCTATATCAACAACAGCCCCACTTCCTCAACTGAATTAGATGTCTTTCAGCATTGCAATAACTGAAATCATGGATGACAGTAGTGAATCCAAAATCAAACAATCACAGCAGGAACCCAGATCTTTGCAGGATACTCAACAGCAACAAGAATCTGCTACACTTGATCTACCTGAGGTAGGAGGAGAGCTGGAAATTGAGCTCAATTCATAGCAGGATGTTGTCACTGATCTTACATCAGACACATCATCTTCACCATCTCTTCTAAAAAAAAAAGGCCACCATCTCATCTTCTCCAAGCCAACTGTTAGAAATGGGGTCTCTACTTGGCAGAGGTATACATCCTTCCAAATAGGGCCCATAATCCTAGTCAGGGTAAGTCAGACCCAATCCAAATTATCCTGTGCTCTCCCTCTGGTATCTTGGCACTGAGCAGTCAGGCTTAACTTAGAAGGCAATGTGTAAAGTATTTGTGCAATAAATCATACAGTAACACAGTGAAAACACCACAACAATACACCACACTGGTTTAAAAAATATAAGATATTTGCCAAAACGATCAAAATTCAAAGAGCACAAGTTGAGATATCACTTTTGCAGGATTAAAAAGAGTCTTAAATCTTAGAAATCAACATTTATCTCTTGTTTGCACAAAGTACCTGGTTTGCGTAAAAAATAACATGCACGGAGGCCATGGAGGAGGAGATGCGTGGAAAAAATAGGGTGAGTGTCAGATTTTCCAAAGCGTTATTTCTTTCCAGCCTACAAGGGGCTTTGCCTCGATTTCCGGTGTGCAGTCTTGGTTCCTCACTGCGATGTGGGGATCTTTTTGACGCCCAAGGAGGATGTGTGGAAATCCTGGGCATTCAGGCTGAAGTCACAATGTGCAATGCGTCAAATTTTCTGTTGCATGGCACGCGCTGCATCGATTCTTTACTCAGGAAGTCGGGCTGCATCGTTCCGGTTTGGCTGTGCATCGATCCGGTAGGGCTGTGCATTGAATTTCAGGCCACAAGGCAAGAGCTGCATCAACTCTTCACTCAGTAGTTGGTCTGGGTTGCGTTGTTCCAGTTCGGCAGTGCAGTGATTTCTCATCGCAAGGAGGGCTGGGCGGCGTTTCCGGCAGGCGGTGCATCAATTTTAGGCGCACATGGAGTTCCTTGAAGAGATGAAGTCTTTTTGGCCCTGAGACTTCAGAAATCAGGATGCAAGCTCAATCCAAGCCCATGGAGAGCACTTCTCAGTAAAGTTAGAGGGAGCAGGGTAGCAGGGCAACAGCAGGGCAGCAGTCCTTCACAGCAAAGCAGTCCAGATGAGTCTTTGGGGCAGCCAGGCAGTTCCTCTAGACAGGTTGCAGGTTCAGGTCCAGAAGTGAAAGAAAAAAGGAGGGACTGGGAGATTGACTGGTCCAGTGCACTTTCTCCCAATATACAATATGAAAGTTAATGGGTACACTGCTCCAGATGACGGGGGATGTTCAACCCCTCTCGCAGGCACACACTCTCAGAAGCAATAGCCCTCATGCATCATCATCGGGCTCTGCTCCACGTCAGAGTGGCACTGCAATGTCTGACGGGGTCCTACATGGGACCATCAAGCCATTAAGAGCTTTTTATATCTCAGTACCAAAAATCTTCGGTTCACATTGAGGAGGTACTCGAGCCAATTTAACTTTTTATCTCTCCAGCTGTTTCTTAGTAACCTAAGATTTTTGGTCTTGAGATATAAAAAACTCTTAAGACAAAAGAACCAAAAATATACAAGGATGTGCTGATGAAGATGCTATCAGCACAAGATGCAACCCTGTTACTTGTAAAATATATTCTTTACTTGCAGCAACCGCAGCTTGGTAAAAGGAAAAGAGGAATGTCACAGACATCCCTAACCATCAAAGCAGTGGACCTCCATAAAGTTCACTTGCGGTTCGACTGTTACAAGAAAAAGAAACACAACAGCTCACAATGAAAGATACCCTTTGGAAGGAGTCCCCATATCACCAAACCCATAACCTGGTCCACTTATATATTAGCAAATGAAAAATAAAAGATAACATATAAACAAAGATAAATACAAGGTTATTTTTATATACATACTGGAGTAATCAAAGCGAGATTTGTGACTGGCTAAATACTGCACTCGTGGCAGAGAAAGTAGAAAGTAGGGAACGTTTGGCAATGGTGATTAGTGATACAATATTTAGAAAAGAGTGGAAAGAGAAACCATCCTGAAAAATGTGTGCATATCTACCTATTTGTTTGGAACTTAGGCCCTCATTACGTCCCTGGCGGACGGCGGTATTTTGGCGAAAGGTACTGCAACAGGTTGGCGGTACCTTTTACCAAAATATGACATTGGCAGTTTGGCTCAAACCAAACTGCCAATGTACCACTCCGTCCGCCAGGGCGGTAGCAGCCACCGGCTGGAGACTTCTGTCTCCAGCCAGGCGCCGTCACTGTACCACCCGGGGGATGAAGACCCCGCCTGCCACCATGGTTTTCATGGCTACCATACCGCAACGAAAACCATGGCGGTAGGCACTATCAGTGCCAGGGAATTCCTTCCCTGACACTGATAGGGGTCTCCCCTGCCCCCTCCAGACCCCCACCATCCCCCTCCCAACCCCTGACATACACGCACATTCACGCATCAACATACACATGCATACACACACTCATACCCACATTCCCCCACGCTTGCACACATTCATTCACACACACAGCAACACATACTGACATACATTCTAGCACACATGCATTCATGCCACACAACATACATGCACACTCACACCCATTCATGCACACACACATTCCACATGCCACACACCCGCATTCACACACGCCCAGACATACACACACACATCCCCCCCACACACACACAACACTCCCCATCCCCTGTCGGAGCACCAAACTTACCATCTTGCAGGGGGTTCTCCGGCAGGAGACAGGACGTGGTGCTGCCAGCAGAATACTGCCAGGCCGTATCATGGGTCATGATACGGTCTGCAGCGGTCTACTTGCATCGCGTTACTGCTGGCAGCAGTGCCACCATACCGCTATCCGCCGCCATGACCGTAGCCGGAATTCCGCCAGCCTTCTGGCGGAATTCTGGCTATGGTCCTAAAATTGTGGACGGTAGGTAGCCACGGCGGTGGTGTTTTGGTGGTTGTCGCCGCAGAGGTAGGCAGTCATTACCGCCAAAGTCATAATGAGGGCCTTAGGGCCATATTTATACTTTTTGACGCACAACTGCGCCAATGCAGTTGTGCGTCAAAAATTTTAATGCCGGCTAACGCCATTCCAAAGCGCCATGCAGGCGCCTTATTTATGGAATGACGTTAGCCGGCGCAGCTGACTGGTGTGCGTCAAAAAAAATGACCCACACCAGGCAGCGCCGGCGTAGGGGAAAATGGAGCTTGGGCGTCAAAAAATGGGGCAAGTCAGGTCTGAGGCAAAATATTGGCCTCAACCCGATTTGCGCAATTTTTTTTTACTCCCAACCCCCATTGAAATGACTCCTGTCTTAGCACAGACAGGAGTCATGCCCCCTTGCCCAATGGCCATGCCCAGGGGACTTATGTCCCCTGGGCATGGTCATTTGGCATAGTGGAATGTAGGGGGGCACAAATCAGGCCCCCCTATGCCACAATTTTTTTTTTTTTTTAAATACTTACCTGAAGTTTCCTTGGATGGGTCCCTCCATCCTTGGGCATCCTCCTGGGGTGGGCAAGGGTGGCAGGGGGTGTCCCTGGGGGCATGGGAAGGCACCTCTGGGCTCCTTCCGAGCCCACAGGTCCCTTAACGCCTGCCCTGACCAGGCGTTAAAAAATGACGCAAAAGCGGCTGGACGTAATTTTTTTTGACCCGCCCACTCCCTTGCGTCATTTTTGCACGGGAGTTTAAATAAGGCGCACATGCCTTGGAGTCATTTTTTAGACGGGAACGCCTACCTTGCATATCATTAACGCCAGGTAGGTGTCCACGCTAAAAAATGACGCAAACTCCAAGATCTTTGGCGCAAGACGGGTCTAACGCCAAAGTATAAATATGGAGTTAGGTTTGCCTCTGATTTGCGTTAAAAAAAACGACGCAATTCCGGTGCAAACAGAGTATAAATATGCCCCTTAGTGTACTGAATCTATCCAAATGAATTCGCTTTTCGTTATTTGTAGTTTGAGTTCTCGAGCACCGCCTCTGATGTTTGTTGGTATTTGCTCTATTCCTATAACGTTTAAGGATCTATTTTGTTCATGGTATGGTACATAATGTTTAATGAATGACATTTTGATGTCAGATTTATGGTTTTCCCTCTAGTATTCTGTAACAGGAGTTTGTAATAGTCTTTTTGCAATATGGCTTTCATATCTACTTTATAAGAGGATACCCGAGGTGGCCTTTTGTTTCACCTATTTAACTTGCCTGGGCTTTTGATTTTTTTATCTGCCAGTTATGTGAGTTCTCGATCAGACACATGCCACACACTGCCTCTAGCATTCAAAGGACTCTTCTTCTTATGTGTGTGAATCCCATGGAGAAAGTGACACGTAGATAACTTATTGGCTTGGAACAGGTGACTTGCTTTAATTAATAAACACAAAATAATAAATATGATGGATGAGAGAGGCTTCAGGAATTTTTTTGTTTTTGATGTTTGGGTGATTATTCTGGGTGCATGTCTTAACATGCTGTTGGCAAGGTTACTTGATTGACCATCACCTTTGCAATGAACATAAGCCTCTAAGTGTGCATTAGATGCTTCCTTCTCCTGAAAAAACAAGATTCATCTCATCTCTAACTTTTCATTCCCATATTTAGTTGTCAATGAAGATTCAAAGGAATCTACTCCTTACGTGTGTGACTTCCATGCATAAGGAGACACATAGGTACCTCATTTGTTTGGAACAGATAACTTGCAATAGATAATAAGCACAAAAGTAATAAATGTAAGAGATGAGAGAGACTTAAGTAAATCTTGGGTGAATGCCTTAAGGTGTTTCTAGCAATGTTACTTGACTGACCTTTTTCTTTGGTTTTCTGAGGCCTTTCAGTTTACTTTGATTCTTAGGTCCATATTTATACTCTCTTTGCACTGGATTTACATCATTTATTTTGGCGCAAATCCGGCGCAAACTTAACTCCATCTTTATACTTTGGCGCTAGACCCGTCTAGCACCAAAGTTATGGAGTTTGAGTCATTTTTTGTACGTGAAAAACCTACCTTGGGCTAATGACATGCAAGGTAGGCGTTCACGTGTAAAAAATGACTCTAAGGCATGTGCGCCTTATTTATCCTCTGGCGTCCAAATGACGCACAGGACGAGACAGGCCTTAAAACATGACGCCCAGCCAGATCTGCGCCGGTTTTTAACTCCTGGGTTTGGGCAGGCGTTAAGGGACCTGTGGGCTCATTTCCGTGGTGGGAGATGTAGTGCTTTCCTCTTATTTAGTTTCTAAGCACTAACATAACACAACAGAAATGCACTTCTGAGGTCAAAGAAGACTTTTATTGTTGTTAATTCTTCCCCAATCACAATATTTATGAATGACGAATTAGTAGCTTTCAAGTCCGCGTTAATCAAACAAAATATATCAGTTTGCAATATACACAGCAGGTTATATTTATAATGCAAAGCAAAACAAATACTTCACCGTGTGGGAATTATTTACAGCTTCATCTTTCTAAGGTCTGCAAGCTGATGACCCCTGTCAGCCGCGGGAAAGAGAGATTCATCTACCCACACGGGATTGCTGGCAGCTGGCGCCAAGCTCCAGCACGAGGTCCGGCAGATTCGAATCTGACTCTCTGCAGCCTGTTACATTCGTTCCAAAGGTGTGCCCCCTCCTCTCAGACCTGGGAAACTGAGCAAGCCTTTTGGAGACTGGCCAGGTCTCCAAGACTACTCCTGTTCCCAAGCTCAAGCAGAGAGAACAACACCCATGTACTCTCTCTTATCATGTCTAGTCTACTGTGAGAACAAAACATCTTGGTTCATCTTGTGCAAAAACACAGCTTGGAAAAATACAGCTTGGATTCTCAACTGCAATGTCTAACTCCACGTTAAAGGCAATGGGCAGCTAACCTAGATATCAAATGCAATGTCATGTTAAAGGCAATAGGCAGCTAACCTAAATATCAAATGCAATGTCTAGTGTCATGTCAAAGCCAATAGGCATCTAAGCTGAATACAAAATGCAATGTATAATATCATGTCAAAGCCCATAGGCAGCTGAGCTGAATACAAAATGCAATGTATAATATCATGTCAAAGCCAATAGGCAGCGGAGCTGAATACAAAGTGTAATGGCTAATGCAATGTCAAAGCCCATAGGCGGCTCAACTGAATACAGAAAGTAATGGCTAATGCCATGTCAAAGCCAATAGGCAGAATACAGAATGTAATGACTAATGCAATGTCAAAGCCCATAGGCGGCTAAACTGAATACAGAAAGTAATGGCTAATGCCATGTCAAAGCCCATAGGCGGCTCAACTGAACAAAACATACCATGTGCTACTGGTGAACATTGAGCAACTAATATGCGCAGTGGTGAAACACAAAGTCATTGGTCAAAACAAAATTTAACAAATGGCAGTACATTCCGCCCTTTGACCAATGAATTTTTGTTTCACATATCTCCTGTTTCAAACAAAAACAAAAAACATATCAAAGCAATCCCTGTAAAGCAATAGAAGTGAATTAACACATTGATTTCATAACCTTTCACATCAGATACATCTACATAGAAAAGACTGGGCAATTTTTATACTCTGAATGAGTCTCTAATTCAACAGTGTTAGCAATTTGATGTGGCATGAGTTCTACTCATGTAAAGATGCACGGTCCACCTGAAAGGTTTGCTGGAAGGTAAGCAAAAGTCAGAGTTCCATACGAGAAGGGAAAAAAAAAAAAACCACAGCTTAGTTCCAGTGGAAGAATGCAATCAAACAAGTTGAACTTGAACTGAAGGCGCAGTTTGCGCAAAATGGATCCATGGTGCTGGCACTTTACTCAGCCAGGTTCAGGTTGGTGGTTCGGTCCCTTCCCCGACCCCACACGCACACACTGGAAAGGGGACCACACAGCACACTCAGGGACAGTGGCGAAACGTGGTAGGATCTGCAAAAGAAACAAGTATGACTTTTCTTGCAAATAACATTTTTCATTTAAACTGCACCCTTCCTCTTTCTTTCCCTGTTTTATAATCAGCAGGAAGTTTTTGAGGCCCTTTGTTATATTTTCTGCAGGTTCTGGAGGATCACTTGGGGCTTCAGCCCACACATCAGCACTGAGGTTTTTATCTGCTGCGCCACAGCTTCCTTTTTCTTGCACTGTCAGAAGGGCTGGGGCAGACTCCTTCTTTAACAAACCTCCATTCACTGCACTTTTGCCAATTTGGGCCATTCTGTCTCCAATTTGTATGAATGAATCAGATTCTTTTCTAGGTATCAGCATAATTTCGATTTTTCCTTGGTAGTTTGCAGCAATCACTCTCCCTAAAACCTGATCAATTTGCCATTTCTGTTCTGGTAACTTTCCTCTCCCCAACTGCTCTGTGACTGCTTGCATGACAGATTGCTTTTGTGCGTGCTGCACAGTTTTTATCAAATCTAGGGGAATGTGCATCTCTCTCATCTCTGCCCACCTGTAAGTGGCTTTTTCTCTCAGCTGTTCACATTTCTGGGGCACCCACTTAGCCATCCCCACTAAGGCAGAATTCTGGGTGAACACTTCTCTCTCTGCATTTTTCTCATTAACATCTGCAAGGTAATTGAACCAGTTAGGTACAAGCCATATGTAAAAACAAACAGCTAAAACATTAGCAATAAACCAAAAATCAGCGTAAAAATGACACATCTCACGTAGCTCTTGCTTTAAAATCTGACACACATTATACAACTCCATTCCTTCTCCTGTGCCAGAAAACAACATTTCAGTCAATGAATCATTAGTAAAACAAACATGCTTTTTATCTTCAGTGGACACGAATTCAAATGGTGCATTCAACTTCATTGGTAACTCTTTTATCTGTGGTACTCTAGCCCTGTCTTGCAAATACCAGATCCATTGTATGATTCTAGCTAGGGGCACTATTTTCTTTCCTTGTTCTTGATTTAAATGTACATAAGTATTTCCTTCTTGCACTGCGCAAAAACCTAAAGTCTGCATTATTTCATTTGCCAAATCACAAGCGCGCAGCTGCATATTATTTTTCACAGTGACCATATACAAAAGTGTTAGGATTTCTCTCAAATGAAGGCTATTCTTTTTCCAAAAATCAAACAAGCTAATGAAAGTCGGCTCTTGCTCTAAAATCTTTCGTTTTACTTGTGCATTTTGCAACGGTAACTCGTAAATCACATTCTGGTCTCTCTCGTCCTTGTTATCAGTTAAGGAATGCATTTTGGCTGCCAAAAACCCTGGCTCACACAAAAACTCAGTGCAGCTCGGAGCTGTCTTAACCCCCTCATTACTGGAATGGGACAAGAAAGCCTTTTTATAACTTTCAGTCGGGCTAATTTGCTCACGTAAATTCCTATTTTCATGTTCCAACTTCCTACATTTCTCCTGCATTTCTCTGTAAGCAGATAAAGGTATCCAGACCTTTCTGTCATCATTACTTCCAAAAGACACTTTTTCTACATATGTACAACAGGAATTATTTCTCAAAGCATTATCAGGCATTTTAGCTACACATGCATTTTCTTCTGTAATTCCCCAAACAGAAAACAATTCACAGTTTTTCTTAGCACCATCAGGCAGTTTATCAACACATGTATTCTCAGACATGGTCTGCCGTGCTACTGTGATTCCCCAAACAGAAAACAATTTCTGTAATTCTCCAAACAACAAAAAACAATTACACTTTTAAAGTGTGCACTTAGAAATCTACCAACTCATCAACACCCTCTTAATCACCTCTTAATGACCGACCCCACTTCTGGTACCAATTGTAGTGCTTTCCTCTTATTTAGTTTCTAAGCACTAACATAACACAACAGAAATGCACTTCTGAGGTCAAAGAAGACTTTTATTGTTGTTAATTCTTCCCCAACCACAATATTTATGAATGACGAATTAGTAGCTTTCAAGTCCGCGTTAATCAAACAAAATATATCAGTTTGCAATATACACAGCAGGTTATATTTATAATGCAAAGCAAAACAAATACTTCACCGTGTGGGAATTATTTACAGCTTCATCTTTCTAAGGTCTGCAAGCTGATGACCCCTGTCAGCCGCGGGAAAGAGAGATTCATCTACCCACACGGGATTGCTGGCAGCTGGCGCCAAGCTCCAGCACGAGGTCCGGCAGATTCGAATCTGACTCTCTGCAGCCTGTTACATTTGTTACAAAGGTGTGCCCCCTCCTCTCAGACCTGGGAAACTGAGCAAGCCTTTTGGAGACTGGCCAGGTCTCCAAGACTACTCCTGTTCCCAAGCTCAAGCAGAGAGAACAACACCCATGTACTCTCTCTTATCATGTCTAGTCTACTGTGAGAACAAAACATCTTGGTTCATCTTGTGCAAAAACACAGCTTGGAAAAATACAGCTTGGATTCTCAACTGCAATGTCTAACTCCACGTTAAAGGCAATGGGCAGCTAACCTAGATATCAAATGCAATGTCATGTTAAAGGCAATAGGCAGCTAACCTAAATATCAAATGCAATGTATAATATCATGTCAAAGCCCATAGGCAGCTGAGCTGAATACAAAATGCAATGTATAATATCATGTCAAAGCCCATAGGCAGCTGAGCTGAATACAAAATGCAATGTATAATATCATGTCAAAGCCAATAGGCAGCGGAGCTGAATACAAAGTGTAATGGCTAATGCAATGTCAAAGCCCATAGGCGGCTCAACTGAATACAGAAAGTAATGGCTAATGCCATGTCAAAGCCAATAGGCAGAATACAGAATGTAATGACTAATGCAATGTCAAAGCCCATAGGCGGCTAAACTGAATACAGAAAGTAATGGCTAATGCCATGTCAAAGCCCATAGGCGGCTCAACTGAACAAAACATACCATGTGCTACTGGTGAACATTGAGCAACTAATATGCGCAGTGGTGAAACACAAAGTCATTGGTCAAAACAAAATTTAACAAATGGCAGTACAGGAGACCATGGAAGCAGTCCACAGGTGCCCTTCCCTGCACCCAGGGACACCCCTGCCACCCTCGCCCACCCCTGAAGGACACCCATGGATAGGGGGACCCATCCATGGTGAGTGCAGGTAAGTGCAGGTAACTTTATATATTTTTTTTAAAGTTGCATGGGGGGGCCTAACTTGGGCCCCCCTACATGCCACTCTGCCCAATGGCCATGCCCAGGGGACACAAGTCCCCTGGGCATGGCCATTAGGCAGGGGGGCATGACTCCTGACTCCTGTCTTTGCTATGACAGGAGTCATTTCCATGGAGGTTGTGTGTCACAAACGGTGCTAGCCAGGTTAAAGCCAATATTTTTGACTCTAACCTGACTTGCACCATTCTTTGGCGCACAACCCCCAGTCTTCCCTTCGCTGCCCGGTTACTGTCATTTATTTTGACGCTAACAAGGCTGCAGCGCCAGCTAATGTCATTCCATAAATAAGGCACCCGGCTGGTGCGCTGGAATAGCGTTAGCTGGCGGTAAACTTTTTGACGCAAATCTGCGCTAGCGCTGATTTGCGTCAAAAAATGTAAATATGGGCCTTAACGTTTTTCTTCTACAACAGCTCTGTGTCTTTTTGGAAGACAATAATCTGCATTTAAAGTCAGCAACATTGAATACAAAGACCCATCTTTATGTACTTTAGGGCAAAGAAAACTTAAAGAAGCATTTCCATATGAAGTAGAAAAAGGAGAATTACTTTGAATTATACTGACCAGGGGAATCATGAGTAAAAACCTTTAATTGAGTAATGCTATGGGCATGTTGAGCATAGCTAAACTTGAGTTTTTATTGTTTAGGTGATTAATAATTCAGGGTGGATGCAGCTGGTTAGCTGACTATCTGGAAGATAGTAAATAGTAAGCCACGTTTTGCTCTTTGTGCACCAAGCTTACTGCAGGTCTCATCCAACAGGTCTTCTCTCCTGCAGAGAACCTTCATGGCATTTCTCCTGAGTGGTTGATCACTGTTCTCAAGACAGACAATGGTAATGCAGTTGTACCATTTTTGCTGTATCAATTTTAAATATTGTAAACATTTGTAAAAGTATATACCATCTCTTATTGCATTCTATCCTAGTTAACTAAATTGGAAGTGTGTGAGACACAAAGACCATTTGAATAAGCTAACTTTTGAAAAAATATATATATGTATTGTTCTCTGCATTATAATGCCAGATACAAACAGGATTGTAATTATTCATTACACTTCAGTACTTTAATATGTAGGCAATACTCAATATTGTGATCGCAATCAAACAATTTAACACAAAACCCTCAACTACCCCCACCACCCTCATTCTGCTGGCAGTATCTCCCAGGTCTGAGTATGTTGTATATCTAATATCTACTGTCTTTTGTTGTTTGTTTTTGTATCTCATTATATTTCTCAGCTCTTTAACAATGTAATCACATTCGCTCTTTAAAGGTGTCTGCATCCCACACCCTAAGCCTTTCTCCCACCCTCATTTCAGTGTGCCACAGTGAGCCCCATTAACTCCCAACACATGCATATTGCTTAGTCATCACTCATTGTATTTGGTTGAGTGTCTGGCCCCCCAAGCTCTTGCAGCATTTGAACCCAAGCTGCTACATCCTCTGCTAATTTGTCATCTGTGCGGACATGTTTCATCCAAACTTCTTCCGCTACTGCCCATTCAGCAAAATCACGATACCAATCTCCATAATTTGGGGGAGTGGGGTTAAGCCACTGAATCGCTATGCGACGTTTAGCCAACAAGAGTTCCAACATCATAAATTTGCAGCTTAAATGTTGCCCCCTACGAGTAGGCAATAAACCCAGCAGTATCACCTTGGGAGTATGTACCATTTTCCATGCTGCAGGCCTCTCCAAGGCTGTTATTATACTCTCCCAGTCGGAGTTCAGAGCCTTATATTGCCATACCAAGTGGAAAGAATCTGCAGAAGCCGCAGCGAATGTTTGGGGCTGGGATGTTTGATAATTATAGTTATTTTGTAGAAGTTTAAACTTGGCATTTGAACTGCTCGTCTTAGCCCCTTCATACACACGTTTCCATTCTGCAGCTGAAACCTCCTCTTCCAGAACCACCCCCCACTTACGCTGCACTTCTGGAGTAATTCTCGGAGCATCCTCTATCAGCACTTTATAAAGGCATGACACCAGTCTTTGCTCCCCTCCCAGGGACAATAACGCATCCAGGGTGGCAGAGGTCGGGGTTCATCAAATCCTGGCCACTGACCACGTGCCATTGCCGCTATCTTTGCATATTGTAGCAATTTACCTCCCCCAAACTGAAATGCATTCATGGCATCCTGCTGGGCAATGAATTTCCCCCCAAGATAGAGATCTCCTGCTACCTCACATTCCCTGTCTTTCCTTCTCTTCATAGAGATGTCCAGAGTGACTCCCGCAAAATCCTGCATATCCCAGATGGGTACATCCCTAGAGTAAGGGTAGCAACACAATACAGAGGACACCACTCGGGTTCATGCACTACAGACCTGCTTCACTATGTAGGGGGCGCCTTCCCCTCATCACTCAGTTCCCCAGGAGTAGGGCCTAGCAGGTATGTAGTCTGCACCCATCCTGCAGAAGTCTCTTCTCCCAGTAATCTTCAGGGTCAAACCAGTGTACCGCATGCTGCAGCTAAGAGGCAAAATAATAAACTTCCATATGAGGGATCTCGATGCCTCCTCATTCCCATATTCATCCCCACCCTCTTCCTCCTACTTGCCCACAACAATTCCAGAATTAGACTATCTATTCATGCAAAGTGCGATCTATGCACCTCGTATAGTGTATTCTGCAAGCCATATAGGCAACGTGGCAGGATACCCATCTTAGTAATGGCTGCCCTGTCCATCAGGGAAAGTCCTCAGACCCTCTAGTACTCTGCCATGGTTGAGGTCATAGCGTTCATCAGCCGTATGTGCCAATCATATCCCAAGGTATCGAAGGCCCCCACCTCCCCACGGTAATCAGGAGAGCATCGATTTGGTCCCCAGCTAGGGCACCCATTGGGAACAGGTATGACATACAAAAACTTACATGGAGTCCAGAGCACTCCCCAAATTCTCCCAATGCCTTTAGAAGCACAGGAATCCATGATTCTCGGTGCCCCACATATACTGGCACATCATAGGCTTAGAGGGAAACTACATGGTTATTCCCCAAACACGCAGGTCCCAGTGGTTCAGCAGTTCACGCAAATGCTCTGCGAATGGCTCCATAGCCATACTAAAGGAGTGGAGACATTAGGCGGCCCTGCTGCATTCTTCTCCTCAACTGGGCACTCTCTGAGACCATTCCCCCAGTCCGCACCAGCGCAATTTGGCTCAGGTACAAGAGTTGGACCCAGGCAATATACTTCCGGATGATCCCCATCATGGCCATAAACTGCCAAAGACATCCCAATTCACAGAGTCAAAAGGCTGAATTATATCTAGGAGTGAAAACGCTACCAGCTAATGCCACTGTAGATACATATGATATATGTGGGTAAGGTGATGAATATTAAACATAGTGCTGCGATGGGGTGTAAAACCACAATGATCCTCATGGATAAGGGAAGCCAAATGCAGGAGCAGACACGCCACCAGAATGTTGCTTGGTATTTTAAAATCTACATTCAAAACGGACAGCAGTCTATATGTAACAGGGTCCATCAGAACTCTATGTGGTTTGGAGATAAAGGCCACCCAAGCCTCCCTCATCTCGTTCGGTAGTCTACAATGGGCTGACACCTCCTGGTATACCACATATAGCTTCTCAGCAGGGATATCAACATATTTTTGGTAGAACTCTGCTGGAAGGCCATCAGAGCCAGGCGTTTTTGATGTTTTTTAACAGTTTTATGCCTCTTGTAATTCTTCCTGATCAAGGGGGGCCTCCAACAGGGCTTTGGCCGCCTGCGTCAGTTATGGGAGTGTGAACCCATTTAGGAAGGTCGTCCACACCTCTGGTGGTCCATCCCCAGGCAGAGCATAAAGTCTGTCCAGATGGTATCGGTACACCATATTTATTGCTACCTGTGTACATACTCTTCTGCCTGCAGCGTCTACTAGTGCAGTGACAGGCGTGTGGTCGGCATGCTGTTTAAGCAGGCACACCAAATGTGCACCCACTTTGTTGCCCTCCGCATGTAGATGCTGGTGGTATATCTTATAGACATATCTTTCCAGTCGTCGCCAATCCTCCAGTAACACCCGTCTAGCCTGCCGCCATTCTTCCATTCCCTGTGGCTGCGTTGGAAGGCATTTTTCCATGACCCGGAGCCTAGCTTCATGGTCAAGTATGTCTTTTTTCGAGTTAACATATAACTCCATAAGTAGTCTTGTATCTGCGGGGATAGGGTCTTGGATACTAACCAATTGTCCAGTCTGCTGTAAGTGTTTTCCACTGGGTTGTAACATGAGAACTCCCTGATAGTAGGGTTCCTGTGATGCCAGAGGTCCTGCAACTGCAGTTTTAGCAAAGTATCTAATAACTGTCTAGTTAGGTGGAGTTTTGTGCGTTGTCACGGAGGATCCTGGTCAAGCGTTCCATCCAGGACACAGTTGCAGTCCCCAGCTCATATAATCTCAGCAGTTAGATATGGGGAGGCAGCCCGTACTACCTCACCAAAGTAGGTTCCACTATCTACATTTGGGGCATACACATTGATCAAGCATATTTCCCGGCCGTTCAGGGTCCCAAACAATACCAAATACCTCCTCCCGGATCCTGTACATGACTTGTGTGCTGGAATGGGACCCGTGGCTATTCAGATTAGAACCCCCCTCGCAAAGCCAGAATAGGAGGTCACGTATAACTGGCCCATCCATTGTTTTTGGAGCCCAGAGATACAGTTCCCCCATGTATGTGTCTCCTGTAGCATGGCTATCGAGACACAATAGCATCGGAGGTAGGCACGTACATGGTGCCACTTAGCAAGCTGAGTCAAACCTTGCACATTCCATGACATTAATGTGTATGCGTCTGCCATGAGGGCAACCTAGCGCATATGTCATAGGCAGTTATTCTGCACATCAGAACCAAGAGGTAAACTTTCCCAATGATCATCACAAGCCCTAGGACCCTTTGATGAAGAACCAAAAAAACGAACAGTCCCCAACTCCCCATCTCCCATAGGCAGTGACCCAACCCATCCTGTGTGAACCATAATGGGTTAGAAGCCACCAGTCCCCACCTCATGTCCCAGTAAAGCAATAAAACCAGATTAGTAACTTATTGATCAATTATATATAGCATTACGTTTCATCAGAGGTCATCACCAAGCAAGCCTAACTATGAGGCTAGCCTCCAGTGGCCAGAACTTTGCATGAACCCTGTGGGGGTATAGAGCCAACTGGACCCTCACAGTGGCATAGGAGATCTCACATCTCCTAGTAATATACATCTTTATATAGGACTAGACTAAGGCCCTCATTCTGACCTTGGCGGGCGGCGGAGGCCGACCGCCAAAGTCCCGCCGTCAGGTTACCGTTCCGCGGTCGAAAGACCGCGGCGGTAATTCTGACTTTCCCGCTGGGCTGGCGGGCGGTCGCCTTCAGACCGCCAGCCAGCCCAGCGGGAAAGAGGCTTCCACGATGAAGCCGGCTCGGAATCGAGCCGGCGGAGTGGAAGCTGTGCGACGGGTGCAGTTGCACCCGTCGCGTATTTCACTGTCTGCGCAGCAGACAGTGAAATACATTTAGGGGCCCTCTTACGGGGGCCCCTGCAGTGCCCATGCCAGTGGCATGGGCACTGCAGGGGCCCCCAGGGGCCCCGCGACCCCCCCTACCGCCATCCGGATCTCGGCGGTCCGACCGCCGGGATCTGGATGGCGGTAGGGGGGGTCGGAATCCCCGCGGCGGTGCAGCAAGCTGCGCCGCCGCGGAGGATTCAATGGGGCCGCGGTACACTGGCGGGACCCCGCCAGTGGTGCCGGTCCGACCGCGGCTTTACCGCCGCGGTCGGAATCCCCATTGGAGCACCGCCGGCCTGTCGGCGGTGCTCCCGCGGTCCTCCGCCCTGGCGGTCAAAGACCGCCAGGGTCAGAATGAGGGCCTAAGTGTGGCCAACAGCAATCAGCCTCAGAGGCTGCAATTCTCTCAGGCATCCATGGATTTAGTGCAGTTTCCCCCCTTCCCCCCAGGACCTCCTCACCATAGGTAGTTAATTCATTCATTCAGAAGTGTCAGGGCTGGCCATCCCCTGTAGCATCCGTATCTAAGTCAGTATGTCATTGCTGGTCTTCAAGTGTGCTTTCTCCATACAATTCATCTCCTTCGGCGGCCAGAGTGCCATCCGGCTGCAAAGTAACCCTGCCCGTTGGGGCCAGCGAGGAGGCTCCACATTGCAATGGTTTATGGGTGCGCCGCCGTGCAAGCCGGCTCTCATGAGGTCCCTGTTTGTCCGTCCCAGGGACCCAATGGGGTCCCCCACACGGAAACACCATGTCCATCAATTCGCCTTCCTCCTGCAGGTCCCTAAAAAAAGTACTTTATTATTGTGAATGACTCTAAGTTTTGTCAGAAACACCAAACTATAGCATAAATTTAAATCTTGCATCTTTTTCTTGACGTCCATAAAGGATTTCCTAAGGTTCTGCACCTTCTGGGTGTAGTCCAGGAACACCAATATTTGGTGGCTGTCATAGAGAGGCTGCCCATTATTCCGCATGTGCTGTAGGAACGTCATGGTCTCTGTAGTGTAAGAAATGAGCAAAAATAGCACGTGCTGGCATCCCCAGGCAAGGGAAAGGCATCAAGGCCCTGTGCGTGCGTTCAACATTCAATAAAGGGGTACGTCTCTCCGGGGGAGCTATTGTTACTAGCCAGTGTCCCAGGAAGTCTTCCACGTTGCGCCCTTCTGCCCCCTCCAGGAAACCCACAAAGCGCAAATTGTTCCGGTGGGATCTACCCTCTGCATCCTCTGCATCCTCTGCCTGCTCTTCCAGTCACACTGTAAGTTTCTGGAGGGATGAGAAAGTATCTTTCAGGGCATCCACCTCCCAGTTAAGCACTCCAATGGTGTCTTCCGCTTCTTTCATTCTGTCCGCCACTTTACGGAGGTCTGCCCACAGTACTGCAATATCCACCGGCACTGTGTCAATTTTGGTGACCAGTTCAGTGCGTGTGCCCTTGATTTCATTCAGGATATCAAACATGGATGATTCCCGGTGGTGGCAGCTCTCCACAGCACTCAAGTGTCCTCCAGAGTGTTCTTGCCCACCTTGTCTTTGCCGTGGGTGACCTGCTCTTAGTTAACAATCTTATTTACCTGAGACTGTCGTCCTCCTTTGTCTTTGCCCATATCTCCCAATCGAGCCAGTGACTACTTATCCAGGGACGGGATGGCACAATAAAACTTCACAGGCCTTTCCAGTGATGCTCATAAGTTGCCATATAAGGCCTGGAAGCTTTGTTCTCCCCAGTCTTGCAGTTCAAGTGTTTCTCCTACTTGGCACACTAGTCAGGTAGCCGCAGAGATCTGTTGCGCCATGTCCTCACTTGCCCCCAGCCAACAGCACCGGTCCATGAGCATGGACTGTGTTCTATCGATTCCCCTGCTGGCACTGTGGTTTTGGTGCACCTGTTGCCATCCACACAGGTAGTATATGTTGCACAAGCTGTTCCCTTTGTCGTATTATGTTCTGGGCCCAGCACCATACTAGGGCAGGGACTCTGCCAGGTCCCAGCCCACTCGCCACCAGGCTCATCCATCACCCACGCTGCCACCAGGGCCATCGATTAGCATCTCTCCACACATGGTCCTCCTTTCTTGGGCTGGCTACTCACCACAGTGTAGGCCGCACCATACTTCGTTCCAGTCATCTCCTTCTTTTGTTGCTCACCCAGGTATGTTATGGTGCATATGTTGAGCCCAGGGGCCCTCATCTTACCATGGTCTAGACCCAGAACTACTGATGGGGAGGACCCCGTCAGGACCCAGCTCGTTCCCAACCAGTTTCATCTATCATCAGCTCTTCCACCCGGGCTGCCCCTGAGCATCTCCCCTCACCAGGCTCTCCATCCGTGGCTGGTCGGTTGCTGCGATGTAGGCCAGGCCAGAGAGCGGTCCAGCCATTGCCACTGCTCACAGCACCTCAGCAGGGGGACCGCAACAGTCCTGGGCTCCAAGGAGCTCCCCCGCTCATGGACTCCTCACCGCTCCCTGCCACTGTCGTCAGCCCTCCTCCGTAGGCCGCCATCTCACCACCTCCTTGCTCTGCCTCTGTGCCTTCACAGGGGCCCGGGGTGCCACCATGCACGCCTGTCCAAGTCTGTCTTCGGGCCCGGAAAGCGCAGCTCTCAGGGCGTGCCGCAGCCACAGCCCAGCTCTCCAAAGCAGGTACCGCTGTTCTGCTGCATCACATCTCGGCCTGGGGGAGTCCACGACTCAAGGTGTTGCTCAGGACGCCACAGCAGGCCGCATCCAGGGCCCACTCCCCTCCAAATAGGCCTTGTTGGGGTGCTACCAAGGACCGTCCCGGCATCCTACACACCTGGCATTGTTCCCTGGTGCTGATTCATCGCTGATGGCAGGATTTTGATGCAGGATAGGTAGGATTATTTACGGGCCGGCCGGAGCTCGACAAAACACATTTAGTCCGCCATCTTGTTAGCTCCACCCCTAAATAAACTAACTTTATTGTTATCTTCCTTCCATGACAGATGTACCATGCCAATGGCAGAATGCTGTGTTTGTATTTTCTCTCTCTTAAATGTTCCATAATTCCACCCATCCATCCATTATCATGACAAACACAACAACTAAAACTTGTAATTTGAATTGGCTCTTCAAACAGCTAAACAACTTTACTGGGAATGAGGGGAAAGGAGTGGGAAGTGACTGGCATCCATAATGAAACTGTCAGAAATAGCAAATAATTCACTCTGTTGACTCAACAAGTAAAGAAATCATTCTTTAAAAAAAAGTTTTATACAATTAACTTGTACAGTAATGCTAAATACTATTTAAGGATCCTGAAGAAAACTCCAAAAATATGCAAAAATTAGTTGACACTCTATTTCATGACTCACTCATGCAGAGAATTGTGCCTGGAATTCTCTTGAGGTATGAATGGCTTTTTTACCTTCAAATGAACTAATGTGCAGCAATGTGCCCTTAATTTGTCCTTTAGAAGTTTGACCCATCCCTTAAAGTTTTTTCAAATCAATTTACTTTCACCTTTTACCTGCTAGTTATAAAAATTATTTTGAAGGAAATCTCTTTACAAGTTATACTACTCTGTAATTCTGACCTATTCCAACACTAATTTGGAGGTGGTTACAAATGTACATGCTTATGCTACCATAATTTAATGCAATGTTCATCCTTCTAGAATCCTTCTGTATTCGTTTTCCTTCTTTGTATTGTATTAAACAATCTTTTTTTAGAATCTTTTTTGTTTTCCTGACACCATCAACTTTAGCAGTGTTTTGTAACTTTGGGACATATGTAAAACTCAAATCAAATCACATCAAATCAAATTTATCTGCTGAATAGAAGTCAATGAAGGATTTCCATACAGCAAATGCATCCTCTTTTTTATTCGTCAAAAAATATGCATGCTGCTTCAACCTACAGCATCCTAGCTCTTGTTTCAATTGAAAGAGATAGACTTTCATAAACAGAATTCTAAAACCCACACAGACAACATTTTCACTTTTTTTATCTAATGTTCATCTATGTGAGTCAAGTAGCATTTAGTTTTTCATAAGAATGTTGAACTGTAAAATCCATTTTAGTTTATAGTCTGAGAAGTGGATAGTTCTCACAGTAGACATGACATCTTCATGATTATATCATATACATTACATTATGGTTATAAGTGTGGAATTCATTAGTCAATAAACAGGATGAGATTTAAAAAATTGTAAAAGCTAAAAGTAAGATGGATTGTGCCAACATATACAGTGGCAGTTTATTAAGTTGTTCATAATACATGGGTGCTGCAATCCCTTGGAAAAGTCTCTATTTTCCATATAACAGCTGATTTGTAACTGTATGTGGTCTGACACCTGAAACAGAAATTGGCTGACCCTGATTGGCCTATGTAACTATTCTATTTCCACAGTATGGAAAGTTAAATGTCACCTGTGGACTGAAGTAAATATTGTGCCATCCACTAGTGTGACAAGGAAAACATTGCTTCAGGCCTACTGATGCAGCTTGATTGCTGAAGATTAAACCTTTAGCACAAACTGATAGAGTGCATGGTAGTTAAAATAGGACATGCACATGTTTAATGTTATCATGTTCCTGCAGTGATGAGCCTCCAAAAGAAATTTTCACTGTGAAAGGACCTGGCTGTTCTATAACAAAACTAGAGTACACATTTAAATATTTATTCTGTATTTCAGGTTTGATTCCAACTGGAAAAATAATTCAACCACTCTTTTTAATGTTTAAAAAAAGTCTAATTCAATGGGGAAGCTACATTTTTTAATAATATTTAGAAAAGGTAACTTTTAGAAAGTTACTTTTTTCCTGCTTAAAGCTCATCCACATTAGTTCTCCAGCAGATGTACAGCCAGGGCTTGACTTTAATGTCATGTGAAAACTACTCCGAAAGCAGAGGCAATGGTCTGGGTGTCGGGGTGATTCTCTTCCCATGACAGGAAGACCATCTAGGGTGGGTCCAAAAGCTTCATTACCTTTAAAGAGGTCTGCCCTGTTACAATTAAATGTATGTTGATACCTGGAGAGGAACAGACTCCGCCCCCTTCAGTCAGGTTGGTATTAAACCTAATGGGAGGCGAGGTACCCCCAGAATGTCTTTTGAGTGACTAAAGAGGAGTGGACTGCTAATTATCTTGACCCCACATTTAGGTGTGAACACACAATTTGAAAGAGGAGATGCGTTTAACCATATTGGATTTTGAGGGTAGGTTGTTTTGTGGAAATGTTCGCAGTAATGAAAACAGGAACTGCTTCAAATGTGGGTACGGTTTTAATTAAGAACTTGTAACTCATTGATTAGGGAGAAGCCAGGAGTCACCCCACCAACTATCTAGTGTTAACCATAAATGGGGCACCCCAAGGCAGCATCCACATATTACTTTCCAGACCAGAAGAGGAACAGAAGGATAACTGAGACTGCTATTTGAGATCTGTGGGGAGACCTGAAAGGCTAGACCAGCTCCCACTTGTACCTAAAACAAAGAAGTAAACCTCAAGGGTCAATTGACTGACTTCCTGTATTGCTACAGGTACACAAAAATCTACTAGAGGTCTTTTCAATGAAGTGCCCACCTAACAAGTTGCAACAGGACCTGGACTGGACCCTGGAGGTCATCTTTGGTGAAGTGAATCATGACCAAAGGGCTGTCCCTGAAGTCCTGGACCCTTGACTGTATCTCATCGGGCGTCTCCTACAATCTATGACAGGCTGCATGAATTATACAAATCCAGGATTCCAGATGGTGGATGACTAGTACCAATGACACAAGCCAGTCCAACCAAGGTGCAACTTTCCTGGGCTGAAGAAATGGGATTCATCTACTTGAAGCTTCTCAGGAACAGAAATACAATTTCTGCAGGCCCTCAGCAAGAATGTATCCAACCTTGTGGAACCCATCATTCGATAAAGCCTGCAACCTTGATCAGTTGGTGGATTTTGACTTCCTTTCCAGACAAGGCAAAATCTCTGCTGGGACAAACTTGCTGGATATAGCCAACTGAAATTCCATCACTGTTAGCCTGAAAATACTTCTAGATCCCGTCCAACTACGATCACAGATTATCATTGGCCCTTTACTTTTTCTTGGTGCCTTTCCTTTTAAATCTTCAAAAATCCATACCTCCACTTCTTATTAGTTGATTGCTGATGGTTTGGTGTAATTTTGCCTATTGAAATGTTCTTGAGTTTTATAAATTGGAGCAGGCATTTTTATTTCATTATGCTTTTGACTGTTTATTTTTTGTAGTACTTCTAAATGCATTATCTATTGTCTTTAAATTAAGCCTGGTTGCTCTGTGCCACAGCTGCACGGGGTTCATCTCCGGTTTCCATTAATGAGACATTTGAATGGATCTAACAGGTTAGTGACTTTTCTACTTGTGTTGGACTTTCATCCACCCCAATAATAATTCAGTTTTTTACTCACACTGAAGGCCATTACAGGAAAAATAGATTTTCTCTGTATTTATCTGCACATTGTGTGCTCCCTGATTTTTTCATTCTGACTTATAATAAACTGATTCTACTATCTTTTTACAACAAATTAGTAACTGGTTTTGGTGTGTTCAATTTCACACTAGATTCCATTTTTATTTTTCAGGTCTGCAACCTCGCAACCACTTGCATGAAAGAGCAAACTACCTAGGATTTAAGCAGTTCACAAAAAGGATAAAGGTAAAACCATGTATTATGAGGAATAAAATATGCTCTGTTTTACTTGGAGTTCCATGACCTTATAAAGGAACTTAGCCTTTAGCCTCAAGTCTCTATATTGTCAAGGAACTCCTCAGTAATTTGTAAGAAAATGGGTTTTCGACTGAGGGGGTGAAAACCCTTTTCAAGTAACAACCAAAATCCTTGTAAGGGTGAACCACAAAAGCCCCAATGAGATATAGACTACCCTCTGGTAGCTTGGCACAAAAGCAGCCAGGTTTAACTTATAGGCACTGTGTTAAGAATTTGTGCAGCACACTAACAGTAATAAAGTGAAGACACAACACTAGAAAAATTCCAAACCAACTTAGAGCAAATACAGTCAATTTCATTAAATACATCGATACCAGACCAACTAAAATCCAATCAAAAGAACCGGAGATATGTCATTTCTCAGATTTATGTAGATATAGCTCCTAAAAGCACACAGTTCCACGCCTGGTCATGCAAAATCAGGGTAAGATCACAAGTTCAGGCCGACTTTGATGGAGCAGAGTTCGGATACAGAGACCAGGTTAGTCCCACTGAAGAAGTTACTTTCTTAAAGTCCAGCACGGAGAGTCTAGTTTACAGTGAGTGAGGTTGTGAGGAGGATTGAAAGCGTCACTGATGATCGTCAATGTAGCATGATGAGCAGGCCTGGTGTCACAGATGGTCATTGTGGTAGCATGAAGATCCATTCAGAGTCATGTACAGTCATTGCTAGAGCTTTGTGTTGGCGGTCACCATCCGCTGTTGAGACTGTAGTGCAAAGTGCAGATCTTGTATTGCTGATGGTCACTGTCAAGCAGTCAGGTTAACTAGATCTTTGAATTGGCAATTGTCGCAATTGGAAATGTCTTGGCACAAAGTGGTCTGTTTGCTGTGACGAAGGCCCAAAACTTCAGGATTTCTCCTCTCTGTTCAGAGGAGTGTTCTCTGATGCGAACCAAGGGTCCAGGACCTGGGGAGTCACCTTTCGTGGTTCAGGGTCTCACTGTAGCAGAGACCACCAGGGCTCAGGCAGGTCCTGCTGCAGGATCAGGTAGGTCCAGTTGCAGCAGGTCAGCTGGGCAGTTTTCAAGGAGGCCTCAGGAGTTTGTTGTGTCCCTGTAGCTCAAACTGACTAACTGACCCTTGGATTCACTGAGGTCCTTCTGAGAACAAGGAAATGTTCCTCTGTCCTTCAGGGAGCAAGGCAGGTTTCAAGCAGCAGGGCAGTCCTCTGAAGAACAAGGCAAACCTCAAGCAACAAGGCAGTCTTCTGAGTATAAGGCAGTCCTTCTGAATTCTTCCACAAGTCCAGGAATATACTGAGGATTTGGTCAGAGGGTCCATTTTTATACCTGGTGCCCGACTTTGAAGAGGAAGAAACTTCTATACCTTTCTGCATCTGGATCTGGAACGTTCCTTCCTCCTCCTGCCTAGGTCCCCAGAGGTCTAGGGTGATAAAAGGCTAGTGTCAAGTTCTTTGTAAGTGTGCCAGAGTAAGTCCATTGAAATAGACGTGGGGCAGGGAACATCTCCAACCCTCCCATCTTATCATGATGGCTCTTCCTGTCAACTCTTGTCCCCCTTTGTCTCCCAGGCTGGGAGGAATGCATACAGGCCCATTGCCACTCCAATCACAGGCTTCAAACACCAATTGTTTAGGACAAGAAAGTGACAAATTTCTAAAAGTGGTATTTGTTACTTAACATCAGACATTATCATTGAAGAGAATTTTCAATTGAAATTCTTTTGAGACCAAATATGACACTTCTACCTGTTCCCAACCAAACATTAGCACTTTTGATACGTAATAGTGTAACTCAATGTTAATCTGTGGGAGCAGTAGACCTCACAGTGGTGAAAAAATAGGAGTTTTTCAATTCCAGGACATGTAAAACTTAAAAACACATACCATACCTTTTATTTAAATTTAATGTACCCTGCCCTACAGGCTGTTTAGGGCCTGCCCTAGGTGTGACTTATATGTATTAAAAAGGGAGCTTTAGGGCTTGCAAAAGGTCTATTTTTCCAGGTCAAATTGTCACACAGACTGCAATAGCAGACCTGAGAAATGTTTTAAAGTCTACTTAAGTGGGTAGCACAACACGTGATGCAGGCCCATTTGTTGCATTTAATGTATAAGCCCTAGGTACAAGTAATATGACTTTACTAGGGACTAAAAAGTAAATTAAATGGGACAATTGGATTTAAGCAAGTTTTACCATATTTAAAAGAGAGCACAAGCACTTTAGCAACGTAGTTTTGGAGGGGGGGCTTGCAGAGAGGGTACGTCCAACAGACTTGCAATATCTTTATGAAGGAGGGCACCGGCATGAAGATGGGTAATGCAAGAATTGGTATCATAATTAGGCCTGGGCGAAGTTGATTATAAACAGTTGAATTCTGCTGAAGTGGAGTTCTGTGACCCGCGGAGTCCTGAATGCGCCTGATCTTGGAAGTGCCAAGCAGGGTCAGGCCTGGTTAGCCAGGCCCCACCCTGCTTAGGGCTTCCAAGATCGGACGCATTCAGGCCAGTGCCATAGGCAGGGAAAGCTGCCATTTCAGTCCTTGTTTGTGCACCAATGTGCACAAACAATGAAAAAAGTAGAGACGAGGACTTACGTTGGTCTTCCAGTGGGTCCTCCTTGCCTCATTGTCCTCTGAGTTCACAGTGACCTGGCTCTCTGCCTCTTTCTGGTTTCTGCTCCCAGGCTCCGGTGTGCACTGCAGCAGAGGCATGGGCTACACAGCACAAGCGCAGACTGTCTGCGCTTGTACTGTATAGCCCATAACTGGGCTGCAGTGTGCACTGAGTGAGCTCTGCTCCGCAGGCGGGGCTAGTAGAGTTTTTGGATAAACTCCGCACTCCAAGCGGAGCGCTGAGTTCCAAAATCTCCGTTGGCTCTGCTAGCACAGCAGAGCTCCCCACACCCCACACCCCACTAATCACAATAAACAATGTTGATATGCCAAAGAGAGCACAGGGAAATGTTGGGGATAAATAAATGCACTTTCCAAGTAACCCTGCAGTCACACAAACTCTTTTGGAAATATACAGCATCTCAAATATTTAAATCTGAAAAATGCTGTTTGCTCATCATCGGATAGATAACAATGGGACAGATTTACAAAAACGCAATTTTGCATTTTTTAAATAGTAACTTCATTGACATCGGTATTTAAGAAACGCAAAATGCTATGTACAGAAATACCAATTTCCTAATACCGATTACTACAAAGTAGGAGCTGCTGTTAGGAAATTGGTTTTAAGACATCCCATTGCATTTCAGTCAATGGGCTGGTTTTGTATTTCCTAAATAGGAAATCACTGTTTAGGAAATGCAAACCAGGGATTGCAAAGGGCTAAAGGTCCCACTTGGTGCACCCCAAAAATAGTGATAACCTGTAGAGCACACATATGCCTAATTGGATGTGTGTGCTCTATTACAAAGAAAAAGGCACCTTGGGGTGCTTTTTTTTAAATTGCACCTGTTTACAGGTGATAATTGCATCTCCTAAATGCCAAAGTTGCATTCAGGAAATACTTTGTACATCAGAATAGGAATCGAAAATAGGGAATCCCTATTTGTGATTCCTTAAGGGCCATTTTACAAAAGAAAAGGCCATTTTGCATTTCTTAACTGCCCGAAATATTGATTCCGACTGTTAAAAAATGCAAAAGGGCTTTGAACATCTGGCCCAATAACTCAGAACATTCTGAATAGAGGCAAAGTGAGACAGGAAAAGAGGGAGAAGATGCAAACCATAACGAAAGAATGAACTATGAGAGTAGAAAGAGTGAGTAAATGAATAAAACGTTTGTGAATAGCTGCTCCTTTTGTAGATTACGCTAATTGACTTACTCACTTGGTACCGATTTACTAAGTTTTGGATCAATGCAGTTCAGCAACCAAAATAGTTGTGATGCATGGCATCAAAGAGTGATGCACTTTGCTGGTGCCCTTAAGGCTGTCATGCTCCAATGCACATTCCCTTGCAAGATAGTGCAAGGGTGTTTGTATTCTGTCAAGCATATGTTTTGTACTGCAAGTGGAGCCTTCCTGTTCAAAAGATATGCTTTAATACTTGTCCCATTTGAATGTGTGCTGTATAGTGCACACGTGCAAAGTTGGGAAAAAATGGTGAATTCTAAATGTACTCCACTCTTCCAACAAGGTATCATTTGTTGGTGCAAATAGTTGTCTAACAGTGCCACTAGATATGGATTTGTGCCAAAACCCATGGGCAGCTTCATGGGGATGCCATTGTATCCCCACGATATGCCTCCTTATCGCAAAGTAACACAAAGTAGTCCATAGTGCTACTGTGCCTTACTGTTGTCATCTTTCCACTCAAATCATGATAATTCGCCCTAAACTTCGCTGTGCCGGGTTTCCTTCTCTTTGTTGACACACACTTGGTACAGGGTTAATAAATCTGGGATATATTGTCTCGGAATTCCTAGACACCCTGCTTGGGGTCCTCTAAAGTGTAAGAATATTTCCCTAAACGGTAGCTCACCTTTGAAGTCTTTTTTAGACCTAAATGGTAACTGCCTCTCCGCTGACTCTCATTTCCCTTTCATTGAGCACACCAGTGAAACTTAGGTGGCTGTGTGTCTGGTTTGCATCTATTAACCCTACGATGAGCTTAAAGGGGACCTTTGTATTTATTACACCAGTCAGACCACTGTCCAGCAGGCCTGAGGCCTTCAAGGTGTGACCCTCGGAGAAGGAAATGCCGTAGGCATGTCAGCCGACATGTGCTTATGTCCCATATCCTGTGTTCGGCTCTTTCACAAAAGGGAAAGAGTCACAAAAGGGAAAGAGCTGGCTTCAGGCTCTGATCAGACTAGCGGCTCTCTGCAGTTAGTTGGCAGCTCCTGTGAGTCTTGAGTCCCCCCTCATTACAGCTGAATCTGAGACACTTCGAAAAAGTGCTTCTATTTACTATGGTATGGTATCTGAATATCACGTTCAGGTTATCGTCTGACATAAATATCGAATCCTAAATAATATTTACAAAAATATGAGTGTGCTCAACAATAAGAAATCTACACCCAATAAGATGATATTTTTGATAATGATATTTCTGATACAATATTCATGTCAGCCTATATTTCTGATAATCATATTCTGACATATAACCTTTAGCATAGACAGGACAGTACACATTAAAGGGTCACCTTGTTATAAAATAAGTTTATTTGAGCGCTCGTCCACAAAAACAGGATACACACAGTATCGATGCATCATTTTTTTTTTAAAAAGGAACTATATTTGCTCTTAATTTACATAGAGACTGATTGCAGAGGTAACAAAGGCACAAAAGAGCAGATTAATATTTGTTCACATTAATATTTTATATCATCCCTTAAAAATGCTTCTGAAACTAATGCAACAGTGGGACTTCAGAGTGTAAATTAAAACGTGTTGTTTCCTATGCCTATCTTTACCCCACTTTCTCCTGGGAGAGGGCACGCGTACGAATTCCTCATTTTCCCATATAAGGCCCGTGGGTGTCATTTAAACGGATGGTCTGCCGTCACTTCATCACTTTTGAAGACGGTCTGATAGATTTCTCGCCAGCTTGGCAGGAACAGACACACTAGTGATGGTTTCCTGAGCCCTGAAGGTTCTCTGAGCGGACATATATGTATAGCGTTCGCTCAGCAAAGTTTTTGTATTTAGAAAATAAACTTCCAAGGCTAGAGAATATTTTCAGAATACCAAAACTAATGCCCCTTATATGCAGGGAATTTTCCTCCCTGCATTTGGAGCGCAGTCTATATTTCCCTGCATGTGCCCGAAGTACTTTGTCCTCGTTAGGGCGGTACGATTTTCCCTGTGTCCTAGAGGCGATTGGTGGACGGGACAACAGGTCAGGTTTACATTGGCAGAACCAGTGAATGCTCCACTGGCATAAATATAATGTTTCTCCTGACTCTAAAAAGAGTGAGGAAACCACACGTTTGACCGGATGGGAGCAAGGTAAATATATTACTTACTTAAAAGCATGCATAGCAGAAAAGAGTTCCACTTCAAGACAGCTGGTCTCTTTCCTGATGCATATTATTGACTATCTTCAGAAAGAGAATAATTAACAAACAACACTTTTATCTTTCTGATATTGAGCATCAGATGATTTGCAGCCGCTGCAAATCTGATTTTCTATACTTCTGAAGTAGAGAGTTTATTCCTAGGAAGACGCTACATTCCAATTAGGTTTATGCTCCATGGTTTCTCCTAGAGAGAGCTTTGCCATTATGTCCACAGCTACCTTCATCAATCTGCAGTGGAATTCTAGTTACAACACTTCCTCCTCTACATCAGGTGAATGAATCCCCAGTTCCAAGGCAGAATTCTCGCATCATAGAGTCTGGTGGTAATTAGAATTTCAGAGGAGAATCTAACCGTTGTGCCCATCTGCACTCAAACCCACTTGATTCAATGGAGACATTTTGCAAACTACAGTAGTCCCCTAGAATTCCCCAGTTCACAGGATTTCATAAGAGAATGGTGTAATACACACAATAAAACTTTGTCCAGAATTCCCGAACGCGGGTATGTGAGCTTCCTGTGAGAAAACGCATTGGCAAAGCAAATAGGTCTCACCTATGCAAGAGCTATTGGCTTTGCCAAAGTGTTTTAGCCCTGTTATTCACCAGCATGGCTGCTGTTCAGCATGGTTAAATGTTAGTGCCATAGAGGAGAATGCCTTGGAGTGTCATTGAGTGGAATGGTGAAGAGTGGAGTCAAGAGTTGTATAGTGGAGTGGCAGAGTGTTGTGTATTGGAGTGGCAGAGTGTTGTGTATTGGAGTGTCATAGTGTGGAGTCACGTAGAGTGGCATACACTGGAGTGACATTGAGTATAGTGGACTGGTGTAGAGTGCATTGGCGTAGCATGTTGCAGAGTATAGTGGTGTAGAGTGCAGTGTCATTGAGTGCGGTGGCATTCAATTCAGCAGCGTACAATGCAGCAGCATAAAATGCTTTGGTGTCAATTAGAGTGGTGCATAGCGATCTGCAGTGGTGCAGAGTGGAGTGGCGCAGAGTGACACAGAGTACAGTGGCATAGAGTAGAGGGCTGTAGAGTGCAGTGGCATAGAGTAGAGTGGCATAGAGTGGGGCAGAGTGGAGTGGCATTGAGTTGAGCAAAGCAGAGGGCAGTGACACAGAGTAGAGTTGAGTGGCATAGAGTGTAGTGGCACAGAGTGGTGCAGAGAAGAGTAGCATAGAGTGATACAGAGTTGAGTATAGTTTTATTGAGTGGAGTAGTATAGAGAGCAGAGGCGTAAAGTGGAGTAGTGCTGAATAGAGTGACATAGCGTTCAGTGGCGGAGAGTACAGTGTTGGAGAGTAGACTGTCAGAGTACAGTGGCATAGAGTGGAGTAGAGTGGTGTAGAAAGCAGTGGCGTAAAGTACATTTATGCAGAGTAGAGTGCAGTGGCATAGAGTGCAGTGGCATAGAGTGCAGTTGTGTAGAGTGCACTGGCGTAGTGTGCAGTAGTTAAGAGTAGAGTCACATAGAGTGCAGTGGCATACAGTGGATTGGCACTGAATAGAGTAGAGTAGCATAGAGTATATTGTTTCAGAGTAGAGTGAAGTGGCATACAGTGGAGTGGTGAAGGGTAGAGTGCAGTTGTGTAAAGTGGGTAAAGTGGTGTAGAGTGAAGTGGCATAGCATGTAGTGGTGCAGAGTAAATTAAAGTGGTGTTCCATGGATTACCGTAGAGTGCAGGGGCATATAGTTGAGTGTTATAGAGTAAAGTGCATTGGCCCAGAGTGTACTGGCATAGAGTGCAGTGGCGTAGAGTGCAGTGTTGCAGAGTGGCATAGAGTACAGTTGCATAGATTAAGTTGTGTAAAGTAGATTGGTTTGGCCTAGACTGGAGTGGTGTAGAGTGCAGTGGCAAAGAGTGCAGTGGTGTAGAGTAGAGTGGCAAAGAGTAAACTGGCATAGAGACGAGAGGCATAGTGCGAAGTGGCGTAAAGTGCAGTGGCATAGAATGGAGTGGTGCAAAGTGCAGTGGCATTGAGTGGTGTAAAGTGGAGTGCTGCACAGTAGGGTGCAGTGGTGTGGAGTGGTGCAGAGTATAGTGGAGTGGAGTGGTGTAGAGTGGAATATTCATGTATGGTAGCACATTGCAGTTATAGACAACATTTAAATGACCATTACATTTGCACTGGCATACAGCTTTACTAATACAACTATACAGTGCACAAACAAAAAATGTGTGAACATTTGATAACCTAGTTTAAAGATTTGTTTGATCATACTAAAGTATTTTTTCCCAACACATTTCAGAAGTAATTAGAAATGTGCTTTGTTAGTGCATTCATAATTCTGATGTATTCTGAAATACTCACACTGTTCATTTAACTGCTGTCATGTGCAAGAAAAAAAACAGATTCCTACCCCCGATATCCAGCAACATTGTCACATAAACCCTCTCACTTTGAAGTCAAAGAAAGAAAAGTAAACAATCACCCTTGGAAGACAGTGCTTGACATTTGACCTCGGTCTTTGAATGCATAGCAAATGTGATGACAAAAGAACAAGATTTAAAGGCCTGGAAACAGAAATTGTGTTTGTGGAAGAATACAGAAAACACGCTTTACGGGAGGGCCAAACTGAACCTAAAGCAACTAAAGCCAGCAAGTGGAAAGCCAGAAAGTGTGAGTTTCAAACCAAAAAGCCAATGGTAATCAACAAGCGGAATGCATTCCTATGTCAACTTTCTGAAAGTCCACAAGATGTGTTTAGCAAACCAGACAGCTGTGCTGTCTGGTAGGCTGAGACCTAAAAATAAACACTGAGCCCATGCATGTTAGAGTGTAAATATGATTTAAGGAATAGTATTATAATTTCCCTCATTCCTCCTTCAATTAAACCGTCATGCTACAATTTGATGTGGAAATATTTCTTCATTAATTGGTGTATACAGCCTTTAACGTATTTTGCTCCGGCAAATCAGCCAATTAGGTTTTTACAAGCCTGTGTGGAGAATGAGTAAGGCTTTAGCATAATACATTTATCTTACATTGCATCGGCACAGGCGCATTGTGTGCCATATGGTATAATCAAAGATGCTGCGGGAAAAGCTTGTGTATTGTCAGCGATGTGTCACACGAAAAATATTAAAAGATATGAAGAAGAAATTTAAAAAAAGGTGGGGGCTGTCGGTTTCGAATAACGCACAAGGATTCAATGTAGCAGGAAGTGCTTAACACCACAACAATGGCTACATTACATATGAGCATGTACTGTGACATGCTAGTCATTGAGACCTATAAAGTAGGACGACAATCAGCAGAAGCTGGATGGATATGTCCACAAATATGGTCAACCGTTATTTATATATCACATAATATTGTGGCCTCGCGTCTCACAGCATAGTGCCATAAATTAATACATTGCCATATGGTTCAAAACATTGCTGCAGTTATGGAATTGAGATACTCATAGCATCGTGTACTCACCCAGAAAGTGGCATTGATATGTCAACTCGTTTGTGTCGGTGATGATTTAGTCATGCAAGCTAAACATATTTTTCTTATTGAAATATACTATAAATGATTTGAGTTACAGACGCATCAAAATAAGTGTCAGCGTTGACAGTAGCAGTTGGAAATAACTAGCATTGGAATCTAGGTACAAATGAAAAAGTCAAAAAGCGGGAGGCGTAAGGGAGAGGACTTGTATATCTATACAAACTTAAAGTGCTCTCCAGACCAACAGTAATGAGTGGAATCTTACTGGCTACCTTGTTTGGTTTGACAAGTTAGCTTGCAAGTCTTAATGGAAGCTGGCTCAAACGTTTGTCCAAGACAAAGTGACACCAGCATTATGAATGTTGTGGTTAAGGTACTTTTGTTCTCCCCGCCATATGTTTTAATTTTGTATGAAAACACACCGATAATTTGGACCCCAGTGATTACTGCGGCCATGCTGACTACTGAGGTCCATGACCAAGGGTCACTTATTTTGCTCTAGAAACTTTGGACCAGGTTTAAGGGGAAAATGATGGTGTGTGTCACTGCACCAAACTTGGCAGCGTTGTGCACCGTCATTTGCGCAACGCAGGGATGCATCGTATTAAATAGAATACAGCGCACCCCTGTGTTGCCTTCTGAACTGGCACTGAATCTGCAGCCGTGCGCCAACGCAGCAACCCTTTCACCATTGTGCATGGATGGCTGCATTTAGGGGGAGAGTGTTTTTGTGCGGTAATGAACTCCTTCCTGCACAAAAACAATCTTAAATGGAGATTTGCTCTTTCTGAAGCACTCATAGAAAGAGCAAAAAAATTAGGAGAAATTAAAACATTTCTACTCGTTGCACCCTGCTAACACCACCCCCAGGGTTGTGTTAGATTTTGGCACTGCCTCAGGTTTACGAAAACTCATAAATCTGGGACAGCATCAAAATGCAATGGGTGTTGCTTTGGCCTGCCCACAGCAACACCCATTGCACGCCCCATCCACACAAAGTGCTGCGTGTGACGGGGACGTATTTACAAGGTGCCGTTAAGCCACAAGAAGTGGCTTAACACCACCTTCTAAATACGGTGCAGTGCATAGCGCCACCGGACCGTCACTGAAAGTGACACTCCGGTGGTGCTAGGGGCTTTTAAATATGCCCCTTTGCTGGGGAGACGTGGCCTGACTCCGAAAGAATCTACTTTCCTGGGCGACCGCTGGTTCGCCAATAGTGTTTATTGAACCTACACAGCATTCTCTTGTTTATCCTCCTCATATCAACCTAAGACACAAAGCTCAAAAGAGAGGACATTGTCATATCATTAAGCTGGGTTGTATTGTTTAGGCTCTGGGTCAAGATAACAGTTAAAACCTGCCACAAAGATTTCCATTATCTTTCGAGTACCCCAGGTCCAGAGAATATGTGTAACAGAAGTATAGTTAGACAAAGAAAAGCTGGACAAGGCAGGTATTTAATCAGTACTGACACCGTCCTTAGAAAAAATTAACAGTGGTACCAGTGAAATACCCGGTAGGTAGGAAAAGCAGTCAATAATTAGCTAGAGTGTGCAATGGAGGCACAGGCAGTAATAAGGTGATTAGTTTGCGCAGGCACTAGAGAGAACATAGAAAAACAGGCATTGGCAAAGCCATTTTGTCTAGCTTTGAAATTCCTTTGTGGGTGGCACTACTGACTTTACTGATGGTATAATCTTTTAAAATGTGCAGGCACTGGCAAAGCCTATAGTGATGACCATCCATGTTGAAAGTATAAAAAACACTGTTTTCTATACTATCAAGATGCCCAAAATGATGCCTAATGCAGCGTGATCAAGTATACAAAACAATCTTCTTTATACTTTCATCATATCCTGTAATTTCTTTTGGCTTTGTCAATTACAGCAGATTCTAAAAGCATCCAACACTGGTAAAGCTAAAAGCAGCTAACACTGTTGACCAGGAAAGGGTTAGCAGACGAAAGTGCAAATGGCATCACAAGGTCACCAAGGTGCCTGGAGCGCCTCACAGGAACATCGGTAGGGATGGTGTTATCGAAGAAGTGGGAGCAGAACATCATCAAGGCCATCCCCAGGGCTGTCTTCTGGCACTTGTTGTGCTGCAGAGAGGCAGTGTGAGGGAGTGTATGAGGACAGAGGCAGTGTCAGTGGGGAGGGAGGAAGAGAAAGAAAGGCAAGCGTGCTGTGAAGAGCAACATATGAACTCCCATGGAATGTTTAGCAACTTTTTTTATAACGTAATTTCATGACATCAGCAGCAGATTGCTATACCAGGGGTGTCACAACTCCCCAGTTTAGCTGCTTGAGCAGGGGTGCCGGTGGGTGCCACTGATCATTTCTGATTAACATGAAATGTTTAACCTTTTGTTTCTAGCTTATTTTACTTTGATCAGAGACTGCTAGTCTCTGAACTGAGGGCCTCATTTTGACATTGGCGATCTAAATCTAAAAAGAAGACCGCCAAGGCGAAGCCCACCACTAGTCTGCCAGTGATGACGGTCTGCAGACTGCCATACTCTGACTGCTGGCAGCCTTCCGCCATCTTTTTGGTGGAAAGTCGCCAGCAGTCGTCGTGGCGGTCGGAGATGCAGAGGCGGTTCCATCTCCGGCACCGCCATGCCAGCAGGTCTCTGCCCGCTGTAGTCCTGCTGGTGTGGTAGTGTTGTAGATGGAGGATGCCAGGACCCATCCCCTCCCGGAAATCCTCCTCAACAGAGAAGGAAAGTGGGTGTCCGAAGGGGGGGTGCCTGTGTGTGTGGGTGCGTGTGTGCATAACTGCAAACAGTGGTGAATGCGTGAGCGTATGCCAGTGAATGTGAATGTGTCCATGCGTGTATGTGCGAGTGTATGGGGGTGTCTGTGTTGATGTACGTGAATAAGCTGAGGTGTCTGAGTGCATGTTTGCGAGTGAGTGGGGGTGTCTGAGTGCATGTATGCGTATGCTCAATGGGTGTGTATGTGTATGCATGCATGAGGGGGTTGGGGGTGTCTGTGAATGTGTGGACGGGTGGGAGGATGTGTGCATGTGTGGTGACATATGTGTATGTGTGTGCCGGCGACAGGCATGAAGATTCCTTTCGCCGGGTGCGTGACCGCCAGGGTTTTCATGGTGGGGTGACCGCCATGGAAAGCCTGGCTGTTAGCAGCCTCGTAATCTGGATGGCAGGCTGGGGTCTGCTGGCAGGTTGATGGTGCTCACTGCTGGTTTCACCAGTGGGCCAGGTGGCGTTGTGGAGGCTTGGCATCTGCCAAGCCCCACAACTCTTAATGGGGCGGTACTTACCGCTGGCTCCGCAGGCCCAGAGGCCCTGAGTCTCATAATTAGCACTGTAGGAAAGCAGTATAAAGGCATTGTGGGGTAGGGAAAAAGATGTCACAAGAGAGCCTGGAAGGAAAGAAGAGAAGAAGGGTGGATGAGAGAAGGATGGATGAGAGACATATGGTTGGGGAAATGGGTGGAGATTGGGATGGAAGGAGAGAAGGATGAATGAAGGTTAGAGAATAAATGGAGACAAGTGAATGCATGCATAAACGAGTAGATGGATGTAGGGAAGGATGAATGGATGAAGCGATAGGTGTAAGGAATTAGAGTAATAAGAAAGGATAGATGGAGAGAAGCAAGGGCAGAAGCAGGAACCCATGGATACATGGGTAGAAAAAGGAAGAAAACAGATAGAAAGAAGAGAGGATTGGTAAAAAGCAAAAATAAAGGGTGGATGGAAAATGACAAAGAAAGATGGTTAAATGAGATTGGAAAGAGAGAGAAAGACAGAATTAAGCACCGTGAGAAGGAGGGAAGAAAGGGAGGAAAAAAGCATGAAGAGAGATAGAGCAGAGAGAGTATTTCAGAATTCCCTCAGTGGGCTCTCTCCCTTAAAGCCTCTTTGGCTTATTAACTGGGAAAGTGTTTTTAGATTGCTGATAAAAAGACAAAGGGACTGATTAAGACCTTGGCGGATGGGATACTCCATCACAAAGGTGACAGATATCCCACCTGCCATATTACAAGTTCAATCATATCCTACAGAACATGTAAAATACTGGGCAAGATATCTGTCACGTTTTTGACGGAGTATCCCATCCACCAAGGTCGTAATCAGGCCCAAAGTTATGCTGAAATAATGTACAAAGTTAATAATGCTTATAGTGTGAATACATGCAAAATTGTAGTAGGCAATCATATTTAAATGTGCTAGGCCTGAAATATTTAGACATTGCCATGTTATAGTTAACTAATCTAAAGAAATTGCAAAGAGGGCACAAGGCACGATATTGACATATTGAAATTCTTGTTTTTCATAATGAATAGTTGTTGTGCAAAAGTATTTTCATTTCATTTATATAGATGTTTTAACTTCTAAAATGATCACCTTTAGCTAATAAATAGACTTATTATTTAAAAGGTTGGATATGTTCACACACAGGAATGTAGTCTTGTATGGGAAATGATTCATGGGAACCGGAGCAAGGTAGTTACATGATGAGCCCTAGTAGTTGCTGTCTGAAGAAAACTGTGTTCCTGTGAGAAAACAGGGAGTGGATGTGTTCCCATTGGTGCATTAAGAACTGATTGGTCAACTGAAGAAAGAAGAAATCACCAGAATTTGCTAAATTGCTTTTGTCTGTCTATAACAGTGTGTGTTCCTAGAGTATGTTACCTCTTTGTCGTTTATGCTTTATGGTCCCATCATGCCTCATTTCTTTGCCTTTTCATTGTTGGAGACTCAACTGAGTTTGCAGAACCTTTTTTCATGAGAAGTTATGCTTTGATTGATTATAGATTTATTGAGCTGATATTTGATGCTGAAGCTTTATGCTGTTGATTTCTCTTGAATTCATAACTCTTTATGGGCTTTTTGTCTGACACTCTTTATTTCTCATTCCTAGCATCCGGATTACTTCCTTTATGGAACATGCTTAACTGCTTCTGTGCCATGGACGTGACAGTTCCGTTCCGTGGCACAGTGATCCTGTGCTGAGGACGTAACCATTACATCCTGGCACAGGAGCTCGGAGGGAGCCCTAGCGCTCCCTTTGTGGGCTTCCTCCACATCCCCCCAAGGGCAGGGATTGAAGGGAAAGCCCTTCCCCTTCCCCCCGCCCGTGGCGTCTGAGGAGCGCGCTGACCTCATCAGAGGCCTGCACCTCTGGATCGGAGGAGAAATGCTTTTGTATTTCTCCTCCAATCAAGTGGAGGGGCTGAGAGAGGCATCAATGGAAAGGAAAGGTCTTTCCTTTCCTTTGATGTCTTTCTCAGCGAAGCGATCGGGCAGCAGAAATGCCCACTAGACACAAGGGAGTTTTTTTGTTTTTGTTTAGGTCATTGTCATGAGGGGAGCGGCCCCTTGGGCAAGGGCTGCTCCCCAAGGGCCAAATTATTTTTATGCCATTTCTGCCCCCCTAATTTAATTAGGCCGATTTGCCCCCGGGGGGCAGAAACCCTTAGACACCAGGGATATTTTTTTTATTTTGCTTTATATGTGGGGAGCGACCCCTTAGGCAAGGATCGCTCCCCGGGGGCAAAATTACTTTTAGGCCATTTCTGCCCCCCTTGGGGGCAGATCGGCCTATTTTTATTAGGCCAATCTGCCACCAAAGGGGGCAGAAACCATTAGACACCAGGGATTTAAAAAAAACTTTTTATTGAATGAGGGGAGCAGCCCCTTGGGCAAATGCCCCTTGCAAGGGGAGCAAAATATTTTTAGGCCTTTTCTGCCTCTCCTGGGGGCAGATCGGCCTATTTTAATTAAGCCAATCTGCCCCCAGAGGGGGCAGTAACCCCTAGACACCAGGGATATATATATTTTTTGTTAACTTTCTTTTTTTAGATATGGTGAGCTACCTCATACGCAAGGGTTGCTCCCCTGGCGGACAGATTGTATTTAGGCAATTTCTGCCACACTTCGGGGCAGATCGGCCTATTTGTATTAGGTCAATCTGCCCCCAAGGGGGGCAGAAACCACTAGACACAAGGGTTTTTTTTTTGCGTCAATTTCACACAAAGGGATCCCCTTAGGCAAGGATCGTTTCCCTGGGGGGCAACTTTATTTTAGGCCTTTATCGGCCTATTTTTATTAGGTCGATCTGCCCCCAAGTGGGGCAGAAACCACTAGGCACCATGGATTATTTTTTTTGCGCCAATTTCACGCAGGACACGTTAGGCAAGGTTTGCTCACCTGGAGGGGGTAAATTTATTTTAGGCCATTTCTGCTCCCCTTGGGGGCAGATCAGCCTATTTTTATTAGAGTCACTCCCCAGGGGGGCACATTACTGTTGGCCAGATCTGCCCCTTTGGGGGCAGATCGGCCTATTTTTGGAAGGCCCATCTGCCCCAAGGGGGCAGAAAGCCCACCAGAGACCAATGAAGATTTTTTTTCCAAAATAAGAGCTTGGGGGTATAGCCATACCCCCACCCCAAATAAATGGGGCCAAAGTTGTCCTGTCCACCAGTGGGCAGATAGAGCAATTACCCCCAATCCACACCCTGGGGGGGGGGGGGGGCAGAATGTCTACTAGATGCCAGGGAATTTAAAAAATAAGAAAAATAGTGGGGTGGTGGCTACCAAACAGTATGGGCCTGGTTATGCCCACACCCCAACTGAAGAGGGGTAACAGTCTTTCAGCTGTCCCCCGCACACTAAAACATCTTATTCCACAGCAAGCAAGAGGACATTTGATTATTTGGGGTCTTGGTTTTACATTTGGGCCAAGAGAGCTTGGCTAAATCTAAAAATCGTCCCACTTGGAATGGTGAGGGCTGCGATTTTTGGACTTTGGGATGCTGCCATGTAGAAAAATCCACAAGACCTAGACACATCTGAAAACTAAACATCTGGGTGAGTCCAGGGTGGTGTACTTCACATGCACCCCGCACCATTTTCCTACCCACAATGCCCTGCAAACCTCCAACTTTGCTGGCGATCACACATTTGTTCCCCATTTTTGTGACAGAATCTTCCGGAATCTGCAGGAATCTCCAACATTCTTACCACCCAGCATTGTCTCATCTATACCGATAAAAATTCTGCCCCACTTGTCAGCCTAAAAATGCTTTTTTTCCAACTGCCCTTTTGGACCTGCTTTGGTTCCCCCTCAGTTTCAACATGTTTTTGGCTCTTCACTGTCACAGGCACTTGGCCCACCTACACAAGTGAGGTATCATATTTGAGGGGAACGTTTGGTGGTAGGAAATTTGTTCAGGTGTGGTGATCCCACACAGAAATGTGGGAAAATTTGACATTTTAGCTAAATTTGAGCTCTGCTGAGGATTCTGGGTCAAAAAACATTGGGGGATCCACGCAAGTCATACTTCCCTTGACTCCCTCGGATGTCTAGATTTCAGAAATGTCTGGGTTTGATTGGTTTCCCTGTATGGCTGCTGAGCCCAGGACTACAAACACAGTTGTCCCCTGCAAAATAAGGTAGTTTTATATTTGATAATTTTGATGTGTCCAGATAGTGTTTTGGGGTATTCCTTTCACGGGCACTAGGCCTACCCACACAAGTGACCTACCCTTTTTATCGGAAGACTTGGGGGAACGCTGGGTAGAAGGAAATATGTGGCTTCTCTCAGATTCCAGAACTTTCTGTCACCAAAATGTGAGGAAAAAGTGTTTTTGGCCAAATTCTGAGGTTTGCAAAGGAGGATGGGTAAAATAACCTGGTGAGAGCCTCATAAGCCACCCCAGCCTGGATTCCCCTAGGTGTCTAGTTTAAAAAAATGCACAGGTTTGGTAGGTTTCTCTAGGTGCCGGCTGAGCTAGAAGCCAAATCCACAGCTTAGTACTTTGCAAAACACAGCTCTGTTTTCTCTGGGAAAATGTGATGTGTCCATGTTGTGTTTTGGGGCGTTTCCTGTCACGGTCGCTAGGCCTACCCACACAAGGGAGGTACCATTTTTATCGGGATTCTTGTGGGAGCAGCAATTGACTCAGGGTTGTAGGGGTGTGGGTTCCCGGCCTAGAGAACCCCCCCTCTACCCTTGCCGCCCCACTCTGTCTTAGGGCTGGCTTCACCCTCGTGGGTACTGGTGGATACTCAGCTCAAAGAAATGCTGCGGTGGGCTGGAGGATTGTTGGCCTTTGCTGTGACCCCGTTAAAGAGCCTCCCCCCGGGAGAACCAGCTACAGGAAAACCCTGGGAAGTCCAGAATAAGGTCAATATTGATTAAATATCCTATACAGCCATATATATAACTTCTGGGAGTCTACCTAAAACTCGGGGATTGCCTGTAGTCCAAGAGCCTGAGCATCCCGATTAGAGGAGCCGAGAGGAAAAAAGAACAGTTGTCCAGCCTGTTAAGTTAATCCCTTCCCGGGTTATGACGGCAAAACGCCTACGGCTAGGCAGAGCTTTTCTCAACCGGGCCTGTAAAAAGACTAAATCGATCCCTTAAGAAACAAGACTATGGCCCTCATTACAAACATGGCGGTCCACATCGCGTTGGTGGTAAAAACCGCCAACAGAGGAGCGGTCCGGACCGCCAAATAAAGAACCAACTTAAACACAGGCATCTTGAAAACCACCCACCGCCAGTAGAGGAGTGCCGACGATGACGGCAGAGTCCAACCACAGGCCGACGCAAAGGGACCAACCCGCCCATCAAATAATGAACCACTATACCGCCGTCAGTTCTGGGGTGGGAACCACCACATAAGCCAGGCGGAAACTAACCTAATATAAGGAAACTCTCACTGGAGGCCTACACAAAGCACCGAAGCAAACATGGATAGAGAGCTGCAGGTCATGGCAGCCCTGCTCTTTGCCATATACCTCCACGACTGAGACCGCCGACGAAGACGACAACGGTGGGTACCGCAACCTACTAAACAGGGAAAGAAAGGGCACAGCTACATACCCCCCAACTCCACCCAGCCTGCAACGCTCCCACGACCCTTGACAGCAGCACAACCCATACACCCCACAGCAAGAGGTACTTACCCGACACAAGGCAAATCCAACCTGACCATAGTACATACAAATGCCCCACACCCAAAAACAATGAAACGAGAGACCAGGGTACAAGAGTGTGCCGCCAAAACACAGGGCACACATAAGTATTATTTTCAGCTCACAGAGCTAACTATTCACAACAAGGCCAATGGCCTGTCCATAGTGCCAGACGTGTTTGGGCTACAGTGGCCCCAACCTGACTCCCAAAAGTGCACGGTACTCCACCTAATGGGGCAACAATGGGGCACTCAGGAACCTCAGGGAACAGGAGCAGGGGGTGGGGATTTGCGACAGGGGTGGGGCTTGGACTTGCACTCTGAAGGTGGAGGGGGTCTGGGTTTGACTTTGGAAGGTGGGGGTATGTGCTTCGACCGGGTGGAGCCAGATGGAATTGGCTCAGCACGGGGCACGGGGCTTCTTCCTCTCAGGGGAAGGTGCACAGGAATGTGAAGGGCAGACAGGGGCGGGCTGTGAAGTGGAAGGAGTGGAAAGGGCAAGGAGGTGCACACGCTTAGGGACAAGACAGGGTGGGCCAGTGGGTTGGAAGAGGTCAGCACAGGAGAGGAAAAGTTTCTTGGGTGCAATTGGGTTGGGACTGGATGAGGGCATGGGAGTGGAGGTAGAGGGTGTGGTCGTAAGTGGTGTAGGTGTGCGTGTTGTGGGTGCAGGTGACTGGACAGTATGCTGAGGTGTGGTGGATGTGTGATGGGTGGGTGTCTTGGTGCGTTTGTGTGCTTTTGGAGGAGGGAGGTGGACACAGTTGGAGAAGACAGGCTGCCAGTGTGGATGTATGTTGTGTGCATGTCTGCAAGTCTGGTGAGAGTGCTGCATGTGTCAACTACAGTAGTTGTGGTGAGTGCAGGTGTGGTGTCTGGGGTGCAAGCCTGGATGTCTGCTATTGTGGTGAGTGCAGGAATAGGCTCAGCAACAGTGACTGAAGGTGCAGTGCTTGTGGGTGTGCATGTGGAGGGGACAGACAGGGAGGCAGAAGAGGTGGGCACACTAGGGGAAGTGGATGTTGCTGTGTGTGCATGTGTATGTTGGCTGTGTGAATGCTTGTGGTGGGAGGTGTGGTGCTTGTGTTTAGAAGTCTGCTTCTTGTGTGTTGAGGTGCTTGACTGGGTGTCAGATTGTGTGCTTTGACGGGTGAAGGGAGTGGGGTGCTGGAAGGGGTAGACGAGGTTGGAGGGGGAATGGAATGACCAGGGAAACTGGCTGCCATCCAAGAGGAGGCCGAGCCTGAAAAGATCTCTGTAGGCCAGATGGCATTGACAATGGTTGTCTGCCCTACAGAGATGGGTCTCAGGAGGTCACTAGGGTCCACCACCGCCAGGGAGCCCCATCGGAGGAGGTATCAGAGTCACTACCTCCTGTGGTAGTTGTCCCCCCGTGGTACTCCCCTCGCCCTCCAGCCCACTGGTCCCCTTGGCGTCAGATGACTCTGCCTCCGAGGATCCGTGGGCCGCTGAATCCCCTCTTGCCGGTGCCTCAGCTCCCTCATCAGATGATGCTGATGTACACAAACAACACAAGAGAACAAGGATGGGGAGACAAAACAGGAGAGACACTTGTAAATATCTGAAAGAAGTGAACATAGTGGCCAGACATACACCCACCCAGAAGACCCCCCCTAACAGGCAGCCCCTTCTACTATGCCTATGGCCATGCCCCTGACTAGTGACCAGAACCCTGCTCTATACCCATCCCCTGAACTATCTAAGGACCTGACGCGTAGGAGACCTGACTAAAACACCCCTACACCCTACGGGAACCATCATGTAGATGGACTTCAGTGAGAGTCCCTGCAACTAAGCAGCATATACCCTAACGCACACACAGACATCCATCAAGGGTTAAGAATGTGACATGAGTACTCACCCCCTTGTGACTGCTGTGCAGCCTTTAAGCGCCCATCCAGGTCTGGGTAAACCACCTCCAGGATGCGTAGCATGAGGGGGGTCAGTGCCCAATGGGCACCCCTTCCATGTAGGGAGGACTTCCCCAGCTGGGCCTCACAGATTTTTCGTGCCCAGCGCTGCAGGTCCTCCTACCTCTTCCTGCAGTGGGTGCTCCATCTGTTGTAGACCCCCAGGGTCCGCACCTCCTTGGCAATGGCATGTCAAAGTGCCCTCTTGTGGTAGGCGCTGACCTATAAGGGAGACACAGAAATGTAACACAGAGGTCAGGCACTTGGGAAATGTGTACAGCTGGCTATACATCCACTATGGGATGGACAGTACTGACAGACTTACAGGACATACGCACGCAGCATGGCATGAACCATGGCCCATGCAGGCTCAGAGGTGCACACATATGTACTTACAACACCATCCATTACACCCAAAGAGTGCTCCCAAACCCCGACTCACCTGTACCTCTAGCCGTCCGTAGAGCTTGGCAAACAGGGGCAAGACCCCGTCCACTAGCATCTCCAATTCCTCCTGGGTGAAGGCCGGGGCCCTTACCTCTCCAACACGAGCCACATCCATGACCAGAGGCAGGACACAGCAGTACACTCAGTGGAGTACCTGCTCGTACGAGATCAGGGAGTCAAGTGAAGATGGGGTGACGAATTTGCGTACGTACTGCGGCGGTGTGCACCATCACTGCCGGTGGCAATCATGATACACCCGGGTTCCCCACTGGCTGGCATTCATGTTAACCAATGACGGTGCGAACGCCGGTAAACACCACCTTACGCGTTTACGTCAACCGCTAGGGGTATGAGGTCACTTCCACAACAACAGATCTGGATTACAGGGGCAGACATTTTGGCCAAAACTACGCATTAATAAAAATGATATTTGCACAATGCAGGCCCTATTGTTCACCTAGCATACCTATGCATGTGACAATTAACAATACCACACATATCAAACCCTGCTCACTCATTAAGGTCTAGATGAAATTCTGTCAAGAACATTTTACTTTTGAGTCCCTACGATCAAGTAAGCAGTGAACAATGAATGACAATGTGTGTCTATGTCTGCGTGTTCCTCACACGTGTTTCAAATCCCTCTTAGGTACCGTCCCTTGTGGCGAGGAAGGGCCCCATCGATGTACAGACCACTTGTTGATTTGCGGACCATGGTGGAGCATCACGTCATAATCAAGTACAGACTCATCCGTGCAACTATTCTCGAAATTTGTGCATTACTGGATCCTGCACTAACTCTGGAAAATTGTAATCAGCATGCCATCCCTACTGAAGTGCAGGTGCTCTCTGCACTCCATTTCCTGGCCACGGGCTCATTTCAAGTGACAATGGGCATGGGTGCAGGATTTTCACAGACAATTTTCAGCATGATACTGACAAGATTTCTAAATGCATTTGTTCGACACCTGCAGTCCTATGTGAGGTTTCCCCAAAGTACTGACCTCCCTGCCATCAAATCTGACTTATATGCGTTTGCAAACATACACCATGTGATCGGTGCCATCGTTGGCACCCACATACCTATAATAGTCCCAAGAGTCAGTGAACAGGTGTACAGAAACAGAAAAAACTTTCACTCCATGAACATCCAATTTGTATGTACTGCAGACCAGTACATCTCTCATGTGAATGCCATGTTCCCCGGTTGTGTCCATGATTCCTTTGTGCTTAGGAACAGTAGTGTGCCACAGAAGATGGAAAAACTACAAGAGGACAGAGGGTGGATCATAGGTAGGTGTTTCTGTCAGTAACCGTCACCTAGCAGACAGCCAGGCTGTCTGACTCAGAGGCTTGACACTGACTGCTCTGTTTTGCACATTTGTCTAGGTGATTCTGGGTTTCCCAACTTGTGTTGGCACCTGACACCAGTGAGGAATCCTGGGACAGATGCAGAGAGGAATTACAATGAGGCCCATGGATGTACTAAGAGGGAGATAGAGCGCACAATAGGTCTTCTGAAGGCTAGATTTTGTTGTCTATATATCTCTGGGGGTTCTCTGGCCTATGGGCCTGAAAAGGTCTGTAAAATAGTGGTGGCCTGCTGCATGCTGCACAACGTGGCAGTGAGAACTTCTACCCCCCTCTTGGATGTGGATGGCGCTGTAAATCCTGACCAGTTTCCTCAGAGAGGGGAGGAGAGTGATGGTGATGGTGAGGAAGGGGAAGATGTCAATTCCAGGACCCAATTGATACAACTCTACTTCCAGTAACTATGTGGGACTAAGGGCTGGCATTGGTGTTTGTGACACATACTGTCAGTGTGGTTTGTCATCTGGGGGGGGTTGAATCTACTACTTGAAACTGGGTCCAGGTCTGCATGGTACCAAATACAATTTAGTTTATTTATTTTTCCACAACATTTAGGCACACAGGTGTACTTTCATGCTACGCATTACCAATAAAGAAGTTATCAGCCAGTTGCATCCATACTTCACTTTGTTCACACATTATGACAGGGGACAGTGTTACAGGTGTGAGATATGTTTTATTTGTGGCAGGGATTAATTAGTGCAATTTACAGTGATGGCAGTTGGTCATAGGTGGTTGTCCTCAATGCCAACATGGTGGCAGCCTTGTTGTTACTATTGATGGGTCCATTAATGCTTACATGAGTTCTTATTGATTGTTAGCACTGTTTTGTGGTTGATTGTGTGTGATGGTTGGTGGGTAGATTCTTGCAGAGTTACTTTTTGGAGGGGGGATTGTTTTTGGAAGGGGTTCCAGTCCCATATCTTGGGCTGAGGGTCCGGTTGGACGCCTGCTGTTGACCTAGAGGGGATGACATGGTTGTACCTTGTGTTTCCTCTGAGGGTAGTTCGTGGAATGTTGCTGCTGTTTCTGTCATTGTCCGGTCTGTCTCCTGTGCTGTAGTGGGGGCCTCCTGTCCTGTGTGGGTCTCAGACTGGGTTTGTACCAGCTGCAGCAGTGCTCCTGCTATGCTGGCCATTGTGGCGTTGTGCTGTTTCCACTGCTCCATGGCCTTTTGGTGGTGTTCCTGCTGCATCCTCTGACTATGCTCCAGGGTGGATACTATCTGTGCCAATCTGTCATGGATATGCTGGTATGCCCCCAGGACCTCAGAGATCACGTCCTGGGGTGCAGCATCCATCCTGTGGCCTCCCCCCTGGGCCACTGAGGCCCTCCCACTGGGCCTAGCCCCCTGTGCCTGTGTCCCCTGCACAGGTCTGGCGGTACCACTTGTACTGGGGCCATCGTCTTCCTGCCTGTTGGTAGGGGATGACTGCGGCCTCTGTACCTGCATTCCACCAGTCTGTGGCCTGGATACACAGGTGTGGGGACGGTTGCCCTGGGCTGATGTTGATGGCTGGGTGGTTGGGGTGTCAGTGGGATGCTGGATGGTGACAGTCCAGGACTGTGTGAGGGGCCAGCCTGCTCATCAGTGTCCAGGGATCCTTCCCCAGTGTCCTGTGAGGTGCCTCTGTCTCCCTGGGGGGCACTGCCACTCCTTGTCCTGTCAGTCAGGGTGGCATGGGTGGTGGTGCCTGTTGGGGAAATGGACATGTCTGTTACAATTGCATGATCTAATGGGGTGCATAGGGCTGGGCTGTTTTGTGCAGGTGTAACATTTTGGGGCCATGCAGGGTGCCTTTGTGAGGTTTGCAATGCATTTTGTTTCAGATGTGGAGTAGCATTGTGGGTGGTGTAGTGCCATTGTGAATCCTTGCTGGGGTAGGTGGCTGTGCACAGGGGGAGGGATGTGGGCCTGTTAGTGGGTTTGTGGGCATGCAGGGGGAAGTGGATTCAATGGCTGTGGGCTGGTTGGGGTAGTGATCTTGGTGGGTGTTGGTGGGGTGGGGTGGTGCATGCATTCCAGGTGTGATGTATATGGGGCAGTTGTAGACGACTTACCCGAGTCCATTCCTCCAGTGAGTCCCTCAGTGTGCAGGATGGCCAGTACCTTTTCCATCCTGTCGGTGTATTCAGGTGGTGTTGGTGGTGGTCCTCCCCCAGTCTTCTGGACTGCAATGTGATGCCTTGATGCCATGCCCCTGACCTTCCCCCACAGGTCATTCCATCTCTTACGGATGTCGTCCCTGGTGCGTGGATGGTGTCCCACTGCATTGACCCTGTTGACAATGGTCTGCCATAGCTCCATCTTCCTGGGGATAGGTGTGTACTGCACCTTAGCCCCGAATATTTGTGGCTCCACCTTCAGGATCTCATCCACCATGGTCCTTAGCTCCCTTTCTGTGAAGCGTGGCTGTTTGGGGGGTGACATGGTGAGTGTGGTGAATGGTGTTGGGGTGGAATCGCGGTGAGGGTGCTCTTCTGTGGGTCGGTGTGAGTCTCGTGTATATTGGCGTTCGGTGTCTGCTTTTTCTGCTCTCTGTCTTCTTTGGCCTGGTTTTGTTGCAAAGGATTGTGGGGTGTGTATGTGAGTGTTTTATGGTGTTGTGGATGTGTGTCAGTTGTGTGTGTTTCTAGTTTATCCAATGTGTGCACTTCTTGCTGTTGGGTCCACTTGCCGCCCGTGGCGGTCGGCACCACCAATGGTCGTTCGACTTCCACTGACCACCAAGGTGATTTGTGCATCATTATTTGGAGGGCGGGATGTGGGAGTGCTCAGCGGTGATGGGGTGGAAGGTCCAGCATTCCTGCTGACAGGGTCCTGGCGGTGACTGGTAATTTTTGGCGGGTTCAGGATTTTTGTTCATTATATGGAGGTTTCTATTCACCGCCAACGGCGGTCTTTCTGTTCACCGCCGCCACGGCGGTTGGCGGTGTTTACCCCTGTGTTCATAATGACCACCTATGTCCTGTTTGAAGACAAAAAATAGCTGTGTAATTCTTCCCTTTTTGCAAAAGGAAATTCTTGGTGATCCCCCACCCAATGAGGAAGCTCCTGCAAACCCGGAGGATTTTGATAATCTCTATAATTCCGGCTTATTGCTGGGAGCGATCTAGAGAACACGATTCTCCCTTCTTTCAACATGGGACCTCCCCCGGATGTGGGAGACTTTACCCTGCCGGACATTGAGGTAAAAGGGATGTTTGTCACAAAGAGCTCGTCTTTTCATCGGGCATCTCCGCCCTTGGAAGGACGAGAGGAATCCCCTTGTCTTAGACTTATTAGTAGTACCCCTTCGGATCTCTCTCTATCTCCAGGATTTCCTTCACTCACCCCTGAGTTTCTGTTCTCTAGAAATTCATCAAGTGCCCCCCTGGATCAACACACAGTAATTTTGGAGTCCTTTAAATGCCTAGAGGGAATATTTTCATCTATCTTAGCGCTCTTGGAAAAATCGATAGATAGCTTTGATAATTTCCAAGATACTTTATATATTGAAAGTCCTGACTGGTCAAAAGAAGGAGGGTTTAACCCCAATTGAGAAAAATCCGACTGCTGTAAAGGAGGCATCCAAGGAATTGGGGGGTAGTTGTCCTAGTATACTTCAGGACCCCTTGGATGCAAATTTGTACACAAACCTGATCAAACCTTCTGTTTTGTTTACCAGAGGAACCCAGGCTGGGAAACCCTTCTCCAGTGAAGTGTGAGGAAAGTTTTGACTTGGAAAGTACTGATTATTCCCTGGAAAAGTTATTCTCTCCATCACTTCTGCAGCCGAATATCCCAGTGTCAGTAAATTCGGAGTTAAAATCATCCCTGTGGCCCCATTTCCTATCTTTTTACCTCAGTCTAAGTTACTCCCCATTTGTCCAAATGTGGAGCACAAGAGGATGGAATCAATTAAGCAAGTAGTCAATGGAGGGAATATGGGAAAGTCCCAAAAAGGGAAAAAGCAGTGAAGAAAAGCTAAAAGGTGGATTTCTAAAAGAAAACCTAGAAAGGTAAAGTTCGACAGCCAGATTCCTTCAGGAATCTCTCCTCCCATAGAAGTTATCAATAAAGATCCAATGGAGGAGAAGACAAATGTTTTGGAGGACCAGGAAGTTATAGTATCCTCCTCCTTTAAGGAAGAACTTGATTTAGTTCCCTTTTGGGAACTTCCTGTGGACAAACCAGATGAACTATTGATTGTAAAGAAGGTGACCTCTTCCCTTAACCCACATGCTGATGTGTTTTGTAATACCTCACATTTAATTTCTGACAACTTGGGTGGTGGAGTTGCTAATGGGGAGAGGGAGAATCCTTTCAATTTGTCTGGGTCAACGTCATGCCTTGAGTTTTGTGTTTTATTTGACTCAAATTTATCTTTAAACCGTTCTCTTTTAATATCATGTTTTGGAGATATACCGGAGTTTAATTTAATTGAAAGTGGTGATATTGCTCGTGTATTTTTAATGCAGGATCTCAACTCTGCAAAATCAAGAGTCTGGTTTTACTCCAAAACTATTGTAAATTTGATTTCAGTCAACTGTGAACAATTGCAACATAGAGGCATAGATGTGGTCCCAGTTAGGGGTATGGACTCCCATTTCCATAGAATCCAGTCACCCCCTGCGCCAGGCATGAATAAAAGTAACATCATTCTCGGGCGTGGGTCTCCGGCTCCTACCCTGGAAAGTGTGAAGGTCTCTCTTTCGTGGGGAGGAAAAGTGGTGAAGCTCGTCAAAGAGGCTCAGTCTTCCCCTCAGAGTCCCTTCCAAGATAATTGGAGCTGGTTGGCAGGGGCTTTAAATAACGTTAAGGTGAAGGGGAAATCCCTACAACATGGTTTTTAGCCATAATCTCCATGTGGTCTCCTGGAATGCTGCAGGATTAGAGAATTATATAGGTAAATTAGACCATATCTGCTCTCTTCAAGCGGCCCTGATCTGCATCCAGGAGACTTGGAGCATAACTAATATTTCTTGCCCAGGGTACACAGTCCCTTGTCAAAAAGTGCAACCCTCCAAGATGGGGCATGCAAAAGGGGGTACTGCAATATTCTTAAGTGATAATTACAGATGGGAGTTTGAAATCATTCCGACTTTACACAATTCTTATCAGATAATTGGAATTGTGCCAACATTGGAGGATGGTAGGAAAATGCCAATTTTAGTGGTAAATGCTTACAGTCCCCCTGACAAGGAGCATGGTAGGATGTTATTTCATATGTTGAATTGTATTTCTTCTTTTTTAAGTTCACATGAAACTGTATTTGAAGTTTTGATAATAGGGGATTTAAATAGCAAAATCTCAAATGTATCCCTCTCACTCTTTAGTGATATAGAGAGGGAATCCCTCCTTAATATCCCATCTATTTGTTTTCCTCTCAGAAATAGGACAGACAAAAGGGGGTATTCTCTGCTAAAAGGCTTGAGGGAACTCAGCTATATAATTTTGAATGTCCAATTTCAGTTGGACTCCCCAGCAGCTTTCACTCATATAACCCTTCTGAGTAATTCTATCATTGATTATTTTTTGGCCTCCTAAACCCTAGCACAAATTGAGGAGGATATGTTGATTATGGATACTTCATTTAGCGACCATAAGATTTTTAGCCTTTTGCTAAAACTCCAAATGTCTCATATTGAAACATGGAATTTTAGGAGTCAAAATATGAATTTTAATGTGAAAACGGGTCAAATGCATTGATCGCCTTTGAAAATTTTGTCCCTGAAGGAATTACTTGAAATAGTGTTGAGAAATACTGTTGCCTGGCATAAAGATCCGTTAAAATGTTTTTCCGACTTTATGGGAAATATTATTCAGAAAATCCAGACAAAATGTATCAAACCTCGACAACAGAAATCAAGTCTCCCTCTTCTCCTATTGAATATGGAAATTAACAGATTGGTTAGGTTACAGCATGGGCTGGAATTGGAGGAGAGGGGTAGAAGAATTTCCCTTCTCAAGAGGAGAAGAGTACGGATGAAGGCGAGAATAAGGAAGGAGGAAGCAGATCAGCGTTGGATTGCTCTGAGGGAAGCAGCAAGGGTGAAAAACAGTTGTAAATTTTAATCACTTATTTCTGAAGGTTGTGGGTCTCGCAAAACTCCCTCAGCACCACCAATTGCTGAGTCAGAATGGAGGGACTATATCCTCTCCCTGTATGCGGAAAATGAGGATGTGGAATTAGATGAATTGGACCTAAAGACTGGTTGTTGTTTGGAGCCGATGCTTTCAGTGCCCCTACAATCCCTAAAATGGAGAGGTTTATAAAGTCGATGAGGGGCTCGGGAGCAATAATCCAGATCAAGTCCCCATGGCAGTAATTAAAAAAGACCCCTTGCTTTGGGCAAAGATCCTTAACCCGGTATTCCACTGTTGTTATTTGAATGGTACTATCCTGGTGTCTTGGACAGGGAGTATCATTGTTCCTTTGTATAAAAAGGGCAATAAATCTTTATTATAAACTATCGCCAAATAGCCCTGTTGGATGCTGATGGTAAGATCTTTGCTAAAAGCATACTCGTATATTTAGCTTCCTGGGTAGAAGAAAATTCGATCCTCCCTATCAAGCAGGCAGGCTTCTGGAAGGATCATAACACCCTAGAATAATATTCTTTTAATGCAAATCATAAATGAAAAGTATGTTCAACTTAGGGGTGGGGTAGTATACGCCGCTTTTATTGACTTTTCTACAGCTTTTGACTGGGTAGACCAGGGTTCTGCAAAGTCGGTCCTGGAGAGCCGTGTCCATGCCAGATTTTTTGCATATTTCGTATGTCTAATTATAGCCTTGCACTCCTCAACGTGGTGTAAAGTAATGCTAGGTTGAGAGCAGGGTATTTCTTCTAAATTTGTGACAAAAATGGTTTAAAACAGGGCTGCCTGTTGACACCTCTTCTTTTTTCCTTATATACCCACAACCTGCCATCTGTATTAGGGAACACCCAAGGGTTTGCACACATAATTGGAGGCACTCCAATTTCTTGCCTTCTCTATGCTGACGATATTATCATGCTCAATCTCACCCCGAAAGGTCTTAATAGGTGACTCATGGCCTTACATGATTTTTCAAATCAGCATTACCTAACAATAACTGTGTTAAAATCCCAAGTAGTGTGCTTCCAGGAGAATTAATCCCATAAAAATTTACTTTATATGGTCGGTGGGTCAGCAGAGTTTGGAGCGGATGAAATCCTACAGTTTTTTGGGTAAAATCCTGTCCTGTTCCCTTAGTGATCGAGACCACATATGTAAGAACAGCAGTAAGGCTCTGTCTCAGTCTCAGGGGATATTAGCCTTTTATAAAGCAGTGGGTCGGCGGCACTTCTTGTACTTACTTTCTGTTTATCAAGCAAAAATTCCATCTATCCTGTATGCCATTGAAGGAATCAAAATTTCAAAATGGAAGTTTTTTAATAAAATTGAAGGCCGGATTCTGAAAAGCCTGGTTGCCTGTAATAATTTAGTTTCTGTGGCAGCCTTAAGGCAAAAAAATTGGTTTCCAGAGTATTTATATACAGGGCCTAGTTGCAGTATTCCGGAGAGCCCACTGTTTAGCCCAGAGTACAGTACAATCCTTAAGATCCCTAGCCTATAAAGAAATATTTGGCTCACTGAGAGATAACTATTACTTTTATAGAAATATAAACCGTGCTATGCAAATTCTTCAGTTAGATGTTCATTCGTTGTTATCTCAACATCCCTTGTTATTTAAAAAGAGTCTAAATGAAGCTACAAGGGGAAAATGTTTCTCATTGGACATGGAGTTCTGCAATAAAAAGTGGAGGTTAAAGTCATTAACAAATTCGGCGATTTTTAATTACCCACAACCTTATTTACAGTGGAATTTACCGCATAGAGTAAGACATTTCCTCATTCTGGTGAGATTTAACAGATTACCTCTGAGAGATGTAACTGCTGAGTGGGATGGCTCCTCGAATATTTGTGATCTTTGCCAGCTAGGGATACAAAATTTCATACATGTGTTACTTTTACATCCATAGATGAGTTAAGGAAAAAATGGGTGAACCCATTATGTGTGAATTTCAACATGTGTTCATATGATGGGGTACTGAAATTCATGTATAATCCTCCGAACGAAATATTTTGTTTTAGGATGTTTACATTTTTTAAGGCCTTTTTGAATTTATATTGACTCTAGTACTCTCTCGGTAGTTATAAAGAGGTTGTCATAATTTGAATATTCTGGTCGTATGGTAGGCCTTTTTGTTTGGGTGTAGGCATTAATTCATCTGTGAATTGGTATTTTTATTTCTCATTTTAAACTAGTTATTTATCGAATAGTGTTTTTATGTAAATATTGTATGATATTTAACTGACAAATGTTGGGCAGTGATCTGATTATTTTGAACTGAAATATAATTCTGTTTTATTTCTTCTTGTTTTTTATATAGTATTTAAGATGGGTTAGAATATATTTGCTAGGGACCGTAATATTTATATCTTTGATTAAATGTTGGATGAACATGTGGACCTCTTCAGAGTTCCAAATCGTGAAATAAATAAATTGAATTATCGGGAGACTTGGGGGAAGGCTGGGTGGAAGAAAATTTGTGGCTATTTTCAGATTCCAGAAATTTCTGTCACCAAAATGTGAGGAAAAAGTGTTTTTTTGGCCAGATTTTGAGGTTTGCAAAGGATTCTGGGTAACAGAACCTGGTGAGAGCCCCACAAGTCACCCCGTCCTGGATTATCCTAGGTGTCTAGTTTTAAAAAAAGCACAGGTTTGGTAGGTTTCCCTGAGCTAGAGGTCAAAATCTACAGCTAGGCACTTTGCAAAAAACACGTCAGATTTCAGTGAAAAAATGTAAAGTGTCCATGTTGTGTTTCCTGTTGCACGCATTAGGCCTACCCAGGCAAGTGAGGTACCATTTTTACTGGGAGACTTTTGGGAACACAGAATAGCAAAAGTGTTACTTCCTCTTGTCTTTCTGTACATTCTTTCCTTCCAAATGGAAGACAGTGTAAGACAGAGTGTAAAAAAAGACAGCTATTTGAGGAATGCCCTGTAATTCACATGCTAGTATGGGCACAACGGAATTCAGAGATGTGCAAATAACCACCACTTCTCAACACCTTATCTTGTGCCCATTTTGGAAACACAAATATTTTCTTGATACCTAGTTTTCATTCTTTATATTTCAGCAAATGAATTGCTGTATACCCGGTATAGAATGAAAACCCATTTCAAGGTGCAGCTCATTTATTGGCTCTGGGTACCTAGGGTTCTTGATGAACCTACAAGCCCTATATATCCCTGCAACCAAAAGAGCCCAGCAGACATAATGGTATATTGCTTTAAAAAATCTGACATCGCAGGAAAAAGTTACAGAGTAAAAAGTGGAGAAAAATGGCTGTTTATTTCACCCCAATTCAAGATGTTTTTATATCAGCTGTTATTATCTGTAGGCATACCTTGTAGGATCTACACAAATTACCCCTTGCTGAATATAGAATTTTGCCTACTTGTCAGAAATGTTTACCTTTCTGGGATCCTGCATTGGTTTCACAGCAATTTCTGTCACTAACTGGAAGGAGGCTGAAAGCACAAAACATAGTAAAATGGGATATGTCCCAGTAAAATGCCAACATTGTGTTGAAAACTGTGGTTTTCTGATTCAAGTCTCCCTGTTCCTGAAAGCTGGGAAGATGGTGATTTTAGCAGCGCAAACCCTTAGTTGATGCCCTTTTCAGGGGAAAAAACACTAGCCTTCTTCTGCAGCCCTTTTTCCCATTTTTCACAAACTGTGGGTACCTCTGGAATCCCTAGGATGTTGGAAAAAAAGGACACAAATTTGGTATGGGTAGCTTATGTGGACAAAAAGTTATGGGGGCCTAAACTGGAACTGCCCCATATAGCCAAAAAAAAGGCTTGGCAAAGGAGGGGAAAAGGCCTGGCAGCAAAGGGGTTAATGCATTTAATATGTTGTATTGATTCTTTTTTTGATTATTGACAAAGATAATGACTGATTTTGATTAATTTATATGATGATGAAATAATAAAAGATATGATTAAAAAAAAACTTAAACTCATACCAAACTCTCTTCATTGACTGAAATAGACTAAAAATTGTGATAATCATAGGTGATGTACAGCTCCTGATTGAAAAATTCTCACTCAAAAGCAAAGTCTCATCGACCTCAGGAAGTGGGGGTTAGCCCTGATGAATGGTAAACTGAAACTCTAATTGAAATAATCCCTGCTCCAGTATAAACATACTCTATTATTGCAATTTTGGAAATGGCTTATGTGGAGGGTCTTTCATCTTTCTGGCTACTCCCTGGGGTGCAAATAGAAAGAGGAAACTGTCTTTAAGGATTTACTGATGCAGAAAGGTATTCCTTCCTGCACAAATGCTGCACAAAAGCAGAAATGTGCCATATCTTAGCAGACAGCACATTTCTTTTGTCTCTGTTTCATGCAACAAAGTGCATCAACTATGCTCGCTGTCCTGTGTTGCCTGAAAAATGGTAAATGTGCCTCAAAATACGGAACATAGTTGTTTAAGAAAAAGCATAGAGCTAAACTTAAGAGGGAAGCTGTCTAATCATAATCAAGGACAGACACAAATTCCACTCCCTGTAGAAATATGTGTAGTATTATATACAATGCTATCTTCAGTAGACTGCTGAACCTGTCCATTGCTAGAGTGCAAAACAAGATACTAAGGGCCATATTTATACTTTTTGACGCAAAACTGCGCTAACGCAGTTTTGCGCCAAAAAAATTAGCGCCGGCTAACGCCATTCTGAAGCGCCATGCGGGCGCCGTATTTATCGAATGGCGTTAGCCGGCGTTAGCCGACCGGCGCTGCCAGGTGTGCGTGAAAAAAAACAACGTACACCAGGCAGCGCCGGCGTAGGGAAAAATGGCGTTTGGGCGTCCCAAAATGGGGCAAGTCAGGCTGAGGCAAAAAAATCATCTTAATCCGATTTGCGCCAATTCTTTTGGGCGCCCAGTCGCCATTAACATGACTCCTGTTTTAGCAAAGACAGGAGTCATGCCCCCTTGCTCAATGGCCATGCCCAGGTGACTTATGTCCCCTGGGCATGGTCATTGGGCATAGTGGCATGTAGGGGGCACAAATCAGGCCCCCCTATGCCACAATTTTTTTTAAAAAAAATACTTACCACAACTTACCTTTTCTTCCCTGGGATGGGTCCCTCCATCCTTGGGTGTCCTCCTGGGGTGGGCAAGGGTGGCAGGGGGTGTCCCTGGGGGCAGGGGAGGGCACCTCTGGGCTCATTCTGAGCCCACAGGTCCCTTAACGCCTGCCCTGACCCAGGCGTTAAAAAGAGGCGCAAATGCAGGGTTTTTTGCCCCGCCCACTCCCGGGCGTCATTTTTGCCCGGGAGTATAAATACCACGCACATGCCTGGGAGTCATTTTTTAAGACAGGAACGCCTACCTTGCATCTCATTAACGCAAGGAAGGTGTTCACGCCAAAAAATGACGCTGACTCCATGAACTTTGGCGCTAGACGCGTCTAACGCCAAAGTATAAATATGGAGTTAGTTTTGCGTGGAATTTGCGTAAAAAAAAACGATGCAAATTCGGCGCAAACGGAGTATAAATATGCCCCTAAAAGTGCTGCAAAGGAAAAGCAAGCTACCATTTTGTTTACAGAAGTGAGGTGCACGAACTAGAATAGATAAAAAAATCACAAATTTGTGAGTAACAAATTACAGACCTATTTTTTTTTGTTAACTGCTGTACTTTCTTTTAAGTTTAAATGAAGTTTATTAGCATTAAAGAAAGTACAGCATGGTAATGCATTCAAACTGGTAATAGAAAATACAATTAAGGGGTGGGAGGAGTGAGAAGAAACAGAAAATGGGGATGCTATAACAAGAAAAACTTAGAAGGTCTCAAATAAAAGTAACCTGATAACCGTATACAATAAATCTTAAGCACTTAACTACTTGGAAAAAAACATATGTCATCGATAGGAGAAAAAGGAAAGTCAAGAGGGTTGAAGTACTTCTTCTGTAACAGGTTACTTGAAAAGAAGATTTTGCATGTTGAATCAAAACCTTTGTGATAGGAGACCATAAAGCAGAACGCTTAAAAACAGGTGAGAGAAGATGAGAGTTTTCTGCATCAAGTCTATGGTTGTAACAAAGTGCGGACCACCATGTTTGAAAAGATAACTGGGTAAAATCTTTCCCGTTCTTAGTTGTATGTTGGAAGGCCACTGGCTTTATTGGAAAGCTTGGGAAAAAACTGTTGAATATGGATTATTCAACTTTATACTAATAAGTAATTTCTGACATTTTCACCAGCTCAGGACCTTTTTAATCTTCCATTTTCCTTTCATCATAAATTTAAAACGTTACAAACATCATCACCAATGCTCATAATCACTTCCAGTCGAAGCCTTCACCCCGCCCCCCCTAAATTAGGTAGTCTTCTATGTACAACTCCAAAAGCTTCGGCTTTTTACCATCTTTTAAAACAACCCTCCTCTGACAGATATAAATCTGACATTGAATTAGTATGGGAGCGAGATTTGGGATTAACTTGGCCTATTTCCACTCGGAGACAAATTTGGACAAAATTATGAAAACTCTTGTGCTGCTAACACTATCCAAACTGTATTTTATATTTATAGCAGACTTTTCTTTTCACTTTCTACTCTTCATCACATGTACTCAGAGCCTCCTGACAGCTGTTGTCATGTCGTTTACAACATGCAGAATTTAAATATTTATTAATCACCTGTCTTCTAGTGCATTCTTTTTGGACACACGTTTGGAACCAAAATAATTCTATTTTCAACTCATTAGTACCGTTTTTCAGTATTGATATTTTCTTAGAAAGTATATCTAGCGACTGGAAAGATAAAAAGTATAGATCTCTTATTAGAACATTGGAATATTGAGCACTCCATTTAAGACAATGTAGTAGCTCCGGACTTTTACCAGCAAATCAAGTCCGGAGCTACTCCATTGTCTTAACACCACCTTGTAAATATAGCCACTCCGATGCAGTTCTCTGCGGCAGAGGGGTGTGCAGTGGGTATTGCTGTGGGCGTTCTACCACCACACCCATTGCTTTTGATGCTGCCCCAGATTTACAAGAATTTGTAAATCTTTGGCAGCGCCAAAAACTAACGCCACCCCAGGGGTGGTGTTAGCATGGTGCAATGAGGAGAAATACTTTAGTTCTCCTCGTTTTTGCTTTTACTATGTGTGCTGCATTGTGCAGCACATATAGAAGTAACAAAACGCCATGAATGAAGGTGCTCCTTCCTGCACATAAACAATCATTCCCTTCAATGTAGACACCCTGGCACTATGGTCAAGGATGACTGCGTTGGCACTAGTGCTAAATTTAATGCCAGCACAAAGGGAAACATGGAGTGGGCTGTATTTGTGTAAAAACAGAGCATCCCTGCATTTCAGAAGGGATACAGCGCCCTGCCAGTTTTGACGCAGAGCCGACCTGCACCACTTCTGTATAAATATGCCCCTTAATTTGTCGATGAAATGTCTCCAAAACTTATTTCTGCGAACTCGTTTTCTTCCCTGCCCTAATTTATTTATCATTTAGAACTCAGATGATAATTTAAGTTCCCAAGTATTCAAATAATGAGCAATGTAAATATCAATGTAGGTATGTCACACAGTATCCAATGCGCTCTTCACTTTTTTCTGGAAACCAGTTGAACTTCAATGCAGACGAAACTGCACACTGCCACTTTCCCACTCTCCTTATGCGTGGCATTTCATGTTTGTCTATCGTGAAAATATAATTCCCAAACATACAATCCACATGTCCCAAAGGACTTTAAAGCAGCACAACTGTCAAGTCTGCAGCTCCATAAAACACCGGAGATAGACGTGTTTGCCATCTAAACACGGTTCTAGCTGTCACCGCCGCGTGATTTAAACCTAAAGGTATGCGGGTGTCATCGCGAGACATCAATACATCAAAAGAACACAGCAGCTAGCATTCCAGTCCTGACCAAAATGATGCTCCTGAGAAATGCGTGTACGCATTTGGTTTTCTGCTATAGGTGGGCATGGCATTTTCACTGTTATGTTTATATAATACATTTTAATTATGTAAATGCGTACTTTCTCTCTATCCTAAATGACCCCTGGTGGTGAATGCTCTATGGTGGGTGGGTACACAGACATGCTGCAGAGTCTGCGCTCCTTTCCACTCCACAACAGACGCCCCCCTCTTGCTCTTTGACAAGACCAACATTTAAATTATCAAGAAGAGACGTATTACTGCGGGCACGCCTCAGAATTATATGTACCAAAATCCGAGTTTATGACTAATTTATTCAGTCTCAAATGAATAATATCATTATTTAGTCATGCAGTTGTGAGTTACCGGACAGGAGTGACACCAGGCTATTTCATCCTGCATCAGTCAAAGGCTGAAAGCTTTTTTCATGTTAAACGGCACTTACAGTCTGACGAGGTTTTTCCTCGAACACACATATGTTTGTAAAAGATGTGTAAAGATGACGGTGACTGGTCGAAAAAACTGTAATACTCGGGCATCTTAAAAGCTTCCCTCTGTGCATTTTAGTACTTATCGATTTTTTTACTCATTCATTTTCATTTGGCTGCATAAGAGAACTGGAGACATAAAGGATTCAATGCAGAAAACGTGGATTAAACGAAACAGAGGTAGGTTATTTTTTTATTTGAACGCAGTACCAAGATTATGTTAAGCTATGTAGTGAAATAACTGTCTTTTCATTCGCCCTCTCCCAAATTGCTAGTACAATCGTGTTTTGCAAAGTAACCGACCTTGCTTTAAATCCTGCACGAGGAAAAGAAATGTGGCCGTACAGGGATTAATTTTAACTGCTAGTTGCCGGTGGGGGCTACTGGCACTCATTTGTAGGAGCCGGCACGAATTTTTCCACATCAGACTTTTCCTGAGAGCTGGCGAGGGAAAGCATCCTAAGGAGAGACAGGGAGGAAGATAAAGACGAAAAAACTCTGATCAGAAGAAAGCAGGCACCTGTAAGAATGAGATAAAGGGACAAGAAGTGTCAAATAGTGGATTAAAGATGTCTGAGGTGAATTGAAGACAAAACAGTCTTGGTAATCAGCACACTGACAGTTAATAGCGTCGGCCACAGACTTCTGAGAAGAGCTTTTGGGACCAATGCTAATTTTTTTTTTTTTTTTTACAAATTAAGCACTGCCCGTTCATGTTCACTCAGTTCTATAAACGAGCGATAGAGGTTCGACACAGATAAAATAAGATCAAGTCGTAGTTTGCCCGACATTATCTGTATTGATTTACGCTTTTGGGCATATGATAATACCAACTCCAAAAACTCAAGGTAAATGTGCTCAATTCCATTGACCCATAGAAAAACAACAGTATAGTCGATTTCCAAGGGGGATGATTTTTTAAAACACCATGAGCAGAGACACTCTGATCTTCCTCTGTATAACTTTTGATGATGCATATAGAGGACATATTTTATAGCTGCTTGTACTAACCCAGATTAAACCAGTTTTACTTTCTACTACCAAAGCCTTTGTTTTATTGCACCTTGATTTGCATTTTAAACATACATTCAGCAGTAGCTGACTTAAGTTAAAAGTGGTGGGGCAGGTAGAGGGGGTACATGGGAAGTTCAGGGGGGATCGCAAGGAGGGTAATAAAAAAAACACTTACTTGGTGCTGCCAGCCTCCCAGCGCTGCTCTCATGCTAATAACTAGCATGAGAGCAGCACAGAGTTTGGCCTGAGCAGGATGGTTTGCCGCTTGCTCACGCACAGGGAACCTGTGCTGTTTCTCCAACCCAGCTGTCAAATACAGCTGGGTTGGAGAAACTTAACTGCGCATGTCTGTTTGGCTGGCGTAGAACACCCGGCAAAACAGACATGAGCAGTCAAGGGCACACTCCACTCCCCCCTTCTCTCTCCCATCTTCCATGGCCCAGACTGCCTGCCCCTTCCTGCACAGGCTGGCTCAGCCAGCAGCAGAAAAATAAAACAATGATGAAATATTATTTTATTTTTCTTCTGGTTCTGAGCGAGCAGGATGACGCTCCTCCGCCATTGCGGAGGAGCCGCCACCAAGTACATTAATTTTGTATTTCATTGTTGTGCATTGCTCGTTTAGTCTGACCATTCAAATAAGCACAGCCTTGTTCCGAAGGTGGCATAGCCAAGTGAGAAGTGTAGATTAAGTGATCAGGTTATCTTCCGATTTCCATTATATCTTCTTCTCCAGGCCTTCTCACATTCCTCTCTTGGGAAGAGCTGGGAGTTTTGGCTTAATTGTGTTCTTTCTTGCACTTACTCCATTGAAGGAAATGTATAAAAGTAGCATAAAAATGTACTGAATTCAGCATTATGAATGAATCAATGAATACATGGCTTCAGTACTTTTAGATAGCATTATCACTCAAACAAGAGCATCATGACACGAGCTCAAACTCTATTCCTCAATAAAAAAGCACAAGAAGAAACAGGAGAGCGAAAGAGGAAATACAGAAGGGATGAAAGAAGAAATAGACCTTTACTCATCCAAATACAATTATATTAATGAGTGACACAGGGTATTTTGAGCCAAGTCTTCAAATTCTTCATAAAACTGGCTTTATTTGAAATGAACCAGAGTGGTCCTGGGAGTTGGTTCGAGGCTTTTGATGCTAGGACCATAAATGATTTGCCTCCTAGGAATCTAATGCAAAAGAAGGAAGTAATAACATTTGGCATTAGAAGATCTGATAGTCCTCAGAGTCCTCTAATGGCAGAACCTGTCAGAAAAATGTTTAGGGCCCAAATCATGAAATGCTCTGAAGACCTGAACCAGAGTTTCTACTAAGACCCTCTTATGAATAGGTAGCCAGAGCAACTTCCTGATTCCTGAGTGCTTTGGATGCAGAACTATATGTAGGGAGTTTAAGCACCAATCTGGCTGCTGAATTGTGAACCATCGGGAGACTATGATCAATAGCTTTGAACTCCATACCTACAAGCTGTTGCAATAGTCCAGCCTCAAAGTTATAAAAGCAAAGGCCAGTGTTTTCCTTGAGGCTAGGGGGAGGAAGTCAAAGAATATTTGTAAAGATTTAATCAGTGAAAAGCATGTACCAGCTACTGATAGTTCTTGTGGTCGAAAAGATAGGGGTTACCATATTTGACTCCCAAATTGTTTGCCAGTTCTACTGGGGATTTTGGAGTAGGGACAGAATTCGGCCACCACATCATAGAGGAGAATAAATTAGACTTCCAGTACAAAATCATTTCTGCTTGTCGATGTTACTTTTTAGGTGATTGTTTTCCATCCATCGAATAATACTTGTAAAACAACTCTTAAAATTATGTTTAAACCAAAAGGAATTCTTATCCTAGGATAGAATTAATTGTGTGTTGTCTGCATACGAAGTAAATGAAATTTCATAGGAAATGATCAAAGATATCAAAGAGGCCATGTGAATGTTAAATAGGGATGGACTAATTGATGAGCTCTGCAGATCACAAAAGGGTAAAGATCATTCTTCTGAAGAGTATTGTCCAATGGACACTAACTGTTTCCTGTCAGTCACAAAAGATTTGAACCAGGCCTTGCCATTTGATACCAATATCCAGAAAATGCTGAAGAAGAATAGCATGAGAAATCATGTCAAACGCTGTTGATGGATCCAATAGGATCAACCAACATTATTACCATTGTCCATCATCATCTAGATAGTCTCAGAGACTAAAAGAGACTCTGTAGAGTGCCTAGGTCTAAAGTCATATTGAAAAGAATGTAATGCTTTAGAATTTTCCATGTAAGTGGTCAGTTGAGCATTCACAATCCACCCTAAAACTTTACCTGGTGCAGGAAGCAGCAAAATAGGCTTAAAATTGTCCAGAATAGAAAAGTCTGCAAAAGTGTTTTTAAGAGTGGTTTGACCACTACCACTTTTTGGCTGAGTTTTTTCAGAACTTCGCACTCTGAGTGGAGCTCGGAGTGGGAAAAACCCCACACACTCTGCTGGAGGAACAGAGTAGCACCCAGCCTTAGTCCCGGGGTGAGCAAGATTTACAAGAAAGGACCACTTGCTGTGATTACCGCAAATAAATTGACTGAAAAGTGGATAAGGCAAAGTGGAAAAGAGAGGCATTCAATGCCTCTCCTTGTGGCTGGCTTAGTTCTGAACAACTAGCACCAAAGTCATGTTCAATTGATAAAATCTTTTCTTCAAAGAAGTTAGACAATCTATCACACATGGCTTGTGAAGGATGACTATCCCTTGATAGGGCTCTCGGTTATAGAATAGACTTGGAGATTTGAAAAAAATCGGTTAAAAATTGGCATGTTCCACTTGGGTAGTAAAATAAGACTTTTTGGCTTCCCCGATAGACTTGTGGTTTAGTTTCAGGGCAAGTATGAACCTACTGTAGACTAAACACCATTTAGGCTCAAGTTGCTCACAAAGAAGCTTTATTTTGGCTAAGCTTGGCGTGAATCAAGGTGCAAATGTGGTAGAATGACTGCTACCTGGCCAAACTAATGGTGCTAATTCATCTGCACCATCCTGCATCCAATGATTGAACAAATCTAGGTCATTAGGGAATATTCCCATAAGGGAAGAGAAGTTCATAGCCAACTGCGTCATCAGGTTGGGGTTTGTAATTTTCCCCCATTTTTGAAAACTGAACAAATCCATATCTGATTGATGGTTGACTGGGAAGCAAAGATGCACTGTTAACATGAAAGAAATCAGGCAGTGATACGACCACTTCTGGACTTCAGGGTCATCTGGGACAAGTAGGGGGGAATTAGTACAAATCACATCCAGGGTGTGGCCTGCTGGATGTGTTGGGCCCACTACTAACTGAGAGAGACCCATTACTGTTAAAATCTCTCCAAGACCTTTAGTGTTGCGGTTCACAGGATCATCAAAATGACAATAAAATCACCTAATGAAGTGAAGTTGGCATACTGAAGTAATAGGGGTAAGACAGCATCTCCTAAAGAGCCCTGAAAGCTGGAGTACAGTCCAGACAGGCTATATGTTAACCAAAAAAAGGCTGTGAGTGGTTAATCTTGTAAAAAAAAAAAGACTTTCAGCCCCTCTTAGATTGCCCACCTCAAACAAACTAAATTTAAGGGTGTCTCAGAAAATGATAGCTAGATCTCCGCCATGACCCTCAGACCTATCACATCTGCGGCTAGCATAGCCTGGAAGTAATGCAATGGAATTATTTGGGTTTGACCAGGACTTAAGCCAGGACTCGGTAATAAACTACAAGTCGAAGGGCCAGATGTATCAAAGGGTTTTACCCATTCTGTGTCTATGGGAAAATGTGTTGGTACATATGGCCCCAAATGTTAATCGTTTACAAGATTGTGCACTTCTTGGGAATGTTTACCCGATTGTGCCCTTTTTGGGAATGTTCAGAGAAGGAATGCACTTTGATAAGCCTACCGGAAGGAGACTTAGCCACTGGGGACCACTCAATGGGACAAGCAACTCCAGAAGCCTCTTTGCAGCATTTACATGAAACAGCACCTTCAATGCTTGACAAGTCAATTACATTGCTGCAATGGTGAAGTTTAACGAGGATTTCTTTTAGAGATTCTACTGATTGTGCAGACTCTGCATTCAAAATGATATGGGGCTGTCCGTGGAATGGAAAATGACAAATTCAGTAGGGCATGCCTTTGAGATGCCTTCTGTGCGCCAGCGGCTCATCCGTGTTATGAGCTTGTTCATATCCTCTTCTCCACTTAGTGTCCCTCCTCCCAAGTGCTCGATTAGAACACTCACCTTGTGAGAAGAGGGCGGTTCCGATAAGGATGCCACCAATGAAATTAAAAGGCTCCGAAGTAAAACTAGAAAGTAGCCAAAAAACATTAGCACCGATTGAGTGCTTAAAAATTATAATACCCCCAACACAAGTCAAATTCAAATGCACAAGTACATCAAAATAATTGTTTAAAATGCGGCGCACTTCAATAACGAGGACTATGTTCTTCCAATGGCTCGACTAGAATGCTAACCTTGCAAGAAGATATCGGCTCCCACACGGAGCTCACCAATGAAGTTAAAAAGTCCACAAGTAAAAACAGAAAACTGTTAAAAACATTAGCACCATTTGAGTGCTTAACAATTATGACACCCCCAACACATGTCAAACTCAAATGCACAAGCACATAAGAACAATAGGGTTAAACATGCGCACACTGAATTTTTTTCTAGATATCGCATTTAGAATTTTCAATTCTATTATGGACACGGAGGTGAGGATTATGCTTCTCTTTCTATGCTTTAATAAAACTTCAGCAGCCAATTAGAAAGCTCGTTAACAAAAAACCACAAATCCCATGAACCAACCATAGTGCCATAACAACCATAGAGTCCAACCCCATAAAACCTTCCTCACATGAAGACTCTTCCTCTTTCTTTGCACATAGTCAGATATACAGCACTAATGCCGAAAAAGTCACAAATGAACCTGGAGTCCAGAACCGAAGAACAACCAACTTCCAAACCAGAAGGACGAATATCCCATCAGCAACGTGGGAGGAGAAGAAAGATCTTCTGTGGAACCCGAACAATGGACTCTGAATCATTTATCCTCTTGACCTAGGATAAAGAAAAATAACGAGCCATAAACACTGTCTCATTTATGATAGAGCACAAATTTTTTTTACACCATATAATAACAGGGTGGGAATTTTAATAAAACTATTTGTTTCAAAATCATAACAACGTTATGAAAAAACAAAGTATAAACACATCAGAAACATAATAACCATGGGTGGGATAATCCTCACCTCCGTGTCCTTAATAGAATTGAAAATTCTATACACAATAGCTAGAAAAATGTTTATTCTCTGTCAGGACCGGAGACTCAGAATATGCTAGTTTAAAGTCCTGTCAGTACCACAGAATACACATCCAAAATAGGCTTATAATAAATCCTTTTGAACGTTGAATCAGAGGACCAATCTGCTGAGTTCAAAATATCATCTAAACGAGAATCAAGAGCAAAATAATTTGATGCCATAGCACCCCTCATGGAGTGTGCTCCAAATTTGGAAGTGTCAATGCCTGCTTCAGACAAAATCTATCTCACCCATCTAGCCAGAGTAGCCGAAGAAACCTGTCTAAATGGCTTTTGGAGAGAAATAAGCAGCTGACCCGACATGTCAGATCGGAATTCTGATGTATTTACCTCATAATCCTTTAGGCATTGAACAACACAAAGTTTGAGATTATCCGGAAATGCTGGATAGAACACCAAACTGGTGTTGCACTTAGTCCTTCCAGATATGACAAAAGAAACACCTTCAGGAGACAAACGTCTCCCTGCTAAATGCAAAGCTTTAACGTCAGAAACACGTTTACAAGAAATGAGACAAAAAAGGATGATAAGTTTAGTGGAAAGTTATTTTCTGGAGAGGTATTTATTAGAAGGCCAGGAATCTAAAAAGAGAAGAATGATGTTGACATCCCAAAGCTCTGTGTACTTGGGAAAAAGGGGAATTAACATCCAAATGCCTCAAATTAGTTTCCAAACAACAGGTAACTGACCCACAGGTCTACCATCAATAAAGACATGACCGGCAGAAATGGCTGAACGAAAATTGTTAATGGAATTATAAGCCATCCCAGAAGTGGCTAAAGAGGCCAGAAAAATCAGGATCAAAGTACAATCTGCATCAAAGGGATCTGAACCCCGTGAAGAACACCAACTACACCATTTTATCCAAGCGGAGGCATAACGTTTATGTATGTTGGGGGCCCAGGATTGATTGATGAATTCCTGAGCTTCGTTCGAAAGGCCTGGGAGGCTACACGGGTTTGCCTGAAAGACGCCACGCTAGAAGGGACAATTGAGCTGACAGGTTCAAGGGGTGAGGAGACCCCACCGTATCCAGAAGGAGATTCCAACTCCAGGGCAAGAGACTGGGGGGAGCACAAGCTAGCTCCATCAAGATGGGAAACCAAGGCTGGGCCCTCCAATACGGAGCGATCAAAACCATTTCTGCTTCCTGTCTCTGAAGATACGCTAGGACCCTGGGAATCATTACAAAAGGAGGAAATGCATAAGAGAGGAAAGAAGTCAAATCTTGGAGGAAAGCATCGGTTGCCCTCGCTTCCGGATCCGGACGCCAACTGAAGTACGTGGGGATTCGAGAATTCAGACGGGAACAAACAGATCGATTGTGCACGGACCCCACATCATCATGATAGCCCTGAAAACTCGCAGGTGTAACCTCCAGTTGCTGGAATCTGTCAAGTGACGGGAATGCCAATCCGCAATCACATTCCGCTGACCCAGAAGATATTCCGCTGTCACCGAAATGTGATTGTGAAGACAATAATGCCAAAAGTCTTTGGCAATCTCCTTCCATAAAGGAGAACGGGTCCCCCCCAGCTTGTTCACGTACCGAACCGCTGACACATTGTCCATCCTGAGAAGAATGCAATATTTTGCTTTGCCCGCGGTGAAGCTGCAAATCGCAAAAGAGCCCGCTAAGAGCTCCAGGCAATTGATATGCAGAGATAGTTCCTGCTGGGACCAGCATAGATATGGGGCAGCAACGAGCCCCCCAACCCCATAGACTGGCATCCTCTTCTATGATCAGGTCCGGGGAGCAGGGAAAAATGGCTCTCCCATTCCATGCTTCCATGTGATATAACCCCCAAGAAATTTCCATCTTCGCCTCCTCTGAGGGGGAACTGACTGGGAGTAAGACAAGCCCTTGTTCAGGTGCATGATCTTGATGGTTTGAAGGGACCTGTAATGTAGGGGTCCCGAAAATATCATTTGAATAGAAGAAGCTAGCAACCCCACCAGACGGGCTAGGGACCTCAATGATATAGTCTTCCTGGACAAGGCTAGTCTCAATTCTTTCTTGATATTCCTCACCTTTGTTGGAGGAAGAATCAACCGAGCTGAAGGGCAGTCCACCAAGAAACCTAGGAATTCTATAGATTGAGAAGGGATTAGAATGGATTTTTGGATGTTGATGACAAAGCCTAGGTCTTGAAGGAGAGAGATCGCCCGTTCCAAATGGATCATAACCGTCTGGGGAGATTGGGAAACATAATTATTTTGTTGTCTAGATAAATGATGAGGCGAACGCCCCTGGCTCTCAGACATTCCACCCCTGGCCTCATCAGTTTCATGCTGCACCACGGGGCTGACGAAAGGCCAAATATAAGAACCTTGAATATGTAGATCTTCCCTTCCCAAAGAAACTAGAGGAAACGTTTGTGGGGAGGGAAGATAGGAACGGAAGGATAAGCATCTTTCAGGTCCAGATGGGCCATTCCATCTCCAGTCCGGAGAATGTCCCATACTAAATGGATGCCCTCCATTTTGAAATGGCGATACAGGATCCACTGATTGAATTCCTTTAGATTGAGGACAGATGTTGAGCCTCCACCTTTCTTGTCTAGTAGAAAAATGGGACTCACAAACCCTCAGGGGTGTAACACTGATTCCTCTATTGCATCCTTGGATAGAAGTGCCAGTATCTCTTTTTGAATGATGATCTGATCTGAGAGGGAAAAATACAGAGTGCTGGGAAAAGGAAGTTGAAGGGGAGACTGAAAGAATTCTATTTTGAATCCCCGAACGGATTCTAGCACCCAATTGTGAAAGAAACATTGAGTGCGACCCACTAAAGAAACTTCTTCCCACTGAATAATTCTCACCTTCAGAGGTGGATTCCTGGATGGCTGCTGCAGTGCCCCTGAATCTTCCTCTATGGAAGCAGCCTCTGAAAGAACTTCTGGAAGAGTAGAAGAGGGAGGCTAGGTCTTGAGAGCCACCTCTACCTCTGTGACCCTGGAAGCTGTCTCTGGTTGGATTCTGGTAACCTCGGCCGAACGGTCGCCCCCTGAAGCGTCCGGCCCAGGAAAAAAGAGGTCACAGAGCTCTCTTGATGGAGCCTTGAACTTTGTCTAAACTAGAAAAGGTTCAGACGAACTTAGAAGGTTCCTTGAGAAAGGGAACTCCAAATAAAAGGCCTTGAGCTGCTGGACCCGTTTCAGAGGAAGCTAGATCAGCCAATTTAGGGTCAAGTTTCATAAGAATAGAACAACAGAGTTCATTAGAAATGGCACAGTTAGTATTGCCCAAAAGACATATTGCACGTTGAGACCAACCAATCAGAGTGCATCAATAGGAGAGTTAGATGCCTTTGCCTGATATGCAATTTCCAGGATCTTAATTAGTGGACCTGATAAGTCTAAAAGCTTGTCCTGACAGGATTTCCAAGCCCTATCGATACCCTTCTTAGGGTCTTTAGTGTACTTCTTCTGGTAGGTCACCATAGATGGGTCTATCTCAGTAGTCTCTGCCACCTTGTCGGGAAGATCAGGTCTGGGGCATTCAAAACGCAAACGTGTGCGAACCTCCTTATCGAACTCCTGTTGAATGTGCATCCTCACATAATCAGAAGCTTCAAGGGGAGGAAGCCAGGCTGTAGATCTGGGGAGTATAATATCACCCGGTTCAAAAGTTAACAGGTTAGCCTGCTTAGGATTGGAAGTATGATGGGTTTTTCCCTTACGCTTGAGTGGAGGATGCAAATCAGTTTTTGACGTACCCTGAGAATAGGAGGCATCGGAGCCATCTGACAACTCTTCAGAGCGGGGTTCAGCAGGCATACTATAGGGGTGCTCATTAGCCAAAGAAACCGAGATTTTTTGAAAGGCTTCAGAGTGAATCTCTTTAGTTCAGTGGTTCCCAACCTGTGGTCCGGGGACCCCTGGGGTTCCTTGAAGCCTCCTCAAGGGTTCTGCGACTGCGTAGAAAATTAAGTAATATTAACAGATTAGGTACCCAGCTTTCAGTAATGACTCAGTAGGAGTCCCCGGGTTCCAATAATGATTCAGTGGGGGTCCCCGGGTTCCAGTATTGATAATGTGGGGGTCCATAGAGGTCAAAAGGTTGGAACCACTGCTTTAGATGGTCGAGTCGTGGACTCATCACTAAGACCTCCGGCGGGAGAAAGCCAGCCTTTTTGCTGATCAAATCTGTAAAGGTGGTTCTTCAATGGAGTAATAGCCTTTGCCAAGGCATCATTAACGGTTTGGTGCATGCCTGCGTCCAAAGCTTGCACCAGATCCTGTTCAAAGGAACCTGTGTGAGTTTCTTCAAAATAATAATTTTCATCCCCCTCTTGGAAAGAGTGGTGAAAGCAACTCAAAATAGTAAGAAAATATACATCTTTAAATACATATATATATGGAAATATGTGTATATATAGTGCAAATCACCACTGTGACCAAGGGGGGAGGATCCAAGGGGGAGCTGTAAGTTTTGACCCCAAAATGCGGCAAGAAATAGAAATAGAGTGTGGAGGGAAAACTCAACAGCTCTAGGCAAAGCCTATATACATTTTACAACCCTGGGAGTAACAACAAGCAGGGCGTTCAGAGGAGCACAGGGGACAGAAGTCCATAATAAAACTGAAGACCCAGAGCGTACAGAACTCCAGAAAACACGTGGGTAAAAGCGCACTGAAGCTTATGGGGCGCACGAGCTGGGAATTCCCTTAAGAGAGGGAAAAATGTATCGGACGGCTTGCATGCACCGATGTGCGCAATCAAAGATAAAAATAGGACTGCGTGGCGAGGCTGCGCAGTCCGGGGTCCCAGAGAAAACAAATACCGCTCCAGTCAATTCAGGCCCAAGCCGTCCGGTGAACAAATATAACGAAAGAAAAGTTAAATACCAATGTTACATACACATGGCAGGAAATCGGAAATGAAAGCCCGCGAGACACGCATATAAATCAACACTATTTACAATAAAGAAAGACAATCATGCTAAGGAAAGAAGTATACACTTAACTGGCTGCGAAGAAGCAAAGAAAGAGGAAGAGTCTTTGTGTCAGGATGGTTTTATAGGGTTGGACTCTATGGTTGTTATGGTACTATGGTGGGTTCATGGGATTTGTAGTTTTTTGCTAAAGAGCTTTCTAATTGGCTGCTGAAGTTTTATTAAAGCATAGAAAGAGAAGCATAATCTGATCCTCTGGTCCTGACATAGAATTCGATAATGAGGAATGTGTTAGAGCAATCTCCCTATAAGGAATGTGTTAGAGCAGTGCACCAATAGTTCAAACTGTGAAGCTCTGGTCTATTGGCATTGCGAATCAAACTTACAATATGTTTTTCAGTTTGGTTCATGTTTGCTTTAAACCTGTGTTCAACTTTTGTGAACTTTCATGACTGACTGTTTCCTTTCAGAATGTGATTTTATTAATTTCTTAAGCTTCATAAGAGTACAGGATACCCATTTCCTGGATGGACTATAGAGTTAACTCTGCCAGACCATGTCTATTGGCTGCCTCGTGAAATTAGTATTTAATAAATCTGTGTCTCTTTTCGGAAAGACAACTCACCCTATGGTTCTTCTGAGTGAGAAACCACCATCTTTTAGAGGGAGTGAACAATGGACTGTTGAAATTGTTTTATTGTTAATTAACACCAGAAATCAGATCACGCAATTGACAAAAGAATGAGCGTCAGAATTCTGTCCCAATATGTTTAAGAATTCTGCAATCACCAGAAGTTAGCCTTATAAAACACAGCTCCACCGCACTTATCTCATAGCGTTGCTTTGAAAAGTGAAGACATCAAGAGGATTACCTGTTGGAGAATTCCTCTCTACCTGCAAAGGAACTGGTGAATGTTATTCCGGCTCCTTCTTGAATGTTTGACCCTGAAAAGCTACTTTCAGGGAAGCTTTCTCCATGTCATCCTTCAAGGAGAGTTGGGTCAAGGGTCTCTCTGGAAGAAGAAAAGAGCAATGCCAGTTGAAAAACTGTTTTGATCTGTCATACTGGCTTAAGGAAAAATCCTTTTTTGTCAACTGAGTCTGTGGGCTTAAGATTTGGGGAAATTCAGGGCACCAGAACTGAAATTACATATTTACAGAACATTTGCTACAAGTTATGAAAGTTTCATTTCTAGAGGATAAAGAATATATGGCAAGACTAACTGATCAAGAGGCAAGATTGGCGAGCATTGTTTCCTGGTTTTTCCTGTTGGGAACTTTTGTCACAAGAATCAAGGGTTCAAGAGCATTTGACCTTGTAAAACCCCTGCCCACGACATTCTGCAGCTTTCCTGCTGTTGAGTTCTGTCCTGTAGAATTCAGAAGATAAGCCGAGAGTCCATGGGAAGGTGGGAATTTGTGCTTTATTTACACATCCATAATTTTACATCTGGTGGAAATTCTACATGCAGCTACTTAGAACATTTATGAAATATTTTCTGAGATATTTCTTGGATTCTTTGCAGTGGTGTCCGGTGAGCTTTCAAAAGTGGTGATGCTTAAGTTCATGCATGTGAATGCATGCTATGAGCAAAGGGAGAAAGTCCGACTTCTGTTAATGGGTTGGAAGAAGCTTTTGGAAAAAATGGTAAAATGATGCGTTCTCTGTACAATTTCTACCTAAGAATCCAGGGGTGGTAAAGGGGATCCGTAAATATTCAAACACTTTTACAATATGCTAATCAAGACTTATCATCTCTAATGGGGTTGGGGTTACCCTTTTTCATGAAAACCTTTAAAAATGTGGCAAAACTATGCAGTTTTCAGCACGTTTCTCTACTAATTGGCTACTTGGCCTGTGTCAGAGTGTAGTGTGTGACTAGCCATGGCAAAGTTTTGTTTTTACTTTATTTTAGAGAAATGACTGCATTTGCCTACATTCCTACTAGTAGTAAGAACCTACATTTTGCAAGTGTAGCGCACCCAAAAGTTTCAGTAGCTAGGAAAGTTCCATTTACTGTCCTAGGTCATTGGGAATAGACACAATGTGGTTCATTTAGCATATTGATGCTATGCACGCTAGGCCCTTTTGGTTCTGTGCGGACTCTGTACTTGAACCACATGCTATGCAAGGAGGTGTCAGGGTGTAGTTGTGGGAAAAATGATGTAATGGTGTGTGCATGAAGGGATGTTGGAGAATAAAGACATGTTCAACCTCAGCTCTTCTCTGTGGCATAATCTATTTGCATGCTCCAGGGCAGGGGAAGATGCTACAACTGGCAATGAGTAGGGGTTTTTGAACCTGTAGAAAACAAGACTACTCCCCCTGACAATTTGCAATGGTACAGCAAACTACTTGTGCATGCTGTGTGTGCCCAGAATCGATGCAAAGCGGTCTGCATCCAGCACACATGGAGTAAAAGCTCTGCTCTAGCCCATACACAGCCACAGAAGCAATCAAAGGCCCTGCAGAGGAGCATTTTCAAAAGGCCCGCCAATACCACTGGTGAGGTTGTCAGCAGAGATGCCAAACTAGGCCCCAAACATAGAGCATTTATTCCGACAGAACAAGAAAAGGACCATAACACCAACAAGGTAAGAGAATCAGAGAGCATAGTCACAATGAGGGGGGGGGCTGAAGCACACTGCAACACAGGCCTCGGCATGCAACTGATGTTTACAGAAGTCGTCAGAGCCACCCTGTACAACAACATCAGTTGAACGACCTGATAATGCAATGGTGACAGAAGGGAGAGTGAAATACAATACAGCGATGTTCTTGAAGCCACCCCCGTTGTTGAACACATCCAAGAGACATTACATTGGTGCCAGGTGGATTGCATGGACTGAAACATCTGATGACTTCATAGGTGCACTAGAGGAGGGAGATGATAAGAAAATCATGAAATATTTGAAAAACCTTGCAGGTGATGGAGTGAAAGAAGTGCTAAAGAAAGTTTCACAGACTGATATAACACTGTATCGAGTGGTGAAAGAAACTCTCAAAGCCAAGTTCAATCCAATGTCAAATGTTGAATATGAAAGATATATCTTCAACCAAGCATGACAACAGACTGGTGAAACAATGGATGAGTTTGCTGAGAGACTTTATGGACTCATTAAACATTGCAAGTACTGTGACTTTACAGATGAAGAAGTAATGCACCATAGAATCATTGATGGCTGCCTTTCAGATTCTTTTAGAAGGCGCATGATGAGAGAGACACTCAGGCCCTCAGTATGACATTGGCGGTAAGTACCGCTTACCGCCATGCTGACTGCCGCCAACTTACCGCTGCCGCAGCAGATTACCACCACCCATATAATGACCCACACATAGCAATCTGTCACTATACAGCCACACACAAGTCGCCAGCCCAAAGGTCAGTGATCAACTGGCGGTAGCAAAACCCACACCATTACACCAACAGAACTAAGCCCACAGCATTATGACCCACGTATCACTGCGGCAGACATTCAATGGTGGTAAACCATTGGCACTACATACCACCACACTCAAAATACGCACACACATACAAAACAACACTACATTGGACAATTTGAATAACACGCACCTGACACCTATACACACACCACACCCACACCACTATAAAACACACACCCACATTCCCCACAACCCTTTACAACTAAAAACAACTGCCACAAGAGAGATAGCATGACCACAGACATGACCATAGCCACACATCACCATCACCTATATACCATCCACGCACCTTACATCACATACCTCAACACATCACCCCACACACACTCACCCATACCATTCACACTACACCCATGGCATCACAACAACCCCCCAGGTTCCCTGAGGAGAAGCTAAGGGTCATGATAGAGGAAATCATCAGGGCAGAGCCACAGCTATTCAGATCACAGGTGCAACAGACATCCATTGCAAGGAAGATGGAGCTATGGTGGAGAATCGTGGGCAGGGTCAACGCCATGGAACATCACCCCAGAACAAGGTATGACATCAGGAAGAGGTGGAATGACCTACGGGGGAAGGTGCGCTCCACAGCAGCAAGACACCAAATAGCTGTACAGAGGACTGGCGGTGGACCCCTACCTCCTCCCCCACAACTAACAACATGGGAGGAGCACGTCTTAGCAATCATGCATCCTGAGGGCCTGGCAGGAGTAGGAGAAGGACTGGACTCTGGTAAGTCAACTCTCTATTACTATCACCCCCCCCTACCTGCATTCCATCACAAATCCCCACCCTTACCCTCGCTCCCATCACTCCACCACCCCACACACACCCCACCATCACAACCCACCCATCCCAATACTAAGCCCTGCATGTAACCCCAATGCACGGACCCCCATCACAGACCTGCATGGACACCCATCACTAAAGCATGCACAATAGAGAGAATCACCTACCCACAAAATAACTACTCACACAAGGCAAAGCTGACAGGGCAATAACAACCACGGAGGGCAACACACCCATGCATAAGATGACACATACAGAAACAATAACACTGCATTTACATCCCAAAAGGTTCCCCACCTAACGTCACCGGAGAGGAGGTGCCAGCAACATCCAGCCCCCCCCAGAAGAGGTCCACAGTGATGACAGCAGCTCTGGATGCCTGGATCTGGATGCCCAACCTGGCCCATCGGGGACCTCCGGACAGTCGGTAACCCAGGCACAGTCCCATACCACCACAGATTCTCCCCCCTCAGGAAACATGAGCACAGTACCCACCCAGTGGGCCCATACCTCTGTCCCCAGGACAGGTCAATCAGCCGTGTGTCCACCACTACAGGGACCCCAGGCCACCCCACAAACACAGGACAATCAGGGACCTGGGGTCAGTGGCAGTGGGCACACGGTTCAAAGGACAGAGGCACAGGACAACAAGGAAGCTGGGAGGACTGCTGTGCGATGGGGAAGGACAGGCCCAGGGAACCGACTCTCCAGGAGGCACTCACCAACATCCTGGGAGCATACCACGATTCCCAGGAGACGATGGGCCAGATGCTGGACAAGTTGCAGGAGGCCCAGTGGCTGCAGGAGGGACAGTACCTGGGGATCGGGGAGGACTTGAGGGACATCAGCACCACCCTGGTCACCATTGCAGGGGTGCTGGCAAACATGGCCAACACCATGAGGGAGGCAGTGGCACACCAGCGGGCCCCTGACACTAGCCATACCGATGAACAGCCTTCCAGCTCTGCTGCCACTAGTGGACAGGAGGACCCGCCACAGGAACAAGAGGCTATCAGCACCTCACCCCCTGCAGAAGGAGAACCACCCTGCAAACAGTCCCTGCGATGCAGGCATAAGCCAGAGACCATTGACAAGACCCCCACCAGGAAATAAGACTCTCCTGATTGTCACCCTTGTGTCCCACTCTGTTACCCTGTCCACCTTGAACTGCCATTGCTCCACTTCCTATGCCACCTTGGACAATGCACCTGTGACACAAATACACTGGACTGTTATCTGGACATCCCTCCACCATCACCCCAGCCCATTGCACATCCCCCTATGCTTATTAGCACTTAAATAAACACCATTTGAATAAATACAAGTAAATGATTGAACTATGTATTTGTTTAACAAGCTTTGAACCCTGCAATACAACTGTACAATAATGTATACATAGGAATGACCTGTAGTAGGCTGCAGTCAACACACCAGGAGCGATAATAGGGCACAAATATCTGAAAATAGAGATGCCAAAGGCTACGATAAGTGGCCATAGAAGTGGGAAAATCAGCCTGCCAGTGACAATGTCAAACAGAAAACTGTCAATGTAAAGTGAAATTACAGTGTCTTACCTGTGTGTCATTGGAAGTATTGTCGTATTATAGCACTTCTGTCATCCTCATCCTCTGCATCCTCATCTTCACTGTCCTCAAGGTCCACTGCTGCCACACGCCCATCTCCAGCCTCATCCTCTTGCAGAAAAAGCAACTGGCGACCTAAGGCAAGGTTGTGGAACATACAGCATGCCTAGTTGATCTGGCACACTTTCTTGGGTGAGTGGTACAGGGATACACCTGTTAGATGGATGCAACAAAACCTGGCCTTCAGGAGTTTGAATGTCCTTTCTATTGTTCTTCTTGTTTGCCCATGTGCCTCATTGTAACGTTCCTCTGCCCTTGTCCTGGGATTCCTCACAGGGGCCGGTAGCCATGGGAGGTTGGGGTAACCAAAGTCACTTGGAAGTATTGAGGGACAACTGTCAGACTCACACTAACCCTTAGGCTCCACACCTTACCCATACACCAACACCTACTGGGTGGGAACCAGGGCAACCTATTAGCCACAACCTGTGCCTCTGGAATTGAGCCATCACATATAGGATGCTGCTATTCCTCAGGATAAAGGCATCATGCACCGACCCAGGATACTTTGCATTGACATGGGAGATGTACTGGTACGGCAGGCACACTATCTACAAATTCATTGAGTGAAAGCTCTGTTGATTTCTGAACACCTGTTCATTAATCTGGGGGGGGGGGGGGAATGCAATATGTGTACCATCTATTGGCCCAATAATGTTGGGGATACGTCCCATTGCATAGAAATCTGCTTTCACTGTGGCCAAATCCTCCACCGGGGGAAAACAATGTAGCTGCGCATGAGATTAATCAGGGCAGACAACACTCTGGTCAGCACTATTGAGAACATTGGCTGAGACATTCCTGCTGCCAAGCCCACTGTCACTTAGAAGGAGCCAGTTGCCAGGAAAGGGAGCACTGCTAGCACTTGCACAAGAAGGGGGGATCTCCGTGGGCTAACGGATAGCAGATATCAGGTCAGGTTCCAATTGGGCACACAGCTCTGTGATTGTGGCCCTGTCCAGTCTATAGGTGAGGATAATGTGCCTGCCCTCCATTGTTGCCAAGTCCACCAGGGGCCTGTACACGGGGGGATGTCTCTATCTCTTATTTAGCCGTAGCAGTTGCAATCTAGGGGGCAAACGGTGAGCAGCTGGTCAGTATTCCATATTTCCAAACACTACACTGCATAGCATGTTGTGACTGTAACAGTATTTTGTTGCATAGGCCCAAATGGTGCTTATGTGTACTGTGATGCAGTTAGGAGGGACAGGCGAAAATGAGGTATAAACACTGATATTGTGCACCGTTTCGGGAGACAGGAGAGAACCGCCCTGCAACTCCTCATTGGATACCATTGAGCCCTGTGGGTTAGAGTGGCCAATGGTGATGTATGCCGGCGGTGACAGTACGCACTGTGTGGACGTGACAGCCATTTTCTATCTGTTCACTCACTTGCTACCTGACCTTCAACCGGAGAGGACCTACACTGCAAGTGTTGCTATGACCTGTGTCTGGAAACGACCATGGCTCGTGTCACTGGGGAAAGGGCCCCTGCCTTAACCGCTGCGGAGTTGGAGAGACTGGTGGATGGGGTCCTACCCCAGTACCGACTGCTGTATGGGCCTCCAGACCAACAGGTGAGTACACTGTGAGCACGATGCATTGGGCATGGATGCATGGAGTACTGTGTGTGAGGACCTCGTGTAGGGGGGGTTGGTGGAAGGACCCTGGGCAGCGTGCTGCATGTATGGTGGGCAATGTCTGTGCATAAGGGGATTTGAGGGCTATGGTGGGCCATGATTGTAACAGCAGGATGGTCTAACTGATACCTTTTCCTATGTGTATTTCTCTGCAGGTCAGTGCCCATCAAAAATAGGGCATATGGTGTGCCATCGCCAAGGGCGTGGGGACCCTGGGGGTCTACGGCAGCTGGAGCACCCACTGTCGGAAATGATGGGAGGACCTGAGACGCTGGGCATGGAGGACGGCGAAAGCCCAGCTGGGTATGGCCTCCCAATGAGGAAGGGGTGCCTGTCGAACCCTGACCCCACTGATGGCCCACATACTGGCAGTGGCCTATCTGGAGCTCGAGGGGCGCTTGGGCGTATCACAGCAGCCACAAGGGTGTGAGTACAGTGCCCATCATCACTACTTGCGTGTGGTGGGGTGGCATCCGGGTGGGGGATGTGGGCCTGTGGGTGTCCCTAGGCCAGGCCGGACTTTTCAGGGTAGAGCCCATGTTGGGCAGGGTGTGATATACATCTCCTCCAACCAAGCTAGTAGACATCTACTACTGGGCAGGTGTCTGTGGGTCTCAGGTCTCTGCCCACCCCAACTACAGGTACAGCCTCCACCCCCTGTACCAACACCGCCCTCCCAGCAGCCCCTCTGCGTGTTTCCCGAGCCCGCTCACCCAAGAGGGTAGGCATCTCCTTCACCCCAGGCACCTCAGGCCCTGCCCCAGTTAGCGATGCTGCTCTGAGTGAGGAGGCTATTGACCTCCTGTGATCCATCTCTGTTGGGCAGTCAACCATTGTGAATGCCATCCAGGGGCTGACAGCCCATTTGCAACACACAAATGTATTCCTGGAGGGCATTCACTCTGGCATGGTGGACCAACAGATATCAACTCAGGCTCTGGCCTCCTCCCTGATGGCAGCCATTGTCCCTGTTTCTAGCCTTCCCCCACCAGCCTCCTCTGCCCAATCCCATTCCCCTCAACCCAAACCTATCCCAAGCACACAGGCAGACCAGCATGCACCCAGGACAGCACATAGGAGTGGTTCAGGCAGACACAAGCACCACACACAATCCCACAGGCACTCACACAAACACCATCCAGATGCAGACATACCAACATCCACTGCCTCCACTGTGTCCCCCTCCTCCTCGTCATCCACCTCCCTCCCAGTTGCATCTATACTCACACCTACATACACTACATCCTCATCCACTACCACCATCACGCCTATCCCTACATGTCCCTCACTGTCAGTCACCACCCCCACATCCATGTGCACGTCCCCTGTGTCCTCTCTCACTCTGTTGGTGCCCCCTACTCCCAAAGTACACAAATGCAAGCACTCAGACACCCAACAGCCATCCACCTCACAACAGCATCCAGCCCATGCACCTGCACCCAAACACAGCAGACAGACACCTCCTACAACCACTTTCTCTTCCTCCACTCCCAAACCTCCACCCTCTTCCTGCCCCAATGTCTCTAAGAAGCTTTTCCTCTCCATCCTTGAACTCTTCCCTACCACTCCCCCCGTCCTTCTTGTCGGGCCAGGTTGGTCAAAACCCAGGCGAGCACCTCAGCCACCAAGTCCACGGCCACAGTAGGGTCGACAGCTACTGCAGGTGTGAGAGGATCCGGGGCACAAGGCAGCAACACTGACAGGGTGCCTGCACCAGGTGCATCAAGGAAGGGCAAGGAGGCACCACCAGCAACGTCTAGGAAGGGCAAGGAGGCACCACCAGCTGCAGGAGGGAAGGGCAAGGGAAAATCCCCGCCTGCTGACAGGAATGGCAAGGTGCCTGCACCAGGCAGGAAGGACAGGAGGCCTGGCGCTGGGACTCCCCCCACCACTGCCAGCACTGCCACCAGCACCACCACCAGCACCACTGCCAGCAGCAGCAGCCCCAGTCGGCAGCCATCCAAGGCTGCAGGGGAAGGGCTGGAGCCTCCCCCCACCACTGCCAGCACCGCCACCAGCACCACTGCCAGCAGCAGCCCCAGTGGGCAGCCGTCCGAGGCTGTAGGGAAAGGCCTGGAGCCTCACCCCACCACCACCACAATGCAACTAGCACCACTGCCAGCAGCTGCAGCCTCAGGGGGCAGCCGTCTGAGGCTGCAGAGGAAGGGCTGGAGCCTCCCCCCACCACTGCCAGCGCCACCACCAACACTACTGCCAGCCCCGCCACCAGCACCACTGCCATCAGCAATAGTCCCAGTGAGCAGCCATCAAAGGCTGCAGGGGATGGGCTGGAGCCTCCCCCCAACCACTGTCAGCCCGACACCAGCATCGCCACTGCCACTGCCACCACTGACCAGCTGTCACCGCCGGCAGACTGTGAGTAGTCCTGCCTCCATGGGCTGTTGTGCGTCCTGGCAAAGCATTTGGGTCTGACACCCAGGTGAGAGACTGTGACCTTGCGCTCCCCAAGATCTGTATCACAAGGCACAATGACCCCTCCAGAACCAGTGGAAGAAGCCATCCACTCACCCCATCCTTCCCAGGATGAAGCACACTGGGCACAAGGCCTTCTCCAGAACCAGTGGAAGAAGCCATACACTCACCCCATCCTTCTGAGGGTGAAACACACTGGGCACAGGACCCCTCCAGAACTAGTGGAAGAAGCCGTACACTCACCCCATCCTTCCCAGGATGAAGCATATTGGGCACAAGGCCCCCTCCAGAACCAATGGAAGAATCCATCCACCCACCCCATCCTTCCCAGGATGAAGCACACTTGGCACAATGCCCCCTCCAGAACCAGTGGAGAAGCCATCTACGAGAGAGACTTTGGCCTTTCACTTCCCAGGACCAAGCAGTGGGCAAATCACCCACTTGAGAGACTGTGGCTTTGCAATCCCCGGGACCAAGTAGTGGGCAAACCTCCCACTTGAGAGACTGTGGCCTTGCACTCCCCAGGACCAAGCAGTGGGTAAACCACCCACTTGTGAGACTGTGGCCTTGCACTCCCCAAGACCAAACACAGGGCATGTTGCCCCCTCCAGAGCATGTGGGCAACCCACCCACTTGATAGACTGTGGCCTTGAACTCTCCAGGACATCGCACAGGGCTTGTAGCCCCCCTCCAGGACCAGTGGTGTTGTAGCATCTTCCGTCTGAGGTGCCCCCTTATTCCCCGTCCACCTGAGGTGCCTGTGTATTTTCGATCTGATGCTCCTCCAGTGTTCTCTCCGTGTTGTTGCAGGAGTGAGGTGGGGCCTTGGCTTATGTGATGTGGCCCTGTGGCCCACGGACACTGAGGACTGGGCAGTGTCCCTACATTTGTACATATGTATATACGTTTGTATTTTGATGCACTTATTCATGTTATTTTATCGTATTACAGTCAATTTCTTCCACTTATCTTGTCCTTGCATTATTCTTGAGGGGTACGGGGTGGGTATGTAATGTTTGTGCATCTGATTGTATGTATGGTGTTGGGGTGGGGGGGTGGCGTGTTGCGTGTGTGTGTCACTCTCTTTTTTTTCTCCCCCTTCCCTTGTGTGCTAGGCGGCAGTACTCACCGTGGTCATCTTCGCCGGCGTTGCTGCTCATAATGCAGGAAAAGGTAAACGAGCATGGAAATATGTGCAGCTCAGGCTCCATGGCATATTGGTTGTTCCCTGAGTCTCCAGAGGTGAATCCTTTGACATCTGTGTTCTGTTTCCGCCGTGCTTTTGATGTCGTTGGTACTGCCCCGGAAAAGGTGGCGGATTGGCCTGTTGTAATAGTGTGGGCGTGTAGCAGTAGGTGTGGCGATAGTAAGGACTAGGAGGCTCGAGTGTGTTAGAGATAAGGAGTTTTATTTAAAACTCTTTTACGTTGTGAAAAAGTGATTAATATTCTAGGGCTGTCAGGCTCTCCCTGATGGAATGTCTCTTCTCTCCTTTATGGGTCTCCTCTTGACTGGCGCAGGTTTTTCCTGTGGACTCCCAGGCGCACCGGAAAATAAGAGGAATGGAGATATGGGTAAGTCGGGGTGGTATATATGTACTGTTAGGACTAATAGTACAAAAAGGTAAGGAGAGAGAGAGAGAGAGAGAGATAGAGAGAGAGAGAGAGAGAGAGAGAGAGACAGAGACAGAGACAGAGAGAGAGAGCTCCGACCTTTGTGAAAGGTGTAGAATGTGAAAAATCCGAGGTCAGGAAAACAGTCACCTCTTAGTGTCTTCCCAGTGATAGGTTATACTCGCTTGGTGCCAGTGGTTCCTTCTCTGTGGTGCCTTTAACTCTCCAATATCTATTATTTCCCTTCCTTCCCCTCTTAATCTCTCTTCCCTCCCCCTCCCTGGATCACCTCTCCCCTCCCCTCTCCTGACCTCCCCCTCCCCTTTAGCCTGAGGTTGTCCTTTAGAAAGGACCGTACCTGGTGTAGCCACGTACCAGCGGATTTCTCATCCTCCGGATCCTCGCTGGATATCCAACTCGCCTTGGTTGCTGGTTTTCTGGGTTTCTTCGTTCTGCCGCCTTTTTTCTGGGTCCTCGGGTCATTCGTTTCTCCTCTCGGCTCCTCCGTCGGCGTCTTCACTTCTTTTCGCGTACCTCGCGCGAAGTCCGTCTTCGCTTTCTATACCTTCGGGAACCCGGATATCCGGGTTCCCAATGCTGGTGTCGGCGTCTTTGTTGTCATGACGCCCGGGTGGAACGGCGTTCTCGAAGGAGAATCAGGACGCCATTCCTGATTTGGTGCCGTCAGTAGACGGTATATCCGACAGCCGGCTACACACCCCATCCCAAGATCGGGACTGATACAGTTCCGAAGAACCAGGAAAACGAGACAAGTAGTCAGCAGGTCCCTGGAGAGCACTCGGAATATGACGGACCTGGAAAGAGAAGGGCTGAAGTTCCATAAACCAACGAAGGATTCGGGAGTTGGAGTCTTTATTGGAAGCCAACCAAGTCAAGGAAGCATGGTCAGTAAACAGCACAAAAGGACTGCCTAGTAGATAGTACTAAAAGTTTTCCACCGCCCACTTGATCGCCAGACATTCACGTTCAATAATCGGGTAGTTACATTCTCGGGGTAACAATTTCCGACTGATGTACACAATGGGGTGGTCAAGGCCCTCGTCGTCGGGTTGGGAAAGAACTGCCCCCAACCCCACATCCGAGACATCCGTATGGAGATGGAAAACCTTAGAAAAGTCAGGACACTGCAAAACCGGTTCTGTGGTAAGGCACGATTTCAACTTATGAAAACTAGCCAGTTGTTCGTCAGACAGGGATGTAATTTTCGATGGGAGGTGTTTCTTGAGAAGGTCAGTGAGTGGAGCGGCTAAGATAGAATATCGAGGTATAAACCGACGATAATACCCGATTAACCCCAGAAAGGATCGAAGTTCCCGTTTAGTTGTGGGGTTAGGAACCTGTTGGATGGCCTCGATCTTGTTTTTTTGAGGTCGGAGCTGACCCTGTCCTATAAAATACCCCAGATAAGCAATGTGGTCATAACCCAGGTGGCATTTCTTTGGGTTGGCTGTGAGACCTGCTGTGTGTAGTGCTTGGAAGATTTCATGGAGATGGAGGAGATGGTCTTCCCAGGTGTTGCTGAAAACTGCAATATCATCTAAATATGCAGCAGCATATTTGTGAAAAGGTCTCAAAAGGTGGTCCATTAGCCTTTGGAATGTGGCTGGGGCCCCGTGGAGCCTGAATGGAAGCACCGTAAAATGGTAGAGTCCTGAATGAGTGGAGAAAGCAGTTTTCTCTTTATCAGCTGGAGCGAGGGGTATTTGCCAGTACCCTTTGGTCAAATCGAGTGTTGACATATATCGGGATTTCCCCAGTCGTTCCAATAAGTCATCCACCCTGGGAATTGGGTACATGTCAAATAATGAAATTTCATTTAGTCGGCGGAAGTCGATACAGAATCGTATCGACCCATCCGGTTTTGGGACAAGGACAACGGGCGAACACCAGGGGCTTGTCGATGGCTCTATTACTTTCAATTTTAACATAGCTTGTACTTCTTCTTCTATTAAATGTCGGCGAGCTTCGGGGATACGGTAAGGACGTAACCGTATTACTTTCCCCTCAGGGGTTCTGATGCGGTGTTGGATTAGATGGGTTTTACCGGGGATTCCTGAGAAAAACTGGCTATGGTGTTTTAATAGGGTTTTTAGCTGGTTCATCTGCTCTTCTGTGAGGTTGACATTAATATGGGGTCTCTCTATAGTTACATTGTTGGTCGTAGGGCACAACTCCATATTCAGATGTTCCTGTGGGGTTATTAGGAAACCAGTAGCTGACTGGTTTGTTGCTATAGTGGGCTCTTCCCATTTTTTTAACAGATTAACATGGTAAATCTGAGTTCTCTTGGGTTGTTTGGACAGTTCTATCACGTAAGTAACTGGGGAGATAGCTTGTATTACAGTATATGGACCCTGCCTTCTGGCTAGAAGTTTATTATCTGAACAAGGTCTTAATATCAGAACCTTATCATTCGGTTGAAAATACCGGGTTTTTGTTCCTCTGTCATAATACTTCTTTTGTGTGGTTTGTGCTTTCTCTAGATGTTTACGTACGTCTTCCCATACGGATTGCAGGTGTGTTTTCAGGTTGTATACGTATTCTAATAGGGGTTTTTCTTCCTCTCCCTCTTCTTCACACAATTCCGCTGCCATGTCTAGCAGACTATGAGGTTGTCGCCCGAAGACAAGCTCAAAGGGGCTATGTCCTGTTGAAGCCTGTTCATGTGTTCTTATAGCATATAAGACTAAAGAAAGCTGTTGGTCCCAATCTCGTCCAGATTCAGAGACCGTTTTTCGTAGTAGTGTTTTTATAGTGCGGTTATACCGCTCAACCAAACCGTCTGTCTGGGGGTGATAAACAGAGGTCTTGATTTGCTTGATCCCAAGGATCTTACAGATATTACCCATTAGTGAAGACATAAAAGGTGTTCCCTGATCAGTCAGGATTTCCTGGGGAAATCCGACTCTAGAAAAGAAAGTGATCATAGCTTGGGCTACGTTTTTAGAGGTCATACTAGTAAGGGGTATAGCCTCAGGATACCTTGTAGCATAATCAACTAAAACTAGAATGTATGTGTGACCTTTTGTAGACGGAAGGAGTGGACCTACTAAGTCCATGCCGATCCGCGAGAACGGAACTTCAATAATAGGAAGAGGTTGTAGGGGTGCTTTCCTGTGGGGTCCCGGATCTATTACCTGGCACCGGGGACACTGGGCACAATACTGTCGAAGTTGGGCATAAACTCCGGGCCAATAAAACCTCCTCAGTAAATATTCTTTGTTTTTTTCCCTACCATAGTGACCCCCTCCTGGTTGATTGTGTGCCAAAAAGAGTACCTGTAGGCGATAGGGTTCAGGTACAACTAACTGTCGTTTTTCGATGTTATTGTGCTTTATGACACGGTAAAGGAGATTTTTCTGGACCAGGAAGTAGGGACCCACCTCATTAGTAGATTCAGATTTGGCCGTTCGCCAAGCATTCCGTAACAAAGGATCTTCTCGTTGGCTGACTTTGAAGGAAGGAAGGGGAGCTGTAACATTGGCCACTACTTTCTCTACGTTCTTCCCTTTTTCTGCAGTCCAATACTGTTGTTTTGTTTGTCTCTTTTCCCGTCTAGTGGGTCTTGGACGATACGGTTTGTCCTCAATATAGCTACCATGAAATGGGGCTTCAGCCCACCAGGCCTCGGTAGTTACTTGTGACCTGGCCCTTTGCAACAGTTCGGGGAACCGTATATAGTCCGTTCCTAATATACAGTCCTCCACCAAGCAATCCATAACTCCTACTGGTAATATGTCATGATTATCTTCCCACTCTATGTTTACAAGGGCAAGGGGGTACTGGTCTTTGTCCCCGTGTATACTTTAGATCGATACCCATTGGTGACTGGATTGCCCAGATAGACTCAACACATCAGCTCTTACCTCGGACTGGCTACATCCGAGTCCATCAGGGCTAGGAGTACCTTTCCGTTGACTTTAATCTTTTGTTTGTATCTGGGATCACCCCCACCAGTACCCAAGACTCTTCCCCTAGTGACCCCAATCTCCATGGGTTCAGGTTTTTCCCCTTTCCGGGGACATAGGCGAGCTATATGTTCCCACTCACCACAGCTATAACACTGTGGCTGTTGCATAGGAGGGTTTTCCCCGAGTTTGGGATACCCTGCTTCTTCGAGGGGCTTCCGAGGAAAACTTCTTAAAGGCATGGCTGTGGGTCTAGTCGGTGTCTTAGAGCTTAAACCCTTGAACTCGGTTGATCGGTGGTAAGCGCAGGCTAAGTCCACAGCCAAGTCGGTATTGACATTCAGGTGTTGGCATATCCAACTCCGAGTGGAGGGAGGGAGTGATTCTAAATATTGCTCCAGGACCACACCATATTTTATAATGGCTTCCCTTTCTTTCCCTATAGGTCCCAGCCATTTCAGTCCCAGGTCTTTGACTTTATAATAAAAGGTCCGGGGGTCTTCCGCCGGCCCCCATTTGATCTTCCGGAATCGTAGTCGATAATACCCGGTATCGTGCCCGACTCTCTCCAATATACTCTTTTTAATTTCTTTGTAAGGTGTGGTACCATCCAGATTAGCGGGCTGGTAAGCCGTTTGGAGGATACCGGTCAGCAATGGCGCTATATATTGGCCCCACCGTTCTTCTGGCCATTGGGCCGAGGAGGCCACCCTTTCAAAGTTAATGAAGAAAGCGTCGGGATCCTCTCCGTCCTGGTACTTCTGGAGGACTGAGCTAGGTACATTGGGGTGGACCTTGCTAGCTGTGATGGTATCAGTGAGCTTTTGGAGGGCCGTCTCATGCACTAATTGATTATTGGCCATGATGGTGGCTTGGCTCTTTAGGGCGCTCTGTAGTGTCTCTCGGTCTTCCTTAGCCTCCCTCTGATGGGCCTCCCATACTAGCTGCAGGTGTCGCTGTCCCTCAGCTAGTTGTTGTATCATGTCCTCCCATGTGGGTTTCTCCCCCATTTTCTTTCTGTCTAGTTGGTCCTTTTATCGTGCACGTATCAATATCCCACTTCTGACACCACTGTAGCAGTGGGTGTGGCGATAGTAAGGACTAGGAGGCTCGAGTGTGTTAGAGATAATGAGTTTTATTTAAAACTCTTTAACGTTGTGAAAAAGTCATTAATATTCTAGGGCTGTCGGGCTCTCCCTGATGTCTCTTCTCTCCTCTATGGGTCTCCTCTTGACTGGCGCAGGTATTTCCTGTGGACTCCCAGGCGCACCGGAAAATAAGAGGAATGGAGATATGGGTAAGTCGGGGTAGTATATATGTACTGTTAGGACTAATAGTACAAGAAGGTAAGGAGAGAGAGAGAGAGAGAGAGAGAGAGAGAGAGAAAGAGAGAGAGAGAGAGAGAGAGAGCTCCGACCTTTGTGAAAGGTGTAGAATGTGAAAAATCCGAGGTCAGGAAAACAGTCACCTCTTAGTATCTTCCCAGTGATAGGTTATACTCGCTTGGTGCCAGTGGTTCCTTCTCTGTGGTGCCTTTAACTCTCCAATATCTATTCTTTTTCTTCCTTCCCCTCTTAATCTCTCTTCCCTCCCCCTCCCTGGATCACCTCTCCCCTCTCCTGACCTCCCCCTCCCCTTTAGCCCGAGGTTGTCCTTTAGAAAGGACCGTACCTGGTGTAGCCACGTACCTCCTGGGACGTGGCGGATTTCTCGTCCTTCGGATCCTCGCCGGATATCCAACTCGCCTTGGTCACTGGTTTTCTGGGTTTCTTCGTTCTGCCGCCTTTTTTCTGGGTCCTCGGGTCGTTCGCTTCTCCTCTCGGCTCCTCCGTCGGCGTCTTCACTTCTTTTCGCGTCCCTCGCGCGAAGTCCGTCTTCACTTTCTATACCTTCGGGAACCCGGATATCCGGGTTCCCAGTGCTTGTGTCGGCGTCTTCGTTGTCTGACACCCGGGTGGAACGGCGTTCTCGAAGGAGAATCGGGACGCCGTTCCTGATTTGGTGCCGTCAGTAGCCGGTATCTCCGACAGCCGGCTACAGGGCGGTACATTGTCTTCCGCCTGGCTGTTGGCGGTTACCGCCATTGTGCTTGTTGATACCACCGTGGAGGTCGGTGTGTTAAAGTGGCTGTCTGTCTGAGCGGTTTCCGCCGTGGTCATAATTCCATTTTTGTTACTGCCGGCCTGTTGGCGGTATAAGTGCCGCTTTATCACCAACCCCCATGGTTGTAATGAGAGCCTCAGTCTAGAGAAAATGTTGATGACCGCGAGTGCAGAGAAACATGTAGAACGACAAACTGCTGACATGGAAATGGGCAGTGCACAATGAATCAGCGTTGTCTATGAAAAGCAAGCACAAAACAGATACATGTAAGTTGATGAAGAAGACAAAATTGTGCTGTGAAGTGTTGTTTCCCAATGAAGGTAAATGTCCAGCCCTAGGACAAATCTGCAAGGGTTGTGGGAAAGAAAACCACTTCATAACTGTGTGTTGAGCTAAGGAAAATTCAAGTGTGTCACAATGGAAAGAAAAATGGATGGATATCAAATGCACTCTCGCCACGACCACAAAACCAAAAAGCCGCATCAGCTATGACAAGTATAGACTAGGCAAAATCAATTTTCGTCAAGTTCGTTGTACAATAGGTCTTCTATGTCACTATCGAGTACCAATGAAGACAATGGGTGCATGCTGATGATGTCCACGAAAAGACAGCATACACTTGTGGGGCTATTTGCCTATGAAGAACACCGAAGTTCAAAAGCAACTCATCAAACAAAGCTTTGAACATCTTTCAGACACTGTCCCAGGATCACATTGAAGGTAAACAGGAACTCCATATCCTTCATCATTGACAGTGGGGCATCGATTAATATCATTCCAGTGGATCATTTGAACAATCTCTCACCTGTACCATGCCTTACTCCTTCAGACACAAAAGTATACACCTGGGAAGCTTCTAAACTGCTACAAAGCCAAGGGTCATTCACAGCAGTAATGCAACACAAAACAATGTCAGTACATGCCACCACTCATGTTGAACAAGGAACCTCATCTAGCTCATATTTGCTAAGTTTTGCTACAGTAGCTGATAAGGGGTGAATACCTCTCAACTACAACCTCCATACTCAACCTGAAATTAAGAGTCAATTCCCATTGTTGTTTCATGGTTTGGGAAAACTCAAGAAAAAGAAGAACTTCTCGAAGAAATTCACCCAGTTGCCCAGCTGCACCAGAGTTGCTTTTCATTGTCAAGAAGCTATAGAGAAAGAGTTGGCAACACTTTTAAGACATGACATCATTGACCTTTCCACAGGCCCCATGTCATGGGTTTTGCCCATAGTAGTTATGCCAAAAAACTAACAGCAGTGGAGCAGTGCACATTTGTGTTGATAGCGCCAGTCAAACAGAACCATTGAGAGGGAGAGACACCCTGGTCCCCATGAAGCAGTCATGATTGTGCAACTAAACAGAGCTCAATTATTTTCCTGTCTTGAACTAAACAAGGAGTACCACCAAGTCAAGCTAGAAGAGAACTTCATATATATCACCACTTTTTTCACTCATTATGGTTTGTTCAGATACAAGAGACTGAGGCCTTCATTACAACCCTGGCGGTCGGTGGTAAAGCGGTGGTAATATCGCCAACAGGCCAGCGGTAATTACTGCCAAATTATGACCATGGCGAAAACAGCCCAGACAGACAGCCACTTTAACACACCGACTGCCAGGGCGGAAACAACAGGCACCACGCAAGGAACAGCCTACAGCCAGGTGGAAGTCAATGTTCCACCCAACGTATTATGAGACAGGAAACTGACACCTTTTCCGGGGCAGTACCAACTACATCAAAAGCCTGGCGGAAACACTGCACAGAAGGGAAACGACTCACCTGTGGAGACTCAGGGAATAAACACAACGCCATGGAGCCTGAGCTGCATGTCTTCCCAATGCTCTTCTACGTCCTGCTCCACCACGAACACCAACGACGGCGAAGACGACCACAGTGAGTACAGCTGCCTAGCACAGAAGGGAGGGAGGTAGGAAAAAGAGAGTGACACACACATGCAACATGCAAACACCCCCACCCGCCACACCATACACACAAGCAGATGCAGTAACATAACATTTACACCCCGTCCCCTCAGGAAAAATGCAAGGACAACAGCAATAGATCAGAGTGAGTGTAATAACATAAATATAGTAGAAATACGTGCATCCACATCCAAAGCTATATACATATGTACAAATGAAGGGACATTGCCCAGTCCTCAATGTTCGTGGGAAACAGGGCCACATTACAAAGTCCAAGGCCCCACTTGTCTCCTGCAACAGCACGGAGAGAACACTGCAGGGGCATCAGTTCAAAAATAGGCAGGCACCTCAGGGGGATGGGACACGGGTAGGGCACCTCAACCGGAAGATGGAACAAATCCACTGGTCCTGGAGGGGGCAACGTGCCCTGTGCTTGGTCCTGGGGAGTGCAAGGCCACAGTCTCTCAAGTGGGTGACTTGCCCACTAGCTCTGGAGGGGACATCGTGCTGTGTGATCTTCATCCTGCGGAGGATGTTGTAAGTGGATGGCTTCTCCACTGGTTCTGAAAGGTCATTGTGCCCTTGGATGCTGATCTTTGGGAGTACAAGGTCACAGTCTCTCAGCTGGGTGTCATACCCAAAGGATTTTCAGGGGCAGCACCATGGAGGCAGGACAATAAACTGTCCACCGGCGGTGACGGCTGCTCAGTTTTGACAGTAGTGGTGCTGGTGCTGGTAGTGGTAGGGGGAGGCTCCAGCTCATCCCCTGCAGCCTCAGATGGCTGCCCACTGATGCTGCTGCTGCTGGTGGTGGTACTGGTGGCGGTGCTGCTGGTGGAGCTGGTGGTGGTGGTAGGGGGAGGCTCCAGCCCATCCCCTGCAGCCTCAGATGGCTGCACCACCATGGTAAGTTTTGGAGGCTCTGACTGAGTCCCAGCACCAGGCCCCTTGTCCTTTCTGCCTGCTGGTGCAGGCCCCTTGCCCTTCCTGCAAGCAGCTGGGGATTCCTCCTTCCTCTTCCTGGCAGCAGCTGGGGATTTCTCCTTGCCCTTCCTTTCAGGAGCAGGGGATTGCTCCTTGCCCTTCCTTCAGGCGGGTGGGGATTGCTCCTTGCCTTCCTTTCAGCAGCTGGTGGTGGCACCATTCCCTTCCTTACAGCAGTTGGGGGTGGCACCTTTCCCTTCCTTACAGCAGCTTGGGGTGGCTCTTTGCCCTTCCTGGCAGCACTTGGGGCAGGCACCCTTTCCGTGTGGCTGCCTGGTGCCCGGGATCCTTTCTCACCAGGAGTTGCTGGGAACACTACTGGGCCCGTGGACTGGGTGGCTGAGGTGCTTGCCTGGGTTTTACACTCCCTGGCCCAACGTCAAGGACGGGGAGGGAGGAGGGGTAAGGAAGAGGTCAACGGTGGAGAGGAAAAGCTTCTTAGGGACATCGGGACGGGAAGAGGGAGAAGGTCTGGGAGTGGAGGAAGAGGAAGTGGTTGTAGGAGGTGTCTGTCTGCTGTGTTTGGGTGCAGGTACATGGGCTGGATGCTGGTGTGAGGTGGATGGCTGTTGAGTGTCTGAGTATTGCGTTTGTATACTTTGGGAGGAGGGGGCACAGACACAGTGAGAGAGGACACAGGGGACGTGTGCATGGATGTGGGGGTGGTGTCTAGAGGTAAGGTGAGTGTTTTGCTAGGTGTGGTGTTGATGGTGGTAGTGGTTGAGGATGTAGTGCATGCAGGTGTGAGTGTAGATGCAATTGGGAGGGAGGTGGAGGACGAGGAGGAGGGGACACAGTGGAGGCAGTGGATGTTTGTATGTCTGCATCTGGATGGTGTTTGTGTGAGTGCCTGTGGGGTGGTGTGTGATGCTTGTGTTTGCCTGTGCCACTCTTATGTGTTTTCCTGTGTGCATGCTCGTCTGCCTGTGTGCTTGGGATAGGTTGGCGTTGAGGGAAATAGGACTGGGTAGAGGAAGTTGGAGGGTGGAGGGTGGAAACAGGGACAATGGCTGCCATGAGAGAGGAGGCCAGAGCTTGGGTCCTGTGGGATGCAGCTCCCTCCGTCGCAGGTGCCACTGCTCCTCCGCCAGATGATACTAATGCACATAAGGACAGGGTGACAACAAAAAAAGGGGGGAGGGACTAAGGATACACTTGGTCAATTGCTGCACCAACACCACCGTTGGCGTACACAACACACTCACACACAGGGAACAGCCCTACACACTAGGCAATGAACTACCAGTAGTAATACTAGTCACCAGGGCATGGGAGGGACACATACCGCCAACTGCAGCATACCGGGGACCCACATAGCCCTGCCCAGTAGTGGATGCCTATTAGCTAGGTTGGATGAAATTCACATCAGAACCCTGCCCAACATGGAACCTACTCTGCAATGTCAGGCCTGGCCTAGGGGCACCCACAGGCACACATCCCCCACCCAGATACCTGCCCACCAGGCGTAAGTAGTGATGATGAGCACTGTACTAACCCCCTTGTGGCTGCTGTGATGCCCCCAAGCACCCATCCAGCTCTGCATGGGCCACCACCAGTATGCAGGCCATCAGGGTGGTCAGGGTTCAACGGGCACCCCTTCCTCGTTGGGAGGCCATCCTAATTGGGCCCCCGCTGTCTTCCGTGCCCAGCGTCTCAGGTCCTCCCACCTTTATCGACAGTGTGTGCTCCGCGTGCCGTAGACACCCAGGATCCGCACGTCCTTGGTGATGGCACGCCATAAACCCTTCTTTTGATGGGTGCTGACCTGCAGAGAAAATACACACAGGGAAAGGTATTAGTTAGACCATCCTGCCTGTTCCACTCATGGCCCACCATATCCCTTCCCATTCCCCTTACGCACATAGATGGCCCAGCATACATGCTGTATGCTGCTCAGGGCCCATCCTCCAACCCCCCCAACACGAGGCCTTCACACACAGCATTCCATGCATTCATGCATTGTGCTCACAGTGTACTCACCTATTGGTCTGGAGGCCCATACAGCAGTCGGTACCAAGGTAGGACCCCATTCACCAGTCTCTCCAACTCCGCTGAGGTGAAGGCAGGGGCCCTTTCCCCAGTCACACGAGCCATGGTAGTTTCCAGATACAGGTCACAGCAGCCCATGCAGTGTAGGTCCTCTCCTGTTGAAAGTCAGGTAGCAAATGAGTGTACAGATAGAAAATGGCAGTGACGTCCGCGGCGGTGCATACCGTCACCGCCGGCGTATATCAACATTGGCCACTGTACTGCATAGGGCCCAATGATAACCAATGAGGAGTAGCACAGTAGTTTCCGACTGCCTCCTGTAATGGCTCACGTCAGCGGAATTACCTTACTTCCACCTGTCCCTCCATACAGGACAGGCGGACACCATTTCAGGTGGGTGGGCAGGCCATGGATCCTAACTGCGTCACAGTTCACAAATGTACATTTAAGACATATGCCACTAATAAATAGAAAAATCATATCATGCATTGAACTGTAGTGGTTACAATGTACAGATAATGACCGGCTCCTCACTCTTTTGCCCCATAGATTGCAACCACTGTGGATGAATGTGAGATGGTGACATCCCCCATGTACAGACCCTTGGTGGACTTGGCAATAATGGAGGACAGGCACATAATACTCACCTATAGACTGGACAGGGCCACAATCACAGAGCTGTGTGCCCAATTGGAGCCTGACCTGATGTCTGCTATCCATCACCCTACTGGGATTCCCCCTCTTGTGCAAGTCCTATCTGTGCTCAATTTCTTGGCAACTGGTTATTTTCAAGTGACAGTGGGCTTGGCAGCAGGAATGTCACAGCTAATGTTCTCAATAGTGCTGACCAGAGTGTTGTCTGCCCTGATTAAACACATGTGCAGCTACATCGTTTTCCCCCAGGTGGATGATTTGGCCACACTGAAGGCTGACTTCTATGCAATGGGACATATCCCCAACATTATTGGGACTATTGATGGAACACATATAGCATTTGTCACCCCTCTCCCTGGCGAAATGAACAGGTCTTCAGAAATCAAAAAGGTTTTCACTTGATGAATGTGCAGATGGTGTGTTTGGCGGACCAGTACATCTCCCATGTCAATGGTAAGTATCCTGGGTAGGTGCATGATGTTTTTATCCTGAGGAATAGCAGCATCCCAAATGTGATGGCCCAACTCCAGAGGAACAGGTTGAGGTGAGCCCTGATTCCGACCCAGTGGATGTTGGTGTATGGGTATGGTTTGGGCCATAAGGGCTAGTGTGGGGCTAACAGTTGTCCCTCGATATTTGCAGGTGACTCAGGTTACCCCAACCTCTCATGGCTACTGACCCATGTGAGGAATCCCAGGACAAGGGCAGAGGAACGTTACAATGAGGCACATGGATGATCAAGAAGGATAATTGAATGTACATTTGGTCTCCTGAAGGTGAGGTTTTGGTGCCTCCATCTAATAAGTGGATCTCTGTGCTACTTACCCAAGAAGGTCTACCAGATCATCGTGTCATGCTGTATGTTGCACAACCTTGCCTTGAGACTCCATGTGCCTTTTCTGCAGGAGGAGGAGGCTGGAGATGGCCATGTGGCAGCAGTGGACCCTGTGGACAGTGAAGATGAGGAGGCAGAGGATGAGCATGAGGACAACAGAACTGAAGTGATTCGTTAATTCTTCCAATGACACACAGGTAAGACAGTGTAACTTCACATTTCATTGACAGTTTCATGTTTGACATTGTCACTGGCAGGCTGTGATTTCCTACTTCTATGGCTACTCACTGTAGCCTTTGGCATCTCTTTTTGCAAATATTGGTGTCCCACTATCGCTCCTGGTGTGTTCATTGCAGCCAACTACAGGTCTTTCCTATGTATACATTACTGTACAGTCGAATTGCAATTTTTAAACCTTGTTAAACAAATATATACTTAAATCATTTGACAGGCTCTATGCTTGTATTTATTCAAAGTGTGTTTATTGCAGTGCTCTGAAGTAAAGTGGGAAGTGTAATGGGTTGGGTTGATTATAGAGGAAAGTCCAGGGTAGAGTGCAGTCTATTTGTAGCACAGGTGCATTGTCCAATGGGGCATAGGAATGGGAGCAATGGCAGTTCAAGGTGGACAGGGTAACAGAGTGGGACACAAGGGTGACAATCAGGAAAGTATTATTTCCTGTCAGGGGTCTTGGCAATAGTCTCTGGCTTCTGCCTGGATCGCAGGGAACGTTTGCGGGGTGGTTCTCCTTCTGCAGAGGAAGGGGTGCTGGTAGCCTTTAGGTCCTGTGGCAAGGCCTCGTGTCCACTAGCGGCAGTGGAGGTGGAGGGCTGTTCAGTAGTCTGGCTAGTAGCAGGAGACCGCTGGTGTGACATTGCCTCCCTCATACTGTTGGCCATGTCTGCCAGCACCCTTGCAATGGAGACCAGGGTGGTGTCAATGGCCTTCAAGTCCTCCCTCATCCCCTGGTACTGTCCCTCATGCAGCCGCATGTTCTCCTGCAACTTGTCCAGGATCAGGTCCAGCATATCCTGGGAATTTTGATATGCTCCCTGGATCGCAGTGAATGCCTCCTGGAAAGTCGGTTCCCTGGGCCGGTACTCCCCCGGTGCACAGCAGTCCTCCCAGCTTCTCTGTTGTCCTGTGCCTCTGTCCCCTGAACCTTGTGCCCATTGCCACTGACCCCAGGTCCCTGATTGTACTGGGTTTGTGGGGTGCCCTGGGGTCCCTGTAGTGGTGGACACACTGCTGATTGATGTGTCCTGTGGACAGAGGTATGGCCCGCTGTGTGGGTACTGTTGTGGTGTTTCCTGTTGGAAGAGGCTCTGTGGTAGTGTGTGACTGTGCCTGGGTAACCGACTTTCCAGAGGTCCCTGATGGGCCAGGTTGGTCATCCAGATCCAGGCGACCAGAGCTGCTGTGGGGGGACTGGATGTTGCTGGCACCTCTTCTCCGGTGACATTGGCTGGGATACCTGTGGGAATGTAAATGCAGTGTTATTGTTTCTGTGTGTGACATATTATGCGTGGGTGGGTCGCCCTCTATGGTTGTTTTTGCCCTGCCAGCTTTGCCTCGTGTGAGTTGTTATTTGGTAGGCTAGCTGTTTCCCTCTAGTGTGCATGCTTTAGTAATAGGTGCCAATGCAGGTCTGTGAGTGGTGTCCATGCATTGGTATAGCATGCAGGGCTTAGGATTGGGATGGGTGAGATGTGATGGTGGGGTGTGTGAGAGGTGGTGGAATGATGGGAGTTAGGATGGGATGGGGGTATGTGATGGTATGCAGGTGTGGGGGGGGTGATAGTAGTGTAGAGTTGAGTTACCAGAGTGCAGTCCTACTCCTGCTCCTGCCAGGCCCTCAGGATGCATGATTGCTAAGACTTGCTCTTCCCATGTTGTTAGTTGTGGGGGAGGAGGTGGGTGTCCACCGCCAGTCCTCTGTACAGCTAGTTGGTGCTAGGAGATGATGTGCATGGCCTTTGGCTGATGATACTGAATTCCAAATGTTCGAAACGTACAAGATGAGTTAGTCGTCACACAAGAAGGCATAATACTGAGAGGCTCGAAAATTGTCATACTCGAGAGCGTAAGGCAACGGGTCATCGAGTTAGCCCTTGAAGGACATTGTGGCATTGTAGCCACCAAAAGAGCATTGAGAGACAGAGTGTGTGTCCCTCTATTAGCGATGACGGAGATGACATGCACAGCCTCTGTCTGATGATACTGAATTCCAAAAATTCAAAAATGTACAAGATGTGTTAGCCGTCACACAAGAAGGCTTAATACTGAGAGGCACAAAAATTGTCATAACCGAGAGCCCAAGGTAACGGGTCATCGAGTTAGCCCTTGAAGGAAATTGTGGCATTAAGGCCACCAAAAGAGCACTGAGAAACAGAGTGTGTGTCCCTCTATTAGATGAGCGAGTAGAAATTGAATTGACAGCATGCCACGCCTGCAATTGCTCCCCCCCCCAAGATGACGCAGCACCCAGTGACTATGTCTGACCTTCCTGCCCATGCCTGGGAAAGAGTTGCAGTTGACTTCTTTGGACAATTAGGAAATGGACATAAGCTCATGGTAATCATAGATGAATATTCCTGTTTTTGTCGGTGGAAACAATGTTCTAACAAATCATTATAAAGACAGAGAAAGGTTTCATGACATCTTTGCAGCTTGGGGTATCCCCGAGATCCTTAAATCTGATAATGGTTAACTCTTCAACAGCAAAGGGTTCAAAAAGTTTCTTGTACAACTCAACATCAAATATCAAAAGATTACACCTTCTGGACCCAAGCCAATGGTGTAGTTGAAAGATTTATGAGCATCCTCAAGAGGGCAATTCAACTAGCATCCCTGGAAAAAAATCAATCCTTGGCAAGTTATGTGCCAGGCCCTCTGGAGCTGATCAATCAACTCCTCACTCTACTATGGGTGCAAACCCAGCTGCCTTTTGTTTGGGAGAGGTATCAGAACAATGCTACCTCAATGGACATCCAATTAATCAGTGAATGCTGACAAACTTTGTGACACCAGTGCTTCTCATAAGAGCAAAATGAAAGTACATGCTTGTTAGAAATGGGGTCTTTGGTTGGCAGTCAGGTTACCCCCTGTCCAACCAAGGACCCAGACTCTAGTCAGGGTAAGTCACACACAATCCACATTATCCTGTGCCCACCCTCTGGAAGCTTGGCACTGAGCAGTCAGGCTTAACTTAGAAGGCAATGTGTAAAGTATTTGGGCAACAAATTCATGCAATAACACAGTAGAACACCACAAAAATATACCACACACTGTTTAGAAACATATGTAATATTTATCTGATAAGACGCAGGTCAAAACAATCAAGATGCAATAAGTATACATTGAAATATCACTGTAAAAATGATATAAAGTGTCTTTAGTCTCTTAAAAAGCAACAAGTGTCTCTTGCAATCACAAAGTACCTGGTTTGCGTTCAAATTCTCCGCAAGGGACCACAGAGGAGGAGGTGCGTGGAAAACGGGGAGGTGTGCGTCGATTTCTCTGGCCGCACACAGATAACCATCATTTATTTTCCATGCAGGGAAGACTTTGCGTCGATTTCCGGCGCATGGACTTGGATCATCTTTGGGATGTGGAGTTTTCGGACGCCCCAGGGACGATGCGTTGAAATCCTGTGCTTGCAGGACAAAGTCACAAGGGCTGCGTCGATCCGGTGGGCGATGCGTCGAAATTTCTACGGCATGGAAGGTGCTGCGTCGATTCCTCTCAGGAAGTCAGACTGCATCATTCCAGCTCAGCTTTGCATCGATCCAGTGGGCTGTGTGTAGAATTTCCAGTCGCAAAGCTGGTGCTGCGTCGATCTTCTCCTTGCGAAGTCGGGCTGCTTCTTTCTTGCAGGCTATGCATCAATTTCCTCTGCACAAGGAGTTCTTTTGCAGGAATTAATGGCAAGATGTAGCAAAGGTCTTTACCCATTCTGTGTCTATGGGAAAAAGTGTTCATACATATGGCCCTAAGGCCCTCATTACAACATTGGTGGTAAAAGCCGCTTACCGCCGTGCAGAAGACCGCCAACACACCGCCGCAGCCGCGGAATTCCGCCACAGCTATTATGACCCACATTTCGGAATCCGACAAAATTCAGACACCCACACAAGTCCACCACACCAAAGGTCAGTGATAAACTGGCGAAAACAAAACCTCCACCGTCACGCCAACAGAAATACGCCCACACTATCATGACACACAAATCCACGCGGCGGTCTTTCAACCGTGGTATTCCATTGGCGGTACACACCGCCGTGCTCAAAATACACACACTTCTACAAAACACAGCCACATTGGACAATTCGAAATACACATACCTGATACACATACACACACCACTCCAACACACCCATTACAATATAAAACACACACCCACATCACCCACAAACCCCTACTACCAAAAATTCTGAAAGAAGGCCAGAGAGAGACAGCACCAGCAAGAACAACAGCATCCACAGGCACACAACACCCACAGAACTTCCACGCACCTCACACAACACACCACTCCATATCAGCATACTTATCACCACACACTCCACCCCACACATCACCTACACCACCCCATGGCACGGCAAAGACACCCCAGGTTCTCGGAGGAGGAGCTCAGGGTCATGGTGGAGGAAATCGTCTGGGTAGAGCCACAGCTATTCGGATCACAGGTGCAGCACACCTCAGTTGCAAGGAAGATGGAGCTATGGCGAAGAATAGTGGACAGGGTCAACGCAGTGGGACAGCACCCAAGAAATTGGGAGGACATCAGGAAGAGGTGGAACGACCTACGGGGGAAGGTGCATTCCGTGGTCTCAAGACACCACCTGGCGGTTCAGCGGACTGGCGGCGGACGCCCACCTCCTCCCCCACAACTAACAACATGGGAGGAGCAGGTCTTGGTGATTCTGCATCCTGAGGGCCTCACAGGAGTAGGTGGAGGAATGGACTCTGGTAAGACAAATCTTAACTATTACATCCCCCACCCTACCTTCATGCCATCACATACTCCCACCCTCACCCTCACCCCCAGCACTCAAACTCCTCACATATGTCCCAACATCACAAACCACCCATACCAACACCAAGCCCTGCATGCAACAACAAAGCATGGACAGCCATCACTAAAGCATGCCCACTGCACATACCCATACAACCCCCTAAACCATCATCACACAAGGTCCCACACAGGAATGCAAGCACTGGGGTACATGGTCACCAACCCATTGCACACCATGACACCACAGATGTAATAACCATTCTTTTATACCCCTGCAGGACCCCAACCCAACGTCACCGGGCAGGAGGGTCCACACATGTCCACACCACCAACAGAAGAGTCCCACAGTGATGACAGCAGTTCTGTCCAACTGGATCTAGATGACCAGCCCGGCCCATTGGGGACCTCAGGACCTTGGGACAGTTGGGTCCCCTCACCCAGTCACAGGCCACCACAGACCTTCCCCCCTCTGGAAACACCAGCACAGCACCCACCCAGCGGGCCCATACCTCCGTCCCCAGGACACGTCAATCAGCTGTGTGTCCACCACTAAAGGGAACGTAGGATAACCCACCACCCCAACAACAACAGGGACCTGGGGGCAGTGGTAGTGGACACAGTCCAGGGGACGGAGGCCCAGGAACACAGGGGAACTGGGAGGGCTGCTGTGCGACAGGGGGCAGACAGGCCAAGGAAACCCACTCTCCACGAGGCCCTCTCCTCCATCATGGGAGCCTACCACCACTCCCAGGAGACGATGGCAACAGTACTGGCCAAGTTTCAGGAGACCCAGCGCCTGCAGGAGGAACAGTATATGGGCTTCAGGGAGGAACTCAGAACCATCAGCTCCACCATGGGCACCATCGTAGGGGTGCTGAAGGAACTTGTCAACACCAGGAGGGACACTGTGGCACTACAAGGGGCCCCTGACACTAGCATGGATGATGAACTGCCCACCACCTCCGCCTGCGCTAGTGGACAGGACGCCCCGCCACAGGACCACCACACCAGCACCTCACCCCCTGCAGAGGGAGAACCACCCCGCAAACGGTCCCTGAGATCCAGGAACAAGACAGAGCACGATGCCAAGACCCCCGCCAAGAAATGAGACCACCCTGAGTGTCATCCTACTGTCCCACTTTGTCACCCTGTCCATACGTAAACTGCCCCAGCTCCACTTCCTATGCCCATATGGGCAATGCACCTGTGAGACTAATAGACTGGACTCTGCCATGGACATTCCTCCGCCATCACCCCTCACCATTTTACTACCCCCTCCAATATTGAGCACTTAAATAAACGCACTTAAAGCACAAAACAATCTGGAGTCTGTCTGTGCTTTTGAAGTAGTGTATTAGCAATTACAGTGACAAAATGCTCTTTCAATTGTAATGTCAACATACCTATGTCACACAGCTCTAGTCCATGAGGAATCTAAGCAGATGTCACACAGTGGGACCCACATCTGTGAAATCGTAAGGGAAAGTGACAACTCAGTGACCATACACTGGGTGAAAACGACAGACCGTAGAGAGGTAGTAGTGTTAAAGTACATGAGGGGTAGTCGTGTTAAAGTACATGTAGTAGGCAGGTCTGTACTCTTACCTGTGTCTCACTGGAAATATTGCTGGATCACTGAGTCCCTGTTGTTCATGTCTTCTTCCTCTGCTTCCTCGTCTTCACTGTCCACAGGCTCCACAGCTGCCACAACACCGCCATCTGGACCATCCTCCTTCAGAAAAGGCACCTGTCGACGCAAAGCTAAGTTGTGAAGCATACAGCAGGCCACGATGATCTGACACACCTTCTTTGGTGAGTAGAATAGGGATCCACCTGTCATATGGAGGCACCAGAACCTGGCCTTCAGGAGGCCGAAGGTCCGCTCGATCACCCTCCTAGTTCGCCCATGGGCCTCATTGTAGCGTTCCTCTGCCCTTGTCCTGGGATTCCTCACTGGGGTCAGTAGCCATGACAGGTTCGGGTAACCAGTCACCTGCAAATGGCGAGGGACAACTGTTAGACACGCACTAACCTGGAGGGATATCACCAGACCCAGACAACCATTCCCACTGTCTTGCTTCCAGGTGCTCACCTAATAGCCACACACGGTGCCTCTGGAGTTGACCCATCACATAAGGGATGCTGCTATTCCGCAGGATGTAGGCGTCATGCACTGAGCCAGGGAACATGGCATTCACATGGGAGATGTGCTGGTCTGCCAAACATACCAGCTGTACATTCATTGAATGATAACTCTTCCGGTTTCAGTACACCTGTTCACTCCAGAGGGGAGGGTACCAAAGCCACATGGGTCCCATCAATGGCACCTATGATGTTGGGGATGTGTCCCAGGGCATGGAAATCACCTTTCACTGTAGGCAAATCCTCCACCTGAGGAAAAACGATGTAGCTCCGCATGTGTTTCAGAAGGGCAGACAACACTCTGGACAATACGTTGGAAAACATAGGCTGGGACATCCCTGATGCTATGGCCACTGTTGTTTGAAAAGACCCACTTGCAAGGAAATGGAGCACTGACAGCACCTGCACTTGAGGGGGGATTCCTGTCGGATGGCGGATTGCTGACATCAGGTCTGGCTCCAACTGGGTACACAGTTCCTGGATTGTGGCTCGGTCAAGCCTGTATGTGATAATCACATGTCGCTCCTCCATTGTCGACAGGTCCACCAACGGTTGGTACTCCGGAGAATGCCGCCATCTCCTCACATGTCCCAACGGACGGTGCCTATGAAGGACAACAGCGAGCACAGAGTCAAACAACTCAGAGGTACGTACCCACAGTTTACATAGAACATCATTCATACACAAAAGGTGGCCTGTGTGTGTGTTGAGTCTAGGCCTAGGTATGTGCGACGCAGTTGAAAATGAAGCCATGTGGGCCCCTGAAATGGCGGCTGCCTGACTTCTAAAGTGGGACAATGGGATGTGAGGTAACTGCGCTGGCATTGTACACCGTCGCGGTAGGCGGTCGAAGACCGCGGCGCTATGCTGCATTGGTTAACATTGGACCCTATGGGTCCCAGGAGCCAATGACGATGTACGCCGGCGTTGACGGTACGCACCGCCGCGGACGTGACCGCCATTTTCTATCTGTTCAATCACTCGATACCTGATCTTCGACAGGAGACGACCTACACTGCAAGTGCTGCTGTGAGCCGGTCTGGAAGAGACAATGGCTCGAGTGTCTGGGGAAAGGGCCCCTGCCTTCACATCAGAGGAGTTGGAGAAACTAATGGATGGGGTCCTCCCCCAGTACACGCTACTCTACGGTGTAGGAGGCTGGCCTGGCTTGTAGTGGGTACCAGAGGTACTTACACCTTGTGCCAGGTCCAGTTATCCCTTATTAGTGTAGAAGAGGTGTTTCTAGCAGCTTAGGCTGATAGAAGGTAGCTATGGCAAAGTAGCTTAGGCTGAACTAGGAGACACGTAAAGCTCCTACTATACCACTGGTGTCATATGCACAATATCATAAGAAAACACAATACACAGAAGTACTAAAAATAAAGGTACTTTATTTTTATGACAATATGCCAAAAGTATCTCAGTGAGTACCCTCAGTATGAGGATAAGATATATACACAAAATATATGTACACAAACCAAAATTATGCAGGTAATAGAAAGAAAAGTAATGCAAGCAGTGTAAAGTTACATTAGATTGCAATAGGAGCACATTGGTATAGGGGCAACACAAACCATATACTCCAAAAGTGGAATGCGAACCATGAATGGACCCCAAACCTATGTGAACTTGTAGAGGGTCGCTGGGACTGTAAGGAAACAGTGAGGGTTAGAAAAATAGCCCACCCCAAGGCCCTGAAAAGTAGGTGTAAAATGCACCTACTACCCGCAGAGAGCACAGAAGTCGTGATAGGGGGATTCTGCAGGAAGAACAAACACCAGCAATGCAACAACAGTGGATTTCCAGACCTGAGTACCTGTAAGACAAGGGGACCAAGTCCAATAGTCGCGACAGTGTCGAGAGTGGGCAGGAGCCCAGGAAATGCCAGCTGAGAGTGCAAGGAAGCTGCCACCTGTTGTAAGAAGCTTGGAGTTCTGCAAGAAAGAAGAGGACTAGGAACTTCTCCTTTGGAGGATGGATATCCCACGTCGCGATGAAGCTTGCAGAGGTGTTCCCATGCAGAAAGACCGCAAACAAGCCTTGCTAGCTGCAAGGGTCACGGTGGAGGTTTTTGGGTGCTGCTGTGGCCCAGGAGGGACCAGGATGTCGCCACTTGGAGGAGGAGACAGAGGGGGTGCCAAGCAACTCAGGGAGCCCTCACAAAAGCAGGCAGCACCCGCAGAAGTACCTGAACAGGCACTTGGAAGAAGAGTGAACCGGAGTCCATGCAAAGTCACAAAAGGGAGTCCCACGACGCCGGAGGACAACTCAGAAGGTTGTGCACTGCAGGAAGGAGTGTCGGGGACCCAGGCTTGGCTGTGCACAAAGGAAATCCTGGAAGAGTGCACATCTCAAGCACCGCTGAACAGGGCACACCATCTCAAACACCGCTGAACAGGCCACCGCTGTCTCAAGCACTGCTGGCCCATGAGCGGCAATGGCACTGATGCAACTGAGTCCGTCACGGGGTGAATGATGCACTCTGGGCACAAAGACCCCTCCAGAACCAGTGGAGACTGTCATCCACTACCTCTGTCCTTAGCAGGATGAAGCACTCTGGGCACCATGCCCCCTCCAGAACCAGTGGAGACTGTCATCCACTACCTCTGTCCTTAGCAGGATGAAGCACTCTGGGCACCATGCCCCCTCCAGAACCAGTGGAGACTGTTATCCTCTTGAGAGACTGTGGCTTTGCACTCCCCAGGATATGGCAGTGAGCAAATAACCCACTGTAGAGACTTGAGAGACTGTGGCTTTGCACTCCCCAGGATGGAACAGTGGGCATGTGTCCCCCTCGTGGATTTGGCATCGTGCACTCAACCGGCTGAGGTGCCCCCCCTTTCCCTCCCCCTGAGGTGCGTGTTTAGTTGCTCTCTGATGCCCCTGCAGTGTTCTGTCCGTCATGGTCGGGGATCTTGAGTGGGCCTCGCCCATACCGTGTGGTCCCAGTGTTCCACGGACTTTCTTAGAGCACTACCTGGACTACTATGATTGGTATATATTTTGTACATGGTGTATATATATATATATATACATTTCTGCCTACTTGCTTTTAATATATTACAATGGTTACACTCATTTTCTATTGTCTTTGCATTCTTCCAGGGGGTTTGGGGGTGTAACTGTGATGTATTGATTTGCATTAGTGTGTGTGTTGTAGTGGGTGGGGGTGTTGCGTGTGTATGTCCCTGTTTTTTCCCTCCCCTCTCCCCTGTGTCGTAGGTGCTGTACTCACCGTGGTCTTCGCCGCTGGCCTTCGTGCTCCTGGTAAAGGAGCAGGAAGTCTATTGCAGGGAGAATTTGGAGCTCTGGATCTATGGCGTCCTCGTTCTTCATGGGGTGTGTAGAGGTGAGCGTTTTTCCTTCGGGATTCCTGTTTCCGCCATGTTTTTATCCGCGGTGAATCCGCCCCGGAAAAGGTGGCAGATTGGCCTGTCATAATAGTGTGGGCGGTACATTTTATCCCGCCTGTCTGTTGGCGGTGACCGCCGCACTGTTTGTTTGTACTGCCGTGGCGGTCGGAGTGTTAAAGTGGCTGTCTTTGTTGGCGGTTTCCGCCACGGTCGTAATTGCAATTTTTTTACCGCCGGCCTGTTGGCAGTCTTACCGCCGCTTTAACACCGACCGCCAGGGTTGTAATGACCACCTAAGTCTTTTTGTTCCTGAGACTTCAGGGAAGAGGAGGCAAGCTCTATCCAAGCCTTTGGAGAGCACTTCTCAGCACAGCCTGAGAGCGTCAAGGCAGCAGGGCAACAGCAGGGCAGCAGTCCTTTGCAGAAAAGAAGTCAGGTGAGTCCTTTGGGCAGCCAGGCAGTTCTTCTTGGCAGGTTGCAGGTTCTGGTTCAGGTTTTCTTCTCCAGGAATTGTCTGCTGAAGTAGAAGTATCTACCTCAGAAGTGTCTAAGTTGATAGGGTCAGAGACCTTGCTTAAATACCTAAATGTGTCTTTGAAGTGGGGGAGACTTCAAAGAGTGGCTTAGAAGTGCATAAGCTACCCTTTCAGTTCCGTCCTGTCTGCCAGGGTCCCAGTAGGAGGTGTGGCAGTAATTTGTGTGAGGGCAGGCTATTTTCCTTTGACATGTGTCAGGCCCTCCATCCTCCCAGCCCAGGAAGAGTCCTTCAATATTCAGATGTATGCAAGTGTGACTGAACATCCTGTGCATGGGGTTGTCTGACTGAATGCACAAGGGGGCTGTCAACTAAACCTAGCCAGATGTGGGTTGTAAGGCACAGAAGGATATAAGTGCAGAGAAATGCTCACTCTCTAAAGGTGGCATTTCTATAATAGAAATATTAAATCGAATTTCACCAGTCTGCAGGATTTTGTATTACCATTTTGGCCATACTAAATATGACCTTGTTACTCCTTTCAGATCAGAAGCTACCACTCAAACAGTTTATGAGGGTAGCCCTAATGTTAGCCTATGAAAGGAGCAGGCCTCACAGCAGTGTAAAAATGAATTTAGGAGTTTTACACTACCAGGACATGTAAACTACACAGGTACATGTCCTATCTTTTGCCTACACATCACCTTGCCCTAGGGGTTACCTACGGTTCACTTTAAGGATGATTTATATGTAGAAAAAGGGGAGTTTTAGGCTTGGCAAGTACTTTTAAATGCCAAGTCGAATTGGCAGTGAAACTGCACACACAGGCCTTGCAATGGTAGGCCTGAGGCAAGTTTAAGGGGCCACTTAAGTGGGTGGGATAATCATTGCTGCAGGCCCACTAGTAGCATTTAATATACAGGTCCTGGGCACATATAATGCACTTTACTAGTGACTTATAATTAAATTAAATAGGCCAATTGGGTAGTAACCAATGCCACCATGTTTTAAGGGAGAGAGCATATGCACTTTAGCACTGGTTAGCAGTGGTAAAGTACGCAGAGTCCTCAAGCCAGCAAAAACTGTGATCAAAAAGTGGAGGGAGGCAGGCAAAAAGTTTGGGGTGACCACCCTAAAGCTGTCAGGCCTAACAATGCGGATCAGCAACCACAAGCCCAGAAAACAGTCTTTGACAAAGGAGTCTCGGTACTGGTAAAGCAGAGACAGAAACAAAAGATGGACATCCCTTTTGCCACTGACCCTTTACAGTTGGTGGTGTGCAAAGGGCACATGGTGACAGCACATCGTCCATGAAAATACATCACTTGGGATACATCACACTTTAAACACCTACCTTGACACTCACCAGCTCCTGCAACTACATTGGAGGCTACCGCACCCTCAGGTCCAGCTCCTGAGCCTCTACCACCATTGCCTGATATGGGTGGATCTCAAGAACCTCTGATCACCCAAGCTGGCCTCCATTTTATTTCACGGGACCTGGTCCCCCGGGGTGAAAATTCCTAGTTGAAAGTGGCATAAAGGGTCAGGGTGAAGGTACCCTGACCCCAGGGGTGTGATTTAGGTGTATTTTAGGAGCAAATTACAGATTTGGAATAATTATGCATTACCACACACGATATTTGTGAAAATTCACAAATGTTTACAAATTATTTGCAAAATATTCACAAATATGAAAAAATTTGAAAGAAAAACCACAGACCCATTCATACATTCATTCAGAGACTCATTCACCCACTCACACACCAACTCAGACACTCATGCACCCACTCAGACTTACTCGTAGACTCACACACACACAGGCCCTGTGGCCAACTTGCCCTGCGCACGTCGAGAGGCTGTGATTGGCCCAGGGCTGGGTGGTTATAAGGACCTGGCTGCAAGGCCTGGCTGCAGGCTCTATGCCATAATATTGACTACAAAAATATTGTTGCAAAAATATTGACAGCCAAAATATCAATATCATATGTGTATTATACCGTTATATTAAGGAGCATGTTTCCATAGAAAAACTGTTTTTGACTTGCCTATATCTTTGGCACCCTTTGACAAATCTTCATGAAATTTTCAAAAAAAAAGTGGCCTGGGGATTCTTGTTGTGGCCAGGAAGCTTCGGGGTGATCCGTCAAGCTGGGACAGAGAAAAAGGGGGCTCAAAAAACATTGTGTTCCCATAAGATCTGTCAACACGTCTACAGTCCGAACCACTGGACGGAATTACACCAAATTTGGCAGAAAGCCAGCTGCCGGTACGCAGATTGTGCTTTTTGTTATTTGGTGTAAAGGAGATATTTAAGGGCAAATAAATTTGTATATCTCTGGCCACAAAATGTTTACAATTATTTCACGAAAAAATCATGAAAATTCGTGAATTTTCGTGAACGCACATGGAAAAAGAGGCACTGCAATTGACTGACCGCAATCTCACTAGGAAATTGTGACCGCCATTTTATTTTACGGGACACAGTCCCTGGGGATGAAAATTCAAATTGAAAGCGGTATAGGGGGTCATTGAGAAGGTACTCTGACCCCAGGAGTGTGATATAGGTGTGTTTTAGAGGCAAATGTATGCATTTTCACTAATTTCCATGAATTATTTGCAAAATATGTGCAAATATAGAAAAATGTTAAAGAAAACTCATTCATACACTAATTCATTCACTCATACATGCACTCGGAGGCCCAGGCGCCCTCTCACACACCCACTCAGACACCCATGCACCCACTCAGACTCACTCATAGGTTCACTCACCCACTTGCATACCCACTCAGATACTAACACACCCACTCACATCCACTGACAGACAGGCTTTGTGGCCAACCTGCGCTGCGCTTGGCAAAGGCCATGTGTGGCATGGGGTAGTGTGGTTATAAGGGCTTGGTTGCAAAGCCTAGCTGCAAGGCCAGGCCTTGCTAGCAACCGCACCAGCGAAGGTTGGAATAACGTATAGTAATTACAATTACTTTACCATAAAAAACCTTAGAAATTCACTGAAAAAAACAAAGGTTACAGGGACTCTATAGTTAGGTTCAGAATTAATTTGCACAAACCATAGAAATTCAGCAGTTATAGTTAGAGTCCTTTCAAGTTGCTATAACTCACACTCTAAAATAACTATAACTCACACCTTGCCCAGCTAATTAGTCCTCATATTATATCATTAATGAGATCTTATATGGCATCTTTGATACCACTGCTACATTTGCAACAACATTATTGATTAGGAAACTGCATGGCAAGGGCTCCAGCTATAGTTGCCTTAGGGCGCGAATTATAGTTACTTGAAAGGACTCTAACTATAACCGCTGAATTTCTATGGTTTTGTATGAGTAAATTAAAAATATATATATATGTGTGTGTGTATTTATATCACATCTGTATCATCAAGGTATGCAGATGTGGAGTTAGGATTAATGCACCTATATTTATCAATGTATCTTTAACTTGACAATGTTTTGGTTGTCCATATTTCTGATACTTTTGTAGTCGATACTGTAACAATTCTGACTTTTGTTTCCAGCTTGCTGACGCAGTTTTCAGTCTTCTAATAATCCTTTGAAGAACGGACCTTGCTGTAAACAGCTTTACGATTTTGCCTCGTCGGAATATAAACTGTGTCAGATTAAGAAATTAGGCGCCATTTACATTTAGCCGTTTTACAAAGCGAGTTAAGGTTTTTGAAGTAGTACGATTTATACAAGTGTAAAGGGGGGGCTCAGTGGATCTACACTGTCTGCAATTATTGTGCAACTATTCAGTAAGGCAATTATCACAATCTTTAGGATCCACTGGAAAATCTACAGCACCAAGTAGAGCAGATTCCAGCTGTGTGACAGAGGACCAGGATGTAAAGTAACTGGCATCTGTAATAGGAGTAGGTGCTGTTTTTCATGTTTTTCGTGATAATCAACCTAGATGAAACACACAACAGAACGAATAGTCCTCAAAACTAGTAAATGTGTGGTGCAAGATGGGATTGTCCTTGTGAAATTAATGAGGGAGTTTAAGTTATTTTCCAGTACTAAGAAAATCTGCAATGTAAAGCCTTTTATGATATTATCTCATATATTAAAATCACCTAGCAGAATATATTAAAAAGCTTGGAGTACAAACGAGATGTTTGCCTCATAAAGGCACCGGTAGAACAACTAGCAGCCCCAGGAGCGCTATAACTATATAACATGTGAAACTAAAACCATCAGTACGAGAAATGGAGTTCTGCAGAGTTAGTTGTTAATATCTGAAGCATTTCCTGACACTGAGGACCAGATTTACAAGGCCCTAGGGCCTCCTTGCACCACATTAGTGTCATTTTTTTTACTCTAATGTGGCTCAACAAGGGCAAATATCACTACGCCATATTTACAAAGTGGCGCATTGCAAGCATTGCGCCACTTTGTGACCTCTTGCGCTACATTATGCCTGCGCCAGGCATAATGTAGGCGACGGGGGTGTTCTGGCATTAGTAGGCCCACAAAAATGGTGCAATTAAATCTACAAGATTTCATTGCACCATCTTTGGCGTCATTTTTAATGCCTGCTCAAAAGGACACACCCAATGAAATCAATGAGCCTCCTTGCACTTTGCTCCACTTATGCTAGTGGAGCAAAGTGTCACAATAGCATCATTAATTTTGAAGCTATTGGCCTAACGTGTGTCATGGTGCGCAGTATTGTAAATACGGCACACCTATGGTGTCATTAGGTAGCGGTGGGGTGGCGCAAGAAATCTGGTGCATCAGTACTGATGCACCAGTTTCTTGTAAATCTGGGCCTATATTTTTCCAAAGATGTTACTAGGCCACCTCTTACCTATTCAACGCAATCCAGCCATGCTAGATTATACAAATTGCAGAAGGCAATAGCTACCATTGGAGGCATTCAACCAAGCCTCTCAAATACTAAAACGTGACCAGGACTGCTATCTGGAATAAGATCAAGAAATTCAAGATATTGTTTGTCTAACGAACATGGAATAAGTAAAAACAATTTAGCTTGCGAGAAGAAAATGCCTTTTATTGGAAGAAGGAAGCGTGCCTAGAAGAGTCACCCCCAGAAAACAAATACTCAGTAACTCGCTCCTTTACAACATAATAATGAGGGAAGGAATGAGAGCAGATGGGAACAAAATCTGAGGAAGGTTTCTTTCCCAGGGGATCTAGCCCTGCTGAAGCGTTAACAAGTGCAGTGGGGCTTGCCATTAACGTGCCTGGACCACATTAGTGGCATGGCTCACGCTGGCTCCTTCTGTAAGGTCAACATCTACATTGCAAGGAGATAGGGGGGTGATGAACTGGTGGGGAACACTGCTATGGAGGGGCACAGAGACCAGGAGAGGAAAGAAGAAAATAGTAAAAGGAGAGGCAATATAACCAGAAAAGGAGTTAGGAAGCTCCCAACCAGAAACTAACATTTCATTTAAGTAACAAATGCACTATAAAGCACCATGAGTATAACTAAACAGCTAAAATCATAATTATAAAAAATTATACATTAAAAGAGGAGCTCATGCTCCACTGACAACACAAACAATTACTCCAATCGAAATGTTGCTTTTTCTCTTAAAGGGAATTGAGAGACATTGTTCCCAAGACTACCGAGCAGGCAGGGGCTACTGTGGTGGTGGTTGGATTGCTTGCCTCTGGTATGCTGGGGTTTGCCTAGTATCGTTCTGCAAACTGGGCTTAAGTACACCCTTTCCACACTTGACTCTCAAGGTAGCAAGGGTGAGCAGTCAAAGGGTTCTCAAGGAGGTAGTCTGATGCAGAGACACAGAATGCAAACAGTCAGACACAATACCTCACTGTCCAGTCCAGTGCATGTCTTAATAAAAAGAGAAGTACTTTAAAGCTGCAGTAAAACAAAATAATGCATACACTAACGGGGAGTGTATAGTGGACTAACCCAGTTCTCATGGTGCCTCCATACAAATATCTACTGTGTCTTAACAGAAATATAAGAATAAATGCACCATTGTAATAGCTCAATCAACTTCTTCTCACCTCCCCTTTCCTCCTGGACTGATGGGGCACCAAATCACATGCCCTCGCTGGGGAGCCACCATCCATTCTTTGTGAATACATAGAAGTTAAGAAATCAATTACAAATGGCATAGGACCCTTCTGGAGCAAATTCTCAACATTGCAACCTTTGTTTTTGTAATCGGTCTAGTGATCAAAAGATGATTAGGCAATTGAATGAATTTATGACACACCTAATAAATTATGAGCTGCATCACAGAGCATAATTTGATGCAATTATTTTAATGCTTCAGAAACCAATAGGAGATAAAAGTCCACTTGTGCAATAAAGTACACAATGCCCTATTTCTAGTAGAAGCAGTACATCGATATTTTCTCCCCTTATTCTCACCAATGAGCCAACACATTTTTGACGACCTTTTGAAACTTGTATGAGCAAATAGCCAGCACAAATATGTTAATTGTTTCTAAATATAGGGCAAATTAGTAAATCGTGAAGTGAAGTATATGCAAATGCTATATGCTATTGCTTTTAAAAATAACCCATCAGAACTTGTGCAATTTTCTCAGCTACTTATGGATGCAAATATGTCAGAAAAAGCGTGCGCCTTAATATATTTAACATCAGCAGGCTTGAGACTTTAATTGCTTTCATAACTGTAATGTTTTGTGTGAGCGCTTGTTGTGCAGGCGGTTAAAGTGACAGAGGAGGAGTAATTATTGCTTGACAACTCTGAAAAACCCAAGATTCAGAGCAAGATGAGAAGTGTTTGCTCCAGAGACGTAGGATAAGTTGCCTGTGTGCAATAGGTATCACAGGAACTTGCAAACCTCCAAGGTTTTAGAAGAAATGATCCGAAATGAACTGTCTGTGGAAAAAATAAGCAAAATGATGTGAAATCGGAGGATATTTTGCTAGCAGAAGGGAAATCAATGAAAATGATGAACTGCTGTTCAATAGAGATAAACATATTGTTCCAGTTTCCATAGAACCGCAAGATTGCAGATCATTCATCAAGTGTCCTGAGAATCTGAGAAGGGCAAAGAATGAGACAGAGATCTTATCTCTGTGCAAACATTATATCCAGTGTCACTGATTCAATGCCTGAAGGCTACATTTAACCAAACAAGTTGCTATTACCATACACATCCAAGTAGATGCACTCGTTTAAATACCTGGCTGCTAATGTTTTCTAAATTAGTATGAGCACAGATGATGTGTTCCTAATTGTTTTCACAAATGCACATCGAGGTTTTTGCAGATTTGTTTTAAACAAAAGAAAAATCAAATCGGAATGTCCATGAAATGACTCTGAAAGCCTGATCACCCAGCGCGCATTGCTTGAATCTAAAGAAAACTATAGTGTATGGTGGTGTTATTAGTTGTATGTTGCAATTGTATAGGGATTAATTTGACGTTCCAAAGGATTCCATCGAAGACCAGTGTCTGCATCGGCTTTATGGAGTGTGTATTTAGTAATGTGAGCAGGTCAGTTTTAATGAGTTGTGCATTTTTGGTGCATGTCACTGGTGAACTGAACTACATTTCTTACCTATATCCTGATTTGGTCAGCGTGCTCATAATGTATATGTGTGACAAGTGTCTAATAGCAGACATTTTTGTAGGATTTCTTAATAGCCAGTCAATGTCATATTTTGAATCTGTTGGATGTATTACGAGAGTTCGGAGTCAATATATGCTGTTGTAAAGTGCTGTGTGGTATGTCTCGGTGCGAAATACTATGTCTGTCAAATGCTATTTTTGTGTAGAGTTGTGTGTAACATGCTCTGAAGAAGTTTGTTATTGATGAATGCTGTTGGGGTTCCCAGACCGTCATTTGAGGGAAACTGGAGCTGCATTCTGGTGCGTTGCCTATGTTTTATCCAAGTGTATTTTTTTACTAATACGTGGAATATGTGAATGAAAGATAATGATGAAAGAAAAGAGAGGAAACAGAAGTAGTTGTATTTTGGTTTGACTTTGAACCTTAGATAAGGTAAAAAAAAAAAACGAGACGTGTGACCAATTTTCTTGCAGTTTTATGTAGCGCAAACTCAGCCTGAGGGAACTAGAGAACTATATATGAGCACCACATTGCACCTCTCGAGGTTAGATTATATTTTAAGGAACAGGGACATTAAATGCCTGATTTAGATTTTGGCCAATGTCACTGCTCTGTAGTACTTTGTCTCCACCGCTGTTTAAGCCTGAAATCCACGCACAACCAGGAAGGCTGATACTTGAAAGTGCAATATGAAAAATATCCTCCCTCTGGTGCTTTTCAGCAGAATGTAAATCCATTTTAGCCCACCCTTATCAGGAAGGGTGAAAAATGAAGAAAATACACAAAACACCTAGTGCCTCATGAATGCCTGCCACATGGAACATTAATAGGCATAGGTGCTCCCATCCCCAAAATTAAACCCTTATCAGGCATCACTGTGGTCCTAGGGCAAGGCAACTCAAAATCGAGAAAATACTTTGCCAACATATTCTGAATCCATCTTTCTTCTGCTAACGAAACCCAATATGATGTATACATATTGATGGGTGAAAATGTCATCCCCCTTTCCCCCTTGATTGTTGTGTATTACGTATAGACTTTCCAATACCACTAGTTTATGGTTATTTTATGGGTTCAGCAGTCAAATTAGTCCACATGGTGAGGGGAGTCCTCCTTATTTATGCTTTGGTTTCCATTTCAATGCATGGATGGTGAAGCAGTTATTAGTGGCAGTCAGTGAAGGCTGGTAGTATTAGAAATTGGAGGCCGCACGACCAGGTAATGAGTTTTAGTGAAAGAGCTAGATGTTTCAAATAAGGAGTGGAGGGGTTCGCCCTCTGAGAAACATTTTTTTAAATGTTGTAAAATGATGCAATTTCGGTCCAAGAGTAATAGGAATCTGGCCCACATTTGGGTACACATGACCTCTGACTTGCCTCTTTGTGCATTAACAGTATTGTCGTAGAGGGGAATGTTGCTCAGTTCATGTTTAAAAACTCCTACTTTTAAGGCTAGGCTGGTGCACAGGCTCCTAGAACCAGAGCCAGCCCTTTGTCAACTTTGCCTGTTAACTCAATGGGTTGCACACCTTTAGTGCCAATTCATTTATTAGCGCATATAGGAGCTCCTTGAAATGCATAAGCTCAGAATGTGTGCCACACAAAAAAAATATTCTTTCCCTCCCCTGCCATGAAGAAGGGAGGGCTGTGTGGAACTGAACTGAACCAACAGTGCGGAGACCGCACCTAAATCACCTGCGAGACCGCACCAGACACAGAGGGATACCCTTAAGGAACCCAACTGCTACACCTGGGGATTGGAATAGGGCTCTGGGATGCCCTGAGACAAATAATGCACAGTGGCCAACCTCCACCCCTGACAAAACCCACAAGAGGGGAGTGCAAAGTCACTTGCGAGCTCACCTGCTCAAATCACTACAACTGCACCTCCGTGCCAAGAGTCTTGCTGGCTGTGCCCCTCAGGCCTTATACTATCACCAGCTATGCAAAAGACACTTGTGGGGCTCAAATCAATACTTATGGAACAACACACAGTGAATTGTCAGTGCGTCTTCAAGCTGAATGCTTGAATAGCGGGGCAGAAACCCAAAAGATCGAGGCGAGGTGGTGAACAGAACCTGACACCCAAATACTGCAGCACTGGGGGCATGAAAGGCCCTGGATACTCCCCCTCAACCCAAGGCCAAATTCCCATTGCTCTCCCTGGGGCCCACCAGCCCTTTGTGGATAACTACCATAATACAACAAGACCAATCCTAGATCTGCAAATGAAAAATCCCCGGTCGGCACCTGTGTGCAGACAACAATGCAACATGCTCTTTGGTTGAACTCCACAACTTATGCAACATGCTCTTTGGTTGAACTCCACACTCTACAGCAGTGGACTTTGGTTGGCGATGCCCACACTGTTGCAGAGACACTATTACCAGTGAAAAGGTGTGTATGGGGACCTCGGCAGCACCCAAGCTGGGCACCCATAAGAAGGAGTAATCTCTTAGACAAAGGTGGCTAACCTAGAGTAGACTTCTACCATTCTCTTTTATCACCAGATTGTTGAGTCAGTGGACTGAAGAGGATTGGAGTGATTTGACCTAAGGAAACACACCCACAACCTGAACGCTCAATTCCCTAAAGGTACTTAACAGATAGATGCTCTGCTACCTCCCATGCCCCACCAAAAGGTCTCAAATGCTGCAACAGTTTCTTGAACCTCTCTGACCACTTGTGGGACAGCAGAAAGATAGCAAGACCCCAGAATCAGGCATTTTACACCTAACCATCAGTCACACTGCAGCCCCATGTTGCCATGAAGGGGAAATGCAGACCACCCTCAACACAAACTATGTCCAACTTGAGAAGGTCCTCTATGCCATCCTGGATACTAAAAGGTCACTTTAGGCCAAAAAATTCACGGTCTCCTTAGAACCTTTTGAGAGCACATCATTGTAAGCTGGTGGAACGCTTGGATGAAGCAGAATCAACTGTCACTTCCATGAACCCCACAGTGAGCAGTCTGCAAATGCAACTAAGTGCTATAAAAGAGGAGGTAGCCTCACTGCACGCAAGGGCAGAGGATGCTGAAGGGCGGTCATGGTGCAACAACATTCGCTTCTGGGGTTTCCCAGAATGCTTGGAAGGTCCCAGTGCTGAGTTCTTTACTGAAAATTGGCTAATGACCACTGTGCTGGAAAGTAAAGTTCCAAAACTGTCCTCCATAGAATGGGGGCACTGCATCCCTGGCAAGCCACCATCAGGTGCGGCACCTACTCAATCACTCATTGCTAATTTTCTCAATTTCCTTGACTGTGACCTAGTTCTGCTGTGATTCTGAATAAAGGCTCCTTGGCTATACAAAACCATGGAGACTTTACGGCAGAAGTACAGCAACTCTGAAGCTCCTACACAATATTCAAGCAATGTCTCTGGGAATTGCAACTGAAATACGTGCTCCTGTTCCCAGTGGAACTCAAAGTAATGGCTCGAAAGACCTTCAATATCTTCCTAACACCTGCAGATGTGTGGACCTGGCTCCACATGAAAGGGTTGGCTCACACATAATGGAACCCTGGGAGGACAGAGACTGGGTGATCCCCGCTGTAAATGCAGGAAATGCAGAACTGCACACTCTCAGCCTATTCAGGGCTAGGCATCAGTGGACCAAGCACAGGTGGTGGAAATGGCCTCAGAACATAGCACAAACCGTTTTACCATGCTCTTTTCCATGACCCAAAATCTCCAGCGCTATGGTGTGGCAACTTCAACTGTGTGCTGGACACAGATCACGACTGATCTGTCCCCCCACACTGAACCGCTACATGCGTCTGCATGACACAACTCTTCAAAACATGGCTCAACCACTGGTGCTTGCAGAATGTATGGCGGCTCAGACACCCACTACAGTGCAAATTTTCATTCTGCTCCCCAGTTCATGACATTCATACCAGATTAGACCTTTTTCTATGTATGAAATGATTGGGGTCACATATAGGTCAATTGAAATACCTGGTGCACACCCTCTCAGATCACTGCCCTCTACAGGTGACTCTACAATGGAGAAGGCAACTTCCCAGGATAGCCACCTGGAGACTGCAAACAGAAGCACTCTTAGACCCCCCATTTTGGGAAGTTCTACCAAAGTGTGTCATCCAATACTTCGACCTAAATAAAGGATCCACCTGACCCAAGCAGTGGAATGCGATGCACACAAAATGGTCATCTGGGCTCACTGTATGGTAGCCACACAGACAATATGCCAACACTTACAAAAGGAACTGTTGGCACTTGAACAGTAGCTATCGACCCTACAGATGATGGATGCTAACCAGACCACGATGTCCGGCCAACTCCAACAACTGCACAAACAGCACAATGACGTGAAGGTGCATGTGGAGAAACATGATTATAAACAATGCCTGACCATGTTACACCCAGAGGGGGATTGCTTGGGGAGGCCCCCGGCCAAGCTGATAAATGAAGATCAGCAATGGCTTCCGATACGAACGACTGGAATGGAGAGTGGAACTCTAGCCACAACCCAGTCGGCCATCAACTCCACATTCTGGGACTATTACCATTTACTGTGTAGAGCGGTGGGCTCCTCACCACGAAAACAAACACAAGGTTTCCTACAGAATTTATTGTTAGCCAAACTGACCCTGCTACAGTGGGCTGACCTGGATGAACCTCTAAAACTAGAGGACATATGGGCTGCTTTCTTTTAAATTGCCAAGATGCCAGGCACGGATGGTGTCCTGATTGACTACTATGCCACCCTCTCTGCTCCTACTATTCAACATTTAATGGAGATGTACAATGAAACTAGAGCAACAGGACATATCCCCAACTTGCTTCTTGAAGCACTGTTCGTGGGTTTGTCCAAACCCGATCATGATCCACAAGATGTTCACCCATACTGGCCATTATCCCTCCTAACCTGGACTACAAAATTCTAGGTAGAGTACTAGCGAACAGACTAATACCTGCGATCAACATCCTTGTACATAAGGGCAAATCAAGGTTCATAACTGGGTGCAGTACATTCCTTAACATCCATCGCTTGATACAAGACAACACTCCCAATGCTGCGGCCAAGTGGCGGTGTCCCTAGATTCTGAAAAATTCATTCAACGCCCTAAGAAGGGATTTCTTACTGTTGTTCCCTGAACACATGGGGTTTGGTGTGAGGGACCTAGGCTGCATCTGTACATTGTACAAGAACCCAATGGCAAGAGTGAAGACAGGTCAGGTGATATGCAATAGTTTCATAATCCAAAGGGGGACCAGGCAGGGATGCCCTCTCTCCCTGTTGACCCTTGCCCTCAGAATGGAACCACTAGCCTGCCAACCGCAATGGCGTGCACTCCAATGAGGGAACCCAGAACCAGACATTCACCACATTGTCTTACTAAATGGATATGATGCCTTGCTGTTCTTATGGAAAGTGAGAGCCACTTGACCCAACCTAATGCTCTTACTGCACACATTTGTTGACAAATCAGGACTGAGAGTAAACTGGCCAAAATCATGCCTGTTTCCTCTGGCATCAACCCTCAATTGGAAAGGGTTGGCCCAATCCAGACCCGGCTCCGGTGATGCTATGACACCTTTAAATATTTAGGCATCCAAATATATCATTCAGAAAGGGACATCAAAGAGGGAAACAAAGACTAAGGGGGTTATTCTAACTTTGGAGGAGTGTTAATCCATCCCAAAAGTGACGGTAAAGTGACGGATATACCACCAGCCGTATTACGAGTTCCATAGGATATAATGGACTCGTAATACGGCTGGTGGTAAATCCGTCACTTTTCCGTCACTTTTGGGACGGATTAACACCTCCCCCAAAGTTAGAATAACCCCCTAAGTGATGAAAGCTACCCATAAGCCTCTACCCTTCTGGAAATCGCTGACTCTCTCCCCACTGGGTAGACTGGCGATCTCCAAGATGTTGGTACTTCCTGTCTACTTTATGTTTTTGCAGCACTGTCAGCTGTGCTCCCCAGATGCTTTTCCTGTGAAATCCCTGGCATCCTGTTAAAAACAATATGAAGCAACAGGCAATGTCAGGTTGCACTTCCTCTTCTACAATGATCACTGCTCGAGGGTGGACTGAGTGTGTCCAACTGTTAGACTTTTCATCCTTGGTGTGGTCTCCCTTAACTTATTGCCTCTGTTTCCCAGGTTGTTGATGTGTGCTGGGCTCTGTTTTTGCTGTTTTTGTTACTCTGGGCACTTTACCACTGCTAACCAGTGCTAAAGTGCAAGTGCTCCTTTACAAAATGTGTATGTAATTGGCTTATTCATGATTGTCATATTTGATTTATTAGTAAGTCCCTAGTACAGTGCACTAGAGGTGCCCAGGGCCTGTAAATCAAATGCTACTAGTGGGCCTGCAGCACTGGTTGTGCCACCCACATTAGTAGCTCTGTAATCAAGTCTCAGTCCTGCCACTGCAGTGTCTGTGTGTGCGTTTTTAACTGTAAATTCGACTTGGCAAGTGTATCCACTTGCCAGGTCTAAATCTTACCTTTTCTTACCTGTAAGACACCCCTAAGGTAGGTCCTAGGTAGCCCCAAGGGCAGAGTGCAGTGTATGGTTAAGCTAGGATATATAGTAATGTGTTTTATATGTCCTGACAGTGAAATATTTCTAAATTTGTTTTTCACTGTTGCAAGGCTTGTCCCTGTCATAGGTTAACATGGGGGCTACCTTTAAATCTGACTAACGTGTAGATTCCCTTTGGGAGTGGAAGGACATGTGGAGTTTGGGGACTTTGAGCTCACAATTTAAAAATACATCTTTTAGTAAAGTTGATTTTAAGATTGTGTGTTTGAAAATGCCACTTTTAGAAAGTGAGCATTTTCTTGCTTATATCATGTCTGTGACTCTGCCTGTTTGTGGATTCCCTGTCTGGGTCAGTTTGACAGTTGGGCTGGTTGCATCTCACACTAGACAGTGACACATACGGAGCTGGGGTGTAGTCTGCATTTCCTGATGAGCCATCTGTGCTAGGAGGGAGGGAAAGAGTTGTCACTTACACCCGAAAGGGCTGTGCCTGCCCTCACACAATGCAGTCTCCAACCCCCTGGTGAGTGTCTGGGGCCTGGCCTGGGCAAGGCAGGGTTTCACATTCAAGAGAGACTTTGCTTTGGAGTAGTCCTACTTCAAAGGAAAAATTGGGTATAAGAAGGGCACCCAAAACCACAGACTTTAGAACACTTCTGGAAACCAAGAGGAACCTCTGCCTGAAGAAGAGCTGAAGAGCTGAGTTAAAAGAGTTGCCCTGCCTGTGACTGTGCTTTGTGGAGCTATCCTGCAGTTGCTGCTTCCGCCAGAGTAAGAGGGCAAAGACTGGACTGTGTGTGTCTTCCATCTTGTGAAGATCTCCAAGGGCTTGATTTAGAGCTTGCCTCCTGTTGTTTGAAGACTCAGGGACGGGAAAGACTTCTGTCTGCTAGTACCTGGAGTCTCTGGAGGGACTCCTACTCTGCCCTGTGGTGCCAATCCAGTTCCTGGGACCCTGAAAGGAGAAGCTGGCAGCCTAAGAGGAGGAATTTCACGCACAGAGGGCCATGCAGGGAAAAGATCAACGCGACTCCGATCTGCAGCTGAAGAAACGATGTGCGCTGGCTCTGCTGCTGCAAGTCGATGCTCGCCGGAAAAGCGACCGAAGAATCGACGCACGGAGCAAGAGGAATGACACACAGCATCACTGACTGAGGCTGGGAGATCGCAACCTGCGCTGCATGGTTTTCGGATCATTATGTGGCTGGATTTCCAAAGCAAAAACCGCTGGGTGTGTAAATGCAACGCAAGGCCTGCCCGGACCCGAGAGTGCTGATCGGATCAACGCATCGCTCTCCTGCGGAGAAAAGAAATGTCGCGCCCTGACCGGTCGGAAGGAGAAACAACGCAAGGTCTCACTCGTGAGTGAAATGGACACATTGCAAGCCCTTTTTGACGCACACTCGCCCGTCCGGGGTTATTTTTGACGCACCCAAGGTACATTTTCATGCTAACAGTGTTAGTGTGTTTTAAACTACATAAAGACTCTTTTTGCCTTTTAATTGATAACTTGACTTGTGTATTGTGATTTTTTGTTATTTTGGTCTTGTTTTGTTTAGATAAATGTTTCCTATTTTTCTAAAACTGTGTTGTGTCATTTTGTAGTGTTTTCATTAAGTTACTGTGTGTGTTGGTATAAATACTTTACACCTAGCATTCTGAAGTTAAGCATACTACTCTGCTAAGCTACCAAGGGGCTAAGCAGGGGTTAGCTGAGGGTGATTCTCTTTTTACCCTGACTAGAGTGAGGGTCCTTGTTTGAACAGGGGGTAACCTGACTGTCAACCAAAGACCCCATTTCTAACACCAACTTTGAGCTAAACTATGCGGAAGCACAACTACAGTGGCCAATGTGCAGGTGACTGCATGCCCTGAGAAGGCAGTGGTGTGTGGGATCCTGAGGCGACTGAGCATCTACATGTGGCTGTCTGACCCAGACTGTCATCCACAGTGGGAACTCTGCCAGATGACAGTGGCCTGCCTATGCTAGTGCAGATTTGTACATAGCAAAGGGCCCCGCATCCCCTACTTTCCATCCTGCATGCCAACAGTAATAAAGATGAAATTATTACCATGGCGGAAACAGCCACTTTAACACACTCACCACTAGGGTGAAACCAACAGGCACCACAGCAGTAGCCGCCAACAACCAGGTGGAACACAATGTACTGCCCACTGTATAATGACACACCTATCCGCCACCTTTTCCAGGGCGGTACCAATGACATCAAAAGCATGGCAGAAACACTGCACAGAAGGGAAACTACTCACCTCTGGAGACTCAGGGAAAAACCATGCCGCCATGGAGCCTGAGTTGCATGTCTTCCCCATGCTCTTCTACCTTCTGCTCCATTACGAACACCAACACCGCAAAGACACCATAGTGTGTACTGCCGCCTAGCAAACATGATAGGGGGGAGGAAAAAGAGAGTGACACACACACACAACACGCAACACCCCCAACACCATACACACAAGCAGATGCAGTAACATTACATATTCACCCCGTAACCCTCAGGAATAATGCAAGGACAACTACTATAGTGTAAAAAGGCTGTAATCAGATAAATATAGGTGAAATTTGTGCATCCAAATCAAAAAGTATACACATATTTACAAATGTAGGGACACTGCCCAGTCCTCAATATCCGTGGGTCACAGGGCCACATCACAAAGTCCAAGGCCCAACCTCACTTCTGCAACAACACGGAGAGAACACTGCTGGGGTATCAGGTAGAAAATAGACAGGCACCTCAGGGGGACTGGGTATGGGGGGCACCTCAGCTTGAAGATGGAAAACCACTGGTCCGGGGGGGGGCAACATGCCCTGTGCTTGCAAGGCCACAGTCTCTCAAGTGGGTGATTAGCCCACATGCTCTGGAGGGGCCAACATGCCTTGTGCTTGGTCCTGGGGAGTGCAAGGCCACAGTCTCTCTAGTGGGTGACTACTTCCACTGGTTCTGGAGGGGGCATTGTGCCTAGTGAGCTTCATCCTGGGAAGGATGGGGGGAGTGGATGGCTTCTCCACTGGTTCTAGAGAGGGCATTGTGCCCAGTGACCTTCTTCCTGGGAAGGATGGGGTGAGTGGATGGCTTCTTCACAGGTTCTGGAGGGGGCATTGTGCCCAGTGACCTTCATCCTGGGAAGGATGGGTTGAGTGGATGGTTTCTCCACTCGTTCTGGAGGGGGCATTGTGCCCAGTGAGCTTCATCCTGTGGAGGATGGGGTGAGTGGATGGGTTCTTCCAATGGTTCTGGAGGGGGCATTGTGCCCAGTGAGCTTCATCCTGGGAAGGATTGGGTGAGGGGTGGCTTCTCCACTGGTTCTGGAGGGGGTATTGTGCACAGTGAGCTTCATCCTGGGATGGATGGGGTGAGTGGATGGCTTCTCCACTGGTTCTGGAGGGGGCATTGTGCCCAGTGAGCTTCATCCTGGGAAGGATGGGGTGAGTGGATGGCTTCTCCAATGGTTCTGGGGGGGCATTGTGCCCAGTGAGCGTCATCCTGACGAGGATGGGGTGAGTGGATGGCTTCTCCACTGGTTCTGGAGAGGGCATTGTGCCCACTGAGCTTCATCCTTTGGAGGATGGGGTGAGTGGATGGCTTCTTCTACTGGTTCTGGAGGGGGCATTGTGCTCAGTGAGCTTCATCTTGTGAAGGATGGGGTGAGTGGAAGGCTTCTCCACTGGTTCTGGAGGGGGCATTGTGCCCTGTGATGCAGATCTTGGGGAGTGCAAGGTCACAGTCTCTCACCTGGGTGTCAGACCCACAGGATTTGCAGGGGCCAGGCCGCACAACAGCCCATGGATGCAGGACGACACACTGTCAACCGGCAGTGACGGCTGCTCAGTGGTGGGAGTGGCGGTGCTGGTGTCGGTGCTGGCAGTGATGGGAGGAGGCTCCAGCCCATCCCCTGCAGCCTCGGACGGCTGCCCACTGGGGCTACTGCTGCTGGCAGTGGTGCTGGTGGCGGTGCTAGCAGTGGTGGGGGGAGGCTCCAGCCCATCCTCTGCAGCCTCGGACGGCTGCACCACTGTGGTTCATGGTGGGGGCTCTGACTGAGTTCCAGCACCAGGCCTCCTGTCCTTTTTGCCTGCTGGTGCAGGCCCCTTGCCCTTCCTGCCAGCAGCTGGGGATGGCTCCTTGCTCCTTTTGGCAGTAGCCAGCGATTGCTCCTTGCCCTTCCTTTTACCAGCTAGAGGTGCCTCCTTGCCCTTCTTTGCAGCAGCTGGGGGTGCCTCATTGCTCTTCTTTGCAGCAGTTGGGGGTTCCTCCTTCCCCTTCCTTACAGCACTTGGTGCAGGCACCCTATCAGTGTCGATGCCTGGTGCCTGGGACCCTCTCCCACCTGGTGCAGCTGTGGACAGTACTGTGCCCCTGGACTGGGTGGCTGAGGTGCTTGGCTGGATTTTGACCACCCTGGCCTGACGTGAGGGATGTGGGGGAGGGCTAGGGAAGAGGTCAAAGGTGGAGAGGAAAAGCTTATTAGGGACATTGTTGCGGGAAGAGGGAGATGGTTTGGGAGTGGAGGTAGAGGGAGTGGTTGTAGAAGGTGTCTGCCTGCTGTGTTTGGGTGCAGGTGCATGGGATGGATGCTGTTGTGAGGTGGATGGCTGTTGAGTGTCAGAGTGGTTGCGTATGTGTACTTTGGGAGGAGGGCACAGACACAGTGGATGTGTGCATGGAAGTGGTGACTGCCAGTGAGGGGCGTGTGCTGATAGGTGTGCTGGTGATGGTGTAGTGGATGAGGATATAGTGCATGCAGGTGTGAGTGTAGACAAAACTGGGAGGGAGGTAGACGAGGAGTAGGAGGGGGCCACAGTGGAGGCAGTGGATGTTGGTATGTCTGCATCTGGATGGTGTTTGTGTGAGTGCCTGTTCGATGAAGTATGGTGCAAGTGTTTGCCATGTCCACTCTTGTGTGTTGTCCTGGGTGCCTGCTCATCTGACTGTGTGCTTGGATAGGTTGGGGTTGAGGGGAATGGGATTGGGTAGAGGAAGTTGGAGGGGGAGGCTAGAAACAGGGACAGTGGCTGCCATCAGAGAGGAGGCCAGAGCCTAGATTGATCTACGTTGGGCCGCCATGCCAATGTAAATGCCCTCCAGCAATGCATTTGTCTGTTGCATTTGGACTGGCAGCCCCTGGATGGCATACACAATGGTTGACTGCCCAACGGAGATGGATCGCAGGAGGCCAATAGCCTCCTCACTCAGGGCAGCAGGGCTCACTGGGGGAAGGCCTGAGGTGCTTGGGGTGAAGGAGTTGCCCACCCTCCTGAGTGAGCGGGCACAGGAAACACACTGAGGGGCTGCTGGGAGGGCGATGATGGTAAGGGGGGGTGTAGGCTGTACCTGTAGCTGGGGTGGGCACAGAGGTGTCCACAACCAGCAGGTAGCTTCCATCGGAGGAGGAATCGATGTCCGAACTGTTCCCTCCTGTCTCCGCCGTGGTGCTCCCCTCACCCTCCGACCCACTGGTGCCCTCACCGTCTGTGCATTCGGCCCCCTGGGCCCTGTGGGATGCAGCTCCCTCCGTCACTGGTGCCTCAGCTCCATCAGCAGATGATGCTAATGCACATAAGTACAGGGTGACAAAACAAAAAGGGGGGGAAGAGACAAAGGATACACTTGATCAATGGCGGCAACAACACCACCGTTGGTGTACACGACACACACACACAGAGGGAACAGCCCTACGCACTAGGCAATGCACTACCAGTCACAATGCTTGTCACCAGGCCATGGATAGGGACACCTAACGCCAATTGCAGCATACCTGAGACCCACAGATGCCTGCCCAGTAGTGGATGCCCACTAACTTGGTTGTAGGTATTTTTCATCAGAACCCTACCCAACATGGGTCCTACTCTGCAATGTCAGGCCTGGCCTAGGGGCACCCACAGGCCCACATCCCCAACCCGGATACCACTCCACCAAACGCAAGTTGTAGATTGGGGCACTGTACTCAACCTCTTGTTGCTGCTGTGATGCCCCCAAGCACCCATCCGACTCCAGATAGGCCACAGCTAGTATGCATACCATCAGAAGGGTCAGGGTTCGACGGGCATCCTATCCTGGTTGGGAGGCCATCCCAACCTGGCCTCTGCCATCTTCCGTGCCCAGCGTCTCAGATCCTCCCACCATTTGCGACAGTGGGTACTCCACCTAGTGTAGACCCTCAGAGTCTGCACATACTTGGCAATGGCGCACCATACACAGGAAAAGGTATTAGTCTGACCGTTCTGCCTGTTACACTCATGGCCCACCATGCCCCTTCCCATCCCCACTATCACAGACATGGCCCACGATACATGCAGCAGGCTGCCCAAGGCCCATCCCCCACCCCCCCTACATTAGGCCTTCACACACAGCACTCCATGCATTCACGCTCCATGCATCATACTCACGGTGTACCCACCTGTTGGTCTGGAGCCCCATACCGCATTCGGTACTGGGGTAGGACCCCATCCACCAGTTGCTCCAACTAGCCATGGTCAGTTCCAGACACAGGTCACAGCAGCACTTGCTGTGTAGGTCCTCTCCTGTTGAAGGTCAGGTAGCAAGTGAGTGACCAGATAGAAAATGGCTGTGACGTCCACGGCAGTGCATACCATCACTGCAGGCATACATCACCATTGGCCACTGTACCCCATGGGGCCCAATGTTCACCAATGAGGAGTTGCACAGCGGTTTTCGACTGCCTCCCGCAACGGCGCACAACGTCAGCGGAATTACCTCATTTCCACCTGCCCCTCCACACAGGACAGGTGGACACCATTTCAGGGGGGGTGCAGGCCATGGCTCCTAATTGCGTCACAGTACACATATGCACCATTTGGACCTCTCCAAAACAATACTGCTACAATGACGACATGCATTGAAGTGTAGTGTTTGGAAATAAGAGATACTGACCAGCTGCTCATCATTTTGCCCCATTGATTGCAACCGCTGTGGATGAATAGGAGATGGAGACTTCCCTCCGTGTACAGACCCCTGGTGGATTTGACAACAATGAAGGACAGGCACATTATCCTCATCTATAGACTGGACAGGGTCACAATCACAAAGCTGTGTGCCCAATTGGAGCCTGACCTAATCTCTGCTATCCGTCACCCCAAAGGGATCCCTCCTCTTGTGCAAGTGCTATCAGTGCTCCATTTCCTGTAAACTGGCTCCTTCAAGGTGACAGTGGTCTTGGCAGCAGGAATGTCTCAGGCAATGTTCTCAATAGTGCTGACCAGAGTGTTGTCTGCCCTGATTGAACAAATGCGCAGCTACATCCTTTTCCGCCAGGTGGAGGATTTGGCCACAGTGAAAGCTGATTTCTACGCAATTGGACATATCCCCAACATTATTGGGGCAATTGATGGTACACATATAGCTTTTGTCCCTCCACCCCGGAGAAATGAACAGGTGTTCAGAAATGGAAAGAGCTTTCACTCGATGAATGTGCAGATGGTGTGCCTGGCGGACCAGTATATCTCCCACGTCAATGCAAAATAGCCCGGGTCTGTGCATGATGCCTTTATCCTGAGGAATAGCAGCATCCCATATGTGGTGGCTCAATTTCAGAGGCACAGGGTGTGGCTAATAGGTGAGCCCTGGTTCCCACCCAGTATATGTTGGTGTATGGGTATGGTGTGGGGCTAACAGTTGTCCCTCAATATTTGCTGGTGACTCCGGTTACCCCAACCTCTCATGGCTAATGACCCATGTGAGGAATCCCAGGACAAGGGCAGAGGAACGTTACAATGAGGCACATGGGCGAACAAGAAGGATTATAGACAGGACCTTTGGCCTCCTGAAGGCCAGGTTTCGTTGCCCCCATCTAACAGGTGGATCCCTCTTCTACTCACCCAAGAAGGTCTGCCAGATCATCGTGGCATGCTGTATGTTGCACAACCTGGCCTTACGTCGCCAGGTGCCTTTTCTACAGGAAGATGAGGCTGGATATGGCCGTGTGGTAGCAGTGGACCCTGTGTACAGTGATGAGGAGGCAGAGGATGAGGACAACAGAAGTGCAATAATTCATCAATACTTCCAATGACACACAGGTAAGACAGTGTTACTTCACATTTAATTGACAGGTTTGTGTTTGACATTGTCACTTGCAGGCTAATTTTCCCACTTCTATGGCCACTCACTGTAGCCTTTGGCATTTCTATTTGCAGATAATTGTGCCCCACCATCGCTCCTGGTGTGTTGACTGCAGCCAACTACAGGTCATTCCTATGTATACATTTCTGTACAGTTGATTTTCAATGTTTCAACCTTGTTAAACGAATACATATTTAAATCATTTGACATACTCCATACTTGTATTTTTTCAAAGAGTGTTTATTTCAGTGCTAAAAGGTAGAGGGGGATGTGCAATGGGCTGGGGGGATCATGGAGGAAAGTCCAGGTTGCAGTCTAGTCTATTTGCATCACATGTGCATTGTCCAAGAGGGCATAGGAAGGGGAACAATGGCAGTTCAAGGTGGACAGGGTGACAGAGTGGGACACAAGGGTGACAATCAAGAGAGTCTTATTTCCTGGCGGGGGTCTTGGCAATAGTCTCTGGATTCTGCCTGGATGACTGGGGACATTTGCAGGGTGGTTCACCTTCTGCAGGGGGAGGGATGCTGGGGGCCTGTTGGTCCTGTGGCGGGGCCTCCTGTCCACTACCGGCAGCGGAGGTGGAGGGCTATTCATCTGTCTGGCTAGTGGCAAAGGCCTGGTGGGGTGCCACTGACTTCTTCATAGCATTGGCCTTGTCTGCCAGCACCCCTGCAATGGAGACCAGGGTAGTGTTGATGTCCTTTAAGTCCTCCCTGGTCCCCACATACTGTCCCTCCTGCAGCCGCATGTTCTCCTGCAGCTTGTCCAGTATCTGGCCCAGAGTATCCGGGGAATGGTGGTATGCTCCCAGGATCAAGGTGAGTGCCTCGTAGAGAGTCAGTTTCCTGGGCGTGTCCTCCCCTTGTCCCACAGCAGTCCTGCCAGCTTCCCTGTTGTCTTGTGCCTCTGTTCCCTGAACCGTGTGCCCACTGCCACTGACCACAGGTCCATGATCATCCTGTGTTTGTGGGGTGGCCTGGGGTCCCTGTAGTGGTGGACACACTGTTGATTGATGTGTCCTGGGAACAGAGGTATGGGTCCACTGGGTGGGTGCTGTGGTGGTGTTTCCTGAGGATGGAGGCTCTGTGGTGGTGTGAGAGTGTGCCTGGGTAACCGACTGTCCAGAGTTACCTGATGGGCCAGGTTGGTCATCCAGTTCCAGGTGCGCAGAGCTGCTGTCATCACTGTGGGCCTTTTCTGGGGGGACTGGATGTTGCTGGCACCTATTCTCCAGTGACATTGGCTGGGGGACCTGTGGGGATGTAAATGCAGTGTTATTGTTTCTGCATGTGACATAATGTGCATGGGTATATTGCCCTCTATGGTTGTTGTTGCCCTGGCAGATTTGCCTTTGAGTGAGTAGCTATTTGGTGGGCTAGATGATTCTCTCCAGTGTGCATGCAGTGGTGATAGGTGTCCATGCAGGTCTGTGAAGGGTGTCCATTCATTGGGGTTACGTGCAGGGCTTGGTATTGGGATGAGTGGATTGTGATGGTGGGGTATGTGGGAGGTCGTGAAGTGATGGGAGTGAGGGTACAGGTGGGGGTTTATGATGGCATGCAGGCGGAGATTTGCCTTACCGGAGTCAAGTCCTCCGCTTACTCCTGCTAGGCCCTCAGGATGCATGATTGCCAAGACTTGCTCCTCCCATGTTGTTAGTTGTGGAGGAGGAAGTGGGGGTCCACCGCCAGTCCTCTGTACAGCTAGTTGGTGTCTTGCTGCTGTGGAACGTACCTTCCCCCGTAGGTCATTCCACCTCTTCCTGATGTCGCCCCTTGTTCTGGGGTGCTGTCCCACGGCATTGACCCTGTCCACAATTCTCCGCCATAGTTCCATCTTCCTTGCAATGGATGTCTGCTGCACCTATGATCCAAATAGCTGTGGCTCTACCCAGATGATTTCCTCCACCATGACCCTCAGCTTCACTTCAGAGAACCTGTGCTGTTGTTGTTGTACCATGGGTGTAGTGTGAGTGGTGTGGGTGAGGGTGTGTGGGGTGATGTGTTGGGGTGTGTGATGTAAGGTGCGTGGATAGTCTATAGGTGATGCTTTTATGTGGCTCTTTCTAGTCGTAAAGGGTTGTGGGTACTGTGGGTGTGTGTTTTACAGTGATGTGGGTGTGTGGGTGTGGTGTCTGTATGGGTGTCAGGTATGTGTAGTTTCATTTGACCAACGTGGTGTTGTTTTGTTTGTGTGTGTGTATTTTGAGTGCAGCAGTATGTACCGCCAATGCTTTACCTCCATTGAATGTCCGCCGCAGTGATTGATGGGTGATAATGCTGGGCGTAGTTCTCTTGGCGTAACGGTGTGGGTTTGGGTGCTGCCAGTTTTTCACTGACCTTTGTGCTGCCAGACTTGTGTGTGTGGCTATATAGTGACAGATTGGTATGTGTGTGTCATAAAGTGGTTAGCGGTTATTCGCCGCCGTGGTGTTATGTTGGCGGCAGTCGGCATGGCGCTAAGCGGGATTTACCGCCAATGTCATAATGAGGGCCATAATGTCTAATATACAGAATATGTGCTTTTTCTTTGGAAAAAAAACCTCAGGGCTTGATTTAGATCTTCACAATGTTACAGTTAGGCTGCATTCACAGCAGTCCTGAAAACAACATCAAGTCAACGGTGTTCCACCTGCAGTATTTAGATGTTACAGCTCTACACGTAGATTGACTGATGATGGATTGCTGATGGAGGGAGACGGTGGTAGGGCCCAGGGGACTGTGTACAATGGCAGGGGCTGTGGAATAGAGGTAATTGATACACACACACTGTCCCTTAGCCATATGCGTCAACCTGCACTACACAACACACCACATTCCCACAGTAACCCATTGTCATTCTAACACAACACAATCCATACATACCGAAAACACACATTGACATACATCCATGATACAACTCACACATACATTGACCCTGCACCCACACATGACACAACCACAACAAACACAACTACACAGTCAGCTACACAAACATACTCACACTCATGTACAACTACACACATCATAACAATGTCTGCTACAAAACAATAACACTCACCTGAATGAGCACACAGCAACACAACATACACAACAACAATTTCGGTCTGAGAGGCAAGTGACACACATACAGACGCAACCACACACGCACTCCAGTTCCCTCCACCTCAAACAGCCAATCCACAGATTCAGACTCACATACACAACAGATAGCATAAAACCTACCTGTACAGGTTCCCTTGCAATGCGCATTTATGGACACCATTGTCCAGTGTGAGTGCACCATCATTGTGGTGCCAGCATTCATATTGCAATGAGTGATGACAGTTGTGTATGTATGTGATATATCTGTTGTGCCAGTGTGTCCCCAGCCACGTGTGACACCATTGTGTATCCCACATATACATGTCGCAGTGATTAAAAAACATACTGTGACATGTATATGCCTGCAGTAGTACTGATCTCCCATGCACTGCCCACGCAATGTACCCTGGCAATAACCCCTCCTTACCTTTGAGTCCTTTGATGGGGGGGCCATGTAATCTCCATGGGTCGGTGGTTGGAGTGACAGCAGGTATTGTCCAGTCATGTCCAGTTGCAGACGGAGGTGGAATGGAGTATAAAGGTGAGTTTTCACCCCTTTCCCTCTTCGATTCGGCAACTCAGAAGTGGAGGTCAGACTTTAACTTTTTTCTTGGCGGTATAGCACATCAAAATCTGCACAGAAGGAAGGGTGTCTGGGGTCTTGCTGTCCGTCACTTTTCCCTCTCCCGCCTTCAATGCGGGCGGTGTTTCTTGGCAGAGACGGTGTTTTGAATGCAGGCTTTCGTCTATGGGACCCCCAACATCTAAATACGGCAGGTGAACCATTGTGGCGGTGAATAGGTTTTCAGTCAAGAAGTCGACGGCGAAAGCATCACCGTCAAGGTCTAAATCAACCTCTCAGTCTTTCCTTTAGTCTTTTGATTAACCTTTTTCGATTAGTGTGCACTAACCTGTGATCAAGTACTTTGCATTGTCTCTCATTCTTAAATTGGAATCCGGAGAAAGTCACGTAGCTGTTGAGCAGGGAGCCAACGTGGAACAGGTATCGCCATGCAGGAAATTGGGATGATGGAGACTTTGACTGCACCAGGATCACAGGACCAGCAGATAGGCTTGGGCTGATGAAGACTAGAGCACTGGATGATTCTGACCAACTCAGCAGGTGAATGAGCGGATGATCCTTGCTCAGGACAGGAACAAGACCAAGCACTGACTCAAGTTTTGGGCGTGGTTTGAATACTGTGTCTGGGGTCTGATTCTTGAGAGGCACGTGGCACACATTGAAGACAGGAAGACTCATAAAGGCCTGGGGAGAGAACATGTGTGAGTGTAATGGCTTTGACCTTTAATGAAGGCAGGTGCAAAATGACAGTTGGAACCAGTACAGCATGACAGGTGGAACCAATAAACATTAGCAGCTGGAATCAATAAGCCATGGCAGTTGGAGCCAATTAACCAGGAAATATGTGTCATTCCTTCACAAAGTGTGCAAACTGGAAACCTAATTATACAACTGTACAATGTATTCAAGGGGTTCATGTTCTCTGCAAGGGGGCCTGCCATAGTGTTAATTGCAGTTGGACCATGGGCTCTGGAGGATATCTGTCATGGAGTTGGAGAAGGCCATGAAGTGCCCCAATGGTAATTCCACATGAGCCCTGTGCCCCAAACCCACTGTACAGAGGGGATTGTGCAGTTCTACCAAGATATCCTGGACACATACAGCATGGGCGCCGGCCACTTCCTAAGATTCAATGCCATACAAAAAGCACTATGCTCCAAATGAAACACTAGAGAAGCAGGACCAACCTCATTCCCCATTCTACACACTCTCCTAATTCACTGAATCATGCACCACACCATTACCACCCTTTACACATCCCTTAACCTTGCCCCAATGGGATACGGAAACAAAGAGCAGACCAGATGAAATAGCGTCCTTCCACAACCTTTGTCAGACAGGGCCTGGTCAAAAGGACTTCAGCAAATCAAAGAAGTATCTCGCAATCTGAGATTCCAATTCTGCAATTTGACTATGTGCATCAAGCCTACCTTTCCCCACAACACATTAAGCGCATGTTCCCAACCCTAACCCCTGGGTGTCCCATGTGTACATTAATGGAAGCTGGATTATACCTCCTGATGTGAGAGTGCCCAGTATTATAAATGATCTGCACAAGGTCACCACTGCTGTAGCCAAAGTCACAGAACATGCCTTTGCACCAAAACCCGAGTCTTACCTGGTGGGTCTTCAGCCCAAAAACAAGGGAGACAAACACATACAGAAATTCCTTGACCTCTGTTTTGTCCTCCTCACGCGACAGATGTAGACCCCCACAGCCTTTGTTAATGGTTGGCTGCATTTCTGACATGGGGACACGCAGAAGCACACATTCTCAAGATGCTGTGGAAACAGGGGGACAACAGAACATGTGGCAAGTGCTGGGAGACTTAAATCACTAACATTGAAACAAAAAATTACACAAGCCCGCCCTGATACATACAGAACAAAGAAGGGAGCCATCCATCGGGCTTTTAATGACTTCAGCATGGCGTTTGGCACAGTTAACAGAGCTAAGCTCAGGGCTGTGCTGTACTCCATTGGTGTTGAGCCTGCACTTGTCACTATTTTTGTATAGCTTGCACTAGGGGCTCTCATCCTCCATAAGATATGACCTTAATGTGAAATACACACTGCACTTTAAGCAGAAGAGAGAGTTTTGACAGGGAAGCATCCTGGCACCTTTTATTATTATTATTCATATTGTTTGGAACCTTGTTTAAATGAGCAGTGTCTATGACTCCGGAGTATATTGAAAAGTGTATGAGTCTGGTTTAGTAGGTTGATCAGGAGTGGTTGACAGGTCAGAGTGTGAGTCAAAGTGAGTGAAAGAAAATTTTGACTGAGATTTGGCTAGTCCTACGTGCACCAGAACAGACCCACTGATCAGTTCAGAGTAAAATTTGTGGGTCGACTTTTGCTTGCGAATCTGGGAGACCAAGAAAGGAGGAGTATCTGTTAGAGCGAGAGCTGTCAGTGAAAAATCCATAGGGGTTTCTGAAGCGATTGTGATACTTTTCCTGTATTGAACCAGCAGATTTGGTTTTTGGTTTTTGATTAGTGCTTGCAATTTTTGCATGAATTTATGTGAATCGGAGATTGGGAGGACAAGCCGCAAGACTTTGTCAGCCACAGTACGTGTAAGTGTGACATCACTGGAGCCATGCAGGGATAGGTCGGTTAATGAGAAGGGTCACTCACAGATTGGCAGCCTTCCGTGACAGGCAATTGGTTGAGAAAGTAGGTGAAAGGAATTCTAAGATTAAAAGTCACTTCCTGAAATGATTCTGAACAACAAAAAGGTGTAAAAGATGAACTTTTTCAAAGCTTTAAAGAGTGCCTTAAGGGGAGATACGTATATTGCACCAAATAGAGGCAAGACTACACCGCCAGAAGGTACACCAGCTTACAATGTCTTTGGCTAAAGCAATGGTGCAAAGTGACAGAAAAGGATGGGAACTTAGCATTTCCTACAAATGGGATGTTCAATTTGAGGGTTTTGGAGCATTTAAGGATGGTGCTATATGAACCCCTTTCGAGACCAGCACAGTTTGAGGCATTAGCAATTTGGGAGCCAGTAGCTGGACAGCACCAGAAACATAATTTCGAGAGGAGGATGAGAAAGGCAGAAAAGACTTCAACAGAGGCTAGGTGGGACAGTGATCAGAGAGTGTGGAGGATGGAGACTTTGCATGAATTAAGTTGTTTTTGGCAATTACCCAGGACAATGAGAAGGAAGAAAGGAAAGCTACTAGGAAGACTAACAGAAGTCCGACTGAAAGTAGGGAGACTAAAAAGTCTTCAACAGTGGAGGAGGAATCAATGGTGATGAGTTTATTATACAGTTATTGAGAAATCGCCCACCACCATATACATCACATGAGAGTGGTCCAAGTACCAGTGCTGATCCGACAGCCCCGACCCAGGTTAATGGGATAATGAGTCTGATGCAGGTTAATGCTAGCTTGACACAGAATGTGATGCAGAGTGATCTTAATGTGCCTACTACTCCTGTAGTACAAAATCAGATGAAACCGCTACAGGTTCAGAGAATTTATCCTAATGTGCCCATTATGGTAACAACTTCGAACTTAATGGTGCCTACGTTCCAGGTTTTCCAGAGACCGATGTTGGTTGAGTCTGAACCAACTCTACGTTTACTGCCCCAAGTGCAGCCGCAGGTAATGCCAAGATTTACTCCAGTAATAGGGACACAGTCAGATATGACTCCAATGATGAATCAGAATATGGGAGTTACTCTCCCACAGAGCGTAAGTGCCAGAACAGTCCCAGATGCTATAACACTACCTAATACTGTTGGTCCAGCCGTATCCTTATTCGCACCGAAGAAAATGACTGTAGGTGAATAGGGAGCAATGTCCCAGAGAATAATGAGGGGAGGTCATAATGAAGATGCTCGAATAGTCTCTCCTTTGGGACAGACTTTTGACGGATCAAGATCATTGTTAGACCTTAGTCCATTTGTAGCACTTCCAGATACTATGGCAGGATCAAACGTTAGCCAGAGTTTGAAAGTGTTGACACCACAGACCCAGAATGCAGTTGTACAGCAGGTGCCACCAGTCCAAGCAAGTAACATTTCGCTGCAAGGATTGACAGCTCAGCAGTTGAATGAACGGTTAGACCAGCTGAGTACCCCACAGAGTGCTCCTGAAGGAGAGGAGTGTTTGAATTATGATAGGTTAAGTATGGAAGCGGGTGAACTCATTGAGGGAACTATGGGAGTGAACAGGTTAGAATCCTACACAGAGGCAGAATTGGGATATTTGTGCCTGAAGAATATGAGGGAAGTGAGCACTGTGCATCAAAAACTAGCAGACCTGGCAGAGAAGTACGGCATAGAAATAGAGAAAATGAAGCATTTGAAAAGGAGTTACAGATTAGATTCTGAGGCTAAAGATTTTGAACACATGAGATCTGCCGGAATGAAGGCACACCTTAAGGAATTGCTTCAAAGTGCCCAGACCTGGGGAGCATTAGACAAGTGGGAAGGCAGATGGGTGAAGAAAAGAGACAAGGGAAAAAAGGATTCTGTGGAGCTGACTACAGATGTGCAGCAGGATAAAGATCCAGTGAAAATGTTACCAAAGAGAGAGATTCCAGGAGGGAATTTTGTCCATGTCCCTTGGAGCAAAAGTGATAATCTAGTCTATCATTTACAAGTGATTATCCAAGATTGAGAGAGAAGCCAGTAGCGTGGTACCAGCAGACAGACAGGTTTGTGAAACTTGCAAAGTGCCTGTGGGAGGACGTGAACACTTTACTAGAGATAGTGGTTCCAGATGATCTCTGGATTGACTATAAGAGCAGTGTAGATTGGTCAAAAAGCGATCCAGAGAGAGACAAGAATATAGGTACACCATCTCCTGAGGTAATGAAATATTACTATAAGGTGATTGAGTTTTTGAAAATGAGAATTTTGCCCAAGAATATTAATTGGCAGAGGATTAACAGGACAGCTCAGGAGGCAAATGAGTCGATTCATGGATATTATGAGAGATTGTTGCAGGTGTTTAAGCATTAAAGTAGAACAGAGACAAATGAAGTGAGAGACATGATTCATTTTGTGTTCAGATTTGTGGAAGGGTTGAGAACTAAAATTGGCCAGATGATTAAGACTCATTTGATTTGCTGGCAAGCAAAGCTGATTGATGCGGTGTTGCAGCATGCAAAATACTGTAGTGATGAGACAGAGTTGAAGTAGGAAAATTTGAAAGAGAAGGCGATGGTGATGCTAATTAAAGCAGCTCAAACAGGGATGCAAGGACATTTTCCACATCAGTTACCACAGCAACAGCAGAGAAACATGATGTTTCAGCCCCAGGTGAGACGTAGAGGTTGTGGAGGAAATATGACTCATGGTCCAGACGTAGATACTTTATGGGTTCAGAATGATGTGCAAGGAATGAAGACGTTTATGCTATGTCATGTTTGCGGAGCCGTAAGACATCGGAAACAGGAGTGTCCAATGATGGTGCAGGAAGATGTCATTCAGCAGAGTAATGACATCAATTCATTCCAAAACATGAGAGGGCTGAGAGTGAGAGGTTATAATCCAAATTTTCAAAATCATGTGAATTAAGGGCAGAATTTTCAGCCCATGCAGCAGGTGCAAATGTCACATGTACAAATGACCAGAGCGGCCTGGCTCCGGCATGTAGGTACCCCCCATGGTATTCCCTTTGGAGTGAGTGTGACTACAAGGGAAAACCCCCCTGGCACTAGCCAGACCAGAGGCAAATCGCCCCCAACTCCGGGCTATTTTAGACCTACCACTCCGTGAACTACTTGTTCAGGTAGGCCATAAATTTTTCACTTTGAGCACTTCACTTATTGCGTGTGCTCCGACCCTGACGAATGCCCCTGACCTACCAGCACTTTGCGAGGGCAGAAACGTGTTGGTCATACGTATTCCTTTTTAGACTCCAAGAGACATTATCCTCTAACGAGCCTTTTCCCCCCTTGTTCTTAGCCTTACCAGCATGCACCCTCATTAAAACTAGCAGTAGCAATTGGTGACTTGCTTGGTAATTTTATTTTTCACCTCATCTGGATCTCTGTAATTATCCAGTCAGTCTAATTTCAGCACTCCCTCTGGTTCTTTTAACCAAGAGGTTGAGTCCGCCTAAGTAGTATCATCTTACTTGGGTGGGGCTAGGTGGTCAAATGATGAAGCAAGACACTATTATGTGTGAGAGACCACCTAGTCCGTAAGGGAACTCCCCCCTCCACCTGTAGAACAACACAGCACCCCCATGCTTGGACATTTTCCAACCATGACTTCCCCGCTTCAGAATCTAAAGCGATTCTAACACTGTACGCTGAGGGAATATCGACTCAGTCCTACCCTCAGTTCCTACTACCCCACACCTTTAGTGATGATATAGTTTCCTTTGGGAGGTGGTGTGGGTGAGCAACACTCCCAGCGCTCTCCTTTTGTGTGTTACATGTACAAATGACACAATTGCAGCCAATGCAACAGCAGGTTCCCATGGTACCTAGACAGCAAATTCAAATACCCCAAGCCCCAATGGAAGAGCAACAGGTGATGCTTTCTCAACAGGTCACAGGTCAGAGGCTTAACCAAAGTAATAACACAGTGCACCAATTCCCATTACACAGTGAGAATGGAATAAATGATGATTGGATGAGCGACAGTTCAGATAAGGAGTCGTGTGTGCTTGCAACTTCCTTAGAAGTAGATCAAAGAGGTCCCTATGTGAAGGGGAAGGTTATGGGTCAGAGAGTTTCATTCTTGGTTGACGCAGGAGCTACACGCTCTACAGTGAGAAGTGCAGAAGTTCCAAATTTGCCCCTGTCACGTAGAGCAGTTCAGATTGGAGGAGTAGCGAATCAGTATTTGACCAACCCGATTACAGAGCCGGTTCATGGTTAAAATTGGCAACTTTCAGGGATTGCACAAATTTGTAGTCTGCGATTCAAGTCTGGTATCCCTGATGGGAAGAGACTTGCTGTGTAAAACAAAATGTTTGATTACTTGTTCAAATGATAGAATTGAGATTCAGACGAATAGTGATGATCAAGATGACCAAGCCCCAGAGATAGAAGGGGAAACTATAAATGAGGAATACCCTCTGACTGAATTTTTCGCAATGTTCACAGTGAAAGAGCTCCATCCTCATTTGCAGGGAACGGTTAGGGAGAAAGTGTGGGATTTGACTGGAAAAGAAGTAGTTCTGATAAAGGGAGTTGACCCTGTTAGTTACTGTAAAGCCAAATGCAGTTTTTCCTCAACTTTCGCAGTACCACATGCCACAAGAGGTCCTTATGAAGGTTGCCCAGGTAATTGCAGACTTTGTAAAGCAGGGGGCTTTGAAGGAAGTATTGAGCAGTCCATGTGATTCACCGATAATGGCTTTGTAAAAGCCCTGTGGGAAAGTTCGAATTGTCCAGGACTTGAGAAAAATAAATGAGATTGTGGTCAAATGTTGTCCTGTGGTGCCAAATCCAGCTGTGATAATGTTTCAGATTCCATGTGATGCTGAGTAGATCACTGGCATTGATTTGTCACAAGCCTTCTTTTCTGTGCCTCTTCATGAGGATAGTCAATTTCTCTTTTGTTTCAAATTTCTGGATCGAGTTTATTGCTGGTGCAGAATTCCTCAAGGATTTTCAGAGTCACCTTCCATATTTAATCAGATCTTGAAGAAGAATTTGGAGTCGTTGGAATTGCCTTTCCAATCGGCCTTGGTACAGTACATTGATGACTTGCTGATAGCATTCCAAGACAAGGGACGAGTGCGAGTATGATACGATTGCCTTTTTGAACCATTTGGGAAAGAATGGTCAAAAAGTGTCCCACTTAAATTGAAGAACTGTCAAAAAGTAGTGAAATACTTGGGTCACCAGATTGAGAAGGGATCAAGAAAGATATTGAGAGAAAGAATTACAACCATACTGCAGATAAATCCCCCGACCACACAGAGAGATATCAGGATGTTTTTAGGGATGGTAGGCTATTGTCGCCAATGGATTCCAAAGTTTTCAGTCATTTTGAGACCATTGCAGAAGCTGACTCATAAGGAAGTCACTGATCCTGTAGTGTTAGAACAGGCTGGAATTAAAGCGTTCACTGAATTGAGAGAGAGTCTGTGCAAGGCTCCTGCGTTGGCTATGCCTGACTGCATAAAACCTTTCACATTGTTTTGTCTTGAGCGTGATGCATGTTCTTTGTCTGTCTTGACACAAGTCCATGGAGGTGTAAATCGCCCAGTGGCATATTTTTCAGATACTTTGGACCCAGTACCACAGCCTAACCAGGTTGTTTCTGGGCAGTTGCAGCAGATGGTCAAAGCCTTACACAGTGTGAAGGCATTGTGGTGGGACATCCCCTGACTATAATGGTCCCTCACTCTATTGAGATTGTACTTACAAGGATGAAAACCCTATATTTGACTGGTGCAAGGTTGACCGGATATGAAACGAGCATTCTAGGGTCACCAAATGTGTCATTGAAAAGATGTACAGTGCTGAACCCGGCAACCTTCCTTCCACATGAAAATGTTGAAATGGATGGAAGGTGGAAGTATACAAATGATGGAGATGGAAGATGTTGAGCATGATTGTCTTGAAGTAACTGACTTGTGCACAAAACCGAGACCTGACATTAGAGACACCCGATTAGAAGAAAATGACCAAGTTATCTTTGCTGATGGTTCTTGTCTGAGAGACAATGCAGGGACACTGCAGGGACACTGAGAGCAGGATATGCTGTGTGCACAATTACTGTCATTTTAGAAGCTTCCTGGCTTCAAGGAGTGTATTCTGCCCAAGTAGTGGAACTGGTAGCCCTTACTAGAGCATGCCTTGTTTCTGCTCAGCTGAAAGTTACAATCAATACGGATAGCCAGTATGGATTTTGAATAGTCCATGAATTTGGCCAGTTGTGGTCACAGAGAGGTTTCATGACTTCTTCTGGTTCACCAGTGAGAAATGGTGAGAGGATTAAAGAACTGTTACATGCTATTCAAATGCCTGAAAAGATTGCCGTAGTGAAATGCAGTGCACATCTGAAGTTGCAACACTTTATCATTGGGAAATGCATATGTGGATCAAGTCGCAAGTTTTTGCGCATTGAACTGTATATCATTCAAAGACAAATGGGAACTGTTATCTGAGGAAGACGAAACCTGTCCAAGCTATGCACTGAAAGTAATTGACATCTTGGAGGAATTGAAAATGTTGCAAAATAATGCAGACAGGGAGGAAAAAAGTTCATGGAGCTAAATGAAATGCGTGCAAAGACAAGATGGATTGTGGGTTTCAGAAGAGGGACAATTGGTTTTGTCAAATAGTCTGCTGTCTCAAATGGCTAGGTACTATCATGGTCAAGCACATATTGAGAGAGACGCAATGATTCGATTGTTCAAAAATTATTGGTTTAACCCAAGGTTTAGACAGGTTGCTGAAGCAGTTTGCCATTGTTGTGTCATTTGTCAACAGGTGAACGCGGAGAAAGGGACAGTGGTTAATTTGAGCCGCATTGGAAGAGCAGGAGGTCCATTCAGCAGAATGCAGATGGATTTTATTGAGATGCCTGTTTGTGGAGGTTTGAGATATATGTTGGTAATTATTTGCATTTTTAGTCACTGGATTGAAGCTTATTCTACACGAAGAAATTATAGTCTCACAGTAGCGAAACTACTGCTTAGGGAACTGCTACCGCATTTCGGATTTCCGATCTCTTTAGAATCAGATTGGGGAAGTCACTTCAACAATGAAGTAATTAAATTTCTGTTTGCAGCATTGAACATTGAGCACAAGTTGCATTGTAGTTGCCATCCTGAAGCATCGGGACAAGTGGAACAGATGAATGGTACCTAGAAGTCAAGAGTTGCAAAGATGTGTGCGTCCACAAATTTGAAATGGCCTGACGCATGGCCTTTAGTTTTTATGTCAATGAGAAACACATCCAACAGGAAGACAGGATTGTCTCCGCATGAGATCCTTATGGGCCGAGCCAAGACGTTGCCAGCAGTGCCTGCAAATGCACTTGTCAACATTACAGATGATATGGTGTTGGACTACTGTTAAGGTCTGGCTGATGTGGTTCACTCTTTCTCTCAGCAGGTGGAAGCTACCACACTGCCACCGATCCATGAACCAGGGCACACCCTTGGAGCTGGAGACGTGTTTGGAGCCTCGTTGGAAAGGCCCTTTCCAGGTAGTTCTGACAACTACCACAGCTAAAATGTGTGTTGGAATTCCGAACTGGATTCATGCTAGTCACATGAAGAATGTGGCATGTCCACTGGATCATGAGGAAGAGGAGTTGTTGAGAGTACCAACAACAGCGAAACAAGTCTCAGGGCTGTAAAGAGAACAAAGGGGAACTGAGACCAGATCTGAACCCATTGAGGACAGTTCAGTCACTCATGTGAAAGACGAAGGAGAAGACCTCCAGGAGGGTGAGGGAGGGCCTATCTCAATTGAGGCAGCAGGAGAGCCTAGTCAGAGGGCTTTCCCAGAAGGAGACGATCTTGAGAGACAAACAGAGCAATTGCCAGACTCAGAGGGGAAAGGAGTTGAGGTGGATTGAAGCCATTCTGATCTAACTCCTCCTGAAATGATTGAAGGTCCATCAAGAGACAACACTGCAGAACAAGGAGAAGGTTCAAGTTCGACTCTGAAAAGAACACTGACAAAAGGTCCACTGAAAGGAGATAAGTGGCCGGAGTCGCAAGTAGTGAGAGAAAAGGAAGTGGTTGTTGAGGCAACAATTGAGGAAGAACTAGATACAACAAGGAAAGAAGATCTAAGTGAAGGAGAATTGAATGGTGATCGAAAGTTGAAAAGAAAGAGAATAGCAAGTCGGAGATACGCAGGTCCTAAATAGGCGTATGCCACTAAAAGTGAGTGTCAGCCAGAGTTTTTGTCTTTTTGTTTTGATAGAGACATTCTGGGTCAGTATTTTGGCACTTGAAGGAAGCTGATGAACTGAACTGTTAAAACAACCTGAGAGAAAAAACATTTTTTGAAAAAGAGACTTTTGAAAGTAACCAGAAGAGACATAGATTATCCGATTTGACTTTTGAAACCTGATTTTGATAAGCTGCTTACCAGTTTTGACAAGGATCCGGGAAGTGAGACTGGACGCTGTAAATAATTGCTGAAAGAAGAGTTGTTTACTTTCTTCTGCTTTCTAATTCTTTACAGATCATGAGTAACATTGTTGTGTAGCCATGTTAGTTATAGCTTCATGCACGTTATTTTAGCACACTAGGCCTGCCGCTGTGCACTTTAACTTAGATATCTTATTCAGCTTTGTTTATTATTTTAACAATAGCCACTTTTGCGGTCTTGTTTTATTTTCTCTCCATCTAGCTGTTCTTGCTTAGGCCAGCACTATGGCCCATATTTATACTTTTTTAGTGCCACATTTGCGTAGCTTTTTAACGCAAAAGCGGCGCAAACTTACAAAATACAATTGTTTTTGTAAGTTTGCACTGCTTTTGCGTCAAAAAATGACGCAAATGTGGTGCTAAAAAAGTATAAATATGGGCCTATGTTCCTAAACAAGACATTCTTGTTCACTCTGTGCTTCTTTCAAGGCTGCAGTAAGATATGTTGCCAGTGAACGTGGTACAAGTTTTGTCTCTGACATTCATAAATAACACACATCCTTACGTAGGGACAATTTCTCAGAACATCAGCTATTTTATTATATAAACACTTCCCTGTCCCTTACAAGTTAGAGGGAGATTCCAGCCAGAGAACCACGACTGTATGCTGATTGCTGAATGCTTTGCTACAGCTGCTTATGCAGACTTCAGGCATCTGCTCAAGTATGAGGGATGATGTCTTCCCAGGGGAATCTGAAGGGCAGAATTTGAGCTTAACAGGCTCTATTATAATCCTAGGTTGGAATTAGTCTATTCGCTCTAGTGACAAAATGGTAGCGTTAATTTTATGCTTTACACTCCTTGTCAAAATGTTAATCTTGTCATGCTGTATCATCCTGGTTATTGCAGTACATGCTTTGCTATCTAAGATGCAGTTGCTTCATTAAAACCTTATTGAAACATATATTGCCTCTGGTTGTCATTTTGTATGTGACACTTATGTAACTGAGAGAAACGGATGAGACCTGAGTGACACGGTTTCCCTGAGAAATGAATTATGTTGTGCGTTCGGCTGCCCAATCATCCTTGCCCTTGGGTAGAGATGGGGCACTACTAAATAGCTGGAGCAAAACACGGATTGGGGCGACAGGTGTCACCTGTAGTGGGTCAGACTCAGTCTCCCACATCGCAGGCGATTCTGCTGCGCAAAATCCAGTAGTCTCATTAGAATAATGAGAGCCTACGTGTCAACATTAGCCAGCAGGATAGGAATACTAGGCTCTGTAAATATGTGAGTATTGGTTTGGCGATTGTGTGTGGGATATTGCTTGTAGTGTTGATTGTGGGTATGTCTGTTCTTGATAAGAGTGAAGCCACCCATACTTCTGCTTTTGAGACAAGTACTGCACTAACGACAATAGAGAGGTTTAGATTAGATGAGAAGAATTTGCACTGGGATACTAGTGCGCAAGGAGAACTTTCTTCTAATGTCCCCTATCGCCTATTGAGTGAGTATGTTGAAATGATGGATGCGAGGAATTGTTATATGTATACGCAGATTCCTTTGTCAGTTGAGGAAGGATTTTCGTACCATAGTTTGCCTTTAACATATGGAATAAGTTGTAGTTTGCTACTAACAAGATTTTATAACCAGGAGTACATTCAGTACTTTTATTCAAGCTATAATATGGTGTTTTCATTTGTCCCTATAATTAGGTTTTGGAGTAGAATAGTTAGGGATAATAGAATAGTAATAGTTAGAGGTTTCTTTGAACCTACATTGACGATTGGCACAGCTTATGTGCACAGGAATAATCTGACATGCTTGCTTACACCTGTAGAGAATAGCTTCTTAGATCACACAGATGACAGGAGAAAGGCACTGAAGGAGAAGTTAGAAAAAGGCTCAGAGAAAAGGAGTTACAGGAATGAATATGCTTACAGTGCAATTAAAACGCAGGGGAAATTAGCTTTAGATGTACAACATTTGGGGAAACTTTGTATATACAGTCCTTAATCATACACTGACACTTTATTTGTGGGAACAAGTTAATGTAAGCATGTGTTTTTGTTCCAGAGTAAATGGACGTTTATGTTGAATGGACAGGACCCAGCGATTCCCGGAATTTATTATCTCTGTGGTCTTAATGCTTATTACCGTCTTCCTAGAGAATAGTATGGGACATGTTATTTGGGGATAGTTTTCCCAAAGAATTATCAAATGGATGATTTGAAGAAGTTTCTGAAAGTGACTGAATTACATCTTATGAGACAGAGGAGGGAATCCTCTTCTGGTATAGTGGGAGATATATTTGGAGCAGTGATTCCTTCAGTGGGAGTCATTCTGAAATCAATAAAGTATCAAAAGTTGTCTACTATTGTGGATAACATGCTGACAAATTTTTCATGGGCCATGCTCCTGATAGATACTGAGTTAGCTGCTGATAGAGCTATGACTCTTCAGAATCGTCTTGCTTTAGACATTATTTTAGTGAAGGATGGCAGAGTCTGTAGAATGATTAATTCTAGGCATTGTTGTTCGTATATTCCTGAAAATAGTAGAGAAATTGGAGGCTTAATTACTAATCTGACCAATGAAAGTGCTGAAATTGAAAGAACCAGGTGTTTGGGATAATATTGGCAAAGGTTTTGCCTCAGTGGGAAATTGGCTCAGCAATATTTGGAATGGGAAATTATTGAAAATCTTGCAGGGGATATTAATTATTGTGGTTTGTCTAATTGGAATATGGGGGTTGTGTAAATTATGCAAAATAATTAAATTGAAAAGGTCAAAGAATAATCAGAGGAGGGAAGAAAATGAAAGGGAAAATGTGTATAGAGAAAACTCAAAAAAGGGAACAAAAGTATGAAAGGATTGAATTGACAGAATTTTAGCTGCTGCAAAAATGTGTGGGTGGTAGTTAGTGTGATGACACATTTAGGGGGTCATTACGACCCTGGCGGACGGCGGAGAAGCGGCGGTAAGACCGCCATGGTCATCCGCCTCTTCTCCGTTCCGCCCACCAGCCCGGCGGTCGTCACTATACCGCCGGCGGTATTTAGACCCGGCTGACCGCCATGGATTTCATGCAGTTTGGAACCGCCATGAAAGCCATGGCGGTAAGCACTATCAGTGCCAGGGAATTCCTTCCCTGGCACTGATAGGGTCTCTACCACCCCCACCCCCACCCCGACTCCCACCCCTACACCACCCCTGCCACCACCCAAAGGTGGCATGACCCCCCTCCCCACCCCTACCCCCAACATCACATCACTCATTCACACCCGACACGCACGCAGGCACCACCAACATACATACACGCACACACACCGACATTCATGCCAACAGCCACACACAGTCAGACACGCACATCCACATTCAAACATACACGCACACATCCATACAGACTTACCTACAGACATACACGCACTCATTCCCAAACACACAACACCCCCGCAAGCATACACGCACTCACACACCCCCTCTACATACACACACGCACACCCCCATGCATGCACACAACACACAACACCCCCTGACCCCCCTGCCCTAACGGACGATCAACTTACCTGGACCGTTGATCCTCCGGGAGGGGACAGGATCCATGGGGGCTGCTCCACCGACACCACACCGTCAACAGAACACCGCCACGCCGAATCACAGGACGTGATTCGGTGGGCGGTGTTCTGTCGACGTGGCGTGGAGGTATGGCTGTTGGCGGCTCTCCGTCTGAAAAAGGGCGGAGGGCTGCCAACAGTCATAATATGCCGAGCGGAAAACCACCACCACTGGCAGTCTTCAGCACAGCGGTCCCTCAGCGATCTTGACAAAAGACCGCCGAGGTCAAAATGACCCCCTAAGTCTTCAGAGGAGGGATTGCTAGCACAGGTGTATTAAGAAAAATGATTAATGAGTGTTCATGTAATCTGAATAATGGAATTGTGTAGAAAATATAATAACGTAGAAAAATAATGCCCACATTTGAAAACATGATTACGATGAGTGGCCGTCAATGTTCACCAAGTGTACTTATTGATGTTTTAATGTTGTGAAATGTTGAATATATGTTTGACTAATGTAGTAATATGTCATATTAAAGGTTATGTATTATGCCTTAGCTATGCTAATTGTAGGCCTTAACTTAGCAAAAGTCTTGGCCTACTTGCCAGGCCTCATGTCAAGCTGTATTTCTTAACGTTTAATAAATGGCTGTCCTAGAGAGTTAAACTGTGATTTTCCATTTGCATTGTTCAAATGTGCTCATAACTGAAGGTTTCTCATGAGAACTGACTTCTAGAAGATGCTGTTCTTGCTAATTTAACATTTTGGGGGTCATTCTGACCCTGGTGGTCACCGACCGCCAGGGTCAACGACCACGGAAGCACCGCCAACAGGCTGGCGGTGCTTCCTGGGCCATTCTGACCGCGGCGGTAAAGCCACGGTCAGAAAAGGGGAACCAGCGGTTTCCCGCCGGTTTACCCCTGGCCCAGGGAATCCTCCATGGCGGCGCTGCTTGCAGCGCCGCCATGGGGATTCCGACCCCCTTCCGGCCATCCTGTTCCTGGCGGGTGTCATGGGCAGTGCAGGGGCCCCCTAACAGAGCCCCATAATGATTTTCAGTGTCTGCTTGGCAGACACTGAAAATCGCGACGGGTGCCACTGCACCCGTCGCACCCCTGCAAATCCGCCGGCTCCATTCGGAGCCGGCTTCCTCTTTGCAGGGGCTTTCCCGCTGGGCCGACGGGCGATCTTCTTGAGATCGCCCGCCGGCCCAGCGGGAAAGTTGGAATCACCGCCGCGGTCATTTGACCACAGTGCGGTGTTTGGGCGGTTTCCGCCCGGTGGGCGGCGCCCGCCGCCCGCCGGGGTCGGAATGACCCCCTTTGTGTGTAATGTGTGTGAGACTGACTTTCTCAGGAGGAGAACAATGGAGATACTGACTGGAGTAGAAGCTGCAACAATATTGTTACCTGACAAGACGGATGATGAGGACATTGCAGGATAACCAATCAATGACATGTGAAAGGAGTGATAGTAGAATTCATAGATTTTGAGTTATAGTTTCATTGGACAAAGTTTGAACATGCGATTAATTGACAAATAGGGATTTGGGAAATAGTTTTAGTGGTTTTGGTTTAACGACACTGCACTGAGAAGAACCGAGTGTTCTGCATTTTGCATTTTCGCCTTAAGCAATTGCCATAGCTCATTCTTGCCCATTTTGCATCTTGACTTTAATGCTTAAAGACTTTTTGCTTTCTGAACTTTGATGCTGAATCCTGATGCCTTGCTTATCATAGGGAATAATGCTTGATGAATTTCTCTGCTGAACTCGAATGTATGTAATCACTTTGACACAGTTGATTTTGTTATTAATTTGCACCATAACGTTAGAATGTGTCGTAGTTCAAGCTTTGATTAGATTACGTTTCTTCTGCCGCTTTGGACAGCCAGTATTGTCTCTGTAGGTGTTTCATTTGATTTTGAGATTAATCTTCATGACCTTAGCATTGTTAATATAGGGAAATAAATATTCTAACTTTTATTAAAAGGTGTGGATATTCATGACTGAAAGGTCATGGCACATAATTACTGACTCTATTGATTGTTACTGTTATTGATTGTTGTTGATTATTGACCTGGTGTATTGGATATTGAATATTGATTTGCATGTACTGGAGCTATGGTAAGAACATCTTAATTGCTTGTCAAAAGGTTCATTGACCTATTCGCGTCCCCTTGTAAGTTTACTTATTAAGGTCAGACACGCTAACAAAAGAACACTATGGCCCTCATTAGAACATTGGCGGTAAATCTCACCTACCGCCAGTGCGACGGCCTCCAAAAGACCGTCGCCGTGGCTACCTACCATCCACCATATTATGACCGTAGCCGGAATTCCGCCAGAAGGCTGGTGGAATTCCAGCTACGGTCATGGCAGAGGACGGTGGTAAGGCAGCACTGCTGCCAGTAGCAGCGCCACGCCAGGAGAACGCCGCCGACCGTATTATGACCCATGATATGGCCTGGTGGTGTTCCGCTGGCGTACGCTGCTGCTGAAAGCAGTATCACATCCCGTCTCCTGCCGGAGGACCCCCTGCAGGTAGGTAAGTCGGGTTCTCCAACACGGGAAGGGGTTGGGGGTGTTGTATGGGTGTGTTGGGGTATGTGTGATTGCTTTTGTAAGCGTGCATGCGGGTGTGAGGTGTGTGTAATGCGTTTGTGTATGAAAGGGTGTGGGTGTATGTGTATGTTGTGTTGTGTGAATGTGTGTGTGCTTTTAGGTATGTTAGTGTGTGTTGCAGTGTGTGTGTATGAATGTATGCATGCGTGGGTGGATCTGGGTATGTGTGTGGGTATGAGTGTACTGTATATGTCTGCACATGTAGGTGTGTGTATGTCGGGGGGTTTGGGAGGGGAGGGTTGGGTTGGGGGAGTGCTCTCGGGAGGGGGTGGGGGAGACCCCTCTCAGTGCCAGGGAAGGAATTTCCTGGCACTGATATTGCCTACCGCCATGGTTTTCGTGGTGGTAAGTTTGCCATGAAAACCATGGCGGTAGATGGGGTCATAATCCCGAGGGTGGGATTGTGACGGCCTCCGGGCTGGAGACCGAAGTCTCCAGCCCGGCGGCTGTTACCGCCCTGGTGGACGGAGTGGTACATTGGAGGTTTGGCTTGAGCCAATCCGCCAATGTCATATTTTGGGGAAAGGTACCGCCAGCCTGTTGGCAGTACCTTTCTCCAAAATAACGCCGTCCGCCAGGGTCATAATGAGGCCCTATGTCACAATGCAGAGACAGTCCACTTTTCTTACCCGAACCTAGCTATCCTTCCAAAAACCTTTTGGACGTATCTTTGCCTTTTACCCTGTACTTACAGTGTTGTGTGCCTTTGTAGCTGGGCTTGCAGAATGCAAATACCAGATACATACATACATGCATACACACATACTACACCTTCAATACTTTCATTATTCTGAAGACATCAAAAGGGAACTCAGGTGATTCTACAAATTTCTCAAATAAACATTAGATAGCTAGATAAAGTGCTTAATTAGTGCTTGTTGTTTCTGGTGTGGAGCACCAGCAATTATTTTTGAGGGCCTGTGCCTATATTTCTGCTTCAAGCATTTACTGCCAGCAAAAGACATATAGGGGAAAGATCGACGAAGAGAAAAATTAAAAAGTGTCACAATTGAAAAAAAAAGAAAGCTGCAAGAGTGAGCTGAAGAGGCCCGAGGTGGCTTCAGGATTACGCTCCCTCAGTATTCCGTGTTCCCACATTTAATTGCAGCAGCCACGTGTTTAAGAGGAGGGCTTTTGGCACCCACACATTTTTATTTACAAATTAAGCGATAGATAGATAGATAGATAGATAGATAGATAGATAGATAGATAGATAGATAGATAGATAGATAGATAGATAGATTCCGGATGTAAATTGCCAGTACAGACATTACAATTATCTCTGACAAGCTGTGAGTTGTTAACTGCTTTAAAATCACTCGTTTGGTGGTGTGAAAAACCATCATATTTTACTTGGTGGTTTTGCATGGAGCAAGTGTCACCAAAACGGTGACAGACTGGTCAGCCTAATGTCCAAATCTAATCAGACAGACAGACACTATGTTGGATGCTATCTACGTCACACATATAATTTTACTGACTAAATCTAGAGCAGGTGCCACCATTACAAAGGTCTCTTGCTAGTACCTTTGAAATTCGGAATGTGAATCTCACTGATATCTGGTGGTCATCCCAATAGTGCATTCCTCTGAATTGATATGTCCCGCTACTGGTGATTTTGTTCATTGGGTCGAAGTCATGACATATATCTGACTACTTAACCTCACGAGTTAAATTACTTTTTGCTAATTTGAAAAACGTTTAACAGAAACGTATAGTATTTAATAACATTTTATTTTTTTCTTTGGATTTGCTTTTAGTTCTTTAGTTATCCATGCTAAAGGTAACCTCTATTTACTTTCACCGGAATGTGTAAACCTTTATTTCCCCAGGGTTTCTTTATTATTCTTTCTCCAATTTGTGGATACTGCTTAGATATCTTCTTTTTTAAATTGTTGTAACTTAAAATTCTCAATACTTTGACTATGTACTGTTTGATGTGATGTATCATTTTAACCCTCAACTTGCCGGAAATAAGTTTGACCTCAGCCCACACACCTTACTACAGGGTGAAGCAAGGATATTTGCAAAGTCCTTTGGTTTGCTTTCGTAGGTAGCCCAGACCTAGCTTGTGTGGGAGTTTATTCATATCACATAAATATTTAAGTCATTTAACCTCCATTGTTCTCTCATGGTGATTGTTGGTAGGAGAAGTGGAATCTGTTTATTCTTTGACAACTTTCCTTAGCAATAAAAAGTACAATTTCTACGAAGTTCTAATTCCTAATATTTATTGGAAGTGATGATGACCTATCCTCTTTGCGAGGCTTGTCAGTGTTTTTGGCTTGTCACAGAAAATTATGTCTACCAGAAAAGGAAAACTGGTACTCCTAGTTTTTTTTAAAAGTTGTTTTAAAATACATCACCTGATGACATCTAGTGGCATTTCCTTTTGTGCTCCATTATCGATTATAACAAAAACAGACTTGCTTTGAAAGTCTATACAAAGATATTTTGAAGCAGGAAGGTGGGGGCCTGCAAAGCTGCGAAGCTTCAGGCATAATGCCTACCCCTATCACAGCCCCTCCCGATCCCTTTCCCCTGTAATTGCCCTGCTGTTTGCCTGGAATGTAAGTCACAGATTTTACAAAGCTGTGTGAAGCAAACATTTCTCTTGTGTACTCAAGGTAAAGACGGGAAGCTGAAGGTTCACTTAACTGCAAATGTAAATGTAATTTAACAAGTCAGTCTACTGGTCATTTACCACTTGAGTATGCCATACCTTTTGTAATTGTAATCCTCTTTTGTCACTTACGATCAAAAAAGCTCTGATTATTTGTGTGCTGTAGTTCCAGGATCCAAAAAAGTTTGGTTAAAATGGAGACCGAACTTCCCATTAAATGTCTTCCCTTCTATTTGGTGTCAGATGGCACATAATTCACTTCTGCACTCTCTGTGTTTTAGGTGAATTGCCACCAATGCTTATTCCGCTATCTCCAAAGGGGGATTCAGTTATTCTGACTGGTTGCTGGATCCCCATCAGTGACTGAAGCTGTTAGGTTAGTGTGAGAGAACAGGGCTGATTGCAAAGCCCCCCTAACTTTTTGCCCCTATTTTCCACTTTTTGCTGGTGTTTTCCTGACTCTAATGGTGCCCTGGTTACTGCTAACCAGTCCCAGGGCCTGTGCTCTGTGTAAATTCAGTATGCAAATTAGGCTAATTATAATTGGCTAAGTCAACCTACCTATAAGTCCCTAGAATATGGTAGGGCATGGAGGTTTAGGGACCCCAGCATTGGTAGTGCCCCCATAGGTGCACTGCTGAGGTGCCCAGTATCATTTTAAGGGCAGGCCTGCCTTGCTGGCTGCTTTTAAATTAAAGTTACATGCAAATTCGACTTTGGAATTAAAAGTAGTTCCAAAGTCTTAAACTACCTTATTTTTACATATACGTCACCCCTAAGGTATGCCCTATGTGCCCCTAGGGCTGGGTGCTATGTAACTATAAGCAGGGACCTTATACAAATAGTTGTAGAAGCCCTGGTGAGGTAAAAACAGCCAAATTAATTGTTCCCTCATTGTAGTGAATGACCTCCATAGGCTAGAATGGGGAGACTTTATTTTAATTTTAAAAGTCCCCTTAAGTGACAGATACCAAGCTTATGTAGAGGGGGTGACATAGACAAGTGGTTGGAGACCTTTGAGAGGGCACTCCAAATGAGAAGGGTTAGGCCTCAACACTGGGGTTCACGTTTATGGGAGGTGGTCCTCAACTCAGGGAGGGATAGGCTTCTGACCTTAAGTGGGGAGGAGGCAGATTCATACCCTAGTATGAAGAGGTGCTTAACCAAGAAGTTTGGTCTGACCCCAGAGCAGTATAGGATGAAGTTCAGGGACACCCAGAAGGTCAGTACCCAGTCTTGGGTTGACTTTGTAGACACCTCACTTAAGGCACTAGAGGGCTGGATTCATGGTAACAAAGTAAATACTTATGAGGGGTTGCACAATCACATCTTGACCAATTGTATCCAAGAAAGGTTACGCCAGCATCTAGTGGACTCTAAGCTGACCAACCCTAGAGAGCTAGGGGAGGCAGCTGATGAATGGTTGAGAACTGCCAAACTGGTCTTCAAAGGCAGAGAAGGACATTTGGAGCAACCCAGCAACATCCCCACATCCTGCAAACCCAGACAGTTAGGTGCCCCCTTGATAAGATTAGGAGAGGGCAGAAGAGAGGTGTGTTTAGGATTTTTAGCCACACCAGTGGGTGGGCTCAGCCAGATGTAACCTCCAAAAATCACTTTCATCCATGATGGATTTTTGAGGAATGTTGCCTCCTGGGATTGATTTTTGCCACCCTTCCCAGGAAGTGGCCATCACAGGGGGAAGGACCCTGCACCTGATTGGAGAACCAGGACCCCCCTGTTTTTCACCCAGGAGCAAGGATAAAACTGGCAGACCTGCACCCACACCTCAGTTCCCTACCAGATCCCCATGAGATTCCAACAAGGAAGAACCACAGAAGAAGAAGGACTGCGCTGCTGGACCCCTGGCCTGCACCTGGACCCTGCACTCTGAAGCCTGCACCAGCTACACACTGGGCTTCACCACAAGAAGGACTTTGCCTGGCTTCAACTGGTTCACGGAGGGACTCCCTGTTTGCTACAGGTGAAAAATTGCTAACCAGAGTCACCTGCACCAACTCCTGAAGAAATCAACCAGCTGACCACTGTCCAGTGGCCAAAAAGGAGTTTGCACCAGGTGCATTCTGGGAGTTGTAGTCCACACCCCCAAGGATCATCTCAGAGCTTCTGGAACCTTGGGGTGAGCTGTGGACCCCAAAAGAACCTTAAAGGAACATCTGGAAGAAGACCCAGAAGTTTGGAGAAGTTTGGAAAACTTTTGGAAAAAAGCTCCATAGAGGGACCGACCCGCCATGGCAACTGTGCCGGCTTGCCGCAACCATGACCCGGCCTGATTTGCAGGTTTGTCCCGGTGAAGAAAATCACCAAAAAGAGATTAAGGGCCTGATTACAACTTTGGAGGAGGTGTTAATCCGTCCCAAAAGTGACGGTAAAGTGACGGATATACCACCAGCCGTATTATGAGTCCATTATATCCTATAGAACTCGTAATACGGCTGGTGGTATATCCGTCACATTTGGGACGGATTAACACCTCCTCCAAAGTTGTAATCAGGCCCTAAGTCTAAACATAGGAAGTTGACTGGGCCCTCCCAGCCAGAGTATCTGAGGAGAGCTCCAAGGATGTCGGATAAAGATCCAGGTATGACCCGGTCAAAGGATTTTCACCTCGAAAAAACGACTAAGTCCGAAGGTAAAAATCTCCACTGAGGGCTCCCGCGACGCGTATCCGGAAAAGAGTTCCAGGAGGTCGGATTGGACTGGCAGGTTCGTCCCGCTGAAGAAAATCTTCCGAAAAACGACTAACTCCGGAGGTAAACTTTTGACCGAGGCCTCCCGCGGTCTGTTGCCGAGCCGGGCTCCATCGCGGTCGGCCTTCAACTGTGACTTTGCCCCGGTCGAGGTGCGACCAGATGACCAGATTGGTGCTTTTTGTTTCTAGGCGCTAGAAAATAATAATTCTTTAAAAATTTATATCTCCGGTTCCCCTTGTCCGATTTTATTCATTTTTGTGTCATTTTAATGATAAAAATATAATCTATTTTTATTAATTGGTTTGGGATTTTTAAACTGTTTCCTGTGTTTTATTTAATTACTGTTTTGTGATATTTGAATGCTTTACACTCTGTCTCCTAAGTTAAGCCTTGTCGCTCGTTGCCAAGCTACCAGGGGTTGAGCTGGGTTTAATTTACTGAGACCTAACTGGACCTACGTTGAGGTTAGTGGCCTATTGCTATGTGTAGGTACCTACCTGCCCTTACCAATGACCCATTTTCCAACAATTAGTAACTGTTCTTGAACACATCTATGGAAGATGGGAAACTATCTAAACAACACGTCGGCAACAATATGGACGTATCTCATGCAAGCAGAACAATGCTTGCCTGAACAAAAACTGCATACTTCACTGCCTTAACCACGCATGTGCCACAGTTTGCATATGCGTGGTTAAGTCAGAGAAAAAGGCAAAGAATAGTCTAGTGGATTGGGTGATGACGCAGTGAGGTAAATTGGACTGGGGCAGGGTTGGGGGTAGTATTTTGAGGTGGGGGGTGGATAAGGGGCTTATGGTTGGTTGGAGGATAGAGATAGTTTTTTCTTAGGGGTGGGGGGTTGGGGAAGTTTATTTTTTAGGATTAGGGTGCGTGGGAATGTTGGGGTAGTTTAGTTTTTAGGTGCTGTGGTGGCGGTTGGGGTGAGTTTTTGTTAGGGCTTAGAGTAGGTGGGGGTTTGGGATACTTTAGTCATTAGGGGTGGGGGAAGGTTTTAGGGCTCAGGGAGGGTGGGGGTGTCTGGGTAGTTTACTTATTAGGGGTGGGAGTAGTTTTGGGCCTCAGGGTGGGTGGGGGGCTGGGATACTTTTTTAGGTGAAGAGGGGGGGTTGTATCACACAACCACGCATGCCTTTTCCGCATATGCCTTTACTAAGCATGCTTTTACTACGAAATTTGTTGTTAAAGCATGCATGGTAAAGGCATGCGTGGAAAGAGGCAGTTGTGGTTCCAACTGTGTTGTTAAGGAATGCATGGTTACGGCATGTGAGGTTGTGGCATACATCCATGAAAGATGTCTGGGCACTCTAATTGGCTTGTGAGGTTGTGAAATCGTCTACACCTTGCATGGAAATTCTTGCAAACTGACTGGGTCACCAAGGTTTCTGATGAGAACTGAATCACCAGGTCGGTATCAGGTGTTCAAATTAAAACACATGCATGGATGTAAAGTTTCCCAGGTCCATGCCGAACTGATTACGCTAATCTGAGTTTTCTTTTAGAATTCTGGGACTTGCAGACTTTGTCTAATCCAAGATAAAACTAGGTCCCAGAATTCTAAGAAAAAAAGGGTTTAAACTAACTAAACGTGTGGACATGTGAAACCTAGCAACTATGCACACAGTCACCAGTGTTTGTTTCTGTTCCAAAATGACGAGCAGGTGCCCATTAACCACCTTGTGAGGACTGTGGAACGCCACAATCTTTTGGACTTTGTTTACATTACAAAAATAGAAACTACTGCTGCTGTTTCTGGCCACTGCTGCTGTTGCTCCTGGTGGGACTCTAAGTCCCAGGAGCCTTTACCACCGACTGGGAGGGCCGGACCTGAGCCGGGGGTGCTTCAAAGCGCGCCGCGTAGCCCCTGTGACCTTGCCACTGCTGCTGTTGCTCCTGGTGGGATTCTAAGACCCAGGAGCCTTCTCCACCGACCGGAGGGCCGGACCTGAGCCGTGGGCGCTTCAAAGCACGCCGCGTAGCCCCACGGCGGGGGACTGGCGCAGGTCGCAACCGGGCAAAGCCCGGGCCCAGGGCGGGCCCATCCGCTCCCGTCGGAGCCCGAAGGAGGCTGGGCTGGACCACCCCCTTAACAATAAACACAGGAGACAACGGGGTCTTGGAGAAAGGAACAGGACACATAAGTGAGAGCTTTTTTTTATTTTTATTTTTTATACAATATATGACTTAATTTTTTGGACAAGGTGGTTCGTATTGACGGCCTCCGACTGAGACTGTGTACATTTAATTTGCATAACTAGTGGCCAAATGTATCATCTCGGCCCTTTGCGATTCGGTAATAGTGATTTTTAAGAAATCGCTATTACCGACTCGCAAAGGGCCATGTATCACATGTATTAGTGATTTCTTAAAAATCGCAAATGCTATTACTGAATCGCAAATTGCGATACCGGCCCCATTCGCAGCTATGGGCCTGCTGGCCCATAGCTGCGAATTTGTAGCATTTCCAAAATTTTGATTTCTGAACCAGAAATCGCAATTTTGGAAATGCAAATCCCCAGGGTGCTGGGGGCCTATGGCCCCCTCTGCTGCACCCCAAAAATGTTTTCGGGGATATGTAAAGTACGCACATGCCATAAGGGCATGTGTGCTTTACATGTTCAATTTAAAAATGCATTTTAAATGCATTTTTAAATTTTGCACCAGGTTACCACCTGGTTGCAGTCCACGGTATTTTGCATGTGCAAAATGCCATTATGCGAAAAATCGAAATTTGCGATTTTTTGCAGCATTGCCTTGCGACCTGGAATTTGCGAATCGCAAATTGCGACTCGCAATTTCCAGGTCACAACGCTATTTTAGCGGTTTCTTATTTGTGGTCTGCGAATGCCTTTCATGCATTGCAGACCACTGTTTTGCACTCGCAAACGGCCGATTTTACCGATTCGCACCCTATGCGAGTGCAAAACTTTTTCATACATCTGGCCCCAAATACCTATTGGGGTGTGGGCTGGGTCTTATGTTATACTACATGAGGGGTCTTGTTGGTCGGTAAATTAACTTAATTTGTATATCTTTCTGTACGCTATTCCCTACAAAGGGAAATTTTTATAGTTTTACATTTGACACATTCTCCCCTCTAAAAAGACCTATTTGTTGCCATATAAATCATGGGAAAAAGAAAGCATTCAATGCTGAATCCTCCCCCAAACGCAAAAGACAGCACCTCCATATTAAAATATATTTCAGGAGCGATGAGGGTGATAGACAAGCAAATTTCCAATGTTGAAGAAAAACTGCTGACTTCTAGTGATTACACCATTCGCCCACCAAAGAATTTAGAGACACAGGATGACTGTAATGATTGTAATAACAGGGGTATCAGGGCGGAGGTGAGAGAGAATCAGGAAAGTAAAAATGATAACAATGGGTGTATCCAAAATATCTCTGATCTAATTTATGTCCCGGATGATTCCTCACCATCGCCTAAGCGCTCAAGAAAACCATTGATAGGCAGAGCAGATAACTCCACTAATAAAAACTTAAAGAAAGAGCTAATAACTATCCCCGGAAGGCAGCCATCAAAGAAAGTGACCCGGAGGAAATCCCTAAATAAACCAGCTGATACAACCCAAAGACTTCTTGTTAATATCTATGAATTAATAAATACCCTGAAATCATCAATTTGGGCCTCATTGGACTCCCTTTCAGAACGCCTAAGAGTGATGGAGAGTAATCTCGGGGCAGGCCTAGTAATCATGAAGTCTCTACAGCCTAAGGATTTACATCCCTCGAGGAAAGGTTCCAGTGCACCTCCTTCAATTCCAAACTCTGCGAGTAACTCACAACCCGCAATACAAAATAGAAAAACTCCTATTGAACCATACTCGACCACAAATCTTATGAGTAACCTACAATCGTCAATACTAGTACCAACCACCAGACATATATACATAAAAACGTTGAATAGTGTTCCGCCAACAGACAGGATAATTCAGTCTCCTACAAACTTAGCGGGGGAACAACACATAAGAAGGAGAACTACTGAGCCTTCGCACATACCAAGCGACATCTTACATCTCCCCCTGGAGGCGACACCATACGTAGTGGTCCTGGCTAATGTTCCCCTTGTGGCTAACCAGCAACGGGAAACATGGACTGCCTTGAGGAATAAGTCCCTTAATTGGATAGGATCACGTATGGATCTCGGAATGGTGGGGCCCCTTTTTGATGATATTAAAATGGTTAGGAGAACTAAGTGGGTAGGTAGCAGGCAGAAAGCACTGGAGGGAGATTGTGTGGTTCTCTCATTTAAATCTCCAGACCTAGTGGAGAGAGTTATTTGTAAACTTGGGGCAAGGCACGTTACCCATCATGGTATTTTGTTATTACCTTTGGCTTTTTTTTATCAAAGCTTTGCGGAACCAAATGTTAACATTGCCCGACCACCACATAAAACAGTCTTACCCAGTCCTGATCCTTATCTTTCCTGCAACAGATTTCAAGCCCTTTCAACGCTAGAGAATTTAGATTGACTCAGTAGGGCAAAGAAAGAGATGTCTAACGAGATGGCATTGGAAACGAATTTAGAAGGGGGGGCAGATAAGGCAGAGAGACCCGCTTATGACATCAACTTATATACCTCATAGCGGTATACCCCTGACTATAAATAACGCACAGCAACAGAATCAACAGAAATTGGAAATAGTTCTACTTTATTGGAATGTGGCAGGTCTAAGTAATAGGCTTAGTAACGTGCCCTGGATAAACTTTTTTGAAGATTTTTCCTTTTTATGCCTCCAGGAAACTTGGCTTTTAAATCCTGGTCATATAAATGGATATAAAACATATCTTACACCAGCAGTACCCACAGGAAATGGTAGGCCTAAAGGGGGCTCATGTACATATATTTCAAATAAGCTTTCTGTTGTGTTGGCTCACGAGTCGGGTGAAATGTAGAGGGCTCGCGGGTCGGGTGGAATGTAGAGGGCTGGATGGGGGCTCGAGGGCTGTGATGCGGGAGGTGCGGCGAGGAGAAGGAAGGCGGTTGGAGTGGTGCCGGGGACGAATACTGGAGGTGGTTCCTGTGACTTTGGAAATAAACGTGGAAAACACACCCACCTGTTTGACCTCATTTATGTCGGATACAACATAATTTTGGCGACGAGGATTTTGTGGAACCATCTCCGAATCTACGTTCAGTTCATATTTTGAAAGACGGACGCTGCACTGCCAACGGATCTCCGGGGTGAGTGAGATCTTTGTCTTCGCTGGAAAGAGTCAGGAAGAGTTTCTGGTGCTCTAAAGTTGAAATAAACGCGCAATAAGTCGCGTGTATGACATTAAAGATTGGTTTAAATTTGGTCCCCGGCCGCGAGCGCATTCTTACTTCGCTTGTTTACACGCGCTCTCTGACAACGCGTATTTGAGTAACAGAGCACTCCAGGACGTTTCATTTACAGGATGCTTTGGTAGTTTTATATAAAAAAAAAAAGGGAATATAAGGCGAACTTGCTTTAGAAAACGGACCGTTTGTTTGTACATTGCCAAAGAGGAGGTTGTTTATTTGTTTTTGTCAGAACCACAGCATAAGTACACTCTTCAGAGTTACATCAGATGTTTCTGTGTATGTGGTTTACATTAATATTTCATTTCTACCACCAGATTGTCTAATTATACGCTGTAATTATGCAATCTGTCTCGGCTCCTCCTCCTTTTCTTGAAACACCTGGGGAACCACCAGTGGCCTGGTCTCAATGGTTTGATGCTTTTGAGACTTATTTGGGAGCCATTGGGGCATCACGATATAGACCAGAAAGGAAAACGTTTTTGTTGTTACATTCACTGGGATTTGAAGGCCGTGAGACGTTGAAACATCTTCCTGAAATTGAAATGACTGATAATGAAGAGTTGGATGAATATCAGGAAACAGTGAAGAAGCTGATTGTGAGATTTGATAAACAACCCAGTCTTGTTGTTTTGCGCCACAAATTTTTCAAGAGGATCCAGCTACAAAATGAATCGGTAGACGATTTTGTTAGTGCACTTCGTAAATTGTTCGCACAGTGCCAATTTGGTGCTTTTCGTGACCAATTAGTTAGGGATCAACTCATTGGAAATTGCTATGATAGACATATTCAACAAAGACTACTTACGATGGGTGATCCTTCACTTGAGGAGGTTATCAAGCAAGCTAAAAGCATTGAACTTGCTCAAATTTCTCTTAAAGAACTTTCGTATCAACGCAAGGAAGATGAGAAAGTTTGTGTCAGTGTTGTCTCTTCACGGAAAGAATTCAAGACGAACAATAATCAGTTTTTCAAACGCACTAATATTTGTTTTAGATGTGGGAATGTTCCACATTTGAAAGACTCGAAAGGGTGTCCTGCGAAGAATGTAATTTGTCACAAGTGTGGCCGTACGGGCCACTTTGCTAGAGTGTGTCAGAGTGTCAAGAGTGACAAGAATGTTAATATCAGCAGTGTGTCTGATATCTGTGAAGGGTCCAATCAATGTTTAGAAAGGGAATTCCGTGACATGATTGTGGTTGTCACAGATGAGCAACTGCCAGTGAATGAATTTGAGAAGTGTGTCGACCCGTATGTAGATATTTGTGTGGGGAGTAAAACACTTCATTTGCTTGTAGATTCTGGGGCACGCATTACGATGATAACTTTAGACTTGTTCAAGAGTACGTGGGGTCATAGAAAATTGTTTCCACCTGATAGAGCTCCTGTTTCCTATGAAGGAAGGAGGATTGAATTGGAGGGTTTCATTGAGGATGTGTTGGAATTCAAGGGGCGCAAGATCCGTGGTAAGGTGTATGTAGCTGTCAAAGGTCTTAATATTTTAGGCTGGTTCCACCAAGGTCTATTTGGGATGGTATTGAGACCAGGTACCACTGAACAGGTAATGGTGGTTAGAGACTGTGATGACATGCACTTGTCTACTCTTCATTCAATGTTCCCTAGGGTTTTTGGGAAAAATTTAGGATGTATCAAAGGTTTTAGGCATTGTATCAAAGTTAAACATAATGCTATCCCGATAAAACACAAGTTAAGAGCAATTCCATTTAGTTTGAGGGAAGACCTTAAATCAGAATTGGAGAAGTTGCAATCTTCAGGGGTGATTGAACCAGTTGAATCTAGTTTATGGTTGTCTCCCATTGTGGTTGCTCGCAAACGCAATGGTGAGATCCGTTTATGTATTGACTTAAGAAGTCTCAATAAAGAGATTTGGATAGATTCTTTTCCTTTACCCAGAATTTGTGATCTACTTGAAAAACTTAGTGGCGCAGTCTGGTTTTCAAAAATTGACTTAGCTTCAGCTTATCACCAGGTTGTTCTTGACGAAAACTCTAGGCATTTAACAGCGTTTAACACCCCGTTTGGTACTTTTCAGTTTCGTAGAATGCCTTTCGGCCTTGCTTCAGCTGCTTCAGTCTTCCAACGCATCATGTCATTTCTGTTGAAAGATGTCGTAGGGGTAGTGGTCTTTCAGGATGATGTGTTGATTTTTGCCAAACAGTTAATGGCTCACAATACAGTGCTCAAGATGGTATTACAGATTTTTGAAGATTGTGGGGTTGTGGTTAAGGAGGAGAAATGTGAATTTTGGAGGAAAGAGATTGAATTTTTGGGACATGTTGTTTCGTCGGAGGGTGTTAAACCGAGACCAGGGTTAGTGGATGCTGTTCGTCGATGTCTTCCCCCTAAGAACAAAGATGAATTACGATCATTTGTAGGTTTATGTGAATTTTATGCTAGGTTTATTCCGAACTATGCCTCCAAGATGAAGTGTTTGTCAAATAAGTTGAAAAAAAGTGTTGAATTTAAGTGGGACAAGGATTGTCAGGATACATTTGAGTTGGTAAAAGCTGAAATGACTGATGCTAAAGCTTTACACTCATATGATCCTGCGTTAACGTGTAAAATTATGGTTGATGCCAGCAAATATGGTTTAGGGGCAGTTCTGGTCCAGGACACGGAACATGGTGAAGTCACCATCAGCTATGCGTCTAGAGTGTTGAGGGAGGCTGAAGTAAATTATTCAGTAATAGAAAAAGAATTGTTGGCTTGTGTCTGGGCAAGTGAGAAGTTTAGGAGCTACATTTGGGGCAGGAGGTTTGTTATAGTGACAGATCATAAACCTTTATTATACATTCTCGGTGGGGAAAAAACCAATTACACTACCCCACGCATTGCACGCCTTACCACTAAGTTGTTGCAGTACAATATGGAGGTAAAATTTTTACCGGGGAAGCTCAATGTAAGAGCAGATTTTCTTTCTAGGTTACCTGTGGGAGAAGTGGAGAGTGTTGATGCTGAGGACGATAGAGAGGATTGTTTTATTGCTTCTGTGGATCTACCGATGTCCAGAGCCTATACTAAACATGATTGGGAGGTGGCTTTTGCAAAGGATCCTATTTTAAACCAAGTCCAAGAGTTTGTAGTCAATGGGTGGCCAAGTGAAAAGAATGTTTCTTTACCGGTACAACCATTTTGTAAAGTTGCAAATGAGATCTCTATAGAAGATCATATATTGTTGAGGGGCGAAAGGTGCATTCCCCCACACGATTTACGTTCAGGTTTGATTAGTATAGCGCATGAAGGACATTTTGGAGTGACTATGACTAAAAGGAGGTTAAGGGAGAATTATTGGTGGCCATCTATGGACAAAGAGGTCGATTTGCTTGTCAAGGGGTGTCTTGTTTGCAATTCGGCTGAAAAGGGGTTAAAAGTATCTACTCCGCGTTACATCCTATTGAAATTCCTCAAAGACCATGGTCTAAGCTGGGGATTGACATGATTGGCCCATTTAATTTTCTTCCTCACAACTTACGATATGCGTTTGTTCTTATGGATTATCATAGTAGATGGCCTGAGGTTCATTTTTATCCAGTTCCTTCAGCGTTTAATGCTGTGAATTTTCTAAAGGAAGTCTTTTTGCGAGAAGGTTTTCCGGAAATCATTATTTCTGACAATGGTGTGCAATTTGTTAATGCGGAAATGGAGAAGTTTTTAAAGCAGTCTGGTATTAAGCACTTGAAGAGTTCATTATTTCACCCACAGACAAATGGTTTAGTTGAAAGGATGAATCGGGTGGTTGGTGACTGTATAAAGTGGGCTAGACACAATAATTACGACGTCTTTGAAGCGGTAAGCACCATGTTGTGGGTTTATCGTTCCACACCTCATTCATTAACTAACGTGTCACCTTTTGAAGCCTTAAAAGGGCGTAAACCAACCACTGTTCTCTTTCCCTCTTGGTTGAAGAGTTCGTTGAAGACCAGGGGATTGTGTGATAGTAAAAAGGGGTTGGAATGGGAAAAGGTGAAGTCTGGTCAAGAACGTATGAAGAGGAGATATGATTTGATCAAAGCCACTAAGTTGTGCAAGGTATTCCCTGGAGATGTGGTACGTATAAAAAAATGTGTGTCTGTAAGAAAGGGTGATGATTGTTTTGGGAAGCCTGTCAGGGTAAAGAAAGTTTGTGGAAGTGCAATTATGGTTGAAGATGGTCGTTGGTGGAATCTTTCCAGAGTGGTGAAGTCACCTGATGAGCCTGTCTTGAATCCTTGTAATGACATTGACAGGTGTGCAAATAGGAGTTCTTCCTTACAAGTTCAAAACTTACGTAATGTGAATACTCAGAAGTCAGCTTTACAGCATGAGGATAATTTTCCAAGCAGATCTTCCCGTCAAAAGTTTGTGCCATGGAAATTAAGAGCTGATCTATAGTATATATATATTTTTTTTATCTTCATCCTCTATTGTTATTATTAGATTTGTGTTTGTTATTTACTAGTTTTACTCGTTTTTGATAGTTATAGTTTGATTTTGTTTTTAAAAAAAAGGAAAAAAAAGAGATGGTATGTTGTGTTGGCTCACGAGTCGGGTGAAATGTAGAGGGCTCGCGGGTCGGGTGGAATGTAGAGGGCTGGATGGGGGCTCGAGGGCTGTGATGCGGGAGGTGCGGCGAGGAGAAGGAAGGCGGTTGGAGTGGTGCCGGGGACGAATACTGGAGGTGGTTCCTGTGACTTTGGAAATAAACGTGGAAAACACACCCACCTGTTTGACCTCATTTATGTCGGATACAACACTTTCCCTAACAAACTTAAATATGCAAATCTCAAAGGTATCTTATCAAGTGATTGTGAGTGATTTACATCAGAAGATCCACCTAGTGGTTATAAACTTTTATAACAATGCACCACCGGGAGAGGTCTCTATTATCTTAACACAGTTGGGAGAGGAGCTAGAGAGAATCTGCACAAAATCTAGGCAGGAAAGTCTCATCTTATGGGGTGGCGACTTCAATGTTCATCTCTGTAAAGAAACCTCTGACAAGGTGTGCGGCTGGGATGAGGAAGACATTGGCTTGAGGCCTCATTTTACACATAATATTCAAGGTGATGTGATGAATATACTGGCGCATAAATTTAACTTGTCCTTTGTAAATGAAATTTACTCTGATGATCTGCAATTTCAACCAACTTTTAATGGAAGGGGTGTGGATACAGTGATTGATTATGTTTTAATGTCTACTCACTTCTCACATTACCTTACCAAATATTCACTCCATGATATTGCAATAAGTGACCATTTCCAGCAGAGCTTAAAGGTCGCATTAACATCCTCTACACTTGCACAGGAGGATAAAGTTGTCTTGGTAAATGACATTGAATTAGCCTCGTGTAATGGATACTCACTACGATGGTCCCAAATAGAGCCAAAGGACCTCCTGAAACAGTTAATCTGTGAATATAAGCAAGCCTTTGCAGACTGCCTCAGCGATGACATAGATCCAGCAAAATGCCTAAGTGCTTTTCCTTTGATAGCGCAAGGTGTGAAAGAAGCTCTTACTAATAAAACGGGAAAGATGGAACAGAGGAGAAAAACCGGCTGGTTTGACCTCGACTGCACAAAAGCACATAAGAGATTAACAAAGGCCCTAAGTGCCCCAACAAGATGTATGACTGAGATATGCACACGGAGGCAGGAATATAAGGCGGCCATTAAAAAAAGGAAAACCACCCTGAAAGAAAATACCTGGGAAACCTTACATACAGCTACTCTCACAAAAGATAATCCCCTCTTTTGGAAAACAATAAACACTCCTACTCTAGGGGCTAGACATGATCCCAGAATGGAAATTGCAATAACAGAAGAGGATTGGATTGGTTACTTCTCCAAGATATATAGCCCAGCTTCTGACATAGAGCTACTAGATTCCACAACGAGCCATACTATTCAGAAAAATCCATGTATGATTATAACACCCCAGTTTAGTTTGGAGGAAGTAGTAGAAGCCATAAATTCAAGTAAAGCGGGGAAAGCACCGGGCCCTAATGGTGTTCCGGTAGATTTATATAAGGCACATATACAAGTATGGGGCCCTTTACTGACGCAGGTACTAAGGGCTTGCTGTATGCAAGGACCACCACCATCTTGGCTAGATTCCATCATCGTTCCCATTTACAAAAAAGGTGACCGTCTCAACCCAGCCTGTTACAGACCTATCTCTTTACTTGATACATCAGCTAAAATAGCTGGGAGAGTCATCTTGAACAGATTGCAGTCCTGGGCTGAGGAAAACAATATCCTAACTGAATTACAGTATGGTTTCTGGACAGGAATAGGTACGGTGAAACAAGGACTGAATTTAAGTATTATAATTGGGAAATATACAAAGATTAGGGAGGGCAACCTGTATTTGGCCTTTATAGATCTATCCTCAGCATTTGACTGCGTAGTTCATGATAAATTATGGGAAATTCTAAGCAGTATAGGGGTAGAATTGACACTAATACAGTTCATACGGGAACTGTATTCAGGGAGTAGAGCGAGGGTGAGATATGGGATAAGAGGGGAAAGTACTAGGCCTTTTGGTATATGCAGAGGAGTACGTCAAAGCTGTGAATTAGCACCATTCTTGTTCTCAATTTTTATAAACAAGCTGGAACGAGAATTAACAAGTAAATGTAAAGATCTCCCTCAAATAGGTCATCGCCCGATTCCGGTGTTACTCTATGCAACCAATGCTGTACTTATGGCCCGGACTCCACTAGCCCTTCAAAAACTCCTAACAAAATGTATAACATACATGACAGACCTGGGCTTTACTGTCAACCGCTCAAAAACCTTTATACTGAACTGTGGTAGGAAATCAAGTAAGACCCATGACATCACCACGCAAGGCGAAAAGATTGACATAATTTTAACATTTTCTTATTTGGGCATAATGTTTGATAAACAAGGTTCCTGGGCACAGTGTGTAAAAACCAAAAAATTACAGATCACGAAGACGGCCCTGAAGATTTTCTCAAAAAGGTTAGGGGTGATCCCTCCAAAGAACATGTTAAAGGTCTATAGAGCCAAATGTATACCATCCTCCATGTACGGAGCGGGCGTTTGGGGGGTATACCAACTGCAACCTGATCCAAACGGTGGAAAATGACTTTCTGAGACATTTGTTAATGGTACCAAACGGCACTTCATCATTCATTAGTCACGCTGAACTAGGGGCCACTTTCTTAGTCGACCTAATAAAGATACAGCCAATATTATTATGGCAGAAAATTTGGACTTCAGAACACACTGGCGGAAATATGGCAGTTTTACGGAATTGCATGGCATCAGCTTATTCTCTAAGAGTCCCATGGTTGAGGTATATTATTACTTTTTTTAAAAAACATGGGTCATAAAGAATACTACGCAAACCCAGAATTATTGGAGAGATTGATCAGGAAAGAACTGAGGTCCCTGTCCTTGAAGTATCTAAAAGATCAGAGGTGGATAGTAGAGGCAAAAAAACATAGGGGGTCATTGCGACCCTGGCGGTCGGTGGTAAAGCGACGGTAAGACCGCAAACAGGCCGGCGGAAACAAAAATGAAATTATAACCACTGCGGTCATCCGCCACTTCACCATTCCGGCCGCCATGGCGGTGAAGACCGCTGGGCTGGAGATTGCGGTCTCCAGCTCGGCAGTCGTCACTAGACCACCGACGGTATCAGGACCCTGCATACCGCCATGGATCTCGGGTGGTTGGGAACCGCCATGAGATCCATGGCGGTAGGCACTATCAGTGCCAGGGAATTCCTTCCCTGGCACTGATACGGGTCTCCCCTACCCCCGCTACCCCCCACAAATCCTCCCCCCACACCTCTGCCACCCCCCAAAGGTGGCACAATCCCCCTCCCCACCCCAACCCCGAACATGCACATATACACACCCCTACACGCACACACCCCCAACATGCACATATACACACCCATACACGCACACATACACCTCGACAACACATACCCGCACACATACAAACCGACATGCACACCGTCCGACCCACACACATTTCCCATACACACAACACCCCCCCACACCCATACACTCACTCACTCACCCCCTCTACACTCTCACACGCACACCCCCATGCACGCACACAACACACAAAGGCCCCCTTCCCTAACAGACGATCAACTTACCTTGTCCGTTGATCCTCCAGGAGGGGACGGGATCCATGGTGGCAGCTCCGCCACCAGAACACCGTCACCAGAACACTGCCACACCGAATCATGGGACGTGGGCCGTCCGCCATTATGGCTGCTGGCGGCTTTCCGTACGAAAAAGGACGGCGGGCTGCCAGCGGTCATAATACGCGGCGCAGAAGACCGCCACCACTGGCAATCTTCAGCATGACGGTACCTCGGCGGTTTTGCGAAAAGACCGCCGAGGTCGTAATGACCGCCATAGTGTCATGTCTAACCAATTGATTCTGTCTATGGAGGGCATGCAGCCTTACCTGGTAAATGTAGTAAAACCTCGACATCGTTTTGTTCTTACTAGGTTAAGGCTAGATACGTTCCACCGTCTAGTAAACTTTCTGACTATAAATGACTAGAGTACAATATTAGGGGCCTGTCCTTGTGATACAAAGTCAGTACAAAGTAAGATACATGTGGTTGTTTTTTGCTAATTTTATGGAAAACAGAGAAAGCGTATTTTAATGCCTTTTTTAAGATCTACCCGTATGCGACAGGGTCGCATTGCGTATCTTAATCTACAGATGTTACCTTCTATTGAAATATGTGGAATTTTAGCAAATTTTCTATGCTCTATAATAACTGCAAGAAAGTCTGTGAGTGGACTGGCAACATGATAATTTGCCCATCTAAACATTCATGATTGATTAATTAATATGTTACTGCATTTTAATCTCCCATATTTATTGCTATGCCTTAACTACATCTTTATAATATAAGATTTGTTTTATGTGCTGCTTTTATGACTTGCTGAAAAGTCGAATAAAGTTTATTCTATTCAACTATGTTTTTTGCTGTTACACAATAATGAATTGAAGCAAAATTAGACATCTCCTAAAGATGTAATATATTGCTAATGAGGTCGATGCCATGAATTAGTGCCAGTTTGACAGTTTATGCAATCAGTTCGCATATATTTTTGACACAGCCTCAGACATATTCTAGGATAACTCTGTTGTTAACTCAGCCGCAGTACACATTTGTCTATCGGTGCTTTTTATATTATATGATACTTTTCTAGAATCAAATGGTATTTTTGCAGCAATTTACTGTTACAGAAAATGGCAATGAAAACATAAATGTCACTGGATTTCACAGAAAATTAATTACAGCAATATTGCTAGCCGTTTATTCAAGATTTTGACATTGATAATTCTGGTACGTGCTGTGCTGCTAGGCTCAAGAAACAACAGATTTCTCACTCAGTTGGCTTCCTCACTGTTGTGGGTTCTTCAACAGTGACGGCAATTAAAAGAAGCATTAATATCGAAGCCAAGGATATAAACAGATTAATGTGTAAGCTTGTTAAAGGCAGAGACGCCGAAATTATCCTGTTTACCTTTAAACAGTAGAAACGTGCTTGGAGGAGGATTCGCTCGGCCATTACAGTCCTGAGTCATTTATTGGAATATTGACCGTAGTTTTTTATCTTAAACCCTCTGCCCTCATCCTGTAAGTTCTCAAAAAGAAATTACTTCTGAGAGGAGGGTCATTTTTACCCTGTATGTGAGGAATTTGGTGATCTCACAATGACGCCCTAAGTTTTATAAGACCTCTGAAAGCTATGCACGCTTGTTTCACATTTTCAAGGCAGGATGTGTCAACTGAATGCCTTGTTGTGACTAACTATTGAGACGTGCTCCCTGATGAGCTTGACAAGTGACAAATTAACAATTGTTAAAGCGCTAGAGGACCAGACAAGGGTTAATCTTTTTTAAAAAGTGATTTTAGTGATATTTTAAGCCCAATGTAAATCTGCAACACAGACACCTACAATACGAGTGCTTTTGCCCACATTTCAAAACTCTTTGGAAAACAAACGTGTTTATATTCTTGAAGTCAATTATCATGTGTGCTTTTTTATAAAATCCATTTATTCATTCATTGGAAGATAAAGACAAGAAAGCGATTACAAAAACCGATGTATAGTTTGTACAGCCTCTTAGGTCATTGCTGAAATGCATGGTGGAAAATATTTCGTACAAATCTGCCTTTTTCAGATTGGTTGTTGTGCACACACACACACGCACGCACACACGAGCACATACACACACACACACACACACACACATATCTTGGTTCAGTTATCCACACAAAGTAGGAATCACCCAAACAAAAAGCACCAGCTGGAGGTAATCTCCAGCCTCTTCTTCATTTGCTGTAGAGTGGTGGACCAAATGAGCACTGCTACTGAAGTTAAAAACTTGAAGGTTGGTGACACATAATTTTGGTTGTACCATCATGTGTTACAGGAGTGACATAACAGTGTAATCGACAATACATATATTGTCTGCCTTAAAGATACTAATGTCAATTGTAGTATCTAAATCATATTACTGAAGGTCTCATTCACAGTAGAAAATTTGTAGTTCATGTATATGTGTGTACTAATGTTTGATTTTACCATGTTGATTTGTAGTACTCAGGCATATGTATTCTGATTTTGGCATTATTGTGAAACTGCACATATTCACGTTTCATTTATAATTCCTGTTTTCCTGTATAATTGCACTTATGCTCATGCATTTTAAATGTGCATGGAATGTTTTATTAACTTAGCATAACCAAAGGCCTGGAACATTCACGGGTATATTTATACTTTCTATGTGCTGAATTAGCAAACTTAACTCCATATTTATATTTTGACGCTAGGCCCGTCAATCGTCAAAATATTGGAGTTAAAGTCATTTTTGGATGCGTGAAACCACTTTATGTCAATGAGATGCAAGTTAGGCGTTCCCGTCCAAAAAATGACTCTAAGTTCCTAGCGCCTTCTTTATCCTCCCATGCAAAAATGGTACACAGGAGAGAGGCGGGCCTAAATAATGTCGCTAAGCCTGCTTATCGCCATTATTAAACAACTAGGTGAGGGCAGGCGTTAGGGGACCTGTGGACCCATTTCCATTGTCAAACACCATGGAAAGGGCCCACAGGTGCCCACCCCAAGCCCCAGGAACACCCCCATCTACACCAGAGGGACACCAGAGGATGGGGGACACCATCCCAGGTAAGTATGGTAAGTATAGGTAAGTATTTTAAAAAAACAATTAAAGTGCTATTGGGGGTCCTGAAAGCCCCCCCAACCCCCCAACATGGCACTGGGTGCAATGGCCATGCCCAGGAGACCGTTGTCCCCTGTACTGGCCATTGGGGTGGTGGGCATGACTCCTTTATTTTATAAGACAGGAGTCATGTGGTATGGATGGTTTTGCATCAGTAAATGATGCAAGGCTGGTTAAAGGTGTAATAGAGCTAGAGTGATTGGAACAGCAGACACTTGTGCCTGAATAGGGCTGTGTCTGTCCTTACTCAAAGCAGTCTCCAACCTCCTGGAGGGTATCTGGGGCCAGGGCAGGGAAATGCTGGGCCCTATGTGCTACAAAGACTTCTCTTTGAAGTTTGCCTACTTCAAAGACAGAAATAGTTATAAGTCCTGGACCTCTTAAAGCACCTAGAGAGAGTCCTTCAGGACTGAGGAGATTCTGGCAGTAAGAAGACCTGGATGCTGTTTGAGGAACAGCCACTCTGCCTATTGGTTTGGTTTGCTGACCTGCTGCTTCTATCCTGAGAGTGAAAGGGCTGGACATAGCTTTCTACATCCTTCTTCCAAAGATTCTTCAAGGGCTTGGACTGAGCTTGCCTTTTGTTAAGAAGTCTCAGGGACATCAAAGACTTCATCTGCCAGTTCCTGGGATCTTCTGCTGAGAGTCTTGACTTTCCAAGTGGTCCCAACTCGAGTCCCTGGACCCTAGGAAGTACAAGCTGGTGATCTGAAGAGGAAATTCATGAATTGAAGCACCAGAAGAATTGATGCAGTGCCTGTCTTGTGGCTGAAAAATCAACTCAGTGCCTGTCCAGCGGCCACAGAATCGATGCCGAACCTGTTTAACTGTGGTCCCATCAACACAGCGTGTCTTGATTTTCCACACATCATGCCTGGGTGCTAGTTTTCTTCGAACCCACACCACAGTAAGAAACCAAGGTCGCATGACTGCAAATGGACACATTGCCTTTCCCGTGAAGAAAGAATCGATGCATCATGTCCCCTGTCAGTAAGGAATCAATGCACCGTCTTACATGCAAAGAAAGAATCAACACATCACCTCCCCTGTGCTGTAAGGAACAGACGCATCGCTTTGCTTTTCCGGTGCCTCACTTCCCCTGTGACCTGCATCGTCTTTGTTTTTGACACATCCCAGGAACTTTGTACTAAAGAGGTATATCCATTGATTCATATTGATTAACACTTGCTTAGACTTTTAAAAAAGAGTTATTTTCACTTGTGTGTGTTGGATTTTTGTCATTCTGGTCTTGTTTTACTCAGATAGATATTGGCTATTTTTCTAAGTTGATGTGGAGTCATTTTGTAGTGTTTTCACTGTGTTACTGTGTGTGTGTACAATACTTTAGACATTGCCTCTAAGATAAGCCTGACTGCTTCAGCATAGCTACCAGGTGGGTGTGCAGGAGTTATCATAGCCGTGTGGCTCCTTAACCCTGACTAGAGTGAGAGTCCCTATTTGGACAGGATGTAAACCACTGCCAACTAGAGACCCCATTTCTAACAGGAGCTGCCAATTTAAACTATGCAAGGAAGATGGAAATCTACTGGAGTGGATGACATGGCTTTGTCGAATATTCTGTAGGATTCATTGGTATTCACCTAGTTAGACAAAGGGAGATTCACTGAAGGGGTATAGACCTCTCTACTTTCTATTCCTTTGTGTGGCTTTATGCTATGCAACACCTTTCTATCAGAACTTTGACTCAGGTTTTTGTTATGCTGACGCTTTCCTCTATTTCCTTAGACTTAATTAGGATTTCCCTTTAGTTTAGTTTAGGATATTTAGATTAAGTTACTTTCTCCAATAATTAGACAAGAAGACCGAAATTTATATACAGATCATAGGTTCTGTTTCTCATCCTTTCTATTGCCTTACCTGAAATTCTCATATGCCTTATACAATTTAACTTAATTCGATGCCTTACCTCATCTTTGGTGATTTCGTACTTATATAGCATGTTTATGAGATTCATTCACTTCAGTTTGGCCCTTAATTTGTAATAAACTTTTAAACTTGATTCTTTGTCTCCTGGATTAAATGTGTGACTAAATAGATTACACTGTTACCTGAATCGAAAGGTTAATCGTAACTCTCCAAGGTCCATCGGAAGAAGAGAAGAACATGATCCCAAGGCATCATCAGATGGTGGCAGAGTGAGGATGATTAGACCTTGAAGTAAAAGGAGCTAGAATCCCTTACTCTAGATTAGTTAGGGCCACATGTACGAAGATCCGGTTTTGTGACTTGCGAACTGCGAGTCTTAGCCACTCACAATTTGCGAGTCGCAAAACCGGATCTACAAGAGTGTCAATGACACTGTCTGCGATTCGCAATGGGGTCGCAAATGATGAGGTAGGTCGCAATTTGCGACCCCATTGGGAATGGCAAAACTCACAGGGATGGTGGCCTGCTGGGGTCAGCAGACCACTATGTCGGTGACTGTTTGTAAATAAAGCAGTATTTTTTTTTTAAATGCAGCCCGTTTTCCTTAAAGGAAAACTGAATGCATTTCGAAAACAAAAATGAAATGCTTTCTTTTCATTTGTTCAGAGCAGGCAGTGGTCCATGGGATCGCTGCCTGCTCTGAAAAAATGTTTTTGCATGATTTCACAAAGGGGAAGGGGTCGACCCCTCCAATTTTGCAAACGGGTTAGCACCAATTTGAAATTTGTGCTATCTGCGATTGTTTTGCGACCACATTCGGGGTCACAAAACAATCATACATACCATTTAGATTCGGTATTAGGAAGGGACGCCCTTGACGCAACCCTTCCTAATACCGAATCGCAAAACCCAAACTGCGATTCGGTAGCAAGTTACCGAATTGCAGTTTGGGCTTTCTACATCCCTAAAAGCATTTTTCTAGTCGCAAACAGGACTATTCTGCTAATCGGCCCCTTTGTGACTAGAAAAATGCTTCGTACATCTGGCCCTAAGTCCCAAGATCCCAGTTACTAGTGCCCATGTCCAGAATTTGGAAGATCGGCAAAGGTCCTGGGGATTTTAGAGTCATGTCAACAGAGGAGTGAGTATCAATAGGTCAGGAATTTATGTTTAGCTTGATGTGTTTCCTGGAGTTTGGATAGTGTATTGTGCAGATGTTATGAATGTTGGGTGAGTGTGGTATTTAGTAAAAGAAGTTGAAGTTGTTATCAGTTCGACGTGACCTAAGATCCTGGGATAGTATTAAAAAGTGTAGAAGACACTATATTGATTGTCTGCACTATTGAGATAGGGAAATTTATCTTTGTGTGAATGTGAAGTGTGGGTGGTATAGTGGATCCTAATGCGCAGGGTGAATCTGTACCAATCTGAATGATACCCCGCAGATTGAGGTTTCAATCGAAGTGCTTCACTCTATTTTTTTTAACACTTATGTTTTATTAGCATTTTCATATGCACATCAATTCAGTATGTATTTAAAACCTTTCCCTTACATAGAAAGTTACCAAATAAACTGTGCTTGTAATGAGTTCACCCAGTTACATGAATTTTTCACATTTGTTACTATGATGTCTGGTTTATTCAGCCTCAAGCAGTATCTCAGCAGGGATAGGGGTGTGACTAGATTGCCAGGAGGTCTGTATACAATACATAATAACAAAAAATCACTCAAACTAACTTACAAGCTACAGCTATGTCCTTGTATGCCTCAGTATCTCTTAAGGGTGGTCATTCAATGTCAGTGTTGGAAGGAAAGGGGGTAAAGGCCCTGTGTGGGGCGTAAGGAATGGGGGAAAGGAGGCAAGTCTAGTCCAAGAAGCACGTTATAAAAAAGCCTACCGGAACCATCACCGGTCCGTTAGAATCACTCCCTAGGGGTCCCCATTTGTCCACTTATATGACCCCACCAGGTCCACTCTCCAGTCTACCGTCAGGTCACAACTCCTCAGCAAACCCTCCTCTTTAATCCCCTGATAACTCAGTCTTCGCGGTCCCAGGGGCCTCCTATTCATCCACCACTTCTGTCCACAGGGGGGCTACGGTCCTACATCAGATCCCCCATGCTTCCTCCCCTGTTAGTGCTCTCTCCTCAGCCCCGGCCCAAAGTGCAATCTCTTAGACCCAGGTTTCCAGGATAGGCCCTCCTGTCAACTCCCAGGTCATGGCAATAGTTCACTTGGCCAACACATCTAAAAATCTTTTCCTGACCTTCTTGGAGGCTGGTCTAGGAGAGAGACCCAAGAGGCAGGTTTCAGGAGTGTTGGCAAGTGTACTGTCTGGGGTTCCATTGAGTCTTGAAATAACCTTGTCGAAAACACCTAGTGAACCCTGGGCAACCCAAAGTCATGTGGCCAAAGTCAGAATCTAGTATTGTGCAGTGGGGGTACTCCTTGAAATCCCTGCCATAAATAGCCCTGATCCTGTGGGGAGGAAGACCATTCCTGTGTGTTCAAGTGTACTGAATGAATTTGAGGCACAAGTTACAAGAGACTTTTTAGGGGTATGCTGATGCCCTCCTCCACTCAGCGTCTGTCATGTCCAGGTTGAAGTCAGTAGCCTAGTGGGTCGGGAAGGGGTCCAGCAGTTTCCTGACCAGGCCATTCACTGCCCTATAAAACCATGTGACCAGATGGCTGGTGCACCCCAGCATCAGAAGAAGCTGGAGGACTTTTTGGGTGAGTGGCTACATATCAGCAGATTCCCATAGCACCCAAATGGCATGGGCAAGTGCTTCATAGGTAAGAAAATGGCCCAGGCATAGCCCAGATTGTTCTGACAAGTCCCTAAGGAGGATCAGGGCTCCTGCCTGAAAGCAGTCACCTCTCGTCATAAGCCCCACTTCCATCCATGAGTCCAATTGACCTGCTGTAAAGAAGGTCAGGGAGTCACTATGGGACAGGCCCACCAATGGAAGCTCGGGTGTAGGATCTCGCTATGGCTGTACATTACATCACCGCCCGCATCGCCAACAAGCCAGACAAGTCCATGGATAATAGAGTACCCGGTCGGGGGATCCACATTGTGGGTTGCAGGAGTTATATCAGCAATAATCCCTGGATGAGTTTGGCACCCAATGGGCCCATTCCATCTAGCCACTTTGTAATCCATTGGAACTGGGCTGCTAAATAATTTGATTCAAAGTCAGACACCCCCAGTTCACCCTCTAGTGGGGAGCAATAGAGGGTAGACAATGTAAACCTGTGTTGCCCGCTGTCTCAAATCAGGTCTGTGAGGAACACATCAAGTTTTCTAAACGACGACACTTGAACCTTCACCAGGGGACTTACAAAGAAATAAAAAGTCATAGGAGCATGATCAGCAATACCTGGGGAATCCCATTTTCACAATTCCAAAGATAAATAAGTAGGTCATCCGGATACAGCAAGATGGCATTGTCTGAGCCATCCAGCTCGATGCCCCAGTCCACACACTCCACCCGGAACCACTCTGCTAGCTGCTCAATGGCTATGGCGAACAACAGGAGTCACAGGGGGCATTCCTGTCTGGTGCCCCTAAATATTTTGTAGGTTTCTCAGATTGTTCATTCCCTCTTGAAACTCACCATCGTCGGTGTAGAGCGATCATACCAATCTCATAAAGCTAACACCCAGTGCCATTTGGAGCACAGCAACTTCCAAGAAATCCCACTACACTGTGTTGAATGCCTTCTCAACATCTATAGATATTATCACCGCAACTGGGTCAGGTGGCTGGTCATTGGCATGTAGGATTGAGTAAAGCTTACGGACATTGAAGAAGGTATTACGAGTCAGTATGAACCAGTTTTGGTCAGCATGTATCAAAACCTGCATGTGATGTAACAGCTGAGAGGCCAGTATTTTGCTAAAAATCTTTAAGTCAGAATTTAACATAGAGAGGGGCTTACAATCAGAGACTATTCATCCTGCAATGTGCATTTAGGCAACGGGACCACCAAGGCTTCCCTGGGTGTGGTAGGGAGTATCCCCCTCTCATAAGCCTCTGTATACATTTCTGACAGCCTCGGCACCAGTACCACCGAGAACACCGCATAGAACTCCAAGGGGAGTCCATCTGCTCCTGGAGTCTTTCCTGACTCCATGGATGTAATGGCATTGCAGATTTTTTGTTCCATAATCGGGGTGCCCAGTGATTCCTGCTCCACCACGGGGAGGCAACGAAGGAACAGGTAATCCAAGAAGGGGGCCAAACATCACCAGGAGGGTCTGTCTCTGGAGAGAGATAAAGGGAAACATAATAGTACCTGAACAGCTCATTGATATCCTATGGGGAAAAGAAAATAGTCCCATTCAAGGACATCAGGTGGGTAACAGGGGTCCCTCTACTCACCGGGTGGACCAACCAGGCCAGGACTCTCTACGATTTCCCCTCTTACTGGTGTGGCAGCTCATGTATATCTTCTAATCATGACATCTGAGCTGCTCCAGGGCTATGTTACATGGTTCTCGCGTCTCTAACAGCTGTGGGAGTGAGTCTGAGTTTGTGGCTTGTTCATTGTCACAAGCATGGAGGTCCTCCTCCAACTTTAGGAGGTCCTTTTCCAGGTCATGTCAGATACCGATCAACTGCCCCAAGCAGTGCCCCCTCACCACCATTTTAGAGGCCTCCCATTCCAAGGCTCAGCCCAATGCCTTACTGGTGGGTGAAGCAAAGTGTTCCATCAACTGGTTTGACAGTGCATAGCAAAAGGTGGCATCCTCCAGGGCCACTGAGTGCCTCTGCAATGTGGGTAGGAATATACTTTCATCTGCCAGCAGCAAGGTCATGAGGAGAGGGCTGTGGTCTGACAGAGTACAACCCAGATATTCTGTATGTGTAATACATCCACTAAAGGTCTTGGTGCACATAAAATGGTCCATCCTAGTGTGGACCTGGTAGAATCCAGAGTAAAAAAAAGGAGTGGTCCCTGTCTGTTGAGTGTTCAGTGTGCCAGGGGTCTTCCACGTCCCAGTGTGCAACCCATTTAGTCAGGTTGCAACTGCCCTATGCACTGCCACCCCTGGCAGAGGAGGTACAGAGTGGTCTTGGGTCATGTCAAGTACGCAATTGAAGTCAACCCCAAGACGTTCTGGTCCCCCCTCTAAGTGAACCAGTGGTGCTGACAGGATATGAAAGAATGGGGCCTGGTCCTGGTTTGGTGTGTACACACTTCCCAACACTAGCAGTCTGCCACAAAGTCACCCCTCTACCAAAACATAGCAGCCTTCCTTGTTTATGTCAATTGGTGTGGCCTCAAAAGGGACCCACGCCCATACCCAGATTATTCCCCCCTCACAAAGGCCGAGTAAGTAGTGGCATGGAATTGACCCCGCCACTGCCGTCTGAGGTAATCAGCTTCCGTGAGTGTGAGGTGTGACTCCTGGATTAAAGTGATATGTACTCCCTGCCTTTTAAGATTGTCAGAATTATGTGATGCTTGGCTGCCAAGCCCAGCCAGTGTACATTTCATGTCAACAGCCTGTATGTGTTACGTATGTTGGTAATGCAGCACGTAGTGTCTCAGTTAGATGCAACACATATCCCCAACCAGTCCCCTCCACCATAAAAACAACAATTCTTTCATTCCCAGGGCAGCGTTGGACAACATGAAACAACAAACGCCCTAACTTCCTAACTCCAGAGCAGTTCAGTGACAGCTGGTCACCCAAATTATACTGTTTTAAAATGGTTAGCAACACACAGCATCACCATTCTGAGATTCCTGGAATGATAATATGGGGGTGGGGAGACAAAACCAAGTCCGAAATTTGACCTCTGGTGGCCATGTCCACTCAAGCAATAGAGTTAATTCCCAAATGAGGGGTTATGTACGCTACAAGGAGAGGAGAGGCTTAAACAATGTCATCAGCTGTTTGGGGGGGTCACATTGGGTGGTTTGTCCTCCTCTAGGCATTGTGAGTCTGAGTCGGAGGAATCTACATGATGCTCTGAAGGACTGCTATCATCTACTTTAGAGCCCCCAGGCCCTGCGAGTGACACAATGGCTTGCAGTGCCACTGCTCTATCCATGTCCGAATGAGATTGGGTGGGCCTCATCAGTGTCCCTGTTTGCAGGCCTCCCTAGACCGGTGTCTCTTTTGGCAGTGCAGACGCGCCTCTCCTGCACTGGTTCATGCTCTGTCAGTCCCATACTGCTATGATTCCAGCCATGTCCAGGACTCATCTGGGTCTTGGCAGAAGTGTGAGTTAATGTCCAGCATGATCTTCCGCTTGGCACGGAAAATGAATGAGTACTGGATGCCACCCTATTGGAGAGTAGCTCTTAACTCTAGAAAGGAGGCCTGCTTGGCCTGCACGCATCTGTAAAGTCCGGAAACAGTGTGATTGGCCATTCCCCACATGGAAAGGGCCTGCCTCCCTGGCACGCCACAGCAGCAAGTCCCTGTCCCTGTGGTGCAATAGTTTGGCGATCACAGGTCTAGGCGGACATCCCGGAGCCAGCAGTGGACAGGGACTCGGTGCACTCATTCAAGATGAAAGAAGGGCATAAGCTGGGGTGGGGTCACCACTGTCCGCAGCCAAGGCTCCAGGTAGGCTACCATATAGGATCCTTTGGTCCCCTCCTAAAGAACCACCATGAGCACATTATTGTGCTGACTGTGCCCTTCAGCATCCTCTGTGCTGCGTTCCAGTCGATGTTGCCGATCCATAAGGTGGATGAGTTGTTTGTTCATGGGTTAGTGTGATAGATGTAAGTGAGCCAGAGAGATTTTGGTAGCTTTGACCCTGTCCGACAATTTCTGATGATCTGCACGGAGCAGGCCTAGTTCAACCAACACCATCTATGTTACTCTTTGTAGCGTGGTCTTCGAGTCCTCGATGGCCCCTGGGATCCAGTCTAGGGTGACCTGCAGATCATGGAGCAAGAGATCCAGGGGTGCCTCTGGGTCACAAATATCTGGCTGTGAGTCCTGTGGTGCCAGACGTGCCCCCTGTGACGTAGCCCTGAGTGTTAGCATGGTGGCACCCAGTTCCAGTCCCTGCAGCAGGCCCTCACCTCCACGTGGAATGCATGACCTCCATTAATAGGAGCCCAACCCAGGTATTGAAGGGCTCCAGTCGCTACCTCTGGCCGACTCAGGAGATAGCTGAGGTTAAGGGGCCCGAATCACAGGAGGTGGAAAACTGCTGTACCAGGTGCCCCCTAGATCATGTTGCTCTGTGTCTCTCCCTCAACACTAGCAAAGCTGCAGGAAAAGCCCCTGCTTACAGAACTGTGTGGTGCTACCAGGCAGGTAGGAGAGTGGAGGGACACTCCCCTTAGCCTTGTACTGTACCCGCTGTCAGTCCAAAGGGGGTGAAGGTCCACCCTGTTGCGCCAAGCAAGAGGATCCAGTGTGTCAGACTGAATGTGGATATGGGCAACGTGGAGAGGCAACAGTCTAGTTCAACCTCCCCATGCCTCAGATCGCCACCAGGTGTTTGTTGCCAGCTATTACAGTCCCTTGTGAGGGCCTCATTTCTGCCAGTGAAATGGGCCCAGTAACCTCTCAGCATCACCGTCAGTGCCCTCCAGTCAGCTGGGGACCACAATGTGTGTGTTTTATGTCCTGAGAGTGTTTGTTCTTTGTTGCTCAGCCATGCCAGGAGAGAGAGAAGCAGAGTACTCAGATGCCCATGGGAATAAGGAGCTAAACATCATTGTGGTCCCTCCAGTGCAGCCCCCTTATCCCAATGCAGGCATAAAGTCTTGGCTGGGGGGAACAACCCCAGATAAATCTAAAGCCCAATGACCCATTAATTTTGTGAGCTCACCCGCATTCTGGTAAACTGGACACCAACGTGCCAAAACACTAAAGGTTAGGCTGCAGAAGCCTCAGCCTGGGGGAAGGCCCAGTCCACATGGCAGTGTTTGCAGGCAGGGGGCCCCCGAGCTTAGGACAAGCTATCCACCAATGCAGCGTACTTACTACAAGTTAACCTGTCACATGTGTAGAGTCTCTTGCATGCTCCTTCCACAGTCCATTATGGGGCTGATGCACCCTGTGTCATCAGCAGCTTCAATAGAGAAAAATGCTCCTGAACTGTCCCGTTGATTCCGGGAGCTCAGGGCTGTGTCAGTGCGTCCACACCTTTGCGCAGCAGGGGCCAGGCGCCCTGCCTCAGGGGAGGTCACCCCACTGCAGGAGCACTCCTGGGCCAGCCCATGCCTCTAATCTGAAGGCCTGTGTCCTCAGGCCCAAGCGGGAGCAGTAAGCCACCAGCCAGCTCCAGCAGCTGCAACAGCTGCAAGTCTCACACCACTCTCAATCTGGCCTCAGGCCTCATGAGTCCACTATCATGCCAATCGGGGATAAATGTCCCCTGTGCCTCACAGGTCTGTGTCCCCCGTTTAGGGAGCAATCAGAGAGGATGTTTTGCCCCAAAGGCAAGGTGGAGTGAATGAGACAGGATAAAAGAAGGATGGCATGGAACTCTGGGCTCCACTGTCCCTCCAGTTGGCCATCTTGGCCATGCTCCCTCGAAGTACTTGACTCGTGTGTGACTGAAACCTGTCCATCTAGTGAAGCAGAAAAAAAGTTATTTGTATTGTATTTTGTTATGTGTGTTTGACGCTGAAAAGAGTGCAAGTGTGAACATTGTAAAGGAGGTGAGTCACTCCCAGGAGCAAGACTGACATCACTGACTCCTGAGCTGGTACTGGTCAGTTGGTTTGGTACTGCGCTGGTCATCACATCACAAGGGGTCACTCTGCGATTGTTTGTTGCTATTGAATTGGAATTGTGGACTAAGTGTTATGTCCTGGTCTAATTGTGAATATTGATATTTGATTGGAAAAATGAATTGTTTTAAGGTCATACAAGATCTTTTTAGGGGAGATGAGACTGTACCAATTAGAGAGGGAGAAGAAGCAACACCTGAAGATACTCCAGGTTGTTATATGGCAATAAATGTAGGCTCCACATGTATTTGGCTCGGTCAATCACACAAGGTCACAAACAAAGGAAAGATCATTGAGGTTTCCACGCTAAAGGACATTTAATTTGAATTATTGAAAACTTGAGAAGATTGTTATATATTAGATTAAACTACCCCGTAGGCCTGCACAGCATGAGGTGCTCAATGCTTGGAATGTGCTGCACCTGCCAGAGAGAAAGAGAAGTATCAGGGAAGAGCTTGAGATGCATGCATAGATATGTTGATCCTAGATGAGGTGCTGAACAAAGGGAGTGGAGAACTGACATAAAAGAGGGAGTTATATTGTGCCCAGCCTTAAGAGTGAAGCATTTGAGAGAGTGAAGTAAAAGAAAAAGGACAAGAAAGTAAAGGATGGAAAGTAAAGGATGCAGATCATATGAGTTAGATGAGTGACAGTGATTCTGGTGATAGCCTTTTAGATGAATTATTGTCAGAATGTCAACCTCCACATAAAAGGTCCTGATGCGAGAGGATTTACTTCTCTAGTCCCAACAAACATCAGCTCTCCATGTGTGGCGAGTGCTGATTTGACTTTGAATCATACAGGGTGCATTCCATAGATACGTTAGAGAATGCCAACTTCTGGTATACCCATGTGGGAGTCGTCTTTAAATTACAGTAGCGGTACCCATGGAGATGGGAATATGTCTAATGTCCCTGTGGTGTTATGGAGTGTCAGTGCTAAGGAAATAGAAGAGTGGGTGAAAGCTTTTAATATTCCTTCGAGTGATAGTGGGAGTTCTGGATTGAGTCAGGGAATGATTCAGTCACCGGTGAGAGAGAACTTGGTAGATGTGGTTATCCTGAAAATAGAAAAGGACAAGATAATTCGTGGGAATTTTGAAATGGCTTGTTTAAACTCCTGTCAAGAAAATCAGCTTATATTTATGTGTAGCAATGTTACCAGATGTGCAGGACAAGTTTATGACAAACTATCTGAGTTGGCTCAAAAATATGACACAGACTTCAACAAGACCAAAGCTTGCAGAACATTTATTGTGTGTGATTTAATGAGGAAGACATAGCCTGTATGAAAATGTCAGGGATGAAAACAAGAATAAAAGAGCTAATTCAAAACATTCGGAAATGGAATTAGCTAGATAAATGGGACAGCTGATGGGTGAGAAAGAAAGAACCAAAGAGAGAGGTGAGTACATTAAATTGCCAAGTGTAGGTTATGTTCCTGTGTCTTGGAGTAGAAGATATCTTGCATCATTCACTAATGACTTTCCGAAGCCAAAGGAAAAGCGAGTAGACTGGTACATGCAAGTTGAGCGATTTGTGAATTTTTCACAAGTATTGTGGGTTGATTTGAATACTCCATACTGAATTATGGTTCTGAGCAACTTGTGGGCACAATGTAAGATAGCCATTGAATTGCCTGAGAAAGAACCAATGAGGAGCCGAGTGACAAAAGCCCCTTCATCGTTGGTGATGAAAAAGTGTCAGAAGATGATGACATTCTTGAAGTTAAAGGTGTTGCCCAAAGATATTGGTTGTGTCAAAATTGACAGAATAACCCAGGAACCTGAAGACTCAATCCATGCTTATGATGAGAGACTGTTGTATATGTTGAATCAGTATAGTGAAATGAAGACACTTGAACTGAAGGATATGGGACATTTTGAGTTGAGGTTTGTGACAGGATTGAGGCCTGAAATTAGCACGATGATTCAGCAGCATTTGATTTGTTGGCAGAATAAATCAGTTGATGAGATTTTGAGATATATGAAGTACTGCAGTGATGAAATAGAGATGAAACAGATGAAACTGAAGGAGAAGTTAATGGTTGCTCAGACTATGCTGCTCAGAGAAGTAGCCCTTTTACAGGGAATGTTAGTACCATACAAGTAGTGTATCAGCAGAGACCTGCTGCGATACAGGGTAGAAGTTTATGTGTCCCAGTTGATTCCCGTATAGGGATGAATGTGGGTAGTCTGAAGAAGTCAAACTCTTGTCATTATTGCAGCAAGTTGGGGAATTGGAAGTAAATCGTCTTAAGCCAGCTAATCAACATCAGAATCCAGTGTTTGTAAGGCCCCAGAGTAGCACCCTTATGCAGATGACAAATTTGCAGAGAGGGTAGAATTTTGATGTATTACAAGCTCCAGTGATGCAGGTTTCACAACCCCTGATGCCACAGCGAAATGCAGATGGCCCTAGATTGAATTCTAATCAAGTTCCAACATGAATGCATTTATAAGACGATAATCCCTTCCAACAGTAACCCATGTTTGAGACCTCTGAGAACAATGGCTCAGATCAGTCAGCCTGACGGTGCCTGAGGGGGGCATGAAGATTGCGTATTTGGTGCAGTCTTGGAGGTGGAGCAGCATGATTCATTCGTAGATGATGAAGGGAATGGCCACTCTGTGTCATTCTTGGTTGACTCTGATGCTACCTGTTCTACTATAAGAACAGTAGAAGTCTGTAACCTACCCCTCTCTAGAAAAATGATCCAAGTTTTAGGAGTTACTTATGACACTCTCATAAATGACAGAAAATTGGGTCTTTTGAGAATAATCACCGGTTTGTAGTGTATGATTCTAGTCCAGTTGGTCTCCTGGGAGACATCTCCTTCACAAGCTCAACTGTGTCATTTATGGTATGCTAAAAGGTAAAGAAATGCAGACTCATGATGAGTATATCACCTTCAAACCAATGAATGATGGTTCGTACCTTGTATTGTTTACCAGGATGACTTGCTACCATACCTTCAAGATGGAGTGAGGTCTGAGGTTTGGGATTTTTGAGGAAAGGGCCTTGGTATGATCAAAGGTGTTGAACCCGTTTGAACTACAGTAAGGTGCTGAATATCCGAGAATAACCCATTATAATTTGACACCTGAGATGATTCCTGGGATTACCCCGATAAATGAATCCATGATCCAACAAGGTATTCTGAAAGACATAATGGGGAGTCTATGCAATTCATCCATTATGGCCTCACAGAAGCCTAGTGGTAAATATTGCATTGTTCAAGAGTTGAGGAAAGTGAACAACATTGTTGTTCCCCATTGTCCTGTGGTACTGAATTCAAATGTGATTTTGTTTCAGATTTCATATGAGGCCGAGTGGTTCACGGTTACTGATTTGTGCCAGGCTTTCTTTTCCATACCCTTGCATGAGGACAGTTAGCTCCACTTTGCATTTCAATTTGGCAATCTTGTTTTGGCATGGTGCGAGTCCCACAAGGGTATACTGAGAGTCTCTCCATTTTCAACCAGATTCTCAAGAAGAATCTGGAGGCCTTGATCATGCCTTGCAACTCAGTCCTAGTCCAATATATTGATGACCTAGGTGGCGTTGAATACTCAAGAAGCCTGTAAGCAAGATATTATTGCGTTGTTGTATCATCTGGCTGAGAATGGACATAAAGGCACTCATTATGACATTGGCGGCTAATCCCGCTTACCGCCATGCCGAATGCCGCCAACATAACGCCCCGTGGCAGACAACTGAAAACCATATTATGACACACACAAACCAATCTGTCACTATACAGCCACACACATGTCGGCCAGCCCAAAGGTCAGTGATAAAGTGGTGGTATCCAAACCCACAACGTTACGCCAACAGAATAACACCCACAACATTATGACCCACGAATTACAGCAGTGGACATTTATTGGTGGTAAACCATTGGTGGGACATACCGCTGCGCTCACAATGCACATACTCAAACAAAACAACATCACATTGGACAATTCAAACAACATACACCTGACACATATACACATACCACACTCACACACCCACACCAATATAAAACACACACTCACATTACCAACAACCCTTTACGAATACAAACAAGTGCCACCAGATTGAGACAGCAAGAGCACTCACACAACCAGAGCCACATACCACCATCATCTACACACCACACACACACCTCACGTCACGCACCCCAACACCCACTCACCTACACCACTCACACTACACCCATGGCACCACAACAACACCCCAGATTCTCTGAGGAGGAGCTGAGGGTCATGGTGGAGGAAATCCTCCGGGTAGAGCCTCAGCTATTTAGATCACAGGTGCAGAAGATATCCATTGCGAGGAAGATGGAGCTATGGTGGAGAATAGTGGACAGGGTCAACACCGTGGGACAGCACCCCAGAACAAGGGATGATCAGGAAGAAGTTAAACGACCTACGGGGGAAGGTATGTTCCATAGCAGCAAGACATCAGCTCGCAGTACAGAGGACTGGCGGTGGACCCCCACCTCCTCCCCCCACAACTAACAACATGCAAGTTGCAAGTCTTGGCAATCATGCATCCTGAGGGCCTGGCAGGAGTTGGAGGAAGACTGGACTCTGGTAAGTCAAATCTATAATACTATCACACCCCCTTACCTGCATGCCATCATATACCCCCACCCTCACCCTCACTCTCATCACTCCACCACTTCCCACGCACCCCACCAACACATGACACTTATCCCAATGCCAAGCCCTGCATGCAACACCAATGCATGGACTACCCCTCACAGACCTGCATGGATACCTATCACCAATGCATGCACACTAGAGACAATCACCTAGCCCACCAAATAACAACTCACACAAGGCAAAGCTGCCAGGGCAATAACAACCATAGAGGGCAACACACCCATGCACAATATGTCACACGCAGAAACAATAACACTGCATTTACAACCCCACAAGTAACCCACCCAATGTCACCGGTGAAGAGGTGCCAGCAACATCCAGTCCACCCCAGAAGAGGCCCACAGTGATGACAGCAGCTGTTGTCGCCTGGATCTGGATGACCAACCTGACCCATCAGGGATCTCCGGACAGTCGGATACCCAGGCACAGTCTCACACCACCACAGAGCCTCCCCCTCAGGAAACACCACCACTGCACCCACCCAGCAGGCCCATACCTCTGTCCCCAGGACACGTCAATCAGCAGTGTGTCCACCGCTACTGGAGCCCCAGGCCACCCCACAAACACAGGACGACCAGAGACCTGGGGTCAGTGGGCACACGGTTCAGGGGATAAAGGCACAAGACAACAGGGGAGCTGGGAGGACTGCTGTGCGACAGGGGGAGGTTAGGCCCAGGGAACCAACTCTCCAGGAGGCACTCACCGCGATCCTGGGAGCATACCAACATTCCCAGGATACGCTGGGCCAGATAGTGGACAAGTTGCAGGAGAACATGCAGCTTCAAGAGGGACAGTACCTGGGGATCAGGGAGGACCTGAAGGACATCAACACCACCCTGGTCTCCAATGCAGGGGTGCTGGCAGACATGGCCAACACTATGAGAGAGGCAATGGCACACCACCTGGCCCCTGACAGTAGCCAAACCGCCGAACAGCACTCTACCTCTTCTGCCACTAGTGGACAAGAGGCCCCGTCACAGGAACAATAGGCCACCAGCACCCCTCCCCCTGCAGAAGAAGAACTACCCCACAAACATTCCCTGTGATACAGGCAGAAGCCAGAGACTATTGCCAAGACCCCTGACAGGAAATAAGACTCTCCTGAATGTCACCCTTGTGTCCCACTCTGTCACCCTGTCCACCTTGAACTGCCATTGCTCCCCTTCCTACACCCCCTTGGACAATGCACCTGTGATACAAATAGACTGGACTCTAACCTGGACTTTCCTCCATCATCACCCCGCCCATTGCACTTGCCCCTCTACTTCTTAGTAACTAAATAAACACCCTTTGAAATAATGCAAGTACATAGTATGTCAAATGATTCAAGTATGTATTCATTTAACAAGGTTTAAACATTGCAATTCAACTGTACAGTAATGTTTACTTTTGAAATACCTGCAGTTGGCTGCACTGAACATACCAGGAGCAATAGTGGGGAACAAACATCTGCAAAAAGAGATGCCAAAGGGTACAGTGAGTGGGCGAAGAAGTAGGCATACACAGCCGGCCAGTGACAATGTCACACATCAAACCGTCAATTATAAGTGTATCAACACTGTCTTACCTGTGTCTCATTGGAAGTATTGACGTATAATTGCACTTCTGTTGTCCTCATCCTCATTCTCTGCCTCCTCATCTTCACTGTCCACAGGATACACTGCTGCCACACGGCCATTTCTAGCCTCCTCCTCCTGCAGAAAAGGCACTGGGAGACGCAAGGCAAGGTTGTGCAACATACAGCATGCCATGATGATCTGGCAGACCTTCCTGGGTGAGTAGCACAGGGGTACACCTGTCAGATGGAGGCAACAAAATCTGGCCTTCAGGAGACCAAAGTTCCTCTCTATAATCCTTCTTGTTCGCCCATGTGCCTCATTGTAACGTTCCTCAGCCCATATCCTAGGATTCCTCACAGGGGTCAGTAGCCATGAGAGGTTGGGGTAACCAGAGTTACCTGCAAATATCGAGGGACAACTGTTAGTCACACACTAACCCTTAAAGCCCACACCATACCCACACACCAACATATACTGGGTGGGAACCAGGGCTCACCTATTAACCACACCCTGTGCCTTTGGAGTGGGGCCTTACATTTGGGATACTTCTATTCCTCAGGATAAAAGCATCATGCACAGACCCAGGATACTTCACATTGACGTGGGAGATGCACTGATCCGCCAGGCACACCATCTGCACATTCATGGAGTGAAAGCTCTTTCGATTTCTGAACACCTGTTCATTTCGCCGGGGGGGGACAAATGCAATATGTGTTCCATCAATAGCCCCAATAATGTTGGGGATATGTCTCATTACATAGAAATCAGCTTTCACTGTGGCCAAATCCTCCACCTGGGGCAAAACGATGTAGCTGCACATGTGTTTAATTAGGGCAGGCAACACTCTGGTCAGCACTATTGAGAACATTGGCTGAGACATTCATGCTGCCAAGCCCACTGTCACTTGAAAAGAACCAGTTGACAGGACATGGAGCACTGATAGGTCTTGCACAAGAGGGGGGATCCCGGTGGGGTGACGGATAGCAGAGATTAGGTCAGGCTCCAATTGGGCACACAGCTCCGTGGTTGTTGCCCTTTCAAGTCTATAGGTGAGGATAATGTGCATGTCCTCCTTTGTTGCCAAGTCCACCAGTGGTCTGTACATGGGGGTATGTATCCATCTCCTATTCATCCACAGCGGTTGCAATCTAAGGGGGAAAAGAATGAGCAGCTGGTCATTATCTCTACATTCCAACCACTACAGTTCAATGCATGTTGTGATTGTAACAGTAATTTGTTAGCGATGACCAAATGGTGCATTTGTGTACTGTGACACAGTTAGGATCCATGGCCTGCACCACCCCCCGAAATGGTGTCTGCCTGTCGTGTATGGAGGGACAGGTGGAAATGAGGTAATTTGGCTGACGTTGTGCACCGTTGCGGGAGGCGGTCAAGAACCGCTGTGCAACCTCTCATTGGTTATCATTGGGCCCTATGAGGTACAGTGGCCAATAGTGATGTACGCCTGCAGTGACGGAACGCACCGCTGTGGACGTCCACCATTTTCTAGCTGTACACTCACTTGCTACCTGACCTTCAACAGGAGAGGACCTACACTGCAAGTGCTGCTGTGACCTGTGTCTGGAACTGACCATGGCTGGTGTGACGGGGAAAGGGGCCCTGCCTTCACCTCAGCCAAGTTGGAGAGACTAGTGGATGGGGTCCTACCCCAGTCCCGATTGCTGTATGGGCCTCAGGACCAACAGGTGAGTACACCGTTAGCACGATGCATGGGGCATGAATGCTTGAAGTGCTGTGTGTGAAGGCCTTGTGTGGGGGGGTTGGTGGATGGGCCCTGGGCAGCGTGCAGCATGTATGGTAGGCCATGTCAGTGCTAATGGGGATGGGAAGGGGCATGGAGGGCCATGAGTGTAGCAGGCAGGATGGTTGGACTAATACCTTTCCCTGTGTCTATTTTCCTGCAGGTCAGCGCCCATCAAAAGAAGGGTATATGGCATGCCATCGCCAAGGACGTGCAGACCCTGGGGGTCTAAGGCAGGCAGAGCACCCGCTGTTGGAAACGGTGGGAGGAACTGAGACGCTGGGCACGGAAGATGGCGGAGGCCAAGCTGGGGATGGCCTCCCAATGAGGAAGGGGTGCCCATTAAACCCTGACCCCCCTGATGGCACGCATACTGGCGGTGGCCTATCCGGAGCTAGATGGGCACTTGGGGGCATCACAGCAGCCACCAGGGGGTGAGTACAGTGCCCATCATTACAACTTACGCCTGGTGGGGTGGTATCCGGGTGGGGAGTGTGGGTCCTGTGGGTGCCACTAGGCCAGGCCTGGCATTGCAGGGTAGGTCAAATGTAGGGCAGGGTTCTGATGTGAAAGTACACCTACCAAGCTAGTAGGCATCCACTACTGGGCAGGGGTCCGTGGGTCTCAGAAATGCTGCAATTTGCGTTAGGTGTCCCTATCCATGGGCTGGTGACTAGCATTGTGACTGGTAGTGCATTGCCTAGTGCGTAGGGCTGTTCCATGTGTGTGAGTGTGTTGTGTACGCCAACAGTGGTATTGGTGGCGCCATTGACCAAGTGTATCCTTTGTTTTTCCCCCCCTTTTGTTTTGTTACCCTGTCCTTATGTGCATTAGCATCATCTGGCAAGGGGCACCAGTGATGGAGGGAGCTGCATCGCACAGGACCCAGGAGGCCGAATCAACCGATGGTGAGGTCACGAGTGGGACGGAGGGCGAGGGGAGTACCACGGCGGAGACAGGAGGGGACAGTTCTGACATGGATGCCTCCTCCGATGGAAGCTCCCTGGTGGTGGCAGACACCTCTCTACCCACCCCAGCTACAGGTATATCTGCCACCCCCGTACCAGCACCGCCCTCCAACAAGCCTCCCAGTGAGTTTCCTGTGCCCGCTCACCCAGGAGGGTGGGCATCTCCTTGGCCCTGGCACCTCAGGCCCTGCCCCAGTTAACCCTGCTGCCCTGAGTGAGGAGGTTATTGACCTCCTATGATCCATCTCTGTTGGGCAGTCAATAATTGTGAATGCCATCCAGGGGCTGGCAGCCCAAATGCAGCAGACCAATGCATTCCTGGAGGGCATTCACACTGGCTTGGCGGCCCAACAGAGATCAATCCAGGTTTTGGCCTCCTCTCTGATGGCAGCCATTGTCCCTGTTTCCAGCCTCCCTCCTCCAACTTCCTCTTCCCAATCCCATTCCCCTCAACCCCAACCTATTCCAAGCACACAGTCAGACCAGCATGCACCCAGGACAATACACAAGAGTGGACATGGTAAACACAAGCACCTCACTTCATCCCACAGGCACTCACACCATCCAGAAGCAGACATACCAACATCCACTGCCTCCCTTGGCCCCCTCCTCTTCCTCGTCCACCTCCCTCCCTGTTGCGTCTACACTCACACCTGTATGCACTACATCCTCATCCACTACCACCATCACCAGCACACCTATCAGTACACGCCCCTCACTGGCAGTCATCACCCCCACATCCATGCACATGTCCCCGGTGTCCTCTCCCACTGTGTCTGTGCCCCCTCCTCCCAAAGTACACAAACGCAAGCACTCAGACACCCAACAGCCATCCACCTCACAACAGCATCCAGCCCATACACCTGCACCCAAACACAGCAGAATGACACCTCCTACAACCACTCCCTCTTCCTCCACTCCTAAACCATCTCTCTCTTCCCGCCCCAATGTCCCGAAGAAGCTTTTCCTCACCAACATTGACCTCATCCCTATCCCTCCCCCATCTCTCACATCAGGCCAGGGTGGTCAAACCCCAGGCAAGCACCTCAGCTACCCAGTCCACGGGCACAGTAGTGTGCCCAACTACTCCAGGTGGGAAAGGATGCCGGGCACCAGGCAGCCACATTGAAAGGGTGCCGGCACCAAGTGCTGCAAGAAAAGGCAAGGAGGCACCCCAGCTGCTGCAAGGAAGTGCAAGGAGGCACCCCCAGCTGCTAAAAGGAAGGGCAAGGATCAATCCCCAGCTGCTGAAAGGAAGTGCAAGGAGCAGTCCTCAGCTGCTGGCAGGAAGGACAAGAGGCCTGGTGCCGGGACTAAGTCTGAGCACCCCTACCAGCAACCATGGTGGTTGAGCTCTCAGATGCTGCAGGGGATGGGCTGGAGCCTCCCACCACCACTGCCAGCACCGCCACCAGCAGCAGCAGACCCAGTGGGCAGCTGTCCGAGGCTGCAGGGGAAGGGTTGGAGTCTCCCCCCACCACTGCCAGCACCGCCACCAGCACCACTGCCAGCAGCAGAAGCCCCAGTGGGCAGCCATCCAAGGCTGCAGGGGAAGGGCTGGAGCCTCCCCCCACCACTGCCAGCACCGCCACCAGCACCACTGCCAGCAGCCCCAGTGAGCAGCCGTCCGAAGCTGCAGGGGAGGGGCTGGATCCTCCCCCCACCACTGCCAGCTCCACCAGCAGCGTGGTGCCACCACTGAGCAGCCGTCACTGCTGGCGGACAGCGTGTGTTTCTGCGTCCGTGGGCTGTTGTGCGGCCTGGCCCATGCAAATCCTGTGAGCCTGACACCCAGGTGAGGGACTGTGTGACCTTGCACTCCCCAAGATCTGCATCACAGGGCACGATGCCCCCTCCAGAACCAGTGGAAGAAGTCATCCACTCATCCCATCCTCCGCAGGATGAAGCTCACTGGGCACAATACCCCCTACAGAATCAGTGGAAGAAGCCATCCACTCACCCCATCCTCCCCAGGATGAAGATCACTGGGCACAAAGTCCCCTCCAGAACCATAGGAGAAACCATCCACTCACCCCATCCTCACCAGGATAAAGATCACTCGGCACAATGCCCCCTCCAGAACCAGCGGAAGAAGCCATCCACTCACCCCATCCTCCCCAGGATGAACCTCACTGGGCACAATGCCCTCTCCAGAACCAGTGGAGAAGCCATCCACTCACCCCATCATCCACAGGATGAAGCTCACTGGGCACAATGCCCCCTCCAGAACAGTGGAGAATCCCATCCTCCCCAGGATAGAGATCACTGGGCACAATGCCCCCTCCAGAACCAATAGAAGAAGCCACCCACTCCCCAGGATCAAGCACAGGACATGATGCCCCCTCCAGAGCCAGTGGGCAAATCACCCACTTGAAAGACTGTGGCCTTGCTCTCCCCAGGACCAAGCAGTGGGCAAATCATCTGCTTGAGAGACTGTGGCCTTGCACTCCCCAGGATCAAGTACAGGGCATGTTGGCCCCTCCAGGACCAGTGGCGTTGTACTATCTTCCGGCTGAGGTGCCCCCCCCATTCCCTGTCCCCCTGAGGTGCCTGTCTATTTTCGACCTGATGCTCCTGCAGTGTTCTCTCCATGTTGTTGCAGGAGTAAGGTGGGGCCTTGGACTATGTGATGTGGCCCTGTGGCCCACGGACATTGAGGACTGGGCAGTGTCCCTACATTTGTAAATATGTATATACTTTTTGATTTGGATGCACATATTTATACTATTTCCTCTTATTACACTCACCTTAATCAATTCCTTTTGTCCTTGCATTATTCCTGAGGGGTACGGGTGAATATGTAATGTTACTGCATGTCGTTATGTGTATGGTGTTGGGGGTGGGGGTGTTGCGTGTGTGTGTCACTCTCTTTCCCCCCCTCCCCTGTGTGCTAGGCGGCAGTACTCACCATGGTTATCTTCGCCCCCGTTTGTGTTCGTAATGGAGCAGAAGGTAGAAGAGCATGGGGAAGACATGCAACCCGGGCTCCATGGTGGCATGGTTCTTTCCTGAGTCTCTACAGGTGAGTCCTTTGATTTCTGAAATCTGTTTCCGCCAGGCTTTTGATGTTGTTGATACTGCCCCGGAAATGGTGGCGGATTGGTGTCTCATAATACATTGGTGTCTCAAAACATTGTCTTCCGCCTGGCTGTAGGCGGTTACTGCCGTGGTGTCTGTTGGTTTTGCCCTGGTGGTCGGTGTGTTAAAGTGGCTGTCTGTCTGAGCAGTTTCTGCCGTGGTCATAATTTCATATTTATTACCGCTGGCCTGTTGGCTGTATTACCGCCACTTTATAACTGACCGCCAGGGTCGTAATGAGGGCCAAAGTGTTACCAGGGAAGTTATATATTTTCAGAAAGAGGTCCAGTATCTTGGACATCACATTGAGAAAGGAGCAAGGAATGTGCAAGAAGAGTGGATTTTAGCAATTCTGATAGTGAATCCACCAACCACCCAGAAAGAAATCAGGATGTTTTTGGGAATGGTGGGCTACTGTTGCCAGTTAATACCCAACTTTTCCCTAGTGGCCAAGCCTTTACAGAGGCTGAAACACAACGTTGGTATGAGCCAGTACCCTGGGACGCCTATTGCTTGATTGCCTTCCTAGAGTTGAAGGAAAGTCTCTGTCATGCCCAAGCACTGATAATGCCTGATTACAATAAGTAATTTACACTTTTCTGCAGTGAGATGGAGGGCTGGGCTCTCTCAGTGTTTATACAGTTACATGGAAACACTAGAAAACCCGTGGCCTACTTCTCTGCTACTCTTGACCCCATAGCATACTCGTTGCCAGGTTGCCTTAAAGCAGTGGTAGCTGTCAGTTTCAGCATGGAGAGGCTTAAAATCATAGCAGCTTATTTACAAGCCCACTGAGCCACTGGAGCATCATTTTTTATGACTATCCGGTGGCACACAGTGCAGGCCCATATCTACAAGGCCTTGCAAAGTCACCATGCATGGCTTTACATGGCCTTGTAGATACAGTGTAAGGCAACGCAACACAAGTCGCTGCGTTGCCTCACACTGTATCTGGGAGGCATGCCATGGTTGTTTCCGGAAGTGTTGAACGTTCCTGGCTTCAAGGAATATATTTTGCACACATGGCTGAATTGATTACTTGAGCCTGCTGTGTTTCAGACCAGCTGGAGGTGACAATTTTCACTGGCAGTCAGTAGGCTTTGGTGTTGTGCATGACTTTGGACAGTTATGGTCCTGAAGTGGGTTTATGACATTTCCTGGATCACCTATCTGGAATTATGAACAAGTGAGAAATCTCCTTGAGGCAGTCAAATGCCTACCCAAGTTGTAGTCATCAAGTACCCTGCACACCGGAGTGGAGATGTGTAGGAGTCTGGCCTGACTTATAGTGGGTACCTGATGGTACTTACACCTTGTGCCAGGTCCATTTATCACTTATTAGTAGATTAGTAGTGTTCTAGCAGCTTAGGCTGATAAGGGTAGCTATAGCAGAGCAGCTTAGTCTCAACTAGGAGACATGCAAAGCTCCTACTTATATCATATATATATCATATATGTCACTTATATCATATAGGCACTATAGCATAAGAAACACAATATTCAGAGTAACTAAAAATAAAGGTATTTTGTTCTAGTGACATTGTGCCAAAAATATCTCAGAGGATATACTCCCTTAGGAGGTAAGTAAAATACACAAAATATACACACAAACCAAAATCAGGTAAGTAAAACATTTAGAAAATAGTGCAAACACTGTAGAATACAATAGGATGCAATAGGCCTGGGGCAACACAAACCATATTCTCTGAAAGTGGAATGCGAACCACAAATGGACCCCTAGGGTAGTGTAGTGTGTAGAGGGTCGCTGGGAGTGTAAGAAAACACTAAGGGTGTCCAAGATACCCCACCCCAAGACCCTGAAAAGTAGGAGTAAAGTAATATTACTTCCCCCGAGACACACTAAACTCGTGATAAAGGCTTCTGCAAAGACCAAAACAGACTGCAAAGCACTGAAGATGGATTCCTGGACCTGCAAAGGAAGGGGACCAAGTCCAAGAGTCATGAAAGTGTCCAGGGAGGGCAGGAGCCCACTAAACCCCGGATAACGGTGCAAAATGGCTGCCTCTGGATGAAAGAGGCTGAAGATTCTGCAACAACAAAAGGTGCTAGGAACTTCTCCATTGTGCAGAAGATGTCCCACGGAGTGCTGAAGGATGCAGAGTTGTTTCTTTGGAGAAAGACCACAAACAAGCCTTGCTAGCTGCAAAGGTCACGGTTGAAGAAAAAGGGTGCTGCCCAGGCTCAGGAAGGACCAGGATGTCACCACTTGGGAGAGGAGACAAAGGAGGCCCTCAGCAACACAGAGAGCCCATGCATAAGAAGGCAGCACCCGCAGAAGTCCTTGAACATGGGTTCAAGAAGACTGAGCATGGAAGTCATCTTAACACTACAAAAGAGGGTCCCACGAAGCCGGAGATCAACTCAGGGAGTTGAGCAAATGTAGGATGGAGTGCTGGTGACCTGGGCTAGGCTGTGCACAAAGGACTCCTTGCAAAAGGGCAAAGAAGCCCGAGCAGCTGCAGTTCACATAGTGCACAGGATTACTGTCTGGAGAGGGGAGGCAAGGACTTACCTCCTCCAAATTTGGACAGTTGGACCACTGGACAGTCTGGATCACTTGGGTCCACCACCTGTGCTCCAGGGGCCACGTTGGTCAGGATGAGAAGGTTCCCAGAGTACCGGTGACGCTGAAGTTTGGTGCCTGCTGGAGCAGGGGGAAGATTCCGTCAACCCACAGGAGATTTCTTCATGGCTTCCAGTGCATGCACCACCAGGAAACAGTAGAGAAAGCCATCAGGATTAGGCACTACAATGTCGCTGGTAGTCTTCTTTCTACTTTGTTTCAGTTTTGCAGGCATCCTGGAGCAGTCAGCAGTCGATCCTTGGCAGAAGTCGAAGAGGGAGATACAGAGGAACTCTGGTGAATTCTTGCAAGTCGTTATCTGAGGAAAAGCCCACTGGAGAGACCCTAAATAGCCCTCATAGGAGGATTGGCCATCTAGTGAGGTAAGCACCTATCAGGAGGGGTCTCTGATGTCATCTGCTGGCACTGGCCACTCAGAGGCCTCCATTGTGCTCTCACACCTCTGGATTCAAGATGGCAGAGGTCTGGGACACATTGGAAGAGCTCTGAGCACCATCCCTGGGGTGGTGATGGACAGGGGAGTGGTCACTCCCCTTTCCTTTGTCCAGTTTTGCTCCAGAGCAGGGACTGGGGGCTCCCTGAACCGGTGTAGCCTGGCTTACAGAAGGAGGGCACCATCTGTGCCCTTCAAAGCATTTCCAGAGGCTGGGGGAGGCTACTTCTCCACAGCCCTTAACACCTATTTCCAAAGGGAGAGGGTGTAACACCCTCTTTCTGAGGAAATTCTTTGTTCTGCCTTACTGGGACTGGGCTGCCCAGACCCCAGGAGAGTAGAACCCTGTCTGTGGGTTGGCAGCAGTGGTAGCTGCAGAGAAAACCCTAGAGAGCTGCTTTGGCAGTACCCGGGGTCCATAGTGGAGCCCCGAGGATGCATGGGATTGGCACCCCAATACCACATTTGGCATGGGGGGACAATTCCACAATGTTAGACATGTTACATGGCCATATTCGGAGTTACCATTGTGAAGCTACTTATAGGTTTTGACCTATATGTAGTGTACACGTGTAATGGTGTCCCCGCACTCACAAAGTCTGGGGAAATTGCTCTGAACTATGTGTGGGCACCTTTGCTAGTGCAAGGGTGTAGGAGGCTGGACTGGCTTGTAGTGAGTACCAAGGGGTACTTGCACCTTGCACCAGGCCCAGTTATCCCTTATTAGTGTATAGGGTGTCTAGCAGCTTAGGCTGATAGATAATGGTAGCTTAGCAGAGCAGCTTAGGCTGAACTAGGAGACGTGTGAAGCTACTACAGTACCACTTAGTGTCATATGCACAATATCATAAGAAAACACAATACACAGTTATACTAAAAATAAAGGTACTTTATTTTTATGGCAATATGCCAAAGTATCTTAGAGTGTACCCTCAGTGAGAGGATAGGAAATATACACAAGATATATATACACAATAGCAAAAATATGCAGTATAGTCTTAGAAAACAGTGCAAACAATGTATAGTTACAATAGGATGCAATGGGGAAACATAGGGATAGGGGCAACACAAACCATATACTCCAAAAGTGGAATGCGAACCACGAATGGACCCCAAACCTATGTGACCTTGTAGAGGGTCGCTGGGACTATTAGAAAATAGTGAGAGTTAGAAAAATAACCCTCCCCAAGACCCTGAAAAGTGAGTGCAAAGTGCACTAAAGTTCCCCTAAGGACAAAATAGTCGTGTTAGAGGAATAATGCAGGAAAGACACAAACCAGCAATGCAACAACTGTGGATTTCCAATCTAGGGTACCTGTGGAACAAGGGGACCAAGTCCAAAAGTCACAAGCAAGTCGGAGATGGGCAGATGCCCAGGAAATGCCAGCTGCGGGTGCAAAGAAGCTTCGACTGGACAGAAGAGGCTGAGGTTTCTGCAGGAACGAAAAGGGCTAGAGACTTCCCCTTTGGTGGACGGATCCCCCTCGCCGTGGAAAGTCGTGCAGAAGTGTTTTCCCGTCGAAAGAACGCCAACAAGCCTTGCAAGCTGCAAATCATGCGTTTGGCGTTTTTGGACGCTGCTGGGGCCCAGAAGGGACCAGGAGGTCGCAAATTGGACCTGAAGAGAGAAGGGACGTCGAGCAAGACAAAGAGCCCTCACTGAAGCAGATAGCACCCGGAGAAGTGCCAGAAACAGGCACTACGAGGATGCGTGAAACGGTGCTTGCCGAAGTTGCACAAAGGAGTCCCACGTCGCCGGAGACCAACTTAGAAAGTCATGCAATGCAGGTTAGAGTGCCGTGGACCCAGGCTTGGCTGTGCATGAAGGATTTTCGCCGGAAGTGCACAGGGCCCGGAGTAGCTGCAAAGTCGCGGTTCCCAGCAATGCAGCCCAGCGAGGTGAGGCAAGGACTTACCTCCACCAAACTTGGACTGAAGAGTCACTGGACTGTGGGGGTCACTTGGACAGAGTCGCTGGATTCGAGGGACCTCGCTCGTTGTGCTGAGAGGAGACCCAAGGGACCGGTAATGCAGCTTTTTGGTGCCTGTGGTTGCAGGGGGAAGATTCCGTCGACCCACGGGAGATTTCTTCGGAATTTTTGGTGCAGAGAGGAGGCAGGCTACCCCCACAGCATGCACAAGCAGGAAAGCAGTCGAGAAGGCGGCAGGATCAGCGTTACAGAGTTGCAGTAGTCGTCTTTGCTACTATGTTGCAGGTTTGCAGGCTTCCAGCGCGGTCAGCGGTCGATTCCTTATCAGAAGGTGAAGAGAGAGATGCAGAGGAACTCGGCTGAGCTCATGCATTCGTTATCTGAAGTTTCCCCAGAGACAGAGACCCTAAATAGCCAGAAAAGAGGGTTTGGCTACCTAGGAGAGAGGATAGGCTACTAACACCTGAAGGAGCCTATCAGCAGGAGTCTCTGACGTCACCTGGTGGCACTGGCCACTCAGAGCAGTCCAGTGTGCCAGCAGCACCTCTGTTTCCAAGATGGCAGGGGTCTGGAGCACACTGGAGGAGCTCTGGACACCTCCCAGGGGAGGTGCAGGTCAGGGGAGTGGTCACTCCCCTTTCCTTTGTCCAGTTTCGCGCCAGAGCAGGGGCTAAGGGGTCCCTGAACCGGTGTAGACTGGCTTATGCAGAATTGGGCACCTCTGTGCCCAACAAAGCATTTCCAGAGGCTGGGGGAGGCTACTCCTCCCCTGCCTTCACACCATTTTCCAAAGGGAGAGGGTGTCACACCCTCTCTCAGAGGAAGTTCTTTGTTCTGCCATCCTGGGCCAGACCTGGCTGGACCCCAGGAGGGCAGCTGCCTGTCTCAGGGGTTGGCAGCAGCTGCAGTGAAACCCCAGGAAGGGCAGTTTGGCAGTACCAGGGTCTGTGCTACAGACCACTGGGATCATGGGATTGTGCCAACTATGCCAGGATGGCCTAGAGGGGGCAATTCCATGATCATAGACATGTTACATGGCCATATTCGGAGTTACCATTGTGAAGCTACATATAGGTAGTGACCTATATGTAGTGCACGCGTGTAATGGTGTCCCCGCACTCACAAAGTTCAGGGAATTGGCTCTGAACAATGTGGGGGCACCTTGGCTAGTGCCAGGGTGCTCTCACACTAAGTAACTTTGCACCTAACCTTTACCAGGTAAAGGTTAGACATATAGGTGACTTATAAGTTACTTAAGTGCAGTGTAAAATGGTTGTGAAATAACGTGGACGTTATTTCACTCAGGCTGCAGTGGCAGGCCTGTGTAAGAATTGTCAGAGCTCCCTATGGGTGGCAAAAGAAATGCTGCAGCCCATAGGGATCTCCTGGAACCCCAATACCCTGGGTACCTCAGTACCATATACTAGGGAATTATAAGGGTGTTCCAGTAAGCCAATGTAAATTGGTAAAAATGGTCACTAGCCTGTTAGTGACAATTTGAAAGTAATGAGAGAGCATAACCACTGAGGTTCTGGTTAGCAGAGCCTCAGTGAGACAGTTAGGCACCACACAGGGAACATATACATGCACACCTATGAGCACTGGGGCCCTGTGTGACAGGGTCCCAGTGACACATACATATAGGCCACAAACCTATGAGCACTGGGGTCCTGACCAGCAGGATCCCAGTGACACATAACAACCATACTGAAAACATAGTGTTTTCACTATGAGCACTGAGGCCTGGCTATCAGGAACCCAGTGAGACAGTGAAAACAGTGACAAACACCCTGACATACACTCACAAACAGGCAAAAAAAGTGGGGGTAACAAGGCTAGAAAGAGGCTACCTTCTCACACAACCCCCCCCCCCAAACGAAGGACAATAAGGCTAACCTTGGCCAGTAGAGACTTTATTGTCTAAGTGGTGATAAGTAGAGAGTAGCTCTGCAATAGACTGGTTACTCCCTTTATCATCCACTATATGGTTACTTCCCTGTGGGGATGTAAACCACCCTGTTTGAAGTTTTTTAGCTAAGCAACAATGTGAAGATGTATTTTCAGAGTTTCTATCAGTAAGTTTTAGTTTAGAGCAGTGGGAATTGTCCACTGAACCTATTTGTAGTGATGGAAATGCCAGACAGGGATGCTGTCTCAGAAAAGCCATAGCTGGGCAAAAACTTTGTCCATCTGGCTGGAAGAGAGAACAGGGATGCTGTTTCTCTTGAGTTGGAGCAGGGCAGGGATGCTGTCCTATGAGCTCCACACTAGGGCAGGGATGCTGTCCTAAGTGTTGTGAGCTAGTGCAGGGTTTCTGCACTAAAGTTTCTCTGGGAGGGTTGGAGGGATGCTCCATGTTAACTAAAATGGTGCTGTTTTTCTCACCAATGTTAGTTATCCCACAGAGAGGTACTTCCACCTCAGGGAGTCCAGCTTTGCCAGCTGATGATTCCCTTGGAACAGGTGCCACCCCAGGAGAGGTTTCTCCCATCACAGGAATAGTATCCTGAATGGTAGGGTGGTTAGGGGATACTGTGATACCCTTTTTACCTGTTGATGGAGAGGGATCCTGAGTTTTCAGGCCTTCTCTCCTTTGCTTTTTCATTTCACTTGAAATGAGAGGGAACAATTCCTCAGGGATGCCCAGCATGGCTGCATGGGCATAAAACTCTACATCAGCCCAACCTGAGGCCTCTAGGTCATTACCTAAGAGACAGTCTACAGGTAAGCTAGGTGATACCACCACCTGCTTAGGGCCAGTAACTCCACCCCAACTAAACTGAATTATAGCTAAGGGAAGAAACTTAGTGGAGTTATGGACATCAATAATCTTATACTGTTGTCCAATGATGTGTTGATCAGGGTGCACTAGGTTTTCAGTCACCAAAGTGAAACTGGCACCTGTGTCCCTCTAGGCCAAGGCCTCAACACCATTTATTGAAACTGTCTGCCTGTACTTATCCATTGTAAGGGGACAAGCAGCCAGTGTGGCAAGGCCAATGCCACTAGGTGTGACAGAAACTGTCTTGGGACTGATTACATCAGTTTCCACTATGGACCCATAAGTGAACCCAACTACACCCTTTGCTTGACTGTTGCCAGCAGTCCCACCACTAGTACCACTACTGCTAGGGGCACTAGAGCTTGATGTATTAGTGGTGGTAGGCTCAGGGGGTTTACCTGGACAGGACTTATCCCCTGGCCTATGGCCTCTGTTTTTACACACAAAGCACCAAGGCTTTTTAATGTGTGCAGGTTGGGAAGAAGAGGAAGAATTTGTTGTATCCCCACCCTCTGAAGAGTGTTTAAGATTTGAAGTGGGATCTTTGGTTTTACCCTTATCCCCATGCTTATCTTGAGATTTTTCACCATCTTTCTTCTTATTGCCATCTTTGTCACCCCCTGTATGAACTTTTCTGTTCACCCTTGTTCTGACCCATTTGTCTGCCTTCTTTCCCAATTCTTGGGGAGAGGTCAGATCAGAGTCTACCAGGTACTGGTGCAACAAATCAGACACACAATTATTAAGTATATGCTCTCTCAGGATTGTGTTATACAGGCTTTCATAATCAGTAACTTTACTGCCATGTAACCACCCCTCCAAGGCCTTCACTGAATGGTCAATGAAATCAACCCAGTCTTGTGAAGACTCCTTTTTGGTCTCTCTGAACTTTATCCTGTACTGTTCAGTGGTTAAGCCATAACCATCCAGGAGTGCATTCTTAAGAACTTGGAAATTATTAGCATCATTTTCTTTCACAGTAAGGAGCCTATCCCTACCTTTTCCACTAAATGATAGCCATAGGATAGCAGCCCACTGCCTTTGAGGGACATCCTGTACAACACAGGCCCTCTCAAGTGCAGCAAACCACTTGTTAATGTCATCCCCCTCCTTATAAGGGGGAACTATCTTGTGCAGATTCCTGGAATCATGCTCTTTTGCAGGATGACTATGGGGAATACTGCTGCTGCCACCATGGGTATCTAAACCCAACTTCTGTCTTTCCTTCTCTAATTCAAAAGACTGTCTATCCAAATCCAGCTGTTGCTTTTTAAGCTTCAGTCTGGTTTGTTCCACCCTCAACTTATTGAGTTCCCTCTCTAACATTCTGTCATCAGGGTTGGTGGGAGGGACATTTCTAGAAACAGTGCTATGATGGGAATGAACAGAAGGAGACCTGTCCCTTACAGAAGCCACCCTAACAGCTTGGTTTACAGAAACATTACTACCAGTATGGTGAGAATAAATGCTTTTGCTATGATGTGAGACAACACTATTTATTTGGTGTGGCTCATCATCATTACCATCTATGCTAGATTGTCTAGTAATGGGCAGGCTAGGAAGTTTCTTTCCTGAATCTTTTCCTGGGGGAGTCCCTGAATCAGATTGGGAACTATTAGGTACTTTTTCAACAGATGGGGCACCTATGGCCTTATCCTGTTCTCTAAGCATGTTAAGTAACAGTTCCAAGGAAGGATTCTTCCCTACACTCAAACCTCTCTCTATACAGAGACTCCTTGCTCTTTTCCAGCTAAGGTTGTCATATGCAAGTTTGGACAGATCAACACTTTGGCCTGTGCCAGACATTTTTAGAGAGAGTTAAATTGATAGAAAAAGAGAAAAAAGTTTTCAGAACTTTTTGGAAAGACAGAAAAAAACTTGTTAAACTTTTAAGAACTTTTTGAAAGTTTTAGAAGTACGTTTCAGCACTTAGAAAAGAGTGAAAAGAGGAAATGCAAAACTTTTTGGCTCTGTGTATATACACTGACCTTGTTTTGTATATTTTTCTCTTATGAAAAGTACAATGACAAGAGTGGTAAGTAGTCTCAAGCACTTATCCCACCACTGCACAACCAATGTAGGAGGCTGGACTGGCTTGTAGTGAGTACCAAGGGGTACTTGCACCTTGCACCAGGCCCAGTTATCCCTTATTAGTGTATAGGGTGTCTAGCAGCTTAGGCTGATAGATAATGGTAGCTTAGCAGAGCAGCTTAGGCTGAACTAGGAGACGTGTGAAGCTACTACAGTACCACTTAGTGTCATATGCACAATATCATAAGAAAACACAATACACAGTTATACTAAAAATAAAGGTACTTTATTTTTATGGCAATATGCCAAAGTATCTTAGAGTGTACCCTCAGTGAGAGGATAGGAAATATACACAAGATATATATACACAATAGCAAAAATATGCAGTATAGTCTTAGAAAACAGTGCAAACAATGTATAGTTACAATAGGATGCAATGGGGAAACATAGGGATAGGGGCAACACAAACCATATACTCCAAAAGTGGAATGCGAACCACGAATGGACCCCAAACCTATGTGACCTTGTAGAGGGTCGCTGGGACTATTAGAAAATAGTGAGAGTTAGAAAAATAACCCTCCCCAAGACCCTGAAAAGTGAGTGCAAAGTGCACTAAAGTTCCCCTAAGGACAAAATAGTCGTGTTAGAGGAATAATGCAGGAAAGACACAAACCAGCAATGCAACAACTGTGGATTTCAAATCTAGGGTACCTGTGGAACAAGGGGACCAAGTCCAAAAGTCACAAGCAAGTCGGAGATGGGCAGATGCCCAGGAAATGCCAGCTGCGGGTGCAAAGAAGCTTCGACTGGACAGAAGAGGCTGAGGTTTCTGCAGGACCGAAAAGGGCTAGAGACTTCCCCTTTCGTGGATGGATCCCTCTCGCCGTGGAGAGTCGTGCAAAAGTGTTTTCCCGTCGAAAGAACGCCAACAAGCCTTGCAAGCTGCAAATTGTGCGTTTGGCGTTTTTGGACACTGCTGGAGCCCAGGAGGGACCAGGAGGTCGCAAATTGGACCTGAAGAGAGAGGGGACGTCGAGCAAGACAAAGAGCCCTCACTGAAGTAGGTAGCACCCGGAAAAGTGCCAGAAACAGGCACTACAAGGATGCGTGAAACGGTGCTCGCCAAAGTTGCACAAAGGAGTCCCACGTCGCCGGAGACCAACTTAGAAAGTCGTGCAATGCAGGTTAGAGTGCCGTGGACCCAGGCTTGGCTGTGCACGAAGGATTTCCGCCGGAAGTGCACAGGGGCCGGAGTAGCTGCAAAGTCGCGGTTCCCAGCAATGCAGCCCAGCGAGGTGAGGCAAGGACTTACCTCCACCAAACTTGGGCTGAAGAGTCACTGGACTGTGGGGGTCACTTGGACAGAGTCGCTGGATTTGAGGGACCTCGCTCGTCGTGCTGAGAGGAGACCCAAGGGACCGGTAATGCAGCTTTTTGGTGCCTGCGGTTGCAGGGGGAAGATTCCGTCGACCCACGGGAGATTTCTTCGGAGCTTCTGGTGCAGAGAGGAGGCAGGCTACCCCCACAGCATGCACAAGCAGGAAAACAGTCGAGAAGGCGGCAGGATCAGCGTTACAGAGTTGCAGTAGTCGTCTTTGCTACTATGTTGCAGGTTTGCAGGCTTCCAGCGCGGTCAGCGGTCGATTCCTTATCAGAAGGTGAAGAGAGAGATGCAGAGGAACTCGGCTGAGCTCATGCATTCGTTATCTGAAGTTTCCCCAGAGACAGAGACCCTAAATAGCCAGAAAAGAGGGTTTGGCTACCTAGGAGAGAGGATAGGCTACTAACACCTGAAGGAGCCTATCAGCAGGAGTCTCTGACGTCACCTGGTGGCACTGGCCACTCAGAGCAGTCCAGTGTGCCAGCAGCACCTCTGTTTCCAAGATGGCAGGGGTCTGGAGCACACTGGAGGAGCTCTGGACACCTCCCAGGGGAGGTGCAGGTCAGGGGAGTGGTCACTCCCCTTTCCTTTGTCCAGTTTCGCGCCAGAGCAGGGGCTAAGGGGTCCCTGAACCGGTGTAGACTGGCTTATGCAGAATTGGGCACCTCTGTGCCCAACAAAGCATTTCCAGAGGCTGGGGGAGGCTACTCCTCCCCTGCCTTCACACCATTTTCCAAAGGGAGAGGGTGTCACACCCTCTCTCAGAGGAAGTTCTTTGTTCTGCCATCCTGGGTCAGACCTGGCTGGACCCCAGGAGGGCAGCTGCCTGTCTCAGGGGTTGGCAGCAGCAGCAGCTGCAGTGAAACCCCAGGAAGGGCAGTTTGGCAGTACCAGGGTCTGTGCTACAGACCACTGGGATCATGGGATTGTGCCAACTATGCCAGGATGGCCTAGAGGGGGCAATCCCATGATCATAGACATGTTACATGGCCATATTCGGAGTTACCATTGTGAAGCTACATATAGGTAGTGACCTATATGTAGTGCACGCGTGTAATGGTGTCCCCGCATTCACAAAGTTCAGGGAATTGGCTCTGAACAATGTGGGGGCACCTTGGCTAGTGCCAGGGTGCTCTCACACTAAGTAACTTTGCACCTAACCTTTACCAGGTAAAGGTTAGATATATAGGTGACTTATAAGTTACTTAAGTGCAGTGTAAAATGGCTGTGAAATAACGTGGACGTTATTTCACTCAGGCTGCAGTGGCAGGCCTGTGTAAGAATTGTCAGAGCTCCCTATGGGTGGCAAAAGAAATGCTGCAGCCCATAGGGATCTCCTGGAACCCCAATACCCTGGGTACCTCAGTACCATATACTAGGGAATTATAAGGGTGTTCCAGTAAGCCAATGTAAATTGGTAAAAATGGTCACTAGCCTGTTAGTGACAATTTGAAAGTAATGAGAGAGCATAACCACTGAGGTTCTGGTTAGCAGAGCCTCAGTGAGACAGTTAGGCACCACACAGGGAACATATACATGCACACCTATGAGCACTGGGGCCCTGTGTGACAGGGTCCCAGTGACACATACATATAGGCCACAAACCTATGAGCACTGGGGTCCTGACCAGCAGGATCCCAGTGACACATAACAACCATACTGAAAACATAGTGTTTTCACTATGAGCACTGAGGCCTGGCTATCAGGAACCCAGTGAGACAGTGAAAACAGTGACAAACACCCTGACATACACTCACAAACAGGCCAAAAGTGGGGGTAACAAGGCTAGAAAGAGGCTACCTTCTCACAAAGGGTGCCCTCACACTTAGTAACTTTCCACCTAACCTTCACTAAGTGAGAGTTAGACACATAATTGACTTATAAGTTACTTAAGTGCAGTGTAAAATGGCTGTGAAATAACGTGTGCGTTATTTCACTCAGGCTACAGTGGTAGTCCTGTGTAAGATTTGTCTGAGCTCCCTATGGGTGGCAAAAGAAATGCTGCAGCCCATAGGGATCTCCTGGAACACCAATACCGTGGGTACCTATGTACCATATACTAGGGAATTATAAGGGTGTTGCAGTGTGCCAATTAGAATTGGTGAAATGGTCACTAGCCTACAGTGACAACTTTAATAGCAGAGAGAGCGTAAGCACTGAGGTTCTGGTTAGCAGAGCCTCAGTGACACAGTTAGTCACTACACAGATACACACTTTCAGGCCACAAACTATGAGCACTGGGGTCCTGGTTAGTAGGATCCCAGTGAGACAGGCAAAAACAAACTTACATACATGTGAAAAATGGGGGTAACATGCCAGGCAAGATGGTACTTTCCTACAAAACGCCCCCCCAAAACGAGGGACAATAAGGCTAACCTTGCACAGATGAGTCTTCATTGTCTAAGTGGAAATATCTGGAGAGTCGATCTGTATTGGAGTGGGTACTCTATGTTCCACTGTATAGTCCATTCCCTGTAGGGAGATAGACCACCTCAACAATTTAGGGTTTTCACCTTTCATTTGTTTAAGCCATATTAGAGGTTTGTGGTCTGTCTGAACAATAAAGTGAGTACCAAACAGATATGGTCTCAACTTTTTCAGTGCCCAGACCACAGCATAGGCCTCCCTCTCTGTGGCAGACCAACGCTTTTCTCTAGGGGGTCAACATCCTGCTGATAAAAGAAACAGGTTGATCCTGGCCCTCAGTGTTAAGCTGTGATAGAACTGTCCCTACCCCTAATTCAGAAGCATCAGTCTGGACTATGAATTTCTTGGAATAAGAAGGGCTTTTTAGGACATGTGCAGAACACATGGCCTGTTTTAGCTCATCAAAAGCCTCTTGAAAGCTAACTGTCCACAATACCTTTTTAGGCATCTGCTTGCTGGTGAGGTCATTAAGAGGGGCTGCAATGGAGCCATAGTTCTTAATGAACCTCCTATAGTACCCTGTGTGGCCTAAGAAGGCTCTCACCTGGGTTTGAGTTGTAGGGGGAGCCCATTCCATAATGGTCTGGATCTTCCCCTGCAGTGGTGCAATCTGTTCCCCACCTACCAGGTGGCCCAGATAAACCACTTTCCCCTGCCCTGTCTGGCACTTTGAAGCCTTGATAGAGAGGCCTGCCTTTTGCAGGGCCTCCAAAACCTTCCATAGGTGGACCAGGTGATCATCCCAGGTGGAGCTAAAGACAGCTATATCATCTAGATATACTGTACTAAAGGCTTCCAATCCTTGCAGGACTGTATTCACCAACCTCTGAAAAGTGGCAGGTACATTTTTCAAACCAAAGGGCTTAACAGTGAACTGTTAGTGCCCTCCAATGGTGGAAAATGTTGTTTTAGGTTTAGCATCTTCTGACAACTTAATCTGCCAATACCCTGAAGTGAAGTCAAAAGTGCTTAGATACTTGGCAGAAACCAGTGTATCTATGAGCTCATCTGCCCTGGGTATAGGGTGAGCATCAGTTTTGGTTACCTGATTGAGTCCTCTATAGTCAACACAAAACCTAACTCCCTTTTTACCATCTTTAGTATGAGGTTTAGGGACAAGCACCACTGGGCTAGCCCATGGGCTCTCAGAAGGCTCAATCACTCCCAGATCTTGCATTTTCTGTACCTCTTGTTTTATGCAGTCTCTGACATGGTCAGGCTGCCTATAAATCTTACTTTTGACAGGTAAACTGTCTCCAGTGTTGATTGTGTGCTCACACTAGGTAGTTGTACCTGGTATCAGTGAGAAGAGGTCAGAGAACTGGTCTAGGAGATTTATGCAGTTGTCCTTCTGCTCAGCAGTAAGGCAATCTGCAAGCATCACTCCCTCCACTAAGCCATCAGCTTCAATGGTGGAGAAGAGGTCAGGGAGAGGGTCACTTTCTTCTTCCTGCCCCTCATCAATTGCCATGAGCAGGGTTAGGTCAGCCCTGTCATAATAAGGTTTTAGGCGATTGACATGGAGCACCCTAAGGGGACTCCTGGCAGTGCCCAGGTCTACCAAATAGGTGACCTCACCTTTCTTTTCAACAATGAGATGGGGTCCACTCCATTTGTCCTGGAGTGCTCTTGGGGCCATAGGCTCCAATACCCACATCTTCTGTCCTGGGTGGTACTGAGTCAGGACAGCCTTCTAGTCATGCCATTGCTTTTGGAGCTCTTGGCTTGCCTGGAGGTTTTTACTGGCCTTTTCCATGTACTCAGCCATTCTGGATCTTAGGCCAAGTACATAGTCCACAATGTCTTGCTTGGGAGCTTGTAAAGGTTGTTCCCAACCCTCCTTCACAAGAACAAGGGGACCTCTTACAGGGTGCCCAAAGAGGAGTTCAAAAGGGCTGAAGCCCACTCCTTTTTGGGGTACCTCCCTGTAAGCAAAAAGGAGGCATGGCAACAGGACATCCCATCTCCTTCTGAGTTTTTCAGGGAGTCCCATGATCATACCTTTGAGAGTTTTATTAAACCTCTCAACCAGACCATTTGTCTGTGGATGATAAGGAGTAGTGAACGTGTAAGTTACACCACACTCCTTCCACATAGCTTTGAGGTATGCAGACATGAAGTTACTATCTCTGTCTGACACCACTTCCTAAGGAAAACCCAATCTGGAAAAGATTCCCAGGAGGTCTTTTTCCACTACAGGAGCTGTAGTGGTCCTTAAGGGTATAGCTTCAGGATAACTAGTGACATGGTCCACTACCACAAAGATAAATCTATTGCCTGAAGCTGTTGGAGGGTCAAGGGGGGCAACTGTGTCAACCCCTACCCCTTTAAAGGGTACCCCAAACAGTGGAAGTGGAATTAAGGGGGCCTTAGGTGTGCCACCAGTCTTGTCACTGGCTTGGCAGGTCAAACAGGATCAACAAAACTCATTTGTGTCCTCTGACATGTGAGGCGAGTGCAGCAATAGCACAATTCTGTCCCAAGTTTTGCTGTGGCCTAAATGCCCAAAGGAATATCATGTGCCAAAGTCAGAAGAAACTCGCTATACTGCAAAGGGATGGCCAATCTCCTGGCAACTCCAGGTTTGGGGTCCCTTGACTCAGTATAGAAGAGGTTATCTTCCCAATAGATTTTATGGCTATCAATGATATCCCCATTCTGCTGTTTGACAGCTTGCTGTCTTAAACCCTCTAGTGTGGGACAGGTCTGATGTGCCACACTCATCTATTCCCTAGCACGCCCCTCTGCACCCAAAAGCTCAGCAGTGTCTGCTGACAGCTCATCTGGTGTAGGTTCTGCACAGGGAGAGGATTCCTATTCCTCAAAAGGGGAATCTTCTGGAGAGGGAGGGATAGTGGGTAAGGATTTACCCTTTCTACCCGTAGCTTTTGGGAGCACTTGGTCCTTTGTCCCAGGACCCAAGCTTCCCTGTCCTCTTTGCCTCTGGGCCAGAGCCCTTGTGAGAGCAAAGATATGCCCTGGAATGCCCAGCATTGCTGCATGAGCCTCCAACTCCACTTCAGCCCAAGCTGATGTCTCCAAATCATTGCCTAGTAAGCAGTCTACAGGTAAATCAGTGGCTACCACAACTTTCTTTGGACTAGTACCCCCCCCCCCCCAGTTGAGATTCAAAACTGCCATGGGGTGGCTAAAAGTGTTGTCATGAGCATCAGTCACTTGTTACTGCTGACCAAGTAGGTGTTGATCAGGGTGAACCAGTTTCTCAATCACCATAGTGACACTGGCTCCTCACCCTCAACACCATTTATTAGGGGAAGATGCTTGTACTTACCCACATTAAGGGAACAAGCAACTAAGGTGGCAAAGTCAATACCACCATCAGAGACTAAAACAGCCTCTGTGGTCTCCCTAACAAGACCAACCCCAACTACATTACCAATGGCGAGCCCTGCTACATCCTTTGAGTGGCTAGTTGTAGTATTCTTCCCACCACCACTGCTATTACTAGGAGGACTAGAGGCCGCAGTTGGGGTTGTGGTAGTGGGAGCCTTGGTATTTTTCTTTGGACAAGTGGAATCACTTGGCCAGTGGCCTTTACTTTTACATAAATTACACCATGGCTTATTTTGATTATTAGAAGAGGATTTGGACGCACCTCTGCCAGCGCATTTTTGTGGGCCTGATGAAGACTCAGGCTGCTTTTTATCTTTGTCCCCACCCTTGTCAGAAGTCTTACCATCCTTCTTCTTGCCATCCTTGTCACCACCTGTATCAGCTTTTCTGCTCACCATGGTTCTGACCCATTTGTCTGCCTTCTTTCCCAATTCTTGGGGAGAGGTCAGATCTGAGTCTACCAAGTACTGATGTAACAAATCAGACACACAATTATCCAAAATATGCTCTCTCAGAATAAGATTATATAGGCTTTCATAGTCAGTCACCTTACTGCCATGTAACCATGCCTCCAAGCCCTTCACTGAACAGTCTACAAAGTCTGTCCAGTCTTGAGAGGACTATTTTCTGGTATCTCTGAACTTTATCCTGTATTGTTCAGTGGTTAAGCCAAATCCATCTAAGAGTGCATCTTTTAAAACTTTGTAGTTGTTGGCATCACTTTCTCTGACAGTAAGGAGCCTATCCATACCCTTACCAGTGAAAGATAGCCACAGGATAGCAGCCCAATGCCTTTGAGGGACCAACTGTACCATACAGGCCCTCTCAAGTGCAGTAAACTACTTGTTTATGTCACCCCCCTCCTTGTAAGGGGGGACAAATTTGTGCAGGTTTCTTGAATCTGTTTCTCTTACAGGATGATTATCAAGAACACTGCTGCTGCCACCACGGGGAACTAATCCCAACTTCTGTCCTTCCCTCTCTTCATCTAGAGACTCGCTGTCTAAGGCTAACTGCTACTGTCTCAGCTTCGGTCTAGCATCTTCCAACCTCAGCTTTCGGAGTTCCCTGTCTAGGGTGTTATCCTCAGGGTAGGAGGCTTGGGAATGCTCTGACACAGAGGTGATGTGGGAGTTGGCAGAAGTGGACCTGTCTTTAACTGGCTGAACTCTAGTTACCTGGCCTTTTGGAGCGAAAGGTGCCCTACTGATGTGTGACCCCCTCCCACTACCAGCTTCACTAGATGGCCTGTTAGCTTACAGGTCTTTGGAGGAACCCTCCCCAGAGTCCTCAGGGCCCTCCCCTGATTCTACCTGGGTAGCCTCCCCCTCTACCTCCTAATCATGGGATGGGCCAGACTGGTTCTGGTCACTTTCTAGGAGAAGGCTAAGGAGGAGATCTTTGGTAGGGTTCTTACCAATGCTTAAACTTCTTTCTATGCAGAGACACATCAAACTTTTAAAGTTTAAATTGCCATAAGTTGTCTGGCCAACCTTGGGAGTGGCCTCTACTACAGACATAGTTGCAAGAAGGAGTTTAGGATAGTGAGAAAAAGGTTTAGAAACATTTTAGAGAAAAGAGAAAAACGTTTTAAAACTTTTCAAAACCTTTGGAAACTTTTTTGAAAGTTTTCAGAAAGAGAATTACACTGTTTAGGTTAACTGTGTATATTTGTATTTGGAATATGTTTTTCCTATAAAAAGCACCAATGACAAGGGGGTAAAGCAGTTACAAGTACTTATCCCACCACTGTACCACCAATGTAGGAGACTGGCCTGGCTTATAGTGGATACCTGATGGTACTTACACCTTGTGCCAGTTCCAGTTATCCCTTATTAGTAGATAAGTAGTGTTCTAGCAGATTAGGCTGATAGAGGTAACTATAGCAGAGCATCTTAGGCTGAACTAGGAGACATCCAAAGCTCCTACTATACCACTTAAATCATATAGGTACTATCTTATAAGAAACACAATAGTCAGGGTTACTAAAAATAAAGGTACTTTATTTTAGTGACAATGTGCCAAAAATATCTCAGAGGATATACTCCCTTAGGAGGTAAGTAAAATACACAAAATATACACACAAACCAAAATCAGGTAAGTTAAGAGTTAGAAAAATAGTGCAAACACTGTAGAATACAATAGGATGCAATAGACCTAGGGGTAATACAAACCATATACTCTGAAAGTGGAATGCGAACCACAAATGGACCCCTAGGCTAGTGTAGTGTGTAGAGGGTTGCTGAGAGTGTAAGAAAACACTAAGGGTGTCCAAGATACCCCACCCCAAGACCCTGAAAAGTAGGAATAAAGGATTACTACTTTCCCCAAACACACTAAACTCGTGATAGAGGATTCTGCAAAGACCACAAAAGGCTGCAAAGCACTGACGATGTATTCCTGGGCCTGAGGACCTGCAAAGGAAGGGGACCAAGTCCAAGAGTCGTGAAAGTGTCCAGGGGCGGCAGGAGCCCACTAAACCCCTGATGAAAGTGCACAATGTCTGCCTCCGGATGAAAGAAGCTGAAGATTCTGCAACAACGAAAGGCGCTGGGAACTTCTCCTTTGTGCAGAACATATCCCACAGAGTGCTGGAGGATGCAGCATTGTTTCCTTGGAGAAAGACCACAAACAAGCCTTGCTAGCTGCAAAGGATGTGGTTAAAGAAAAAGGGTGCTCCCTGGGCCCAGGAAGGACCAGGATGTCACCACTTGGGCGAGGAGACGGAGGGGGCCCTCAGCAACACAGAGAGCCCGCGCACAAGAAGGCAACACCCGTAGAAGTCCTTGAACATGGGTTCAAGAAGACTGAGCACGGCGGTCATCTCAACACTACAAAAGAGGGTCTCACGAAGCCAGAGGCCAACTCAGGGAGTTGAGCAATGAAGGACGGAGTGCTGGGGACCTGGGCTAGGCTGTGCATGAAGGATTCCTTGCAAAAGTGCACAGAAGCCCTAGCAGCTGCAGTTAACTCAGTGCACAGGATTACTGTCTGTAGAGGGGAGGCAAGGACTTACCTCCTCCAAATTTTGACAGTTGGACCACTGGACAGTCTGTGTCACTTGGGTCTACCGCCTGTGTTCCAGGGGCCATGCTCGTCAAGATGAGAGGGGTCCCAGAGTACCAGTGATGCTGAAGTTTGGTGCCTGCTTGAGCAGAGGGAAGATTCAGTTGACCCACGGGAGATTTCTTCTTGGCTTCCACTTCAGGGTGAAGGCAGACAGCCCTCAGAGCATGCACCACCAGGAAACAGTCGAGAAAGCTGGCAGGATTAGGCGCTACAATGTCGCTGGTAGTCTTCTTGCTACTTTGTTGCAGTTTTGCAGGCGTCCTGGAGCAGTCAGCGGTTGATTCTTGGCAGAAGTCAAAGAGGGAGATGCAGAGGAACTCTGGTGAATTCTTGCAAGTAGTTATCTGAGGAAAAGCCCACAGGAGAGACCCTCAATAGCCCTCAGAGGAGGATTGGCCACCTAGTCAGGTATGCACCTATCAGGAGGGGTCTCTGACGTCACCTGCTGGCACTGGCCACTCAGAGGCCTCCATTGTGCCCTCACACTTCTGGATTCAAGATGGCAGAGGTCTGGGACACACTGGAGGAGCTCTGGGCACCACCCCGGGATGGTGATGGACAGGGGAGTGGTCACTCCCCTTTCCTTTGTCCAGTTTCATGCCAGACCAGGGACTGGGGGTTCCCTGAACCGGTGTAGACTGGCTTACACAAGGAGGGCACCATCTGTGCCCTTCAAAGCATTTCCAGAGGCTGGGGGAGGATACTCCTCCCCAGACCTCAACACCTATTTCCAAAGGGAGAGGGTGTAACACCCTCTCCCTGAGGAAATTCTTTGTTCTGCCTTCCTGAGACTGGGCTGCCCAGGCCCCAGGAGGGTAGAACCCTGTCTGTGGGTTGGCGGCAGCGGTAGCTGCAGAGAAAACCCCAGAGAGCTGCTTTGACAGTACCCAGGGTTCATAGTGGAGCCCCGGGAATGCATGGGATTGGCACCCCAATACCAGATTTGGAATGGGGGGACAATTCCATGATCTTAGACATGTTACATGGCCATATTCGGAGTTACCATTGTGAAGCTACATATAGGTATTGACCTATATGTAGTGTACGCGTGCAATGGTGTCCCTGCACTTACAAAGTCTGGGCAAATTACCCTGAACTATGTGGGGGCACCTTTGCTAGTGCACCTAACCTTCACTAAGTGAGGGTTAGACATATAGGTGACTTATAAGTTACTTAAGTGCAGTGTAAAATGGCTGTGAAATAATGTGTGCATTAGTTCACTCAGGCTGTGGTGCAGTCCTGCGTTAGATTTGTCTGAGCTTCCTATGGGTGGCAAAAGAAATGCTGCAGCCCATAGGGATCTCCTGGAACACCAATACCCTGGGAACCTAGGTATCATATACTAGGGAATTATAAGGGTGTTCCAGTGTTAGAATTGGTGAAAATGGTCACTAGCCTATAATGACAATTTTTAAAGGCAGAGAGAGCATAAGCACTGAGGTTCTGTTAGCAGAGCCTCAGTGACACAGTTAGTCACTACACAGGTACACACATTCAGGCCACAAACTATGAGAACGGGGGTCCTGGTTAGTAGGATCCCAGTGAGACAGGCAAAAACAAACTTACATACATGTGAAAAATGGGGGTAACATGCCAGGCAAGATGGTACTTTCCTACAACGGTGAGCATAAAAACGATAGATTTAACCTAGATCTGTGACTGAGGATTAATGTTTGATTTGTTCAACATTCCTTCCATCAGCTGTTCTTTTTGCATTTGTCACCCTAGGTGGGAAAGGTCCTGTGCTCACTATGGGCCAGATGCAGGAAACGGAAAGCGACTCGCAAACGGCAAAAATTGCCGTTTGCGACTCGCTAATCGCGTTTCCCTATGCAGAAATGCATATTGCGAGTCGGTACCTACTCGCATTATGCATTTCAGAATCGCCAATAGGAAGGGGTGTTCCCTTCCTATTTGCGATTCGTAGTGGTATGCAATACCATTTGCGACCGCATATGCGGTCGCAAATGGTGTCGCAGTTACCATCCACTTCAAGCAAATTGGAAGGGGTCCCCATGGGACCCCTTCCACTTTGTGAATGGACCCACAAATATTTTTTCAGGGTAGGTAGTGGTCCAAGGGACCACTACCTGCCCTGAAAAAAAACCGAAACTAAAGGAGACACCGTTCTGCATTGGAAATTGAGACTTGCAATTTGCGAGTTGCTCCGACTCGCAAATTGCAAGTCGCAATTCCCAACTTTGCTACATCTGGCCCTAAGTCACTGGATTCAAGCTCGCCTGGCTGAAGTGGGTGGCCCCCAAAACTGGTCCCAGGATGTTTGTTTCCAGTCAGGTAGGACCTAGTCTGGGAGTTTAGGCTGGGCTGTTCCTTTGGGGAGTGGGTGCAAAACTGATTTGCATATGACTGGGTCTAAATTGGAATGGCATGGTGAGTAAAAACAATGGATTTGACCCAGATCTGTGACTGTGGGTGAATATTTGATTTGTTCAGCATTCCATCCATCATCTGTTCTTTTTGCATTTGTCACCCGAAGCGGGAAGGACATGCCTATATATGGGTCCTGTGCTCGCTATGCCACCAGATTCAAACTAGCCTGGCTGATATGGGGTGATATCCCGAAACTGGTCCCAGGATGTTTGTTTCCAGTCCATGGAGGACCTTGCCTGGCAGTTCAGGTTGGACTGTTTCCACTGGGAGAATATGGCTGGGTCCAAACTGGAATAGCATGATGAACAAACAAATGATGGATTTAACCCAGATCTGTGACTTGGGCGAATGTTTTATTTGTTCAGCATTCCGTCTATCAGCTGTTCTTTTTGCATTTGTTACCCATAGTGAGAAAGGTAGGTCCATATGTAGGTCCCATGCTTGCTAGGCCACCGGATTCAAGCTAGCGCTGCTGAGAAGGGGTGAACCCCAAAACTGGTCCCTGGATGCTTGTTTCTGGTCCAGGGAGGGCCTGGCCTGGCAGTTTGGGCTGGACTGTTCCCATGGGGAGCAGGGTCAAGATTGATTTGCAATTATATGAGTCCCAACTGGAATGGTATAGCAAGCAAAAAAACACAATGGATTTTACCCAGATCTGTGACTGAGGGTGAATGTGTGATTTGTTCAGCATTCCATACATCATCTGTTCTTTTTGCATGCATCAGGAACAGTGCCATGACCTCTTTCCAGATGACTGGGTCCTGTTGAAGAGAGATGTAAGGAAGATGTATGTGGATTCCCGTTGGTATAGACCATATCATGTCATCTCAGTGATATCAACAGGGGTTAAATGTGGAGGTCTTCCTAACTCGATACATGCTTCCCATACTCACAGAATTGAGTGTCCTCTTGATGTGATGACACCTGGCCCAGATGTACCAGTGGTGACAGAGGGACAACAGGAGCAGGTAAGTAGAGCTGTCAAGGATCAAAGAGAACCTGAAACAGCAAATTCTCTGTCTGAGATGGGTCTGGAGAGATCCACAGTTGAAACTGAAACAGAAGAGTCTCAACCTGTAGTGGCAAATTAGTTGAATTCAGATTCAGACCCTGACAAAGGACCTAGGCCCATATTTATACTTTTTTAGCACCGCATTTGCACCGCTTTTTCAAGCAAAAACGGCTCAAACTTACAAAATACAATTGTATTTTGCAAGTTTCCGCTCTTTCTGCGTCAAAAAATGACGCAAATGCGGCGCTAAAAAAGTATAAATATGGGCCCTAGTGCTGTGAGAAAGTGAGTGGAAGCCGGAAACCACTGTCCCTCAAGGCAAGAAAAATAGAAACTGAATTTACCCAGGGAGTGTGTGCTGCAAACAATTCCAGAAGACACTGAGAACTCTGATGTTAGTGAAAGTGAAAGAGTAGTATTCGCACTGAGATCCAAAAGAACTAGAGTGCCCTGTCAAACGTACTCTTCACCTAAATGCACATACTTTACTGCAAATGATGGAGAGAGACATTTTTTTGAGTTTTGGGATAATTCTATTGATCCAATTGATCCCCCATGAACCTGAACTGAGTTCCATTGTGTACTTTCCTTGAATGATTCCTGATCTTTTTAACTGAACTGTACTTTGTTTTGAAAGAAAATAAAAAAATACTTTGTTTCATTAAAAGAAGTAGGAAGAGTACCCAGGCCCGAGACATAGCAGAAGCAGCTCCAGGGTGTCATTTAGAAGAACACAGAGTAGGATTAAGGAAGACTCAAAAAGACCCTGTAAATAATTTCTTGGTACAGCACTTGGACTTTGTTTTGTCACTTTGCGCAGGTGGAACTTGATAGATGGTGCTGCATTCTAACTTACGATCTGATTTTAAAGAAGTTATGGAAACTAAGAAAACCTATAGATGCAAATATTTATTAGGTGCAGTGCTGATTACTTTTCTTGTAGCATTAATTGTTTAATTGGTAGGATCATTTTCCCCTACACCTTCTGTAGTTAGTGACAGTGGCAGTCTAGTGTTTCCCCGCAAACACTGAGTCCTATAGATAGTGACTTACACACATTAGCTGATAAGGCTTTCCAAGTAGATGATTGTAGAGGCGATTATTCTTTAATGTATATTTTATATTGCTTTATGAGCATATTGGCACTATGGATGCAAGGGATTGCTACATTTCTACCCAATTACTTGCTTCAGTTTCAGAAGACATCACATACGATCACATTCCTTTGACCTATGGAGTTTCCTGTAGTCTTTAATTGAGTATATCTCATGGGCAGGGTAGCTTTCAATATTACTTCTTGAATTATTATTTGGTTCTTCCAGAAGTTCCTTAGTTTGAACATTTGAATAAAAATACGTATTTTAAAGGTGTTGAAATAGCAGGTAAATATTTTGTACCTGTTATACCACTAGACACTGCATAAGCAAGTAGGAATAATTTGACTTGACAGATATAGAAAATACAATTTTGAATATAGTGGAAGACAAAAGGAGGGTTTTTGAGTATATGTCAGAAACAGATAAAGACCTTAAAAGGCAGCACAGGTGTAATAGAGGGGAAATTGAACATCAAGTGAAGGGAAACCAACCGGCATTAGTTTTAGATTGGCAGCATAAGGGATAGTTGTGTATGCAAATTGACAAATGTTATTTGGAACCATTATTTGTGGGAAAGAGTGAATGTGACCACACCTTTGAGCTTAGAGTAAAGGGAGAATCATTTTAGATGGGAAACATCTTGTGATTCCTGGAATATATTTTATTTGTAGAAAGAATGCTAAACATTTATCATGTGGAACATTTTAATGAGCCATGTTGGGAATGAAATGTAAACTAAGATAGGTGCTAGTGCTGGAGAAGTGGTGGGAGATATTTTTGGGGCATTGATTTCATCTGTAGGTGTGAGTCTAAATAATTTTAAAATGAGAAAGCTGTCTATGATAGAGGATAAACTAGCGACGAGTATAGCAAGTTTCTAGTGAAATGTATATTGTGTATTAGAGACGGTGAGGTCCGTGAGGATACTTTATCAAGGACAAGGACAGCTAACAAACTGAGATGAAAAGACTTCTGTTTGTGTACCAGACACCTGGAGATATTCAAGGTCATCCTGATGTTCAATTAATGGGATGAGAAATTGAAGCGAGTCGCCAATTTGAACTGTGCAAGGAAGATGGAAAACTACTGGCATGGATGATGTGGCAAAGTCAGATTCCCTTAAGACTTGGAAGGGTACAGACCTCTCTAATTTCTATTCCTTTGTGTGGCATTAGGATATGCAACACCTCTCTATCAGAACTTCTCCTGAGGTACCTGGTATGCTGACACTTTCCTATATTTCCAGAGACTTATTTACTATTTCCCTATAGTGTGGTTTAGGATAATTAGATTACTTTAGTTTCTCCAATGATTAGGCAAGAAGATCGAAATTTATAGAACGATCATCAGATTCTGTTACTTATCTTTTGTATTTTCTCAACTGAAATTCTCTTATGCCTTATGCTTATACGAATTAAGTTAATTCAGCACTTTACCTCACCTCTGGTGATTTTGTACTTATAAACCATGTATTGAGATTCATTTACATCAGTTTGGCCCTTAATTTGTAATAAATATTTGAACTTTATCCTCTGTCTCTTAAATTTAACGTGTGACCTAATAAGTCACACTGACAATTTAACTGAAAGGTTGATTTTGAATCTCCTTTACCTCTCAAGCATCCTAAAAATGTCCATCAAAAGAAGAGAAAGAAGAACAATGGTCTAGAGTGTCATCAAGGCTGATGAGAAACTTTACAGAGGATGTGGGAGACATCACAATTAGCAATTTAGTCCGTGTTCTAACACTTTTTTTGATTCAAGGAACATGCCATTGCACTGGTATGATGAACGTCGCCATTGTAGAGAAGGAAGGCAAAAAGAGGTGGCAAGGTAGGGTGAATTATGTGAAGAAGAGAGTTATGTTGGATACATGCGGAAACTACTTAGCCTGGTGAAGAAAAGGGATCACATCTTTGACTCACCCAAAGGAGGAGTTGATTACTACTCTCTTCCTCCAAATGCTGCCTGCCCACTTCTGTATTCATTACACTTGCCCTCCTATCCCCAAAGTTTTGTCTACCCTCTGTCTCCACTGTCTTCACTACCCAGAAAGGCCAGTCTACCTTATACCTATGTCTCCACTGCCTCTCCAGTTGTCCCCATCATCCATCACACTTCATTTTAAATTATCCTGTCATGCCTATCCTTGTCTCCATCAACTGCTTTTTCCAACCTATTTATGGTCTCCTATCTCACTGTCTCCCATGTCATTCTGCACTCTCTCTCTGTCACTCCTGAATCCCCTGTCTCCTCCCATTCCATCTTCTATCTCTTCTGTTCCATCTCCACAGTCTCTCTTGTTTCCATTTATGGAATGTAACCTTTTTGAACAGTATATTCTACTGTGTGCGTCATATGTCCTGGACGACATACTACCTTTTCTTCAGTGCCATGTCCTCCTGCTCACTTATCTCTTCTATCCACTCGTTTCTACTATTACTGTCCCCAGGTACCATATTCCACTGTCTGCTCTTTCTTTGATTTCTTCCTGGTAGTCCAGCTTTTCTCTCTGCACTGTTTCCTGCATCCTACGACCATGTCTCACCTACCTGCATCTATCTGTAACCAATGTCTTCTGGTATTCTCTTCCATCTCCTCTGTTACTTTCTTACCATGCTTCCCTTGTTTTGTATTGTCACATGTGAACATGTCTCACCATCTATGCTAAATGACAATGTAGAAGATCATTTTTGTTTGAGGTGATGGTACAAAATCCTCTGGTTGACTATTTTTAACAACCACAGTTGTACAGCCAGGAGATATGTGCCCCTATCGAATTGGTCTGCCATATCCAGTATCCTTGGTGTCTTCCATGCTTAACCTCATAATCCTTCATCTTCCCTGTCCCTCTGTATCCTCTTTTTAATCTCCCATATCCCTGTTTCCAACATGTCCCCTGTCATCACTGGCATTTTGTCTCATGCTCCCATGCCCTCACTTTTCTGTCTCAGTCTCCCATAACCCCCTTATTGTGATTTCCTCCCAGTGACCTTGTCATGCATGTTGATGGCATAACATGCTTGTATTATATTTATTTGAATCTAATGCACACACACACCCACACACGCACACACACAGACATACACGCACAACATGACTCTGGGACAGTGCTGGACCCACACTCCTCAATCACTTTAATGAGTCTGCAGTGACACATTGCAGCTTTGATTAGCAATTCAAGTATTTGGTGGTATAGGGCAATGGAATTTACACCATAGAGAATATTGTAACCCTGCTGTCCCAATATCCTGTATCTTCTTTTGCTTACAGACATTTTCCACCTTTCTAGTTTCCACAAGCTGCCATTGTTCCATTGCATCACTGTTCCTTAAGTGTCCGTGGAACTCGATATTTAGAGAGCGCTTCTTTCCTGATTCCTTGTCATTGTAGCCATCCTTATGTTCATTCTCACAATATGCACCAAGTTTCCAGGCCACCAATGTGTTTGCACATATATCATATACCAAATTTGCAATGCATTTAACTGATGTACTCCATGTTCTCCTTCCATGGCAGTACCTGTGAAATAGCACAATAATAGCCATGCCCTGTTCACTAATGAATGTTGTAATGCAATACTGTCTAGTACAGCCTTTCTGAAAGCCAGTGGGTTATAGCCAGGAATTCCTAACAATGTACTGAAGTCTGCCCTATAGCCCCTGTGCTTGTTGTTGCCATGGGTCCTGTGTGACCATGCCACCCATGTTTGGTACGTCAATGATAAAATCCTCAGTAGTGTAGCTGATATTCTCAATTTCCCCCTTGTTTACAGTACACATGCCTTAACTATCATGCCATATCCACCACTCGGGGTTGCTTGACAGTGATGTAAGAGAATCCAATCTTGGATGCTGTTTTCAGTCAACAGCATAAACTGTAGGTTGAGGTATTGCAGCTTACATCTGCACATGCCCTGGATGATGGTGAAGACAGTGAGCTACCATGATCCCTCATCCTGATATTACAATGCATAAAAATGCTAGGATCTGCTCCTTTCAGCCTAGACTTCTTCCAGCTCCAGATGCCAGGAGCGGTTGATTCCCCATCATTCATACTGATCACTGCAACCTATTCTGCATATGATTCATGCCAGCTTCTGCATCAGGCAGTTAATTGCAATATACGTTCTACTCTGTCTATACTTATATCACACTCCCCGTACCACTTGTGCCTCTGGCTATGCTACTCCCACAACCCCTACTCTTCCTTTGTGTGCATACCCACCTATACATGGTAAGTCTGATGGACAGTTTCCAACAGGATGCAGGAGATTGACAATCTTGTCCAACCAATGATGTGGCAGCGCCATGACTTCATAGATCTCAAGATGAATATATACATGCATGACAGAGACACAATAGCAATGTTGTCACTCTTACTGTAGACAGTCAGTAATCTGCAGTAAGAGGAACCAGCCCATACCTGCTAGTTCCACTTCAGTAAGAGGATTGCCTGAAAATGTAGCACCTTCATCACCAATCCACCTAAAGTTATCAGGTAATGGGGTTGTTCCAATCCCCCTCAAAGGTGTGTGTTTAAGAGGCCTCGGGTGTAGTGTCAAGTGCTGTGGGAGGCTACCACAGAATTAAGTACCCCCTTTTCTACATGCCATGTTTTAATTCAGTTTTACACACGTCTTCTGGATTTTATACAGTGTACCACCTATTACTGTCCCTAGCACACAATGCTTTATACAAAGGGCAGACAGCAATTTCAGTTTAGATTCATGTGGCAAAAAAGTATCATGCTTGAATCAATTAACCTTGGGGCCATACCCTGTCACTACTGGTACACAAATAACACCCCAGAGACGACATGCTAACATGTGATGTTGGTTCCTAATATTCCATTGACAACAGAGATTATTTTTTAACAGCAATAATGACAGAGATCATGACCATACATATAATACACATTTGGCATAACTAAGTTGCAAGTTAACTCAAATCAGATGTGCTTAGTCTATGTCACCATGGTTTATATGAATTCTGCTACATACCATTGTGTGTCTTCCATCATAAATGCAGGGCTCCATACCTCAGAAAGCAAAGTAGATTCATGCCTGACAGAGAATAACTACATAGTAGGGTGGTTATCATGTAGGGCTTTCTTTTCAGTCATAAATAACATTTGTTGAAGTAAGTGTTATTTCCTAACAAAATGCTTAATGTGCCTGGAGTATGTTTAATGAAAAAATATTAAGTACAATCATTTGTAGTAGGTAATTGTACTTAAATGTTTCAGGCCTGCAAAATAAATGACAGTGCTGACCTAAGTTAACTTAACTGCTGATGCCACGTTAACAAAAAAATAAAACATTAAACTGAAAGGCCTGATTATACACATTGAATGGTTGTTTGTGCACAATGTTTTTCTCTTTGTTACAGATGTATTTTTCCAGAAGCCCTCTGTTAGTTAATGAATAGGCATTTGTTTTGTGTTAGACAACTGATAGTGAGATTCTCACCGGGAGGATAGGAGGTAACAGGAAGTCATGAGAACAGTCTGCACCACAAACTATAAGATATGTAACTTTCAGGGACTAATGTTTGAAGACTATTGTCTGGGAAAATAAGGAGTTTGTCTATTCCCAGGAGTTTACTCAAATTATATTGAAGGACTCAGGAGACAAAAGAAAATAATGTTACTACATAGAATATTGTGTGTTTATATTAGTGCATGTTTCTTGAGTAGCAGCGAGATTCCAGAATCCTCCCTGACTGGAGACTCATCCTACAGTTTCTGATACTTCTCTTCATGGGAGGTTGTCTTCATTATTTTCGTTGAAAGTCTGCTGCTTTAGAGCTGAGAATGCTTTCCAGCTTACTACGCAAAAGCTTTATGCTTGTGCATTAATTCTCGCATCAGAACCCATTGGGTAGCTGAATTGATACCCACTTCTCACATTATTTCAATTTAGTTTAGAATGGGGTATCATTCTTTATGCAACATGCTTACTGCATTAGAACAATACTTGTTTTGTTTTGACTAATGTCTTATTTTACCTTATATTAAAATATCAATTATTAGATTATGGTCATTTCTAATGCTGATGCCTAAAAGACAAAATCTTATTGAATAAAATTATTAAAGCTTAAAGAACTTAACGTAAAATAATTTAACTCACACAAAACTTTAATGACTGAACTAAGGTCTAATTACCATTGCTACATATTTATGTTGATGATCACTCCTTATATCTTTTTGACGACAATAAAAAGGTCCATACAACCAGTGGCGGGGGTTATATTTATGATAACACCCGACAATTATGGTATAGACAACCCAGCTCCTTCATGTGGTGATGAGAGGACAGTTTATGTCACAAGGGAAAGACGCTGGAATAATTTGCCCCAGTTTAAAATTTCCCATGCAGCTTGAAGACTGAAGGAGTTCCCAGTTTTGAAGCTGGTTGCAGTAGTGGACTTGTGAATATCAATAGGGCTGTGTATTGCAATTGTTTGAGTAAGAGTCTGCTATTGTTCTAAATTTGTGTATTTCCTGTTAAATAAAAGTCAATGGAATAGTTGTGTTCACACTTTGACGTTGAGCAATTGTAGTTGTTATCGGACTTGAAGTAGTCTAAGATTCAGGGAGAAGTGAGTTAACATTAAGTGATGGTGTTCTTTATCTGCTAATGTTTTGTGGTGCAAATTCCTGAGGTACCATCAACTGGACAATTGAAATAGGGACTACAACATTTTGTTGTGAGTGTACTAATATTGATTGGTGCCAGTGGGGCTTGTTGCACAAAGGGGAAACTATATCAGTCAGGGTGATTTCCCACTGGTCAACAATTATGGAAGACAGACGGTGTTAAAACGTTGTTTCCGATTGTTTTTTGTATGAATTTTTTAGCAGAGCATACAAAAGGTATTTGTTTATTGTGCATGCTTAGAGTTGTATAATTTTGTGTTCAAGAAAACTGGAATGGAGGGCAAAATGCTGCAAGGAGTAAAGAATTATGTGAGAGAGTGCTGCACTGAGATTGATTGGTAAGTCATCAAGTACTACGCTGCAATAAGCTTGTGAAACAAAATTATAACATGATTAGAAGAAAATCTTGAGGGATGTGGAATTGTAACTTGAACATAAATATTGCAATTTTGAATTTGAATACTGTTTATTTATTGTTGAATTCTTGCAAATATGAAATGTTTTGAGACTCTTAGTGATTTTATGAGCGGTGACGTACAAGTACCAGTTTGGGAAGGTGAAGAGGCACCACTGGAAGGTATGCTAGCTTCAAATGTAGGGCTTGACACGTTTGTGGTTTCATCAATGGTGCAAGATTACTGAAAATGAAGGACCATTTACATTTCTGCAATATGCTACTTTGGATTTAAAGATTATTGAACATTTAAGGGAACAATTATATGAAATTAATCCACCTCCTAGACCTACACAGAATGCTGCATTAAATGTGAGGGAACATACACCATATGCAAAAGAGAAGAAAAAAATCCCAGAATAGGGCAAGGAGAGCAGTGTGAAGTTATGCAGATGTTCAATGGGATGAAAGACAGCAAAGACAGAGGAAATGTGTATTAAAGGGAGCTAGCTTATACCCAGCTAAACAACTTAAAAGTCTAAAAAGAATCAGAAACAAGGAAATGATGATGAAGAAGTTGCGGGATAAACAGACACTGATAGCAACTCAGGAGATGACATTTTAGATGCTTTGTTATCCTCATGACCACTTCTGTATGTGGCCCCACACCAAACAAAGAGGATGATACTACAGCTAGCAGTACAGTGGCTAAAGCTCCCTTTGACTCAAATACAATTCAGATTGAAAGACTGCTTCCAGTACTTCTGACTGCAGTTGCACTTGCTTAAGCAGCACTACTGTAATAGCTCCAGATGTTACTGCTTCTATTGAGTCTGTTTCTGCACCTGTGACGTACGTTGTATCAGGTCAACGCTTAGGAAATCCTGCAGCAACCGCACAAATGAATAATGCATATTATACCAAGCCCTACTGTTCTAGGTGGGGTGGGAGGAGTGGCTGCGACAGGGTTCATTTGCCTGGACACTGCCACATAAAATATTCAGTCACTGAGAGAAGGGAGAAAAATTGTCTTTATGATACCAATTGTACCAAGGGAAAAAAACGACTATTTCATGATGGAATTTTCCCCATGGTTTGAGGAGACTTCAAAGAATAAGAGAGTGGGAAAAAACAGAAAGACAATCTAATAACCAGAAATGAGTGAGACCCTTAGATGTACCAAAACTGAAGGTGGAAATAGAAGAGGTTATTAGAAGATGCCAGTCATTTCACATTTAAATCAGTATTAGGCAAACAAACTGATATATTTGAGTAAAGAAATCACAAGATGTCCAGTTGCCACACAAGACAGATTAACTGATTTGGCAGGAAAATATCAAGTGGACCTCTCTAAGAGTGTTCCTTTACTGAAAAGTTTTAAGGCACAGTTAGATGATGAAGCCATTGCGACATTGTGGTTCTCAGGAATGATATTACATATTGTGAAATTGGTAAAAGTGTGTCTGTAAAGGAAGCAGTTATGAAAGATTAGAGAGCAGGTGGGCAAAGAAATGGAAAGAAAAAGAAACAATCAAATACTAAAGAAGTAAAAGGTAAGCCACCACCAGTACCCCCAGATAAAGATGAGGTTTTAACTTTTACTATGGGGGAAATACCAGGTGGACGTCATGTTCATGTACCCTAGAGTAGAGGTGATCTGGAAATATTAAAGGAAAACTTTCCAAAGCTGAGTCAGAATCCTGCTCAGTGGTATACACATGTTGACAGATGTGTGAAGATGTGTGAAGCTTTTGAAGTTTTTATGGACAGACTTGAATATTTCCCTTGATATTGTGGTACTGAGTGATTTGTAGGCTGAATGCAAGATAGCTGACCAATGGACATGTACTGAGCCTCCAAGAGATGCACGTGCATTGGTTAAAGATCAATAGAACTAATCAAGAAGCTAATAAATCAGTGCATGCTTAACATGAACAACTATTTCAGGTGTTTAAACAGTGTAGGAAATAAGAACATCCCAAAAAGGAAGTTTTGTGTCACAGTCTGTTCTTGGATTTGCACCAGCGATCAGTATTCACATACATCAGAATGTGATTTGTTGGCAGACAAAACAGTTAGATGAGATCCTGAGGTATGTAAATTACTGTAGAAATGAGCAGGAAATAAAGCATAAGGGGATTAAAAAGAAGGTTATGCTGGCTCAAAAAGGATTTCAGAATCAATCCCTTTGAGGAAATGTTGTTGGATTGCAAGGTGTTGGTTTTCAGGTTGGAGGTCAGATTGCACAAGGTGTAAACTGCACAAGGTAGAGGTCGAGGTAATCTGGTTAATCCAAATTCTGAAATAGACATACAACAGTGAAGAAATCAACTCATTATTGTAACAGGCATTGGGAGAGGGAGTATAGACAGAATTCAACTGAGTGAGTGGTGATGGGCAAATATAAGGGGTAAATGCAAAATGTTAAGGTTCAGGATCCAGTCCAATGAAGGCAAATGCCAATGCAGTCACAAGTTTGCATGATGCATATCCCACAAGATACAATGGCCCCACATAATATGGATAATCCCAAATTCAATATGAATCAAGTGCCAAGAGCAAATTCAAATCCATTTCAAGATCAGAACCCATTTCAACAATTCCCGATGTTGGAGAATGAGAGTTTCAATTCTGCCAATTCCCAATGATGGTGCCTGACGTGGGAGGAAGATTGTGGACTTTGCACAATCTTAGAGGTAGACCAAAGCGGACCCCTCTCAGCAAAAAAGATCCAACTTGTACATATTACAAATAAACAAATAACTAATCCTATTTCAAAGTAGGTCCCTGTAAAAATAGGTTCATTTGGGGAAGATCACCAATTTGTGCTGTGCGATTCAAGTCCTTTAAATGTGTTAGGGAGAGATCTTTTGTAAAAGCTAAAGTGCACAATTTACTGCAGACGGTATGGTGCTGATTCTCAAATGCATGATAACGATTTTAAATTGAAAAAGGCCCAACAAACAGCAGCTGTATGATTACATCTTGTAAGAACGGTAGAGGATTTACCTCCCGATTTGGGAGATATTGTAAAATCAGAAGTACAGAACTTTTCAGGGAAATACATCAGACTATTCAATCCCCATGTTATAATCTCACACCAGAGACAGTGGCTGGAACAACCCCAGTGAGTGATAACATGCTAAAACAAGGAATTTTTAAAGAAATTATCTAAGTCTTCACAATTCATCCATCATGGCTCTACAGAAGCAAAATGGGAAGTGTTGGATTGCACGATTTCTTTGAAAAATTCACAACAACTTTGTCTCATAGTACCAAATCCAGTACCAATACTATTTTAGATACCCTGCACTGCAGAATGATTTACCATTGTGGATCTCTCTATTTCGCTGAATGAGGACAGTCAGATCCTTATCACATTCCTGTTCAGAAAATAGAGTTTTGGCATTGTGGTGCGTTCCACAGAGGTAAATATAGAGTACTTCAATCTTTAATCAGACCTTGAAAACAAATCTTGAGACTCTGCAGATGCCTTGCAGTTCAGTTCTTGTCCAGTACCTTGATGACCTACTTGTGGCATCAAGTATGCAAGAAGCTTGTTTACAGGACATAGTTGCTGTTTTACATTTGATTGAGAAAAGACATTAGGTATCCCCAGGCAAATGACAATACTGTCAAAAACAAGTCATATACTTGGAACATCTCATTGAGAAGCAAATGAGAAAGGTGTCTATGAGAAAAGGCCTCTTTTGACATGGTAAGCCCCCACTTTTTGTCTGGGACATTTTGTAGCCTCAAATATGTTAGTGCTCAGGGCCACTGCTAACCAGGTTCCCTGGGCCAGATCTCTTTCCCCAAAACTGTTGTGATGTGTTGGCACAATTGAAGACTTCTTTTGCTGCCACTATAAGTCCCTGGTAAATGGTACTTAGGGATCCAGGGCATTGGGTACTAAGGGTAGGCCCCTGAGGGCAGCAGCACTGATTATGCCACCCTCTAGGGCAATGCATTCAGATGCACCCAGAGGTTGAGTGTCCTAATACAATCCCAACAGACAAACTCGACATGGCACACTGCCTGTGTGTCCTGTCCACTACCCACTGTGTGCAGTATAGGTAAGACACCCCTCTGGCAGTAGTTCTAGCCCTAAGGCAGGGTGCACTACACTGTATGTGAGGGCATAGCTGCATGAGCAACATGCCCCCACTGGGTTCTTGCCAAACCTATGACAAGACCCTGGTTAAAGAACTGAAGTTCTGCTGCACTAAGAAAAGGTGCAAAATACTGCCTGCTGCACCCAGGACTTGGCCATCGCCACTGAGGGGTTGCTTGGACATTGGACGGACTCTACAATCCCCCAGAGGACCTCCACTCTTCAAAATAAACCAAAGATCTCCCTCAAGAGTGAAAGCATCACTCTACAACACAAAGGAACTGAAGACCCAGTGGAGGCCACTTTACTGACTGGCTGCTGACCAAGGAACAAGATGCTGCAGCAAGACCAAAGTTCACCCGTCAGACTGTGAGGGCATAACCTACCAGTGTTCCATGTTTGGTAGCACTACAACCCCCAGTGGCCAGAACGTGCAATAGCCCCAGGTACTGGCCACCTCACATCTACACCCAGGAGGACAGTCCATTCTAGACTGAAAAAGGACCAGGAGAAAGTCAAAAAGCCCCAGTCAAGGGACTTCAGGAACTATCCGGAGCTCTGAATATAAATGCCCCTGCTGACCTGCAAGCAACCCTGAAAGTGACCTACCTCCTGCTTCCAAGTGCGCCTTTGCGCACAGCTCCTGTCTCACCGATTCGCTCTGCACCCAGCAGCCCTGTGCCCTGCACCAAAGATCCAACTGGTCCCACACCCCTTGTGACCTCAACACCCCAGGGGACCCAGAGGACATATCTTTAAGTCTGCCTGTGCAGTGCTTTTCTAAGTGGTCCCCTGCAGTGGCCTGGCACCAGCTCCCTTGATCTTCTGCAGCCGCTCCCATAGGAACCGGGAGACACCCAAATTTCTCCAGCTGGTCCAGGATACTCATGAATGACCTCGACATACCTGCAAAAGGAGACATTGGTATATGCATTGCCTGATTTACTGTGAATTTTTAAAATATTTCTCCATTGATTCCTATGGTGCGTAATTACGCACTAAAAGACTAACTTTATTAAAACTTTAAAAATTCATAACTTAAAAAGTGCTTAAAATTTTTTGATGATCTTGGCCTTACATTTTTTTGAAAAATCTGAAGTATTTTAGTAAATTGGTCTTGAGTTATTCTTGCGAGTGTGTGCCTCAATTTATTGATACTGTGAGTACAACAAATGCTTTGCACTTCTCCAAGATTGGCTTGACTGCTCGACGAAGCTAACATAAAAATGAAACCATTAGGAGGTCTAGTTTGTACCTTTGTACGTGTGGTTGTCCCCTTGCACAGTGTGCCTAGTTTCACACACTACATAGAGGGCCAGCCTCCTATATTTGGTGTCTCAGCGGTGAGATACAGACTTTGCATTTGCTGATACCACTCTGTCAATTTTTGGGACAGAAGATTGGGTTTAGCTGAAAAAGCATATGCAGAAATCCAGCATAGAGCCGAGGTGGAAAGGCCCCTACCAGGTCATTTCAATTTCCAGCACTGCTGTTATATGCATTTGGATACCTAGGACCAGATTTACAAGGCCCTTGCGCCTCCTTGCGCAACAATTGTGTCACATGTTTTACTCTTTTGTGGCATTAATAAGCCCATTTCCCCATGCCATATTTACAAAGTGTCACAATGCTAGCATTGCACCACTTTGTAACCCCTTGTGCCACATTGTACTATAAATACGGTACAACCCACGTGTCGTTAGGTGGGGCAGCGCAAGGAAAGTGGCACATCGGGACAGATGCAGCACTTTCTTGTAAATCTGGCCCTTAGTTGGGTGCATGCCTGGCACATACAGAGAGTGAGGTGTCCATATCAAGAAATAGTATTCTTTGAGCCAAATCAGAGAATGCCTGTGTCTGTATGTCCTGAAGGACCGGGGGGATGAAGTACAGCAACATCTCACACTGGTTACGGCTCCTGAAATGTCACCAAGTCATGTGGAAGTACCCACTGAAGCAGAAGAATTGAGAGCCAATGATAGAAGAATTTCTGAAACATCGTAAAAGCAATTACATGATTCAGGCAGATGAGCAAGTGTAAGATTAGAAGGACCTCCCTGGAGACTGGAATAGCTAAATCGTAGGATGCATTTAGCTCAAGTATGTCAGTTGACCATCACCAAAGAAACAGAATCTAGTGGTGTAACTAAAAGAGAAGATCAACAGACACCAGGGATATTCAAAAGAGCAAAAGTAACTTTTTGCAGATATTTTGCACTTAAATGGACATATTATTCGAGAATGTGGTAAATCCTAGATCTAAATCCTAATGAACTGAGATTGGAGACCTTTGAACCTCTATGAAATGCAACATCAAAACATCACTGATTAAATACAATCTCTAACAAAGATATCATAGTTAGGAACATGACAAATCTTATTTAGTGAATTTAAAACTGAATTAACTGAGATGACAAATGATAACTGTGTTTAAAGTAAATAAAATAAAAGATTAATGTTAGAAATTGGGTCTCTAGTTGGCAGAGGTATACACTCCTGTCCAAGTAGGGACCACAGTCCTAGTCAGGGTATGTCACATACAATCCAAATTATCCTGTGCCCACCATCTGGTAGCTTGGCACTGAGCAGTAAGGCTTAACTTAGAAGGCAATGTGTAAAGTATTTGTGCAATAAATCATGCAATAACACCACCACAGAAATACACCACACATGTTTTAGAAAAATATAAGATATTTATCTGAATGATTTAAGGTCAAAACTATCAAGATTTGATAATCACAAGTGGAAATATCACTTTGGTAATAATAATAAGAGACTTATGTTCTTAAAAACAACAATTGTCTCTTGCAAGTACAAAGTACCTGATATGTGTAAAAATAACATACATGGGGACCAGAGAGGAGGAGATGCGTGGAAATCGAAGGGTGTGCGCTGGATTTCCGGGTGCACACAGACGATGTGTTGATTCTTTTCTATGCGGAAAGGTCTGAGCATCGAATTCTGGCATGCAGACTTGAATCCCGTTTGTGATGCGGGGGCTTTTGATGCCCAGGGACGATGGGTGGAAATCCTGTGCATGCAGGACAAAGTCACAGGTGCTGCATCGATCCGGGGATGATGTGTTAGAGTTTCTGTTGCATGGCAGGCGCTGCGTCGATTCCTCCTGCAGGAAGTCGGGCTGCGTTATTCCAGCTCCACGATGCGTCGATCCAGTGGGCTGTGCATCGAAGTTCCAGTCTCAACGCTGCCGCTGTGTCGATCTCCACTTGGGTAGCCAGGCTCCGTCATTCTGGTTTGGCAATGCAGTAATTATTTCTCCTCTAGGAAGGCTGTGCATCAATTCTGGCAGGCCGTGCATCGATTTTCATCACACAAAGAGTTCCTTTGCAGAGATGAAGTCTTTTTGGCCCTGAGACTCCAGGAAACAGGAGGCAAGCTCAATCCAAGCCCTTGGAGAGCACTTCTCAGCAGAGCGAGAGGCCAGCAAGGCTGCAGGGCAACAGCAAGGCAGCAGTCCTTTTCAGCAAAGCAGTCCAGGTGAGTCCTTTGGGCAGCTCCTCCTGGTAGGTTGCAGGATCTGGTTCAGAGTGTCTGTCCCAGGGAGATTTTAGGGTCAGGGACCCATATATATTCCCAAAAGTGCCTTTAAAGGGGGGACTTCAAAGGGAGTGGTTTTGAAGTGCACAAGGTCCCCTCCCTTTCAGTATAACTCTGTCTGCTAGGGTCCCACGAGGGGTATGACAGTCCATTGTGTGAGGGCAGGCCACTGTCCTTTGAAATATGTGTCCGGCCCTCCACCCTTCCAGCCCAGGAACACCCATTCAGTATGCAGATGGGTGCAGGTGTGATTGAGCATCCTGTGTTTGTGGCTTTCTGGGTGAAATGCACAAGGGAGCTGTCAATCAGCCCAGCTCAGACATGGATTGGAAACAGGCTGTAAGGGAAAGAATGATTTTAAGTGCAGAGAAATGCTCACTTTCTATAAGTGGCATTTTTTAAAGTAGTAATATAAACTCCAACCTCACCTGTCTACTCCTTTCTGTTCAGAACCTACCACTCAAACAGTATATGAGGGTAGCCCTAATGTTAGCCTATGAAAAGAGCAGGCCTCACAGCAGTGGAAAACAAATTTAGGAGTTTTCCACTACCAGGACACACAAAACACATAGGTATATGTCCTGCCTTTTACCTACATAGCACCCTGTCCTGTGGTTTAGCCAGGGCCTACCTTAGGGGTTACTTATGTGTAGAAAAAGGGGAGTTTCAGGCTTGGCAAGTACTTTTAAATGCCAAGATGCAATGGCAGGCCTGAGACACGGTTAAGGGGCTACTTATGTGGGTGGCACTATCAGTGCCGCAGGCCCAGTAGTAGCATGTAATTTACAGGCCCTGGGCACATGCAGTGCACTTTACTAGGAACTTACAAGTAAATTAAATATGCCAATTGGGTATGAGCCAATGTCACCATATTTTAAAGAAGAGAGCATATGCACTTTAGCACTGGTATACAGTGGTAAAGTGCGCAGAGTCTTAAAACCAGCAAAAACATTGTCAAAAAGTGGAGGGAGGCAGGCAAAAAGTTGGGGTGACCACCCTAAGGCTGTCAGATGTAACATGATGGGAGCTCTCATTGCTAAGGCAGAAGTATCTGGAGAGACCATCAGCATTGGCGTGGTCAGTCCCTAGGAAATGCTCCACCATAAAGGCAATCCCCTGTAGGGAAATGGACCACCTCAAGAGTTTAGGATTTTTACCCCTCATCTGCATGAGCCATATGTAGGGTCTGTGGTCTGTCTAAACCTGGAAGTGATTCCCAAACATGTATAGTCTCAGCTTCTTTCAATAGCACTCCACCTCTGTTCCCGTGGTGATAGTCTTCTGCATATAAAGACTACCGGCTGGTCTAGGCCCTGCTCATTCAGCTGTGCTAGGACTGCCCCTATTCCATGCTCTGAAGCATCTGTTTGCACGATTAATTCTCTGGAGTAGTCAGATGCCTTGAGCACAGGTAGAGTGCACATGGCTTCCATTAGGAAGTCATAGTCTTTCTGACAAGCCTCTGTCCAATTCACCAATGTAGGTTGCTTTTTAGATGTGAGTTCTGTTAAGGGGGCCACTATGGTGCCATAACCCTTAACAAATCTTCGGTAGTATCTGGTGAGACATAAGAACCTCTCATCTCTGTCTGGGGTCTAGGTGGTTGCCAGGCCTTGATTGTTTCACCTTGCTACCACCTACTAGGTGTCAAAAGTACACCACAGAACCCTGCCCAATCTGGAACTTAATGGCCTCGATGGCCAGGCTTGCCTGTTGCAGGGCCTGAAGCACCTCCTTGAGATGGAGCAGGTGTTCCTCCCAGCTGGAACTATAGACGGCAATGGCATCTAGGTAGGCTGAGCAGAATGCATCCTTGCCAGCTAGGACACCGTTAACCAACTGTTGGAAGGTAGCAAGTGATTTTTTCAGTGCAAAGGGCACTGAACTGGTAATGACCCTCAGGAGTAGAAAAAGTGGATCTCTCTTTTGCCCCCTCAGTCAAGGCGATCGGCCAGTACCCTGACATGAGGTCAAAGGTACTGAGGAACTTGGCAGCACCTAACCTGTCTATGAGCTGATCAGCTCAGGTGATGGGGTAAGCATCTGTCTTTGTGACAGAGCTGAGAGCCTGGTAGCCCACGCAGAACATAAGCTCTGGTTTGGCACCGGGAGTGGCAGCCTTGGGAACCAACACCACTGGGCTGGACCAGGGACTGCTGGACTTCTCAATCACACCAAGTGCCAGCATCTTGGCAACTTCCTCTTTGATGCTGGACCTCACCTTATCTGACACTCTGCAAATTGTATTCTCTACAGGGGGACTGTCTCCTGTGTCAATATCATGGACACACAAGTCTGTGAGTCCAGGGGTGAGGGAAAACAGGGAAGAGAACTGCTCCAATAACTAGTAGCAGTCTCCTCTCTGATCTAGGGTCATGGAGTCAAAGAGATTGACACCCTCCAGTGTCCCATTACCTTTCTTGGGAGAGAGGAGGTTGGTGAGAGGCTCACTCTCCTCTTCCATACCCTCAGCTGTCACCAGAAGCATGCTGACCTGAAGATATGGAGATCGCCAGAGGCTTCCCCTGCTGCCTGGACCGCAGCCTGTCGTCAGAAAACCTCAAGAGTGGGTCACTCCTTCTGGGCTTTGCAGAATTCTTCCCTGGTTGGCCCACCCTCAACTTGCTAGCCATCAAGCTCAGGCAGGTTACCCATGGCGGCAATGTCCTGCCCAGTTGGTTCAGGGGTTCTCCTCCTCTGGGACCCTGTCAACCACTGCGGGAACATCTGGGGCCGGTTTCCCGCACCCCTTTCCCCTCTTCTTTGCACCTGTCTGGGCCATTGTTCCAGGCTCCAGACGCCCTTGACTCTTTTCCCGGGCAGCCATGGACCGTGTGGTCATGCAGATCCACTCAGACAAACCTAACATCTCCAGGTGAGACCTGAGCTCTACCTCTTTCCGGGCAGTATATTCAAGGCCGTTGCCTAACAGACAATCTGCAGGCATGGCAGGACTCACAGCTACTTTTACAGTACCAGAGACCCCCCCACTCAAAGGGAAGAGAGCCACCCGTAGGTGACTCTCACGATTGTCAGTGACTATAACTTGGTGGAATGTATTGGGGATAACCTTCTCTTCTGACACCAACTGTCCCCTGAAAGTAGTCATGCTGGCTCATGTGTCACGCACAGCCTCAGTGACTATGACCTGGTGGAATGTATTGGGAATGACCTGCTCTGCTAACACCAGCTGACCACTGACAGTATTCATGCTGGCTCCTGTGTCACTCAGAACCTCCACCCTTTGCCCATTAATGGTGACTCACTGCCTATACTTGGAAGTATTTGTAGGCATGTGGGCTTTTGGCATCATTTTCTCATCTCCCATGGACACTAGGGTTACCTCTATCTGTTCCCCAAAGCTATCTAGGACTACCTCCACCCGAGTGGTACACTAGCTAACCCCGGTGTCTACCCTCCAGTGCGGTGCTGTGCCTTCAGTGGACATTTGGAGTCGCCCTTGAAGTGACCATACTTGGTGCACCCTAAGCATTTGGGCACAAACTTCCCTTTTGTCTTATCAAAGAACCCTGGCCTCTTTTCAGAATCAGGTTGGGATTGGTTACCACCACCCCCCTGGAAATTGTTTTATGGCCCTTTTGAGAGCTCCTTAGTTTTAAGTTTTTCTCTCCCCTCTTTCTTCTGATGGTAACCCTGTCCACCTTCATGGGTGTCACCCCAGATACCTTTGTGGACACTCTGGTGCTAACCCAGAGGTCTGCTTCCTCAGCAAGCTTCCTAGGATCAGTCAGCTTACTGTCAACTAGGTGCTGGTACACCTCTGTAAAGCAAACACTGAGCATATGCTCTCTCAGGCTCCAATTATACAACCCCACATAGTCATCTACTTTACTGCCCGCACCCATTCATTCAGTACCTTACTGGAAAAATTAAAAAAGTCTACCCAAGTTTGTGTAGAGAGTTTGGTGATGTCCCTGAACCTCTGACGGTACTTCTCAGGGGTCAACCCAAACTTGGCAATCAAAATGGCCTTCATGGGTGAGAATGTGTTCTGATCCTTTGGATCTAATGTGAGGAGTATGTCCCTCCTAATAGCTGCACATGATTCCCCAGACCTGCCACCTATTGGTCTTCAGAAACCCCATGGGCCCTTAGCGCAATTTCATATGCAGCAAACCATACATAAATGTCATCCCCCACCACATAACCAGGCACTACTTCTTTGGGCATACAAACCTTTCTTTGTCCAGCAGGTCCTGCATGTATTCTGCCACCATCACTGCTGGACTCAGACTGCCTAGACTTGAGGTCCAGCTTTTTGAGGCTCAGTTTGTGAGTCAGAAGAAGTTTCTTTTCAGCCAAGGCTCTCTCAGCTGCAGCCTCAGCTCTCGTCTCCTCTGCCTCTCCCTGGAGCTTTCCTTTCCTCTAATCTCCATTTTAAACCTTGCCATTTGCAATCCTGGCACTGCTCACATGCTATACCTAGCATTAGAGCAACATCAGGATTGGTCTGAGAGGCTTGGTTTGCTGCTCAGACAGTGCACTGAAGTCTGTGCTGTTTCTCCAACACAGCCAGGTTGGAGAAACCCAAGTGTGCATGTCAGTTTGGCCAGCCTAAGATGGCCAGCCAAACTGACATGCAAACTTAGGTGCACTCACTCCACTCCTCCTCCCCCTCGCCCATGGCCCAGCCCCGCCCCTCCCTGCACATTTTTGGAGCAATCATACCAACCATAGAAATACTTTTGAATGATAAGAAAATGAGAAAATGATCAACTCTAATAGATCAATTGGTGACTAGTACATCTGGACCTTTTCTAGCTGTTAACACTTAACACTTAATTATTAGCTATTAAATCAATTGTTTCACAAGATCGATCAGCTTTAAACATTTTGCTGGCAAACAAAGGAGGAGGCTGCAAACTGATGAAAGCCCAGTATTATTGTTCATACATCTCTGATCAGAGCAGAAAGATAGACACATTTTCAAAGAACGTTTCTGACTTGAAACCTGAATTAGAACCTTTAGAAACTAATATTGCATTCGAAAATTTAGGTAAAGACGCTTATGTCATTGGTAACTGGTTTGTATCAGTAGGAGGAGGACATTTTAAAGTTATATTGAGACGTACTAATTATTTGCCTAATGTGCTTTGTATAAAGGATTTAGATGCTATATAACAAGAAGAAAAAGGAAAGAAGAAGATAAATTAGACATGAAATTCGATTGGAAGAGAGAAAGAATAAGCAATATAAGGAGTTGACGAAAAATGATACCTTAAAGAATAAAAAGAATGACTCAGCAGAGAATGAGAATGCACTCTAAAGATTAATTTGTGAAGCTGAAATTGTGATGGTTTTTCAACCATCAGAGGAGGGAAACTGTTCAAGTAAATTGTATTTACTAACAAACTGCTTAATGTGCAAAGCTTATGCTTAGGAAAAATATATTAACTGCAAACATTTGTAGTAGGTATTTTTTTGTAAATGTTATAGGCCTGCAAAATAAATAACAGTGCTGACCTAAAAGAACTTTACTGCAGATGCCATAATAACTGAAAAATAAGGCACTAACACTGAAAGACTTGTTCTTAAACATTGAATAATGGTTTATACACATTGTTTTTCTCTTTGTTACAGATGTATTTTTCCAGAAACCTTCTGTGAGCTAGTAAATAGGCATTTGTTTTGCATTAGACACCTGATAGTGAGAGTCTCTCCCAGAGGAGAGGAGGTAACAGGAAGTCATGAACTGTCTGGACCACAAAATATCAGTGATGTAACTTCCAAGTAATAATGTCTAAAAACAATTGTACTAGTTGGGAAAATGGGGAGTTTGCCTGTTCCCAGGAGTTTACTCAAAATCTATTGAAGATTTCAGGGGGAAAAAGAAAATATTGTTGCAACATAGATTATTATGTTTGCATTAGTGTGTGTTCCTAGAGCAGCAGCGAGATTCCAGAATCCTTCCTCGACTCTCTGACTGAAGGCTCATTTTATAGTTTCTGATACTTCTCTTCATGGGAGGTTGTAATAATTATTCATTTATAGTCTGCTGACTTGGAGCTCAGAATACTTTCCAGCTTATTATGCAAAGGCTTTGTGCTTGTGCATTAGTTCTCTTAACAGAACTCTTTATGGGTAACAGAACTGACACCTATTTTTCATGTTCCTTGAAATTAATCTAGAATAGAGAATTTCCCGTTATGGAACACACTTGCTGAATTATATTAATGATTACTATTGTTTTGACTATTGTCTTATTGTACCTTATATTGTAATATAAATTATTGAAATATGTTCATTTCTAATGCAGATGTTTTAAAAGATAAATGATTAAAGCTAAAAGAACCAAAAATTATACTCTTCAACTCATACAAAATTTCATTTATTGACTGAACTAAGGTCTAATAAATATTGCTACATTTATAGGAAGATGATCCTTCCTTTTTTGTGTTGACAATCAAAGATCTATATGACCAGTGTTGGGGCTTGCTTAATGATTACACCTGACGATTAAGGAATAGAAAACCCGGCTTCCTCAGATTCAACTCATCCTCATCTGGAGTGTTTTATTGATTTACTCATATTCAGCTTTCCAACAAGCCAAATGTGTGTCATAAACTATAATGCAATCAGCCACTTTACAATGGTTCCTCAATCTCCCTGGAAATGTTTACTTCCACTGCCTACAGTTGAACCAACTGTAACAAAAACTGGTGCTCCCCTCCTCGGTGACTTGGGGCCTAATATATTGTATGGTAGACAGTCTGCTGTCCATCAGGGTGGTGGGGGAAATTACATCCACCACTGAAAAGGACTACTGTCCAACTTATTGTTAGACCACCACCATAGGCCACAGCCTGATGTTCTTAGACTGACAGCCCATGCTCCGTCAGGCCATTGGTGTATTGTTTCCAATGGCAATACCAGCGGGGACACCATCTGATACCTGAAGGTCTGTCTTACTCAAAATAGAGAAGGATAACTGATGGTTTCATGGACATGGTACTCTGCCACATTTGAAGCAAAGTACACTGTCCATCAAACTATAACTATAACATACATTTTTCTGCATTTGATTTTCCTTCCCAGATGTGATGAGATCATTTTTCTTAGCTCTACAGACCAAATGGGGCTGTGCTTACCTCTTCCCTTAGCTCAACATTCCCCATTTTTCTTCCCTCCAACCTAACAACTTAGACATCCTACCTCCTTGAGTCTGCAACCCTTAGTTTCCCACTTGTTCTTTTCATCCAACCCAAAAGCACCAACTACATTCCTTTAGTAGCATTCCTGTCTAATTTACACCTACGTGCCTATGTCATGCTGGGAGAACTCAATTTAGGACATACGCTTGCTGGCTAATCATGCATCTTGTGGATTTGGACCTCTGTTTCCTCCTGGGTAATCTTCTAAGTGCTTACACCCTGAAGGTCTGTTTGATGTGCTCTGACTATATATCTATGTTATGATATTTAACCAACTTGCAATAGAAGCATCAATGGAACCTAACCGAGTCTAGTACTTTTATCAGGGCTCCCTTGGTGTCCCCAACACTGTATTAACAAAGCCTAGTATCCCATACATATGGTACTATAGAAGATCATGTTTTACTATACCCATCACTTGTCGCAGATAGAGTATAATCCCCTGCAGGAAAAAGGGTATATCAAAAGGTTTCTGGTAAGTAGTTATCAAAATGTGAATCATTCCTATTCAAATTACAATAAAGAAAGAAATTATGCAAAACACCCCGTATTGCATTCTAAGAAGCCACATGTCAGATTTTCTAATATTCATGCATTCTATTCCACCACTACTGTGCATTCACAGAGCCTCAGGAAAGTCTTGGAACGCTGATGTCCATTCACTTTGTTACTTCCAGTATGTTATATTGATATTTAGATAGCTGATCCTCTTGCTATCACGAAGGACCCCGCCACCGCCAAGACCAATCTCCACAACGAACTTCATGCCATCGCCAACTGAATGTAGATAAGCCTCCCCAAACTGAACTCGGGTAAGATGGAGATCCTCATCCTCGGCTCCAACCAATCAGCATGGGACGACTCCTGGTGGCCTGCCACACTGGGAGCCTCTCCAACTCCCACCACCCATGCATGCAACCTCGGCTTCATATTGGACTCATTGCTCACCATGACGCAGCAAGTCAAAGCCATATCAGCCTCATGTTTCAACACCCTCTGCATGCTTCGCAAGACCTTCAGATGGATCCTCATCAAAACAAGAAGAACGGTCACCCACACCCTCGTCAGCAGCAAACTGGACTATGGCAACGCACTCTACGCTGGAACAATGATCAAGCTCCAGAGGAAACTTCAGCGCATTCAGAACGTCTCCGCATGCCTCATCCTTAACCTCCCTCGCCACAAACACATCTCAGCCCACCTCAGAGACCTTCACAGGCTACCTGTCAGCAAGAGGACCATCTTCAAACTCCTGATCCACGCTCACAAGGCACTCCACGACGTAGGGCCTGCCTACCTCAATGAGCGTCTCAGCTTCCACGTTCCCATCCGCCAGCTCCGCTCTGCCAACCTCGCCCTTGCCACCGTCTCTCGCATCCTCCATAACACAACCAGCATCAGATCCTTCTCCCACCTCGCCGCCAAAACCTAGAACTCCCTCCCCGTCAACCTATGTCTGACCCCGGACCTCCTGACCTTCAGGAAACATCTCAAGTCCTGGCTATTCGAGCAGTAGCAAACCCCTCCCACCCCCCCGTCCCCCTAGCGCCTTGAGACCCTACCGGGTGAGTAGGGCACTTAACAAGTGATTGATTCATTGATTGATTGAGATAGGTCACATGTGTTTTTTCCCAATTATAGTAGTTGTTTAATATACATGGAATATTCACTACTCTCCTCTTGCAGAAAAACCATCCTTAATATATCCATATATAGAAATGCATCTCATGATCCATGCACATTAAGGGATGAAAGATTTTTGTTATGATAGCCTGATTACCTCACAAATAATCCTTTGACTCTTACCAAACAGTATTAATTAGGAGGCCCAACTGTAAATAATAGATATACCATGAGCTAACATTTGTCTGTACTCAATCTCATATAGTATTAAAACTCTGTGTTCTTGAATTTGATACAGGAAGCCTATTACTATACATAGTGCCCTGTCTCAGATACAGAATGTTCATGCATATTTAAATGAGATGATGATCTTTCAGTGAATGTGGCTGTCTGCCATGTGTGTGCCACATCGCAACTCATGCCCCATAACATCACAGTGAAATGGCCATGATACAATTTGGTATTGTACGGTGGAAGCCATGGTGCATAAGAGTTGCTATGGCAAAATGCAGAACCCTACACCCTAATTATGGTTGCAGTATTTGAAGCACTTAAGCTAATTGCCCAGTTAGCACTAAATATGTTATTGATAAGTGAACTTTATGAAAACAAATTCTCTCTCCATTGCAGGACCTGGATTGTCATAATAGCTATACTATTACTTTGTAAGTAAAACCTTGTAAAACAGCATGCTGTGAATGGGAGGGGCTATCTAAGACAAATCCCTTCAATGAGAGTCCAGAAGATGCCTGTTTACTGTAGTGGGACTCTTACTTCTCCAAATGATTTTTGTTATTTTTTATGTCTGGATTAGAGGCAGCTTTAGCTGTCCCCCCACCCTCATGTAATTAAAATCAATGTATAGATAAAAATAGATATGTCCATATATAGAGGGCTTGTAAGTGAGCAATTGTGAGATATGTGGTTGTTGGTTGAGTGGGGTGTTAACCCTGATCAAGCAATAGCCACAATCCCTGTCAGAGTGAACCACAAAAGTCACTAAATTATCCTGTGATTAACCTTCTGGCAGATGGGCAGAAAGGCAGTCAGGCTTAAGCTAAGAGGCAATGTGAAAAGCATTCATGCAGCCCACAAACAGCAATAAAGTGAAAGCACAACACAATAAAATCCTAGCCCAGTTTACAACAATAGAGTACATTTTATAAAACACTTTGATACCAAAATGACAAAAATCCAATCAGTAGAATCAGAGTTATGGATTTATAAAAACTATCACCTAAAATCAAAGCACCATCTGAGGACAACTAGATGTGCATGACCAGGTCAGAGCTGAAAAATAGTGCAGACCACAATGGAGAAACAAAATGCAGCTTGGGACCTGTCACAATTCAGCTAAAAGTTGTCTTCCAAATGCAGCAAAGCAGTCTTCTGAAATACACAGCAGGCCACGGCAGTCCTCAGAGATTCCTTCCATTGATCTAGAAGGTGAACTGAGGTCTGAGGATCCTATTTTTTATACCTGGTTCCTTTTTTGAAGTAGAAATTTCTAAAGAGTTCCCTTTGGAGTGCTTGAAGTTTCCTTACTCCCCTGCCCTGGATCCACGCTGAGTGCTTGAAAAATACAGTTGTGACAAGTCTTTGGTGGGAAGGCAGGACACAGCCTATTCAGCTGCAAGTGGGGCTGTGTCTAGCTCCACCCCCATCCTGCCAGTGAGGGCCCATCTAGGCACACCTAATCCCTCTATTGTTTGGCTGTCTGTGAGAAATAAAGAAAGTCCAAATGTTAACTACACCCAGTCATGTGATCCAGGAACAGGCTTGAGGCACCAAGTAGGAAAGGGCTGGAAAATGATAACTTTCTAAAAGTGGCAATTTCAAAATTGCTACTTCAAATTCGACATTACCATAAAACAAAGTTTTAGAAATGACAATTCTTGAGACACGAAACATTAAATTTCTATCTGCTCCCAAACAAAAGTTATTACTTATTGAATGTAATAGGGCAATCCAATGTTATCCTATGCGAGAGGCGGACCTCACAGTAGTGAAAAATGAAACTTAGGAGTTTTTCCCTACCAAGACATGTAAAACTTAAAAGTACATGTTAAAACTTACAATGCATTGTGCCCTATTTGCTACTTAAGGCTGACCTTAGATGTCACTTATATACAATAAAAGGAGAGTTTAAGACATGACAAGTGGGTTATATTTCCAAGTCGAATTGGACAGTTCAAAACTGCATTCAGGCTGAAATGTCAGGCCTGGGACATGTTTTGAGGTGCTACTTGAATGGGCAGCACAATATGTGATGCAGGCCTACTGGTAGCATTTAATTTACAGGCCCTGGGTACATGGCATACCATTTTACTGGGAACGTATGAGTAAATTAGATATGTCAATCAAGGGTATGTCTCTTGTCTTCTTGCCATCTCAGAGGTTAGTTCTCTGCTTGAATGTAAACTACTTATTACCAACATTTTAAATTGAAGGGTTGTAAATTATCAACTGCAATACAGTGCAATCATTGGGCAGCATATTTCCTGATATCCTTCTGCAGCTTGAGCTGACTTCTGGCAATGAGACGTAGTCATCATCACTCATTTTTTCAGTTTCTGAATCATTTGTTCACGCCCCCTCTCATTTTGTGCCAGGCATTGATGTTAACTCTTCAGGCCATGTTCTTTGGTGGCACAACATGCAAGCACTCCAGCTTTTGAATTTATGAGCCGCCCAGAGAGACATGCTGTTTTAAACAGATATTTACCCTATATATGAACTGTGAGTCTCCTTCAATTCTGAGCCTTTATGCTTGTGCTAGTCTCTGAATAAGTGAGCTACCTAAGCCCCTCTCAAGGCATTGTTACTTGCTGGATATTGTACTCCACTCTTTATGAACAGTAAAGTATATTTGGCCACCCCTTAGTGGAAATTTACTATCCTGCCCAATGTAATTTCTGTGTATGCCATTACTGGCTAAGTATCCTCCAGCCCTCTTGTCCCCACTGATCCTTCTATCTTCTGTGTGAACACACATTCCCACTGTATCCTGTTGCATTTTGTCAATCCCTCACTGACCATTGTAGTTATATGTCCTTTTCTCGGCATAAAGGTGTTAAAAAACTAAACTAATTTGGCATGTCCTACATAAGAAAATACTCCTTTTACATGGTCATCTCAATTTTTTACTTTTTTACTGCTGTTTTTTAGACCCCGCACATTGTGGCACTGCTTCATAGAGCCCAGAGTATTTGCTTTGACCCGTAAAACATGACGAAATTAGCTAATATCTAACTGGCATATTTAACCCCCCTGCGAAGGCAGGGCATATATGTGGTAAAAAACTACATCCACGGCCTGGAAAGTTAAACATCAACCGTTCACTGCAAAACTTGTGCCACCCACTAGTGTGACAAAGGAAACTTGGCTGCAGGACTGCAAGTGTAGCCTGACTACTAGAGTTCAAATCTGAAGCCCAGCCTGTCAATTTAACCATTTCATTTTGACAGGAGAAAACATTCCTTTTAAATAACAAATAGTCAGCCCCATGTAGGTTGTGTAGCCCACAAAGTAGTGTGCATGGTATTTAAAAAATGTGACATGTATAGATGAATGTCACCATGTCCTTGCTGTGGAAATGCTCCCAAAATCTGTTTTCACAGTGGAAAGCCCTGGATATCCCATGAGAAAACTAGAGTGCAGATTTGAAAAAAAATGTATATCTTGGACGTGGGACCAGCTAGACAAATTATTCAACTACTTTTCAAATATTATTGAAAGCCCAATTCAAAGTTGGAGTTTTAGAAAGTTACCTTTCCTTGCCTGAAGATGCCCGAGGGTAACTTGCAATAGTTCTACAGCAGCTGTCAATCAAGTAATTGACCTAAATGAGGCATGAAAACTGCTCCCAGAGCAGGGACAATGGCCTGGGAGTTAGATGGTGTGTTTCTCTCCCTGTCAGGAAGACCAATTGGGGGTAGGCTCCTTACCTTACTTAACATCAAAGGAATCTGTCTTGTCACAAATAAACATCAGATGGCACTTGGAATACCCCAGCCTTTGTCCCTGTGGTCAGCATGGGGCCAAACCCAGTAGAAGGAAAGCTATCCCCAGAACTGGTTTTGAGTGACCACAGAGGGGGAGACTGCTCATTAATCTTTCCAAACCTCTGGGTGGGCAGAGAGCCTCTGCGCCAGGGGAGAATGATTTCCCCATGTAGGATTTTGGTAATAAGGTACACTTTGCGATTGTTGTGGTAGGACCAACAGGAATTGCTGGAAAACTGGGTAAGTCACTCCTGGGAACTCTTACTCCATTGGCTAGGGAAGATCCAAGAGGCACCCTAGTGCCAGGCATAAATGTGGCAGCTCAGGGCACCCTCTTTAGAACACTTTTTAGGCCTGCACAAGAACATAGGAAGCCCTGAAGGCCCGGACCTGCTTCCACTTGTACCCCGGGCTCAAAGGCAGACGCCAAGGGTCATTTTGCTGACCACATGTATGACAGGAACTCAACAAGCTGCAAGAGTGTCCACCTGACCTGGAGCAACTGTACCTGGACTGCTGTTGGCATCTACCTGACATCCTGAGACTCTTTGCTTGCCTTCCCCTCAGGTCCTGGCGGGGCTTAGAAGTATGCTCCTGTAGTGGTTTGACACTAGAAGAAAGTTTGGAAACCTTTGTAATATTTTCCCACGAAACCTAAGCAGGACCTGCTGCAAAAAATATATGACCAGCTCTTCCAAAGTGTTGGATTGCATTGCAGCTTCATTCCGCTCATAGATCCCCACACCTCTAAAACAACAACTAAGTCCAGTCTGCATTGAGAAATGTTTCAGGAAGAAATATCAACAGTTCCAAACACAAGTGGGATCAACCTCCTTCAAGTATCCACCATTTGGTTCCACAGTGGTGGCTGCACTTTTAGTGGTGACCTGGTCAGAAAGGATTTTTCTTGCCAAAAGTGACAAAGTTCCATTCTGTGTTGGGTCTTGGATGAGATTTAACCTTCTTTCTTCTGGAATTCTGGAAAATGACAAAGTCTCATTCTGAAGATTCTTTTGAAAATTTTGAGTTTCAGACTTTTACCCAGACCAACCCAATTGGGCTCCGTCGTGGTCAGCCTGAAAATGCACCTTAGTCCTGGTCTACTACATCCATTGACTTACATTGGTTGCTTTCTTTCTTATCTCAGATTCCCCTTATTTGATTTATGTCATCTTATTGGCATTTTGATTATTAAAATTGTCTCTATTTTTATAAACTAGAGTGAGATTTTTGTTATGTTTTTTGCTTTTTACCTGTGTTGGTACTTCTAACTGCTTTACACATTTGCTTTAAGTTGAGTCTGTCTGCTGTGTGTTATAGCTACTACAGGTTAAGAAGCTAAGGCATATTATTGAGTTTGGCCAGATGTATGACAGCCTTTTCCTGGTCACTAATAGCCCATTGGGTTATTTGTAACAGGGAAAAGGCTTTTCCCCATGTAAAAATCCTATTCTGCGAGTCAGTAACCTGTTCGCAGAATGGGTTTCTGAGACAGTGGCCCAGCGGGGATATTCCATACATTGGATGCAATGCAGGGATAATGCATCAAACCTGCTCCAGAACAACTGTGGTGCATGTGCCAGCAGGTCTCACCTCTCCGACCTTTCTCTGAATCGGACCCCCAAGCGGCCCAGCCTGCTCCACCTCCATGTGTTGCTTCAGCCGGAGCAGAGAGGTGTGTTTCCTCAGGCCTGCAACACCTTTGTCCATTGGGCCGGCTCGCACATGCCATGTGCACAGATTGAGCATGTGAGAGGGCTCCTGCTGGCTCCCTGTTTCCCCGAGCGCGATCGTATGAATGAAGCGATTGAAAGCGCACCGGTTTCCTAGGCAGGTGAGCAGGGATTAACAGTTTTCTTTGTGCTGTGGGCTCCCCACTTTCACTATCACACCCAGGGCCCCCGAAATTAAGTAAAACAAAGACAAGAAAAGAGTGAATGTCCTCCTCACCTAAAACTTTCCAAAAAATAAAAATAAAGAAAATACAAGGGGAAGGCAAGTATGAAACAAAATACTCAGGCAGGATGGAGACCTCACTTACAGTGCCACAGTATGATGAAGCTTTCCACTAATGCCCATGACAATAACTGCTGCAGAGGTGTTCCAAAACATGATCCACAAACTCCTTGATGACCTCCCTGGTGTTGTGAAGGTCAGCCATGGCTTTCTCATGCACGCCAGAACCATCCCGGAACACCACACCTGCCTGAGAAAGGTATACCAATGAATACAACAGTTGGGTCTAAACCTCCACTGTAACAAGTTTGAGTTCCTGAAGGAAAAGCTGCACTTCTTTGGGTAAGTCTTCTCCTCAGAAGGGGTCACCCCTGATCCAGCCAATGTCCTTAACATCAAGGAAGCAACCCCTCCAATAACCATGACCAAAGTACGCAGCTTCCTAGGCATGACAAACTACCTTGGCAGGTTAATCAAAGATCTTGCCATACTGACCCAATGACGCAGAAACTTCACCAACAGAGCAGTGCCCTGAATGTCAGGGCCCTAGGAAGAAGTTGCCTTCCAGGCCATGAGGATGTGTTGTCTGCAGACACAACCCTCAGATACTTTGACTCACTCAAAGACACCATTACAGCAGTCGATGCAGGCCCAAAAGGATTGGGAGCAGTGCTACTGCAACAGAAGGCAGTAGAAGAATAGCCCCCGGTTGCATAAGTTAGCCAGTCCCTCACTGCGACTGAACAAAGATAAAAAATGAGGTGATCGCAACACTTCGGGGGTGTAAGCTATTCCACCTGCACATATCCACCCAATTCACCGTCATGACTGACCACAAGCTTCTGATACACCTTTTCAAAGGAACTGCGTAAAAGCTGAAAAATTGATGCTCCGCCTACAGGAGTACAACTGTCACATTGAAAGTCACTACAGGGCAAACAACACAGCAAACTACCTCTCTCCATACCCCAGGGCGGCAATGGAGGAAAAGGAAGGTGAGGTCCAAGAAATGGATAAATACATGAAGTATGTTTCAGATCGGTTCCGGTCTCTCCCCATCTCCACCGAGACCCTTCTCCAAGCTACTCTGCAAGACGACTGCATTCAGAGGGCACCAAGTGCTGTATGAAGCAATCAGTGGCACGTACTCAGGAAACAGTGGCCACAACGCAATCCAGATGCCAGACACATTGTGGAAAACCTCCATCATGTCATCGATGAACTGACCACTGACACGTGAGGATGTCTCCTCCGGGAACATCATCTGGTAATCCCATCCTGCCTTGCAGATCAGGCCACCCAGCTAGCCAACGCAAGACATCAAGGAATCGTAAAAACAAAAAACAGACTAAGAACCAAAGTTTGTCTTCTACTGATGGACGAAAAGGTATAGGTTCATGTGAGGTCATGCGAGTGGTGCTAGGCCAACGGGAATCCAAGCCCTCCTGCTCCAGTCATAAATGAAAGAGGGTCAAGCCAACTGTGGGTGTCAGTCAACCCGGACTTTGGAAGTCTCCCAGATGGCAGGCACACCCTAGTCCTCATCGATGACTACTTGAAATATATGGAAGTGGAAGTACTACAGTTTCTGACAGCCAGCGAAGTTATCCCTAAACTCGAAAAAATCATAGCCACCCACGGTCTCATGAAAGAAATAAGGATGGACAACAGACCTTCATTTCAAGGCCGAAAAATATACTCTTACCTGGCCTCGATAGGAATTGCTGATAACAAGATGATTCCAAGCTGACCCAAAGCCAACGGAGAAGTCAAACGTTTCATGAAAACCCTCACTAAAATAATTGGGATCACCAAGCCCCGAGCTGGCCATATACTAATTTCTCTGAAACTACCATCTGACTGCTCACGCCACCACAGGGCGTGCACCAGGACACCTTACTATGGGGCGCATAGTCAGAAACTCTATTCCACATCATCCCGGCTGGACACCCCGTCCAATCAACTAGGGAGCAACTTGTGAGAAGCGGAGATCATCCAATAACAGAACCAGCCACCACTGGAGGGCAAGGCATCAGATTTTAAAGTAGGCGATGCTGTACTTATGCAAGATCAGACCCAAGGAAACAAGTTTAGACTGCCTTTTAAACATAACCCATGGACCATCGTCTGGCACCAAGGCACACTTGTCGTCGCTCAACGCGGATCAATGGAAATTGCCTGGAACATATCCACTTTCAAGTGATACTATTCCAGGATGTCACCATCTGCCCTGGTGCCAGGAACACAGCTTGACCTAGGTGAACCTGAATGTCCAGCAGAAGACAATAACACAACCTAATCCCAGGCCCGGCTGTCAAGCCAGGCAGTAGGCCCCACATCATTGCTGGAGAGACCACCAAGTTAACTGCCTCCAGTGCCGGATGAGCCCACTGCAGACCACACCACTAGCACCAGGTATGTCCTGTGGCACAACCCCACACCATCTACCAGGTTAAAAGACTATGGGGGTCATTATGAGTGTGGTGATCTTAAGACCAGCACACTCGCAGTGGTGGTCAGGCCCGCCTTGGAATCAGTAGTCTGACCCTGGCGGTTGGACCACCAGGGATCCGATAGCTCAGCCAGCATCATGGATCTTGGTGGCCTGTCGGTGGCGGAGATCATAATGAACCAGGGCAGTGCTGCCCTGCGGATTATGACCTTGCTCTCTGCCAGCCTTTTCATGGTAGTAACACCACCATGACAAGGCTAGTGGAGTACAGGTGCAGGGGGCCACAGAGGGGACCCCTGCACTGCCCATGTACTTGGCATGGGCAATGTAGGCCCCCACCCAGCACCATTGTAATGTTCACTGTCAGACAGCGAACATTGCAAGGGTGCTGGTGCACCCTGCTGGCTACAGCATTGCCACCAGCTCGATTGTGAGCCAGAGACAATGATGTAGCCTGTTTCCCACTAGGCCAAAAATATTTGGAGCTAATCCTGCAATGTACTACAATAGCATAAAAAAGGATGATGCTATTGTCCCTAACCTGTGCCATGTTGTGCTGTATGTTTAATCCAGCGTACACATGGTGGCATTAGGAGGACGCTAAGGGATGAAAGAAAAGTGGTGACGCATAAAATGCAGCTCCACTTTTCTTATATTTGGGACTACGTTTTTAATGGATGATGCCAACCCCTCCACTGTTAATCGCTGTACTGATGCCTTTGATCATTCAGATGCCTTAGGCACCCTGAAGCCCAGGGGACACCTGGACAGTACCAACTCTGTGATCTCTCTGCTTCCAGCAACCCAACTGTTAGTCCAAATGTTAATGTTATGTTGGGCATCCCATGCACAAACAGATTTGCTCCACTGGCCTAGATATAACAAACTGACTTGCCTGTCCATAATCATGCAGATTCATCAGTTCCATCAAGCACCCAGCCTGTTGTTTGGGTGAGTGCTGCACATGTGCCTATTTTTAACCCAGATTGTATCTCTTTTTTGACTCAGAAGATTGATGCAGTGAAAAAGCTGTTAGCTTCTCTTTCAACATTGGTCACAGAGTGCTTGAATAGCCGATGCTGCTGTAAGTGCACGTGTGATAATGCTTTTAGCAAGCAAATTATTAATTGTAGTGTACAACCAGAGACAAAGTCATCATTTATTTCTACAGGATCCTAATGGTCTGTGCCTCCATTAATCAGTTGCAAATCAAATGTCTCCAATGCACAATCATATTACTGCATCTTTTGGAAAGCTACTATTGCCACAGTGTACTCCAGATCCAGATGTCGCATATGTAACTCAGCAAGAAAATTAGCATAGACTACCATCATGTAACTCCTGATTTATCTCCTATTCCACCTCGGACGCCAACCCTCTGCATTCCTCTACTATAACAATGGAGTCCTTGGTGAGTAGCTTCCAGCATCAGCGGGCCCGTAGAATTGCTTTAGCCATCATATGGTCTGTAAAGATTGTGCACGTAATGATAATAAATAAGAGAACAATCTACATGACCCAGGACCCTAAACTAGTCAAGGGGTCATATGAAGATAATGACTCTGATTAGGAAAGTAACACACTGGATGAGTAAGAGGAATTGTCTTTCAATTATCCGCTCAGACATTGAACACACTAGGCACTGTTGCTTGACAACTGCAGCTATTGACTACATTGTCTGTGACTTCAAAGGACACTACATTGATCGAAAATCTTATACATTTTGAGCTGCATACAGGCCATCTTGGGGCATCTGCTAATCTTGCTATTCATTTGAAAATGGACCTCTGATTAACAGTCTTTCTCAAAACAGTTGGGTCACTTCTTGCATTTCCTTACCAGTGCCACCTGACATAGTGGTCCATTTTGAATCATCTAATCTTAACACCAATGACTGATTTTTTATCAAGGTCGATCCCACCATAGGCAATGATCCCTGTCACTTCCCTCCTGATGCTGCAGCGTGCAATAGTATTTCTAGAGTGGATGGTCCTAGTGTAACATCTGGACACCTTAATGGTGAACCCACCGAGCACTGTGCCATCCACAACATAAGCAGGACCAATACTCATTCAGAACAAATATCCTACAAGAGAGCCCTTCCTCCTGGTCCTACACTATCCTTGATTTCATGGAATTTGGCTGGCATTAGGACAAGCTCATAAATACTGAGTGGATTTCTTTAATTAATAATTACTATATGTTTGTTTCAAGAGACTTGGGCTACCAATAAGGTTTATGTCAGTGGGTATATATCATTCAACGGTGAGGCCCAGCCTGCAGAGAAGCACAGATGTGCTATGGGAGGTTTAATTATTTTGCTTCAGCATGATTTGAGTTGTTCTCATGAGGTTTTGACGATTGATTGCCCTGATATAATGGGGGTTTTATTGGATTTTCCCTCAGGTTTGAAACTGATTTTAATCAATGTATATGTCAGACAACTACCTGCTAGACATGAGTCCTCTACTTTAAGTGCATTAAATGAGCTTCTTGAGACCTATCAACATCAAAGTAAATTAAATGTAACTGCTGATTGCAAAACTACTTTCAATCCTTCTTTCTATGTTAATGAGCTCACTGAGTTAGATTGAGAGCAGTGGTAGATACCCCAGTTCGAAGAGAGAGAACTCTGTACCCTCATAATTTCTGCTTTGGTTAGCCTATGTATCAGGATTTGCAATCGTCAGACCTACGCTTACCTACCACAGAGGCCTACTTTTAAATATGGGTCCTGCACCAATGTAATCGATTACATCTTTCTGGATTTTAGGCTGTGACTCCTGTTGAATGATATGGGAATAGAAGCCCACTCTGACAGCTATCATAATCCCCTTGTATTATATCTTATATCTCATTGGGCAAGAGCTGAATAGGACTACCAATGCCCAGTCTACAGTGGTTTACAAACCTAAATTAACAGGGAATCACAGAAAGAGAGTTACATGGCCAAAAGTGATATATAACCTTAGTCTGCATGCACAGATTTATGGTCTCATTGCATCTGTACTGTCTGACTCTGAACATCTTTCATTTTCCGAAATACCAATACTAAATATTCATAAATTGTTTTTTTCTGAGCTGAAAAACATTTTTCATCAGAAAAGTAATTCAAGGCAGCAAGGCCTGAGGGTAGTAGTCAAATGCTTAAATAATGACTGCACAAATGCTAAATTACACCTGAATGCAGCTCTTCAAAAGCACATGCCAACAGAGGTAAGAGATGTTAGGGTTAAGTACAAGGCTGCACTTGCATTACCTAAAAGAACATGGAACGAGAACATTTGGTAGGATCTATTCTTGGCAGTAAACTGAAACAGTAGTAGATCCTTTTGGTGAATTCTTTCCCATGGCTCTAGCGATTCCAAAAAGACAAACCAGTATCATATTCAACCTGCATCCTGGGCGGCCCATTTTACAAAATTTTATGTCCCAGGGAAATTTGAACCAGATTGTCATACCTCTACAGCCCACGATCTTCAGGCACTTAGCAGGGAAGTTGTGGAAGAGACTGTTGTGCCAGTGCATTTTCCTACTGAGGATACTGCCAAAGCCATAGAATCCCTAAAAACTGCAAAAGCTCCAGGCCCTGACATGATCGCGGAAGATCTGTTCAAGTCTTAGCCTACAATCTATACTAGCTCTATTAATCTAATATCGAATGCTATATCGACTAAGGTGGGGAGTTATTTCTGATACATGGAAAGGAGCTGAGGTAATCCCAGTTTATAAAAAAAGGAGACCTTTTGTCTCCCTTCTAACTATAGGCCTATCAGCCTTTTTGACAGCTGTTAGAAATGGGGTCTTTGGTTGGCAGTCAGGTTACCCCCTGTCCAAGCAAGGACCTCACTCTAGTCAGGGTAAAGGAGAATCACCCTCAGTTAACCCCCACTGGCCCCCTTGGTAGCTTGGCACAAGCGGGCAGGCTTAACTTCAGAGTCTAGGTGTAAAGCATTTGTACCAACACACACAGTAACTCAGTGAAAACACTACAAAATGACACAACACCGGTTTAGAAAAATAGGTAATATTTATATAAACAAAACAAGACCAAAATGACAAAGATCCAACATACACAAGTCAAGTAATTAATTTTAAAAGCAAGAGCCTTAACTCCTTTTGTAAACAGTAAAAACACTGCTAGCGTTGAAAAGTACCTGGGCAACGTCAAAATAACACGCAAGGCGGGTGTGCTTCGAAAAAGGTTAGCGACCCGTCTATTTTTCAACGTCAAAATAACACGCACGGCGGGTGTGCTTCGAAAAAGGTTAGCGACCCGTCTATTTTTCACCCGCAAGTGAGATCATGCGTCATTTCTCCTTCTCGGGTCGGCGTGCGTCATTTTTCCTCTCCGCAGGAGAGCAATGGATTGATCTGGGCAAGCACACGGGTCCGGGCAGGCTCTGTGTCATTTTTCCGCACCCAGCAGGGTTTGTGTTGAAAATTCTGCTGCACGGTATCAGCAAAACTGGGCTATGTGGGTTGCAATGTTATCAGCCTCCATCAGCGGGTTTTGCGTGTCGTTTCTCCAGCTGCGTGTGTTGATCTTCCAGCTGCTATGCCGGGGAGCATCGATTTTTGCTGCGAAGCCGGTGATGCGTCATTTTTTCAGCCACGTCTCGGAAGGTGCGTCTATATTTTCCCTGCACAGCGGTCTGTGCGTGGATTTTCAATCTTGGTATGCCAGCTTCACCTGTCAAATCCTCAGGAACTGGACAGGGCACCATTTGGAAGGGCAGGAGTCTCAGCAGAGAGTCCAAGTGCTGGCAGGAGAAGTCTTTGATGGCCCTGAGACTTTATCAAGGGCAGGAGTCTCAGCAGAGAGTCCATGTGCTGGCAGGAGAAGTCTTTGATGGCCCTGAGACTTTAGCAAGAGGAGGCAAGCTCAGGACGAGATCTTGGAGATTTCTTCACACGCAGGAATAAACAACAAAGTCCAGTCTTTGTCCCCTTGCACAGGCAGAAGCAGCAACTGCAGAATAGCTCCAAAAAGCACAGTCACAGGCAGGGCAGCACGTCTCCTCAGTTCTTCAGCTCTTCTCCAGGCAGAGGTTCCTCTTGATGTCCAGAAGTGATCTAAAGTCTGTAGTTTTGGGTGCTCTTCTTATACCCATTTTGGAGTCTCTCTTGTTTGTGAAATCCTGCCTTGCCCAAGCCAGGCCCCGGACACACACCAGGCTGTTTAAGACTTCATTGTGTGAGGGCAGGCACAGCCCTTTCAGGTGTAAGTGACCACTCCTCCCCTCCCTCCTAGCACAGATGGCTCATCAGGATATGCAGGCTACACCCCAGCTCCCTTTGTGTCACTGTCTAGAGAGAGGTGCAACCAGCCTAACTGTCAAACTGACCCAGACAGGGAATCCACAAAGAGGCAGAGTCACAGAGTGATTTAAACAAGAAAATGCCCACTTTCTAAAAGTGGCATTTTCAAACACACAATCTCAAAACCAACTTTACTAAAAGATGCATTTTTAAAGTGTGAGTTCTGAGACCACAAACTCCACATGTCTATCTGCTCCCAAAGGGAATCTACGTTTTAATAATTTTTAAAGGTAGCCCCCATGTTAACCTATGAGAGAGATAGGCCTTGTAACAGTGAAAACCGAATTTGGCAGTATTTCGCTGTCAGGACATATAAAACACATTAGTATATGTCCTACCTTCAACATACACTGCACCCTGCCCATGGGGCTACCTAGGGCCGACCTTAGGGGTGTCATACATGTAAGAAAAGGGAAGATTTAGGCCTGGCAAATGGGTTCACTAGCTGAGTCGAATTGGCAGTTAAAATCTGCATACACAGATACTGCAGTGGCAGGTCTGAGCCATGTTTACAGGGCTACTAATGTGGGTGGCACAACCAGTGCTGCGTAAGGTAAAGTGCCCAGAGAAACAAAAACAGAGTCCAGCACACATCAACAACCTGGGAAACAGAGGCATAAAGTTAGGGGAAACCACGGCAAGGATGCCAAGTCTAACAACAACTTTTAAAAAGTTTTTGCTAGGCAGTTATTGGATACACCTCTATTTTGGGCCAAGGAAACCCAGGTCTTGACCCCATACCAAGATGGTTTTAGATCTAGGACTAGCACCTCCGACCAGGTATTCTGGCTGTCCCTCCTGTACTGGAAGTATCCCCTACTCAGGAGACAAAGGCCCTCATTTGGAACATGGCGGTTCGGCCCGCTATGCCGGCAGTGGCGGCTGAAGCCGCCAGCCGGCATGGCGGGCCGAACCGCCATATAATGGAGACGGTGATGCCTGCCAGCAGCACTACTCTGCAGATAATGTTTCAGGAAAAGGCTGGCGGAAGGGGTACCCCGGGGCACCCCTGGGAGCCCCTGCACTACCCATGCAGTCTGCATGGGCAGTGCAAGGGCCCAGGTGCAGAGCCCCGTTGGGCAGTGATCTGCGTGATGGGTGCAACTGCACCTGCCACACAGAGGCATGGAGCAGCCGTCAATGTCCCGGCCAAGCCTTTCTGTGAGCCGGCGGTCGGAAACAAGGTTTCCGCCCGCCGGCTCACAGAAAAGTTCATAACGTGGCCGGCGGGGTTCCGGGGTCGCTGGCAGTCAGTGTTTTGACCGCCAGCATGAACACGGCAGTTGTTTCTGCCGTGTTCATAATGACCCCTAAAATATGTATGTGGGTTTTGTTGAACTTACAGCTGCTTTTGACCTTGTACCCAGGTGGAAGCTCTGGACAGTTCTGATCCGTATGAGAGTCCCAGGGAACCTGATCAAATTTATAGCAGAGCTCCATAAAGGAAACTGTGCCCAGGTCCAATGGAGCAGTAAGGGGGAGTTAACCAAGCGCTTTTCAATTCAATGCGGTGTACGTTGAGGATGTGTCCTTGCTCCCAACTTATTCAACTTGTATATCAATGATATGCTTCAGACACTTCTTGATTTCCAGAATGATTCCCCCACTCTGAATGACAAGAATATTCCAATGCTATTGTTTGCTGATAATTCCCTTCTTATCTCCAAGACCTCTATGGGTCTGCAGGCCCTTATTGATACCTTTCTTGACTTCTGCAACTGTAATCTGCAAACTGCAATCTACTGTGCTAAGCTCAAACCTCTGCAGTCTTTGGAACAGAGGTATGAGGCCATTCTGATCAACAACAACTGGTCGTTGCTCAAAACACATTTGCACGATCAATCCTTCCTTGCCCAGCAAGCACCCCTCTAATTCCACTTTTCTTTGACCTTGAGATCAAGCGAACCTCAAATGTGATTTCACTGAAACAATTGGTGCAGTGGGTGAGGGCATGGGCCACCCCAGAATAAAAAAAGTATAAGGAGTAGATAGAGTAGATAGAGGATCTATTGGCCCAGAACAATGCCCTATGAGTACCTTGGTTTAAATTTGTGTGTGACTGGTCTTTAAAATTTTGGCCCATATTTATACTTTTTGATGCACAACTGCGGCAACGCTGCTGTGCGTCAAAAATTTTACCGCTGGCTAACGCCATTCCAACGCGCCATGCGGGTGCCTTATTAATGGAATTACGTTAGCCGGTGCTGCGGACTGGTGTGCGTCAAAAAAAATGACTCACACCAGGCAGCGCCGGCATATGGGACAAATGGTGCAAGTCAGGTCTGAGGTCTGAGGCAAAATTCAGGCCTCAAACCGGATTTGTGCCATTTTTGTTTTGACGCCCAACCTCCATTGACATGACTCCTGTCTTAGCAAAGACAGGAGTCATGCCCCGTTGCCCAATGGCCAAGCCCAGGGGACTTATGTCCCCTGGGCATGGTCATTGGACATAGTGGCATGTAGGGGGGCCCAAATCAGGCCCCCCTATGCCACAAAAAAAATCGAAAAAAAATACCTACCCGAACTTACCTTTACTTCACTGGGATGGGTCCCTCCATCCTTGGGTGTCCTCACGGGGTGGGCAAAGGTGGCAGGGGGTGTCCCTGGGGGCAGGGGAGGGCACCTCTGGGCTCCTTCCGAGCCCACAGGTCCCTTAACGCCTGCCCTGTCCCAGGCGTTAAAAAACAGCACACATCAGGCTGTGTGCCGTTTTTTAAGGCCCACCCCCTCCTGTGCGTCAAAATGACGCCAGAGTATAAATAAGGGGCACAGGCCTTAAAGTCATTTTTTGGAAGGGAACGCCTACCTTGCATATAATTAACACAAGGCTGGTTCCCCCTTCCAAAAAATGACGCACATGGTGGAATATTGACGCCCGCGGGGTCGGGCGTCAAAGTATAAATATGGGGCAGGGTTTGCGCCGATTGTGCGTCAAAGATTTTTAACGCACATTCGGCGCAAACAGAGTATAAATATGCCCCTTAGTCTGTTTAGATTTTGGGACACCACCAGTGCTGTCTGCAAATTTGACATCACTAGGCTCAAGACTTCTTATTTGGAGTACATACTTGGAAAGTATGTCCTCCGTGAGGATAGTGGGCAGCTTTTCAAAGCAAATTTTTAAATTAAAGATTTCTTCATGCTTCAAACTGTTTTTAGAGCGTATTAGGTCACCTCACTCAAAGAGTTTGTATGTACGCTTTTGCGCTGGTTGTATACCACTGAAATCATTCATCTGTTGGTGGAGTAAGGAACCCACCGATACTGACATGTGTCAAGTTTGTGGGTTAGCTTCTGAGACTGAAGAACATGTATTGTTCTTCTGTTGTGGATACCTTATCCTCCTTAGAAATTTTAAACAACCTGTGTGTCTTAAACTTGGGATACTGTCTTATTTAACTGCTTTTAGGATCCTCCAAAATGGTACTTCAACTTTCATTTTGTTTGCAATAAGCAGCTGTCTAACAATTATTTGGCGGAAACAGGGAATTTGCTTGTCTCAACTTGCAAACTGATCAATGTTAATTTAAAACTTGATTTGCCATGAATTGTCCATAAAAATTTTAGAACTATCTGGATGTCTTAGGTGAATTTGAATATTCTGTTGTTTTTCTTTTGTTTTTTTATATACTGTTTTATGTGATATTTTGGATTGTTGATTTTAATGTGTGCTATGATGGTTCTACCCAAATAAAGCTAATTTAAATTTGAATTTGAACTAATTTGCATATTTCACATATAAACAATGCTTTGTAAATGCAAGGCCCAGCATAGATGAGATGTCGACTCTGGGCCACAAGTAGTTGAAACACCTCCTTGAGTGAAAGGATTGGAAAAAGGAAGAAGAAGTTGGGAATTTGTGCTTTCCTTTGATTTATTTACTTAGGGTCAGATGCATGACTATTTCATTTTCTGAGTATCTAATTGCAAATTTTTGCGAGTCGCCATTAAAGGCTTGCAAAATTAAATGTTCAAATGTGTCTCAATCACACTTAGCAATTCCCAATGGGGTCGCAAAGACCTACCTCATCAATATCCACGAGGTAGGTCGCAATTTGTGACCCCATTGGGAATGGCCGTACTCACAAGGATGGTGGCCTGCTGGGGACAGCAGACCACCAAGTCTGTGACTGCTTTAGATAAAGCAGTTTTTTTAAATGCAGCCCATTTTCCTTAAAGGAAAACGGGATGCATTTAAAAAAAATATATAGAAGTTTTCTTTTCATTTTTTCAGAGTAGCAGTGGTCCTTGGGACCACTACCTGCTCTAAAAAAAATATTTTCTCTCCCATTCATAAGGGGAATGGGGCCCCATTGGGACCCCTTCTTGTTTTTGAATGGCTTACCACCATCTTTGATGTTGGTGGTAATTGCAATTGTTTTGCGACCACATTCACGGTTGCAAAACAATCTTACATCCGCCTGCGACTCGTTATGAGGAAGGGACACCCTTGGCACAGCCCTTCCTTATAGTGACTCACAAAATCTATTCTGTGAGTCGGTAACAAGTTACCCACTCGCAGAATATGATTGTTACATGGAGAAAAGCCTTTTCCCGGTCGCAAACAGCCCGATGAGCCGTTTGCAAACGGGAAAAGGCTTTCATACATCTGGCCCTTAGATACTAAGGTTTTTTTAAAAGTTCTGCATGTCAGCTTGTGGTTACTGCAGAGTGCTCAATGTGTCTATTACTTATCAATAATGGCATAACTCACAGTCTTACTCCTTCGCCTTCCTTCAAGGTTAAGAAGGAAGGCGAGGGAAGGGCTGATGGTAATCCATACATTACTTACCGATAATGACATTACTCCTAGTCCTACTCCCTCGCCTTCCTTCTTAAGCTTGAAGGAAGGGGAGGGATAGAGGGGAGGTAATGCAGATTGCTGGTAAGAGGAGACATTGGAGTTCAGACAGATAGAGTAAGCAGCCTTTGTCTGATATTCCATGCTCCTGACTCCTGCTCTCGGGTCAGAATGTTGAATTCGGCAGTGCTACAAGGAAACGCGATTTAAGACCATCTTCCTGTTCAAAGTAGAACTACAGAATAGTTTACTTTCTGAGTGACCTATAACCTCATAGGTTATAGAGAATGAATTATTCATCCTTCCTTGCACTGGGTTCTTCAATGCCTGCGGCTGAGGTATTTGTCTTTATATAATTTGGTTAATTTTTATTGTTGTTCCTACCCGATATATAGTGCAAGTGCATCTCTAAAACAATAAAAAAAAAAAACTCTATTGCATCTTTCAGTTTAAGAACGAAATAATCATGGCGTATTTTACTGGAAGCATCACATATCTCCCAGCTTAGCATCTATCAGCTAAACGCTTTATTAAATACGGGTTAATTTCACCACTGGCTTTCTTTGTAGACGTTGGCGTTTTCTACAACTCGTTGAAATTACGTTTTACAGGCCAACAACCTAATATAATTAGAAGTTAAGACACAAATAGATACCGCCCCCACTACTGCACTCTTCATCTAGCTGCCGAGATTATGCCTGCTGTCCAAGTTACATGCATCAGGGAGGCAGCTTTGAGCAGCGACCCTGCGCTCCTGCCTTTGTTTTACCCCTTTTGGCTTTCAACATTTTTACATTCCAGCCGTCGTGCTGCGCGGATGTGCAGGTGTTTCTTCCAGAACTTTTTCCCCTCTAGCTGGCTGTGAAAAGGACAATGCAATTAATAACAGATGGCACCGGATGACCGTGTCCTTGAGAGAATGGCTTATTGGCACCGCCTGCTAATTGTATCACATATAACACAACTAAAAGCATAATAAATCTGAACTGGGGGACATTTTATGCAAGAGCTCTCCTCTTTTTCCAGACGGTAAATTGCTCAGCTCTTGAAATATCTATAACCTTGTGACACCCAACCTGCATTAGCTTAATTGCCTTTTTTCTTCTCCCTCCCCTCTGTCTCTCTCTCAGAACTTCCAGGCCCACTCACAGATCTGTGAAAGCGGCTCTGCTTTGTTCGAAGGCCTCTTTTATTTCTGGGCCTGGCAGAGCTGTAAACGCCTAAGCTGCGATATCATTTTGTGATTGTTAATCTGCTCTGTTTATGAAGGGCTGAGTTTAAACAGGAGATAACACGTTTGAACGCGCCGGCAATTAAACTGCTCCTCCGCACACATAGGAAGAAAAAATTATTTGGGATTTAGAATTATAGATTTTTTGTCTGTTGCGGAGTGCAAATAATGGACACGTAATTGCTCGAGGGGAACAATGCACCATTAAGGACAGTTGTAATACATCTGTCAGATTAGGGTGTACAATATATATATATATATATATATATATATGTATATATATATATATATATATATGTATATATATATATATACACATATATATGTATATAGATATTATTAAATAGATAGATAGATAAGTTTCAACCATACGATTTAATTTAGTTTAGTTCATGGCTGCTTCTGTTTGGAAGGGGCTAACAATTCAAAAACAAATAACTCTCAACTACTTCCATGTTATGAGTGTCACCTTCATCCGGTGTTGGCATTTTATTTGACCTAGTAGCTGCTTCCTACTGTGGATTTTTAGGTGAACCAGTGACTTATTCGAAAAAAATGCATTGAGCGCCTCTCATGGCTTGAAACATAGGGACATATTTAGGAGCCCCCAGTGCCATTCCAATGCCACATTAGTGTCATTTTGTGACACTGATGTTGTGTTAGAAGGCCAAAAACGCCACACCATCTTTACAAAGTGGCTCAATGCATACATTGCACCATTCTGTAACCCTTTGTGCTACATTATGCCTGTACAAGGCATAGTGTATGCAACGGGGGAGTTACCCCATCATGGGGTCCAAAAAAATGGCCCAAGGAGATCTTAAACATTTCCTTGCACCATTTTGTTCAGCACTTTTAACGCCTGCTCAGAGCAGGCATTAAAAGGAGGCTTCCATTGCTTACAATGGACCTCTGGGTGCTTTGCCAGACCAGCATCAAAAACTTTGCCGCAAGCCCCCTAAATACCGCCATTGTGTGCCGTATTTTAAATATGGTGCACACATGGAGATGGGGGGCGCTAAGAGACACAAGAAAAGTGGTGCTGCTCAGTGCAGTGCCAATTTTTTAAAAATATGCCCCATAGTTTGTGGGTTAAACAATTAGTTAGGTCATTATGGGGCATATTTATGAAAAGTGGCGCTGCACCTAGTGCAGTGCCACTTTTCTTGCACCCCTTAGTGCCCCCCTAAAGCCACCATGGAGTGCCGTATTTAAAATATGGCGGTAGTCAGGGGTACTAGCGTCATAATTGTTGACGCTAGTTAGGCACTTTGCAGGATTAGCATAAAAAATTATGACACTATTCCTGCATTGAAAACAATGGGAGCATCCCTTTAACACCTGCTCTTAGCAGGTGTTGAAAATGCAGATAAAAATGACGCAAAGAAATCTCTTAGATTTCTTTGCACCATTTTGTCAGCCCCCCTAGCGCCGGAACGCCCCCTTGCATACATTATGCCTGGAACAGGCATAATGTGGCTCAAGGGGTTACCAAGTGGCGCAATGCAAGCACTGCGCACTTTGTAAATATGGCACTGCATTTTTGCCCTTTCCAGTGCCACATTAGCATAAAGAAATGATGCTAATGTGGCGTTTGAATGGCGCTCGGCCCTTTTAAATCTGGGACTATGTTTGAAGGCAATAAAACAGAGCAAAGGCTAGAAGGAAGGGCAGCACATGATTGGGGATGGTGCCTTTGGTGTTTAAGTTAGTGGTGAGGGTTTGGGGATTAGAGGTAAGGGGTTTAAGAAAAGGGTAAATTGTTAAGAGTAAGGATTTAGTTAGTAGATTGGAGTTAAGGGTTATGCGTCAGAGCTAAGAGGTTGGGAGTTAGTTTATGGGTTAGATGTTCGGTCTTAGGTCATAGAGTTTGCATTATGGGGTTTGAGATTAGTTGCAGCTATGGATTACGGTTAAGAGGTGTAGATGGATAAAAGGTAAAGGTGGGGGTCAGGGTTAGGTTTAGAGGGAGGGTTTACATTAGTAAAAGGTTAAAATTACAGACTTAAATGCAGATTTGAAGCATTCAGGCACAATTAAAATTTTCAACCATTTGAGTTCCAGCTGTTAAGAATAACTATGTATATTTCCACACTACTTCGGTTTCTTTTAAAAACGTTATTTATCATTTTTTGCAATTGTAGTAAATTTATTGATAATGGCAGCAGCACAGAGAAAAGGCAGGGAAGCATAATTATTGGTTTAAACCTGGAAATTGATATCTGTGGAATGTTACCCGTGCACATGCGTTAGGACCCCTGAAGTCTACTATGGATGGGGGTTACAATAAAAGTCAGGAGCTGGGCTCCAAAGTATCCAAGGTTAGCAGATAGTTTCTCATTGTTTACCAAATGCATTTTGGTCTGGTGGTCGGAGGTTGGAGCGCAAGATATGGCTCACTGTTGGTGTCTGAATCAAGGCGTTAGTCGTAGGTGAACGTCTGCTACCCAATAAAGGGCAACCTCACATTTAGCCAGGAATAGTGCAATGGCAGCACTGTTAGGTATGTCTTGCTCAAATCCTAGCAAAGCAAGCAGGGGGTCTGGTTTAAGTATGAGGTTGATCTTGAATGACAAGCGGCTGAAGCCATCTCTCCAAAAGGATGTAATATGAACACATGCCCACGCCATATTTACAAAGTCAACCCCACCAGTATGACATTTCAGACAGTTAGACAATCGTGTGAGGTCCAGCCATGCTTGCATGGTGGGTGTTGTGTAAGCCATATGGAGAAATTCACAATGCAAAGGTTTGTGACTGTGATTGGGGGAAATAAGTAGTGTTTGGGTGCAACAGGCTTGTCATAGTTTGTGGGCGAGGCGTCACTCCAAATCTGCCTCTCAATGGGTCCTACATTTCGCATCATAGGTGGGCAGTAGTCCTAATTTAGAGGTTTAGAGTCTACTCCCACCACTGTCAGTGATCACCAAAGTAAGTGGGGTGAACTCTGCGGGGGCCAGTGGGTACGAGTGGGTCTAGGCATGAAGAGAATTCTGAAGGTGGCACAGCACAAAGTGGTCTATGTGTGTCACTGTGTCCATTATCTGTTGTTTTTGCAACTGTGGAGAGCATGGCATCTTCTGTATGGGAGAAGGCTTCCATCTGGGAACAGGTCTCTGAGGTTATGTAGGCAAGGCATAATAATGTATGTTGAACCAGTTTTTCCCATGGTGGGGGAGCCATTGATGACTCGCCATGGGATTTGCAGGGGGCTAAAGGAGCTCACCTCCTAGCATTCGGGTACGTTTCCGCCATGCTCAACCCGTGGTGGATAGGGTTTGGATATCTTTTGGTTCGAGGGGTAGGCCTGCAGGAAGTATTGCACCTAAAGGGTAATAGAGCAGTTTGGTCTATTTCAAGCTTGTGGTAGGGGAGGCAGGCATCAGTGTTGTACCAATGGTAGGCAAACTGACACTGAGCAGCCAAATAATATAAATGGAAATGGGGAATACCAAAACCCCCCGGTTTGTATGGAAGCACCAGAGTGTCCCACCCAATTTGGGGCTAAAGTCCTGCCCATACAAGCTGCAATAGGACCCCCCTCAGGGTGGCAAAAAAGAGTATTGAGAGGAATAGGTATATATTTTCACACTTCTTACTTTACATTATTCATGTCGAATTGATATTGAAGCTATATTACAATTTTGAAATAGAAGCCACAAGTGAAAGAATTCATCATTGTATTTGATAAAATGCTATGTTTGGTTTAAAATGTAACATATGTTCTGGTGTCCTCTTAACAGCTATGTAAAAAATAAGTGATTAAAATGCAGTTTAAAATCTAAACAGGAAGAGTATGATGTTAATAAAATGATCCAAACCACGAATACAGTACTTTTCCTGTCCTGAAGTTTCCATTAGCAAATAATTGTTTTCAGGTCTGGTAGTTCATTGGGATAAACTGAACTTTAACAAGAAAACCCCACAGTACTGAGATATGGTAAAATAAAGCGTGGGGCTGGACTTGAAGTGTTTTTGGCCCATAGAGTCATGGCGTTACTCCATCGTGACTGAATGCTGGTGAAAGTGCAGGATGACAGAGTTCACTGTGGAAGTATCACCAGAGATGGAGGTAGTAAAAATTGTTGTCAGCAATTTATCACTGAAGTACCAATGGAGAAAACGCACATGAACTGCAATGAGCATGTTAGAGTAGGGATAGTTGTTCTTGACTTATCCATTTGCCCTGCTGAAGAGAATCACCTGTTCATGACATATATGCTGTCTCGGCCTTCCCTTCATTGAGGCACTAGTGGGATGGAGAATTTGAGGCAGAGTATAGATGACTATGAACAACTGTATAGTAATTGAATCATTCTCTATTTTCAAGTTTTGCCATAGCGGCTGTGCTCTTCCTCCGCCCACCCCCCATGGCCTGTAGTTGAGCGTCAGCTACAAAACCAATTTTCTGACATTGTGATTGGATGATCATGAAAGACACATTTATCTGGTCATTATTTTCCTACTTTGACATCATAAGACTTCTGAAATCGCTTATGTAGGTTGTAGTGCTATGTGGTTTATATATGAGCATGGTTAAATGACAGTTTAATAACATACCTTTCCCTGTGAAATGAGATTGGGATGCAAAGCTGCCAACTTTGTCTACATGTGTACATGTACAATATGGTAATTGCAATCAATACCAATCTCTTTTAAAGCCATGATCAAAATATGTCTGCAGTGAACATAAAAGCTTTCTACACAGATTTATTGTACTGCACTCAAAGATCCTGCTTTGTAACCACGTTACATAACAAAAAATGAATAAAATAATAAATAATGAAGAGTTAGATCTTACTTTGTCCCAAGCAGGTAAAATGAGTTGGCCATAAGGGCAAAGTGTGAGGATTATTGCCAGGGCCTTGATCCTGCAGGTAATAGTGAAGCTTAAAAAGTTACTGCTGCTGCTCTTCAAGTTCTACATCATGAATGTTCCCTTCTTAACACATAGGCCCCGATGTATGAAGAACAATCATCTCTAAAAATTGACATAGTCAGGTCAGATGATCATTTTTGCCATCAGCAGTATCATAGCAATCTCCCAGATTAACCATAAAAACTCCTCTAATCAGATGGTAAAGGTATGTACACATATGTTTCAATATAATGCTAAATGACTGAGTTTAAAGACAAATCAATTGGGCTGATTGACAAAGGCATTTATGTGTATGTGTAGCAGTGTGCATGTAGTCCTACTTCACATATCAATGCATGTCTTTATGAATTATCCCCATAATCTTTACATTAAACTTACATTAATGCTTCAGTTCTGAATCCTTTCTTTCTCAGTGATGGCTTGTGGGGAACCCATTATTCATACTCGTCTATTTTCCAAAATATGAGGCCGATTGATAGAACATGAGTGTCTTAACTCTTTACATAATCCTATGTTACATAGAGGACAACAGTATTATCAACAACTTGCAGAAGACTGTGTCCATTGATAGTGGGAAACCACTCCTCGTGATACTAGCTAGTGTGGTCCTGAATGCTATGTCCAGTGAAAGGCTCAGCATCTGCACTAGACACAGAGCTATGGCGTCTGTGTGTTTGTGGGCCTATTTTCTATCCAAGTCCAACCCTGGACTGGACAACTTGACACAAGGGCACAGTGGTAGCTAGATTCTTAGGGCCATATTTATACTTTTTGACGCAAAACTGCGCTAACGCAGTTTTGCGCTAAACAAATTAGCGCCGGCTAACGCCATTCTGAAGCGCCATGCGGGCGCCGTATTTATTGAATGGCGTTAGCCGGCGTTAGCCGACCGGCGCTGCCTGGTGTGCGTGAAAAAAAAACACGTACACCAGGCAGCGCCGGCGTAGGGAAAAATGGCGTTTGGGCGTCCTAAAATGGGGCAAGTCAGGCTGAGGCAAAAAAAAACGTCTTAACCCGATTGGCGCCATTTTTTTTTGGCGCCCAGCCCCCATTAACATGACTCCTGTCTTAGCAAAGACAGGAGTCATGCCCCCTTGCCCAATGGCCATGCCCAGGGGACTTCTGTCCCCTGGGCATGGTCATTGGGCATAGTGGCATGTAGGGGGGCACAAATCAGGCCCCCCTATGCCACAAAAAAAAAAAAAAAAATACTTACCACAACTTACCTTTTCTTCCCTGGGATGGGTCCCTCCATCCTTGGGTGTCCTCCTGGGGTGGGCAAGGGTGGCAGGGGGTGTCCCTGGGGGCTTGGGAGGGCACCTCTGGGCTCATTCTGAGCCCCCAGGTCCCTTAACGCCTGCCCTGACCCAGGCGCTAAAATCCGGCGCTAATGCGGGTTTTTTAGTCCCACCCACTCCCGGGCGTCATTTTTGCCCGGGAGTATAAATACGACGCAATAGCATCGCAGTCATTTTTTAAGACGGGAACGCCTACCTTGCATATCATTAACGCAAGGAAGGTGTTCACGCAAAAAAATGATGCTAATTCCATGAACTTTGGCGCTAGACGCGTCTAACGCCAAAGTATAAATATGGAGTTAGTTTTGCGTCGAATTTGCGTCAAAAAAAACGACGCAAATTCGGCGCAAACGGAATATAAATATGCCGCTTAGATTCATATGCACAGACAGGATACAGCTCAGAATCTTCAATAGTACCATCAGAGACAACACGGAGTTCCTCCAGAAAGTCCACATTGCTGTCCTCCTCTGCAGGCTCACATTTAGCCCAGTATTAAGAGAAGACTGCGGGGCATATTTATACTCCGTTTGCGCCGAATTTGCGTCGTTTTATTCGACGCAAATTCGACGCAAAACTAACTCCATATTTATACTTTGGCGTTAGACGCGTCTAGCGCCAAAGTTCATGGAATTAGCGTCATTTTTTTGCGTGAACACCTTCCTTGCGTTAATGATATGCAAGGTAGGCGTTCCCGTCTTAAAAAATGACTGCGATGCTATTGCGTCGTATTTATACTCCCGGGCAAAAATGACGGCCGGGAGTGGGCGGGACTAAAAAACCCGCATTAGCGCCGGATTTTAGCGCCTGGGTCAGGGCAGGCGTTAAGGGACCTGGGGGCTCAGAATGAGCCCAGAGGTGCCCTCCCAAGCCCCCAGGGACACCCCCTGCCACCCTTGCCCACCCCAGGAGGACACCCAAGGATGGAGGGACCCATCCCAGGGAAGAAAAGGTAAGTTGTGGTAAGTATATATATATTTTTTTTTTGTGGCATAGGGGGGCCTGATTTGTGCCCCCCTACATGCCACTATGCCCAATGACCATGCCCAGGGGACAGAAGTCCCCTGGGCATGGCCATTGGGCAAGGGGGCATGACTCCTGTCTTTGCTAAGACAGGAGTCATGTTAATGGGGGTTGGGCGCCAAAAAAAAATGGCGCAAATCGGGTTAAGACGTTTTTTTTTGCCTCAGCCTGACTTGCCCCATTTTAGGACGCCCAAACGCCATTTTTCCCTACGCCGGCGCTGCCTGGTGTACGTGTTTTTTTTTAACGCACACCAGACAGCGCCGGCGGCTAACGCCGGCTAACGCCATTCAATAAATACGGCGCCCGCATGGCGCTTCAGAATGGCGTTAGCCGGCGCTAATTTTTTTGGCGCAAAACTGCGTTGGCGCAGTTTTGCGTCAAAAAGTATAAATATGGCCCTGCATTTTTTATATCCTCCTGAGAAATCTCCATTGCAGAGACACTAATTAATTCAAGAGACATATGGAGCCCTATGTCCTCTGGAGATACCACGTAATCTGCTCATGACTAGCCCGGTCTTTCACGTATGTGAACTTCAGAGATGGGGAAAGTAGCGTAATAAAAGTGGAAGCCCTTCCCCACAAAGATCATGGAGGCCGCCCTCTGGACTCAAGCCGTCCAGGAGCTGTGTTGAGTCACCGCGGAAGCTGCGGGGGCCTTTGTTACAATGATGGATGCAGGAACTCCAGGTATGATTTTACAGAATGCATTTCTTTTGAAGACACGGTGTGTATTTGATATGGACGAGTAGAGGTGAAATATGTGGCACATAGTTGCGCTATCAAATTAGACCCCAAAAAAACACATGTCACGAACATGGTTATCTTCCAACTTTAAGGTTCTTTATTAGGAAACATGCTTATGCAGCAAATAAAGGTTTCATCGTGGCCACAATCTTTAAAGTAACCAACAATTAAACCATTCATAGCAGAAATCTTTTTGTGAGACAGTTCCATTTTGTTTTTCATTAATCATACTTTAGATATCAACAAAATTTAGCCTTCATTCTTCAGTAACCTCCAAAATAATGGCGCCTCGATTGATTTATGACTGTCCTGGTGTGGTATGGGATGGGCAAAGTTGTTCCTAATTTGAATCAAAACACCTAGGCAAATTGGGAGATATTTTAAATTGTCATGAGAATAGGAACTATGGGTGGCAGTGTTTTGATGTGTAGTGCAAAAACATGGTTGTTAGTGCAGGCCTCCCAATTAATCGAATGAGAGTGAAGCACTGATATCAGTTCAAATGTATATTTTATGTTCAGTTGTCCTCATTGCAGACTGAGTGTAGCTAGGGGGAATATGTTGTTCCATGTGGTATCAATGAAACATAAAAAGGTAGCACTAGTAATAAATAAACATTGGCATGCATTTGAGAAGGAGACTTAAGTGTACCCTGTAGCTAATATGTACCCTACGATTTTATGTTCCTTTTCTACAACTCGATGTATAACTTCAGCAAGTATAGATGTCTAAATTTGTTCTTCACCCATTATGTGCTTGTGCATACATGAAATAAACTATTCACTCACAGTACTTTCACAAATGAAGCAAGAGTGCTACCAACTTCTAACTGGACCTTTTGCACTGTATTCAGAAATGTCATTAGAAAATGTTCTTGATTCTAATTTACATATTTATTAGCATTAAAAAATATGTACATCATTTCTGTAAACTAGACAAGACAAAAATAAATTCTGTCTGCTTACGCCAAGGAAGAACCATCAATATAATATTTAGCCTAAAGCATTATTCTATTGAACTCAGAGGGACCACACCATAACAGTAGCCTCAAGCTTACTTGATGGGTATTTTACCCTGCACTTACTGGAAAAATAACTGTTGCTTGCAGTGCTTGATTTGAGCCAGTGGTTGACGGTGGGGACCACCATCAATTAATTTGTTTGACTGGCACCTATTTTACTACATCATACATTTACTGATAGCAAGAGAGAAAAAAAAACACACCAAGCAAAAATACAATAGAGGAGGAAGGAGGACAAAACATCACAAATTGAAAAAGTATAAACCTGCATGTGTGAGATAAAGGGGGAGGGTGTATCTGGTAGTGGATTGAAGGGGCCTGTGGTGAATTCAGGTCTACACCATTTTGGTATTTGGCAAACTGACATTTAATTGCACCAGCAACAGATTTCTGAGCAGAGCTTTGAGCACTGGCACTTATCCATTTACAAATTAACCACTGTTTTCTTGATAGATGGAGGGAAACAAAGAGAAGCAAGCTCTCTTGTCAGAACTAAAGGCTTGGAGTAATCCAGGTGCTAAGAGAACCTAATTTGCGCTATTTTTACAAGCAAAATAGCTAAGGATTTAGACTTATCACAGAGCTTCACAAATGACAGGATCAATACCCTTATCCTTGATGACGTAACAACTGTGCTGGGAAGATCAGGGTCTTTCCTTACAAAATTCAGAGTCATGTCTGCAATCTTTGTCCTAGCTGCTTTGGTTCAAGGCGAAACTCTCAATTCCTTGGACAAAAAAACTGTTCTCCCCTTCCACTCTAGATTTCAATTATCTTCCAGACCTGGCGCAATCAGTACCAGATCTATCCAGGGATAGCCATTTAGGCCCTCATTATGACATTGGCGGTAAATCCCACTTACCGCCACTCTGACAGCCGCCAACGTACCGCCGCTGTGACATATATCCATTCACCATACTATGACACACAGACACCAATCAGTCAGTATTCAGCCATATACACAAATCCACCACACCAAAGATCCATGATAAACTGGCAGTATTAAAAGCCACACCATTACGCCAACAGAACTACGCCCTCCACATTATGACCCACCAATCACCACGGCGGTCATTCAATGGAGGTAAACCATTGCCGGTATATACAGATGAATTCACAATGAACACCCATATACAAAACAACACCACATTGGACAATTCAAACAACACACACCTGACACACATACACACACCATGTCCACACACCCACACCACTATAAAACACACACCCACATTACACACAACCCTTTACAAACAACAATTACTGCTAGGAGATTGACACCAAGGCCACTGACACAACTCGAGCCACACACTAGTCACCTATACACCACACTCGCACTACACATCACACACCCCAACACATTACCCAACAGACCCTCACCAACACACCTCACATAACACCTATGGCACCACAAAGACACCCCCATTTCACAGAGCAGGAGCTAAGGTTCATGGTGGAGGAAATTGTCAGGGTAGAGCAACATCTGTTTGGAATAGAGGTGCAGCAGATATCTATAGCCAGCAAGATGGAGATATGGCAGGGAATTGTGGACAGTGTCAACGCCTGAGCTATGGCGGAGAATCGTGGACAGGGTCAACGCTGTGGGACAGCACCCAAGAACTAGGGAATACATCAGGAAGAGGTGGAACGACCTACGGGGGAGGGACGTTCCATTGCAGCAAGACACCAGCTCGCGATCCAGAGGACTAGTGCTGAACCCCCACCTCCTCCCCCACAACTCACAGCATGGGAGGAGCAAGTCTTGCAAGTCTACTGCATCCTGAGGGCCTGGCCGGAGTCAGAGGAGGACTGGACTCTGGTAAGTCAACTCTCTACTACTATCACCCCCTACCTCCATGCCATCACATACTCTCACCCTCACTCCCATCACTCCACTACTTCCCACACACCCCACCATCAGATCTCACTCATCCCAGTGCCAAGTCCTGCATGCTGTACCAATGCATGGACACCCCTCACAGCCCTGCATGGACACTCATCACTAAAGCATGCACACCATAGAAAACTAACAATCCCACCATACACTAACATACACAAGTGAAAGCTGCCAGGGCAAATCCACCCAAAGATGGGAAGCCACGGATGTACAATATGTCAGACACAGAAACCATAACACATCATTTATATCTCCACAGGTACCCCAACCAATGTCGATGGAGAGGAGGTGCCAGCAATATCCAGCCCCCCAACTGAAGAAGTCCACAGTGATGACAGCAACTCTGGTCTTCAGGATGTGGATGACCTACCTGGCCCATCAGGGACAACTGGACAGCTGGTTACCAAAGCCCAGTCACACACCACCACAGAGCCTCCCCATCGGGAAACACTACTGCAGCACCCACCCAGCGTACCCATACCTCTCTCCCCAGGACACGTCAATCAGCAGTGTGTCCACCTCTACAGGGACCCCAGGGCACACCTCGCCCACAAGACAATCAGGGTCCTGGGATCAGTGGCAGTGGGCACACGGTTCAGGGGACAGAGGCACAGGCCAACAGGGACACTGGGAGGACTGCTGTGCACCAGAGGAGGACAGGTCCAGGGAACTGACTCTCCAGGAGGCTCTCGCAGTGATCCTGGGAGCTTATCAACATTCCCAGGACACGATGGGCCAGATCCTTTACAATTTGCAGGAGAACAGGCAGCTGCAGGAGGGACAGTACCAGGGGATCTACAACCTGATCTCCATTGCAGGGGTGCTGGCAGACATGGCCAACATTATGAGGGAGGCAGTCTCACACCAGCAGGCCCCTGCCACTAGCCAGACATCTGAACAGCCTGTCACTTCTGCTATTGCTAGTGGCCAAGAGGCCCCGCCACGGGACTCACAGACCACTAGCACCCCTTCCCCTGCAGAAGGTGAACCACCCGCAAATGTTCCCTGTGATCCAGACAGAAGTCAGGGACACTTGACAAGACCCCTGCCAGGAAATGAGACTCTCCTGATTGTCACCCTTGTGTCCCACTCTGTCACCCTGTCCACCTTGAACTGCCATTGCTCCCCTTCCTATGTCCCCATGGACAATGCACCTGTGCTACAAACAGACTGGAACAATACCCTGGACTTTCCTCCATCATCATCCCATCCCATTGACTTGCCCCTCCATATATTAGCACTTCAATAAACACCCTTTGAAAAAAAGCATTTTGGAGTACGTCATGCATATCAAATAGGTATTCATAGTAACAGGTACAAACATTGCAAATCAACTCTACACAGAATGAGCATAGATTAATGACCTGTAGCTGGCTGTAGTGATCACACCAGGAGTATATGTCAGGTCACCAACATCTGCAAAATGAATTGCCAGAGGGAACAGTAAGTGGGCATAGAAATTGAAAATATCAGCATGCCATTGCCACACAATTTAAAACAAATGTCACTGAAATGTGAAGTAACACTGTCCTGCCTGTGTGTCATTGGAAGTATTGTCGGATCACATATGTTCTGTCGTCATCATCCTCATCCTCTGCCTCCTCATCCTCACTGTCCACATGGTCTACTGCTGCCACAGGGGCATCTCCAGCCTCCTCCTGCAGGAATGGGACATGTCGTCTGAGGGCCAGGTTATGCAACATGCAGCATGCCACCACTATCTGGCAGACCTTTTTTGGTGAGTAGCACAGGGATCCACCTGTTAGATGGATGCACCATAACCTGGCCTTCAGGAGGCCAACGGTCCTTTCAAAGTTCCTTCTGGTTCGCCCATGTGCCTCATTACAACGTTCTTCTGCCCTTGTCCTTTCATTCCTCACTGGGGACAGCAGCCATGATAGGTTTGGGCAACCTGAGTCACCTGGAAATATTGAGGGACAATATTTAGCCACACACTATCCTATTTGGCCCACACCATACCCATACACCAACATATACTGGGCTCACCTATTAGCCACACCCTGTGCCTCTGTAGTTGTGCCATCACATTTGGGATGCTGCTATTCCTCAGGACAAAGGCATCATGCAGCAACCCAGGATACTTAGCATTGACGTGGGAGATGTACTGGTCTGCCAACCACACCAGCTGAACATTCATAGAGTGGAAACTCTTACGATTCCTGAACACCTGTTCATTCTGGCGGGGGGGACAAATGCAATATGTGTTCCATCAATCGCCCCAATTATGTTGGGGATATGTTCCATTACATAAAATTCAGCCTTCACTGTGGCCAAATCCTCAACCTGGGGGAAAACAATGTAGCTGCACATGTGTTTTTTCAGGGCAGACAACACTCTTGTCAGCACTATTGAGAACATTGGCTGTGATATTCCTGCTGCCAAGCCCACTGTCACTTGGAAAGAACTAGTTGCCAGGAAATGGAGTACAGATAACACTTGCACAAGAGGGGGGATCCCAGTGGGGTGATGGATAGCAGATATCAGGTCAGGCTCCAATTGGCCACACAGCTCTGTGTCTGTGGCCCTATCAAGTCTATTGGTGAGGATAATGTGCCTATCCTCCAGTGTTGCCAGTAGTAGGAATCTAAGGGACAAAATAGTGAGGATCCGGTCACAAACTGAACAATGGAACTAGAAAATAACTTTGCATCCTCTAAACATGAAATGCGTCATTGTGATTTGTCCAGTATGTGCTAATATCTCCTGTGACGCAGCATTATTCCAGGGCCTGCCCCTCCCCACCCTGTATTGGCGTCCGCCTGTCCTGTGTGGAGGGACAGGTGGAAGTGAGGTATTTCCGCTGACGTAGTGCACTGTTGCGGGAGGCGATCGTGAAACGTTGTGCAACTCCTCTTTGGATAACATTGGGTCTTATGGGTTACAGTGGTCAATGGTGATCTACGCCGGTGATGATGGTATGCACCACTGCGGACGTGACCACCATTTTCTTTCTGATTCCTCCCTAGTTACCTCACCTTCCATAGAAGAGGACCTACACTGCATGTGCTGCTGTGACCTGTGTCTGGAACCTACCATGGCCTGTGTGACCGGGGAAAGGGCCCCATCCTTCACTTCGGAGGAGTTGGAGAGACTGATGGATGGGCTGAGTGTGCCCCTCCCCATGCCTTGGTGGCTAACTATTTCTCTGGTAGTGCAATGCATATTGCGTAGGCCTGTAGCCTGTGTGTGAGTGTGCTGTGTATGCCAACGGTGGTGTTAGTGCAGCCATTGACCCAGTGTATCCTTTGTCTCTTCCCCCCTTCCTTGTTTTGTCATCCTGTCCTTATGTGCATTAGCATCATCCGGCAGAAGAGCAAAGGCACCAGTGATGGAGGGAGCTGCATCCCACAGGACCCAGGAGGCAGAGTCCACCAACGCTGAGGGCACCAGTGGGAAGGAGGGCAAGGGAGCACCATGGCAGAGACTGGAGGGGACAGTTCTGACACAGATACCTCCTCCGATGGAAGCTCCCTGGTGGTGGCGGACACTTCTGTGACCACCCCAGCTACAGGTACAGCCGCCACTCCCCGTACCAGCACCGCCCTCCCAGCAGCCCCTCATTGAGGTGCCCCTGCCCGCTCACCCGGGAGGGTGGGCATCTCTTTCGCCCCAGGCACCTCAGACCCTTCCCCAGTTAGCCCTGCTGCCCAGACTGAGGAGGCTATTGACCTCCTGAGATCCATCTCTGTAGGGCAGTCAACCATTGTGAATGCCATCCTGGGGCTGGAAGTCCAGATGCAACAATCTTATGCATTCCTGGAGGGCATTCACACTGGATTGGTGGCCCAACATAGATCATTCAGGCTCTGGCCTCCTCTCTGACGGCAGCCATTGTCCCTGTTTCTACCTTCCCGCCTCCAACTTCCACTGCCCAATCCCATTCCCCTGAATCCCAACCTATCCCAAGCATGCATACAGACGAGAATGCACACAAGACAACACCCAAGAGTGTCACAGACAAACACACTTCATCCCACAGGCACTCACACAAACACCATCCAGTTGCAGACAAACATCATCCACTATTTCCACTGTTTCCCCCTCCTCCCCTTCCACCACCTCCCTCCCAGCCACGTCTACACTCACACCTGCATGCAATACATCATCATCCCACTGCCAGCATCATCACCACACCAAGCAGAACACACACCTCACCGGCTGACACCTCCACAACAGCCATGCACACGTCCCCTGCGTCCTCTTCCACTGTGTCTGTCCCCCCTCCTAAAGTACACAAACGCAAGCACTCAGACAGCTAGCAGCCATCCACCTCACAACAGCATACAGGTCATGCACCTGCACCCAAAAGAAGCAGACAGACACCTCCAACAACCACTCCCTCATCCTCCACTCCCATTCTTTCTCCCTCTTCCCACCCCAATGTCTCTAAAACACTATTCCTATCCACCATTGACCTCTTCTCTACCCCTCCCCCCATCCTTCACATATGGGCAGGGTATCACAAACCCAGCCAAGCACCTCAGCCACACAGTCCATGGGCCCAGTCCTAACCGCACCCCCTCATGGTGAAAAGGGATCCAGGCCACATGTACTGAAGGGGAAGGAGCCTGCACCAGCCTGCCTAAAGGGGAGGGAGACTGCCCCAGCCGGCAAGAAGGGCAAGGAGCCTACACCTGCCACCCAAAAGGCCAAGGAGTCTGCCTCAACAGGCAGGAAGAGCAAGGAGCCTGCACCAGCAGGCAGGAAGGGCAAGGAGTCTGGACCAGGATCTGTGACTGAGCCCCAACCACCAACCATGGTTGTGCACCCATCCGAGGGTGCAGGGGATGGGCAGGAGCCTCCCCCCAACCAGCAGCACCACCACTGTGCAGCCATCCGAGGTTGCAGGGGATGGGCAGGAGCTTCCCCCCACCAGCGCACCACCACTGTGCAGCTGTCCGAGGTTGCAGGGGATGGGCAGGAGCCTCCCCCCACCAGCAGCACCACCACTGTGCAGCCGTCCAAGGTTGCCGGGGATGGACACTTGCCTTCCCCCACCAGCAGCACCACCACTGTGCAGCCGTCTGAGGCTGCAGGGGATGGGCAGGAGCCTTCCCCCACCAGCGGCACCACCACTGTGCAGCCGTCACCACCAGCTTGTAATCCTGCCTCCACGGGTTGCTGTGCGGCCTGTCTACTCCAGAACCAGTGGGTGGACACCCACCCAAGAGACTGTGACCTTGTACTCCCCAGGATCAAGCACAGGGCACGTTGCCCCCCCCCAGAACCAGTGGGTAAAACACCCACCTGATAGACTGTGGCACATCACTCCCCAGGATCAAGAACGGGGCACATTGCCTCCTCCAGAACCAGTGGGTAAGACACTCACCTAAGAGACTGTGGCCTATAACTCCCCAGGACCAGGCACAGGGCATGTTGCCCCCTCCAGAACCAGTGGTCTTGTTACATCTCCCAGCTGAGGTGGCCCCCCTGTCCCCTGTTCCCCAGAGGTGCCTGCCTATTTACCAACTGATGCCCCTGCAGTCTTCTCTCCATGTTGAAGCAGGTGACATGTGTGACTTTGGACTTTGGCCTGTGGCCATGTGACCCACGCAAATTGAGGACTGGGCTGTGTCCCTTATTCTGTAAATATGTATATATCTATTACCTTGCCTAACTTATTATTTCTACTGTCTTGATCTTATTACAAACACTTTTGCGAAATCATTTTGTCCTTGCAGTATTCATCTAAGTTAAGGGGTCATATTGTCTTTTTAATGCATCTGGTTGTGTGTATGGTGTGTGTGTGGGGTGTGTGTTGTGCGTGTGTGTGTGTCACTCTCTTTTTCCTCCCCCTTCCCTTGTGTGCTAGGCAGCTGTACTCACCGTCGTTGTCTTCGTCGGCGTTGGTGTTCGTGGTGGAGCAGAACGTTGAATATCGCAGGAAAAACATGCAGTTCTGGTTCCATGGTGGCATGGTTCTTACCTGTGCCTCCAATAGTGAGTCTTTTGACTTCTGAGCTCAGTTTCCGCCAGGCTTTTGATGTTGTTGGTACCACCCCAGAAAAGGTGGCGGATTACAGGATCTTATTATGTTGGATAGAACATTGACTTTCGCCTGGCTGTAGGCGGCTACCACCGTGGTGCCTGTTGTTTCCGCCCTGGCGGTCAGTGTGGTACATTGGCTGTCTTTGGAGATCTTTCCGTCATGGTCATAATTTGCCAGTAGTTACCGCCAGCCTGTTGGCGATATTACCGTCACTTTATCACCGACCGCCTGAGTCGTAATTAGGACCTTAGTCTCCTTGCTGTGGTTGCTTCCATAACTATTATGGATCTCTAAATACTCTGAAGTCTGTTGATTTGTTAGCTGTGAGACCCAGGAGACTGTAATACACTCAGCTGAAACTTCTATAAGCCAAGAGGCAGTCTGCTTCCCACTGTGCCTGGCTGTGTGCAGAGTGAGTGTAGGAGTTACTTTCATCCATCATGAAGGTCGTACACTGGAACATGGACTTAAGGCCAACAGCCTATATATTTCTTCCTGATTAAAAGGATACAAAGTTCGGACACCACCTTATGTCAATCCTTTTTGTAATATCTGAAGACAGATGACAATACTAGCAATAAAAACAAAAAGATCATTCACCTGTTGGAAAGCAAACACACTTACCTGTCTTTGCAAGTACTTCATCCTAATATGAGCTTTTTTTAAATTCATGTGCACGATCTTCATTGCAAGCCTCTGTGTAGTATGACAACCATGGATAATATTTTTGAAGTAAAATCTTAGGACAACCTCTACTGGTCCAATTGCACCTTGTCCTAGTTTAAAGCTGTAAAACTGTGTGAAACAAAATTTTATTTTTATACATATTTACATGAAGTAAAGTGGAACATCCGCAACTGTACATCTCAGTACTATCATAGATATGTACATAAAGACTTTTCTGGTAAGTTTACGACATTTTCCTTTATATTATATAGACTGTGTTTCCCAACTGTATCGCAGATCATACATCTATGACCAATGTATACAATTTTTGCAATAAACTCAAGTCTTCTGGAAGGATTTTCAGTTTTCACATCTTGCCTGGGGGCTAGACTCCAAGTCGAGATACTGACCAATAATTTAGGGGTTCTTTTCCTTGCCACACTGGATTCCCCTGGATGACACTGATGCAAAATGATGGGCCTCATTATGACTTTGGAGGTCTGACGGTAAGAATGGCGGCGTGGTGGTCACCAAAAGACCACCATGTTGGCGGTGAGCTGACCGCCATATCAACTCACACAGTGAAGTCTGCCAAAAAACAGTCAAATTCTGAAACCGCCAGGACACTAGACGATGAAAAAGAGGCGATTCCAGCACCAGCACCACCAGACAGACAAAAAACCTCTGATCATATTATGATCCACAAATCACAAGAGGGGTTCTTCCATGGTGGAAAACTGTTGGCAATGTGAATGGCGGCAGTCTGAACTCACATGAGCCAGAACAGCACACCCATTGGATAGATTGAATACCCAACACCTGACACACTTCCACACACCAGACATACCTACACACTGTACTATGTAGGACACCCCTATAAAACCCACAGTCCTTTGCAACCAGAACACCACACGCAGCCAGAGACAAACAAACATTGAAACATATAGCAAAATAAACAATAGACACCTCTACACATTTTACTTAGCACTCATGCCGCATGTGCACAACATGCACAACACACATTTTAGTATCCCACACAATACACAACAACCGTTACCCACTCATATCACAGCACCCACACCTCATCACTAAAAATATTTTCCCAGTTTTACACTACCTCACCATCTATTCCACTGTCGCGTGGGCTCTCATTATCCTAAATGAGACTACTGGATTTCTAGGCAGCAGGATCGATAACGTTGTGGGGGACTGAGTCTGGCCCACGTGTAAAGAACTCTGTCACCCTAAATCCGGTTTTTGCTCCGGCTAACTAGCAGTGCCTCATTTCTCCCATGAGGAAGGAATGATTTGGCAGCCGAGCGCATGACATCTTTGGAACTTCTCAGGGAAGTCGTGGTCACTCAGATCCACACCAACTCTCTTATTTCCAATATGATCTCATATACAAATGACAAAGACAGTATAAGTTTTATATAATATTTTAATAAAATGTCTGTATTTTAGATATTAAGGCGTGAGCCGCAATAACCAGAACGATACAACACAGTAGGATTGAAATAGTCACCAGGAGAGTAAAACATAAGAACAAAGCTATCATATTGTCTAACAGTTTCTACTCTCCCTCTGCTTGTTCTATTTAGAGCACAGCATGTTAAGCTTCTAGCTTGCCTGTCAGAATCACTGTGGAGACATCAGCCCTCATACCTGAGCAAAGACCTGTGATCTTGGCTCAGCATCTGCAACGAGGCAGTCAGCGTCTAGTTGTGGTTCCCTGGTCGGAATCTCCCTCTTGCGTGTATTGGGACAAGGAAGTGATTTTATAACTAACATGTCATCGTGATCACAAAATGTCCCTACGCAGGAATGCCAAGTCTAAACTCCTACCACGTCTATCAGCAATGTACCAGACTGTATCCTTGACTGAAGCACAGAGTAAATATGTTATGGAGAACTCCAGTGCTGAAGTAGGCAAAACAGTGTGATATGAATAAAAAAACAACACCGTAGAACTGGCTAGTTGAAAAATAACAGTACGAAGCCTAACAAAAAGCATGTAGAGCAAAGTGCACAGAGGCTCTAAGCTATCAGCATATGAATAAAATATATTCAGGGCAAAGTGCACAAAGGCCTAAAGCCTGAAGCTAAAGCACAATGAATACGTAAAAACTGACCACACTACACCCTCCCCTTGTCGGTAGCAAGTGGTTCCAATAATATAAAAGGATGCCCCAAATATAAACAATATATAAAATCAATTATTTCGACAAGGTGAGAAGACAACAAAGTCATAAATTTAGGAAACATGTGACCATAAAGCCAAATTCAATATAGTGTCAATTTCGTAGGAGAGAAAAAATCCAATCGTCAGACAGAAGCAACAGAACGCACGAGTTCCTTTACTTCGATATATGTCGATATCGGAAGATCCACGCCACAAAGTACCATGGAGCAGGTGTGATCCAAAGCCCCAAAACCATTCAGGGCGGCACCCCGTGCAGGGCCTATGAAAGAGACAATACCATCTTCCTCCAGGAAGGGAATCTCATAAACCGCCTCACGAAGCAAGCGCATCCGTAGTGCACAAGTCTGGGAATGAGCCCTAATCGGGAACATCAATTGATCAGTATTGACCATTGGAGGGCGCTACAGTGAAAGACAGAGAGCCAGTGCACGTTCAAATGAGCACCAAAGGCATCGAAACACAGGTTGCACACAATCCAAAACCGGTCTGAATGACAGAGACCAGTCACACTCCAAATGTCCCAGGAGTGTTGCTCCAAAATGCTGCATCATGCGTTCACGACACAGCTGCGCTGACGGGAGCAGCAATACAGGGTCTCGTCGTGATGGGACAGTCATTGTGAAAAAATAGCAACAACAGCAAGACTCCAGCCAATAAAGCCAAAGTAATCGGGAAACCCCCAAAAATGCTTCCGAAAATAGAATGTATAGCCGAAGGTATCAAACCGAATATGGAAGAGAAGGTGTGAGTAAAACCAACACCAACGGCTTTCAAAAAATGTGCAATACCAGCAGTGCTGGATGCATTAAATATACGTCCCACAAGTTCACCGAAGTGACTTGGAAAGTTAGTATTCAAAAGGGACCGCCGATGACCTTGCCACTTGAAGTGCGTAGGTCTCACTGTCAGATGTAAGGGCCACATGCTTTTGAAACAATAAAGCTTTTAGCCGACTCAACTTGTCGAAATCAACCTTGGAAGTAGCAATGTGAGGCCAGATGTCCGCTACCTCCCTAATTTGAGTGGGGGGAAACAACACATACCTGCAGCACGTAACGGCCTTGTTGACAACGACGATGTAAACTATTCCGGCACGCATGCCACAGCAGCGTTCGCCGTTAAGAACAATGTAACTGCCGTTAGAAAGCACCTGGAAAGTGTTTTTAATAACCGGGACTGGAACTCCATTCAGATAACAAGCTAAGTTAGCAATCGAAGCGTTACACGCCCCGTGCAAGGACAGCTGTTTACAAACCATTGAATGGCTGACAGAAGCTTCGCATTCGCTGCCGCTAAGAAAAACCTCCCTCAAACCATTAACACATCTGTACTGAAAGGGAAGCTCCCACACCTCGTGCATGTGACTGTCTCCCACTAGTTCATATCTACCCACCGGAATGTGCTTCAAACAAGAAGTAAATTGCAGAGTGGAGATAGGCAAATTAATAACCACATGAATCAACCACTCAGCTGACGGAATCTCAGCTACCGTGAAAGGCAGTTTCTCTAATTTCTCAATATTCAACATAACATATGTCGCTTCCTTTTTAGCCATCAGTTGTTGCTGACGAGTCAAATTAAAAGAGATAAAGATCTCTGTGGCACGAACGTGCTGCCATGGAACGCGACCCGCCTTCAAGGTCTGAAGAGTCCAACCCAGCTGCATGATGGACCGCGTATGACTCTGCCCATGATATAAAGAAGACATGTCCGATTTAATAATGTCAATGGCAGAGGAAACAATGCTGTCAATCGTGTAAATACGGTCAGAAAGGGTATGCATGCCATTATCAACAACAGACAAAGTCAGCATCAGGTTTTCCTGATCAATCTGCCTCAACCGGGCTGCAGCCTCTTGTTGTGAAAGCTTCCAAATCTCATTATAAACTTCGTATAAGAACCTTTTCTTCTGTGGTACTTTGGGACCCGACAAAAAATCTTGTAAATCAGTGTCATTAGACAGTAACGTGAGATGTGACTTAACTGCATCCAGCGTGGATGACTTCAACCATTGCTGACAAAGCTTCCCCACACTGTATGTAGTTATAATATCAGCATGTTCTGGTGAAACGTAACGAGGGTCTGCCCTACTAGTCCTGAACCCCCCTGAAGAGGTGACAAAACGTTGATGACACACATTAGTGTCTACAGGCCATAATAACCACCCGCCTGGATGTAACAATGAAATGTTAAACGTACCATTCTGGACCCAATGTGTAAATTCACTAAAAGTAGCATTCACATAGTGCTGCCAATTTTTTAATTTAGAAGGGACAGGTATACTAGGCAAAGTCAACTCCCTAATTGTCGCTAAGCCCAAACAGCTAGTCTGTTGTACTGTGTCATTGAGGAAAATCATCTGCACAGGGATAATACATGCTCTAAATAACGTGTCCCTGCCTTGCATTTGCCAATTTTTCGAACCCCAAACACTTTTCAAGTCAACAGTTTTAAACCAGTATTCATACCCCTCAACCGAAAGTTTAGATACAAACAAATTTGAATACAGTAATTTAGTATCGGTCAACAACATTTGCTTATTAGTATACGGGGCAACTTTAAAATAGTAAGACTTAGCATGTCGTTGATCATGCCCAGAAAAATATGCAAATTTATCATAATACGTTTTTGAACTCCCTTGTGGAGGAGTCGAGCAATGTTCCCATTGCACATAATTAAATATGGACTTAGGGCTACTAGCTTTATGAATAAAGTGGTGTCCATAATAGTTGTAGCAAAACATGTCACCATGATTATCTCTAAATTGGTAAGCATCTTCATCGTCATAGACAGTATAATATTGCAAATCTGTTAGCATAGAATCTACTGTCTTCAAATCCCAATCATCAGAAACAATGCCAGGTATAACAATATCATTCATTGATAACTTGAGGACATACGGTATTTGAATCAATTCAGTGGGACCATATATATCAAACATTATTTTATCCCACACAATCCCATCCGGAATTGGTATTGCAGAAATGTTTACAGTGGACAAATCTCTTCGAACCATATGAGACGAAAAATGCGGTTTTAACACAGTCTCCACGTGCTCAATGTCAGATCGATCAGGAAGAAAATGACCATGTATTATCAGAAAAAAAGTAACCACAAATCCCAACCATAATAAAAGAGTCAACACGGCCAAAAACAGCCACAAATAGTTCCAAGGAAAAATAAAATATGTGTGTTTAAGCCAACCCAGCATCCGTCGTGGACCGTGGACAGAAGACATCGAGGACGAGGAGCCGGACACATCATTATCAGCGTCGTTGAAGCAGCCAGAGGCAGTTCTAGCAAAAGGTGCAACTGTGAACAAAGAAGCAGATGGAGGCTCTCAACTTGGCACGCTATAAACCACATGTTCAGAAACATCAGTAGAAGGTACAGCAAGTTGATCAAAGGATTCCATATTAATCGTCGTCGGTGGAACAAGCGCAAGATCATCATCCACCCTCCCCAAGCTCGGAGAGGAAACAGTGTCGGTGAAAATCACCTGCAGCGGGACTTCTTCCCCAGTAGTGAGAGGGATTCCGGAACTACTGGGTGTCCCTCTTGGTCTGCTGTGCAGAATCGGCCACATGTTGTAACTTGACATTATCAATGGAAACAAAGCGATTTCCTTTGGCCCCTCGCAGCGGCGGTAAAATCACAGTTCTCGTGCCACTTACCCCCAACACAGGGACAGGTGCTCGATAAGAAGGACCAAATTCTTTTTTAACTGCGACCTTTTCACGCACTAGATCCCCAATCCTGGGTATCCAACCAGTAGGTGTTACTGGCTCATCCTTAATTCCTGAGGAGGCAGCACTGGCAGAAGAGTTATCTTCACGGAATTGTTGTAAATCCTGCAAAACAGTGACACGATCATTTATGTCAAAGGGCGTATCTGCCGCCTCCACACCAGGACCATCTAGATCAGAAACATACATTTGTGTTTCAAACAGGCACTCATATGAAGTACGACCCCCCAGTGACCTTCTAGGCAAGTTATTAAGTGCTCTCTGTACTCCATATAGGTGGGCTAGCCAACCACGACCCGTATCTATAACCCTGGCCGTTAAGGACTGCTTTAAATCACGATTTAAACGCTCCACAACAGAATTTCCCTCGGGATGAAATGGAGACGAGAATTGGAGTTGGACCCCCAACAAAGCCATGGTGTCCCTGAATGCCTTAGAGGCAAAAGCAGGGCCCTGGTCCAAATGAAAAGCCGCAACTGCAAATGTATCGACAAAGATGCGCAAATCTTTAATAACAGTTCGAGCGTCAGCCGAGCGTTGTGGCCATACCCACACAAATCTGGAGCACGAATCAACAGCAACCAATATATATTTGTATGCAAATGGTGTCAGTGGACCACAATGATCCAAGTACACACACTGTAATGGTTTATTTGAAATCAGAAGGGGCGTCTGCTGTGGGCGTCTAGCCGACGACGCTTTAATTTGTTGACAAACGTCACAACAAAGGACATATTGCTTTGTCTCTTTATAGAGACCAGGCCACCAGTAACGAGCCTGTAAAAGTGAAATCGTGGCAGCCACCCCAGCATGTGCAGAAGCCACCCCCTCATGTGCTGCAGAAATTAATCGAGGTCTCTCAATTTTATTGGGAATTTCACGTACACCAATGCCTGGAATTGTAACAGTAGCATTCAGCGCACCATTCAAGCAGTAACTATATTTAGAAGGAAATCCTTTAGGAAAGGGCGTGCCATCAGCCGTAGCCTTTATGGCAGCCGAAATTTCTGTGTCTCGTTTGGAACTCGAACGAGTCACTGCGGCCACAGAGGCGACAGCCACCGCCGATTTCGCGGCTTCATCAGCCAAAGTATTCCCAGCAACGTGTATTCCAACGCGCTGGTGTCCAAGTGTATGCACAACATGGACGTTAGGAAGCGTTTCTTTCAGATCCGCAACCTTACCCCACAACATTTTATGTTTAATGGTGTTGCCTTTAGAATCTCTGAACCCATTCATCTTCCAATAGTGTAGATATCCGTTGAAAGACTGTACACAGTAGTAGGAGTCACAGACCAGCAGGGTTAAAATCGCCGGATCCGCGTGCTCCAACGCTAACAATAGAGCTTTGAGCTCAGCCAGCTGTGCCGTGCAATCTCCCAAGGTTTTAGTATAAGTATGTCGGGGGCAGAACACTTCCCCCTCCATAGTGCCGCTCACCACCGCACATGCAGCAGAATACTGTTGTTTAGTCCCAACCGCTGGTTGCGCAGAGCCATCGGTATACATGACCACCTGATATTGGTCAATAGGCAACGTACCAGCAGGAACAAGGTATTCCATCTCATATTGAAGAAATTCTTGAGTCTGCAGTTTAGGGTCAAATACGTAATTTACATCAGTGGCTGTCAAAGACATAGCCCATTGTATCCATCGCGGGTGCAAACCTTTCGAATTTGGAACACTCGCTTTTGTAACTGCCTCTAAGGCCGGAATCGGGGAAACGACAATGATGCTTTGGACCTGGGCAAGCGGTCTTTCTTTAATAACAGCCATCTGAACTGCAGTGAGTATTTTCTCAGTCTGTGCAAATCGTTGTTCTGCAGCAGAATATAAGTGAGACTTGTATGCAATCGGGACTGTCTCCCCCTCATTAAAGGTGACATACGTAAACCCAACAGCCCCTGATGACTAAATATGTCTTATTGTCCCGTGTGTGTAAGTGTTTAACTGCTAAGAGATCATTCTGTAACTCTCGTAGTATGTGTGTATGTTCAATCGTCCAAAATTTACTAGAAAAATTCGGGCGAATCAACTCGTATAAGGGTTTTATACGCGTCGCATAATCAGGAATGTAAGTTCTGCCAAAATTCAGAAACCCCAACAATGACTGGAGCTTCCGAACCGTATTAGGAGGCTGCAATAAAGCACATTTCTCCAAAAAATGTGGCGCCAAGCTCTTGCCCTCACTCGACAACTCATATCCCAGGAAAATTACGCTGAGGAAGGCAATCTTTGATTTCTTAAAATTAAACTTATAGCCAATATCAGCAAACCCCACAACAATGCGCGATACACGCCTTAGATGTTGCAGAATCTCATCGTCTGTCAGATATATGTCATCAACATATGATAACGCTTCAGGGTCGAACTCATGCAGCATTTCAGTTACACGAGCCGAAAACAGTCCTGGGCTATTCTTATACCCCTGAGGCAAACGACAATTTTTTTTCTGAGAGCCAAACGCACTGAAACTGGTATTGTCCCGAGTTTCGGGCGCTATATTCTGGCAGAAAAATCCATTCAAGATATCTAATGTTGTCTTGTACTTCTTACGTACGATATTATTCATAAGCGCTGCGCTATGTGAATTCTGTATTGCATATGTGCGTGTATGACTATTCAAATGTCGGTAATCCACCACTATCCTATATGAATGGTCCGGTTTAGCAACCGGAAATAAGGGATTATTCATCGGCGAGACACAGGGCTCAATTACACCCTGGTACTCCAATTGTGTAAGAATTTTCCTAACCGATGCCCTTGCTTCAAATTTGATAGGATTCTGCGGTTGTGGCTGAGGTTCGCCCTTTATCGGAATTATATGATAAGGTGATTGTCTATCCCACCCCACGTTATTTCTATACAGAGCGGGAGCCTGTGCTAGAGCCCATGATTTACTATAGGACTCCGCTAGTTCTCTCGGAACAAGTGGTGAGAAGGAAGGTGTAATAACCTCCTCCCCAACCGGACAGTCGCAAACAAAGTCAGGTGGCCAATCCTGTTCGGCCAGCAGAACATCATATGATTTTACCACATGGTCCCAAAAAATGGCGTTTATAATACGGTCAATGTCCCCTTCCAATCGCAGAGTCACTTCATATACTCTATCAGGATCAGAGACTCGCATATCCGCCGTCTCAACTTGTATGAAGTCATCAGTTGCTTTCACCTCCAGATGCTCTAGAGGACTCCGGCGAACTATTGTGACCTCTGCCGTGCTGTCTAACAGTGCTAACGCCCATGTCTTGTTCGTCAAGGGAACTCTCTTCTTGAGCGGCATGTCTAACTGAGACTGCTGCCACTTTCTTCTTTTTAAATTGCTGTTTTTGTTGCAGCGGTTTCTCTTCTTGTTTAATAGAAACCTCCGCCGAGCGTTGTGAATCCTGTCTCGGTTTCACGTACTCCGTCCTCCGCTCTGACCGCCCACCTCTCTCACTTCTCTTTTCCGAGGAGTCCTGAAAGGAACGAGATTGGCGTGTATCAGCATATTGATATCTATCAGGCGTCTTCAAAGTATCCCTATTCCTGAGATTATACTTATTCTGTGAGGTCTCCGATTGCGGAGACTGCCCACCATCTTTTTAAGGTGTTTGCTGTTTCTTTTCCCAGCGCTTTTTCGAACCCTCAGGTTGTTGCTGTTTAGCATTATCTTTATTATTCTTACCCTGTAACTGGTGTTTCTGTGGTCTAGCACCTAGGCTATCTCGACCAATACTAGAATACGTTTCCGCTATTATTCTCGGAAGTTCCCGCTCCTGATTAAGCAGCGGAACATCCTGAAGACGCAGTCGCACTGCTAGTGCTACCGCCTCTCCCTTGAGATTACTCAAAATAATAGAAGAAACTGTGGCAAAATTGCCCAGCAACTGCATGCCCAAATCTAAGGCAGGGGCAGCCCCATATTCATCTTGAATTTGTTTAAGCACGTCCGGTAAATTAGCTAATGTCGGTGTACCGTGTGCCGTAGTGTAGAGCGCGGCAAACACCGTGCCCCAGGTACTACAAAGGTACACCGGAGGAACCATCCCATACGGCAAACTCATCGTCAAAATTCTATGTTTATCCTGAGGTCCCGTATGGGGAAATACTGCTTCCAGCGTATTAATTTTTTGCGCCAGCCAAAACGGAGTCTCCTCTCGTTTAGCCGGTACTTTACCCATAACTGAGTGTACAGTGGCCGGATTAATACCCGGAACCACTGCCTGTGGGTGCACTGGAGCAGCACGCGCTGCATTCGTATTTAGTGTCTGCATGACAAACTGAACTAATCGTCTATATGTAGCCGTTAAGTCTGTATATAAACGACGAACTTCAACCACTGCCAATTGAGCAACCGCAGGATGAGGTGTGTATGTAGCCAATAAAGGCCAGGTAGGACCATCATTACTCAGCGGACCTAACCTAACTTGTGCTACTGTGTGTGGGAGGGCGCCATCAAGCCAATTATGGTGTTCTTGATAAGATAGAGGTATTTCTAAATAAGCGTAAGCCCTGTATTGTCCAGGGACATTCGCAACAGTGTATTCGTGAAAAGTATTTGTACCCCCATCCACTGCTGGAAATCCGACCCAAGAATAAAAAAGTTCAGTTCTATAGGCTGCATGGGCGTCCACCACAAAAGTGACTGGACCCCCCTGGACCGTCAGTCCATGTGCCAACAGATGTCCTGTGAGCGGGTGACGCATATTGATTGCTATATTCACTACATTAGGATTCGCCATTTATAAAAAATAGCTCCAGGTCAGAGAAGGCACACCAATATCGGGGTTTTCCTTTCAAAGTTCAAGCTTGAACAACCAACCACTAAGCAATAGGAAGCACCTATCCCGTGGCGGCGGAAACCCTCAGCCCCACGGACGTCTCCGTATAGGGAACCGAGGAGTCAAAATATATATGAGACCAAGAGAGTCAGTCGGACATAAACATTAAAGCCAGACCAAACGTTGGCGGCGCCATGTCGCGTGGGCTCTCATTATCCTAAATGAGACTACTGGATTTCTAGGCAGAAGGATCGATAACGGTGTGGGGGACTGAGTCTGGCCCACGTGTAAAGAACTCTGTCACCCTAAATCCGGTTTTTGCTCTGGCTAACTAGCAGTGCCTCATTTCTCCCATGAGGAAGGAATGATTTGGCAGCCGAGCGCATGACATCTTTGGAACTTCTCAGGGAAGTCGTGGTCACTCAGATCCAAACCAACTCTCTTATTTCCAATATGATCTCATATACAAATGACAAAGACAGTATAAGTTTTATATAATATTTTAATAAAACGACTGTATTTTAGATATTAAGGCGTGAGCCGCAATAACCAGAACGATACAACACAGTAGGATTGAAATAGTCACCAGGAGAGTAAAACATAAGAACAAAGCTATCATATTGTCTAACAGTTTCTACTCTCCCTCTGCTTGTTCTATTTAGAGCACAGCATGTTAAGCTTCTAGCTTGCCTGTCAGAATCACTGTGGAGACATCAGCCCTCATACCTGAGCAAAGACCTGTGATCTTGGTTCAGCATCTGCAACGAGGCAGTCAGCGTCTAGTTGTGGTTCCCTGGTCGGAATCTCCCTCTTGCGTGTATTGGGACAAGGAAGGGATTTTATAACTAACATGTCATCGTGATCACAAAATGTCCCTACGCAGGAATGCCAAGTCTAAACTCCTACCACGTCTATCGGCAATGTACCAGACTGTATCCTTGACTGAAGCACAGAGTAAATATGTTATGGAGAACTCCAGTGCTGAAGTAGGCAAAACAGTGTGATATGAATAAAAAAACAACACAGTAGAACTGGCTAGTTAAAAAATAACAGTACGAAGCCTAACAAAAAGCATGTAGAGCAAAGTGCACAGAGGCTCTAAGCTATCAGCATATGAATAAAATATATTCAGGGCAAAGTGCACAAAGGCCTAAAGCCTGAAGCTAAAGCGCAATGAATACGTAAAAACTGACCACACTACACCACCACTACCATGTCCCCACAAAAACATCCATGTTTCACTGATGATGAGTTGAGAGTCATGGTGGACGGAGTTATCAGAGTAGAGCCATACCTTTTTGGAGCACAGGTCCAGAAAACATCAATAGCCAGGAAAAGGGAGTTGCGGAAAAGGATAGTCTGCAGGGTGAATTCTGTACGTAGTTAGTCATGCACAAGGGACAACATTAGGAAGAGGTGGAATGACCTCAGGGGGAAGGTATGTTCTATGGCTGCCAGACACCAGCTGGCAGTCCTCAAGACTGGGCGGTGGACCCCCACCTCCTCCCCCTACTTTCACATCATGGGAGGAGAAGGTCTTGGACATTGTGCATCCTGAGGGCTTGACAGGAATACCTGGGGGATGTACTCTGGTAAGTCACTAAACAAAAACTGTCACCAAACTGCACTGTTCTGCATGCTCACTGATCACATTTGGCCACCTTAACATCCAACAAACTCACCAACCCTGTGTCCAACTGTCCAAATCCCCTCTCTGGCATCCCACCTGTCAACTAAACTCACCTGGGGCCACACTGTCTGTGTATGGCATGGGTAGTACAGGGACTGACAGCACTACAACTATTAGCAGGCACTGATCCACCTGTAAGAAAACAAGAACAGTGTACCACATTTTGAAATGTCTTGCATGTCAAACTAGCAATCAGTGTAACCCCTCCTGAATACACCACTGTTTAGCAGTCCATGTAAATGACAGCAATGCTATGGCCCATTACCCGTACTATTACAAGCGAAACATAGCTACAGCTGTGTCCACTCCCAAACTGGCCTTACAGAAAAGCTTTCTAACAATGTCATATGCTCGCCAGGGGGGAAAACTATATGGCAAACTGGATGTACTTGCAGTACATCCATATGGAGGTCCAGGTCAAATGATAACTCCCATGCTATTTCCCAGCTCTGTCGCCATTGTGCATTGTCCAGCTGTTAGTAGTCAATGATGCCATGCACCTTACTAAGAGAGAATTGTACAATGTCATGACTTTACTCAGACAAGGTATGAGGGTATCAGCAGTCATCTCAACACAAACATACTCCAAAAGCTTAAAGCATGCTGTATGCAATAGCAAATCTCAGTGTCTCTCATTGCTCAAACCCAGATTTTAGAAGCAGCTGTCATTGTCATATGAGGTGATCATGTAAAAGCAGTGTGCATGTCACATAGCATGTCTAGTTGTAAAACTTAAACATCACTTGTTGCATCACTTACAACAATGGTGTGTTACACTTCTCCTACAGGTAACCTTTCGATTCTCAACATGGAGAGGACACCAGACACTGACACTACCCTTCTGGATCAAGGCCTCAGTGAGGAAAACACCCCTGGATGTTTGGACACTAAGGATAAAGGTGGCTCGTCAGGGACACCTGGTCAGTCAACAACTGTCAGCCTCACTCTGCCCCCATCAACTCCTCCTATCCCTGCTGCATCCACATCACAGGCAACCATTTTCCCCCCCAACCTGTGTCCCAAGGAAAATGTCTTCCATTGTGGGCCCCCCCAGTACTGGTGCCTGAGTCTCCTGTTGTCACCCCTGACAGTGATGGTCCTGCCACCAGTGGGAGTGGGGACACTGTGCCAGGGGCACAGGTACATGGGGGTAGGGTGCATGGGAGGGATGGTGTGGGTCAGAGGATGGGGACTCCAAGGGACACAACTGACCAGGACACTATCTCCCAAGTCTTGGGAGCCTACCATCATTCACAAGGCGTGATGGGTCAGGTGCTGACCACGATGGGGGAGATCAGACACCTGCAGAAGGGCAACCACCAGGAAGCTATGCAGTAGTGACAGGCCTAAAATGCCACCCTGGCGTCCATTGCTGGGGTGCTGATGAACATGAATACCACCCTGAATGGGTTTTGTGCCCAATGTCAGGCCCCTTACAGTAGCAATGAAATATCAGGCCCTTCTATATCTGTGGCTGCTAGTGAAATGGAACCCTGCCAGGTGAAGAGAATGCCTCAGACACCCCACCCTTTGCAGCAGAGGGACCCCTTCCCCCGCAAACGTTGACATCCACTCAGAAATTCAATAGGAGCAGATGACAAAACCAAACCCACTGCCAGGAAATGAACTTCTACTGATTGGTTCCCCTTACCAAAATGTTCCTCTGGTCAGGGTCATTACAAATGTACTGTATAACCACAATACATATTGCATTGACGGTGTATTATATACCTGACACAAATCACTTGTATTGCACATTCCCACATATTTATTTGGAGAATGTCAATTACCACATAGAGAATTACTTCTGTTAACTTCAATGTTTCAGCATAGATGTCATACACTACCAACACACAGATTTCTGAAATTAGGGACATGTCAGTCTTTCACTAACCCAGAAGGCAAATAGATTGCTTCAATGTATCATCGGCTAAAGCCTTACCACATACCCATATCATAGCTCCAAAATGAACATACCCCATGAAACAGGCAGAGGTTAGTACTTAGGTCCCCAGCCTCGGAACCTTCCACTTACCATGTTCAGGTATCTGTAGGCTTGCCACTCACCTATGTCAGTCTTCAGACATATGCACATAGGTCTGCACAGTGGAAACACATTGACAGCTATGTACAAGTTAGTTCATATACAACGCAAACCATTATGACGTAAGATGGTCTGGATACCACATTATGAAATGTGTCAGACACATATGAACACACACATAACACCATTGGCCCCACCCCCAATACCAAACAGGTCTTTAGTGTTGAAAATGACGCTACCATCCCACTGTCCTGACAGTCTGGTCATAGAACTCACACACCACAAATCTCATGCCAGACAGTATCAGGTTTAATCCATGTTCACTTCACATGTCGGTCTGCAAATCCCATCTGCCTGTGACACTGTCTAATATTGCCAAATGAGGATGATGCAAACAGTTAATCTGCAATCTGTAGTTGATAAACATAAGGTATAGCCCACATTTATTAGTGAACATTGCACTGCCAAATGAAATGTGACTTTGATTGTGCAATTTGAAAACATTAGACTATGTACATAACTGTTCTGCCCACAACTCCAAGTAACAATCTGCATACATACCTAAATCATGGGCTTTGGAGTCACTTATCATCTATCAGAGGGTCATAATAAGAACCTTACCTGTACTCCACTGAATCACTTTTGTGAAATCACATCACATACCTTGTGTCTGTAGAAGTACTGATTGATGAGATCAGCCCTGATGTCTCTAGCTTCATCCACATCATGCTCATCCTTACTTGGCAAATCTTCATTTTCACCTACATGATCTTCTGGCTCCCCCTCATCTGGTATGAATGGTATCCGACGTCTCAGGGCAAGGTTGTGGAGCATGCAGCAGGCAACAATCATTTGACAAACCTTGTAGGGTGAGTTGAGGAGGGCTCCTCCAGACTTGTCAATGCTGAAAGATCTTGCCTTCAGGAGCACAAAAGTCCGCTCCACGACATGCCTTGTCCTTCCATGGGCCTCATTGAAGTGGACTTCCCCTGGCGTGGTTGGGTACCTCACTGGTGTCAATAACCAAGGACGGTTTGGGTAGCCAGAGCCCCCTATAAGTTATAGTTACACCATTCCAAACATTAATCTTGGACATCCACTTATATGGTAGTAGAAAAAAGGTACAGGCACACCTCCCATATATGACTTACCAACCAGCCAGGCCCTCTCTGTGTACTGTTGTGTCATCAGCAGTGGGATATTGCTGTTCCGCATGATGAAGGAATCATGGACTGACCCAGGATATTTTGCACAACTCTTTTCCTATATATCTGTTCATTAGCACTTGGGGGAACCAAGGCTACATGGGTGCCATCTATGGCTACAACCACATGTGGAATGTGTACCAAAGCATAAAAATCAGCATTCATGTGGGCCAAATACTCACGCTGGGGACATCTGATGTAGCTGTCCAGGTGTTTCAACAATGCAGACAGTACAGCCTTCAAATCCAGACTGAACATGGGCTGAGACATCCCTGCAGGTAGGGCCACTGTATTTTGAAAGGACCCAATTGCCAGGAAATGTAGCACTGAAATGACTTGGACAATGGGAGGTGTGCTATTGAGATTGCAAATGGCAGGCATCAGATCTGCCTCCAACTGACTTCAGAGATCCATGATTGTCTGCCTAGCCAGGCAGTATATTTGGATAACATGTCGCTCCTCCATGGTGAACAGATTTGTTAGTGGATAGTACACTGGAGTTTGTCTTGAACTTCTCATGCAAGGGTAACTATGTGGTACAACACCAGAATATATGTGAATGACTCAATTTATACAAGTATAATCACAGCAACATCACACATAAATCTACATTATGTCACATGAAATAGTGAAAAAGTTGTACTGAGAACATACCTAGAAAGCACTTTACTAATTACTATACACAGATCACCTAACCCCTTGAATGTTCTTTTAATGGAGAAACATGTCACTGACAGTAAAAGTGAAATCAACTTACTTAACATGGGAAACATATTTGGTAGACCTATGCTATGTTTAGATTGTCATTACTCTGCTGACAATACTGTATCATATACATAACTCAGAATACATAATTTTCACATCCTTTACATATTACATGCATATTGCTACATGTTTGCATTAAGTCAGCAGTTAACACATTATCATAAATACGAATTTTAGTAAATGATGCACCTTTCACATACATAACGTACATTTATGAGCCTTAAAATGGCAGCTGCCTGACCTACTGTACTGGACATCAGGAAGTGACCTAACTCTGCCGGCGGATGTCATCATGGTGGTTGGTGGCCATAACCGCTGTGGACATTGCCATTGGAAGACATTGCTGCCTTTGGTGGGCTTGGGCTAATGGTGATGTCTGCTAGTGGTGACGGTCCTGTATGTGGCGTACAGAACCACCATCTTCTGCTGAATCCTTACACTGCTGCCAGCAAGAACTCCACAACCCGCGTTGCTGCGTACGGCCTCTGGGAGCAATCATGCCACGTTCGACAGTTGATAGGGCTCTGCCTTCTCTCAGGAAGAGCTAGACAAGTTTGTCCTACCTCTGTATGAACAGCTCTATGGTGCACCAGAGGAACAGGTAAGTGTAATGCAATTCCAATGGTTAAAATGTAGAGTGCATTATGATGTAGATGAAATGTGCTGGAATGAAGGATTGAGGTAATATGTGTGGGTAGAAGGACATGTACACATGTACATAGAAATATTCTGAGCCCTGATATTTAGTAGGGAGTGTGTGATGTATGGACCCTGATCAACAAAAATACTTTACAACATTATAATTGATGAGGGTGTTTGAAATAGTTGTTTACTTATACCATTTTAAAGACAAGCTTGTGGTATCGTCATATGTTTCTAGCCAACACCTGCACTGGGTATCCATGTTGTATGCCTGACTCCACTTCACACATGGCCTGTCTGCAGATGGTCCTTTGGCAAAGAAGGGGATATTGGAGGAAGTGTATGTTTAGCTACTTGCACTAACTTTTGTTTTCACCCTACTTGTTTTGGTATGGTGCATGTGGACATGACTTTTTCCTCTTGTCTGTGTCATCCATGCAGGTAAACGCCCACCAGTAAAATGGGATCTGGCATGCCATTGCCAAGAAAGTGCGGACCTTGGGGGTCCACACTCGGCGAAGTACCCATTGTAGGAAGTGGTGCGAGGACCTGAGACTCTGGCCCTGGAAGACTGCAGAGGCCCAGCTGGGGATGACCTCCCAAGGAGGAAGGGGTGCCCATCGGACATTCACCCCCCCGAATGGCCTCCATATTGGCGGTGGCCTACCCTGAGTTGGATGGGCATTTGAGGGCACCACACCAGCCACAAGGGGGTAAGTACTGACTTTTTCATTGCGATGCCAGGGCAGTGTACGATGTGAAAGAATCTAAGCTGTGCCAATGCGGTAAGTGCAAAAGGTAAAAGGTCTACTAGGAACACAAAGCTGTACAATCCTCAACATTGATACACAGGTGTGCACATTCTATTATGTATAGGGATGTTTATTCATCTATGTTATCTGTACAATAGTATATGATGATGCACAAGTGACTGTGTCATATGTGTACTGCTATACTGCTTTACACACCCTGCTGGTAGTTCCTTGCCACCTACAGATCCATACTCCCAATATCCTGATGCTAAGTTGTCCAGGTCTTTGCCCTCTGTCCATTCCAATGCCCTTGCTCCATGACTATGTGCAACATAGAGTCTGACAAGTTTAAGACAGTCCTACTTTCCCTGAAGTTTCAGATGAGTCACAACTTCATGTGAGGCTGTGATGTCCATCCTACTTTTCACATGCCATACTTGCTAAACTTTCTCAGAGCTTTTAGGAGGTGTACCCCTTTGGTAAGTGAGCACTGTACATTGGCACCTGTAATGTCTCATCAGGGTGGACATCCTATATGTTGGAAACCATGGAGGTATTGCTAGAGTCCTATTGCAACACATACATTGATATCTGTATGTTAGTACAGTGTACATGTTTTTTGGATTGTAAGTAGCTTTCCTTAGCCAATATGTTGTGGGCATCCTAAATTGGCCAAGACATCTTATTAACAGGTACAATCTTCACTAGTTTGTGTGAACATTTTAAGGTTCTGTCATAAATCAACATTGTGATATAACTTAAACATACTTTATTTTGCTATTTTGTGTATGTTTTAAATGTTTTTACTATGGAAACCTATTGTTTGCACTGACTACATTGTGGTGCAGGTGTGGTAGTTCACAATAACATGTGTGTGGAATGGTATGTGTAGTCAGTCATTTGGCTTGCCTCAAGGTGTATGACTCTATCATGGTATCCTCAGATGTGGTTTGTGTCATTGACGTTTTCCTATAGAGATGTAAGACTACTCATATCTGAAGTGTGGGTAGTGATATTGCCACTCAAACACTCAGCAATTGCTGTTACCACTCATCATGATATATTGAACTGTATATGTCCTTCATGCACATGACAGGTGTCCATTGTATTTAAGTATGCTATCTGTGGTTGTCTGTGGGTAAATTCTGTGGGCTGAGTAGGCCCCTGTAAGTGTAGAAGACTTTGTTTACAGTTGGAGAATAACTAAGACGCATAGGTCCACTAAGTATGTATCATCCTTTTCTATATCACTATTGGTACATGTGTTGGTCACATTTGTTTAGACTCTATAATACTCCAAATTTGGATAGGTCAAATAGAGTAGGTGCATGCTTGCAATTTTCAATTGTGAAGGTTGTGAACTCTGTGACATGACATGGTTTTGGCATGTATGTAACATGCTGTCTTGTATTTAGCATATGATAAGATTCCTTCCCTGGGACATGACATCAGGTAATGTTGTACGTATGTGTAGATTTGGTGTATGTGAAATGTGGAAAACAATGTTACCACTACTGCCCATAGCTTGGTTTTTGGTTGGCTATGTTGCTGTGGATAGGGACCCAGATTCATGTTGCCAAGTCAGTTTGTAATGGAATGGTTAGTGTGATAGCTCTACTGATATGATGGTATTGTAAATGTGACACAGGTGGCTTATGTGGTGTGTGATGTTGTTATATAGGGGTGTGGATTGTATCTTGTTGTGACATGAGGTTGGCACAAAACTGGTTCTACCTAGGGGTATAGTATACCTAGATGTAATGTTCATGATGTGCACAGTGTAATGTAAGTGTATGAAAAGAATGTGATGACCCTACTTCTCTATCTATTTTCCAGCATCAGTATCGCCAGGCAAAGGAGATGGGGCACAGCCAAGTGGGGAAGCTGCTGGCCACAGGACCTCAAGTCATGATACCACTGACACAGAGGGACCCAGTGGCCTGGAGGGCCAGGGCACTGCCACGGGGGAGACAGGATCCACCTCATCCACCCAGTTTGCCGTGCCCACTCACCCAAGAGGGAGGGCATCTCCTTTGCCACAGGCACCTCTGTCCCAGCCCCTGTTAGCTCTGATGCCCTCAGTGAGGAGGCTATTGACCTCCTGAGATCTATCTCTGTGGGTCAGTCGACTATTGTGAATGCCGTCCAGGGACTGGCAACTCAAATCCAACAGAGTAATGTGTTCCTGGAGGGCATTCACAGTGCACTGACTAGCCTACAGACATCCTTTCAGGCTCTGGCCTCCACACTGATGGCAGCCAGTCACCCTTGGTCTACCATCCACCATCCACCTTCCTCTTCCCAGTCCCCTCTTCCTTGACCCAGCCAAAGCACACAGACAAGCATGCATCTACCTCAACATCCAAGGGTAGCTCAGACACACCACCAGCATGCCCACAAGCAACATTCAGATGCACACACAGCAACAGTCACAATCTACCCTGACACTCACACCATCACAGAGAGCACACCTAACACACCTGCAGACACCACACCAGCATTCACAGATCCAGCCACTACTCCTATCCTACCCACAGACAGAACCACAGCAGACCCTCAGACATCCACCCCAGTCACCACAACCACAGACACAACAACCACTGACACTCCTACATGCAGCACATCCACCATACCTGCAGTCACCATCCCAACAGATAGCCACGTACCCACCACATCATCCCCCAGCACCTCCATACCCCTCAGCCCAAAACACATAAACGCCCCCACTCACCTACCCAACAGATACCCACCACCCACAAGCACCATGCACCCAAGACATCCAAATGAACACCTTTTATGACCACTCCCTCTCCCTCCACACCCAAACTCTTTTGCTTTGACCGTTCCTGTGTGTGTAAAACATCTTTTCTTTCTGAGTTTGCCCTTTTCCCTACTCCTTCCCCTTGAAACTCCTAAACATGCTGTTTTCCTCCCCAAGTCCATCCCTTCCACCTCCAAAGCCTCCCCTACCCCCCTGCAAATACCCATGTCCCTCCCCGTGCCATGAAGTCTACCCCTCCCAAAAAGAGGCAACCCTCCCCAAGCATAAACCTAACCCCTCTTCCAATTCTACCCCCCCCCGAGGATAAGCCCAAACCCCACCTCTGCCACCACCCCTCCAGATAAAGATGAAGTGCCTGCCTGCCCCCTAGATGCCCCTACCTTTAGAGAGTATGTGGCACTCAGGAGTCAAGTTCAGGGCACCAATATGTGTCTTTGGTGCACAGTGCATAGGCTATGGACTGGCCTATGGCCTTTGACTTGCATCTCAGTTTTGTGAGAAATATATTAGGACCAACCAGTTGTTAGTTTCCTGGTTACATCTTTCTCCTGTATTTCTTTACCTAGGTTGTTCCTGGATGACATTGATTGCGTGTCAGTATTTGTGTGTGTGTGGTGTTTGGTATTCCTGTATTGTATGGCCAGGGAGTGTGCAGTGGTTTTGTTCCCCATGGATAGGGCTTTTGGTTGTGTGATGGGCATCTGCATGTTGCAAGCATATTATTGTCATGGTGTTTGTGTTAACATGTGTTTGTTGCTGTGTTGTGTGGCTGTGTGTGCTTTGGCTATGTGAGTGTGCATGTTTGTGCATGGTATGTTAGGTGCAATGTGCGGTTTGTGATGTGTGTGTCAATTGGTAAGATGTATGATTGTGTGATTGTGTGTTTGTTTTCTGTTGGTTGTACGTTGTGTTGTATGTGTGACGTGTCCCAGAGTAGTGTCTATTGTGAGTGATTGCCAATGTGTTGACGTTGGTGCAGTTGTGGTGGTGTTGTGACGTGTTGTGGTGTTTTGGTGTTGTGTGGTATTGTGTGAGTCTGGGCCAGTGCTTTGTTTCCGTGGGTAGTTATATGTTTTTGACGTGTGTGTTGGCTGTAGTGTGTGTACTGAGTATATGTGGTTGTGTGTGTGGTTGAATGTAAGCGCACGTGTCAGTGTACAGTTACATGTGATGGTATGTTGTGCAAGTGTACAAAAAATTTACAATGTACAGCAGTCAAGGGTAAGTGTGTGTACTTACGGTTGCTGTCGTCGTCATTGGTGAAGATTCCGAAGTCCTTTAGCGAACTGTGGGATGGCGTCTAGTTCTGGTTCCATGGCGGCTCCGTACGAGTGTGGCTTCCTGCAGGTAAATGTCTCCTTGTATTTAGTTCATTTCCTCCTGGCTTTCCATAGTGGTGCAACTACGGCGGAAAGCCTGGCAGTGTACAGCCTCGTAATATGTCCGGCAGAAACATGGTCTTCGCCAGCCTGCGGGTGTCTTCCATCGTCCGTGGAGGTCTGACCGCAGTGGTGGTGCCGGCGGTGCTGTGGTTGTATTCCGTAGGGGATACCGCAAAGTCATAATTTGGCAGTCTTCTCCGCCAGCCTGTTGGCGTGTATGACCGCCCCGCCAACATGGCCGCCCTCAGACGGACAAACTGGTAATGAGGTCCTATGTCTCTGATCTCCATGATCACTTTCTCATTTCCTCCCCATTATATTAGGTATAATCAACCATGTGATCATCCCCAGCTAAGCTAGATACATCATCTATTTGCGACCCGTCATTTTGCAGTCAGTATGTAGTGCAAAGTGATCAATGTACTAGTAGGAAGGTTTGCAAAATTCCAATTTGCAGTGGATTGTATCCCCTACCTGATGAATATTCATTCGGCAGGTCGCAAATTGAGACTCACTCTGATTGGACAAAATAACAGGGATGGTAGATTGAAGGGGTCAGCAGACCGCCATCTCTGTAGCTACTTAAGAAAACTATTTTTAAAGTAGCATGATTTCCTCAACGTAAACTGGACTTCTTTTTTCATTTTTCAAAAAAATTAAATGACAACTGGCAGTGGTCCCTGTACCACTGCCTGCTCCTCCTAAAATATGAACCTGTCAAAGAAGTCTTCTAGTTCTGAGTACATTTCTGGAGGCTTCAGATAGCAGCATGAAGCATATAGCAATGATCATTCAGAGCATCTGCCAACAATGCTCCTTGCAGCTCTCTCAATTACACAAGTAATTACATTCTTACACCCTCTAAGTGGAATACAAGTGATCATTGCACAGCCAATCACAGGCAATCCTATGGCAATATTTTGTAAACTAAGCATATTTTAGCAAACTAGGCCTGCCGCTGTGCACTTTAACCTAAACACATTTTATTCAGCTTTGTTTTATTATTTTAACGATAGCCATGTTTGCAGTCTTGTTTTATTTTCTCTATCTTGCTGTTCTTTGCCTAGGCCAGCACTGCCTTCTTAAACAAGACATTTCTTGCACTCTGTGCTTTTTTCAAGGCTGCAGTAAGATAGGTTGCCGGCAAATGTGGTAATGCTTTGTCTCTAGTGTTCATAGAAACATACACACTCTTACATGGGGATCCTTTCTTGGAACATCAGCTGTTTTATTATAAAAATACTACTTTGACCCATGTAGGTTCGAGGAAGATTCCAGCCAGATGACCACGACTGTATGCTAATTGCTGAATGCTTCACTGCAGCTGCTTATGTAGACTACAGGCCTCTTGCTCAGGTATGAGGGATGATGCCTTCCAAGGGGAACCTGTAGGGTAGAATTAGAGCTTAACATGCTGTCCTCTAACATAGCTTAGGTAAGAAGTATTTTTAAACGACTCTAGTGACAATATGGCAGCATTATTTTTGTGCTTTACTCTCCTTGTCACAAGTTTAATCCTGTGATGCTTTATCGTCCTAGTTACTGCATTGCATGCCTTATTATCTAAGATGCAGTTATTTCGATAAAACCTTATTCAACTCTATTTTGCCTCTGATTTTCCTTGTATATGTGAGACTAATATAACTGAGAGAAACAGATGAGATCTGAGTGACCACGAGTTCCCTGAGGAGTCAATTGTGTCATGCGCTCTGTTGCCCAATCATCCCTACTCTTGGGTGGAGGTGAGGCACTGCTCGTTAGCCGGAACAAAACCTGGGGTAGGCCGACAGGTGTCACCTGTAGTGGGTTCAGACTCAGTCACTCATAGTGCAAGTGATTCTGCCACCCAAATCCAGTAGTCTCATTAGGATAATGAGAACCTACGCAACACTATAATGGGCACTGTTTAGGTGCTAATTATTTGTTACATTGATTAGCACTGGTGCAAAGAGAATGAGACAGTATACTCCTGCATGACAACAACACAGTCTTTCCATGTTTGGATATCTGTTTGTGCATTATGGACTGCTGACGAAGTTCCAGTAAGGCCTACCTGAACCCATGTTCCAGGTCATAGGCTTGCTTCTCAAACTGGGCCTTGCCTTTCTGTTAAACTGCAAGCCCCCTTTCTTCCTTTTTTCTCACAGGACATTGTTCTAACCCAGCTTAATATTCTGCTCAGTCTTGCATAATGTTGCCTTGCAAGCATGCCAAGCTACTGTTCTGTTCTTTTCTGTCAACCGCTTCCTCTGCCTTTGAACGTACCCCTGCTCTCCTGCTTTAGGTCAATCTGAAATGGTCACATTAAAAAGAGCACTATAAATTTCCTCGTCCACACATCCCCATTCCCACAAGGGAATTGGTCAAAAATGGGGACCCCTTTCTTTTTGCAAATGGGTTACTACTACAAGTTGGCAGCTGGTAGCTTTTCAATGTTGTGTGACTGGAATTCTGATTGCAAGCAGTCGCAAACTATTGATACATCTGGGACCGAACTGCAATTTGAAGGGAAGCCCCCCCAACACGCACCTTCCAAATTGTGAATCGGTATCCAGTAGCAATCCTATTTTAGGAGTTTGCAAAAATGTACAGACTCTTAAAATGAGTTTTGTATATGGAAAAAACACTTTTGTAGTGGGAAACTCTGAATCTGAGTATTTACAACTGCAACAATGGCTAACACATCTGTCCCTAAGAATAATATCACACGGTGAGGCCAGTTCAGGGTTTCCCATCCACATTTAAATTCTATGTCTACCCTGCACTCTCATATTTTGCTTATCTCTTCTTTTCAGACTCTCAGCTAGATTTGCTTGGCACTGCAGTAGCTTTCCAACTCACTGGTATATATATTTTTGCTAATGTCATAGCTAGGTCAAAAAACCTATTTGTACATTTCTTATTTCCGGGTCTGATGTACATTTCCAATAAACAAACCTTTGGGGTCAGATCTCATGGCCTGTTCATGAGTTGGTTCATAGCCTGTATGGACTCAATTTAGTACCTCCCTATTCCAAGACCATTTTCTAAAAAACAACATCCTCTCCTCAGTATCTAGGGCGAGGTGCAACAGCACCATTATAAAATATATTGATCTTTTTGGGTATGATGTAAGTCTTACGAATAATGCTTAGTTTTATAATTTTAAAACAGGCATTCATTGAGACACCTGGCATTCCACTCAGAAGTGTGTCCCCTTCCTCTACCTCATTAGGTATGCCAATTTTTGTTGTACAACTATCACAAAGGTCAAGTGGTGAGTTCTTTGAGAGGTTGATTAATGTCCTATACAACAGCGATACTACTTTAGATCCCATGTTGTGTAGAAGCTGTAAACCTTAATAAGTGGCAGGTTCTTCATCTCCCGTACTCATTTCATGGTACTATTCCCACTATAAACCTATGCAGTAGGAAGTGTCAAATCTATATGCCATACTCACTCCTCAAGTAATGATACTAAACAGTGCTTAATTTGTAAATTAATACATGCCAGTGCTCTAAGCCGTTCTCTTAAACACACGGCTGCTGCAATTAAATGTGCGAACACGGAATACTGAGGCAGCGTAATCCCGAAGCCATCTCGGGCCTCTTCAATCGATGTACAGCCTCTCCCTGCCACTTCAGCTCACTCTTGTAGCTTTCTGCTGCCTCCCACTGTGACGCGTTTTCGTTTTTCCCTTCCTCCGTCTTTCCCATATGTGTCTTTTGCTCGCAGCAAATGGTTAGGGCAGAAGAATAAGCGCCGGCCCTCAAAAGTAAGTGCCGGTGCTCAGCACCGGCAACAACAAGCACAAATTATGCACTGATACTAACATCCTGCAACGCTCCATAAGTCCACCAGTTCTAGCACCAGGGCATAGGGAAGAGGCGAGAGCGTGCACTGAACCCATTGCATTGAATAGTGTTTGAGGGTCTATAGCAATTTTGGCAGACGTCCTATCTTTTATTCGGGATTTAGGAAGACAATCACCAGCTCCCTCACTGTTGAATGTTCCTGGCATCCCTTCCCTACTATCATAAGTGTCTTCCTTAATCATCTGGCTACCTGTTGCAGTTTCATCTCTAAGTGATGTATCTCACAGTAAACAGCCCCCAGGCCTCTCTTTGACATCCAGATCTCTCTATGACATTTGGAGTTGCAATTAGGTCAGGGCTACCCCATGTTTACCCATGCGCCATACCAAGTCTATCAACAAAACAGCAATTCCTAAAAGAACTTCTAAAAGAAACCAATTGGAAACGTCTCAAACCAATACAGCAACTGTTGATGGGTCACCATCTTAGAAAGTGCAACTTGCCCCCGTCATGCAGAGTGGACAGGTTTCCTAAAATGCCATACAGATGGCTTCAGAAATACAGCGTGATAGCAAACCTGGTGGCTTCTAGTGCTGTCCTAACATTTCCAACCAACTTGGTGTGATACATGCACACTTTCAAGTACCTGAAAGTGGATGCCCCCCACGCCTATTCATGACAGATCTCTGCAGCCTTTCCCTTTAGATTTTTGGATGAATTGAGAATCTGCTAGACTTTTTCCAGCTAACTTTAAATCCAGAATCCCTCCCAGAGTCTTCAAGCTCTCCAATGAAAATGTCAGCCTCTGCTGAGAATCATTAAGAAATAGGACTATGTCCACATAAAGTAAGACCATGTAAGTCTCATCCCATACAACTTTGCCACAAGTTCCATCTCCCAATCTCAGCACCAACCAAACTGCTCCATTGCTTATGCAAATATAAGTGAGCACTGGGGGATCCTTGTGTCATTTTGCCACCAATATAGTAGGACTGAGAGATAATAGAGCATTTTGTAAATTTTGCTGAGAGACCTACATACAGTGATGCAGTCCAATTCAGGAAACCTGCTGCCAGGTGCCACTTGTCCAACAATACAAATAAATACCTCCAATTCAACCTATCAAACACTTTCTTGATGCCTATAAACCACACCATGGCCCATGGCAGTATGGCCTCTGCCTCATTCAAAACATGGATCAGTCATCTAATGTTTACTGCTGTATTACAGCCCAGGATGATCCTGCTCTAATCCAGGTTTATAGGCCTTGGGATTAGCATTAGCAGTCTACCAGCCAATATTGCACTTAAAAGTTTGTTGTCTGAGTTGAACATCAGCAGAGGCCTGTATAATGCCATGTCTGCTGAATCTCTACTTAGTTTAGTCATTGTCACCAGCAGTTCTTCCCACATCACAGACGGTAAAGAACATTTATGCATTGACAGACTCTACATGGTGACCAGCCCTGGTGCCCACAAATCCCTTGCTCTATTATTGTGCACAGAACACAATTAATAAACTGTCTGTTTGTAGGGTCTGAGCACTCGACACCCTCTTCTCCAATGTAAGTGTTTATAATCTTGCTCTCTCACAAATTTCCTTGAACTCGATGTCAGGCACTTTGTCCTACGTTTTATAGAGGATCCTGTGATTTACTGTAAAGGTATCATCAATCACAACCGGTCAGTGACCTATCACACTATATGCTATGTGAACTTCCAATATGCAGGAAACATTTCAGTCCGGTCTTGACAACCACATTAGTAACTGTCCACCTTTACATTGTCAATATGAGACTTAATTTGGTTTTCCCTATCAACATCACACCCAAGACATTTGATGAGCTGGCCAAAATCAGATCAATGCCATTGAGTCCACCACTCATGAGAACATATCTACCCTCCACATCAGTGAGAAGTTCAGTTACCTTGAATGGCTTTCCAGGAGGAATTGACATCTGTACAGCTCTGGTAAAGACCAAGTAACTTGTACTTTACTATTGTTCCCCCCATAGTTTTTATAATACAATCCTGACTGTGTGCATGAGGTGCGTCGCTTGCAGAAAGATTATCTGTATGATTTAATCCTGTACCACTCAGAAGAGTTATTCATCCTATGTACATTCCAGATGAGGACTGTGTACTCTCTTTAGGACTGCATGTGCAGCCATGTTATAGCCTGGCCTCGCCTTGGTACCTTGATTACATGTACCCAGGAGTAATTCAAAATATCAGTCTTACCAGTGTTATTGTCAATATTGGCCCTTGCTTTCCCCCACTGCCCTTTCCCTGAGGACTCCCATACAAATCCAACAATAAAATCTCTCAACTCCTCAATTCCTGAAGTGAAAGGCAACAGATTATGGTTAACAACTGAAGAGTCAATCGAATTTTTCCACTTCATCCATGTCCTCACTTTACAACCATTACCTGAATCAGTTCATCTGCAGATCCTGGGGTCACTTTCAGCAACAATTGTTCAGTCTCTTCTATCCAGGCCATCTACATGCAAGATTGGGAATCGTCTCCATTTGTTTCCTTTGATTCTTCTGGCAAATGTTTTGAAGTAATTTTAGCCAAAGCCTTCACTACTTGTTCACTAGCTCATTTTGCTTGTGTGTCAATGGCTTTACAAAGTGGGACCACCTGTTCATTGCTTGTTTCTATCATTTCAGTTGACAATTTAGTGGCATCGCCATTCCCATCACCTTGGGCCACATGTACTCTCGACCAGTGCTGGGCATCCTGGCGGTCAGTGAAGAAATATGTTTCATTGCAGACCATTACTTTTAGTTTAGCTTAAAAAAGTAGCGCTTACCCTATTCCTAATTCTCTGAGTTTACGTTTCACTCCATGAAATGATGTGTTACTACTGGTGAGTCTGAGAAGATCATTATTTTACTATTTTCCATCTTGTAGTGTCCAGCAATTTTCGTTTTTTTAAGACCTGGCTATTCTAACTGCCACGGTCTGTATGGCTGTTGAGGTTTTTGTTCAGTGTGCCAGTGCTGGGAAACTCTTCCTGGGTAACCGTGCACTATAAAATTAATTAAATAGAAATACCATTCTTTGGGGGTAGCCTTTGATCCAGGAATGGCACCATTTTGCATCCTTTCACCTTTTCAGGAACTCCCACTACTCAAATGTTATTCCATCTGACTTGCCCCTCTGAGTCCTTAGCCCTGTGTTTGATGTACTAGACTTTCTCTGTGAGCCCCCTTACCTGCCCATGTAGGTCTTCTATCTGTAATTGTATTTCTTTCAGAACAATTTCAATGTGGCTAATGCATTTCAAAATTTTCTTTTGGTAATCCCAAAGGAGACTAACATAAATATTTATTGTATCCATCTTGTGTTCTGCGTCCTTTGTGGAGTGTCCACACGTATTGTATCCAGTTTCTCTAGCTTTCTAATTAACAGTCATACTTGTCAACGTGGGGTAGAGGAAAGATACAGAACCTTTTCTCATCAGGGTCACATCTTTTGGGGATTTGCATCACTCAATAGCTCCATCTGATTGCTTACTGCATCAATCTATTGTTCCTCACACCTTATTTCCTCAAAATCTTTCACAGAAGTATCCTCGTCAGTAGGCCTGGGCAGCAAATCAGATTCCACTGGCAGCATTGGCAGAATTTGATACAGAACCTTTTCTCATCAGGGTCAAATCTTTTGGGGATTTGCATCACTCAATAGCTCCATCTGATTGCATACTGTATCAATCTATTGTTCCTCACACCTTATTTCCTCACAATCTTTCACAGAAGTATCCTCGTCAGTAGACCTGGGCAGCAAATCAAATTCCACTGACAGCGTTGGCAGAATTTGATAACTTTGTGTAACGCTTGTAGCGTGGAGTTTCTGCCAAATTCTGCCAATCGGCAGGTGGCAGAATTATTTTCCCATTGTCACCTGGGAAAGTTCACTTGAATATTGCGAGTCTCCATAACATGTGCTTGCAAACACACACAATATTTGCAGCCCGCCAACTCGATTTTCAGTCACCATGGAGCCTTCCATTGCAATTTTATGATACCGGCAATCGCAAGCGGCTGCTTCTTGAGTAAAGCTTCTACTCAAGAAGCAGTTAAGTCAACTAGAAAATACTTTTCAAGGTTGATATTCTACACAAACGGGTGGCTCAGGTTGTTTTTTAGAGCAAAATGAATTTTTCTTTCAACAGCAAGCAGTGTCACAGAGACACCAACTTCCTCTTCCTGCCCGGAAGACTCCTCCCAGTGCTTTGTCCATCTCCTGTCTACTTTTCATTTCGATTTTGAGATGAAAGGATCACTCTATTTGTCTACAGTTCTTGATACATATATACTATCAGAGTTTATTAAGGACTTTGTTTCGGTGACATCACAAATAAAAAAACGTTTTGATAAGTGTGTTGTTAGATAGAGGGCAAGCATCTGTATATATTTGTAATTTTTTTCATTTTTTAAATATGATTGTGGTTGTGGCGGGTGGCCTGGGGTTGCTGTATGGGGCTAGTATGCTTTTGCATTTCAGTTTTTAGGTTTTCTAAGGGAAAAAGTTTGCATAGTTAAGCACATTTTCACCATGTTTGTTAAATTTGCATCATTGTTTTATTTTACTATGTGGTCTAGCCTGTCCATGAGTCATCCAGTAAGTACTAGTCATTGGATGTACGAAACAACATGTCTTGTGGTATAATTAAAACATCTATGATTCAGTCCAGGGATGGCATTAGATTAAATTCAGTACAAAATGTGTTTTTTTCATATTTCACTTTTTTTTCTGCAAACCTGTATTTTATTTTAGCAATGTAATATAGTTTGATGCCTTGGGAGGATGTGTGTTGTATAATTTTTATAGTTGACTTAATTTTCATTTTTGGTATTGCTGAATTAATGGTAGGTGTTAGAAATCGGGTCTCTAGTTGGCAGAGGTATTCACCTTTGTCCAAATAGGGACCACAATCCTAGTCAGGGTAAGTCACATAAAATCCAAATTATCCTGTGCCCACCCTCTCATAGCTTGGCACTGAGCACTCAGGCTTAACTTAGAAGGAAATGTTTGTGCAATAAATCATGCAATAACACAGTGAAAATACCACAAAAATACACCACACAGGTTTAGAAAAATATATGGTATTTCTCTAGTTCAATTATTGTCAAAACGATAAAGATTCACTAAGCACAATTTGAAATATCACTTTTGCAATTTTAAGAAGAGTCTTAAATCTTAAAAATCAACAGTTGTCTTTTGTGTGCACAAAGTACCTGGTTTGTGTCAAAATTACAAGCATGGAGACCGCAGAGGAGGAGATGCGTGGAAAAATACGGTGTGCGTTGGATTTTTTGACACAGCACAGACAATGCATTCTTTCTACGATACAAGGGGCTTTGCATCGAATTCCGGCACGCAGTCTGGGTCCTCACTGCGATGTGGGGTTCTTTTCATGCCCAGGGATGATACGTGAAAATCCTAGGCATGTGGGAATTTTATGTCACCCGGCAGGTGCGGCATCGATTCATCACTCAGAAAGTCGAGCGGGGTCATTCCGGCTCAGCTGTGCATCAATCCGGTATGGCTGTGTGTCGAATTTCCAGTTGCAACTCAGGTGATGCGTCAATATTCCCTCGGGAAGGTGAGCTGTGCTGTTCTGGTTCAGCTGTGCGGCAATTTTCTTGTCTCAAGGAGGCTGGACGTTGTTTCCCTCAGGATGTGTGACGATTTTCAGCTCACAAGGAGTTTCCTTGAAGAGATGAAGCCTTTTTGGTCATGAGACTTCAGAAAACAGGAGGCAAGCTCAATCTAAGCCCTTCAAGAGCACTTCTCAGCAAAGTCAGAGGCCAGCAAGGCAGCAGGGCAACAGCAAGCCAGTAGTCCTTCACAGCAAAGCATTCCAGGTGGGTCCTTTGGACAACCAGGCAGTTCCTCTTGACAGGTTGCAGGTTCTTGTCCAGAAGTGTCTGAGTTGGTGGGGTCATAGAACCATTTGATGTACCCAAAAATGCCTTTGAAATGGGGGAGACTTCAAAGAGTGGTTTTGAAGTGCAACTACAGTTCTGTCTGCCAGGGTCCCAGTAGGGGGTTTGGCAGTCCATTGTGTGAGGGCAGGCCACTAGCTTTTGAAATGTAAGTGTCAGGCCCTCCAACCTTCCAGTTCAGGAAGACCCATTCAGAATCCATATGAGTGCAGGTGTGACTGAGTATCCTGTGTTTGTAGTTGTCTGGGTGAAATGCACAAGGGAGCTGTCAACCAGCTCAGCCCAGACATGGATTGGAGACAGGATGTAAGGCGCGGATGGACTTTAACTTTTTAGTGCAGAGAAATGCTCACTTTCTAAAAGCAGCATTTCTGAAATAGTAATATAAAAACCAACGCCACCAATACGCAGGATTTTCTGTTGCCATTCCAGCCATACTACCACTCACACAGTATATGAGGGCAGACCTCATGCTAGCTGGAAAATTTATTTAGTTTTCCACTACCAGGACATATAAAACACACATTTATCTGTTCTGCCTCTCACCTACATAGCACCCTGCCCAGTGGGGTACATGGGGCCTACCTTAGGGGTGACCTATAGGGAGAAAAGGGGAGTTTAAGACTTGACAAGTGCTTTTCAATGCCAAGTCAAAGTGGCAGTGAAACTGCACACACAGGCCTTGCAATGGCAGGCCTGAGGCATGGTTAAGGGGCTACTTATGTGGGTGGTGCAATCAGTGCTGCAGGCCCACTAGTAGCATTTAATTTACATACCCTGGGCACATGTAGTGCAGTTTACTAGGGACTTAAAAGTAAATGCAATATGCCAATTGGGTATTAACCAATGTTACCATGTTTGAAGGGAGACAGCATATGCACTTTAGCACTGGTTAGCAGTGGTAAAGTGTGCCGAGTCCTAAATCAGCCAAAACAGTGTCAGAAAAGTGGAGGGAGGCAGGCAAAAAGTTGAGGGATGGCCACCCTAAGGCTGTCAGGTCTAAGAGTAGTGTGATTTTCATTGCTTGTCATGCCTCCTTTGTCTGACCACTGTGTGTGTGAGACTGTGTGTGTGTTTGCCATGGGCCACCATTTGTATTTGTTCTCCATGCTATGTGGCTGGAGGCCTGTATGTTTTTTTTATTGCCCATGACTCATTGCTTGTTGTTGGTTGACCATGTGGCTGGCAGTCATTTTGTGTAGTCAGCCAGTCTGCTTATGCCAAATGCCTGCATGTGTTCTTTCTTGGCCATGCCTCTTTGCTTCTTGTTTGACAACGTGGCTGGCAGCCATTTTTTGTAGCCTGTGTAGGAGGCTGTCTCTCTATGTCATGTGCAAAATCAGGCACACTGTGCAGAGAGTCCAGACAGCCACACATTGGTTTACAGACGTAAAAACTAGACCACCTAATGCTGTAATTTTTAAGGCAGCTTGGTTGAGCCATTAGGCCATTTAGGAGAAGTGTAAAGCATTTGTTGTACTCACAGTATTTCTCAGTGGTAAATCCAAATCCCTCAAATAGGGCACCCATTCAGTGTCAGCAGCCAATCCCTGCACTTGCCTCAGAATAATTCCCAATGCAGGCTCTTTCAAAGGCAATGAACCACTTTATGATATAATCTTCTTCTTGATAAGGGGGAACAATCCTTTTAGGTTGAAGGATCTAACTTCCTCTCTGTTTATTGATATGCTGCCACCAGAGATTGGTGCTAACCCCAACTCTTTTCTTTTTCCATCAATTTCCAAAAGCTGGGTCTCTAAGGCCAGTGTTTTGGCCAGCCTGGCTGAGGCCTGGTCTTCTTCTGGGGGGGACTCATGTTAATGGAAGAGGAGCTACCCTCATCCCCATTGTCCACAGCATCTTCCTCTCCAACGGAGGTTTCACCATCCACTTCCTCTGTGGAGTGGGCTTTTTCATGCTGAGCTACCAGAAATCTAAGCTGGCCAACTTAAGCACGTTTTCTGGAAGGAATGTTGTACATTTTGCAGACTTTCCTTAATTGGGCATAGGTATATGCCATGTAAGGGGCCAGGTCGAGCTCCTGGCTCTGGTTTTCTGAATCTGACATCTTTACTTTACTAAAGTTTCGACCTTAAATTTGGAACCCCTTTTTGGATTACACCAACTAAAGTAAGGAACTTTTACTCTAACTATTGTTATAGGGACCCCATCAGGGCCCTAGCAGTTAGTTTAAAAATGTGCATACATTTTTGCCAAATGAAAAAAATGCAATTAAGCTAAAGGCAATTTGCAGAGTTATTAATGTGCTCACAAACTGACAAAGTGGTATCAGCAAATGCAAAGTCTTTATCCCACTGCTGCCACCAAATGTAGGAGGCCGTCCCTCTATGTAATGTGCAAAAGCAGGCAAACTGCAGAGGATCCAGGCAACCACACATTTGTTAACAGAGGTAAAAACTAGACCACCTAATGCTCTAGTTTTTATGGTAGGTAGGATGAGCACTTAGGCTAATCTTGGAGAACTGCAAAACATTTGTTGTACTCACAGTATAAATAAAGCAAATAACACACTCAAAGGAATAACTCGAGACCAATTTAGAAAAATACTTCATATTTTTATAACATTTTTAAGACCTAGATCAGCAAAATCGGGAAAGTACTTTTTAAGTTATGATTTTTCAAAGTTTAGCAAAAATAGTATTTTTGTGCATAATTATACACCATAGGAATCAATGGATATAACATCAGGCAATACATTTACCAATGTCTCCTTTTGTCCTGTGGGCCAGCTAGAGGAGATTGGGCAGTTTCTGTTTTTTTGCAGAAAGAGCTGCTGAAAGTCCTTGGAACTGGTGCTGGACCACTGCTGGGACCACTTGGAAAAGCAATGCACAGGTGGACTTCAAGGTGAGTACAGTGGGTCCCCTTGGAGTGTAGAGGTCACAAGGGGTGGGGGCCCCTTAGAGCACAGCTGGTTCTCTGGTGCTGGTCCAAGGGAGGCCAGGTTCAGAACAGATAGATGAGCCAAGAGCTGTGTGCAAAAGTGCCTTTGGATGCAGGAGGTAGGTCACTTTGAGGGTCACTTTCAGGTCAGCAGGGCCACTCTGGTGGGTGGTTCTGGTGGTTTCTGAAGTCCTTTGAATGGGACTTCCTCCTGGTACTTTTGGAGTCCAGAGTAGAGTGACTGGTTCCCCAGGCTATTGCATGGTTCAGCCACTGGAAGATGCAGTGCTGGTAAACTCGGCACACAGGGTTTCTTGCCTGGGCCTGTTGAGTGACATTTGGTTTGGCTGTGGCATCTGGTTCCTTGGTCAGCAAGTAGTCAGTGACCTGGACTTCAGTGGTCTTTGGGCCTTTGTTGCAAAAGAGTGATGCCTTCACCCTGGAGGGAGATTTTCAGCAATTTTCAGAAGAGTGAAGGTCCTCTGGGGTCTGTCCGATGTCTGAGGACCCCCTCAGCGGAGATTGTCGAGTCCTGGGTGCAGGGTTTCACACCTATTCCTTTGTGCAGCAGGAATGCAGTTCTCGAGCCTCTGATCTTCTTTGTTGCTGGTCTTCTTGTGTCCTTTGAATCTGATCTGCAGGTCGAGAGGTGCCCACTAAATACTGTATTTAGTGTGCATTTAGGGGAGTACCTAGTAGTGGCCAGTGGGTCATCTACCTTAGGGTGGCTATACCCATTATGTGACCGCTTCCTGTGGCAGAGGTTACTTCCCTATCCCTGCAGGATGGAGTAAAATGAAACGGAGAGGTAACCTCGCATGCATCACTTTAGGGGTGGTGCAAGCTGGGGGTGGCCACTCCTCCTGTCCTTTGTGCATTTTCCCACTGTTGCTTCCACCAAAAGTGGGGGTTTGCAAGGAGGGCTTCCATCTGCTGCTAGCAGCAGGGTTTGGGGTCGAATTTCAAGGGTGGTAAGCCATTTGAAGCTCGAAGGCAGGGTTGTGCACATTCCTGTGGGAGTAAGTATAACATCTTGCCAAAGAAGGGCTTTGTTCTCTGGACCCAGAGAGCTAGGGCTCTCTCCCCAGGGTACCAGAATCTTGTCTGGTGGTGGCAGACCACTTGTGACTGACCATAAACCATGCAGGGTAGTTAGTTTTTGCAGGGGCACCTCTAGGGTAGCCACTGAGTACCTTTTGCAATAAATACAGTACAGGTACCACTTTGGATTTAGCATTCTGAATGGTTTGACACCAAACAACCCAGGGTGCAGAGTGGCCATCATCTGTCTGTGAAACTCGTACTGACCAGTGTCCAGCACATGCATGTAAAATAGCTGCTCTGTTCACTTACTATGGGCCGCATTACGAGTGTGGCAGTCTTCGGACTGCCACCATGGCATTGGTGGTCACGACTGCCATTGTTGCGGTGGTTGGACTGCCATGTTAGAAACTTGATGGTCAGCCTGCCAGGGTACCGACAGCACCACCAGGATTCATGATCCAGGCAGCCTGTTATGGCGGAGATCGTAATCTACCAAAGCAGTGCTGCAAGCAGCACTGCCCTGTGGATTATGACCTTGTTCTCTGCTAGCTTTTTCATGGTGGTAACACCACCATGGAAAGGCTGGCAGAAAACAAGTGCACTTGGCATGGGCAGTGCTGGGGCCCTCCTGCCCAGCACCATCGCAATGTTCACTGTCTGCTTTGAAGACAGTGAACATTGCGAGGGTGCTGGTGCACTCTGCGGGCTACAGTATTGCCGCTGGCTCGATTACGAGGCAGAGACAATACTGTAGTCTATTTCTCGTAAGGCCAACGGGCACAAACTGAGGTTTCCGCATGCCGACATAGCAGGAAACTCTTAATTACTCTGACGGGGAGGTCTCCACGAAGGCAGCGGCCACCCTGTCGGGAGTTTGGTGGACGGGCTTTCCCATCTGCCAAACTCAAAATGAGGCCCATGTTTGGCAGGGACACAGTAGGTACATAATACTCATGCATCAATGCCCACACAAGCAGTATAGTGCATAGGTCTGGAAGGCCTACCAGAGTGGTGACTTACCTATGTTGCATGCAGTGTGTAGTGGACAGGGGATTTTAGGATTGCACTAGGACAGTCAGCCTGCAATGGCAGTGCAGGGTGCACTTAGGTGCATGGTCTGAGGGTGGCACAATCTGTGCTGCTGCCCTCAGGGGCCGGCCTTAGTACCCCATGCCCTGGGCACCCAAGTAGCATTTACTACGGATCTATAGTGGCAACTAAACGTGTTGCCAATTGTGACAATATTTCTATCCATTTTAGGTGAAGAACACTGACATTGGGGGCCTGGTTAGAAGGTTCCTAGCGCTCTCAAGTCCAAGTTACATTCAGTAACCAGGCAAAAAGTGGTGGGTACTGCAACAAGGTATCAGTTTACCACAGTCATGCAGTACCCTTTTGCTGTAGGCCTTCATGTGTTCTTTGTTGTCCATACCCCCTTGCTTGTTGTTTGACCATGTGGCTGGTGGCCATTTTGTGTGGTCAGCCAGTGTGCTTTTGCCGTAAGCCTTCATGTGGTCTGTGCTGTCCATGCCTTCTTGCTTATTGGTGTTTGAACATGTGGCCGGTGGCCATTTTGTGTAGTCATCCAGTGTGATTTAGCCATAGGCCTGCATGTGTTCTTTGTTATCCATGCCTCCTTGCTTGTTGATATTTGAACATGTGGCCAGTGTGTTAAATCCTTTTTTCCAGTTGTCAGCACTGTTTTCCAGGGACACTGAAAAAAGGTATGCCTTTTTTGTAATTTTTTTGCAGGGCAAGTTGAAGGTCTTGGATGCTGTGCATAATGGAACCCTTTGGAGCTGGAGGTAAGACTTCTTCCGGGGGTCTTGCAGGATGACAAGGGCACTCTGGTGGGAGGTCTGGGTGTCATTAAAGTCCCTCAACTGGGGCTTCCTCCTGGTCCAGTTGCAGTTCTGAGTGAACTGTTTTTGGTGGTGTCCAATGTGCACTGACCAGTACTTGGAGTATTGGCATAACTCAGCCATGGGAGGGTGCTGTGCCACCAAAGTGGGCACACTTGCAGATCTCATCCGGGCTGTCAGTGTTGTTTCATCGGCTCTGGCTGCAACTTTCAGTTGCGGAGATATTGTCCGGTCGGTGAAGTGGCTTTCACCGGTTTGCTGATTCCTTACAGGTTTCCTTTGTTTCTTGAGTGGTGCCTCCACTCAGGAGGGCTATCTTGAGCTATTTGCAAACCCTGGAGGTCCTTGGGGCCTTTTGAGGTCAGTCCAGTGGTCAGCTCCTCCGCAGTGGCAATTGTCGGGACTCTGGTACAAGAAGGAGGGGTCTTTGAGACTCTTCTTGTGCAGCAGGTCCTCTGTTCTCATCCTGTCGGGTTCTTTGGTGTTGTCTTCTTTTCTTCCTGATGAATCTGATTTCTTGGTCTGGGGAGCCCACTAAATACTGAATTTAGTGGGGGTTATAGGGGGAACCTGGTAGTGTACAATGGGTCACTTACCCTAGGGTGGCTACTCCCACTATAGTGACCACTTCCTGTAGAAAGGGTCACTGCCCTAAACCTAGTTGGCTATTTTCCTCCATTCCAAGATGAGGAAACTGAATTTCAGAGTCCAGTTCGCAGGCAACACCTTAGGGGTGCATGCTAGGTAAGGCCACTCCTCCTTCCCTTTTTGTGGTTTCCCGCCTTTGCTCCCTCCAGAAGTGGGGGTTTGCAAAGGGAGAGGCCATCTGCTGCTAGCAGCAGTAAATACCTGTGTGAGACACTCAAATGATTTACAATGAAAAAATGTATATGCACAATATTACAATGAAGTAATCCACAGTCAAAATTGAGCATTCCAATCAGTCCATAGATATGTGGTCAAATTTTTATGATTTATTGAAAGAAAATTCTCCTGAAGCTGGAATCCCACCACGTCCATTCATCGGAGATTCACAAAGTATTTTGAAACAAAACCAAGCCAACACGTGTTTCGTCACGGGAAAATAATCCCATTGACTTCTTCAGGGCTGAAAATTATACAAACAAATCATTTGAGTGGAGAAACAAAAAACTCTGGTACAAAAATGGGTGGTAAATACCCATAGTTAGTGAGTAATAACAAAACACAGAGAAAACACAAGAAAAGAAAAGGAAAATGACAGCCCAAAACATTCCTGAACGCCTATAGAAGAATCAACATGAGAAAAGCTCCAAATGTGAGCTGCACCAAACAAGAGTGAAGGAAACGAAAGGATGTCTTATAAAGAAACATTATCCTATTACAAAGGGCCACTAAAACCATACAGAACATCATGCATTAGAAATCGTGACCCCAATAATTGAAATCAAATTAGGTCGGCTAAATACCCAAAGAAAATTACAAGTGCGAAGTACTGGTGACACCATGTAGAAGAAATTAGTTAGAAGGCCATGCAGGAAACCACGTGGTAAAACAATTTAGTGATCCCACCAAAAGTAATACATCAACACCAGTCAAAATTACCTCCAATATAAGACACTTGTGAAGCAAAAATCTTCCACAAATATCCGTAATCCACCACCGACAAGGCCCGGGTCTAGGTAGATAGTACACACACAGATATCAGTAATGACAGTAATCAGTAATGACCCGCGCCCCAAATTTATTTAAACTTCAAAATTCACCACACCTTCACCACAAATAAATAATGAATCAGTAATACCTTATTGAGACTCCTCGTAAAAAAATCCAAATATCCATACAAACATCTTGACGTACTTGAAAGTGCCACAAATCTTTATCTAGATGAACTGTAAAGGAAATAACCCCAAACAGTTCACATTATACAAAGAAACCCCAAGGATTATAATCATCGGCAACAATGTATCTAGAAAGCTGCTTATGACATAAATAATCACAACTTACCCTTAACGATGAAACCCCTATACCAGCGTCCCAGATCCAAACGCCATCACAACCCCGAGTATGCTATCCGCGGTCACTAAACACGGAAGTCCCTATGAGCACAAGCAATAACATAGAAACATAGAAGGGACTACCGTCATAGACATCGAAATAGGAGCATCAACCTCGCGTATAACCATGGCTCCTGCAACCATAACAAACATGCTGCAAATATGTAAAACTTGAGCATATTGACACATAACTCCCTGATAGCAGCAGGCCTGGAAATCGAGTTTCAAGGGCGGTAGCCCTTTGAAGCTCCGTGCCAGGGCAGTACACATTCCTGAGGGAGGGGGTGTTAGCTCCTCCACCCAGGAAGGGCATTGTTTTACAAACCAGAGAGACAGGTCTCTCGCCCAGGGTTTGTATATTGGTTGTCTGGATGTGGCACGCTGGCAGAAACCAATCAGTAAGCCATCATGTAGATGGGAAACTCATATCAGCCAGTGTCCAGCACGTATATTAAAATGGCTGCTCTGTTCACTCACTATGTACCAGGTTTGGCAGGGACACAGTGGGGACATATTTCTCATGCAGCTATGTCCTCACATATAATATGGAGCACCCTGCCTTAGGGCTGTAAGGCCTGCCAGAAGAGTGTCTTACCCATAGTAAATGCAGTGTATGGTGGACAGGGCACATAGGTAGTGTGCCAAGTCGAGTTTGTGTGGTAGGGTTGCACCAGAACACTCAGCCTATTATGGTAGTGCAGGGTGCATCTGGATGCATAGCCCTAGAGGGTGGCACAATCAGTGCTGCTGCCCTCAGGGGCCTACCTTTAGTACCCCGTGGCCTGGGTACCTAAGTACCTTTTACTAGGGACTTATAGTGGTAGCTAAATGTGTGTCCAGTTACTTTTACAATGTTTTAGGGAAAGAACATTGTCACTGGGAACCTAGTTAGTAGGATCCCAGTGCACTCCATTCCCAGTTGCATTCAGAAACCAGGCAAAAAGTGTGGGGGGGGACTGCAACAAGGTGCCAGTTTCTAACACTGCCTGTCATAGGTCTCCTAGGCCATAGATGCACACCAGCAATTACCTTTCAAGGATTATTCAATTTTTCCCTGCACCCACCTGCCTGCCACAGGTGTCTCACGTTAGAGGCACATAAAGCTAACTTTTAAATACGTATGTATGTTGTTGTTATCCTGATTGAAATAGTATGCTGTGGTTTAGGATTGGAACAGTCAATGGATACACTATTGTTGTTCATTATTTGGGATAACCTCACTAAATTATATAGTCTGTATAATTAATTCAAGCTACAGAAATGCCACATTTCACTGAATGTTTTTTTTGTTTGTTTGCTTGTAGGTGTACAAGAGACATCACCCATAGCACTGCCAGACAGAAGGCTGACACAAAGAGACATCACACCACCTCAGTCCTCCTCTGCCTGTGTCCGGTTGTGCAGCTAAGGTCCAATTGACAGAGCTTCAAGATGGCCCCAAAGAAAGGTGTTCCTGACAAGAAAGTGTCAGGTGAAGAGGAGAAGCAGATTGCTACCACTGGTGTGCCACCCTACATTTTTTTCAGGAAGTGGGGTGTGCTTGCAGCACCATCCTCCGGGCAGCAAGCTGGAAGCAGCACTCCTGCATCAACGACTGTACCACCCCAACTCAGCCCAAGCCCATGTCTCTCAACAAGGCAGCCACTGCAATCATGGAGATGAGCAGTGATTCTGAATTAAATTTTATTAGTCGCGAAGTGCCCAATCATCTCAGGAATTGAGCAAAGAGGACAACAGGAGCTGCAGCCAGCACAGTTCTTCCTTGATGAGCAAAATGTAGCTCTTGATGAACCTTTGGTTTCCCGATCTGCAGCAAAAAAAAAAGAAAGGGAACTCCACCATCTTCTCCAAGCCTCCCTTCTGATGATCTGGACATGGACTGGACCCGGACCAAGTCTGACACCCACCATCAAGAGACAAGGTTAAGGAAAGTTTCTGAAAGCTTCAGAATTATGGAAAAAGACAATGATGAGGAGAATCGAGCAATTGCCAGTATGGACACCAGCTCAGAGGACACCAAGTGCATTCAACCTGCTCAGAGGGAAGTGGCACTGTTTCCACAAACCAGAACTGAGAGCTTCCATATTTGTAAGGCCCTCGCTGAGACCTGCATCCACCACTACCTCAGTCGAAGTACGTACTGCAGAGAGGCACACCCACCTACCTCCTGTTCTTCAGGCATTGGCAGTGGCATACTGAAAAATTTCTCCTCCGCAGTTTGAGGCTTCTTTGCAATTAGCAAGCAGGACAATGACATTGCAATATGCTCCATTTTCCATGCTAGTGTTCATCGCAGTAAGCCTAGTTCACACTATGGTACTCGAGGTGAAAAAACACCTTAAAATAATAGCTGGTGGTAGTAGTGATGAGAGAGGGGAATCAGCTCCAATCACGGAGATAGGAGGTGATGAGGAAGAAGAGAATGACTGCTTTACACCAAGCAGCTCTGTCCCCAGCAGTGTGCCAGCACCACCTGCATTAGCAACCTCCAAATGGCACAAGACTCACATGCAAGTACCACCACATACAGTGATGATTCCCTCAAGATGCACATTGAGTCTACCACCTCCTGGTTCTCTTCAAGTCGCCTTCACCAGTGTTACCACAAAGGAAAACAGTGCAAGTTACTATTACGAGCACTTTTAGGGAGGAGTTGCCCCATAAAAGCAACCACCCAATGGCACGTTTGCACAATGGAAAGCTGTCTAAAAATGTTAGTGCTGGACCTCCTCCCTTTGTCTTTTTTTGGAAGGGGTGGGTTTTTTAGAATCTGTAGCAAGCATCTGCCCGAAATGTAAGGCACCTAGCTGGACCTATTTTGCCGGAGTTGCTATTCCAGTGCTACATCACGATGTGCTGCAATTGGTTGGATAAGATTTGCAGCAGAGTGCTATTCACACTATCCACCTAACGACAGATATTTGAACCAGTTGTCAAGCAACCACTTGCATGTGTATTACTGCACACAGAATTTCCTTTGTGGAGATTAGGCAACAGCTATTTGAAGGCATCAGCAATGAAGAAACGTTTAAGGGCATTCAGTGGCATGCGACAGTAGTGATGTTCGCCATGGAGAAATCCCATACAGCTGCACACATTTTGGAAGATTTTAACAGCAAGGTGTTTGAATGACTGCAAACCAGAGGTATTAGAATTGGATTTGTTGCCACTGATAATGGCAGTAATATAGTCAAGGCCATGGCAGATGGTGGATATTTCAGGGTCCTGTGTTTGGCGCATTGGATCAACTTGACTGTGCAGGACTTTCTAAAAAAAGAAGACATACCAAAGTACTGGCCCCTTGCAGAAGAATCAGCACTCATTTTAGTCATTCTTTTAAAGCCTGGAAGCAGTTGATGATCATTCAACATGCTAATAGAGTACCGATTAAAGCCTCATACAAGATGTGCCAACACATTGGAACTCAACCTTCTTTACTTTGCAATGTCTGTTTGAGCAGTACAGACCAGTTACTAACTATGTCCTTCAAAGAGGGGGTAATGCAACTGGGAAAAGCAGGGCCATGATGATGGACAAATGGGGCCTAGTCAAATGCCTGACATAAATGCTGTTTCCTTTTGAGATTTTCACATGGGGGGTCAGCAATGAGGACAGTATGATGAGCCAAGCTGTCCCATTGTTGCATGTGCGACCAGACCCGTTATGAAAAGGGTGTCAAAGGTTCAACGGTGCGAACGAACAATTGCATGAGTTGATTGACAGTGTATTCCTTTGCTTAGCTGTTAATCCAAGGCTGCAAAGAGAGATTATGTCCTCCAAAGCGTACATCTGTACCACAAAACTTGATCCATGGTAGAAAAAATACTGGCTACTTTCATTCCTTTTTCAAAAGGGGATGTTTCACTATACAAGATGTGGATTGTGGAACAAGAGAAAGACCTGGAAGAATAACGGCTGGAAGTTAGAGAGGCATAGGCAGACATTCTGGTGTGTAGCCTTCAACCTCCAGAGAGGGTGGTACTGTTGTCTCATAGCAGCCATCACCAGCAACAACAACATTGGCAACAACACCATCAACAGAAGAATCAGACCCAAGCTCTGTAATGGCTTGGTTTCAAGTGGCATGGGTTAAGTCAGCTGCAGAGGCGAAGGCAACCGAAGTCAAGCAAGTGCCAGTCCCAATGACTATTCAGAGGATGGTCCAAGACTATCTGGATGACCCAAGAGAGGCCTACATGGCTCAAAACTCATTAGTCCATTGGTATAACAAGATGCACCAATGGCCAGAGCTCATCAGGCTGGCAATAAAGTATCTGTCTTGTCCAGTAGCCATTGTGTCTGCTGAGCATGTGTTCAGTGTAGCTGCTGCAGGTGTCACAGTCAGAAGGAAGGACCAATCTCTCCCCTAAAATGTTGAGAGACTGACTATAATTAAAATGAACCAACCCTTCATACCACAAGATTACACTGCTCCTGAAACAACACAGGAGGAGGAGGAAGGTGATTGGTAAGACTCAAGTGTATTAGCTAACCAGCATCTGGGAAAACCACCTGAGTTCGAGAATGGATTCTACTTCACTGAATGAGTAGGCCACAAAAGAACTTTCACATTATACTCAAACTATTTGACAAAAAAAATGTATACAGTTAGAGAAACATTTATAAATTTGGCATCTGACTTTTGAAGCCTTACCATTTATTCACCTATAAAGCTAGATTGGAGTTGGACCAGTATGCACAGAAGAAACCTCCAAATTCACGTAAAGGACATGAAAACAATGCCTGCCTCTGAGCCACCCTTATCTTTCTTCCATTAATTTCATAGCTGGGCTTCTTCAGTAAAGATCATCCATTTACAAGACTGCCGTTGTGTTGCTCCCATGGGAAACAAGGGGATAAAATAGACAAATATGTACTACCATGCATGGATTAGAACGGACAGCTATTGCACCAAAGAGTGACATATGCTGTGTGAGTGGCGATGATTGATGTGGTGGCAGACAATGACGGTATTGTTAAATTTATATTTGTAAACTTGATTTTGTATGATTTTCAATTTTTGGGGGCTGATGGGTAATTTTGCCTGAAGGTGATTGTCCGTTTAACACTTAGCTAGATTTACTTGCATGGTCCATTCCTTGCTGTACATTTTTTTCTGGTTCTTCAGAGACCAGTCAGTTTAGTTAGCAAATACAATCTTCACAAAATGTTCAAATTCTTGTACTCTTCTTGTTAATCCACAGCATTGCAATACAGGTCTATCTCTCTGAATCCGATTTGGGTCAGGAGGTCCCGGGAGTCAGTCACAGTCAGGACTCGGAATCAGACTCAGGACACATGGCAGGACAACCTCAACAGCCAGAAGAAGGAAGTTATCTACTTCAAGTTGAAAGGGAAACCAACATGACTTAAAGAGGCCTATTTATTTCTGTGGACTGGAGAGGACTGCTTGGATTTGGAAAATGCTGAGTAGTGTTCTGGTTCAAATGTTAAACTGTTCTAATGAAGTGATTGTGGCTGCAGGGGTTGTAGCTTGAGACAGACATTTCACATGATGGAAGCAGTCGGCAACATATTATGACAGTTGGGAGATTGATCAGCCAGGTATATGCAGCTACTTGTCTGAAATTGTATGTAAAATTGTTCTCACTCCTCAGTTAATTGCACAAGCCATCATGTGATTGCACTGCAGCTGCTTATGCTCTTGCTCTGCGTCTTGGTCAACTCCTTATGAAGCTTACCTTCTCCTTTACTCTACAATATCAAAATGTACTGATTTATAATCTGCAGGCCTTCTTTCTTCTGCATGAAAACTCCAACAGTCCTGCTTACCTCACCAGACCAGTTCAGCCATGCACCCAAGATGGATATTCCAAAATAAATGCTGATGCACTGCCCAGTTTGGCATTTATATACAGTATAATTTTCTTTTCACAATCATAATTGCAAGGACTGTGGCGGTTTGCTCCTTCCCTATTAGTATTTTTTAAACCTAGATGACAGAGCAATTAAGAAATAGGTAATATAGAAAAAAACACAGGTTAATGCAGGGATAACAAACAACATTGACATGAAAAAATACTAAATATACACAAGGGCATAATTTTAATGGTGGGGAATAAAAATGACTCACAAGGGGCAACAGAACCATTGGCCATGGCTCTGGTGGTGGTACCAGTTGCACCCACTGAGGTCCGCATAGCATCTGGCCCAGATGCCCTCTTGCCCTCGGGTGCTTAACCCCTTCGCTGCCAGGCCTTTTCCCCCTCCTGTGCCAGGCCTTTTTTTGCCTATTTGGGGCAGTTCGCGCTTAGGCCCTCATAACTTTTTGTCCACATAAGCTAACCAAGCCAAATTTGCGTCCTTTTTTTCCAACATCCTAGGGATTCTAAAGGTACCCAGACTTTGTGGGTTCCCCTGAAGGAGGCCAAGAAATTGGCCAAAATACAGTGAAAATTTCTTTTTTTTCCAAAAAAATTGGAAAAAGGGGCTGCAGAAGAAGGCTTGTGGTTTTTCTCCTGAAAATGGCATCAACAAAGGGTTTGCGGTGCTAAACTCAGCGGCTTCCCAGCTTTCAGGAACAGGCAGACTTGAATCCGAAAACCCAATTTTTCAACACAATTTTGGCATTTTACTGGGGCATACCCCATTTGTGCAATTTTTTGTGCTTTCAGCCTCCTTCCAGTCAGTGACAGGAATGGTCATGAAACCAATGCTGCATCCCAGAAACCTAAACATTTCTGAAAAGTAGACAAAATTCTAAATTCAGCAAGGGGTCATTTGTGTAGATCCTACAAGGGTTTCCTACAGAAAATAACAGCTGAAAAAGAAAAATATTGAAATTGAGGTGAAAAAAACATCAATTTTTCTCTACTTTTTACTCTGTAACTTTTCCCTGCAATGTCAGATTATCGAAAGCAATATACCGTTACGTCTGCTGGACTCCTCTGGTTGCGGGGATATATAGGGTTTGTAGGTTCATCAAGAACCCGAGGAACCCAGAGCCAATAAATGAGCTGCACCCTGCAGTGCGTTTTCATTCTATACCGGGTATACAGTAATTCATTTGCTGAAATATAAGGAGTAAAAAATAGCTATCAAGAAAACCTTTGCATTTCCAAAAAGGGCACAAGATAAGGTGTTGAGGAGCAGTGGTTATTTGCACATCTCTGAATTCCGGGGTGACCATAGTAGCACGTGAATTACATGGAATTTCTCAAATAGATGTCTTTTTTACACACACCCCTATATTTGGAAGGAATAAATGTAGAGAAAGACAAGGGGCAATAACACTTGTTTTGCTATTCTATGTTCCCCCAAGTCTCCCGATAAAAATGATACCTCACTTGTGTGGGTAGGCCTAGCGCCCGCGACAGGATATGCCCCAAAACACAGCGTGGACACATCACAGAAAACAGAGCTGTTTTTAGCAAAGTGACTACCTGTAGATTTTGGCCTCTAGCTCAGCCGCCACCTAGGGAAACCTACCAAACCTGTGCATTTCTGAAAACTAGAGACCTAGGGGAATCCAAGGAGGGGTGACTTGTGTGGCTCGGACCAGGTTCTGTTACCCAGAATCCTTTGCAAACCTCAAAATTTGGCTAAAAAAACACATGTTCCTCACATTTCTGTGGCAGAAAGTTCTGGAATCTGAGAGGAGCGACAAATTTCCTTCCACCTAGCATTCCACCACGTCTCCCGATAAAAATGATACCTCACTTGTGTGGGTAGGCCTAGCGCCCGCGACAGGATATGCCCCAAAACACAACCTGGACACATCACAGAAAACAGAGCTGTTTTTAGCAAAGTGACTACCTGTAGATTTTGGCCTCTAGCTCAGCCGCCACCTAGGGAAACCTACCAAACCTCTGCATTTCTGAAAACTAGAGACCTAGGGGAATCCAAGGAGGGGTGACTTGTGTGGCTCGGACCAGGTTCGGTTACCCAGAATCCTTTGCAAACCTCAAAATTTGGCTAAAAAAACACATGTTCCTCACATTTCTGTGGCAGAAAGTTCTGGAATCTGAGAGGAGCCACAAATTTCCTTCCACCTAGCGTTCCCCCACGTCTCCCGATAAAAATGATACCTCACTTGTGTGGGTAGGCCTAGCGCCCGCGACAGGATATGCCCCAAAACACAACGTGGACATATCACAGAAAACAGAGCTGTTTTTAGCAAAGTGACTACCTGTAGATTTTGGCCTCTAGCTCAGCCGCCACCTAGGGAAACCTACCAAACCTGTGCATTTCTGAAAACTAGAGACCTACGGGGATCCAAGGAGGGGTGACTTGCGGGGCTCGGACCAGGTTCTGTTACCCAGAATCCTTTGCAAACCTCAAAATTTGGCTAAAAAAACACATGTTCCTCACATTTCTGTGGCAGAAAGTTCTGGAATCTGAGAGGAGCCACAAATTTCCTTCCACCCAGCGTTCCCCCACGTCTCCCGATAAAAATGATACCTCACTTGTGTGGGTAGGCCTAGCGCCCGCGACAGGATATGCCCCAAAACACAACGTGGACATATCACAGAAAACAGAGCTGTTTTTAGCAAAGTGACTACCTGTAGATTTTGGCCTCTAGCTCAGCCGCCACCTAGGGAAACCTACCAAACCTGTGCATTTCTGAAAACTAGCGACCTACGGGGATCCAAGGAGGGGTGACTTGCGGGGCTCGGACCAGGTTCTGTTACCCAGAATCCTTTGCAAACCTCAAAATTTGGCTAAAAAAACACATGTTCCTCACATTTCTGTGGCAGAAAGTTCTGGAATCTGAGAGGAGCCACAAATTTCCTTCCACCCAGCGTTCCCCCACGTCTCCCAATACAAATGATACCTCACTTGTGTGGGTAGGCCTAGCGCCCGCGACAGGATATGCCCCAAAACACAACGTGGACATATCACAGAAAACAGAGCTGTTTTTAGCAAAGTGACTACCTGTAGATTTTGGCCTCTAGCTCAGCCGCCACCTAGGGAAACCTACCAAACCTATGCATTTCTGAAAACTAGAGACCTATGGGAATCCAAGGAGGGGTGACTTGTGTGGCTCGGACCAGGTTCTGTTACCCAGAATCCTTTGCAAACCTCAAAATTTGGCTAAAAAAACACATGTTCCTCACATTTCTGTGGCAGAAAGTTCTGGAATCTGAGAGGAGCCACAAATTTCCTTCCACCCAGCGTTCCCCCACGTCTCCCGATAAAAATGATACCTCACTTGTGTGGGTAGGCCTAGCGCCCGCGACAGGATATGCCCCAAAACACAACGTGGACATATCACAGAAAACAGAGCTGTTTTTAGCAAAGTGACTACCTGTAGATTTTGGCCTCTAGCTCAGCCGCCACCTAGGGAAACCTACCAAACCCATGCATTTCTGAAAACTAGAGACCTAGGGGAATCCAAGGAGGGGTGACTTGTGTGGCTCGGACCAGGTTCTGTTACCCAGAATCCTTTGCAAACCTCAAAATTTGGCTAAAAAAACACATGTTCCTCACATTTCTGTGGCAGAAAGTTCTGGAATCTGAGAGGAGCCACAAATTTCCTTCCACCCAGCGTTCCCCCACGTCTCCCAATAAAAATGATACCTCACTTGTGTGGGTAGGCCTAGCGCCCGCGACAGGATATGCCCCAAAACACAACGTGGACATATCACAGAAAACAGAGCTGTTTTTAGCAAAGTGACTACCTGTAGATGTTGGCCTCTAGCTCAGCCGCCACCTAGGGAAACCTACCACACCTATGCATTTCTGAAAACTAGAGACCTAGGGGAATCCAAGGAGGGGTGACTTGTGTGGCTCGGACCAGGTTCTGTTATCCAGAATCCTTTGCAAACCTCAAAATTTGGCTAAAAAAACACATGTTCCTCACATTTCTGTGGCAGAAAGTTCTGGAATCTGAGAGGAGCCACAAATTTCCTTCCACCCAGCGTTCCCCCACGTCTCCCGATAAAAATGATACCTCACTTGTGTGGGTAGGCCTAGCGCCCGCGACAGGATATGCCCCAAAACACAACGTGGACATATCACAGAAAACAGAGCTGTTTTTAGCAAAGTGACTACCTGTAGATTTTGGCCTCTAGCTCAGCCGCCACCTAGGGAAACCTACCAAACCCATGCATTTCTGAAAACTAGAGACCTAGGGGAATCCAAGGAGGGGTGACTTGTGTGGCTCGGACCAGGTTCTGTTACCCAGAATCCTTTGCAAACCTCAAAATTTGGCTAAAAAAACACATGTTCCTCACATTTCTGTGGCAGAAAGTTCTGGAATCTGAGAGGAGCCACAAATTTCCTTCCACCCAGCGTTCCCCCACGTCTCCCGATAAAAATGATACCTCACTTGTGTGGGTAGGCCTAGCGCCCGCGACAGGATATGCCCCAAAACACAACGTGGACATATCACAGAAAACAGAGCTGTTTTTAGCAAAGTGACTACCTGTAGATTTTGGCCTCTAGCTCAGCCGCCACCTAGGGAAACCTACCAAACCTGTGCATTTCTGAAAACTAGAGACCTAGGGGAATCCAAGGAGGGGTGACTTGTGTGGCTCGGACCAGGTTCTGTTACCCAGAATCCTTTGCAAACCTCAAAATTTGGCTAAAAAAACACATGTTCCTCACATTTCTGTGGCAGAAAGTTCTGGAATCTGAGAGGAGCCACAAATTTCCTTCCACCCAGCGTTCCCCCATGTCTCCCGATAAAAATGATACCTCACTTGTGTGGGTAGGCCTAGCGCCCGCGACAGGATATGCCCCAAAACACAACGTGGACATATCACAGAAAACAGAGCTGTTTTTAGCAAAGTGACTACCTGTAGATTTTGGCCTCTAGCTCAGCCGCCACCTAGGGAAACCTACCAAACCTGTGCATTTCTGAAAACTAGAGACCTAGGGGAATCCAAGGAGGGGTGACTTGTGTGGCTCGGACCAGGTTCTGTTACCCAGAATCCTTTGCAAACCTCAAAATTTGGCTAAAAAAACACATGTTCCTCACATTTCTGTGGCAGAAAGTTCTGGAATCTGAGAGGAGCCACAAATTTCCTTCCACCCAGCGTTCCCCCACGTCTCCCGATAAAAATGATACCTCACTTGTGTGGGTAGGCCTAGCGCCCGCGACAGGATATGCCCCAAAACACAACGTGGACATATCACAGAAAACAGAGCTGTTTTTAGCAAAGTGACTACCTGTAGATTTTGGCCTCTAGCTCAGCCGCCACCTAGGGAAACCTACCAAACCCATGCATTTCTGAAAACTAGAGACCTAGGGGAATCCAAGGAGGGGTGACTTGTGTGGCTCGGACCAGGTTCTGTTACCCAGAATCCTTTGCAAACCTCAAAATTTGGCTAAAAAAACACATGTTCCTCACATTTCTGTGGCAGAAAGTTCTGGAATCTGAGAGGAGCCACAAATTTCCTTCCACCCAGCGTTCCCCCACGTCTCCCAATAAAAATGATACCTCACTTGTGTGGGTAGGCCTAGCGCCCGCGACAGGATATGCCCCAAAACACAACGTGGACATATCACAGAAAACAGAGCTGTTTTTAGCAAAGTGACTACCTGTAGATGTTGGCCTCTAGCTCAGCCGCCACCTAGGGAAACCTACCACACCTATGCATTTCTGAAAACTAGAGACCTAGGGGAATCCAAGGAGGGGTGACTTGTGTGGCTCGGACCAGGTTCTGTTATCCAGAATCCTTTGCAAACCTCAAAATTTGGCTAAAAAAACACATGTTCCTCACATTTCTGTGGCAGAAAGTTCTGGAATCTGAGAGGAGCCACAAATTTCCTTCCACCCAGCGTTCCCCCACGTCTCCCGATAAAAATGATACCTCACTTGTGTGGGTAGGCCTAGCGCCCGCGACAGGATATGCCCCAAAACACAACGTGGACATATCACAGAAAACAGAGCTGTTTTTAGCAAAGTGACTACCTGTAGATTTTGGCCTCTAGCTCAGCCGCCACCTAGGGAAACCTACCAAACCCATGCATTTCTGAAAACTAGAGACCTAGGGGAATCCAAGGAGGGGTGACTTGTGTGGCTCGGACCAGGTTCTGTTACCCAGAATCCTTTGCAAACCTCAAAATTTGGCTAAAAAAACACATGTTCCTCACATTTCTGTGGCAGAAAGTTCTGGAATCTGAGAGGAGCCACAAATTTCCTTCCACCCAGCGTTCCCCCACGTCTCCCGATAAAAATGATACCTCACTTGTGTGGGTAGGCCTAGCGCCCGCGACAGGATATGCCCCAAAACACAACGTGGACATATCACAGAAAACAGAGCTGTTTTTAGCAAAGTGACTACCTGTAGATTTTGGCCTCTAGCTCAGCCGCCACCTAGGGAAACCTACCAAACCTGTGCATTTCTGAAAACTAGAGACCTAGGGGAATCCAAGGAGGGGTGACTTGTGTGGCTCGGACCAGGTTCTGTTACCCAGAATCCTTTGCAAACCTCAAAATTTGGCTAAAAAAACACATGTTCCTCACATTTCTGTGGCAGAAAGTTCTGGAATCTGAGAGGAGCCACAAATTTCCTTCCACCCAGCGTTCCCCCATGTCTCCCGATAAAAATGATACCTCACTTGTGTGGGTAGGCCTAGCGCCCGCGACAGGATATGCCCCAAAACACAACGTGGACATATCACAGAAAACAGAGCTGTTTTTAGCAAAGTGACTACCTGTAGATTTTGGCCTCTAGCTCAGCCGCCACCTAGGGAAACCTACCAAACCTGTGCATTTCTGAAAACTAGAGACCTAGGGGAATCCAAGGAGGGGTGACTTGTGTGGCTCGGACCAGGTTCTGTTACCCAGAATCCTTTGCAAACCTCAAAATTTGGCTAAAAAAACACATGTTCCTCACATTTCTGTGGCAGAAAGTTCTGGAATCTGAGAGGAGCCACAAATTTCCTTCCACCCAGCGTTCCCCCACGTCTCCCGATAAAAATGATACCTCACTTGTGTGGGTAGGCCTAGCGCCCGCGACAGGATATGCCCCAAAACACAACTTGGACACATCACAGAAAACAGAGCTGTTTTTAGCAAAGTGACTACCTGTAGATTTTGGCCTCTAGCTCAGCCGCCACCTAGGGAAACCTACCAAACCTGTGCATTTCTGAAAACTAGAGACCTAGGGGAATCCAAGGAGGGGTGACTTGTGTGGCTCGGACCAGGTTCTGTTACCCAGAATCCTTTGCAAACCTCAAAATTTGGCTAAAAAAACACATGTTCCTCACATTTCTGTGGCAGAAAGTTCTGGAATCTGAGAGGAGCCACAAATTTCCTTCCACCCAGCGTTCCCCCACGTCTCCCGATAAAAATGATACCTCACTTGTGTGGGTAGGCCTAGCGCCCGCGACAGGATATGCCCCAAAACACAACGTGGACATATCACAGAAAACAGAGCTGTTTTTAGCAAAGTGACTACCTGTAGATTTTGGCCTCTAGCTCAGCCGCCACCTAGGGAAACCTACCAAACCTGTGCATTTCTGAAAACTAGAGACCTAGGGGAATCCAAGGAGGGGTGACTTGTGTGGCTCGGACCAGGTTCTGTTACCCAGAATCCTTTGCAAACCTCAAAATTTGGCTAAAAAAACAAATGTTCCTCACATTTCTGTGGCAGAAAGTTCTGGAATCTGAGAGGAGCCACAAATTTCCTTCCACCCAGCGTTCCCCCACGTCTCCCGATAAAAATGATACCTCACTTGTGTGGGTAGGCCTAGCGCCCGCGACAGGATATGCCCCAAAACACAACGTGGACATATCACAGAAAACAGAGCTGTTTTTAGCAAAGTGACTACCTGTAGATTTTGGCCTCTAGCTCAGCCGCCACCTAGGGAAACCTACCAAACCCATGCATTTCTGAAAACTAGAGACCTAGGGGAATCCAAGGAGGGGTGACTTGTGTGGCTCGGACCAGGTTCTGTTACCCAGAATCCTTTGCAAACCTCGAAATTTGGCTAAAAAAACACATGTTCCTCACATTTCTGTGGCAGAAAGTTCTGGAATCTGAGAGGAGCCACAAATTTCCTTCCACCCAGCGTTCCCCCACGTCTCCCGATAAAAATGATACCTCACTTGTGTGGGTAGGCCTAGCGCCCGCGACAGGATATGCCCCAAAACACAACGTGGACATATCACAGAAAACAGAGCTGTTTTTAGCAAAGTGACTACCTGTAGATTTTGGCCTCTAGCTCAGCCGCCACCTAGGGAAACCTACCAAACCTGTGCATTTCTGAAAACTAGAGACCTACGGGGATCCAAGGAGGGGTGACTTGCGGGGCTCGGACCAGGTTCTGTTACCCAGAATCCTTTGCAAACCTCAAAATTTGGCTAAAAAAACACATGTTCCTCACATTTCTGTGGCAGAAAGTTCTGGAATCTGAGAGGAGCCACAAATTTCCTTCCACCCAGCGTTCCCCCACGTCTCCCAATAAAAATGATACCTCACTTGTGTGGGTAGGCCTAGCGCCCGCGACAGGATATGCCCCAAAACACAACGTGGACATATCACAGAAAACAGAGCTGTTTTTAGCAAAGTGACTACCTGTAGATTTTGGCCTCTAGCTCAGCCGCCACCTAGGGAAACCTACCACACCTATGCATTTCTGAAAACTAGAGACCTAGGGGAATCCAAGGAGGGGTGACTTGTGTGGCTCGGACCAGGTTCTGTTATCCAGAATCCTTTGCAAACCTCGAAATTTGGCTAAAAAAACACATGTTCCTCACATTTCTGTGGCAGAAAGTTCTGGAATCTGAGAGGAGCCACAAATTTCCTTCCACCCAGCGTTCCCCCACGTCTCCCGATAAAAATGATACCTCACTTGTGTGGGTAGGCCTAGCGCCCGCGACAGGATATGCCCCAAAACACAACGTGGACATATCACAGAAAACAGAGCTGTTTTTAGCAAAGTGACTACCTGTAGATTTTGGCCTCTAGCTCAGCCGCCACCTAGGGAAACCTACCAAACCCATGCATTTCTGAAACCTAGAGACCTAGGGGAATCCAAGGAGGGGTGACTTGTGTGGCTCGGACCAGGTTCTGTTACCCAGAATCCTTTGCAAACCTCAAAATTTGGCTAAAAAAACACATGTTCCTCACATTTCTGTGGCAGAAAGTTCTGGAATCTGAGAGGAGCCACAAATTTCCTTCCACCCAGCGTTTCCCCACGTCTCCCGATAAAAATGATACCTCACTTGTGTGGGTAGGCCTAGCGCCCGCGACAGGATATGCCCCAAAACACAACGTGGACATATCACAGAAAACAGAGCTGTTTTTAGCAAAGTGACTACCTGTAGATTTTGGCCTCTAGCTCAGCCGCCACCTAGGGAAACCTACCAAACCTGTGCATTTCTGAAAACTAGAGACCTAGGGGAATCCAAGGAGGGGTGACTTGTGTGGCTCGGACCAGGTTCTGTTACCCAGAATCCTTTGCAAACCTCAAAATTTGGCTAAAAAAACACATGTTCCTCACATTTCTGTGGCAGAAAGTTCTGGAATCTGAGAGGAGCCACAAATTTCCTTCCACCCAGCGTTCCCCCACGTCTCCCGATAAAAATGATACCTCACTTGTGTGGGTAGGCCTAGCGCCCGCGACAGGATATGCCCCAAAACACAACGTGGACATATCACAGAAAACAGAGCTGTTTTTAGCAAAGTGACTACCTGTAGATTTTGGCCTCTAGCTCAGCCGCCACCTAGGGAAACCTACCAAACCTGTGCATTTCTGAAAACTAGAGACCTAGGGGAATCCAAGGAGGGGTGACTTGTGTGGCTCGGACCAGGTTCTGTTATCCAGAATCCTTTGCAAACCTCAAAATTTGGCTAAAAAAACACATGTTCCTCGCATTTCTGTGGCAGAAAGTTCTGGAATCTGAGAGGAGCCACAAATTTCCTTCCACCCAGCGTTCCCCCACGTCTCCTGATAAAAATGATACCTCACTTGTGTGGGTAGGCCTAGCGCCCGCGACAGGATATGCCCCAAAACACAACGTGGACACATCACAGAAAACAGAGCTGTTTTTAGCAAAGTGACTACCTGTAGATTTTGGCCTCTAGCTCAGCCGCCACCTAGGGAAACCTACCAAACCTGTGCATTTCTGAAAACTAGAGACCTAGGGGAATCCAAGGAGGGGTGACTTGCGGGGCTCGGACCAGGTTCTGTTACCCAGAATCCTTTGCAAACCTCAAAATTTGGCCAAAAAAACACTTTTTCCTCTCATTTCTGCGGCAGAAAGTTCTGGAATCTGAGAGGAGCCACAAATTTCCTTCCACCCAGCATTCCCCCAAGTCTCCCGATAAAAATGATACCTCACTTGTGTGGGTGGGCCAGGTGCCTGCAACAGAATAAGGCCCAAAACCTGAAGAGATAGAAGGGATAGGTATTTTTGCAATATATCATTTTGATGTGTGCACATACGTCCGTGATGTGCCAAACACTAAAATAGTGAAAAGAAACACTTAGGTTATGTGAAGAAGACCCCTCACCAACCAACCAAGTTGGTGGCATGCTTCATCATCGGGGTCCCACCCGAGGCACCTAGCGTGTCACAGGTGTGCTGCGACGCCTGATTACAGCGGAGCAGGTTTTGTCATTTTTTACAACACATACTGGTTGGATTTGGCACGAGGGTGAGTGATGGTTCAGTGGATCAAATTTTATTAACAAGAGATTTCACAAAAATGAAATGCACTGCTAATAACTGAAAGGCAAAAAAGTGAACCAATGACTCACAACTCGTGAGCTGTAAAGCCGCGACAAGGCACCAACCGCTTTACAGTCCATTCACACACCTTTCATACATGACACGCACAAGACCATTCACACCGCCAGCCACGGGCCCAGCACATTACAACACTCACATCGACAGACCGCGCCACTCAAGGGCCCATCACTTACATACGCCACATGCCTGATACAAGAATCACACCAGCTGATGGGAGTGTGGACTGCTGTTTGGCTGGCACCGCCAGCCAAGCGCCACCCCACGCACACCGCCAGCCAAGCGCCACCCCACGCACACCGCCAGCCAAGCGCCACCCCACGCACACCGCAATCACTTTTTTTTATTTATAAACAACAAATAAACTACTAATTATAAAATAGGCACAAAACTACAAACACAAAACCTCAAACTAAATACACGACAGATGCCAACCGTGAAACATATGAAAATATAAAACAGACAGCTTACGCTCACGGTATTTCCCAAAAGTTTTTCCTTGTGTGGTAACTTCTAAAACAGCTGGGCACACACAGCCCAGGCTTTGAAGGGCATTCGGGGCAGTACATCCGGCTCTCCCTCCGGATTGATCTCCGGGCACATACTCTACATTTCTTTGTGGGCATGTCTTTTTTGGGAGTGGGAGGAATGTGATCTGGAAAGTGCCGATCTTTCAATCTAGCCACATCCTCCACCACTTCTACTCTAGGAACTCTTGCCGGTTCCACCACAATAAGGCTTTCTATCACCGACTCCTGAGATTTAACAAAAGTCATCCTTGACTCAGGTGAACAATCCTTGTATACAATAAAGGCATTAAAAGTTGCCAAATGAAATAAATGTAGGGCCAACTTTTTATACCACACATACGACTTAAGAAGAGCAGTGTAAGGTTCCAACCTCTGATCTACTCTATCAACACCACCCATGTGCCTATTGTAGTCCAAAATGCACGCAGGTTTGCGCACTTCCGCAACCTGACCCCAAACAGCCACAGGGGAAGTACTCTCATCATGGATGGTCGATAGCATGTACACATCCCTCCTGTCTGAAAATGTCATAGCTAACAGCTCATTATTCCGCAAGGCACTGCACTGTCCCCTCTCAAGTTTTTTACAGACAAGCTCCCTTGGATAGCCTTTGCGGTTAGAACGGATTGTGCCACAAGCAACAGTGTCCACCCTAAACAACTCCTTGAACAACTGCACTCCAGTGTAGAAATTATCTACGTACAAATGGTGACCTTTGTTAAACAGCCGTCTAGCAAGTTCCCACACAATCTTTTCGCTAACTCCAAAAGTGGCCGGACAACCAGGAGGGTCAATACTGGAATCCCTACCAGTGTAGACCCGGAAATTATAAACATATCCTGTACTGCTTTCTGACAGCAGATACAATTTAATCCCATATCGTGCCCTCTTACTAGGGATGTACTGCTTAAAAACTAAACGCCCCTTGAAAAGGACCAAAGACTGGTCCACACTTATCTCTTTGCCTGGAACATAGACCTCTGAAAACCGATCCACAAAATGATCAAGGACAGGCCTAATCTTAAAAAGGCGGTCACAATCAGGGTGATCTCGTGGCAAGGCTAAAGCATTGTCTACAAAATGCAGCATACGAAGAAGAAGCAAATACCGATTACGTGTCATAGTTGCAGGAAATATAGCAGTTGCCATCAAGGGACTAGTAGACCAATAAGAAGCCAGTGACGGCTTCCTGATCAACCCCATCAAAAAAGACAAACCTAAAAACCTTTTCATCTCTTCCAGATATGTGGGAACCCAATGAGTAGCTCTAGACTGAGGCTTAAGTCTGGCAGCGTTGTCCCGCAAATATTGCTCTGCATACACATTTGTCTGCTCCACAATCTCTTCCAAAAATACATCGTCCATAAACAAGTGAAAGAAATGGACAGGCAGAAAGTTTTCCGTATTAACTCTACACCCTGGGAGACTAGTAAATGCAGGTAACTGTGGCTGCTCCATGTTTGGGGCAATCCAGGTGTCAGGTCTTCTAATGGGAAACCCTTCAGCCCCAGGCTGCTGCACTCTTGGCACATCAATGTCCTCCTCTAACTCAGGCCCTTCATCTGCACTGAGAGTAGCTTCCTCATCAGAAGAATACTCTTGGACAGAAAACTCACTTCCAGAATCTCCTGCTTCCTCCTCTGCCTCAGATGCAGAGTCAGTGTCGTAATCATGGTCTGAAGACGACTCAAAGAGCATGCGAACAACCTGCTGAGCGGTCACTTTGCGGCTAGCCATGATCCTAACAACAAATGGATTGCCAACAACAACTAGCACTAAAATAAGTAATAAACAAAGTGTAGCTTTATCACAAAGAGTTATGTACTACAAAAAACTATACCACTCAGTTGCCTGAAATAGCTACTCACCAAGCAACTACTCTGCACAGACACAGCAATCACCAATGATATCCCACTAAAAAGAAAAAAGAAAAAAGCAAATTAGACATATGACAACACAAACATCACTGTGCTCAAATCTAAGGACAATGTCAAACACACAATACTGCATTTAGTACACCACCTACAAACATGTCATTCATGCATGTCAACAATACTCCTTTGGAGTAAATTGCTTTCACTTACCTAAAACATGCAGCTATGCAAACCACTGGACAACTACTGCCAAAACCGCTAAGATCCACAGCAAAGGAAGCAAAAGCGTTGAACTAGAAGAAAAATAAATAAATTGTTATAATCACAAATACAAATACTTTGCCAGTTGACAAACCCCCCACCACCAAGAACTTAGAAGTTGTCCCTGGTACCTAAGTGGATCCTGCCCCCCCTCGGGGGTAGATGGGCGTAAAAAAATTAGCCGAAATGGGCAACACCTCTGTGCCCCCTTTTAGGGGGCAACCCTTCCCAAAGGGGGCACCCCCCAGCACAAAACAAAAAAATCCCTGCCGTATTGGTGGTTTCTGCCCTCCTTGGGGGCAGATGGGCCTACAAAATTACACACACACCACACAATCCCTGGCGCCTAGTGTGCTTCCACCCCCCCCGGGCCAGATCATCCAAAAAATGACTGGTCTGCCATCGGGGGGCCGAAACAGAAAAAAAAAACTCCCCAGGGGAGAGACCCTTGCCCAAGGGGTTGCCCCCAAAATAAACAACAAAAACAAAATCCCTGGTGTCTAGTGGATTTTGCCCCCCCGCCCCCCCCGGTGGCAGATCAGCCCAAAAATTGGCAATCTGCCCCCGGGTGGGGGGGGGGGGCAAATACAAAAAAAATTGTCCCCCAGTGGGACGCCCCTTGCCCAAAGGGTCACCCCCCAAAAAAAACTTTACAGTAAAAATAAATCCCTGGTGTCTAGTGGTTTTCAACCCCCCTCGGGGGCAGATCTGCCCGGGGGGGGGCTAAATACAAATAAAAATTCCCCGGGGGGCCACCCTGGCCCAAGGGGTCGCCCCCAAAATATACACAAAATATAAAATCCCTGGTGTCTAGTGGTTTTCGCCCCCCCCCCCGGGGGCAGATCCGCCGAAAATTCGGCGGATCTGCCCCAGGGGGGGGCGAAATACAAAAAAAAATTGCCCCCGGGGTGGGGCGACCCTTGCCCAAGGGGGTCGTCCCCAAAATAAACATAAAATACTATATCCCTGGTGTCTAGTGGTTTTCGCCCCCCCCCCTGGGGGCAGATCCGCCGAAAAATCGGCAGATCTGCCCCCAGGGGGGGGCGAAATACAATAAAAAAATGCCCCCGGGGGAGGGCGGCCCTTGCCCAAGGGCTCGACCCCAAAATAATCAATATAATACATTTTCCCTGGTGTCTAGTGGTTTTCGCCCCCCCCTGGGGGCAGATCCGCCGAAAAATCGGCAGATCTGCCCCCAGGGGGGGGCGAAATACAAAAGAAAATTGCCCCCGGGGGGGGGCGACCCTTGCCCAAGGGGTCGCCCCCAAAATAATGGCAAAATAACACTATCCTTTCCCCCGTGTCTGTTTCCACCACCCCCGACCCCCAAAAACGAAGAGGACTCACCTTTTGGGTCCTCCTCCGAAGACGCGCTGGAAGCAAATGGCTTCCAGCGCGCCCGGCAACACTAGATGACGTCAGCGCGCTGTGCGCGCGCTGACATCATCGGATTGCCGCGGGGGGGGCGGGGGTGGAAGGGGAAGGTCTTCCCCTTCCATCCCCGCCTGGGAGGGAGAGGGGGGGTGCACGGGGGCGCGCTAGCTCCCCCAAGTTCCCCTGTGCCTAGGACGAGATGATCTCGTCCAAGGCACAGGGGAACTGTAGCCTTGGACGAGATCATCTCGTCCAAGGCACCCAAGAGGTTAAGAAAGAAGAAAAAAACAATGATTGGTTGTACTCTGTACAAAAAAGATTTTGACAGGCACAGCATTGTACTTTTTAAATCAGATATCCTGTTCCTTGTTTCATAATCGTACACTTGGTACAACAGCATTTTGAACTATTCATGCAAAATGCATTCCAAAGAATGATCTTTGCTTCTCCACCCCCTTTTGATGAGTCAAGTCCATCCCCCTTTCTGTACTGCGCATCCTGGAGATTGGGACTATGAGCTACATAAAGCCAAAGAGAAGAACACATAACGCAACACCGCTAATATACCACCACTTGCCTAGTTCAGATTATAAATATACCTGGCAGTATCATTCACTTGACTTCCACTCCTCTACTATGCTCTTGAGTTCATACATCCTCCCCGTCAGGCTTGCACCATCCACCACTAGTATACTCAATCAAGGGTTTGTGTTTCCCTTGCCTCTAAGGATTGTTTTTGTGCAGTTAGATGTCCTCCTCTGCATAAAACAATCCAGGGTGCTGTGCCATGTAACGTGCAACCTTTGCACACTCATAGTGTAAGCATGCCTGCCTTGGCAGGTTAGGCCGCACTCAGTGTGACAGCACAGGGAGACTACAGGGAATGAGATATCCTAATAAATAAATGTCACATTCCTGCCCTCTCCCTTTAAGGCAGAACAGCTTCACTGCACAAAATTTTGATATCTCTGGGCCCTGGCAACTGGTGCACCCAGCAATCTTTTTAATAAACCCTGGTACATTATTACATCATGCCCATGCTCCTTTTGCAACAAAGATCGTGGACACAACTGCAAGCACTATCTGTGAGTGTCATACATTAACATTTAAAAACCTCTTGCTTGAACATGGTACAATGGTACCACACACATAAAAAAAGTCCTCTTTGGCTTTGCACCATGGGCACATGTGGCATGTGGCCACTGGCCACAATCATTGCTGCAAAGGTATATATCTTTATATTACCATCTATATTTATTTATCTATCTATCTATCTATCTATCTATCTATCTATCTATCTATCTATCTATCTATCTATCTATCTATCTATCTATCTATCTATCTATCTATCTATCTAGATACAGGCCCCCCTTCCTAGGGCATTGTGATGCCACAAGGCCCACCACTTCACTGGGGCTTTAATTATACTGAATGAGGGGGGGCACATGACCCGCTCCTGCTATGTCCAGCGGTGCCCACCCCAGGGACATAGCTGTTTGCTCTGACTTGGCGGGAGCCTGTCAAAGAGCTCTCACTTGCAGAAAGCGGAGTTTTCATTTCTTTCCCTGCACGCAAATATGCATACAAGGAAACAGATGAAAACGTTACTCCTGCAAGCAGAGAGCTGCTATTTAAAGCAGCTCCCTGGTTGTGGGACAAATGCCGGACCTTCTCCTGCGGTCCTGTCACTCTCTTGCTTTCTCTTTCATCTCACAATGGGATGGAAGATAGAGAGAGAGAGAGAGAGGGATTGTTATTGCAATGGTCTCTCTATGCAATAACGTCAAAGTGTGACACTAGCAAGATATCAGTGTGTTGTGTTCAACCACATACTGTGCTGGGCAAAGTCAGTGCACAGAGTAGGGTTGGATGCATGCAGGGGATTGACTGCAGGATCTGGCCTGTATCCAACCCCTGCAGTGTTCAACTGAACGCTCTATGCACAGTGGGGTTGGCTGCATGCAGGGGGATTGTCTGCAGGGACTGATTAAAGTATGGTAATTCAATATTACTTTACATTAAAAAACAAAAACCCAGAATTTCACTGAACAAAAACAAACGTTAAAGTAACATTAAAAGTTAGGTGAAACATTCAGTTTTAAACTCTAAAAAACACTGAAATTCACCAATTACAGTTAGACTTAAATTGAGTTAACTATAACTAGTGTCCTAAGGTAACTATAACTGGTACCCTCACTATTCACCCCAAGATGTTTTTTTGGAAAGTGCAAAAGGGCACACACATGCCCCTTGAGCATATGTGTGCTCTACAGGTGCACCACTATTTGTGGGGTGCACCAAGAGGGGCCTTTTGACCCTCAGGCATCCTTGGTTTTGCATTTCCCAAATAACAATTTCCTGAAAGGAAATTGCAATTTGGGAAATGCAAAACCAGCCCATTAGCTCAAATGGCATGGGATTTCCTATTTGCAAATTTCTAATAGTGATTCCTATTATTAGGAAATTGATAAATTTGTACATAGCATTTTTCATTTTGCTAGATAGCGATTTCTATGAAGTAGCTATTTAGGAAATGGAAAATTGCATCTTGCTACATCTGGCCCATAGTGTCCTGAAATAAATATCACTATAACTGTTGAATTTCTATGGTTTTGTGCCTGCTTAATCTGAAACTAACTATAAAATCCCCCTAACTTTTGTTTGTTAGTGAACTTCTAAGGCTTTTTAATTCTATTTTCTAATATATATAGTGGGAGTACTCTGCCTCACTCCCAAGCACTCAATTTGCCCCAATTCATCATGATAAAAGCAGTGCAATGATAATACTTACTTCAGTAAGTCTTTAGGGTTTCACCCTTGTTGGTTCAGCCTGTGCTGTGTAACTGTAGACATGTATTTCTGGGTTCATTCCTTCATTAGTAGAGAGCAACAAGTTGTTTTGGGGGTGGTGGAAATGCTGCCCAAATTCTTCTTAGGTCTCTGTACCACTCACTGGGCACAGAGAGCCTTTTCAAAAAGAAAGAGGGTGGGAACACACTGCCTCACATCCCAGCACTCCGTTTGCCTCAATGTATACATTTTAAAACCTTCATGTAATCTTACCTTACCTGTGATCATGGTGCTTGGAAAAAAAATAGAATTTTTAGAAAACAAAAACATTATTTACTCACTGAGCCACACAACCGCAATGCTCAGCAGGTCAAGCAGTTCTTGATCCCGGTCAATGATATCTGTCCAGCAATGCGGCAGCATCTCCGGGTGTGAGTGATCCAGGTACAGCAGTGCACACACCGCTGTACCTGCTCCTGAGCATCTGACGCTCCCACAGGGCATAACCCTTGCTGGGCCCGCTGCCAGCATTTCTGGGAGGTGGCACTATACCTAAAACATGTGTGTAGCCACCTCGGCCTTACTGAAGATTTGGTGGGGCCACACCTCTGCCCTTCTACAATACCCATATGGGGTGCAGGTGGTGCCTGTACTGCCTGCTTCTGCTATTGAGAGGAGTGGGACTGGATTTGAGAGGGAAAGTAGAGAAAAAGGAGGAGGAGGACAGACAAAAGACAGGAATAGGAAAGGAAATTAAAAGAACAAAGTACAAAATAGTCACCAGAATGTAAATTAAACAGAAGAATAAACACAGGAAAAATGAGACAATAACAAAATAAGTACACAAATGTTGGCATTGGGAATAGGGAAGAGCAGATGGGGCTGGAATGGGCTGCATTGAAGATAAAGGCATCCAGCAAGGAATGAGGAACAGGAGCAGAGAAAACAAAATGGTCACACCCTTGCACACCACACGGTACCATTTGTGCAGATTTTTCAGTTTGGAACACACTACTCACCTGAAAGAGCAACTCAAACAGCCAGATGAGCATTTTTCCCCCTGTTCATGGAGTTTTGTGGAATCTTGCAGAGATGTTTTGGTAACTACATGGAATTCTGCCCTGGCATACTCATCAGCTGTCTGCCTATTGGGTTAAAGGGGGAGTATTCTGTAATCAGTTATCTTCGCTATCAACACCTCTTTCATTAATTTATACTGTAAAGACCCCTGTTAGTCCTTGTCATAGGGCTGGCTATTTCACTCCTCCAGCAGCTCCTGCAATGTGGTGCACTTCCTCACTAAAGACACATTTTCTGTGCTGTAGACCATCATGTAATTATCACAGTCACCGACTGCTAGGTCACATGGTTTTGAGATACAAGTGCTCACAGGGACTCACAGGCAGAAACACCTATCAACATTCAGATGCAATGCCCGCATTAGGATCAGATTTCCTAATAACGCGAGTCCTAGGGAACTCACCGCCTGTCACTAATTTTGAGCAAGGGATCATAAATCTTTTTCCCTGTGATCAGTTGCATCATTTCTATTACTTCTCTCACTAGTGCTTATGGCTCCGGGTCTTCTTCCTTCTATATTGGTGGTGTGCCATCAGTGGTCTCCACTGCAGTGTTTTCTCACTGACTAGGTGATGTCAGTCCATCAAGCTCCTCACTAAGTTGTGGACCTGATCGGATCAGTTGACAGCCATGGGTGATCCACTCCACTGCTCTTGACCTCTGGTTTCACCTGCTCAGCAGTGCAGACTCTCATCTGAAGTGTTGATACCACATCAAAGTATGTCATGTCCCGTATCCAACTTCCCAGCTCATCCTCTGGATTCTTGCATCTGAGGCTGTGCACTGGGGATGGTGGGAGCTCCCTGAAATCTGCTCTTTTTAAAGACTTTACTTGACAATGCGGTTGCTCCAAGGTATGCAGTATTTTTATAGCTGGAGCCTAGCCAAAAGACAGCAGAGGTATGTACAGTGTCAAAGGCAAGAATAAAGTCAATGAGTGATAGGAGAGGTACCCAATTTATGGTCAATTTATTAATTGTGATATGCTGTTGCTTATTGCAGAATGTGTTCAACTGTTTCCTAATTTCAAAAATGTTGGGACGGTCCTGATGGACATGAGGATGTTGTTCCAGATCCTGGTGCATAAAAGCAAAAAGCCTGCTGTCTTGTTTTTCCTTGTTTGCACATTTCCTAGTCTGCAGTGTGACATATCCTGAATGCAGGAGTACAGAGAACCATTAGAGATGGTAGACCTTTTTTTTGTAAAATAAGCAAGAGTGCTACTCAGGATAGCTTTGTAAATGATGCAGATTGTTCCGAAGATGATGCAGGCCACAAAGGGAGCCAATGGAGCTTCAACAGGGTGAGGTTGATGTGATCATATTTTTGTTGGTGTGCTATGGTGCACAGGATTCCTTCAAGAAGGACAAGTGTGGAGTCTAGGTTTTGGAACAGGCCATTATCACTATCCAGAGTATGAGGGAATGGTAGCAGTTATTTCCCTTTCTGTTAGAAATGGCTCCCCCTTCAACAGATCATAGAACTGGCTCCAGGCCTTCTTTGTTTTTTGGTAATGTGGTCCTTGACGGTGAACTTGGTGTCCAGGAAGAATCCAAGTGACTTGGCATTGGGTGAAAGCTGGTGTTTTGAAGCTGTCATGGTTTATGTCCCAATGACTCAGGATTTAGAATGCTTGAGGCAGCTGGTAAGGACTCAGCCCTAAGCTGCCTCACACCATCAGCTATAGGTCACACCCCCATGTAACAACATTCAAGTTGAAGTCAGAGGGCAGAGTCCTCATACAGGAGTCTGCAACCAGTCAGGTGGGAGGTACAATCTTTATTTCACATTAGGCCCTTACATTATAGCAACAGCAGATAGTTCTTGTCAGGGTTCCATCCTCTCTCCAACTGCCCCTATCTTCTAACTTCTACTGGAGACCACACATCAACATTATGTTACGTCATTCACTCTCAAAATTCCACTGTCAGCATTCCAGTCACCTGGCCAGACATACAGACAATGGGATAACACATGATACCACACACTTCCCTTACTTACAAACAACAAAACAAAGAACAGCCACTGTCGTGACATAAAGCACGGAGATAACTATTAAGAATCGCTCAATTTAATCTCAAATATGTCTAGCTTACACATTCACCCAAGAACAACCTGTTAAACTCTTTCATACCCACATAAGCACCCAACTACAATACACGGCAGTCACAGAAACTCTGTGATGGGTCAGGACATGAGGCTTTCACACAAAATTATGTTTTCTGAGAAGGAGTTAGAGGTGCTCACCTAGGAGTGCTGCCTGCACCATGAGGAATTATTTATCAAGGCAGCAATGAGTGTCCCTGGCAGCCAAAAAAGAAGATCTGGCAGGACATTCAGAACAAAATTAATGCCATTGGTGTCAGCCACCGCACCCTGGATGAAATCCCCAAAAGGTGGTATGACCTTTGCTCCAGGACCAAGGAGAGGGTGGCGGAGTGCATGAGGGAGATGCATGGCACTGGAGGAGGGCCATCTACTGTTCCACCCCCTACAGCAATAGAAAGCATGGTGAACACAACTCTGGAGCCGGAGGCTGTACTGGGCATTGGAGACGTAGACAGTTCTGCACCAGGAACATCAAACAGTAAGTACCAAAATAAATGTATTTACACCAGCCTATGCACTATTCACACAATCACAGTACACATCAGCAGGCACCTCCAGAGTAGCTCCATTCACAGTTTTGCAACCTATAGAACAGTGCATTATGGGCAATGTAGTACAGTAGTTCAAATATAGGCAAATGTTTATTTTGAGGCATCAAACATATGTGCGATACTGACTGTGTATCCCCCATGTCCCACTGGTCTCCCACAAGGCCCCCCCATCAGCGGCACTGTGCAGGGAGAGGATCATGGCACAGACACACAGGAGGAGGCTGCCACAGACACCGCAGGGGACAACACCACCCGTTCAATCGGCACAAGAGACCATGGACGATCCTGCTCTGGGTATGGAGGCAGCCATTGGGACACCAGGGCCAATGCCTATGGAGAACCAAACACATGGATCATCAGGCACGGTGCGTAGATGACGACACACAATGCAGTCTGTGCATAGGGAGGATGTTTCAGATGAGGATTTTTTGGGAATTGAGGCATCCTTATTGCAGAGTCAGCGCCTGCAAAATAGACAAATGCGGTTAATGAACCGTAACCTCTCAAGACTGCAGACCACTATCACGCATGGGTTGGCAAATGTGGACAGCTCACTTGAGTAACCTGCCTACCTCCATAGACAATTTGGTCAGGGAACTGGTGGCTGACAGGGCACAGGCACGGCACAGGGAGCGCAACACTGCTGCCCATTTAGACAGGCTAGGTGTGTCGATAGGGCATCTGGCAAACAATACAACCTGCCTGTCAAGGCGCACTGTCAGCCTGCAAGTGGAACTAGGGCATTTTGCAGGAGATGTGGCACGAGGCCGCATCAGCCATGTGTTGGATCTACTGGAGACCAGACAGGCTGCAAGGGGCATTGGGGATACGCCGCAGGACAGTGAAGAGGTCTCCAGTGTGAGTAGTGTGTCTGCCACTGATGCATGTGTGTTGCGGAGTAGCAGTGCATGGCAGGGCTCAGGGTCCAAGCTGGAGTGAAACATAGTGGCCGCAGTCGCAGGAGACTGTGAGCTACTGACATGTAGTGTTACAGAGGCACATGGACATAATGTGTTAGGTTACACTTGTTTTTTTGCATACTGTAGTATAGTTAACAAATATTTCAACATTATAGTCCTGCAATCAAAGAGTTAATTTGTTTAACTACACAACTGGGCTATGAGTGTCTTACATTAGTGAGTGTTGTCACGGTTGCTACATACCTGCCAAAGTAGTGGGTTGCAATGTGGTTCCGTCTCTGTCTGCCCTCCATTGCGATGCTTCTATCCCCAGGCTGTCGGTGTGGTGGCTCTTGCTCCTCATCCTCTGAATCTGTGTCTTCAGGGGTGAGATATAGCCCACATCTGGTGGCAATGTTGTGTAGGATGGCACAGGTGGCAGCTATCTTGCATGCTGTTTCTGGGGCATACTGAAGTGCTCCTCCACTTTTGTGCAGGCATCGGAATAGTGTCTTCAACAAGCCAAACGTCCTCTCAATTACATTTCTGGTCCACCCATGTGCAATGTTGTATCGCCTCTCATTCTGATTGCCAGGTGTTAGGTATGGGGTGAGTATCCATGGTCTCAGGGCATATGCACTGTCACCTGTCACCTGTTTCACAAAAGAGGCAAATTTAGCAGGGCATCATAGGGTTACTCAGTGACATGTATGTACGGCTTCAGAGTGTACTCTCTAGTACCTAATAAATATCCTTCTCCAAACTCCCCACGTTCTAGGCGTATGTCACTGTGCCTGAATATGTATGCATCATGTGTACTCCCTGGATATTTAGCCACGATGTCAGTAATGACATTATGGGCGTCACATACCACCTGGATGTTTAGTGAGTGGGTTCCTATTGCGGAACACATATTTCAGATTTGCTGGTGCGCAAATTGGTATATGTGCCTCGTCCACACACCCTATTACATGGGGGAAGATGGCAATTCTGTAGAAGTCCAACTTGGTGCTGTTCATTTCTGCCTCTTTTCTGGGAAGGTATATATACCTGGACATGTGTGCGAGTATGGCATCTCAGAAACGTCTGAAGAATTGTGAGAGTGCACTTTGGGATACCCCACCTGCCACAGCAATCACCCCCTGATAGCTACCAGAGGCCAAGAGGTGCAGTGAGCATAGCACTTGAACATGTGTGGGGATTGCGCTGCCGCGCATTGTCTGGCATTCTAGCTGAGGTTTCAGCAGTTCAATTATCTCTAAGATAACAGCGCTGCTCAGTCTGTATTTATCATAAATCTCCTCCTCAGTTTGTTGAAATAGTGTCTGCCTGGTTCGGTATATCCTCTCCTGTCTCTGCCTCCTCCTCCTCTGCTGGGCAGCCTGGACTCTCCTCCTCCATGCAATCATGTATAGTGCAGCCATTTTGAGTAGCCCAGATGCCTTATGGGTCTCCTTTTATACTTTGGTTCTGGTTACCACCCGCTCTGAATCAGTGGTAATCTGGGTGTGCAAAACGGGCTTTTTGTGACTAGTTATAATTTGCGACTGGCTTTTGCATACGGTTTGCAACTCGCAATTTGCGACTTCCTAATTGCGGGTCGCAAAATCAATTTTTGGCGAGTTGGAAATGGGTTGCATTGCTATTTGGTACTTCGAAATGGGATTTGAAAATCCCATTTCGCATTTTGCGGGGTCGCAAATAGCGCTGCAATCCTTTTGCGACTCGCAAACATTTGCTACATCTGGCCCAAAAGTGTGTAAAGCATTCAAGTATCAAAAAACAGTAATAAAACACACAAAACAGTTAAAAAATCTGAAACCAATTTATAAAAATAGGACATATTTTTATCTTTAATTTGACACCAAAACAAATTAAACCAGATAAGGGGGACCCGAGATATGAATGTTTAAACAATTAATGTTTTGTAGCGCATAGAAACTAAAAGTGCCACTCGGGACATCTGGTCGCACCTCGGCCGGGACAAAATCAAATGTAAGGCCGACCACGATGGAGATCTGTTCGGCTACAGCAAGCGGGAGGCCCTGGTGAAAAGTTTACCTTTGGACTTAGCCTTTTTGTTGAAGATTTTCTTTGGCGGGACGAAGTCACCAGACCGATCTGACTACCATGGAGCACTCTTTGAATACGCATCGCAGGAGACCTCGGTGAACAAATCTACGTTCAGACTTAGACAATTTTTTGGGACTAAAGTCTTCATCCGAGCCAAATCTGAATCTTGATCCGACGTCCTTGGAGTCCTCATCGGATACGCTGCGTGGGAAGTCCAGGTCAACTTTTTACCTCCGGACTTAGGCCCTCATTACAACATTGGCGGTAAATGCCACCTACTGCCGTGCTGACGGCTGCCAACATACTGTGACCGCGGTGGTATACTGCTATGGGTATTATGACCCACACAGAGAAATCCGCCACTATACAGACACCCACACAAGTCTGCCAGCCCAAAGGTCAGTGATAAACTGGCGGTACCAAAACCCACACCGTTACACCAACAGAAATACGCCCACAGTATCAGGACCCACGAATCACCGCAGCGGTCTTTCAACCGCGGTAAACAATTGGCAGGACACACCGCCGCACTCAAAATACACACATGCGTACACAACTACACCACATTGGACAATTCAAACTACAGACACCACACCCACACCACTATAAAACACACACCCACATTACCCACAACCCTTTCAATGAAAAAAAAGATTGCTAACAGAGAGAGAGACAAGCCAGGAGCACCCACTCAATCTGAGCCACAGAACACCATCACCCATACACCATCCATGCACCTCACAGCACACACCACAACACATCACCCCACACATCCTCACACATTCCACTCACACCACATCCATGGCACCCCAAAGGCACCCAAGGTTTTCAGAGGAGGAGCTAAGGGTCATGGTGGATGAAATCATCCGGGTAGAGCCACAGCTATTCGGATCACAGGTGCAGCAGACGTCCATTGCTAGGAAGATGGAGTTATGGCGGAGAGTCGTGGACAGGGTCAACGCCGTGGGACAGCACCCCAGAACAAGGGATGACATCAGGAAGAGGTGGAACGACCTAAGGGGGAAGGTGTGTTCCGTGGTTACAAGACACCAGGGAGCTGTAGAGGACTGGCGGTGGACTCCCACCTCCTCCCCCACAACTAACAACATGGGAGGAGCAAGTCTTGGCCCTCTTGCATCCTGAGGGCCTCACAGGAGTAGCAGGAGGACTGGACTCTGGTAAGTGAAATCTTTACTTCTATATCCCCCACACTACCTGCATGCCATCACAAACTCCTACCCCTACCCTCACCCCCGTCACTCCACCACCTCACATATACCCCACTATCACAACCCACCCATCCCAATACCAAGCCCTGCATACAACAACAATGCATGGACACCCATCACAGACCTGCATGGACACCCATTACTAAAGCATGCCCATTAGAGAGAATCACCTAGCCCACAAAATCACCACGCACACAAGGCAAAGCTGACAGGGCAATCACAACCATACAGGGAAGCACACCCATGCACAAGATGGCACACGCAGATACAATAACACTGCAGTTTCATCCCCACAGGACCCCCACTCAATGTCACCGTAGAGGAGGTGCTACTAAAATCCAGTCCCCCCACAGAAGAGGCCTACAGTGATGACAGCAGCTCTGCACGCCTGGATCACGATGACCAACCTGGCCCATCAGGGACCTCTGGACAGTCGGTTACCCTGCCACAGTCCCATACCACCACAGACCCTCCCCCCTCAGTAAACACCACTACAGCACCCACCCAGCAGACCCATACCACTGTCCCCAGGGCACGTCAATCAGCAGTGTGTCCACCACTACAGGGACCCCAGGCAACCCCACAAAACCAATACAATCAGGGACCCGGGATCAGTGGCAGTGGGCACACGGTTCAGGGGGCAGAGGCACAGGACAACAGGGAAGCTGGGAGGTCTGCTGTGTGACAGGGGGAGGATAGGACCAGGGAACCCACTCTCCACGAGGAACTTGCAGGGATCCCGAGAGCATACCACCATTCCCAGGAGACCTTGGGCCAGATACTGGCCAAGTTGCAGGAGACCCAGCGGCTGCAGGAGGGACAGTACCTGGGCATCAGGGAGGACCTCAAACACATCCAAACTATCCTGGTCTCCATTGCAGGGGTGCTGGCTGACATGACCAACACCATGAGGGAGGCAGTGGCACACCAAAAGGCCCCTGACACTAGCCACACTGAAGAACAGCCCTCCACCTCCGCTGGCACTAGTGGACAGGAGGCCCCGCCGCAGAACCAACAGGCCACCAGCACCCCACCCCCTGTAGAAGGAGAACCACTCCACAAACGGTCCCTGCGATCCAGGTAGAAGCCAGAAAACATTGCCAAGCCCCCCGCCAGGAAATAGAATCTCCTGATTGTCACCCTTGTGTCCCACTCTGTTACCCTGTCCACCTTAAACTGCCATTGCTCTCCTTCCTATGCCCTATTGGACAATGCACCTCTGATACAAAGAGACAGGACTCTGACTGGACATTCCTCCACCATCACCCCAGCCCATTGCACATCCCCCTCAACCTCTTAGCACTTAAATAAACACCTTTGGAACAAATACAAGTCTGGAGTCTGTCAATTGATTGAAATATGTATTAGTTCAGCAATCTGTAAACATTGCAATTCATATGTACATTTATAAATACATTGGCATGACCTGTAGTGGGCAGCAGTAAACATACCAGGAGCCAGAGTGGGGCACAGAGATCTGAAAATAGAGATGCCAAAGGGTACAGTAAGTGGCCCTAAACATAGGGAAATCATACTGCCATGTCCAATGTCCAACAGAAAACTGCAATGTAAAGTGAAGTTACTTGGTCTTACCTGTGTGTCACTGGAAGTACTACTGTATGGGAGAACTTCTGTTGTCCACATCTTCATCCAGTGCCTTCCCTTCCACACTGTCCACAGGCTCCTCCACTGCCACAAGACCATCTCCAGGCACATCCTCCTGCAGAAAATGCACCTGGCGTCTCAAGGCCAGGTTGTGCAACATGCAACATGCAAAGATGATCTGGCACACCTTCTTGGGTGAGTAGTACAGGGATCCACCAGTCAGGTGGAGGCACCTGAACCTGGCCTTCAGGAGGCCGAAGATTCACTCAATTATCCTCCTTGTTCACCCATGTGCCTAATTGTAATGTTCCTCTACCCTTGTCCTGGCATTCCTCACTTGGGTCAGTAGCCATGAGAGGTTGGGGTAACCAGAGTCACCTGCAAATATCGAGGGATACCTGTTAGCCACACTCTCACCCTTAGGGACAACCCCATACCCATACACCAACATATACTGGGTGGGGACCTTGGGATCACCTATTAGCCACACCCGGTGCCTCTGGAGTTGAGCCATCACATATGGGATGCTGCTATTCCTCAAGATATAGGCGTCATGCACAGAGCCAGGATACTTGGCATTCACATGGGAGATGTACTGGTCCACCAAACACACCATCTGCACATTCAGAGAGTGATAGCTTTTTCTATTGCTGAACACTTGTTCATTTCTCCGGCGGAGGGGTGCAAATTCTACAGGTGTACCATCAGTGGTACCAATAATGTTGGGGCTATGTCTCAGGGCATAAAAGTCAGCTTTTACTGTGGCCAAATCCTCCACCTGGGGGAATATGATGTAGCTGCGCATGTGTTTCAACAGGGCAGACAACACTCTAGTCAACACGTTGGAGAACATTGGCTGAGACATCCCTGATGCCATAGCCACTGTTGTTTGGAAGAAACCACTTGCCAGGAAATGGAGCACTGACAGGACCTGCACTAGAGGGGGGATACCTGTGGGCTGGCGGATAGCTGAAATCAGGTCTGGCTCCAATTGGGCACACAGTTCTTGGATTGTGGCCTGATCAAGTCTGTAGGCAAGGATTATGTGCCTGTCCTCCATAGTAACCAGGTCCACAAGGGGTCTGTACACGGGGGGATGTCTCCATCTCCTATTCATCCTCAGCGGTTGAACTCTAGGGTGGAAAACGGATGAGCAGAGGGTCATATTCACACATATGTTGCAATATAAATGTATTTCTTCCTTTACAGAAACCGTATGTGAATTTGAAATTCAGCTGATGTGCCAATGTCTGGTGTGACGCAGTTAGGTGCCATGGCCTGTGCCCCCCTGAAATGGCGGCTGCCTGACCTCTGAGGAGAGACAAGTGGAAATGAGGTAATTCCACTGGCATTGTGTGCCGTTGCGGTTGGCGGTCGATGACCGTCGCGCAACTTGGCATTGGTTATCATTGAGCCCTATGGGTTCCAGGAGCCAATGGCGATGTACGCCGGTGGTGACGGTACGCACCGCAGCGGACGTGACCGCCATTTTCTAACTGTTCAATCACTTGCTACCTGGCCTTCAACAGGAGAGGACCTATCCTGCAAGTGCTGCTGTGACCTGTGTCTGGAAGCGACAATGGATCGAGTGTCTGGGGAAAGGGCCCCCGCCTTAACTTCGGAGGAGTTGGAGAGACTGGTAGATGGGGTCCTACCCCAGTGTACTTTACTCTATGGTCCTCCAGACAAACAGTTGTGTACACTGTGAGCATGATGTGTGGGCCATGAATGTATGGAGTGCTGTGTGTGTGTTTGCCTCATGTAGGAGGGGTCCGAGGGGTCCTGGGTACAGTGCTGCATGTCTGGTGGTAAATGTCTGTGCGTAAGGGGATGGGAGGGACATTGTGGGACTTGAGTGTAACAGTCCGGACGATATTACTAATCCCTTTTTCTAAGCATATTTCCCTGCAGGTCAGTGGCCATCAGAAAAAGGGTATTTGGCGTACCATCGCCAAGGAGGTGCGGACCCTGGGGGTCTTTGACAGGCGGAGCACCCACTGTCACAAACAGTGGGAGGCCCTGCACTGCTGGGCAAGGAAGATGGTGGAGGCCCAGCTGGGGCTGACCTCCCAATGAGGAAGGGGTGCCCATCGTACCCTGACCCCCTGAAGTTACGCATTCTGGCAGTGGCCTATCAGGAGTTGGATGGGTGCTTGAAGGCATCACAGCAGTCACAAGGGGGTGAGTACAGATTCAGATTCATGACTTTGCACGCATTAAGCTTTTACCTGGGTGGGGGATGTGGGCTGTGTGTGCCCCTAGGCCCTGGGCAAACTGGCAGGGTATGTCCCTTGTTGGGCAGGGTCTGAAGCACTCCAACCCCAATAATGTTAGTGGGCATCTACTACTTGGAAGGGTCCTGTGTGTTTCAGGTGTGCAGCTCATGGCGTTAGGCATTGTACCCCATGGGCTGGTGACTACCTGTGTAACTGGTGGTGCATGGTGGTGCATGGTGCATGGCCTAGTGCATGGGGCAGCTCCCTGTGTGATGTGTACACCAACGGTAGTGGTGTTGCTGGCATTGACCAAGTGTATCCTCTGCCTCTCCCCCCCTTTTTGTTTTGTCACCCTGTCCTTGTGTGCATTAGCATCATCCGGCAGAGGAGCAGAGGCACCAGCGATGGAGGGAGTTGCATCCCACATGGGCCTGGAGGCCGAATCCACCGACAGTGAGGGCACCAGTGGGACGGAGGGCGAAGATAGCACCACGATGGAGACAGGAGGGGACACTACAGACAGCGAATCCTCCCCCGATGGAAGCTCCCTGGTGGTGGCCACCCCAACAACAGGTACAGCCGCCACCCCTCCTACCAGCACCGCCCTCCCAGCAGCCCCTCAGCGTGTTTCCCGTGCCTGCTCACCCGGGAGGGTGGGCATCTCCTTCGCCCTAGGCACCTCAGGCCCTGCCCCAGTCAGCTCTGCTGCCCTCAGTGAGGAGGCTATTGACCTCAGGAGATCCCTCACTTTTGGGCAGTAAACCATTCTGAATGCCATCCGGGGTGTCGAGAGGCATTTGCAACAAACAAATGCATACCTGGAGGGCATTCACTCTGGCGTGGCGGCCCAACAGAGAGCATTTCAGGCTCTAGCCTCAGTACTGATGGAAGCCGTTGTCCCTGTCTCCAGCCTCCCCCCTCCAACTTCCTCTACCCAGTCCCAATCCCCTCAACCCCAACCTATCCCATGCACACCTTCAGACCAGCATTCACCCAAATCAACACTCAGAAGAGGCTCAGGCAAACACAAGCACCACACATCATCCCACAGGCACTCACACAAGCACCATCCAGAAGCAGACACTCCAACATCCACTGTCTCCACTGTGTCCCCCTCCTCCTTGTCGTCAATCTCCATCTCAGTAGCGTCTCCACTCATACCTGCATGCACTACATCCTCGTCCACTACCTCCATCACCAGCACGCCTATCACTACATGCCCCTCACTGGCAGTCACCACCCCATATAAATGCACACGTCCCCTGTGTCCTCTCCCCTGTGTCTGTGAGCCCTCCTCCCAAAGTACACAAACGCAAACACACACCCACTCAACAGCCATCCACCTCACAACAGCATCCAGCTCATGCACTTGAACCCAAACACAGCAGACTGACACCTCCACTCCCAAGCCTTCACCCTCTTCCCACCCCAGTGTCCCTAAGAAGCTTTTCCTTGCCACCCTTGACCTTTTCCCTACCCCTCCCCCCCCACGTCCTTCACCTCAGGCTAGGGTGGCCAGAACCCAGCCCAGCACCTCAACCACCAAGTCCACGTCCGCTGTGGTTTCTGGAGCTCTGAGAGGCTCTAAGGAGGCACCCGTCAGCCCAGCCAGTGTGCCACCAACACCTGCCAAGGACAAGAAGGTTCTGCCACCAGGAAAGGGCAAAAAGGGGAGAGCATCCAGCAAGGAGAAGGAGGCACAACCAGCCAGCAAGGCCAAGGCAAAGACTCCAGCTGGCAGAAGCAAGGAGGCAGCATCATCTGCCAAGGGCAGGAAGGGGCACAGAACACCAGCCAGGGCACTTCAGCCATCCGAGGCGGCAGGGAGCCTCCCCTCCTCCACTGGCAGCACCGCCATCTGCACAGCGGACAGCAGCACCGCCACAAGCAGCAGCAGCCCCAGTGGATAGACATCTGAGGCTGCAGGGTAAGGGCTGGAGCCTCCCCCCTCCACTGACAGCACCTGCACCAGGGCACCACCGCCAGCTGCTCCGCTGCCAGCACCGCCACCTGCACTGTCACAAGCACCACTGCAAGCAGCACCGCCACCAGAAGCAGCAGCCCCAGTGGGCAGCCGTCGGAGGCTGCAGGGGAAGGGCTGAAGCCTCCACCCACCACTGGCAGCACCGCCACCAGCACCGCCACCAACACCGTGGGCACCACCGCCAGCTGCACCATTGCAAGCACCTCCGCAAGCAGCACCACCACCAGCAGCAGCAGCCCCAGTGGGCAGCCGTCCGAGGCTGCAGGGAAAGGGCTGGGGCCTCCCCCCACCACTAGCAGCACCGCCACCTGCACCTGCACCAGCACTGCAACTACTGTACAGCCACCCCCGTTGGCAGATGGACTGTAGTCATGCATCCATGGTGTGTCATGCATCCTGCCCACAGGAAATCGTGTGGATCTGACACCCAAGTGAGTGACTGTGACCTTGCACACTCCATGTGGTGCATCACTGGGCACTAAGCCCCCTCCAGAACCAGTGGAAGAAGGCATCCACTCACCCTATCTTTGGCAGGATGAAGCACACTGGGCACCAGGCCCCCTCCAGAACCAGTGGAAGTAGGCATCCACTCACCCTATCCTTGGCAGGATGAAGCACACTAGGCACCAAGCCCCCTCCAGAACCAGTGGAATAAGGCATCCACTCACCCTATCCCTGGCAGGATGAAGCACACTGGGCACCAAGCCCCCTCCAGAACCAGTGGAAGAAGGCATCCACTCACCCTATCCTTGGCAGGATGAAGCACACTGGGCACCAAGCCCCCTCCAGAACCAGTGGAAGAAGGCATCCACTAGAGAGACTGTGGCCTTGCACTCCCCAGGACCAAGCAGTGGGCAAACCACCCACTTGAGAGACTGTGGCCTTGCACTCCCCAGGACCAAGTAGTGGGCAAAGCACCCACTTGAGAGACTGTGGTTTTGCACTCCCTAGGACCAAGCAGTGGGCAAACCACCCACTTGAGAGACTGTGGCATTGCACTCCCCAGGACATCGCTGTCAGCATGCATCCCCCCTCCAGGAGCAGTGGCATTGTACCATATTCCGGCTGAGTTGCCCCCCCTCCCCCACCCCACTGAGGTGCCTGCGTGTTTTCGACCTGATGCCCCTGCAGTGTTCTCTCCATATTGAGGCAGGAGTCAAGTGTGGGTTTGGCCTACGTGTTTTGGCCCAGTGGGCCACAGACATTTTGAGTGGACATTGTCTCGCTTTTTGTACATAATGTGTATTTTGTGAATACTGTTTTTGAATTATTAACATATTTCTAACTATTTCTAATATAACACTCATTTGACTCAATCACTTTTGTCCGTGCGTTATTCCAGAGTGTTACGGAGTTTATGTGTAATGTTGTTGCATGTGTTTGTGTGTATGGTGTTGGGGGTGAGGGTGGGGGCCGGGGTGTTGCGTGTTGCGTGTCACTCTCTTTTTCCTCCCCCCTCCCCTATGTGCTAGGTGCAGTACTCACTGTGGTCGTCGCCGCCGCTGCCGCCGTTGGTACTCCTGGCATATGAGCAGAAACAACAGCATGGGGAAGACATGCAGCTTGGGCTCCATGGCGTCGTGGTTCTTCATTGAGTGTCAAGAGGTGAGTGGTTTCCCTTCAAGGTACTGTTTCCGCCGTGCTTTTGATGGTGTTGGTACCGCCCCGGAAAAGCTGGCGGGTGGGTGGGTTGTAATCGGGTGGTGGTACAATGTTTTCCGCCTGGCTGTTTGTTGCTCTCTGACATCAGATGACCCCCCACAGCATGCCGATTTTGTGTCGACGTTGGTGGATTGCCTTTCCAGGAGCCCTTGGTGAAATCCTGGAAGTCTGGTGCTCTGGAGCTTTTCAACAGGACAAACCTCACACTCGACAGTGGGTCGGTCCCTTTATGGAACTTGTTACCAAAAGTTCTCCAATCTTCTCCAAACTTCTGGATCTTCTTCCGAAAGGCCGTTGAAGGTCCTTTAGGAGTCCATAGCTCACCCAAGGTTCTAGAAGCTCTAAGTTGCTCCTTGAAGGCTACAAATCCAACTACCAGAATTCACTTCCTCAAACTCTAAAATGACAACTGGACAGTGGTCAGCTGGTCAGTTTCTTCAGGATTTGATGGGGACTCTGGTTAGCTATTTTCCATTTGTAGCAAGCAGGGAGTCCCTTCTTGAACCAGTTAATTCCAGGCAAAGTCCTTTTAGTGGTGAAGTGTCACTGTGTCCTTTCCTCTGGATCTGCACATTGCTGAACAAAAGGCCCACCTTCCGGCGTCACCAACTCAGAAAGCTATTACAGCACAGAGTTATGATGAAGCCAGACGGGGGAAGGGAATTAGGTAAGGAACAGCAGGGAGAGAGATCTGAAAAGAAAAGGTTAGAACAAATATGCATTTACTCATTCATAGAAATATAACTCATCAATAAACTCTTTACTAAATGCGTCTCCGATATCTGATGGAGACCCCTTTTGAAATGAGGGCAAAGCCCCTTCTTTGAATCATGGAACAAGAATAAACCACGACCTCAGAACCAAGAGATGGCAAGAGCTTTAGACTATGATCATCATGGAACAAGAATAAACTACGACCTCAGAATCAAGAGATGGCAAGAGCTTTGGACTATGATTATACTCAGAATATCAAACCTATAACATCTATGCATTTATAACATAAACCTTTGATCATGACCTAGAACATCTAAAAGAATTAAATATGCTCTTCACATATCATGCTTTCCAAAAAAACAATGAAAACTAGGATTTGCTTATCTCCAGAAATACTTTCACAGTCAAAACTATAAAGGCCAAAAAGTTTTTACTCATTGAACTTGAAGCACTTTACTTATGTGACCTGAATCACTTTGATTGTTGTACCAAGGAACCTTTTACTCCTGTGGATTGAAGCGCTTTGATTGCCGTGCCAAGAGCACTTTTCATCTGTGAACTGAAGCGCTTCAATTGCCGTGCCAAGAGCGTTATACACCTATGGACTGCAGCGCTTGAGTTGCCGTGTCGAGAGCGCTTTACATCTGTGGACTGAAGTGCCTGAATTGTCGTGCCAAGAGCGCTTTACACCTGTGGACTGAAGCGCCTGAACTGCCGTGCCAAGAGCGTTTTACATCTGTGGACTGAAGCGCCTGAATTGTCGTGCCAAGAGCGCTTTACATATGTGGACTGAAGCACCTTAACTGCCGTGCCAAGAGCGCTTTACACCTGTGGACTGAAACGCCTTAACTGCTGTGCCAAGAGTGCTTTACATCTGTGGACTGAAGCACCTGAATTATTGTGCCGAGAGCGCTTTACATATGTGGACTGGAGTGCCTGAATTGTCGTGCCAAGAGCGCTTTACACCTGTGGACTGAAGCGCCTGAACTGCCGTGCCAAGAGCGTTTTACATCTGTGGACTGAAGCGCCTGAATTGTCGTGCCAAAAGCGCTTTACATCTGTGGACTGAAGCGCCTGAATTGTCGTGTCAAAATCGCTTTACATCTGTGGACTGGAGCGCCTGAATTGCCGTGCCAAGAGCGCTTTACACCTGTGGACTGAAGAGCCTGAACTGCCGTGCCAAGAGCGTTTTACATCTGTGGACTGAAGCGCCTGAATTGTCGTGCCAAGAGCGCTTTACACCTGTGGACTGAAACGCCTGAACTGCTGTGCCAAGAGTGCTTTACATCTGTGGACTGAAGCACCTGAATTATCGTGTCGAGAGCGCTTTACATATGTGGACTGAAGCACCTTAACTGCCTTACCAAGAGCGCTTTACATCTGTGGACTGAAGCGCCTGAATTGTCGTGCCAAAATCGCTTTACATGTGTGGACTGGAGCGCCTGAATTGTCATGCCAAGAGCGCTTTACACCTGTGGACTGGAACGCCTGAACTGCCGTGCCAAGAGCGTTTTACATCTGTGGACTGAAGCGCCTAAATTGTCGTGACAAGAGCGCTTTACACCTGTGGACTGATGCGCCTGAACTGCCGTGCCAAGAGTGCTTTACATCTGTGGACTGAAGCACCTGAATTATCGTGCCAAGATCGCTTTACATATGTGGACTGAAGCACCTTAACTGCCTTACCAAGAGCGCTTTACATCTGTGGACTGAAGCGCCTGAATTGTCGTGCCAAAATCGCTTTACATGTGTGGACTGGAGCGCCTGAATTGTCATGCCAAGAGCGCTTTACACCTGTGGACTGGAACGCCTGAACTGCCGTGCCAAGAGCGTTTTACATCTGTGGACTGAAGCGCCTAAATTGTCGTGACAAGAGCGCTTTACACCTGTGGACTGAAGCGCCTGAACTGCCGTGCCAAGAGTGCTTTACATCTGTGGACTGAAGCACCTGAATTATCGTGCCAAGATCGCTTTACATATGTGGACTGAAGCACCTTAACTGCCGTGCCAAGAGCGCTTTACATCTGTGGACTGAAGCGCCTGAATTGTCGTGCCAAAAGCACTTTACATCTGTGGATTGGAGCGCCTGAATTGTCGTGCCAAGAGCGCTTTACACCTGTGGACTGAAGCGCCTGAACTGCCGTGCCAAGAGCGCTTTACATCTGTGGACTGAAGCGCCTGAATTGTCGTGCCAAGAGCGGTATACACCTGTGGACTGAAGCGCCTGAACTGCCGTGCCAAGAGCGCTTTACATATGTGGACTAGAGCACCTGAATTATCGTGCCAAGAGCACTTTACATATGTGGACTGAAGCGCCTGAATTATCGTGCCAAGAGCGCTTTACATATGTGGACTGAAGCGCCTGAATTAAAGTGCCAAGAGCGCTTTACACCTGTGAACTGAAGCGCTTGAATTGCCGTGCCTAGAGCGCTTTACATCTGTGGACTGAAACGCCTTTGATCATCGCGCCTAGGCCGCTGTAACCTGGACATTGGAAACGCTTTGCTCATGTGCTAAGGGTCGCTTTACTTCTGGAACTAATGACTTCCTCCAAAATTGAAGTCATCAAGGCCTTACCGCTACGAGTACGACCTACTCATTTTTGAATTCACGATGGAAACAAGGATACTTTGATCGGATGCCACTCTGCCATGCATGAACTCTGCTCTCCTTCAGAGAATCCCCCACGAGGTCTGACTGCATCGGAGTCTTCAAAATAGTGAGCAACGTGCTTGGGTGTGGCTGGGCTTTATAGGCCTGCCACTTCCCAAGATCGCTGCTGCCTCTAAAAACATGGGGATTGTAGTCCCTTCATGGAATAGAACTGATAAGTGCATCTTGTCCACTAATGTCCTGAACCTGCAGCTCTATGAGCTTTGCCACAGGGTAGATCACGCTGATGGCCACCTTTGGAGCAGGAGGGGATGACAAGTGGTGTGCAGAAAGCGCCGTAGAGCCGCACAGCGGAGTTTCGGGCGGGACCTGGACCGCACATGGTCTTATTCCTGACATGAAGCCTAAGTGTGCAGCTGGTGGAGTCCTTCAGAGTGCAGTGTCCAGGTGCAGGTCAGGGGTCCAGCAGGGCAGTACTTCTTCTTCTTGTCTTGTTCCTGGTAGGGATCTGAGGTGTGGGTGCAGCTCTGCCATATTTATCCTTGCTCCTGGGATGAAAAGCAGGGGGCTGACTATCCAGCCACATTCTTTAAAATCCAACACGACTGAAACTGAATTTTGGAAGTTAGGTCTGGCTGAGCCCACCCACTGGTGTGGCTAAAAATCCTAAACACACCCCTCTCCTGCCTTCTCCTAATCTAATCAAGAAGGCACCTAATTGTCTGGGGTTGCAGGAAATGGGGGAGGTCCTGAGCTGCTGCAAATGCCCTTCACTCCTTTGAATACCAGTTTGGCTGCTCTCCCCACATTCTGTTTTACCATCTACTGAGGCAGATCTCCACCCCCAGGCTTATCTTGTGTGTTCAGCCCAGGCCGCTTCACATCTCATCAAGGCAGCCTGGCCAATCAGAGAAGGGCACTACAGAGCTGAAGTTGGCAACTTTCAGGTAGAGTTTTAAACCTCTTTACCTGCACTAGTTATACTACATTCAACAGTGGCAAGTTGTGGGATTTATTATAACATTTAATTTGCTACCAAACTCAAAATATGTGGTTCTTATGGCAACTTTATTAATTAAAATTAAGTCTCCCCATTTTAGTCTATGGAGGCCATTTACTATAGTGAGGGGGGAAAAAATTGTTATTTTACCTCACCAGGGCTTATAAAGCAATTGTATAAGGTTCCTACTTATAGTTACATGGTGCGCAACCCGAGGGGCACTTAGGGCACACTTTAGGGGTGACCTATATGTAAAAATAAGGTAGTTTAAGACTTTGCAAGTACTTTTAATTCCAAAATCGAATTTGCATATATCTTCAACCATTAAGCAGCCAGCAAGGCAGACCTGTCTTTAAAATGACACTGGGCACCTCAGCAGTGCACCTATGTGTGGACTATCTATGCTGGGATCCCTAAACATACATGCTCTACTATATACTATGGACTTATAGGTAGGTTGATACTGCCAATTATAATTAGGCCAATTTGCATATCCACTTTACACAGAGCACAGGCCCTGGGACTGATAAGCAGTACCCAGGGCACAGCAAGAGTCAGTAACCACCAGTATCGGTTCTAAATGTTTAAGGGTGACCAGGGCAAAGAGGAGGACTTTCCTGCATATATTACATGTCAATAGGTAAAACCCACCAACCAGACTGTTCCTCAACCTAATGAACCACACAGTTAGTTGAAAACAAGGCTCATTTCTTAACAAACGTACATAGGAATATATGAACTCCATTAATGTTCCCACTGATTCATTAAATGAATGTCATATTTTAGCATCACAATTGGAAAAAAGATTTTCAATGTCTCCAGACATGCCCCAGTGAAACTGTGGTATTGTGTTTATATCTGTATCAACATTGTAGGTATTGTTTTTGTAGTATATTATGGTATGTTAGTTTTTTATGTTTTAGGTTATTTGTTTAAGTAGTTTTCATTTGGTATCTTCTGGTCCCTCCTTCAGCATTTAGTTTCTCCCTCAGCTGGACAGCATTCCGTGCTGGACAGTTGATGGAGCTGGAGGTTTTACTGTAGGCTGGAGTTCCTGTTATTTTACCTGTGAAGTTTTACTGAAATAAATGGTTCTATAATCATCACCTGCGTGGACTTGGACTCTTCCTCAACTTTGATACCACATTTTTGGCGACGAGCTGGCGAACTTCATCCCTGCAACAGGAACTCTAGTCTAATTTTTGGCCCTGGTATTGTTGATCACCTTATCTTACTCTTCATTGTTCCAATCTTTTATTTTCCTTGTGTGTTATTCTCTCCATTCATTTTTATCTTTCATATTCCATCTTTACTTATTTATTTATTTTTTCTTGTTTATTTTAAAGTTTATTTTAGTATTTGTGCACCTTTAATCTTTCAGTGGATTATCTCCCTCACTTTTCTATTGTCTTCATGATTTATTAGTTTATTCCGCGCTTTATAGTTCTTCAGGGTGCTATTTCTATTTTGTTTCCCTTCAAAGTTGCATGTTTTCTGTCGGCGTTACGTGGAGCCAACGAATTCCCTTGTTGCTTGGCCGCATTTACGATTACCTAGCAACGAGGCACGCGTTCATATTTACACGCGCCGCCTTCCTCATTGTTGTCAGCCGCGTGTGCCTCGTTACCAAGCAACGAGGCACGCGTTGTATTATAAGCGCTGGCTTTCTCTTTGTTGCTTGGCCGCGCATGCGGTTGTCAAGCAACGAGGCACGTGTTGTATTTATACACGCGCCTTTCTGTGCAGCTGGTTTCCTTCTCGCTCGCATTCGTGCGTGTCCAGTTTCCTTTTGCTTCTGTGTCTCCTCGTGCATTATAAAGCTTCTACTTTCTGGCTTATCTTATATTTTATGTCTCTTTGGTGCCTATGAATATTTAAATTGTGTGCGTTTTTATAACATCATTAATTTGTTGTTCCTGCTATGTTCTTCCGATTTATATTTCAATCGGAAATTTCATTGTTACATGTTTATTCTTTTATTAATAGGAACATTGTATTCCTTGAGCTTTATACTGCTTTTGTTTTTACTTTTTCTTTTGCTCTGTTATTCTGATTCTCTTTCATCTTGACACTCATTTTCTTTCTTTCTATAATGCAGAATATTTCTCCTCCTCCTTTTTTCTTATCCTCTCCTGGTGATCCGACAATTCCTTGGCCAAAATGGAAAAAAGTTTTTTTAACTTATTTAAAGGTCTGTGGAACCAATTTATCTATTGAAAGGAAAACTTCACTTCTTCAACATTGCTTAGGTGCGGAAGGGCAAGAAATATTGGAGACCTTACCTGCGGCGTCTATTGGGGATGGAGCTGTTGGTGATGCTCCTTTAAGTGACTTTGAAGAAACTCTGCTTCGCCTTGACACTCATTTCTTACCAAGAGTATCTATTCTTCTACAAAGGTTCTATTTTGGCAAAAGTAAACAGATGGATGAAGAATCTATAGAAGATTATATAACGAAACTTCGCAAACTTGCTTCTCTTTGCAATTTTGGCTCTTCTATAGATGAACGCATAAGGGATCAATTCATGTTGGAATGCAAAAGTGATAAAATTAGGGAGGCTCTATGGTCCAAGAGTGATCCCTCTCTTGATGATGTGTTGAAGGTTGCAAAGCAAATTGAACATTCTCAATCTTGTATTGAAACTTTAAAGAATTCTAAAGCCTCTTCTTCCATAAACAAAATTGATTCGAAGTCTAAAACTTTCATCAACCCAAGGAACAAAACCAAAACATTTTGTTTTAGATGTGGGTCACCTTCTCATCTAGCAAATTTTAAAGACTGTCCAGCTATTCATGTTGTCTGCAACAAATGCAACAAAAAGGGTCATTTTGCTAAGTGTTGTAAGTCCACTAACAAAAGTAATGTGAAAATTAATGAAGTGTCTGACGATAATGATAATCAATCTTTCATCGTACAAGTGGTAAATGATGTTAACTGTATTTCCACCGTCCAGTGTGAGTATCCAAGAGATCTTGTAATGATAAATGAGATCCTGATCACTATGATGATGGATTTGGGCGCTAAGCTCTCTCTTGTATCTGTGGAAGATTATATGATGTCTTTTGAGGGCAAAGTTGACCTATTATCTCCTGATGTGTTGCCTTTTTCGTATGGTGGTAAACCCATTGAAGTTAAAGGATACTTTAACGCTATGATTAATTTCAAAGGAAATGAAATATCTGGTAAAATGTACGTTCCTGGGGTTGGTGACACCATTTTGAGTTGGCCACATCAGAAAGAATTGGGAATAGTTTTAAACCCTAATGCTGTGCCTCAAGTTACGATTCAAGAGGTGACAGACATTGAACGTCAATTATGGAATGAATACCCGGATGTGTTTAGTGCCAAAGTAGGAAGCATAAAAGGCTACCAACATCAAATTGTTTTGAAGGAAGATGCACAACCCATAGTTTCAAAATTGCAAAATATTCCTATAAGTCTAAGAGGTAAAGTGAAGCAAGAGCTTGATAGACTTAAAGGCAGTGGAATTATCCAGGAAGTGGAAGCAGCACAATGGATAGCTCCGGTAGTTGTTGCCACCAAACATTCTGGAGACATTAGACTATTTATTGATCTCCACAACCTGAATAAGCAAGTGGTTGAAGACAGATTTCCATTACCGAACATTAAGGAAATGATAAGTTCGTAAGGAGATGCAAAAGTTTTTTCTACTCTTGATCTTACTTCTGCATACCATCAAGTGCAACTGACTGAGGATTCAAAACTTCTCACGTCTTTCATTACTCCCTTTGGCGTTTTCAAATTCAATCGTATGCCTTTTGGTCTGTGTTCTGCAGCAGCTGTATTCCATAGACTTATGCAAGATTTGTTAGGAGAGTTGGAAGGTGTATGCTTTTTCCAAGATGATGTTCTTGTTTTCACCAATACTCATGAAGAACATCTTAGGAAATTAAGAAGTGTCCTTTCGTTGTTCAGAGCCAGGGGTATTACGCGGAAAAAAGAAAAATGTAAATTTGGTCAGTCTCAGATAACGTATTTAGGACATGTTATTTCATGTGATGGGGTCAAACCGAAAGATGATCTAGTACGTACCATTACAGGTTTGTCTTCTCCTAAGTGTAAAAAAGACATTCAAATCTTTTTAGGCATGGCAGAATTCTATGCCAGGTACATTTGCAACTTTGCTAAAAGATCATGTGCTATTAGATCCTTGCTCAAGAAGGGAAGTGAGTTTGTTTGGTCCTCAGATTGTGAGAAAGAATTTCAAGATATCAAGGAAGCTCTTTCTTCTGCTCAATCTCTTTGTGGCTTTCAACCTGGCATTTCTTGTCATCTTATGACAGATGCATCTGATAAAGGTCTGGGTTGTGTGTTGAAGCATCTAAGGGGGGGAAATGAATCTACGGTTGCTTTTGCTTCTCGCACTCTACGTGGTGCAGAATTTAAGTATTCTACCATAGAGAAAGAAGCCCTGGCAATTTATTGGGCCATTAAGAAATTTAGACAGTTTCTTTGGGGAATCTCTTTTGAAGTTCACTCCGATCATAAACCATTACAAGAGATTTTTGGGAAGAAAGGTTTGGATAATATTTCTTCCCGCATTTGTAAATGGATTGTTGGCCTTCAAGATTATCGTTTTACAGTAAAATATGTTCCAGGATGTGACAACAAGACAGCAGATTGCTTGTCTAGGTTAGGGTCTGGTGATGAGACTGATGAGTGTGATAGCATGTCATGGTGGACGGATGAAGAAGTACATGTTTGTACAATAACGGATGGGTGTGTTTTAGAAGGTGAATGGCGTGAAGAATTAAGTAAAGATCAAGATCTTTCTGAGGTGATGAAATTGTTGGAGTCTGGGAAACTGAAGGATTATCATGGCACTTCAATCTCTCCTTACAAGAAGGTGTGGGATGATTTGTGGTCACATGAAGGTATGTTGCTAAGGGGTAACAAACTTGTTCCTCCAACATCTTTACGTGACCGGCTTCTTTCTCTCTCTCATTCGGGTCATCCTGGCATAAGCAAAACTAAGGAAAGAATGAGGGCTTCTTATTGGTGGCCAGGAATGGATATTGCTTTAGAAAGGAGAGTACGAGATTGTGTTGAATGCTGTTTGGCAGACAAGACACTTAAGGTGAGGACTCAACCGTTAGTACTTAAAGAAATTCCAAAAGAAGTGTGGGAAGAAGTTGCTATTGACATTTTGGATCCTGTGTCCTCAGGGTCTAGCTCTAAGTATATCATTGTACTGATGGACATGCTTTCCCGTTGGCCTGAGGTGTGCATAGCTTCTGAGGTCACTTCGAAGATAGTGGTGGACTTTTTGTCCAAAGTTTTCAGCAGGGGGGGAATCCCGGTGCGATTCTGTCAGACAATGGTGTTCAATTCACTTCGAAGTTTATGAGAGATTTTCTTTTGTCAAGGGGAATTGTTCACAAAAAATGTGCTCTTTATCATCCGGAAACCAATGGTATGGTGGAACGTTTTAATAGAACTTTGAAAGAAACCATACAATTAGCTAAATTAAATGGAGTTGCTTGGGAAAGTTGGGTGGAAAGAAAAGTTGAAGAGTACAGGTTTACTCCACATTCCAGCACTGGACAGACTCCGTTCTTATTGTTTAGGAAACGAGTGCCACATACCAAGATCAATCCCCCCTGGCTCAGGAAACATCTCTCTTGTGTTGTGGATAAAGAATCTATTGAAAGAAATGCTAAAGATAAAGATGAATATCACTGTCTTAAAAGGAAAGAAATCTATGATGTTCGTAAATCTGTCAAAGAAAGCGTTGTACGTGTTGGAGACAAAGTTAGATTTAAATTACCTAGAATTTACAGGTCTAGTACATCCAAGTTCAGTCCTGTACATGAAGTTGTTAAAGTGTTTAGAGGGGCTGTCAAACTTGATGATGGGCGGATCTGGAATATGAATAGAATTGTTGTGATTTAACTTATAAAGAGAGGGGGATGGTGTGGTATTGTGTTTATATCTGTATCAACATTGTAGGTATTGTTTTTGTAGTATATTATGGTATGTTAGTTTTTTATGTTTTAGGTTATTTGTTGAAGTAGTTTTCATTTGGTATCTTCTGGTCCCTCCTTCAGCATTTAGTTTCTCCCTCAGCTGGACAGCATTCCGTGCTGGACAGTTGATGGAGCTGGAGGTTTTACTGTAGGCTGGAGTTCCTGTTATTTTATCTGTGAAGTTTTACTGAAATAAATGGTTCTATAATCATCACCTGCGTGGACTTGGACTCTTCCTCAACTTTGATACCACAGAAACATCAGCTTAATACTATCCTTCATGAGCCAATGTTTACATATTCAATGCCTTCACTCTCACCCAAGTCTGTAATTCAAGACACTGGTGATGTTCTTTCATGAGCAAGTTGCACTGCTATATCCCCACGACCACATTCTCTTTTTTCAGTGCCAACTAAGTCATGTCCTAAAGGAAAGTCATGACTCATCTAGTGCTGTGCATTGTCAAAATACATCAGGCAATTGCTTGGGCACCATAGAATATATAGAATGTCTTTTGTCAGTGCTCTTACAGACTGTCCGCTGTCCTTCTCAAACTCAGTCAAGCTTCATGCTCTGACCAGTGTTCTAGCATGTCATGTGGCCCGTGGCCTCTAGTGATGCAGCCAGCTTGTGATTGATGTGTGAGCCAAGCAGTTGTGAGGCTTTAATTCAAATGGAGTGATGTTGAACTGTGAGGGTAAATAACACTAACCGGACACACAGGACCCTCTTGAGCCATGGACCAATCATTGTGAAAGTCATCTTAATTGAGAAACCATACTGCACACTCACAAACTCTGCTCCTTATTTCATAATGTCACTGCACTGATGTATGAATTACTGCCTGAAGGTCCATGGCTCATTTTGGAATTATGCTTACTGTAAAGGTAATTTCCTGCCTCCCTCCACTGTCTCCACTGCACTCTCTCCACAGAGTCTTCCTTAAAGCATAGCATTATCTTTACGCTTAGGACTATACACTTAGTCACACCTCAGTTTATAACATTCCTCAAAAGGGTCCTTGTCCTTGCCAGTCCCTGCCTACCCTCTTCACTGGGACCTCCTTCCTAGCAGCCTGAGCTGACACCAGTTGCCTGTGAATTTGAAGGTGGGTGGCCCCAAACAAGGCCTGCAGGCCATCTTCCTTCTCACATCGGGCCTCTTACCTAGTCAGAAATGGCTCCCAACTGCCACTGGAGTCTTGCTGCATTCCCACACAAGTCCTTAACTACTCATTGTCAAAATGTTAAAGTAAGAGGACAAAGTCGTCAAAGAAGAGTCTGAAGCCATTCAGGTAGGAGGTAAATTCTTTATTCTGTATTAGGCCCTTATGTGACAGTAGCAGCAGAATGTAGGTCCTATCATGACTCCACCACCTCTCCAACTTTCCTATCTCCTGGCTTACACTGCAGACCACACACCAACATACTGGTACATCATTCACTCTCAGCACTCGGCTCTCAGCTTTCCAGACACCCGCTTAGACGTTCAGGAATGGGAACATACAGGGCACTACAACTACCCATGTTCATAAGTACTGTCTTGACACCATTTGCAAAGCACAGTTTGCTGGTGGTTTCCCAATCATGAAAAGAGAAAAATCTATTCATTTGGCCGAACTTTTGTAGTTGTGACATCAGGATTTATCCTGATTTTCTGAGTCAGGGTCTGGAATTTCAATGTGAAGGTGCTACTTTTTGTTTGTGTGTAAGTGACACTTTATATCAGAAAAGGCTTTGAGGCTGGAACCCATAGTATGCATAAATGAACATTTAGCAGCAACTTGTCACCTTAACACCTACTTGTAACTGGTAAAAAAAGAAAGGGTGAAACAATTGTCAAAAAAAAGTCTGGTAAGGGTATGTCTGAACATGTTTATTGAACATTTTGAAGAACAATCTGTTTTTGCGTTTGTCTGTGTTTGCGCTTTTGCGTTGGTATCTGTGTGTATGTACACTTCTGTTTCTCTTTACTGCTATCAAGCTCTCTGAATAAATCACATATCCATGCGGAATATGACAGTATGTCATTATAAAATATTTCATACCTGATGACCCCTGCGCATCCGCTGTTTGAAGACCCGTGAAAGCTTAGCGTGAGGTATGCCTAATGATGCTTGGATAAAGGCTGGGAGCGCTGCTCCTACATGGTTTCTGGAAGCCAGCAAACACATTTCCAACACTCTCGAGTCTTCAATCTACGCTTCGCTGCTAGTGCTTGACAGCTCTCATTTGCTAAAAAAGGTACAACGTGTCAATCTGAAATAAATGTAAATTATCACCTTTCTTCCTGGTTAATTAAAGTCTGATTAATGCATTCCAAGGTTGCTGCAAGTAAAGTAAGATAATGACTTCATTGCACAGAACAAAACTTCGATATACATCGTGGTTGCGTTCCATTTGCTGAACTTTGGCAAAGGTTAAATCAATAGCAAGTATAGAATAAATTGTATAGTTTTACGCATAATAGCACCCAGAGCTCGCACAGTAGGAGAAACAAAGCATCTGCATGTATACTTGTTTGCTCGGCAAGCAAGTAATGTGACATCTACAGCGTAGCTTTGAAAAGTTCCTAAATGCATGGGAAATGCACAGACAACACTTTTATCTGATGTTCTTTTCTCTACCCTAGACAATACCCCCTACTCTAAGGTTGTTCGTCCTGGCTCACCCCTCTGAGTCCTTAGCTTTTCCACGTCCTGGACATTGTAGGTGAGCTCAATTCTCTGTCCATCAGAGATCAGAAGATCATAAGTGCCCTGGATGGCTATTTTAAAATAATTATATATTACTTGAGAAGGTCTGTACTTGAGGGAATCATTATGGTATGGACAGTGGAAAGAGTTTGTGTGAATTGCTGTTTTTTTTAATGCCGTATATGTTGTTTACCTGATTTATAGAGGTGCTGTGCATGGCCCTTTCTTTGCTTGAGGCCTTCCACTGATCCCAGTCTAATTGTATGGACTAGGCTTGCTACTATAGCTCTCTTTGCGGCTACATGAGCAGGAAATCTAGGGTCAAACCCTTCTTTTTTAGGTCGAGCATAGCAGCGCGCAAGCGCTGCTTTTCCAACGTGTTGGCATGTGTAGGAAGTTGGCTCTGTATGTACTATTTCAAAGTAAGGAATAGCATGCACAGAGTCCAAGGGTTCCCCTTAGAGGTAAAATAGTGGTAAAAAGAGATAATACTAATGCTCTATTTTGTGGTAGTGTGGTCGAGCAGTAGGCTTATCCAAGGAGTAGTGTTAAGCATTTGTTGTACATACACATAGACAATAAATGAGGTACACACACTCAGAGACAAATCCAGCCAATAGGTTTTGTTATAGAAAAATATCTTTTCTTAGTTTATTTTAAGAACCACAGGTTCAAATTTAACATGTAATATCTTGTTTGAAGGGTATTGCAGGTAAGTACATTAGGAACTTTGAATCATTTCAATTGCATGTATACTTTTCAAGTTATTCACAAATAGCTATTTCAAAAGTGGACACAGTGCAATTTTCACAGTTCCTGGGGGAGGTAAGTTTTTGTTAGTTTTACCAGGTAAGTAAGACACTTACAGGGTTCAGTTCTTGGTCCAAGGTAGCCCACCGTTGGGGGTTCAGAGCAACCCCAAAGTTACCACACCAGCAGCTCAGGGCCGGTCAGGTGCAGAGTTCAAAGTGGTGCCCAAAACGCATAGGCTCCAATGGAGAGAAGGGGGTGCCCCGGTTCCAGTCTGCCAGCAGGTAAGTACCCGCGTCCTCGGGGGGCAGACCAGGGGGGTTTTGTAGGGCACCGGGGGGGGGACACAAGCCCACACAGAAATTTCACCCTCAGCGGCTCGGGGGCGGCCGGGTGCAGTGTTAGAACAAGCGTCGGGTTCGCAATGGAAGTCAATGAGAGATCAAGGGATCTCTTCAGCGCTGCAGGCAGGCAAGGGGGGGCTTCCTCGGGGAAACCTCCACTTGGGCAAGGGAGAGGGACTCCTGGGGGTCACTTCTGCAGTGAAAGTCCGGTCCTTCAGGTCCTGGGGGCTGCGGGTGCAGGGTCTTTTCCAGGCGTCGGGACTTAGGTTTCAGAGAGTCGCAGTCAGGGGAAGCCTCGGGATTCCCTCTGCAGGCGGCGCTGTGGGGGCTCAGGGGGGACAGGTTTTGGTACTCACAGTCGTAGAGTAGTCCGGGGGTCCTCCCTGAGGTGTTGGTTCTCCACCAGCCGAGTCGGGGTCGCCGGGTGCAGTGTTGCAAGTCTCACGCTTCTTGCGGGGAGATTGCAGGGTTCTTTAAAGCTGCTCCTTTGGGTAAAGTTGCAGTCTTTTTGGAGCAGGTCCGCTGTCCTCTGGAGTTTCTTGTCGTCGTCGAAGCAGGGCAGTCCTCAGAGGATGCAGAGGTCGCTGGTCCCTTTGGAAGGCGTCGCTGGAGCAGAGTTCTTTGGAAGGCAGGAGACAGGCCGGTGAGTTTCTGGAGCCAAGGCAGTTGTTGTCTTCTGGTCTTCCTCTGCAGGTGTTTTCAGCTAGGCAGTCCTTCTTCTTGTTGTTGCAGGAATCTAGTTTCTAGGTTCAGGGAGAGCCCTTAAATACTAAATTTAAGGGCGTGTTTAGATCTGGGGGGTTAGTAGCCAATGGCTACTAGCCCTGAGGGTGAGTACGCCCTCTTTGTGCCCCCTCCCAAGGGGAGGGGGTCACATCCCTAATCCTATTGGGGGAATCCTCCATCTGCAAGATGGAGGATTTCTAAAAGTTAGAGTCACCTCAGCTCAGGACACCTTAGGGGCTGTCCTGACTGGCCAGTGACTCCTCCTTGTTATTCTCATTATTTTCTCCGGCCTTGCCGCCAAAAGTGGGGGCCGGGGCCGGAGGGGGCGGGCAACTCCACTAGCTGGAGTGTCCTGCGGTGCTGTGACAAAGGGGTGAGCCTTTGAGGCTCACCGCCAGGTGTTACAGCTCCTGCCTGGGGGAGGTGTTAGCATCTCCACCCAGTGCAGGCTTTGTTACTGGCCTCAGAGTGACAAAGGCACTCTCCCCATGGGGCCAGCAACATGTCTCTAGTGTGGCAGGCTGCTGGAACCAGTCAGCCTACACAGATAGTCGGTGCAGTTTCAGGGGGCACCTCTAAGGTGCCCTCTGTGGTGTATTTTACAATAAAATGTACACTGGCATCAGTGTGCATTTATTGTACTGAGAAGTTTGATACCAAACTTCCCAGTTTTCAGTGTAGCCATTATGGTGCTGTGGAGTTCGTGTAAAACAGACTCCCAGACCATATACTCTTATGGCTACCCTGCACTTACAATGTCTAAGGTTTTGCTTAGACACTGTAGGGGCACAGTGCTCCTGCACTGGTACCCTCACCTAAGGTATAGTGCACCCTGCCTTAGGGCTGTAAGGCCTGCTAGAGGGGTGTCTTACCTATACTGCATAGGCAGTGAGAGGCTGGCATGGCACCCTGAGGGGAGTGCCATGTCGACTTACTCCTTTTGTTCTCACTAGCACACACAAGCTGGTAAGCAGTGTGTCTGTGCTGGGTGAGGGGTCTCTAGGGTGGCATAATACATGCTGCAGCCCTTAGAGACCTTCCCTGGCATCAGGGCCCTTGGTACCAGAGGTACCAGTTACAAGGGACTTATCTGGATGCCAGGGTGTGCCAATTGTGGAATCAAAAGTACAGGTTAGGGAAAGAACACTGGTGCTGGGGCCTGGTTAGCAGGCCTCAGCACACTTTCAATTCAAAACATAGCATCAGCAAAGGCAAAAAGTCAGGGGGTAACCATGCCAAGGAGGCATTTCCTTACACAACCCCCCCCCCAAACGAAAGAGGATGAGACTAACCTTTCCCAAGAGAGTCTTCATTTTCTAAGTGGAAGAACCTGGAAAGGCCATCATCATTTGTTTGGGACAAAACTGCCCCTATCCCATGTTCAGAGGCATCTGTTTGCACAATGAACTGCTTGGAGTAATCTGGAGCTTTTAGAACTGGTGCTGTGCACATAGCTTGTTTCAGGGTGTCAAAGGCCTGTTGGCATTCTACAGTCCAGTTTACTTTCTTGGGCATTTTCTTGGAGGTGAGTTCTGTGAGGGCTGTCACAATGGATCCATATCCCTTCACAAACCTCCTGTAGTACCCAGTCAAGCCAAGGAATGCCCTGACTTGAGTCTGGGTTTTTGGAGCTGCCCAGTCCAGAATAGTCTGGATCTTAGGCTGGAGTGGCTGAACTTGGCCTCCACCTACAAGGTGTCCCAAGTAAACCACAGTTCCCTGCCCTATCTGGCATTTGGATGCCTTGATAGAGAGGCCTGCAGATTGCAGAGCCTTCAAAACCTTCTTCAGGTGGACCAGGTGATCCTGCCAGGTGGAGCTGAAGACAGCAATATCATCAAGATAAGCTGCACTAAAGGATTCCAGCCCAGCAAGGACTTGATTCACCAACCTTTGGAAGGTGGCAGGGGCATTCTTTAAACCAAAGGGCATAACAGTGAACTGATAATGCCCATCCGGTGTGGAGAATGCTGTCTTTTCTTTTGCTCCAGGGGCCATTTTGATTTGCCAGTACCCTGCTGTTAAGTCAAAGGTACTTAAGAATTTGGCAGCCCCCAATTTGTCTATTAGCTCATCAGCTCTAGGAATGGGATGGGCATCTGTCTTGGTGACAGAGTTGAGACCTCTGTAGTCCACACAAAACCTCATCTCTCTCTTTCCTTCTTTGGTGTGAGGTTTGGGGACTAAGACCACTGGGCTAGCCCAGGGGCTGTCAGAGTACTCAATTACTCCCAATTCCAGCATCTTGTGGACTTCCACCTTGATGCTTTCCTTAACTTGGTCAGACTGTCTAAATATTTTGTTTTTGACAGGCATGCTGTCTCCTGTGTCCACATCATGGGTACACAGGTGTGTCTGACCAGGGGTTAGGGAAAAGAGTTCAGCAAACTGCTGCAGGACCTTCCTGCAGTCAGACTGCTGTTGGCTAGAGAGCGTGTCTGAGTAGATCACTCCATCTACTGAGCCATCTTTAGGGTCTGATGAGAGGAGATCAGGGAGAGGTTCACTCTCAGCTTCCTGGTCCTCATCTGTTACCATCAACAGATTTACATCAGCCCTGTCATGGAAGGGCTTAAGGCGGTTCACATGGATCACCCTCTTGGGGCTCCTGCTTGTGCCCAGGTCCACCAGGTAGGTGACCTGACTCTTCCTCTCTAGTACTGGGTAAGGGCCACTCCATTTGTCCTGAAGTGCCCTGGGAGCCACAGGCTCCAAAACCAGACTTTCTGCCCTGGTTGAAATTCAACCAGTGCAGCCTTTTGGTCATACCACAACTTCTGGAGTTGTTGGCTGGCCTCAAGGTTTTTACTTGCCTTTTCCATGTACTCTGCCATCCTTGAGCGAAGGCCAAGTACATAGTCCACTATGTCTTGTTTAGGCTCATGAAGAGGTCTCTCCCAGCCTTCTTTAACAAGAGCAAGTGGTCCCCTTACAGGGTGGCCAAACAGAAGTTCAAAGGGTGAGAATCCTACTCCCTTCTGAGGCACCTCTCTGTAAGCGAAAAGCAGACATGGCAGGAGGACATCCCATCTCCTTTTGAGTTTTTCTGGGAGCCCAATGATCATGCCCTTTAATGTCTTGTTGAATCTCTCAACAAGGCCATTAGTTTGTGGATGATATGGTGTAGTGAATTTGTAAGTCACTCCACACTCATTCCACATGTGTTTTAGGTATGCTGACATGAAGTTGGTACCTCTGTCAGACACCACCTCCTTAGGGAAACCCACTCTGGTAAAGATACCAATGAGGGCCTTGGCTACTGCAGGGGCAGTAGTCGACCTAAGGGGAATAGCTTCAGGATACCTAGTAACATGATCCACTACTACTAGGATGTACATATTTCCTGAGGCTGTGGGAGGTTCTAGTGGACCAACTATGTCCACACCCACTCTTTCAAAGGGGACCCCCACCACTGGAAGTGGAATGAGGGGGGCCTTTGGATGCCCACCTGTCTTACCACTGGATTGACAGGTGGGGCAGGAGAGGCAAAACTCCTTAACCTTCTGGGACATATTGGGCCAGTAGAAGTGGTTGACTAACCTCTCCCACGTCTTGGTTTGTCCCAAATGCCCAGCAAGGGGAATATCATGGGCTAAGGTCAGAATAAACTCTCTGAAACCCTGAGGCACTACCACTCTCCTAGTGGCACCAGGTTTGGGATCTCTTGCCTCAGTGTACAGGAGTCCATCTTCCCAATAGACCCTATGTGTTCCATTTTTCTTGCCTTTGGACTCTTCAGCAGCTTGCTGCCTAAGGCCTTCAAGAGAGGGACAGGTTTCTTGTCCCTTACACAACTCTTCCCTTGAGGGTCCCCCTGGGCCCAAGAGCTCAACCTGATAAGGTTCCAGCTCCATAGGCTCAGTTCCCTCAGAGGGCAGAACTTCTTCCTGAGAAGAGAGGTTCTCTTTTTGGTGTTGTGTTGCAGCTGGTTTCCCAGCTGACTTTCCTTTTCTCTTGGTAGGCTGGGCCATTTTTCCAGACTCCAGCTCTACTTTTTCACCCTGTGCCTTGCACTGTGCCCTAGTCTTGACACACACCAGTTCAGGGATACCCAGCATGGCTGCATGGGTTTTCAGTTCTACCTCAGCCCATGCTGAGGACTCCAGGTCATTTCCAAGCAAACAGTCTACTGGGATATTTGAGGAGACCACCACCTGTTTCAGGCCATTGACCCCTCCCCACTCTAAAGTTACCATAGCCATGGGATGTACTTTAGTCTGATTGTCGGCGTTGGTGACTGGATAAGTTTGTCCAGTCAGGTATTGGCCAGGGGAAACCAGTTTCTCTGTCACCATAGTGACACTGGCACCTGTATCCCTCAGGCCCTCTACACTTGTCCCATTAATTAAGAGCTGCTGCCTGTATTTTTGCATGTTAGGGGGCCAGGCAGCCAGTGTGGCTAAATCCACCCCACCCTCAGAGACTAATGTAGCTTCAGTGTGACACCTGATTTGCTCTGGGCACACTGTTGATCCCACTTGGAGACTGGCCATTCCAGTTTTAGCTGGATGGGAGTTAGAAGTGGTATCTTTCTTGGGACAGGCCTTGTCTCCAGTTTGGTGTCCAGACTGACTACAGTTTCGACACCAGGCCTTTTTGGGATCAAAGTTTTTACCCTTGTACCCAGGATTGTTTTGTGAAGAGGCTCTGGGCCCACCCTCCTGTGCAGGTTTTTGGGGGCCTGTAGAAGACTCTTTACTATTTTTATTTTTGGCTGTCTCACCACCTTTCCCCTGGGGAGGTTTTGTGACCCCTTTCTTTTGGTCACCCCCTGTGGAAGTTTTGGACACCCTAGTCTTGACCCAATGGTCCGCCTTCTTTCCCAATTCTTGGGGAGAAATTGGTCCTAGGTCCACCAGATGCTGATGCAGTTTATCATTGAAACAATTACTTACTAGGTGTTCTTTCACAAATAAATTGTACAGCCCATCATAATCATTTACACCATTTCCTTGAATCCAACCATCTAGTGTTTTTACTGAGTAGTCTACAAAGTCAACCCAGGTCTGGCTCGAGGATTTTTGAGCCCCCCTGAATCTAATCCTATACTCCTCAGTGGAGAATCCAAAGCCCTCAATCAGGGTACCCTTCATGAGGTCATAAGATTCTGCATCTTTTTTAGAGAGTGTGAGGAGTCTATCCCTACACTTTCCTGTGAACATTTCCCAAAGGAGAGCACCCCAGTGAGATTTGTTCACTTTTCTGGTTTCACAAGCCCTCTCAAAAGCTGTGAACCATTTGGTGATATCATCACCATCTTCATATTTAGTTACAATCCCTTTGGGGATTTTCAACATGTCAGGAGAATCTCTGACCCTAGTTATGTTGCTGCCACCATTGATGGGTCCTAGGCCCATCTCTTGTCTTTCCCTTTCTATGGCTAGGATCTGTTTTTCCAAAGCCAATCTTTTGGCCATCCTGGCTAACTGGATGTCCTCTTCACTGGAGTTATCCTCAGTGATTTCAGAGAGGTTGGACCCTCCTGTGAGGGAGCCAGCATCTCTGACTATTATTTTTGGAGTCAGGGCTTGAGAAGCCCTGTTCTCCCTAGATAGGACTGGTGGAGGGGATTCTTCCTCCAGTTCACTATCATCTTCCTCTGTGTTATCCACAGAGGGGTTGGCTCTATCATACTCTGCCAACAGCTCCTGGAGCTGTGCTTTGGTAGGTCTGGAGCCTATTGTTATTTTTCTTATGTTACAGAGTGACCTTAGCTCTCTCATCTGGAGATGGAGGTAAGGTGTGGTGTCGAGTTCCACCACATTCACATCTGTGCTAGACATTATGCTTCTAAAAGTTGGAATACTTTTTAAGAAACTAAACTGGTTCTAGAATCTAATTCAAACTTTTACAAACTTTTAAACTCTAAAAGAAATGCTAACAGGGACTAACACAAGGCCCTAGCAGGACTTTAAAGAATTTAGAAAACTTTTCAAATTGCAAAAATCAATTTCTAATGACAATTTTGGAATTTGTCGTGTGATCAGGTATTGGCTGAGTAGACCAGCAAATGCAAAGTCTTGTACCCCACCGCTGATCCACCAATGTAGGAAGTTGGCTCTGTATGTACTATTTCAAAGTAAGGAATAGCATGCACAGAGTCCAAGGGTTCCCCTTAGAGGTAAAATAGTGGTAAAAAGAGATAATACTAATGCTCTATTTTGTGGTAGTGTGGTCGAGCAGTAGGCTTATCCAAGGAGTAGTGTTAAGCATTTGTTGTACATACACATAGACAATAAATGAGGTACACACACTCAGAGACAAATCCAGCCAATAGGTTTTGTTATAGAAAAATATATTTTCTTAGTTTATTTTAAGAACCACAGGTTCAAATTTAACATGTAATATCTTGTTTGAAAGGTATTGCAGGTAAGTACATTAGGAACTTTGAATCATTTCAATTGCATGTATACTTTTCAAGTTATTCACAAATAGCTATTTCAAAAGTGGACACAGTGCAATTTTCACAGTTCCTGGGGGAGGTAAGTTTTTGTTAGTTTTACCAGGTAAGTAAGACACTTACAGGGTTCAGTTCTTGGTCCAAGGTAGCCCACCGTTGGGGGTTCAGAGCAACCCCAAAGTTACCACACCAGCAGCTCAGGGCCGGTCAGGTGCAGAGTTCAAAGTGGTGCCCAAAACGCATAGGCTCCAATGGAGAGAAGGGGTTGCCCCGGTTCCAGTCTGCCAGCAGGTAAGTACCCGCGTCCTCGGGGGGCAGACCAGGGGGGTTTTGTAGGGCACCGGGGGGGGACACAAGCCCACACAGAAATTTCACCCTCAGCGGCGCGGGGGCGGCCGGGTGCAGTGTTAGAACAAGCGTCGGGTTCGCAATGGAAGTCAATGAGAGATCAAGGGATCTCTTCAGCGCTGCAGGCAGGCAAGGGGGGGCTTCCTCGGGGAAACCTCCACTTGGGCAAGGGAGAGGGACTCCTGGGGGTCACTTCTGCAGTGAAAGTCCGGTCCTTCAGGTCCTGGGGGCTGCGGGTGCAGGGTCTTTTCCAGGCGTCGGGACTTAGGTTTCAGAGAGTCGCGGTCAGGGGAAGCCTCGGGATTCCCTCTGCAGGCGGCGCTGTGGGGGCTCAGGGGGGACAGGTTTTGGTACTCACAGTCGTAGAGTAGTCCGGGGGTCCTCCCTGAGGTGTTGGTTCTCCACCAGCCGAGTCGGGGTCGCCGGGTGCAGTGTTGCAAGTCTCACGCTTCTTGCGGGGAGATTGCAGGGTTCTTTAAAGCTGCTCCTTTGGGTAAAGTTGCAGTCTTTTTGGAGCAGGTCCGCTGTCCTCGGGAGTTTCTTGTCGTCGTCGAAGCAGGGCAGTCCTCAGAGGATGCAGAGGTCGCTGGTCCCTTTGGAAGGCGTCGCTGGAGCAGAGTTCTTTGGAAGGCAGGAGACAGGCCGGTGAGTTTCTGGAGCCAAGGCAGTTGTTGTCTTCTGGTCTTCCTCTGCAGGTGTTTTCAGCTAGGCAGTCCTTCTTCTTGTTGTTGCAGGAATCTAGTTTCTAGGTTCAGGGAGAGCCCTTAAATACTAAATTTAAGGGCGTGTTTAGGTCTGGGGGGTTAGTAGCCAATGGCTACTAGCCCTGAGGGTGAGTACGCCCTCTTTGTGCCCCCTCCCAAGGGGAGGGGGTCACATCCCTAATCCTATTGGGGGAATCCTCCATCTGCAAGATGGAGGATTTCTAAAAGTTAGAGTCACCTCAGCTCAGGACACCTTAGGGGCTGTCCTGACTGGCCAGTGACTCCTCCTTGTTATTCTCATTATTTTCTCCGGCCTTGCCGCCAAAAGTGGGGGCCGGGGCCGGAGGGGGCTGGCAACTCCACTAGCTGGAGTGTCCTGCGGTGCTGTGACAAAGGGGTGAGCCTTTGAGGCTCACCGCCAGGTGTTACAGCTCCTGCCTGGGGGAGGTGTTAGCATCTCCACCCAGTGCAGGCTTTGTTACTGGCCTCAGAGTGACAAAGGCACTCTCCCCATGGGGCCAGCAACATGTCTCTAGTGTGGCAGGCTGCTGGAACCAGTCAGCCTACACAGATAGTCGGTGCAGTTTCAGGGGGCACCTCTAAGGTGCCCTCTGTGGTGTATTTTACAATAAAATGTACACTGGCATCAGTGTGCATTTATTGTGCTGAGAAGTTTGATACCAAACTTCCCAGTTTTCAGTGTAGCCATTATGGTGCTGTGGAGTTCGTGTAAAACAGACTCCCAGACCATATACTCTTATGGCTACCCTGCACTTACAATGTCTAAGGTTTTGCTTAGACACTGTAGGGGCACAGTGCTCATGCACTGGTACCCTCACCTATGGTATAGTGCACCCTGCCTTAGGGCTGTAAGGCCTGCTAGAGGGGTGTCTTACCTATACTGCATAGGCAGTGAGAGGCTGGCATGGCACCCTGAGGGGAGTGCCATGTCGACTTACTCCTTTTGTTCTCACTAGCACACACAAGCTGGTAAGCAGTGTGTCTGTGCTGGGTGAGGGGTCTCTAGGGTGGCATAATACATGCTGCAGCCCTTAGAGACCTTCCCTGGCATCAGGGCCCTTGGTACCAGAGGTACCAGTTACAAGGGACTTATCTGGATGCCAGGGTGTGCCAATTGTGGAATCAAAAGTACAGGTTAGGGAAAGAACACTGGTGCTGGTGCCTGGTTAGCAGGCCTCAGCACACTTTCAATTCAAAACATAGCATCAGCAAAGGCAAAAAGTCAGGGGGTAACCATGCCAAGGAGGCATTTCCTTACAGCATGTATCTGGGCTTTTAACCACGCCCACCTCAGGACCATCACTACCACTCATTTGTGGGCTTGCCCTTCAAAAATTCTTTAGTGACATTGGTAAATGGCTTACATTTGCCCCTCCTTGGGGAGGTTTTGTTACCGCCTTGGCCATCTCCCCTGTTACATGGCTAATTGCACTTTTGCCAAAACGTTTGACTGCAAGTGAACTTCTTTTTTCCTTTTGTGTGTCTCTTCAGCTGAGCTCATGGTGGCCATGGCGCTGTGAATAAGCTCGCTTATGTGAAACTGTTTTACTTTTAATTTTCAATTTATGTGGCAAGAAAAGTCCGGTTAAGAGTTTAAAAGACTAATAGCTCTAACTCGAGCAAATGTGAGACCAGTTGCATTATAAATGCATGTTTCATTGACAATTGCAAAATAAATCATTACCCTTTAAATTATACCGCATGCTGTTTAATTTAGTCTTTTCTGCAAGGGCATTTAGCATTGTTGTCTAGGTGAAGGGTAGTGTGATTAAAAGCGTCTTTTTTTTTGGTATCTCCCTGTCTCTTCTGGCCTGCAAGGGCCATTTAGGTTCCAGATCCCAAAATCTTGACTGTTTTGACTTTCTTCTTCCCTTAAGTTTTTCACACTTTCTCATGAACTCAAATGAATTTTATTCCCAAAGATGTCCCAAGTCTCCCAATTGTTAGATCGTGTCTTCACAGCTCCTAAATAGACCATGAAGACCCTTTACTGAGGTGTTTGCAAATTGCCTTATGGTGAAGCTTCATTGACTCTGGCTGAACACCAGTGCCTCTTGACCAAGATGTCTGTTGGTTTCATTTACACTACTTCAAGATGGATCTCGAACAAACATCTACTTAAGTGTACGTGGCAATCCTTGAATTGAATTCTGTGCTTTACCTCAGGTGACAAAACGAAGGCCTACACTGCTTTTGAGTAGACCTAACAGCCCCTTCAATGGAGTGGCTTTGGCAATCCTTCACTCCACGTTTCTCCATATCTTAGTTCACTCTACAGACTTGACGAGTGTAGTACACGTGGCATGTCTTACGTCTCATCGCCATCTCGCACAGAGGCGAATAATATCTGTATGAGGTGAATAGTAGGGCATATTCTTCTTGAGTGTCTTTGATTTGTTTCATTTAGCTAGATTTATTTATTGGGCCTGAAATATTAACTGTATCCTTGGGGTCGTGAGTGAGTATAACCAGTGCATGCCTGTGGATTGCCACCTTTTTTACGGCTAGGTAGCTTCTAAAGAGCATCCACTATGACTGCATGCTTGTAGGTTACTCTTCAACACTCCTGGACAGACTTGTTACATCATTTATGATGTGTCACTATACCCATTGTATGCTCATGGGAAGCTTACCTCTAACTCCTTATTGGACCATATGGGTCATTGATTCTGGCTGCCTATTGCTAGGGAACATGATATATCCTGCAAGATTTCCATACAGCATTTATCATAGCTGTCTGTCATAAGTGCATGTTTCTGGCTGCTCCCCTGTCGGTCTTTGAGGGAACTTGAATAGCATTTATGATGGCTGCCTGTTACCAGTTCATTAGATACTCCTGCAAAGTCCCTAGAGAGCATTGCCATGTCTTCATTTCTTCCTTGCACACCTGTAGGTTACTCCTCATCACTTCGGGATGAACTTAGATATTTTACCACTGCTGACTGTTTTCAGTGTGGGTCGCTCACCAGTTTCTGCAGGGGAAACTATATTGAACATATGCCATAAATGTCTCTGTCAGAGCATGTTGCGGACTGCTCTGCCGTCACTTGTGCAATTTCCATACTGATCAGCAAGGGTTAGTAGATCAGAAAATGCTGATGTAGTCTACCTGGGATCTTGTGCCGCTGGCACAAGATGTATGGTGAAGATGAGGTAAGGAAGTATGAGGTTTCAGTCTTCCTTATAGAACACAAGTTTTCACAGAACATGATTTTATTAGGCTGATTGTTACATTGCAAGCTGAGGCAGGGAAAGATTAAGAGAAATTCATGTGGATGTCTTCATACTGATGAGAATAGGAAATAACTTGCAACCATGTGCCATGTTCCTCAGAAATCCCAGTAGGATTTTCCATTACCAATAAACTATGAATTAGATCATAATTCAGTACTTTTATGCATTCTGGGGATTTTGGAAGCATCCTTGGTCTCGTTCATGTTTTCCGTTACAGCAGCTTATATGTGGCCATTTGAAATATTAAAGGCCAGAATGCCAACCTCGAAGCGTACCCTAAATGAGAGCAGGCCTTAGACTGCAACTCCTCTTTAAGGATTCCAGTATCAGTGTCAGTGTGTTTCTGTAGAGTATTCCTCTGTTGCTCCAATGTAAATATTTCAGGACAGTTGCCCATCAAGCAAATACTTAGACCTCCCTTTTCACTGTTAACTGTCCTCTTTAAGGAGTTGCAGTCTAAGACCTGCACTCATTTAGGGTACGCTTCGACGTTGGCATTCTGGCCCTTGATATTTCAAATGGCCACATGCAATGACCACAGCTAAAATACAAGTTATTTGGTTGAATTAAAGTCGTTTTCAAACTTTGAAATTTTCAGACAACCATTTCATGTCAATATTACATTATTATTTGTTGTTCCAGGGCATCAGCTGAAAGGCTAAATGTATTTTATGTAATTTCTCAGCTTGTAAACCGGGATAAAAAAAAGAGCAGTGTTTGTCCTGAAAACAAGTGAGTTTATTTTCTTCGACTATTGTGGAATTACAGGGCAGCAATTCACAGAAACCGTATTGTCTCTGTAGAAAGAAAGGGATGTTTCACTAGGTCTGTTTGCAAGGTCACTGTAAGTGCATTGGAATAGCTTCTGAAACGATGTCATACTTGAGGATAAAAAACAGTAAAGCCAAAATTCTTGTGTGACACAGCACTTTTCAGTTCTATAATTGGAATCCTGGAGTAGGCTGGAGAGAACTGGGGGTTGCAGTTAAAGCCCATTTACACTCCAATAATAGTTTCCCCAACTTTCCAGTGGGATAATGCCAAGAAAAGCATAGATTTATTTTTTTCAGTTTAACTACCACCTTAGTTAAATAATCCACAGGAAGATATCACTTCTAGTGAAATTTGGCCTCTACATGTAGGTTTGGTGAAAGGTTACTTTCCTTTTGAAGGGGACATGGGAATAAAGAAGGTTATTTCGTGGCAGGTTCTTCTTTAAGTGTTGACACTAATAAATCTTTTTTACTCTTGGCAATTTTAGCACACTGAAGGTTCAATTTAGAGTGTGGTGGTAACATAATATCCCTTGCTTTATGGAGAAAGAGCTCAAGCTTTGGTTGGAGGATTCTACAGTAGTGGCAAATTATTCTTGAAAATAACTTACAGCAGTAGCATAATTTTGCAGAGGTTATTGCGCCGGCGGGTTTTCCATCAGAGAAGAATCATGAAGTAATTGATTTATGCCTTTGTCCACAAAATTTCCATTGCTGTGCAGACAGGCTGGGTCCATCAATGGTGCATGTGTTACTTAAAAAATATTTGCCATGTGAGAACACGTGAGAGGGATCCACCTGCTCCACCTGAAGCTGTCGACATGCTTCCCAGAAGGAACAGGTTTCTCTTTGTAAACTGGCTACTACCTCTTTGGGGTGTCAGTAACTTGTCAATGTTTTCCATCCACAATACGCCTACCAGTGCCGCATAATTGAACCACAGATTTCGAATGTCACCACGACCCCGTAGCTTGTTGTTAGCCAGTCATTGAGCACCATCCTTTGTAATACTGTATTTTTTAACAACATTGGTTAATTATGCTTTTTCATACGTTTTTGAACATTTGTTTTGTCATTGATGCATACAATCATAAATAGCAGTTAGGAAAGGATGCCTCCTCCTAATTGAGTTTAAGAATAAGTCACAAAGCCTTTTTTCCAACTCACAAAAGAGTTATAGTACATGTTGCCACACCATTGTGTTTGCATACTGTGTAATTTTGAGAAGTGAAAGGTTTTCGACAACAAATGATGAATCCATCTTGCATTTAGTTCTTTAACATGCTAAATAAAATGACAGTGATCTGACTTCCAAGATTCAACATCGTAAGCCCCTCGTATCCTCTTTGAAAAAAATGGCTCCGTCGTCACTGTTCAAAGTTGACTTCATAAATGTTGTATTTTTAATATGTTTTCTGCTGCTGTCCTTTTATTGCTTGACATTCTGTCCAATGTGTCCAACTGATGTCAGTGTATCTGCGAGGCATTAACAACACTCTGCTCTTCGGGCACTCAGATCCCTCTGCAGGATTCGTGGATGCGTTTTTAAAAATTCTCTTGTCACATAACGTTTGAGTTCTCAGGCGCCACTTCCCTGAATCTGTTAAAGTGTATGCTGTGCTGGCAATCACCTTCCAGGAAGCCTTTTAAAATGTACGGGCATCCGATGACTAAAAGTCAGTTGGACAAACTCACTTCAAGTACAATCTAAATTAATGGAGCGCTGGCGACTAAGGGGTTTCAGAGTATCATAAAAGCCTTGGTTTATAAAGCCATCCCTAAAGAGTTTGGAATACTTTAAAACTGGTAGCTTATGATGCCTGTAAAAGTCATTAGAAGTGTTTTGGGTTAGTCAGCAATTATACTGATATTCGTCACTGCACATAAGCAGCCGAGTTTGGAAGAGGTGTAAAGGAAGCAATGTTAAATGCTATAGGGAGCCCACCCAGATTTGACAGATGAGCAACCAACTGGCATGCATTGTTTGCAGGCAGCTTGGGTCCTGAAATCACAAAAGGGTGAAATTACAAACTATCTGCAAACTCCAAACTGAAGCAGCCATAGTCCAATGACCCCCTCATTTGAGTATTAACATTCACCCTTTTATCACTGACAGTTAACTGTGAAAAGGGAGGTTTAAGTATTTGCTTGATGGGTAACTCCTGAAATATTTACATTGGAGCAACATAGGAATAACCTACAGAAACACACTGACACTGATACTGGCATCCTTACAAAATGCTCCAATATAAGCACTTTATAGCATTCACAGAGGAGAGGCTGAGTAGCAACCACAAGGAGATGAATTTAAAAGGAGTCTTACCCACTATGGTTCCTAGTGGCATGCTGCATTATCGAGTCCTCATCCAGACATTGGCTATATCTGGGTGGGCTCAACCTTGAACTGTTGGCTTCCACAGATGCAGGAGTCCTAATAATTACCCCAACCTTAACTTGTGTTTTAACCTTTACACAGGATTCTGTAATAAAATAAACTTTTATCTGCCTGTCTGTACACTTGTAGGCAATTTTCTATATAGATCTCTCCCGCAAATCATAAGAGCTCCCTTGAGGTTCAAGGGTGATTCTACCAAGATTCAGGCAGTTTCTGGGTGAGGACTTGATAATGAAGCATGCAACTAGGAAACCAATTGGGGGTGTGTCCTTTCAAATAGATATGGACACCCCTATGAAGATAGACAGAGAGACTACCCACATGTCAGCCAAGTGAGTTCCCTCTCCTTTTTTGGGGCTATGTTCATTGCAACAGTATGCCAGATTTTTTGGGATGTAGTAAGAAGCCCAACGTAAGATACAAAGTAGTGAGCTTGTAAGAGCTCATAATGAACTCTTGGATCAGACAACACAGCTTGAAGCTCAAAAAGAAGGCTGAGACTGTTGCAGGTCTAGATGTAGAACTGAAGCCTACTGAGGGGGGGCCAGGAATCAGGGTGCACTTTAAGAATGGCCATTAGCCACTATACCCTGAAGATGCTTCAACAATGGAGACAACGAAGGCAGCAATTTGGGGCGGGGGTCACAGGAGAAAGAATTGCTAAAGGTTATGCTGCAATACCTTAAAAGAAAACATAGAGACACCAATAAAAGCATGTAAAGACACCAATAAAAGTAAGTAGTAACATGCATGATATATTATAATGCTACTGCAGGGACTTTGTATGTAGACAATTCTCTACTAGCTGAGCATCAAGAAAAGAGACCTTATCTTAGAAGATTTACATTATATAACTGCTCTAATGTTGTCATGTCACTGTTCCCATGGCATTGTTTGATTTGAAATGTGCTGCTGGCTGAGTAGCTGTAAATAAATATTGTATGTTGTTGAACCTCTGTTACTTTGTAAAATAGACATTTTTAAAGAGATTTCTCTTGAAAGGGATATGCTATTAAATCTCCTTCAGTCATATGTTGGGTGTATTGCTACTGAAGGCCTGGCCTGGATTTAGTTTTAAAGATGCATTCTTTTGTTTATTTTACTTATGGCTCTTGTTGAGCACATCAATCATCCCCAAGGGGATATCACAGTGAGGAGAATTCTCGAATTCCAACGAAATGTAAGGCACCTATACAACAAGTCTCATTAAGATGAAAGAAGTGACTAGTTAGGGAAGAGCCATGTTTTTATTTTTTTTCCTGATTGTAGCATGGTCCTCCTAAAGCATCCAGTGGCTATGAGTTCTCTTGCACTGCCTCAAGATTAGAAAAAGTGTGACTACCTACCCTTGCTTTTGAAACTGTGACATCTTCTGTCTCTTTTAAACTGTGATGTCTTCTGTCTCTTCTATTTTTTTGGATTCCGGTTGCTTGGCAGAAAAACATAGTCCAGGCTTTGATTACCAGTGGGCTGCACTGTGGTAATGCTCTCTTTATGGGCATGGCAGATTCCCTTTTTTCAAGACTTCAGGTAATGCAAAATGTCACGGCCAAGCTAATTTGCAAGGTGGATAGATTTGGCTTAGCATCAGCTTGTTTAACAGCCTTAGATTGGCTTCCAGTACGGAAAAGAGGCAGTTTTAAACTTCTGTGCCACGCACACAAGGCTTTGCACGTCATCGTCCCTGAGATCCTATGGACCAGAATTACATTTTATTGGCCAGCACGGAATTTGAGGTCTGGGATTTGGCCTTGGCGAAGTCCACAAGAATAAGGAAAACAAGAAAATGTGAATGTTCATTCTCGCACCTGGCAGCAGTCCAGTGGAACTCTCTACCCATGGATCTTCACCTTACCAATAATCATCTTCATTTTAGAAAGATATTGAAAATCTGGTTGTTTTCAGGATAATGTTCTTGCAGCATTGATAGAGTCTATGGTGGAGGTTTCTCACCCACAAAAATGATAGTGAGCTTTCTTAGGACCGCTATATTCCCCTGGTGATGATTGCTTTGCTCTATGAAAACCCGGAAATAAATAAATAACTAACTAAATAAATATCTTGGCTAAAGCTAAATTCTGAGATCTTAGATTCTGAAGCTGTCTGTAAAAATCAAGCCTGGAGTCAAGAATCTCTCGGCCATCCTTGTATAATGCCTAAAGTGCATAACATTGAATTTTGAAATCTGTGTGCTTATGCATAGGAAACCAATTAAATAGTTTCAGAAAGGCTAAGACTGAACTGAATTTATACTTATTATAAACAAGTCTGGCTACCACATTCTGAATTACCTGGAGGTGAGAGAGCCAATAATCTGCCATGCCAGCATAAAGGGCATTCCCATAGTCTTGTCATGAGGTTTATTTTAGCTCTGGGCCTGAGGTCTGTGCCCTTTCACCAAGTTACATGTACTTTTCATTCCCCTTATTATTTAGCAGGGCTCCATTTCATTGAAGATGTTTTATTATTTTTGTCAGTTGCCCCTCCATACAGAATGTGTTTCATCATTTATTTGCACAACATGTTCATCCTATGCTCAACCCAAGGCTGCACACAATAGTTTATAGGGTATTGCTGGTCCAAAAAGTACATTGTGTACCCTACACAGAAAAATATGTTTTGGCACATCAGGGCAGTTCTTAGAACAACAGATGTTTTATAATAAAAAAAAAAACACTGCCCCCACCACATTAGAGGGAACATTTTCCTCTGTTTCACTTTTCTAGTCTCCGCAATCATAGTGTTGTGTTTCATCATCCTGATAATCGCAATTCATGCTTATTACACAGAATGCAGTTACTTCAGTAAAACACATAGAACCAAATCCAGCTTCTGTTTACCTTTGCATGTATGAGACATGTCTAAGTAAGAGAAAGGGGTAAGTTCTGGTCCACCACAACTTTCCTGAGGAGTCTTAGAGTGTCATGCGAAAGGCTGAAACAAATCACCCTTACTATTGGGTACTGGTGAGGTGCTGCTAGTTAGCCGAAGGGGTTAGGCTGACAGTTATCATACAGTGTGGGATCAGGCTCAGTCCGCCACACTCAGTGGTTCTGCTGCCCAAAATCCAGCAGCCTCATTCCTACATTGAGAGTCCTACGACATGGCACCACCAACATTGGTTACACACTAACTTTACAGAACTCACTAAGTAGCTCAGTCTCATTACATGCTAAAGGCACCTTTATTACCTTATACAGAGACGTCTGTAGTGCTAGGGAATATCCTCTTCAGCTAGATAAGTAGCATCTATTTGACGCTGTAGGTTGTTTAATCTTGAACTTTAAAACAGGATTCTAAAGTTGGTGTTTCTATCTCTGATCAATACTATGTTAAATGGCGGACCAACAAGAGGTTGTAATTGCAGCAAACATGCTACTCCCCCCTCACAGCACATTTAAGAATTATGGCCTTACAGATGAGGGAGGAGAAGTTACATTTGTTGTTGAGACTCACACAGCATACAGAACTGAAATGTTCTATTCTTGGGTCATCTTTCCAGCAGCAGATGGGAACACACACACGTTTCACCACTACACTCCAGCAAATGCACCCTTACAATATAGACCTTGCACGTATTTACAAATACCACTATCTTATTAAGAACACCCAAATTGGCTTGATACGCACTACCATACATTCTACAGAATGGTAGACTAAGTTCTATAAGAAATGACAGTTCGACATGGCCAAAATTGTGTACATATGCACCAAACCCTAATGCAGATGCAATGGGGTTAGCAGAAGTACCCTGCCTCTACACTAATTTAGTAGAAATATAGAAACACTTAATACAATTTATAATACAGCACAGCCTACTGCAAATACAATGGCGTTAACAGATGCACGCTGCCTCTACACTAATTTAGTAGTAATATACAGACACAATACAATTTGTAATGCAGACTTTAAACACAGCCCCATCAAGGGCTGCTCCAGGGCAACATATGTGACTACAGCAGGCATTAATCCTGCTAATGCACATTCAAACATGAAAAAAGTCTGTTTTGGTTAACACGAAAAATAAGCGATTTGAAGGCAGTGTTTTCCCATACCAGACCCCAAGATAAACATAGAATTCCCACAATGTGCTTGTCATTTGGGAGGTTCTATCAGTAGATAACTGCACCACTTGGGGTACAGTGTTTGCTGCACTCCACAGTTCTGCACATGGTACACTTACACTTGCAAATCTTCCACAATTATTAAAGCAGATTCAGGATGAATACAGGGCTGCCCCAGCCCTAGACTTGAGGATGCAATTAAGGTGCAATTTTGCCACAGTATCCTTGATAGTATTAAGTAATCCTAAAAGGGAAGCAGTAGCTTTTGCAGTAAGCCAGCGGCTCTTGGATTATCCTGCACAGGATCAAGAACGTCAGCTGCCAAACATTATCGCAGAGACCTATACTAGTATAGGTCCGGAGAGTCTGAGAGCCAGACCAGGTAAGCCACAACTACAAAGTAAATCCAATAAGGATTTCTAAAAGGCTTCTACAAAATGCTGGGAGAAGCAAAAACAAATTAAAGACAGTGTAAAATAAAGAGGAGAATCTCAGTGTTCAGAGACCTCTGAGAAAAGCTATAATTTGAGAAATAAGGACACTTTAAAACCTCCTGATAGATACCAATATACTGATATGTGCCAATCTCATTCCTTTCAAGACTCACTGGATAAACTCAGTGAGAGAGGAGGGCATTCAGAACAATGAAACAAGTGCATGCTACTGAGAAAAGACTCACAAAGCTTATCTGAATTTTCCATAAAAAAGGAGGAGAAACTTCCCCAACAGAAACCACAATTCAAAAAGAAAAAAGTGGCATCAATTTCAGCAAAAAATGCCATTCAAAATGAGAACTTTATTGAAGAACAGGATGTGGGGGATGCCACTGCTAAACAATGCAGCAGAGGTCACATTAGTTTACAAAATCTACAAGAGCTTCTTGAGGTGACAGCAACTAATGACTTTTTAGAAGTTGAAACTGCGAACAGGTGTGCATCCCTCCTTGAGCAGGGTTTACAAAAGGAAAATACAAATAAAGGGAGACATTGAGTGGACAATTAAAATAATATTTTGGGGACGATTAATATTGAGTTATGATATCCTCTTGGCAGACAAAGATTTGCCACCTGAATTTGTGTGTAAACTCCCACAAGGGAAGATTGTCATCTTGCCATCTTTCTCAGTCTTTGTTCCTGAAAAATTAAGAAAAGCTTACGCAGTAGATTGGGCTTTGCCACAAGCTCCAGCGTTGTATCACAATCACATAGGATGGGATAAAAGCTCCCTCTCCCATATCATACCTATTAGATCCACAGCACTGCTTAAACCATAATACACCATTAAACATGAGGCAACTAAAACACCAGTGAGAAAAATACTCACACAACTTGAGTATCAGGATGTAATGGAACCCTGCGTATCACCAATGAGCAGACTTTGTTCCCCATAGCTAAGCTGGACCATCTATATAGAATGGTCTTAGATTACAGACATTTAAGCAGTCACATTTAAGCAGGCATTTAAGCAGTCACACATACACATTTGCTATAAAATGCACGCAGCATAGCAATTATTAACAATATAGTACGAAACAAATACAAAACAGCCTTGGATATTTGCAACATTTTTTCTGCCAAAACCTTCAGCATGCTCGGCTGTCAAGGAAAATGCTGTCCACTCCCACAAGGGTATAGGAACAATCCTGGACTGTTCTCACATGTGTACCATCAATATTACTCAATATTGACAATGAGGCATTTTCTTATGTCAGTGATATCTACCTTGCAGGTGACGACCTGAGAACACACCTAAAACATGTGGGCCACATTGTTGTGGGATTAGCTGAACTAGGATGCAAATGTAATTTCTAGAAAATGAAAATTGCCTTTCTCTGTGTTCTGTTTCTGGGATAAGAGCTATCAGATGAAGGAAAGAGCCTGGTGTAGTAAAGTACAGTCTTTGTGGCATGGTTACCCCTACTTGTTGTCTGCTGTCAATGTGTTTTGACTGTGTTCACTGGGATCCTGCTAACCAGGACCCCAGTGTCTGTATTCTCTCTCACTAAAGTTAGTTGCTCCTGACTTTGCACACCCCACAATTGGCATACTGGTGTCCCCATGTAAGCAACACAGGGCATTGGGGCACCAGGAGATCCCATTGGGCTGTAACATGTATTATGTCACCTATGGGGGCCCATGTAAAATGTGTCTGCAGGCCTGCCTTTGCAGGGTGTGTGAAAATGTGCATGCAGCCTTTCACTTCAAGTCACTGCACCAGGTCACTGTAAGTCACCCCCACGGCAGGCCCTCCTAGCCCAGAGGGCAGGGTACAGACACCTGTATGTGAGGGCACCCCTGCATGAGCAGTGGTGCTCCTACAAACTCCAGCTCCATTTTTCTGGACTTTGTGATGGAACACCATTTTTCATGTGTACTGGACACACTACTGTGTGTACTGGTCCAGCTACCTAATGGTAACTCTGAACCTGGGCATGTTTGGTATCAAACATGTCAGAATCATACCCCAATACTGCTGCCAGTATTAGTTGTATGATTCCATGCACTCTGGGGGCTTCTTAGAGGACACCCAGCTTTGCTTCTACCAGTTTGCAGGGTTTTCCCGGGCAGCCCACGCTGCTGCCATCCTGCAGACAGGTTTCTGCCCTCCTCCTGCTTGACCAGCTCAAGCCAGGGAAGGTAGAACAAAGGATGTCCTTTGGGAGAGGGAGGCAACACCCTCTCTCTTTCAAAATAGGTGTTACATGGCTTGGGAGGGGTAGCCTACCCAAGCCACTGGTATGCTTTGAAGAGCACATTTGGTGTCTTCCTTGCATAAATTGGTTTGCACTAGTCCAGGGACCACCGGTCCATGCTCTGGTGCAAAACTGGACAATGGAAAGTGGAGTAACCACCCCCTGTCCATCACCACCTCAGGAGATGGTGCTCAGAGCTCCTCCAGGTAGCCACTTGATTCTGCCATCTTGAATCCAAGGTGGACAGAGGCCCCTGGAAGCATCTGAGAGGCCATGTAAGGCAGGTGACATCACCGCCCCTTCTTGAGAGGTAGTCATACTGCTAGGTGACCAATCCCCTTTTTAGGGCTATTTAGGGTCTCCCTCTTGGATGGGTCCTCAGATTCGACATACAAGATTCCAGCAGGACTCCTCTGTAACAGTTACTTTGACTTCTGGCCACTGCAACCACAATTGGACTTCTCAGGAGCATACAATCTGCAGCTCCAGGGATGACTTCGCTCCGCAACATTGTTTCTACGGCTTCTTCTTACAACTGCAACATTTCCCCAGCTGTGCATCCTCTGAGGGTGGCAAGTCTTCAGTCTGCACCAAGAAGCAAAAAGGAATCTCCCTTGGGGTGAAGGAGTCACTCCTCTGCATCCACAGGCACCAACTGCATAGAGGACCTGCAACTCTGTGTGGATCTTGCAACAGAGGTAGTGGTCTGGAGTGGTCCCCTCTGTCCCCCATGCCCCCTGTCCAACTTGGTAGGTGGTGAGTCTTTGCCTCTCTTTGCAGGACAGGACTCCTGTGCACTGTGACTCTTGCAGCTAGCAAAGCTTGTTGGCTCTTCTTCCAAGGGTTCTGCAGGTTTCGTGTAGCCCCAGCCTCCAACACTCTTCCCTGCCAAGCACATTCTCCTGCCTGTTGTTCCAGCGACATGGGACTCCTCTCCAGGTTTGCTGAGTGGGCCTCACTGTGACTCCTGTGCCTGCTGCCTGTGCCTTGCCTGTGGGGCTGCATCTTCGACTTCTAACTCTCTTCACTGCTGAGGGTCACCTGGGACTCCTCTCCTTGGGTTGAGTCCCATGGGAACTTCCTGGTCCCCAGCAGCTCTGCAACACTTCTTTTGCAACTCTTACCTTTGCCAAGGCTTGTTGTTGATTCTTCCACACCACTGACTGACTGCAACTCTTCTTCCGATGTGGGACATTGAATGCATTACTCCTGGAACTCTTCTTCTGCTCCTGTGCTTCATAGGCAACTCCTAGTTTTCACAATTGACCTGGTCATGGATCTCCACAAGGGTGGCTAGTGGCTCCTGCCCCAACTGGACACTCCAACTGGAACTGGACTTGTTCCCCTTCATTGCAGGTCCTCTTCTGTCAGAATCCATCTTCTTTTTCCTCCAGTCTTGCTTGGGTCTTGCACATTCCTTTCACAAAGTTTATCTGTGGGTTGGGAAAATCCAGGTACTGGGGGGCACTCTGGTACTTACCTTTTGGGGTCCCTAGTTCCTTCAGCTCCCCTCTACAGATTCCACTTCCTTGGGTGGGGGCCTGCCTTTCACATTCTATTTACTTAGTATATGTTTTGGTCTCCCCCTAGGCTCTCTGTTATATACTGTCATTTCACTATTTTCTATTGCCTTCTATGTCCATTCCTGATTACTAATGTGTATATAGTAGTGTGTTTACTCACTTGCTAGTAAAATATTGCCTATCCAGTATTTTAGTATTTGTGTTACCATAATAAAGTGCCTTTTCGAATAAATATTGGACAGTTGAACATACACGCATCCTCAGAGCATTGAAGCAGGACATGCTTGAGGCAATACACTTACACAAATGTGATAAAAGAAAAACAAACATGGTTGTTAGACTTTTCATCCTTGGCATGGGCTCCCTTAACATTTTGCCTCTGTTTCCCAGGTTGTTGATGTGTGCTGGACTCTGCTTTTGCTAACCAGTGCTGAAGTGCAAGTGCTACTTTACAAAATGTGTATGTAATTGGTTTATCCATGATTGGCATATTTGATTTATTAGTAGGTCCCTAGTACAGTGCACTAGAGGTGCCCAGGGCCTGTAAAGCAAATGCTACTAGTGAGCCTGCAGCACTGGTTGTGCCACCCACATAAGTAGCTCTGTAATCATGTCTCAGACCTGCCATTGCAGTGTCTGTGTGTGCAGTTTTAACTGTAAATTCGACTTGGCAAATGTACTCACTTGCCAGGCCCAAACCTTCCCTTTTCTAGCATGTAAGGCACTCCTAAGGTAGGCCCTAGGTAGTCCCAAGGGCATGGTGCTGTGTATGGTTAAGGTAGGACATATAGTAATGTGTTTTATATGTCCTAACAGTGAAATATTGCTAAATTAGTTTTTCACTGTTGCAAGGCCTGTCCCTCTCAAAGGTTAACATGGAGGCTACCTTTAAATCTGATTAAAGTGTAGATTCCCTTTGGGAGCGGATGGACATGTGTAGTTTGGGGTCTCTGAGCTCACAATTAAAAAATATGGGGGTCATTACTACCCTGGCGGACGGTGTTAAAGCAGTGGTAAGACCGCCAACAGGCCGGCGGTAACAAATTTGGAATTATGACCATGGCGGAAACCGCCAACAAAGACAGCCACGTTAACACTCCGACCGCCACGGCGGTACAGACAAACAGCGCGGCGGTCACTGCCGAGAGACAGGTGGGAGACAAAGTACCGCCCACAGTATCACAACCTACCAATCCGCCACCTTTTCCGGGGCGGATTCACCGCAGATAAATACACGGCGGAAACAGCCATTTCAAAGGGAAAACGCTCACCTCTACACACTCCACGAGGAAGGAGGGCACCATGGAGCCTGAACTCCATATTCTTCCTGCACTAGTCTTCCTGCTCCTATACGACGATCATCAACGCCGGCGGCGATGACAACGGTGAGTACTGCACCTACGACATAGGGGAGGGGGAGGCAAAAGACTGGGACACACACACGCAACACCCCCACCCCGACCCTCACCCACTACAACACACACACCAATGCATATCCAAACATTACAGTAACAACCCCCAACCCCCCCGGAAGAATGCAAAGACCAAAGGAAATGAGTGGAACCATTGTAGTATATCAAAATACAGTAACCAATTATCTACATATATATATATATATATGTACACATTAAACAAAATATACATCACGATTAGTAGTGCAGGTAATGCACAAGTCATTGTCCGTGGACCACTGGCCCCAAAATGCATGGGCGAGGCCCACATTAGATACCTGATCAAAACGGAGAGAGCACTGCTGGGGCATCAGATAGAAATACAACAGGCACCTCAGGGGGGGCACCTCAGCCGGATGAGTGCACGACGCCAGATCCACGAGGGGGCTCCATGCCCATTGATGTATCCTGGGGAGTGCAAAGCCACAGTCTCTCAAGTCTCTACAATGGGTGGTTTGCCCACTGTACCATCCTGGGGAGTGCCAAGCCACAGTCTCTCAAGTCTCTACAGTGGGTGGTTTGCCCACTGTACCATCCTGGGGAGTGCAAAGCCACAGTCTCTCAAGTCTCTACAGTGGGTGGTTTGCCCACTGTACCATCCTGGGGAGTGCAAAGCCACAGTCTCTCAAGTCTCTACAGTGGGTGGTTTGCCCACTGTACCATCCTGGGGAGTGAAAAGCCACAGTCTCTCAAGTGGATAACAGTCTCCACTGGTTTTGGAGGGGGACTGGTGCCCAGAGTGCTCCATCCTGTGCAGGACAGAGGTAGTGGATGCATGACTCCACTGGTTCTGGAGGGGGACTGGTGCACAGAGTGCTTCATCCTGTGCAGGACAGAGGGAGTGGATGCATGTCTCCACTGGTTCTGGAGGGGGACTGGTGCCCAGAGTGCTTCATCCTGTGCAGGACAGAGGTAGTGGATGCATGTCTCCACTGGTTCTGGAAGGGGACTGGTGCCCAGAGTGCATCACTCACCCCGTGACGGTTCCAGTTGCGTTACTGCCCCTGCCGCTCATGGGCTAGCGGTGCTTGAGTTGGTGGTCCTTGCCCTGTTCGGCGGTGCTTGCCCTGTTCAGCGGTGCTTGACTTGGCGGTGCTTGCCCTGTTCAGGAGTGCTTGCCCTATTCAGCAGAGCTTGCCATGGCAGTCTTTGCCCTGTTCAGTGGTGCTTGAGTTTGCAGTTTCTGACCGGTTCAGCGGTGCTTGCCCTGTTCAGCGGAGCTTGCCATGGCGGTCTTTGCCCTGTTCAGCGGTGCTTGACTTGGCGGTGCTTGCCCTGTTCAGCGGAGCTTGCCATGGCGGTCTTTGCCCTGTTCAGCGGTGCTTGAGTTTGCAGTTTCTGACCTGTTCAGTGGTGCTTGCCCTGTTCAGCGGAGCTTGCCATGGCGGTCTTTGCCCTGTTCAGCGGTGCTTGACTTGGCGGTGCTTGCCGTGTTCAGCGGTGCTTGCCCTGTTCAGCGGAGCTTGCCATGGCGGTCTTTGCCCTGTTCAGCGGTGCTTGAGTTTGAAGTTTCTGACCTGTTCAGCAGTGCTTGCCCTGTTCAGCGGTGCATGCCATGGCGGTCCTTCATTACCCAGCTGGGCTGGGGCTGGCGGTCCTTCATTGGGCAGCTGGGCTGTGGCTGCCGAGGCCCTCCTGGGCAGCTGGGCTGTTGCTGGCGGTGGCCTCCTGGGCACTGACTCTGGCGGTGGCCTCCTGGCCACTGATGATCGGGCTGCCCTCCTGGGCACTGACTCTGGCGGTGACCTCCTGGCCACTGACGATCGGGCTGCCTCCTGGGCACTGACTATGGCAATGGCCTCATGGCCAGTGACGATCGGGCTGCCCTCCTGGGCACTGACTCTGGTGGTGGCCTCCTGGCCACTGACGATCGGGCTGCCCTCCTGGGCACTGACTCTGGCGGTGGCCTCCTGGCCACTGACGATTGGGCTGGCGATGGCCTCCTGGGCAGCGGGGATGGTGGCAGTCTTCTCCGCCGTGCTGCTCCTCCCAGACTTTGGCGATTTCTTCTGCCCCTTCCCCACCTTGGGAGGAGTCACAGCTGAGTCGACACTCCCCCCGGGACCCTTGTGAGCGGATTTGCTGGCTGGAGTCTTCCCCCTCTCCGGCCGGGTACTGTCCAACTTCTGGTGCTTCACAGGGGGGGGGACTGGCTGTGCTGTGGCTCCGTGTCACACTGGCTACCCTGGTGCCCCGTGCACTCCACATACCTGTAACAACAGGCACCACTGGTCCCGGAGATTTTTTGGCTGATGTGCTAGTACGGGACCTATGAATTGGAGGGGGGGCGGGAAAGAGGTCAAGCTTGGTCAGGAAAAGTTTCTTAGGAACACTGGGACGGGTAGCTGGAGGGGGTTTGGGAGTGGAGGAAGAGGAGGTGGTTGTAGGAGGTGTAACTTTTGTGGCTTTGGGTGCAGGTGCAATGCGCTGGAGGCTGTGGTGAGGTGGATGTATGTTGGGTGGGTGTGTGCCTGCGTTTGTGTACTTTGGGAGGGGGCGTCACAGACACACTGGGAGAGGACACAGGGGACGTGTAAATGGGAGTGGGGTGGTGAGTGCACATAAGCGGGTTGTGGTGGTGGGTGTGCTGGTGCGGGACCTAGTGGCTGTAGTGGTAGTGCATGCAGGTGAGAGTGTAGACGAGACTGGGAGGGAGGAGGGAGACGAGGAGGAGGGGGACACAGTGGAGGCAGTGGATGTTGCTGTGTCTGTATGTGTGTGATGCATGCATGAGTGCCTGTGGGATGTGTGGTGCTTATGTTTGCCTGAGCTTCCCTTGTGTGGTGAGGTGTGTGCATGCTGGTCTGATGGTGTGCTTGGGATAGGCTGGGGTACAGTGGATTGGGTCTGGGTGGAGGAAGTTGGAGGGGGGAGGCTAGAGACAGGGACAATGGCTGCCATCAGTGCTGAGGCCAGAGTTTGCAGGGTTCGATGAAGGGCAGCCTGACCAGAATGAATGCCCTCCAGGAATGCATTTGTGTGTTGCAATTCCCTTTCTACACCCTGGATGGCATTCAAAATGGTAGACTGTGAGGGACCTGAGGAGGCCAATGGCCTCCTCACTGAGGGCAGCAGAGGTGACAGGGGCAGGGGCTGAGGTGCCTGGGGCGAAGGTGATGCCCACCCTCCTGGGTGAGCGGGCACGGGGCGAAGGCTGAGGGGCTGCTGGGAGGGCAGTGCTGGTAGGGGGGGTGGCGGCTGTACCTGTAGAAGTGGGGGGCACAGATTTTGCCGCCATTACAAGGGAGCTCCCATCGGAGGACGAGTCTGTGTCGCTGGTTGCAGATCCTGTGACCGCCGTGAAGCTCCCCAGAGTCCGTGGTGTGGCCCTCCATGGCCATGTGGGATGCAGCTCCCTCATGCTCCGGTGCCACTGTACCTCCGCCTGATGATGCTGATGCACACAAGACCAGGGAGACCACAAAAAGGGGGGGACGACAGAAGAAAAGACAGGTTGAGTGCATGGCTTACCGCTGCCGTTGGCGGACAATACAGACACAGCAGCCCCCTGCACTACGCCGCGCTGTTGGGCTCTACAGATGCAGTTCCTGGGATATGGCCTACATGGCTATGGTCGACATTTGCACACATAGAAGACACAGGGGCATGTATACCTGTACTTGGCACTCAACATGGTGGGGTGGAGTGCCACATGGCCTGCATTACGGAGGGGCCTAGCCCACGGAACTCGTCCTGGCCTAGGGAAACCCACAGCCCTCCTCCCCCACCCAGACACCTTCACTGCGCGCAAAGTCCGCAGAATGATGTTGTACTCACCCCCTTGTGTCTGCTGTGATGCCCTCAAGCGCCCATCCAACTCAGGGTAGGCCACCGCCAGGATCCGGAACATCAGGGGGGTAATGGTGCGACGGGCACCCCTCCCACGTTGGGAGGCCATCGCCAGCTGAGCCTCCGCCATCTTCTTGCTCCAGCGGCGAATGTCCTCCCTTCTTTTACGGCAGTGGGTGCTCCGTCTGTGGTGGACCCCCAGGGTCCGGACGTCCTTGGCGATGGCACGCCAAATATCCTTCTTCTGGTGGGCGCTGACCTAAATGAAATGTAATGGGGAAGAAGAGAAGTCATTAGCAACTGCACCGTCGAAGTGAGTGGCCCACATCCCTACCCTTGCCATGTGGTACATGCATTCACAGTCCATGCACGCAGAACTGTGCCCCCTTCATTCTTACAACCAGCCCTCTCCACTCAGGCATAGCCCATACAACGTGCTCCCTGTGTACTTACCTGTTGGTCTGGAGGACCGTAGAGTAGCGTGTACTGGGGGAGGGCCCCGTCCACGAGCTTCTCCAACTCCTCTGCAGGGAAGGCAGGGGACCTTTCCCCAGACGCACGAGCCATTGTCTCTTCCAGACCGAGGTCACAGCAGCACTTGCAGTGTATGTCCTCTCCTGTCGAAGATCAGGTATCGAGTGATTGAACAGATAGAAAATGGTGGTCACGTCCGCGGCGGTGACGTCCGCGGCGGTGCGTACCATCACCGCCAGCGCACTTCATCATTGGCTCCTGGGACCCATAGGGTCCAACGTTAACCAATGCAGCATTGCGACGCGGTCTTCAACGGCCTACCGTGACCTTGTACAACGCCAGCGCAGTTACCTCACATCCCATTGTCCCAGTTTAGAGGTCAGGCAGCCGCCATTTCAGGGGCCCACATGGGTTCATTTTTAAGTGCGTCACACATACCTAGGCCTAGACTCAACACACATACAGGCAACTTTTTGGATTATGATTCGTGTTCTGTGTAGACTGTGGGTACATACCTCTGAGTTGTTTGACTCTGTGGTCGCTGTTGTCCTTCCTAGGCACCGTCCGCTGGGACATGTGAGGAGATGGCGGAATCCTCCGGTGTACCGACCGCTGATGGACCTGTTGACAATGGAGGAGCGACATTTAATCATCACCTACAGGTTTGACCGTGCCACAATCCAGGAACTGTGTGCCCAGTTGGAGCCTGACCTGATGTCAGAAATCCACCATCCCACAGGAATCCCCCCTCAAGTGCAGGTGCTATCAGTGCTCCATTTCCTTGCAAGTGGGTCATTTCAAACAACAGTGGCCATGGCATCAGGGATGTCACACCCTATGTTTTCAAACGTGTTGTCCAGTGTGTTGTCTGCCCTGCTGAAACACATGCGGAGCTACATCGTTTTCCCTCAGGTGGAGGATTTGCCTACAGTGAAAGGTGACTTCTATGCCCTTGGACATATCCCCAACATCATAGGTGCCATTGATGGGACCCATGTAGCTCTGGTCCCCCCCCACAGGAGTGAACAGGTGTACAGGAACCGGAAGAGTTATCATTTGATGAATGCACAGATGGTATGTTTGGCAGACCAGTACATCTCCCAGGTAAATGCTTTGTTCCCTGGCTCTGTGCATGACACCTACATCCTGCGGAATAGCTGCATCCCTTATGTGATGGGTCAACTCCAGAGGCACCGGGTGTGGCTATTAGGGGACTCTGGTTACCCCAACCTGTCATGGCTACTGACCCCAGAGAGGAATCCCAGGACCAGGGCAGAGGAACGCTACAATGAAGCCCATGGGCGGACTAGGAGGGTGATCGAACGCACCTTCGGCCTCCTGAAGGCCAGGTTCAGGTGCCTCCATATGACAGGTGGTTCCCTATTCTACTCACCAAGGAAGGTGTGCCAGATCATCGTGGCCTGCTGTATGCTTCACAATTTGGCTTTGCGACGACAGGTGCCTTTTCTGCAGTAGGATGGTCCAGATGACGGTGTTGTGGCAGCTGTGGAGCCTGTGGACAGTGATGAGGAGGAAGCAGAGGAAGAAGACATTGACAACAGGGACTCAGTTATCCAGCAATATTTCCAGTGACACACAGGTGAGAATACATTCCTGCCTACTACAAGTACTTTCACACTTCTACCTCTATCCTGTCTGTCGATTTCAACCAGTATATGGTAACTGAGTTGTACATTTCCATTACGGTTTCACAGGTGTGGTTTCCAACGTGTGTCATCTGCTTAGATTCCTCATGGACTTGAGATGTGTGACATAGGTATGTTGACATTACATTTGAGAACGCATTTTGTCACTGTCATTGCTAATACACATTTTCAAAATCACAGACTGACTCCAGGTTGTTTTGTGCTTCAAGGGTGTTTATTGCAGTGCTAAATATTGGAGGGGGGTTGTAAAATGGTGAGGGGTGATGGTGGAGGAATGTCCATGGCAGAGTCCAGTCTATTAGTCTCACAGGTGCATTGCCCATATGGGCATAGGAAGTGGAGCTGGGGCAGTTCCAATATGGACAGGGTTACAAAGTGGGACAGTAGGATGACAATCAGGGTGGTTTTATTTCATGGCGGGCGTCTTGGCATTGTCCTCTGTCTTGTTCCTGGTTCTCAGGGACCGCTTTCGGGGTGGTTCTCCGTCTGCAGGGGGTGGGGTGCTGGTGTGGTGGTCCTGTGGTGGTGCCTCCTGTCCACTAGCGCCGGCGGAGGTGGTGGGCGGTTCATCGTCCAGGCTTGTGTCAGGGGCCCCTTGGAGTGCCACAGTGTCCCTCCTGGTGTTCAGTATCTCCTTCAGCACCCCTACGATGGTGCCCAGGGTGGTGCTGATGGTTCTGAGTTCCTCCCTGAAGCCCAAATACTGTTCCTCCTGCAGGCGCTGGGTCTCCTGAAACTTGGCCAGTACCGTTCCCATCGTCTTCTGGGAGTGGTGGTATGCTCCCATGATGGAGGAGAGGGCCTCGTGGAGAGTGGGTTCCCTAGGCCTGTCCGCCCCCTGTCCCACAGCAGCCCTCCCAGTTCCCCTGTGTTCCTGTGCCTCCGTCCCCTGGACCGTGTGCCCACTACCACTGCCCCCAGTTCCCTATTGTTGTTGGGGTGGTGGGTTATCCTGGGTTCCCTGTAGTGGTGGACACATAGCTGATTGAGGTGTCCTGGGGACAGAGGTATGGGCCCGCTGGGTGGATACTGTGCTGGTGTTACCATAGGGTGGAAGGTCTGTGGTGGGCTGTGCCTGTGTGAGGGGCCGACTGTCCCGAGGCCCACGATGGCCCGGGCTGGTTATCTAGATCCAGGTGGACAGAGCTGCTGTCATCACTGTGGGCCTCTTCTGTGGGTGGGGTGGAGATGTCGGGACCCTCCTGTCTGGTGACGTTGGGTAGTGGTCCTGCAGGGGTGGAAAGGCATGATTATTGCATCTGTGTGTTTCATGGTGTGCAATGGGTGGGTGAGCGTGTACCCCAGTGCTAGCATTCCTGTGTGTGGGCTTGTGTGATGATGGTTGTGGGGGGTGTTATGGGTATGTGCAGTGGGCATGCTTTAGTGATGGGTGACCATGCTTTGTTTTTGCATGCAGGGCTTGGTGTTGGGATGGGTGTTTTGTGATATTGGTACATTTGTGAGGAGTTGGTGTGATAGGGGTGGGGGCGAAGGTGGGGGTATGTGATAGCATGCAGGTAGTGTGGGGGATATGATAGTTAAGATTTGACTTACCAGAGTCCATTCCTCCACCGACTCCTGCGAGGCCCTCAGGATTCAAAATAGTCAAGACCTGCTCCTCCCATGTTGTTAGTTGTGGGGGAGGAGGTGGGGGTCCGCCACCAGTCCGCTGTACCGCGATGTTGTGTCTGGAGACAACGGAACGCACCTTCCCCCGTAGGTCGTTCCACCTCTTCCTGATGTCGTCCCGATTTCTTGGGTGCTGTCCCACTGCGTTGACCCTGTCGACTATTCTTCGCCATAGCTCCATCTTCCTAGCTATGGAGGTGTGCTGCACCTGTGCTCCAAATAGCTGTGGCTCTACCCGTATGATTTCCTCCACCATGACCCTCAGCTCCTCCTCAGAGAACCTGGGGTGTCTTTGCCGTGCCATGGGGTGGTGTAGGTGATGTGTGGGGTGGTGTATGTGGTGATAAGTGTGGTGATATATAGTGGTGTGTGGTGTTTTGTGCGTGGAAGTTGTGTGGGTGATGGTGTTGAGTGTCTGTGGCTGCTAGTTTGTGGATGGTGGTGTCTCTCTCTGTGCTTCGTTCTCAATTGTTGTTGTAGGGGTTTGTGGGTGATGTGGGTGTGTGTTTTATATTGTATTGGGTGTGTGGGAGTTGTGTGTGTATGTGTCTCAGGTGTGTGTTTTTCAAATTGTCCAATGTGGCTGTGTTTTGGAGATGTGTGTGTATTTTGAGCGCGGCGGTGTGTACCGCCAATGGAATACCGCGGTTGAAAGACCGCCGCGTGGATTTGTGGGTCGTGATAGCATGGGCGTATTTCTGTTGCCGTGATGGTGGAGGTTTTGTTTTCGCTAGTTTATCACTGACCTTTGGTGTGGCAGACTTGTGTGGGTGTCTGAATTTTGTCGGATTTCGGGATGTGGGTCATAATAGCTGTGGCGGATTTCTGTGGCCACGGCGGTGTGTTGGCGGTCTTCTGCACAGCAGTAAGCGGCTTTTACCGCCAATGTGGTAATGACCCCCTATGTCTTTTAGTAAAGTTGATTTTAAGATTGTGTGTTTGAAAATGCCACTTTTAGAAAGTGGGCATTTTCTTGCGTATACCATTTCTGTGACTCTGCTTGTTTGTGGATTCCCTGTCTGGGTCAGTTTGACAGTTGGGTTGGTTGCACCTCACACTAGACAGCAGTGACACAAAGAAGGCTGGGGTGTAGTCTGCATTTCCTGATGAGCCACCTGTGTTAGGAGGGAGAGAAGGAGTGGTCACTCACACCTGAAAGGGCTGTACCTGCCCTCACACAATGCAGTCTCCAACCCCTGGGGAGTGTCTGGGGCTTGGCCTGGGCAAGGCAGGATTTCACATTCAAGAGAGACTTTGCTTTGAAGTAGGCCTACTTCAAAGAAGAAATTGGGTATAAGAAGGGCACCCAAATTCCCAGAATTCAGAACACTTCTGGAAACCAATATGAACCTCTGCCTTGAGAAGAGCTGAAGAGCTGAGGAAGAGGAGCTGCCTGTGACTGTGCTTTGTGGAACTATCCTGCAGTTGCTGCTTTTGCCAGAATAAGAGGGCAAATACTGGACTTTGTGTGCCTTCCATCTTGTGAAGATCTCCAAGTGCTTGATTAAGAGCTTGCCTCCTGTTGTTTTAAGTTTCAAGGACAGCAAAGACTTCTCTCTGCCAGCACCTGGAGTCCCTGGAGACACTCCAACTCTGTCAAGTGGTGCCCATCCAGTTACTGGGACCCTGAAAGGAGAAGCTGGCAGCCTAGGAGAAAGAAATCCAGACAAAGCACTCTGTGTGGGGAAAAGATCGAAGCAACTCCGATCTGCGGCTGAAAAATTGATGTGCCGCCAGCTTCGTGGCTGAAAATTGATGCTTGCCTGCAACACAACCTGAAGATCGATACACGGAGCTGGAGAAACAACTCGCAGCATCTCTGACGGAGGCTGTTGAGATCGCAACACGCACTACGTGGTTTTCGGATCATCATGCGGCTGGATTTTCGAAGCAAACACCGCTGGGCGTGTAAAAACAATGCAAAGCCTGCCCGGACCCGAGAGTGCAGACTGGATCGACGCATCGCTCTCCTGCGAAAAGAAGAAAGGATGCGCCGACCTGACGATAGGAGAAATGACGCAAGGTCTTGCTCGTGAGAGAAATCAACGCATCGCAAGCCCTTTTTGATGCACCCAAGCGGGGTTATTTTTAACGCACCCAAGGTATATTTTCACGCTAACAGTGTTAGTGTGTGTTTAAAACTACATGAAGACTCTTTGCTTTTAATTGATAAATTGACTTGTGTATTGTGGATTTTTGTTGTTTTGGTCTTCTTGTTTTGTTTAGATAAATATTTCCTATTTTTCTAAACCTGTGTTGTGTCATTTTGTAGTATTTTCATTAAGTTACTGTGTGTGTTGGTACGAATACTTTACACCTAGCACTCTGAAGTTAAGCCTACTGCTTGTGCCAAGCCACCAAGGGGGTAAGCAGGGGTTAGCTGAGGGTGATTCTCTTTTACCCTGACTAGAGTGAGGGTCCTTGCTTGAACAGGGGGTAACCTTACTGCAAACCAAAGACCCAATTTCTAACATTGGTTATCAGCAGTTGGGATTGGACTTGTATTTGTACTTGGCATACAGTGATTAAGTGTACACTACTGTTTTGAGTGCAGACCACTACGTGACCACATACTACTTGTCTTGTGATTTCAGATTTTTCTTTTTTGCTTGATTTTTCTCTACATCCATTTTTGAGGTAATCTTTGATTGACTTCTGAACTTAATTTGTGAACTTATTTTCTGCCTTTTAGAACTTTGCACTTTTGTTGATGTTTCATCATGTCCCAATCTGGAAACGCATCAGTTGGAGCTGCTTTTGACCTAGAGAAAATGGATAGCTATTCCAAGGCTCAGTTAAAGCAGTTCTGGAAAAGTTTTGACTGTCCCTTTAAGAGCTCATCCAAGAAGGAGGAGCTGCAAAAGCGCAGAGGGCCTGGGTGACAGGCAAGAGCACCGAAGGGCACACAGAGGAGGAGGAGGATGAGAAGGAGGAAGAGCATTTCATACACAATGGTATTGTGGGTGGGTCTGTTATTCCCAGGTAGAGGGTCTCCAGGGTAGGTAGCAGTGTCTCATCTAAGCGTCTGACCCCTGACGAATTGCAGGACAGGCAGGCAGAGAGGGAGCACCAGAGGGAGTTGGAGAAAATGAGGATGGCCATTGAAGAGAAAAAGTTGTTGTTGGCTCATGAGCTCAGATGAGGGAGCTGGATCAGAGGAGTCAGTCTAGTAGGGATGGTGGCAGCCACATCACAGTGCAACCTGAAAGGAGGGTGCACATTCCTACAGATCTTGTGAAGGATTATAAAAGGGAGGACGACATATACTTGTAGTTTAAGGGGTATGAGTCTGCTATCCATATGAATCTGGTCCCTGAAGCTCATTAGGGGGTGGGTCTGTGGAAGCACTTTGAGGTAGAGGGGAGGGATACACTGACAGCCTTAGGGGATGCTCAGAATCTCAACTACACTTTCATGAAGGATGCCCTACTCACAAGGTATGGTCTCACCCCTGAGCCGTATAAGGATAAGTTTAGATCCTACAAGAAGAAGGAATTCCAAACATGGTTAGAATGTGTTGTTTCTTATTGCAGGTCACTGGATGGTTGGGTGAAGGGGAGTAAGGTAACTATGTATGAGGGGCTTTACAATCTGATTGCTTGGGAGCAATTGTACAGTTTATGTTTTCCAGAGCTGCGCCAGCACCTGATTGACAGCAAGCCTACTGACCCCAGGAAGCTTGCACAGGAAGCGGACCGCTAGGAGAGCACCAGGGTCTAGAAGAGGTATGGGGAAGACCACGCCAAGGGAGGGCAGGGTCCCTCACAGAAGAAAGGGGGGTAAGGATAAACAGGGGGAGTTCTCTAAAGGGCCCCAAACTGATTCCCAGGGGAAGGATTCCCAACCCCCCAGTGAGAAGAAGCCACGGTTCTCCAAAGGGAAGCCAGTGGCAGGTGGTCCCCCATGTAAGTGCTATGCATGTGACCATGTGGGTCATGTGAGGGGGGACCCCAAATGCCCCAAAAGTACACCAGCACCCACTGGTGCGCCGTCGCAGGGTTTGGCCAGTGTAGCGCTTGGGGAAGAGTTGGTTCCAGGTGGGTGGGAGCCAGCGGAGATGACCCTTGTCTCACTAGCGGACAGTGAGATGGTCCAGAGAACCCTTGTGTCTGAGAACACTAAGAAGTACAGGCAGTGGGTGACCTTCAATGGACAGATGGTGGAGGCTCTGACAGACATAGGAGCCACTGTGACTACAGTGAGGAGTCAGCTGATGTCCGAAGAGCAGATTGATCCCCGGGTACTTCACTAAGTAGTTGCGGTGGACAACTCAGAGTGCTTATGCAGAGTGGCGCAGGTTCCCATTGAATGGGGGGAGGTCTCAGGTTCCTTGAAGGTTGCTGTGAGTCCAACCATGCCTGTTGATTGTTTGCTAGGGAATGACCTAGAGGATCCCCCTTGGAAGGAAGTGGAACACAGGTCTCACTTCGAGATGTTGGGTCTGCCTGGGTGGGTATGCATATCCACCCGGTCAATGGCAGCCCGTCAATGTAGTCAAGAGCCCCTGGAACCTGAAACAGTGGCCCAGGGGACTGCCAAGAAGAGGAGGGGCAGTGGGCACAGTAAACCGGCCCCAGAAGTTCCCATGGTCCGGGAGGAGGCGGAGCCTGAGGGTGACGCCCCAGAACCTACAGAGTAACAGGCGGCTGAACTGGGAGAGGTCCCTGAGCTGTCGCAGTGGCAGCAGGAAGGGGGACCCACCAGTGAGGCATTCGATGAAGCACAGAAAACTTGCCCTACTCCAGAGGGACTGTGGCAGCAGGCTGCAGCCCATGCAGCTGGCGAGGAGTCCAGTACTCACCTGATCTATTGGGAGGATGGCCTCCTGTATAGTGAGCCCAAGGTTCCTGAACCTGAGTCAGCTCGCATGCTGGTGGTACCCCAGTGCTTCAGGGCCTTCCTACTGGGGTTGGCTCATGATGTACCTTTGGCAGGATATCTGGGGCAGGAAAGACCTATCAGAGGCTTGTCTCCTACTTCTATTGGCCCCAGATGCACAAGCATTCTGCTGCACACTGTAGGTCTTGCCCAACTTGTCAGGTAAGTGGCAAGAGTGGGGGGAAATGTAAGGCTCCCCTTCAACATTTACCTGTGGTTAGTACTCCCTTTGAGAGGGTAGGTAGTGACATTGTTGGGCCTCTGGACCCCAAAACAGCCTTGGGCAACAGGTTCATCCTGGTGTTGGTGGACCATGCCACCCGGTTCCCAGAAGCCATTCCTTTGAGGTCAGTCACTTCCCCTGTGGTGGGTCATGCACACATGTCGTTCCCCAAGGAAGTGGTATCTGATAGGAGTACCAACTTCATATCCACGTATATGAAGTCTCTGTGGAAAGGGTGTGGGGTGACCTACAAGTTCACCACACCTTACCACCTCCAAAGTAAAGGGCTGGTTGAGAGATTCAACTGCACCTTGAAAGGCATGATTCAGGGCCTATCAGAGCCCTTGAGGTGGACATGGGACGTCCTCCTCCCATGCCTTCTGTTCCCCTATAGGGAGGTGCCTCAAAAGGGACTTGGGTTTAGTTCCTTTGAGCTAATATATGGCCACCCTGTGAGGGGACCCTTGAGTCTGGTGAAGGAGGCTTTGGAGAAAGCTCCTAGTAACCCCCCCCCCAGGATGTATTTAGCTATATGATGGCTTTGAGAAACCAGACTGCCCACTTCAGGAGTCTCGCACAGGAGAACCTGGAAGCAAACCAGGAGGATATGAAACAGTGGTATGACCGGAATGCCACTCTGGTCGAGTTTCAACCTGGTCAAAAAGTGTGGGTGATGGCGCCAGTGGAGCCTAGGGCACTCCAGGATAAGTGGACTGGGCCATCTGAGGTGGTGGAGCGCAAGAGTGAAATCACCTACCTGGTGGACTTGCAGTCTCCAATGAACCCTTTAAGGTTCCTGCATTTCAACCGCCTCAAACCTCACTTTGAGCGGACTGAACTGTCCATGCTCCTTGCGACAAATGATGGGCTGGAGGAGAATGAGCCTCTTCCTGACCTCCTGTCAGCAGGGGTCTATGAAGGGAGTGATCCTCTCCCCCTCCCTGACTGAGGAGCAGCAGGGTGACTGTCGCCACGTGTTGGGACAGTTTGCCTCACTCTTTTCCCTAATCCCAGGAGTCACACAGTTGTGCACACATGACGTGGACACTAGGGACAGTACACACATTAAACAAAACGTTTATAGGGTGACTGGCAGGGTGACTGACAGGGTCAGGACTTGCATTAAGGATGAAGTATCCAAAATGCTAACCCTATGGGTTATTGAGCACTCCAGCAGTCCTTGGGCCAGCCCAGTGGTATTGGTTCCAAAGGCTGCTGCACCTGGTGCCACTCCAGAACTCAGGTTCTGTGTGGACTACCGGGGACTCAATGCGGACAGCAAAACTGACGCACACCCCAATCCCCGAGCTGATGAGCTCATTGACCGGTTAGGAGCTGCCAAGTACCTCAGTACGTTTGACTTAACATTTGGGTACTGGCAGATTGCCTTAACTGAGGGAGCCAGGGAGAGGTCAGCATTCTCTACCTCAGATGGACACTTTCAATTCAAAGTGATGCCATTTGGGATGAAGAATGCCCCTGCCACCTTTCAGAGGCTGGCCAAACAGGTGGTGGCTGGGTTGGATGAGTTCAGTGAGACCTACCTGGATGACATTCTTGTGTTCAGTTCCACATGGGAGGAACATCTGCAACACCTCTGGAGAGTGTAAGAGGCCCTGCAGAAGGCAGGCCTCACTATTAAGGCAGCGCAGTGCTAAATAGGGCAGGGTTCTGTGGTGCACTTGGGACACCAGGTGGGGAGTGGCCAGGTGGCACCGCCACAGCCTAAGATCGATACCATTCTGGCTTGGGAGCCTCCCAAGACCCAGACTGAAGTGAGAGCCTTCTTATGTCTCACAGGATACTACAGGAGGTTTGTCTAGGGGTATGGTACCATTGTTACCCCCTTGACTGAGTTGACTTCTAAGAAGCAACCCAAGAAGGTGATCCGGACAGAGGCCTGCCAGATCGCTTTTGATGCCCTGAAGTCTGGCATGTGCACAGCAACTGTGCTGAAGGCACCTGACTACTCCAAGAAGTTTGTTGTGCAAACAGATGCCTCAGAGCATGGTACTGGAGCAGCACTCTCACAGCTTAATTAAGAGGGCCTAGATGAGACCGTAGCCTTCATTAGCAGGAGGTTACTTCCAAGGGGATGTAGGTGGAGTGCCATAGAACATGAAGCGTTTGCTGTGGTCTGGGCACTGGGCAAGCAAAAACCCTACTTGTTTGGGACTCACGTTCGAGTTCAGACCGACCACAGGCCCCTTAGATGGTTAATGCAGATGAGGGGTGAGAATCCAAAACTGTTGAGGTGGTCCATTTCCCTACAGGGGATGGACTTTACGGTGGAACACCGTCCTGCTACAGAGCACGCCAACGCTGATGGTCTGTCCAGGTTCTTACGCCTTAGTGATGAGAACTCCCATGAGGTTGGGTAGTTGCTCCCCACTTTCAGCTGGGGGGGTCATGTGTTAGACTTTTCATCCTTGGCGTGTTCTCCCTTAACTTTTTGCCTCTGTTTCCCAGGTTGTTGATGTGTGCTGGACTCTGATTTTGTTGTTTTTGTTACTCTGGGCACTTTACCAATGCTAACCAGTGCCAAGTGCTCCTTTACAAATTGTGTACATAATTGGTGTATCCATGATTGGCATATTTGATTTATTAGTAAGTCCCTAGTACAGTGCACTAGATGTGCCCATGGCCTGTAAATCAAATGCTATTAGTGGGCCTGCAGCAATGGTTGTGCCACCCACATAAGTAGCTCTGTAATCATGGCTCAGACCTACCACTGCAGTGTCTGTGTGTGCAGTTTTAACTGTAAATTCGACTTGGCAAGTGTACCCACTTGCCAAGCCTAAACCTTCCCTTTTCTTACATGTAAGGCACCCCTAAGGTAGGCCCTAGGTAGCCCCAAGGGCAGGGTGCAGTGTATGGTTAAGATAGGACATATAGTAATGTGTTTTATATGTTCTAACAGTGAAATATTGCTTAATTCTTTGTTCACTGTTGCTAGGCCTGTCCCTCTCATAGTTTAACATGGGGGCTACCTTTAAATCTGATTAAAGTGTAGATTTATTTTGGGAGCGGATGGACATGTGGAGTTTGGGGTCTCTGAGCTCACAATTTACAAATACATCTTTTAGTAAAGTTGATTTTAAGATTGTGTGTTTGAAAATGCCACTTTTAGAAAGTGAGCATTTTTTTGCTTATACCATTTCTGTGACTCTGTCTGTTTGTGGATTCCCTTTCTGGGTCAGTTTGACAGTTGGGCTGGTTGCACCTCACACTAGACAGTGACACAAAGGGAGCTGGGGTGTAGTCTGCATTTCCTGATGAGCCATCTGTGCTAGGAGGGAGGGGAGGAGTGGTCACTCACACCTGAAAGGGATGTGCCTGCCCTCACATAATGCAGTCTCCATCCTCCTGGTGAGTGTCTGGGGCCTTGCCTGGGCAAGGCAGGATTTCACATTCAAGAGAGACTTTGCGTTGAAGTAGGCCTACTGCAAAGGAGAAATTGGGTATGTGACTGTGCTTTGTGGAGCTTTCCTGCAGTTGCTGCTTCTGCCAGAGTAAGAGAGCAAAGACTGGACTTTCTATGCCTTCCATCTTGTGAAGATCTCCAAGGGCTTGATTTAGAGCTTTCCTCCTGTTGATTGAAGTCTCAGGGAGAGCAAAGACTTCTCTCTGCAGCACCTGGAGTCTCTGGAGAGACTCGTACTCTGCCCTGTGGTGCCCATCCAGTTCCTGGGACCCTGAAAGGAGAAGCTGGAAGCCTAAGAGGAAGAAATTCACACAGAGAAAGCCGTGCGGGGAAAAGATTGTTGCGACTCTGATCTGTGGCTGAAAAATCGATGCGCAGTCGGCTTCACAGCTGAAACTCAATGCTTGCCTGCAATGCGACCTGAAGATCGACGCACGGAGCTGGAGAAACAACATGCAACATCGCTGAGAGAGGCTGGTGAAATCACAACCCCCGCTACGTGGTTTCAGATCATCGTGCGGCTGGATTTCCGATGCAAACACTGCTCGGCGTGTAAAAACAACGCAAGGCCTGCCCGGATCCGAGAGTGCTGAGCGGATCGGCGCATCGCTCTCCTGTGGAGAAAAGAAACGACGTGCCCGACCCGATTAAAGGAGGAATGACGCAAGGTCTCGTGAGTGAGTGAAATCGACGCATTGCAAGTCCTTTTTGATGCACACTCAACTGTGCGGGGTTATTTTTGATGCACCCAAGGTACATTTTCACGCTAACAGTGTTAGTATCTGTTTAAAACTACATGAGGACTCTTTTTGCTTTTTAATTGATAACTCGACTTGCAGTATTGTGGATTTTTGTCGTTTTGGTCTTGTTTTGTTTAGATAAATATTTCCTATTTTTCTAAACCTGTGTTGTTTCATTTTGTAGTATTTTCATTAAGTTACTGTGTGTGTTGGTACAAATACTTTACACCTAGCACCTGAAGTTGAACCTACTGCTCGTGCCAAGCTACCAAGAGGGTAAACAGCTTGTGTTAGCTGAGGGTGATTCTCTTTTACCCTGACTAGAGTGAGGGTCCTTGCTTGGACAGGGGGGTAACCTGACTTCCAACCAAAGACCCCATTACTAACAGTGGTTATCAGAGTAATTGCTTGTGCCACCGGATTCACATATGTAGCATTCAATGAAGGTGATACTATCACAATAACATACAAATTACACTTGTATTCCACCTCTGAACAACACTTTGGTCCTACTGAAAAAATTCTGTCTACTGTACAGATGACTGTCATAAAAGAGAGACCTCTGTCCCAGCGGAAACACATCATTGTTGTGACCGCAAACTGTTGCTATCCAAATGCAAAAGCATTGTATTCACGTTGGATCCAATGAGCAATGTCTATGATGGTCTATGATGTTAATTATGTTTTTGAATCAAAATTTTAGACTCAAGAATTCCTTCAATATGAATTTGAATGCCCAATACCTACAAACATTTTGCCTCTTGATCAGTTTCAAATGATAATATACACTGATGGTGCACCACAACAAACAGTAGGCACTAAACAGTAATACTCCACAGATTGAGCTGCCATGAGTAGTTTAGTTAGGAATGGTGAATTCCACCCTCAGAACACATACACGAAGACCCTAGGGGACTGCACAACTGGCAGGGCATAAGACTCTAATATTGACGATGGGACATACGGATCCTGAAGTTTTAACACTGATTGTGTGTGATTCACACTATTGCGCCCAGTCCTTTACTTAATATCTACATTACTGGAGCCAAAATGGGTTCAGAGATTCAAAAGGGAACACCATCAAACATAGATTCCTGTGGAGGAAAGTAGTAGATCTGAAGCAAACACTACCAAATGCCCATGTAGTGCATACACTGGGCCATCAACTTGTAGGAATACACATTGCAGGAAATACTTTGGTTCATGAAGCAACCAAATCTGCAGTAGCTACGGCTTCTGTTACTTTGATTGATCGTTCTCGTACAAGATTGGATGATAAAACACCGGCTACTGTGAAAGCTTTGGCATATCCTGCCAAATATTCCTACCATCTAAGTGTCCACAAGGTTGCATTCGCAACAATTCTAGGGGTGGGTGATCCCCAACCAAGACCAAAGAGTAGATCTCATAAAAGCAGCACACAAGGTGGTTGCTTCTGCCCATGCAGGTTTGGCGCCTACTATTGCCTTACTCCAAAAATGATACTCGTGCCAGGTCTGTACAAGCAGACCAAACAGTAAATCCTTTGTTGTGACATCTGCCAACAAATTAGAGAGTCCACCATCAAGCACCCACAGCACAAACCTTCCTAATTACCAAAAAACTACTACAATGTGTTTACCTGGACCATTGTGGTCCCCTAATACCTGATGGTGCATGCAAATACAACTTAGTCACTGTTGATTCTTGCTCCACATTTCTATGGGTATGGCCACAACAATCAGCTGACACTTGAACTGTAATTAAAGATGTGCAAGGCTTCATGGGGACTTATGCAGTTGCAGCATTCCTATCAGATCAGGGCACTGCCTTTGCATCCAGGGCATTCTGGAACACCATGGCAATGATAGGTGTTGAACTCCATTTCTCGTCTCCTTATCATCTTGAGGGAAATGTGGTTGTGGAGTGGAAAAACTGAAACCTAAAACAATCCTTAACAGCGAGAGTTCTAGTTTCAGGTCGTAGTTGGCGTAACCACATGTACAGAGTCCAGGGAGCACTTAATAATCTGCCCAGAAGGTATTTGGGAGGGCGTGCCCCATATGAGGTACTGTTCTGCATACCTATGTATGTCTCGGAACTTGATGGCTCTGGCGTGCTGGCGACAGTCACACTTTTTGACATAAATCAACATGTCACTGTCTTGCAGGAAGTACAACAGTTCCGTGCTGAAAACTCTTCTGCATGTGCTGCCACCTTGGTAATGAGGGATTCACCAACAACCCCAACCAGCTGGATTCCAAAGGTTGGGGATTTAGTGCAAGAAAGGATTGTTGTAAGAAAGGAATGTAGCCCATCATATCGAGCACTGGTTCCAGTTCTGGGATTACACGGTACCAGAATTGTCACTCTACCACCGCTGCCTGGTTCTGAAGAAAACCGCTTTGTTTCACTTGACAATGTCAAGTTACACCATGTGGTCAGTCCTTCATAGTAGACCATAAGGATTCCTGTGCCAGTTCTACTTCTATGACACCAGCTCCAGTGTTTGCACGAACTGCTTCTGGATATTTTGCCAAAATCAACAACTCTTTTTTCAGATTCTTCAGCATCTTCCACAGCACCTGTATCAAGTACACATAAGCTATTCAAATGGCTTAAAACTAACTATCTAATTTGCTTGTGGAGTTATCTGTGGATTCTGTTAACTTTGCTTGCCTTCCTTCTCTGGATTTATTTTATCATTATATTCTTTTTGCTGATACATGGTCATTATCTTCCTTAACACTCTGCTGTTAAACTGGTGGATGAGGTTTTGAAGCTATACCTGTCCTCACATAAGATACGAAGAGACTTGTCCCTAGTGAACATTTAAGCTATACGAATTCCTGATAAGATGTTTGGGATAAAGTACCATTTGATATCTTTGGGCTGACAGAGATGATTCAAATTCCATATGTATTCAAAGTTCTATGCATGATATATTCCCACCATGGGTTGCTTCTGATGATTGGGATGTAAAAGCAGTTGATTCTATGCTTTCTGAGAGTGAGTATTATACTGTGTTTGAAAGTGAAGATGTTTATCAAACAACCGCAAATTATGGGGAAATGTTCTTTTACCATCATTACGGGCATCATTTTATACATAAAGCCAACACCCCAACAACTGTTTATAATTTTACACAATGGGAACATTGTCCGACTCTGCCAGTGGGGAGTTCCAAAACAAATATAGAAAAGTTTGCATATTTTACTGGGCAGGATGTCAAAAATGCTGTATAATTATTTTAACTTGCTACCAATTAAAATGCAGAACATTTCAATGACAGATACTAAGTTAATTAATTCTAAATCCTTTGTTTCCCAGTTGGCTATAGAAAGCTATGAATACTGGTTGAAGTCGAGTGACTTAATGAATGTGTGGGGGACTAGAGATTGCCAAACAGAGGGAAGAGAAGCTTTATTTAAAGCATGCCTTTTGCTGTTACGAATGACATTTTTTAATGAAACTGTTCAGAAAATAAGTTGTTTAGGCTTGGTGAAAATTAAGAAATTGAATGCACCCAGTATTCCGTCACCAGCTAAATTTGACAAATGGCAAAAGATTTTAAATGTCACTGAAGAACAGCTAAACGGATGGGTCCAAAATGGAACATTAAATTCTATACTTTCAGGTCTCAGTGGGTGGTTATTGTGGCCAGTAGACACAAATGTGTGTGATGCACGTTTTGTGAACTCCACAGGAGGTTTTAGAGTAAGCCAACCTGATCCTCGTTACATCTCACAGCAACACTTTGGTTCCATCACCACATATAAACTGGGCACACTATGTCAACAATGTTGAAATCTTCGACATAAACAGCCATTAAAGAACACCTTAGTCTCCTGTCAGGAAAAACAACCTTACAAGACTTTCTCTTAAGCCTCAGAAAACCTCTCACAAAGTGCTTCTTATATGCAATATATAATGAAATTTGGAAATTATCCCAAATGGAAGCCACTGTCCGGATGAGGTAGATAGATTAGGATAACTTGCAGAAAGCTTTAGTCGTTGTAGATAATGGTATGAACACTTTGTCCACCTTCATATACACACTTATCAACATTGTTTCTTCTAAAATTGACATCATACAAAACAATAGGTCATATATACGCCATGGACAGAGTCAACTTAGGTACATTATGCAGTTAGGTTGGATGTTACAAACTCTGAAAATTGATCCCCTGCCCTGACAATAAGTGAGCACCAGGGACGTGTTTGCTGCATTAAACTTGACTCAAAAGCAACAGATTATATTTAAGAAAGAAGCAACATATTATGCTAAAATCAAAAAATTAGAAAAGTTGCCTTTTACTCTGGTGCACATACCGTCTGCGGTTTGGTTAATACACAGGATTATTAATCTGCCCATTTAAACACTCCAAATCACCTCGTATTTGAAGCACACTGTTGTTGGTAGATTACAGAAGCTAGGAGATAGTTATATGCATGAGGCGAGGGAACTACCATTTATGTACACATGCTACAATGGCATGAAAGAGGTCTTCCTTAGCTGATGTGAATGCAAGGCTTCTGTGAGCCATTCAGTGATTTGCAAACAGCTGTTGTTGAATGGAGCGTGTTTCAGTAGCAAATTTAGCTTGTTATCTGAAGGGTGTTCCTGTCTCTTTGATTTGTCCGGTGTTCATTATCAGACATGCACATTGAGATTGTGATTGCTATGAGAAGCTTTCTATGAGCCGCCCTTTGTGGATCAAGTGGCTCCTAGTGCTACAACACCTGGCACTACACGAGGTGCTGCCACCTCGCCCAGAGCTATGGCTGAGGCAATGGAACATTAGTAGTCCCTTGCTTTCCTTGTCAATGAACATGAGTGCTCCCTCGCTTTCCTTGTCAATGAACTGGTTAATCTATCACCTGCCGCTGTGGGGTCTTTCCTGGATTCAATAACAATTGATGACAATGGTGACTTTTTAAAGGATCATGATTATTATTGATTTTCTGATATTATGCTTTAATTGGTATCAAAGTTTTTGTTAAATTCTAAATTGACCTTTCAATTTGGCTCCGCTTCAGTCTGTTCTGATTGTTTAAATGGACATTTTTACCTCCTTTTGTATATGTTAGCTTGCTTTCAATAGTTATTGTAGGAATGGTGATTTTAGTATTAGGTTTTATTGTGGAGCTCTACACTTTTGAACTGGCAATTAGGAGGGTGTTGTGAGGTTAATTTAGCATTTACATGGGCACATTTATTTTAGCTCAGGGCCTGAGGCCTGTGCCCTTTCACCTAGTTACATATCATTTTTATTCTCCTTATTATATTAGCAGAGCCTCAATTTAGTGGAGATGTTTTATTATTTTTACCAGTTGCCCTTCCATGCAGAATTTGTTATTCATTTCCTTGCACAACATTTTCATCCTGTGCTCAACTCAAAGCTGGACATGATAGTTTACTGGGTATTGCTGGTCCAAAGAGTACGTTGTCTACCCTACACAGAAAAAAATGTGTTGTTGTTTCAGGGCAGTTCTTAGAACAACAGGTCTTTTATTATAAAGCACCAAACTGCCCCCACCACATTAGAGGGGACATTCCAGCCAGCCAGCCATGTCATGCTGCATGTTGTTGTGCAGTTTCAGCTAAAACTCTGCATCTTCCCTTCATCCACGTGGGAGGACTCCCAACAGACCAACAGTCCTTTTCTCTATCTATAGGACAGTTGGGGATTGGGTTTCCTTCCAGGAACTAAACAGGCAGATTAGGGCTAACACTGTTATCACTCTCATGTAGAATCTTAGTAGTGAAGGTAGGGACTCACTATGATGGCAGTATGGTTGGACTTTTCCTCTGTTTTACTTTTCTAGTCACCACAATAACAGTGTTGTGTTTCATTATACTGATAATCACAATTCATGCCTTTTTACGTAGAATGCAGTTGTTTCAATAAAACACATTGAATCAGATCCTGCTTCTCTTTGTCTTTGCACGTATGAGATGTGTCTAAGTGAGAGAAAGGAGTAAGATCTGTTCAACCACAACTTCCCTGAGGAGTCCTAGGGCCTCATTTACAAGACACGTGGCACAGGGTGGGCGCAGCAAGTGCCTTGCTTCACCACCCTGAGACACAGGGAAAGGGCAGAAATGCACTGTATATACAAGATACAGCACATTTCTGCCCTTCACCCTTGTGCTGGTGCACAAAATGCTGTGTGGCGCCAATGCAGGCACCCTTGTACCATGGTGTAAGGGTGCCTGTGTTGTGGGGATGATTGTTTTGTGCAGGAAGGGAAATGTCCCTGCACAAAATCAAGCAAAAGAGGTGTTTTCCTCCTTCTATATGTGCTGCAGAATGCAGCACACATAGAAAGAAGGAAAATAAAGATATTTCTTCCCGTTGCGCCACTCTTACACCACCCCTGAGGTGCCATAAGAATCTGATGCACTCTCAGCCTTGCATATCTGGGAATGTGTCAGATTCTATGAATGTTGTGTGGGAACACCCCAAGCAACACCCATGGAACGCCCCTTTCATACAGTGTTTTGTGTGAAGGGTTCCATATTTACAGGGCCATGTAAAGCCGTGCAATATGGGCTAGCTCACTGCACCACTGAAGCGTAAACAAAAAAAAATATGCTCCGGTGGTGCAGAGTAAATGAGGCCCTTAGAGTGTCATGCGATAAGCTGCAACAAATCATCTTTACTCTTGGGTACTGGTGAGGTGCTGCTGGCTAGCCGAAAGAGTTAGGCCGACTGCTATCATATGGTGTGGGATCAAACTCAGTCCCCCATGCTCGGTGGTGCTGCCACCCAAAATCCAGCAGTCTTGTTCCTACAAAGAAAGTCCTACAACAGTCTAAATGGCTTGTCACTAAAGCCTTCACTACAGTTATGCACAGGTCAACTGGGATCCACTGAGATAGTTTCCATAGCAATTTAAGTATTCCAGTGCATTTGACACACGTGGAAGTAACTTGTCCTTGCATTAACAAAGAGTTGTTGACCAGGATTTTTGCTGCATACTTAGGCTCAGGGGCCGCCCCAAGGACTGTCAGCCACCAGGAGGAATTCCCGATCTCTTGGGTCTTGCCAAATAGCAATATCTCTGTTTTTCCAGTGTTTATTTTCAGGTCATGTGCCGTCATCTAGATGGAGACCTCTGTCAGACAATTGGATAGGTTGCCCCCTGACTTCCTGATGTTTGTCTCCTATCCAAATTCTTAGTTGAGTGTCATCCACATAGGAGCAAATTTCAAAGCCCCATTTTCAAACATTTTTTTAAATGAATGACACATAAACATTAAAATGTGTGGGGCTCAGCAAGGAGCCCTGAGGGACTCTACAGATGGAAGTACGGGGGATGACCTGAAGGTGCAGATTTGCATGGATTGAGTTCCATTTTTCAAAAAGAAACTGAGCCATTTTAAGGCTTTGGAATGCATCCCTATCTAAAATAGACTCTTTATCAGTAGATGGTGGGACACAGTGTCAAAATTAGGGATGGGTGAAGAATTCTACTTTGGTGGAGGAGTTTGCAGAGCTTTCCCCACTTCATGCTCTGCACAGAGCACAGGGTTCCGAAAACTTTGTGAAAATTTACTTGTGTGGCAGAAAGAATTTAGTGCCCTCTGGCACTCCAGATGATGCAGTTTGTACTGATTTTATAGTGCAGGAGAAACTCCTGGCAGTGAAAATCAGCTTGAACAGTGCGACCTACCCAAATTCCACTTCTGCCCAGGCCTAGTCAAAAGCCTCAGAAAGGTCAAGTGGAATCAAGACTACAGCCTTGTACGGTCTACCTCAGATCTAATATTGTCCAGAATGGCCAGAAAAGTAGCTTTGGTGTTGATATTAGCGCTTAATCCAGTTTGAGATAGCTCAAGCAGTTTATTGGGTTCCAGAAAAGTAGTAAATTGGGCATTAACAAGCTTTTCCAGAATTTTTTATATATAGGGGAGCAGGGAGATTGGCTGATAGTTTGATAGGGTAGTTGTGTCAATGCCAGATTTCTTTACTAGTAGAAGAATTAAACCTAGTTTTCAGGAGCTGGAGTATTCAGCAGTGAAGTGGACAGAGAGAGGTAAACAATTAGTGCTAAAACTGACTTGCAATAGGCGCTAAGCATGCAAAGACAAAATGACGGCAGGGATCTAAGGGAGGGTCAGACTTGACTTCCAAAATTACTTTTTCTACTTAATCAGCAGTGCACTGAGCAAAATTACCTAGCTCTACAGAGCCTGCCAAATGGGAATTAAACTGATCCCAAGAGATTTCATCTAGTTTGGATTGTTTCTCAGAGGAGGTACAAATGCTATCAATTTTATCAGCAAAAAATTACTTATTTTTTCTCAGTTGATGGCTGAGGGAGTAATGGCTTGGGATACAGAAACTGGCTGTGTAAGTTCTTTAGAGGAGCTGTATCGTCTTGCACACGCTTGATGAAGTAGTTCTTTTTGGCTCTTTTGAGTGCTTTGTGGAAAGTATTCAGCTCTTGTTTGCATTTCTGGTGATCCTTATCACATCTGGATCATCTCCAAGTTTGCTCCAGTACTTTACTTTACGTTTTCTTTTCTTTGAACTTAACTCAGATGTGTACCATTTTTCCAAGGGGGACCCATGCTTATTGTTGGTTACTCTCATAGGAGCAGAATTGTTCAGACATTTAACAATGGTTGAATTAACCTTCTCTAAATAGGCATCAGGTGATGACTCTTTGTGAGGCACAGGTGGACCAAAATGATCTAAAAAAGTTTTCGAGCTCACTCTACTCCATACTCTTTTACGAGAAGTAGAAGAGTTGGTGTCTTTATTTCAGGTTGGTGGCAAAGTCAGGGAGAAGTTAATCATAGAATGATCTGTCCCTAGAAGGGTATCAATATTAAGAATTGTAGTGTGCTGTATGTTAGTAAACAGTAGGTCCAAGGTATGCCCTGCAATATGTGTTGGTCCAGAGACCAGTTGTTTAAGCTAGTAAATAAGCATGTCACTCTCAAGCAGACTACAAATGGGGTTCTCAAGGTTCTCACAATGTAGATTTAACTCGCAAATCACTAAGGGCCAGATGTACGACCTTTTGCTTTGCGACTCGCAATTTGCGATCCGTTTGGGAATCTCAAATTGTGAGCCGCAAAACAAAATGTACAATAGTGTTAAGCATACTGTTTGTAATTCCCAATGGGGTCGCTAATGACCTACCTCATCAATATTCATGAGGTAGGTCACAATTTGTGAACCCCATTTAGAATGGCCAGCACTCACAGGGATGGTGGCCTGCTGGGGACAGCAGACCACCATGTCTGTGTCTGCTTTCCAATAAAGCACTTTTTTTTTTTAATGCATCTGATTTTCCTTAAAGGAAAACGGGATACATTTCAAATAGAAAAATTAAAAGCTTTCTTTTCTTTTTTTCCGTAGGACCACTGCCTGTTGTGAAAAAATATGTTTGCATGCATGCACAAAGTGGAAGGGGTCCCTTTGGGACCTCTTCCCGTTTGCAAATGGCTTACCACCAATTTGAAATTGGTGGCAATTTTCTAATGTTTTACATCCTCATTTTCCTTGCAAAACATTCATACATACCTTGGGGATTCGGTACAAGGAAGGGACACCCTGAACACCCCCCTTCCTAATACCAAATGGCAAAATCGAAATTGCTATTTGGTAACAAGTTACTGTATCACAATTTGGGCTTTGTACATGTATAGGCTGATTCGGCAAATCGTCCTGTTTGCGATTAGGGACATGCTTTGTACATGTGGCCCTACGTATTTATCATTGTTCAGTAATAAAGGGAACAGCCATGAAAGTAGGTTAGTGAGCACTAGGGAATTGAAACCCAGCAGTCTGTACAGTATTGTACCTCCAAGCACTCTTCTCCCGTTGTGTGAAAGTTGAAAAGCTAAGTATTCACCTTCCAAGGAAGTGGAGCGGAATTCAAAGGCACATGTAAAGCTATCCTTAAATATAATGGCATTGCCTCCACCTGGACAGCCGGTTCTATCGCATTTCAGGATTTAACAGTCTACTGAGAGTGAAATTGTGATATCAGATAAGGTACCACCACTGATTCAGGTTTCAGTGAAAAAAACAGGTCTGGGTTTAAAACATTAATCAGATCCCAGATCTCAATGCAGTGTTTTGGTAGGTATCTGGCATTAAAATATAGACTGCTCACAGTTATTGAGGGAGTGTTTCTCCCAATTCCTCCTCCCCACCTGCAATTCTTTCAAGAGAAAGGACCCTCTATGAAATCTGGGCCACGAAGAGAGCTGAGTCATGCTTAGAGGTCCTGCCAAAAGCTAAAAGTAATTTCTGTGAATAAGATAATCTCACAAGTGGTTCTGATGAGTGACAGCGTTCTTTGGCCCTGGTCCCATTTGGGAACAGATAGGCGCAGACGGGCCTGCCTTTGGTGCCCGGGGGGCGCACCAGCACTGTAGTTGCACAGCACCCTCACTTTTGGGCCTGCCTGGCATGGGACTAGACTGCTAACCTCCAATGGCGGTTGAGTTAATGCTTCCTGTTTCCTCAAAAAAGGCTCCTGTCATTTTAGTGTCAGATGTACGCCCCATAACTGTGATGTAAAATCCTCCCAACCTTTCAAATTCAGGTATTAATTAAAGTTGCTCCATTTTAGTGCGAGATAGAAGCCCCCAACTCATTAGTTAAAGATTGCTCCATTGTAGTGTGAGATACATGCCCAGTAACTGTGATATAAAATCCCCAACAATTCAAATTCAGGTATTATTTAAAAATCACTCCAACATTAAAATTCAGTCTATAAAATGTCAGAAAACAGTTCAGTAGCAAACAGTTTCAAAAACAATTTAATAGCAAAGTATTTGCTAAAATAGAATATGCAAGTGCCTAAAACGACAAACGGGAGGCAGCAATTACAAAATACCGCACCACACTCTTGCTTTTATGCTTGCCTGGCGTGAGACTAGACTGCTAACCTCCAATGGTGGTCAAGTCAACGCTTTTTGTTTCCTCAAAAAAAGCCCCTCTCATTTTAGTGTCAGATGAAAGACCTGTAACTGAGACATAAAATCACCCCAAACAATTTGAAATTAGGTATTATTTAAAAGTCTCTCCGCTTTAGTGTCACATGAAAGCGCTGTGACTGTGATGTAAAATCCCCCAACAATTCAAATTCATGTATTACTTAAAAATCGCTCCGATATTAAAAATTCAGTCTACAAAATTTCAAAAAACTGTTTAGCAGCAAACAGTTTCAAAAACAATTTAGCAGCAAAGCATGTGCAAAAATAGAAAATACAAGTGCCTAAAATGACAAATGGGAGGCAGCAATTTGTTAAATATGATTGAAGATTACTAATGTATATCTTCAAAGACTGCCGGAAATCCAATGATGTAAGGAGGCTCTAAAAAGGCTATTTAATTCTTTAGTGCATGACCGGCTATGGTTTATTTTAGTGTATTCTTTTTAGGGCGGGAAATCCCAAACACGTGTTGGTTCACATAGCAAATATAGCCTTTGCAATCAATCACATAAATTGTGTCAGAATCAATGTTTATGATGAAATGTTCATTTGATGACAGACCAAATTCATGACTTTATGAAGGGAATAAAACTATGGACCATATTATTAAGAGCCCCTACGGCCACGTTGGATCCTCCATAGCATCATTTGTTTTAGGCGGCACTAAAGTGGTATTTTCCCTGCGCCATATTTACAAAATGGTGCAATGCATGCATGCTAAATGTTGGCACTACTCCTGCAGAGTACATCAATAGAGTGAAAAAAAAGAGTTTTTAAATACAGCACACTCATGGTGGTGGTAGGGAGCGCTAAGGGGCACAAGGAAAGTGGCATTGCACTAGGTGCAGTGCCACTTTTCTTTAATCGGCCCTTATATTTTCTAGTTTGATGCTACCTAAGAAATCCATTGATGCGAGCCAGACCACTCACATCTGTGTGTGACTGGGTCTCTTGATCATTTGGGGACCAGACGTATGTTTTTTCTATGGTGCAAGAGTGCCCACAGGCACTCTACATAGGCCCTCATTCCAACCCTGGCGGTCTCTGACCGTCAGGGCGGAGGGCAGCGGAAGCACCGCCAACAGGCTGGCGGTGCTTCCAGGGCTATTCTGACCGCAGCGGTAAAGCCGCGGTCAGAAAAGGGGAACCGGCGGTTTCCCGCCGGTTTTCCCCTGGCCCATGGAATCCTCCATGGCGGCGCTGCTTGCAGCGCCGCCATGGGGATTCCGACCCCCTTCCCGCCAGCCTGTTTCTGGCGGTTTTCACCGCCAGAACCAGGATGGCGGAACGGGTGTCGTGGGACCCAGGGGGCCCCGGCACTGCCCATGCCACTGGCATGGGCAGTGCAGGGGCCCCCAGGGGCCCCATACAGATTTTCACTGTCTGCTTTGCAGACAGTGAAAATTGCGACAGGTGCCACTGCACCCGTCGCACCCCTGCAACACCGCCGGCTCCATTCGGAGCCGGCCTCTGTGTTGCAGGGCCTTTCCCGCTGGGCCGGCGGGCGCTCCTTTGGCGGGCGCCCGCCGGCCCAGCGGGAAAGCCAGAATGGCCACCGCGGTCTTTCGACCGCGGAGCGGCCAAATGGCGGTAACCGCATGGCGGGCGGTCCGCCATAGTGCCTTGCATTTGGGTAATGTTAAAACCACCTGAAAGTGAAATGCTGGTTTAGGGTACCAGTCATTTACTTGCAGGTATCACATCTGAGTTTTATGGAAACCTACCACAACAATATATATTTCAAATCTACCCATCCAAAGGTTTCTACATCTAGGCACCAGATCTCCCTCAATATGATTTGATGGCCCAGATAACACAGTAAATATTGCTCCTGCCAGATTTTTAGAGGTTTTTTTCTAAAATGTGGTAATTCCCTCCAGTTTCCTTAGGACACTGACAAATCCATGCCACAGTCTGAAACACATCTGTATTATCTGGGTCTTCTGAGAGTGCGGACATCAGGCATAAATGGCTTTTCTTTGGGTTTGGGGTACCCACAGGCGATACTTTGGTTGCCCAGCATTTGGAAAATGTCAACAGCAACTGAAAATAATATTGGTTACTTTGAATTATGGTTGACTGAGCATCAGGATCTTCTAACTTGTGAAATGGTCTCATAGTATATGCTATTATTCAATTAGCATTACCAGGGAGTCAACGGGCCTGCTGTATGTGTTCAGGAACCTTTACTTCATGGTGCTCAGACAGCATGTTTGTCATTCCGCTGCAGTGGGCTAACAAACTCTGTTGGAATGATGGTACTATGGCAGGAGAAGGGTCTCCTGTTGGCAGCACAGCGTGACGTGTGCTTTCATTAAGGGCTATCTGAAGTGTCTGAGGCAGACTGCTGAATGAATAAGTGTCATGTGAGGGGAAGAAAACTAACTTGTACTGTAACACCCCTGGTAGTGACGACTGTGTGCTAATTCTCAAATCCGTACAAACTATTACAAGAGCATTCAATACCAGTGCTAAGTTCTGAAACACTTCTTACAACATTGAGGTGTTACATGTCTTCCTGAGACGCGTATGTGGATTATTAAAATATTTGTAGAAGGCGAACAAAGAAATGTAAGCACCAGAAAGACAAAAAGCATGGGAAAGTGAGCATTACTAAATTAAACGAAAAACAAGTGTGTGAGCAAGAGTACAAGAAGTAATTGGGATAGCTGCTTTCACAGGTGAATCAGCGAATTTCCCAGTTTTTGACTCAGATTTAATTAATCAGAACAGAGCTTTATTTGTCAGCCAGGGATTTTCTTGCTGTGAGATTTTCACACCGGGAAGTAGGTCAGAAGTCTTGATAAACCTCGGGGCTGGGAATATGCTTGTAAGCAAGCGGAAAGGGATGCGAGGGTGACAGAAGAAGACATCTGTTTTAAAGTGATAGCTTTGCTCGGTGTCTATTTCATGATAAAGTAGGCACAGAAGTGTAATTTTCCCTGGCGAAAGAAATGCTTATAAATTTGCGGTCTTTTAGCAGTTCGTTCACCTTAGTGTTTAAAAGGCTTCTTATATGTCATCTGCACTTTATAGTGGTGCAAACAGTGAATCTTGGTACATGTGGGGCGGGTAGGGATGCTGGTCCTTCGTTATGACGGCTGACATGGAGTGAGGCCAGAGGCTGCGTAGTGGTCTTCATGGCAGTCGAGTGTAAAATAAACTGCTTGATGCAGGCTGCGGACTCAGCAGTATTGACCTCATCCAGGGATGTTGGGGTGTGTGCTGTCTGCTGGATTACAGAGCCTTCTGTATGGGGTAATCCAAGGATCTTCTGTGCCCGCATGTGAGGCTGTCTTTATTTTAGCAACACCTGCACTTTGAAGAACCTTGGGCTGTCAAGCTGATGGTTGCTGGGGCAGCAGAGGTTTTGAGAGTGTGTGGCCATTTTGGAGTCTCTTGGAGCACTATTCGCAAAGTAATTTAAGCATCTATCCATAAAACATTTACGTGCACAGAAAGGACATTTTTCCGATCGCAAAATCAGAATCTTGATTTGTATAGATAATATTTACTGAATGGCTAATATACTGAACCAGGAGGTGTTATTTTAAAACATTGTCTTTGATCAGCTATGCACTATTTTTTACAGTCATTGCGTTAATCATCAGAGTTAAATTACACTGATCTTGAGGGCATTCTGTTTTAGACCTTGTATTTAAGGTCATCTTATCATCATTTCTCTGTAGGATTCTATATGATTGATGCTTTGGTCAAATTTGTTCTGCAGTCGGTAAGGGTCAGAAGATTAGAGAAGACACTTATGAATACTTATTTTCTTTTAAGAAAAAATTATGAATGTAGGAATTATTTAATGTGTTCATTTTTTATTGTGTGTTCTATGATAAATTGCGTTTGTCAAACTTGTTCGTTAATGAATAATGATACATTTTTATTATGTACTATTGAATATTGTTAGTATCAGATGTTACTGTTGTCCAGTACATTGTGCTAAATTTTCCAACCTCAAACGGATTGAATGCTAAATCAGACTAGAGAGGATTCATTCACTTGACTTCCAGAACACTAAGAGGCAGATTTAGGAGCCCTTTGTGCCATATATCGCCACATTAGAGTAATGTTTTGACACTAATGTGGCGATATTATGGCAAAAACGTTGAGCCATATTTAAAAAGTGGCGCAATAGATGCAGTGCGCCACTTTGTAATCCCTTGAGACACACACATTATGCCTGCGCCAGGCATAATGTATGCAAGGGGGTGTTCCCCCGTTAGGGGGGCCGGAAAAATGGTGCAGAGAGATCTAAAAGATTTCTTTGCGCAATTTTTTTGGGCATTTTTAACATCTGCTCAGAGAAGGCATTTAAAAGGGGCACACCATTGATTACAATGGGCCCCTATGTACTGTTCAGGGTTAGCGCCAAAATGTTGTCGCTAAACATGAACAGTATATAAATAGCACTTAAAATTTGGACGCTATTGCCTCCTACCCTGCGCCATGGTGCTGTGTATTTTAAATACGGCGCTTACATTGTAGCGGTACCAGGGTGCTAAGGGGCGCAAGAAAAGTGGCGCTGCACTGGGTGCAGTGCCACATTTCTTAAATCTGCCCCTAAATTTTTAATCCTCATCTCACTGACCCATCGTTCTGCCAAACTATAACCCCTAAAATAAAATCTTCTGCTACTATTCTTTAACATTACTGGTAATGTCCTACCCTGTAAACCCTTGCAATTCTACTCCTATCATACATAAGAGTAAGATCCTTTCTAAGATCGGAAAGAGCAGAGAAAGCTTTGATATTTGATAAAGGTGCTGGGGCCTGAGTGTATTTTCTAGGAAAATGGGTTCTGACCCGTTTAACATCCTAGATTTGTACGTTTTAACCTACTGTCCTTTTAGGCTTTTACAGGTAGATCTCCAAAAGAAGACGCAATTCACACTTTCTGCCTCTTCACGTCCACTCTAAATCTATGCCGCCACTAGCTCGGTGCCTTTTGGAATCAGGCCGGGATCAGACCCTGCAGATAAGCAATAATAACATGCTTAAACTCTGGAGATCCTCAAACAATCTCTTGAACAGCAAAATATTTACAGGGAGTTGACCAGGCCTTAAAGAAAGTACCCTATGAAGGATGGGAGCAAAGTATACCCCTTACTAATCGTAGCATTATATCTGAATCCCCGTAGCATTATATCTGAATCCCCGATTTTCTCACTGCACTTGAATCATTTGCACATCTAGCCGCCTCTTGTTTAAAGCTCTTTCTCCGGTGGACAACATGAACTGTTTGAGTTTCAGGCAGACCTTATTGTTAAACCCCTCAAATGTGCTAATTCCCCTGTGGTTCATTTGCACAGAATAAGACTTTATTCTTTAACTGGGATATCATGCTATGCATTCTGAGATTTTTCCATCGCTATATGCGAAGAAGTTTTATTGTTTTATTGATTTTTACCTATCACTACATTTAATATTGTATTGATTTTAATTAGTCTAACAATAAGGTTTACTTGAATACTGGTAGCTGTATTTGCCTTTCACTGCTTTTCACTGTCTGAAAGCTGTTAAAATGGATTGGGGGTATTAGCCACCAGTACCCACATTTTTAAACAGGGTCTATTCCTGCACAGCTGGGGTAAGAAGCTCTTGGTTAACTGCACATGAACAGTGCAGACATACAGGGGTATTATCCATTATCAGTGAATGTAGGAAGCTTGATCTCTATGTTGTGTGCAAAGCAAAGCTAGCATACTGTGCAGGGAGTCCAGGCAACCACACATTGGTCTACAGGGGTAAAAACTAGACCACCTAATCCTCTAATTTTTATGGTAGCTTGGTCGAGCAGTTAGGCCAATCCTTGGGAAGTTCAAAGCATTTGTTGTACCCACAGCATCAATTTATGAAAATACTTCAGATGTTTATATAAATTTTAAGATCAAGATCATCGGAATTGGGAAAGTACTTTTCAAGATATTAATTTTTGAAGTTTAATAAAAATAGTATTTTTGCGCGTATTTACGCACCATAGGAATCAAAGGAGTATCACATTTAAAAATACACATAAAATCATATAGTTGGTTTACCAAATTCTTCTTTTGCAGGTTTGTCAAGGTTGTCGGTGGGCACACTGTGCTAGCTGGAGGCACCACTTGGAAAAGCACTGCTCAGGTAAGTTCAATGGTTAATCCTGGGGGTCCCCTTGGAGTGTTGAGGTCACAACGGGTGGGGGATCCGTAGAGCACAGTCGGTTCTTTAGTGGAGGGCACAGAGCGGCCGGATGCAGAGTGAATCGGTGAACCGGGAGCTGTGCCCAATGATGCTCTCAGACGCAGGAGGTAAGTTGGTTCAAGGGGTGTTTACAGAACAACAGGGGCACTCTGCCTGTTTTTTCTTGGTGTCTGATGTTGACAGATCGATACCCAGGGTATTGGCACAGATGGGTAACTGGAGGGTGCAGTGCCATCAACCTTGGTACACTGGTAGCGTGTGTCCTAGTGGCCATAGGGGTGCAGTTTAGTCCAGCTGCAGCATCTGGCTCAGGAGTTAGCAGCTGGTCAGTGAATTAACCCTCATTGACTTGCTGGTTCCTTGACATTTTAGAGTGGTACACCCACTTTGAAGGAAGTTCTCTGGTGACTGGTAAAGCCTGAAGACTCTCTGGGGTTGTTGTAGAGTTGTCCAGTTGTCCAGGAGCTCCTCATTGACGATTTTCAGGTCCTGGATGCAGCAGGCAGTGTTTGGCGCCTTTTCTTTGATGCAGCTGGTCAACGGTTCTAGTGCTTCTGATCTTCTTGTTGCTGGTCTTTTTTTGTCCATCAAATCTGATTTTCTGGTTTAGGGAAGCCCACTAAATACTGTATTTAGTGGGTGTTTTAGGGGACAACCTGGTAGTGATCAATGAGTCATCTACCTTAGGGTGGCTATACCCACTAAGTGACCACTTCCGGTGGTCAGAGGTCACACCCCTACACCTGATTGGCTATTTTCCTTCCATTGAAGGTGGAGGAAAATTAAATGGAGTGTCCACCTTGCATGCAACATCTTGGAGGTGGTGCATGATAGGTAGGGTGTTGGACTTTTTTGCATATGCAGGGTCATCCCCAATCTTTTTGCCTCCTGCCTCCTATTTTTTCTGACCTGTTGCTGTTGGCTTTTGAACTCTGAGCACTTAACCACTGCTAACCAGTGCTAAAGTGCATATGCTCTCTGTGTAAAATTGTATGTAATGGTTTATCCATGATTGGCATATTTGATTTACTAGTAAGTCCCTCGTAAAGTGCACTACAGGTGCCAGGGCCTGTACATCAAATGCTACTAGTGGGCCTGCAGCACTGGTTGTGGCACCCACATAAGTAGCTCTGTAATCATGTCTCAGACCTGCCACTGCAGTGTCTGTGTGTGCAGTTTTAACTGTAAATTCGACTTTGGCAAGTGTACCCACTTGCCAGGCCTAAACTTTCCCTTTTCTTACATGTCAGACACCCCTAAGGTAGGCCCTAGGTAGCCTCAAGGGCAGGGTGCAGTGTATGGTTAAGGTAGGACATATAGTAATGTGTTTTATATGTCCTGACAGTGAAATATTGCTAACTTCGTTTTTCACTGTTGCAAGGCCTGTCCCTCTCATAGGTTAACATGGGGGCTACCTTTAAATCTGATTAAAGTGTAGATTCCCTTTGGGAGCGGATGGACATGTGGAGTTTGGGGTCTCTGAGCTCACAATTTAAAAATACATCTTTTAGTATAGTGGATTTTAAGATTGTGTGTTTGAAAATGTCACTTTTAGAAAGTAGACATTTTCTTGCCTATACCATTTCTGTGACTCTGCCTGTTTGAGGATTCCCTGTCTGGGTCAGTTTGACAGTTGGGCTGGTTGCACCTCACACTAGACAGTGACACAAAGGGAGCTGGGGTGTAGCCTGCATATCCCGATGAGCCATCTGTGCTAGGAGGGAGGGGAGGACTGGTCACTCACACCTGAAAGGGCTTTGCCTGCCCTCACACAATGCAGACTCCAATCCCCTGGTGAGTGTCTGGGGCCCGGCCTGGGCAAGGCAGGATTTCACATTCAAAAGAGACTTTACTTTGAAGTAAGCCTACTTCAAAGGAGAAATTGGGTATAAGAAGGGCACCCAAAACCACAGACTTTAGAAACACTTCTGGAACCAAGAGGAACCTCTGCCTGGAGAAGAGCTGAGTAGCTGAGGAAGAAGAGCTGCCCTGCCTGTGACTGTGCTTTGTGGAGCTAACCTGCAATTGCTGCTTCTGCCAGAGTAAGAGGGCAAAGCCTGGACTTTGTGTGCCTTCCATCTTGAGAAGAAATCTCCAAGGGCTTGATCTAGAGCTTACCTCCTGTTGTTTAAAGACAAGAAAATCCACGCACAGAGCGCCGTGCGGGAAAAACATTGACGCAAATCTGATCTACGGCTGAAAAAACGACGCACCGGCAGGCTCCGCAGCTGAGAAACAGTGCTCGCGGGAAAGGCGACTGAAAAATCGACGCACGGAGCAGGAGAAACGACGCGCAGCATAGCTGACGGAGGCTGGGAGATCACAACCTGCGCTGTGGGATTTTCGGATCATCGTGCGGATGGGTTTTCGACTCAAGTACAGCCGTGCAGAGTTATTCTTGACGCACACCTGCCCGTGCGGGGTTATTTTTGACGCGCACCAGGTACATTTTCACTCTAGTAGCGCTAGTGTGTTTTTAAAACTACTTAAAGACTCTTTTTTTTTTTTTTTTAATTGATAACTTGACTTGTGTATGGTGGATTTTTTGTCGTTTTGGTCTTGTTTTGTTTAGATAAATATTTCCTATTTTTCTAAACTGGTGTTGTTTCATTTTGTAGTGTTTTCATTAAGTTACTGTGTGTGTTGGTACAAATACTTTACACCTAGCACTCTGAAGTTAAGCCTACTGCTCTGCCAACCTACCAAGGGGGTAAGCAGGGGTTAGCTGAGGGTGATTCTCTTTTACCCTGACTAGAGTGAGGGTCCTTGCTTGAACAGGGGGTAACCTGACTGTCAACCAAAGACCCCATTTCTAACATTGGTGATCAGCGGTTGGGATTTTGACTTGTATTTGTACTTGACATACAGTGATTAAGTGTACACTACTGTTTTAAGTTCAGACCACTAAGTGACCACATAATACTTGTCTTGTGAGTCTGCTTTTTGTTCTCTGATGTCCTCCTGGAAATATTGCGAATATTTTTGGACTTTGGTTTTTGGTTGTGAAGCCTCTGCAGAATGGAAGTCAATTTCTGGCACCTATTTATGTATAAAAAGTGGCAGCTTAAAGAATTCTGCATGGAAAGGGGACTGGCTGCGAACAAGAAATCCAGAAGGGAGGATCTTGAGTCAGCCCTGTTTCAGTATGAGTTGAAACATTGTCAGGCAACACCACCAAATGAGTCTGAGGAGGAGAACTACTTTGAGGAGGAGGACTACTCTGAGGAGGAGGGCAGTGGCCCTGAGGAGGGAACAGAAAGAGATGATTGGCTCTTAGCTCAAATCCAGAGTTTGGAAGAGCTAGAAGCAGAGCTTGAGAGGGCTGAGGAGAAGAGAGCCTAAGTCCTGGAAAAAGAAAGGATTGCAGCTCAAGAGCTGAGCTGTGAAAAGCTGTAGCTGGAAGCCATGAGGGCTGAGTCCAGTTCAGATGGGGGCAGCAAAAATCTTGTATCCAGTATTGCTGAAGAAGTGCACATGCCCAGAGATGTGGTGCCCTACTTGAAGGAGGGAGTTAACACACACCAGGAGGTTCAGGGGTATGAGGTAGCTCTAGTGATGCACAGGGTCCCTGAGGTGGATTGGGGGAGTCATATTCCTACTGATGGGAGGGACACTCTAGTGACTCTAGGTGAGAGTGACAGGGAGAGGGGTTCCCCCAAGGTAGAAGTCCTGGTTATGGAGTGTGAAGACATCCCAGAAGAGTGTGGGTTGAGTGTCAGGGACAGTAAGGTGCTGTCTCACCGGTCTCAGGAGGGTGATGTGGGGTGCTTTTTCAAGGCTGAGTTACTGGATGGTTGGGTGAAGGGTACTTTGGTTAATTCATGTGAGGGGCTGAGTGATGTAATTGCTGGAGAGCATATGTCTAGTTCTTATTTTCCAGAGCTACGCCAACACCAGGTGGAGTGTGAGTTCTCTGACCCCAGGGAGCTTACAATGGAGGCAGACGTCTGGGTGAGTACCAGAGAGTCTGAAGAGGCATTTGGGGGTGCTCCTGAGAGGAGTGGTCTAGGTATTTCCCACGCAGGTGAGGTAGAGAAGGATTGTAGTGTCCCACGTAGGTCCTAGTGTAGTGGGATGGGTGAGGGACCCCATGTCCAGTCTCAGAGGAGAGGGAATGGGGATGGGCTGAGGCCCAAGGTGCCCAAGATCCGGTCCCAGGTCCTGGAGGGTTCCATGAGGGAATTCCAGGAAGGAAGCCTAGCCTGTACCGTAGGGCCATCTATTGAGGGAGACCCCACAGTGTCAGGAGAACTTGGAGGGGCGGCTGTAGACAGCGTCCCACCAGTTCTGGTGTCTGGCAGTACCACTCTTAGTGAGGGGGTGCAGAAGTCCAGACGGAGGGTTGAAAGGGGGTTGCGGACCCCAGTGGAGAACCTAGAGGGTCAGGGCCAGCTCTGAGAGCAGAGCCCCCCAGGAATAATGACCTTGGTGAGACCATTTCTGGGTTGAGGGGAATGCAGACTCTGTCAGATGGGCAGAGGTCAGGAGACCTGCACCAGCCAGACTTTTGTGTGGCTCTTGGGGACAGTGTGTCCCTTGAGGGGGGTAAGTGTGCCCCCCTGGAAGTCCAGGTGTGCCAGGCAATGGTTCAACCACAGGGTGGTGACTCTGGGTTGAATGGTCAGGTTCAGGGGGTAAACTCTGACCTGATGGGGGGCAGGTGTGCTCCCAAGGAAGTCCTGGTGCGCCAGGCAGTGGCTCAACCTCAGGGTGGTGACCAGGTTGAGAGGGTAAACTCTGACCTGGTGTGGGGTAGGTATGCCCCCCAGGAAGTCCTGGGTTGCCAGGCGGTGGTCCAGTCTGTGGGTACAGACCCTGGATTGGAAGGCCAGGTTGAGGGTGTCCCCCCTGACCTGGAGGAAGGGGCTACTGCTAACAGTGCCCCTACCATGTTGTCTTCTGGGTGGGCCACTCCTAGTTGGGTGGTCCAGGACCCCAGAAGAGAGGGCAGGGGGAGGGAAGTCTCACCCCTGGCCATGGTCCAATCTGAAGGTACAGACCCCAGGTTGGAGGACCAGTTGCAGGTTAACAGCCCTGCACTGGTGGAAGAATTGTGCAGGACTGCTTCTACAAGCACCCTGACAATTTTTTACTCTGGGGGTGCCGCTCCTGGAGGGAGGGTACAGAGCCCCAGAGGGTAGGACCAGGGTCAGGTTGTCATCCCTGACCTGGTGGAAGGTGGAGTGGTCAAAGGGTGTCAGGCACCTGGGGCTACCGCCCCCCACTCTCCACAGTCAGAGTGGTTGGAGAGGCCTGAGGTCAGACTCTCATCCCTGACAGTTGTCAGGGGTCACTGTGGCTTGCTGTCGTGGTGGACAGAGTTGCCCCTGGTGGGGGGACGAGAGTCACACCTCGGGGTGGAGTGGAAAACACCACTGTGTTGGCCCTGGTGGTACTATCTGCCCATTGGCATACATCTGTGAGCAAAGTAAAGTTAGGTGCTGCACAGATGGTATCTGCAGATGTGGAGAAGGGTTCCCCATGGGTTAGCTTAGTGGGCCCTGAGAGTATGGACAGAGGGATCCAACTGGAGGCAGGAAGGCGTAGAACTGGAACATGCCCCTGCTGTTGTGGGCCTGGGTCCTTGTTCTATCGCCCCATTCAGGGAAGTACATCAAGGTATTGATTGTTCTCCCCTGGCTTTAGGCTGGTTGGGGGTCGTGTTGGACTTTTTTGCTTATGCAGGGTCATCCCCAATCTTTTTGCCTCCTGCCTCCTATTTTTTCTGACCTGTTACTGTTGGCTTTTGAACTCTGAGCACTTTACTACTGCTAACCAGTGCTAAAGTGCATATGCTCTCTGTGTAAAATTGTATGTAATTGGTTTACCCATAATTGGCATATTTGATTTACTAGTAAGTCCCTCGTAAAGTGCACTATAGGTGCCAGGGCCTGTACATCAAATGCTACTAGTGGGCCTGCAGCACTGGTTGTGGCACCCACATAAGTAGCTCTGTAATCATGTCTCAGACCTGCCACTGCAGTGTCTGTGTGTGCAGTTTTAACTGTAAATTCGACTTGGCAAGAGTACCCACTTGCCAGGCCTAAACCTTCCCTTTTCTTACATGTCAGACACCCCTAAGGTAGGCCCTAGGTAGCCTCAAGGGCAGGGTGCAGTGTATGGTTAAGGTAGGATATATAATAATGTGTTTTAGATGTCCTGACAGTGAAATATTGCTAACTTCGTTTTTCCCTGTTGCAAGGCCTGTCCCTCTCATAGGTTAACATAGGGGCTACCTTTAAATCTGATTAAAGTGTAGATTCACTTTGGGAGCGGATGGACATGTGGAGTTTGGAGTCTCTGAGTTCATAATTTAAAAATACATCTTTTAGTAAAGTTGATTTTAAGATTGTGTGTTTGAAAATGTCGCTTTTAGAAAGTGGACATTTTCTTGCCTATACCATTTCTGTGACTCTGCCTGTTTGAGGATTCCCTGTCTGGGTCAGTTTGACAGTTGGGCTGGTTGCACCTCACACTAGACAGTGACACAAAGGGAGCTGGGGTGTAGCCTGCATATCCCGATAAGCCATCTGTGCTAGGAGGGAGGGGAGGACTGGTCACTCACACCTGAAAGGGCTTTGCCTGCCCTCACACAATGCAGACTCCAAACCCCTGGTGAGTGTCTGGGGCCCGGCCTGGGCAAGGCAGGATTTCACATTCAAAAGAGACTTTACTTTGAAGTAAGCCTACTTCAAAGGAGAAATTGGGTATAAGAAGGGCACCCAAAACCACAGACTTTAGAAACACTTCTGGAACCAAGAGGAACCTCTGCCTGGAGAAGAGCTGAGTAGCTGAGGAAGAAGAGCTGCCCTGCCTGTGACTGTGCTTTGTGGAGCTAACCTGCAATTGCTGCTTCTGCCAGAGTAAGAGGGCAAAGCCTGGACTTTGTGTTCCTTCCATCTTGAGAAGAAATCTCCAAGGGCTTGATCTAGAGCTTACCTCCTGTTGTTTAAAGACAAGAAAATCCACGCACAGAGCGCCGTGCGGTGAAAACATTGACGCAAATCTGATCTACGGCTGAAAAAACGACGCACCGGCAGGCTCCGCAGCTGAGAAACAGTGCTCGCAGGAAAGGCGACTGAAAAATCGACGCACGGAGCAGGAGAAACGACGCGCAGCATAGCTGACGGAGGCTGGGAGATCACAACCTGCGCTGTGGGATTTTCGGATCATCGTGCGGATGGGTTTTCGACTCAAGTACAGCCGTGCAGAGTTATTCTTGACGCACACCTGCCCGTGCGGGGTTATTTTTGACGCGCACCAGGTACATTTTCACTCTAGTAGCGCTAGTGTGTTTTTAAAACTACTTAAAGACTCTTTTTTTTTTATTTTTAATTGATAACTTGACTTGTGTATGGTGGATTTTTTGTCGTTTTGGTCTTGTTTTGTTTAGATAAATATTTCCTATTTTTCTAAACTGGTGTTGTTTCATTTTGTAGTGTTTTCATTAAGTTACTGTGTGTGTTGGTACAAATACTTTACACCTAGCACTCTGAAGTTAAGCCTACTGCTCTGCCAACCTACCAAGGGGGTAAGCAGGGGTTAGCTGAGGGTGATTCTCTTTTACCCTGACTAGAGTGAGGGTCCTTGCTTGAACAGGGGGTAACCTGACTGTCAACCAAAGACCCCATTTCTAACATTGGTGATCAGCGGTTGGGATTTTGACTTGTATTTGTACTTGACATACAGTGATTAAGTGTACACTACTGTTTTAAGTTCAGACCACTAAGTGACCACATAATACTTGTCTTGTGAGTCTGCTTTTTGTTCTCTGATGTCCTCCTGGAAATATTGCGAATATTTTTGGACTTTGGTTTTTGGTTGTGAAGCCTCTGCAGAATGGAAGTCAATTTCTGGCACCTATTTATGTATAAAAAGTGGCAGCTTAAAGAATTCTGCATGGAAAGGGGACTGGCTGCGAACAAGAAATCCAGAAGGGAGGATCTTGAGTCAGCCCTGTTTCAGTATGAGTTGAAACATTGTCAGGCAACACCACCAAATGAGTCTGAGGAGGAGAACTACTTTGAGGAGGAGGACTACTCTGAGGAGGAGGGCAGTGGCCCTGAGGAGGGAACAGAAAGAGATGATTGGCTCTTAGCTCAAATCCAGAGTTTGGAAGAGCTAGAAGCAGAGCTTGAGAGGGCTGAGGAGAAGAGAGCCTAAGTCCTGGAAAAAGAAAGGATTGCAGCTCAAGAGCTGAGCTGTGAAAAGCTGTAGCTGGAAGCCATGAGGGCTGAGTCCAGTTCAGATGGGGGCAGCAAAAATCTTGTATCCAGTACTGCTGAAGAAGTGCACATGCCCAGAGATGTGGTGCCCTACTTGAAGGAGGGAGTTAACACACACCAGGAGGTTCAGGGGTATGAGGTAGCTCTAGTGATGCACAGGGTCCCTGAGGTGGATTGGGGGAGTCATATTCCTACTGATGGGAGGGACACTCTAGTGACTCTAGGTGAGAGTGACAGGGAGAGGGGTTCCCCCAAGGTAGAAGTCCTGGTTATGGAGTGTGAAGACATCCCAGAAGAGTGTGGGTTGAGTGTCAGGGACAGTAAGGTGCTGTCTCACCGGTCTCAGGAGGGTGATGTGGGGTGCTTTTTCAAGGCTGAGTTACTGGATGGTTGGGTGAAGGGTACTTTGGTTAATTCATGTGAGGGGCTGAGTGATGTAATTGCTGGAGAGCATATGTCTAGTTCTTATTTCCAGAGCTACGCCAACACCAGGTGGAGTGTGAGTTCTCTGACCCCAGGGAGCTTACAATGGAGGCAGACGTCTGGGTGAGTACCAGAGAGTCTGAAGAGGCATTTGGGGGTGCTCCTGAGAGGAGTGGTCTAGGTATTTCCCACGCAGGTGAGGTAGAGAAGGATTGTAGTGTCCCACGTAGGTCCTAGTGTAGTGGGATGGGTGAGGGACCCCATGTCCAGTCTCAGAGGAGAGGGAATGGGGATGGGCTGAGGCCCAAGGTGCCCAAGATCCGGTCCCAGGTCGTGGAGGGTTCCATGAGGGAATTCCAGGAAGGAAGCCTAGCCTGTACCGTAGGGCCATCTATTGAGGGAGACCCCACAGTGTCAGGAGAACTTGGAGGGGCGGCTGTAGCCAGCGTCCCACCAGTTCTGGTCTCTGGCAGTACCACTCTTAGTGAGGGGGTGCAGAAGTCCAGACGGAGGGTTGAAAGGGGGTTGCGGACCCCAGTGGAGAACCTAGAGGGTCAGGGCCAGCTCTGAGAGCAGAGCCCCCAGGAATAATGACCTTGGTGAGACCATTTCTGGGTTGAGGGGAATGCAGACTCTGTCAGATGGGCAGAGGTCAGGAGACCTGCACCAGCCAGACTTTTGTGTGGCCCTTGGGGACAGTGTGTCCCTTGAGGGGGGTAAGTGTGCCCCCCTGGAAGTCCAGGTGTGCCAGGCAATGGTTCAACCGCAGGGTGGTGACTCTGGATTGAATGGTCAGGTTCAGGGGGTAAACTCTGACCTGATGGGGGGCAGGTGTGCTCCCAAGGAAGTCCTGGTGCGCCAGGCAGTGGTTCAACCTCAGGGTGGTGACCAGGTTGAGAGGGTAAACTCTGACCTGGTGTGGGGTAGGTATGCCCCCCAGGAAGTCCTGGGTTGCCAGGCGGTGGTCCAGTCTGTGGGTACAGACCCTGGATTGGAAGGCCAGGTTGAGGGTGTCCCCCCTGACCTGGAGGAAGGGGCTACTGCTAACTGTGCCCCTACCATGTTGTCTTCTGGGTGGGCCACTCCTAGTTGGGTGGTCCAGGACCCCAGAAGAGAGGGCAGGGGGAGGGAAGTCTCACCCCTGGCCATGGTCCAATCTGAAGGTACAGACCCCAGGTTGGAGGACCAGTTGCAGGTTAACAGCCCTGCACTGGTGGAAGAATTGTGCAGGACTGCTTCTACAAGCACCCTGACAATTTTTTACTCTGGGGGTGCCGCTCCTGGAGGGAGGGTACAGAGCCCCAGAGGGTAGGACCAGGGTCAGGTTGTCATCCCTGACCTGGTGGAAGGTGGAGTGGTCAAAGGGTGTCAGGCACCTGGGGCTACCGCCCCCCACTCTCCACAGTCAGAGTGGTTGGAGAGGCCTGAGGTCAGACTCTCATCCCTGACAGTTGTCAGGGGTCACTGTGGCTTGCTGTCGTGGTGGACAGAGTTGCCCCTGGTGGGGGGACGAGAGTCACACCTCGGGTGGAGTGGAAAACACCACTGTGTTGGCCCTGGTGGTACTATCTGCCCATTGGCATACATCTGTGAGCAAAGTAAAGTTAGGTGCTGCACAGATGGTATCTGCAGATGTGGAGAAGGGATCCCCATGGGTTAGCTTAGTGGGCCCTGAGAGTATGGACAGAGGGATCCAACTGGAGGCAGGAAGGCGTAGAACTGGACATGCCCCTGCTGTTGTGGGCCTGGGTCCTTGTTCTATCGCCCCATTCAGGGAAGTACATCAAGGTATTGATTGTTCTCCCCTGGCTTTAGGCTGGTTGGGGGTCGTGTTGGACTTTTTTGCTTATGCAGGGTCATCCCCAATCTTTTTGCCTCCTGCCTCCTATTTTTTCTGACCTGTTACTGTTGGCTTTTGAACTCTGAGCACTTTACTACTGCTAACCAGTGCTAAAGTGCATATGCTCTCTGTGTAAAATTGTATGTAATTGGTTTACCCATAATTGGCATATTTGATTTACTAGTAAGTCCCTCATAAAGTGCACTATAGGTGCCAGGGCCTGTACATCAAATGCTACTAGTGGGCCTGCAGCACTGGTTGTGGCACCCACATAAGTAGCTCTGTAATCATGTCTCAGACCTGCCACTGCAGTGTCTGTGTGTGCAGTTTTAACTGTAAATTCGACTTGGCAAGAGTACCCACTTGCCAGGCCTAAACCTTCCCTTTTCTTACATGTCAGACACCCCTAAGGTAGGCCCTAGGTAGCCTCAAGGGCAGGGTGCAGTGTATGGTTAAGGTAGGATATATAGTAATGTGTTTTATATGTCCTGACAGTGAAATATTGCTAACTTCGTTTTTCCCTGTTGCAAGGCCTGTCCCTCTCATAGGTTAACATAGGGGCTACCTTTAAATCTTATTAAAGTGTAGATTCCCTTTGGGAGCGGATGGACATGTGGAGTTTGGAGTCTCTGAGTTCATAATTTAAAAATACATCTTTTAGTAAAGTTGATTTTAAGATTGTGTGTTTGAAAATGTCGCTTTTAGAAAGTGGACATTTTCTTGCCTATACCATTTCTGTGACTCTGCCTGTTTGAGGATTCCCTGTCTGGGTCAGTTTGACAGTTGGGCTGGTTGCACCTCACACTAGACAGTGACACAAAGGGAGCTGGGGTGTAGCCTGCATATGCTGATGAGCCATCTGTGCTAGGAGGGAGGAGAGGAGTGGTCACTCATACCTGAAAAGGCTGTGCCTGCCCTCACACAATGCAGTCTCCAACCCCCTGGTGAGTGTCTGGGGCCTGGCCTGGGAAGGCAGGATTTCACATTCAAAAGAGACTTTACTTTGAAGTAGGCCTACTTCAAAGGAGAAATTGGGTATAAGAAGGGCACCCAAAACCACAGACTTTAGAAACACTTCTGGAACCAAGAGGAACCTCTGCCTGGAGAAGAGCTGAATAGCTGAGGAAGAAGAGCTGCCCTGCCTGTGACTGTGCTTTGTGGAGCTAACCTGCAATTGCTGCTTCTGCCAGAGTAAGAGGGCAAAGCCTGGACTTTGTGTGCCTTCCATCTTGAGAAGAAATCTCCAAGGGCTTGATCTAGAGCTTGCCTCCTGTTTTTGAAGTCTCAGGGACAGCAAAGACTTCTCTCTGCCAGCACCTGGAGTCTCTGGGGAGACTCCTACTCTGCCATGTAGTGCCCATCCAGTTCCTGGGACCCTGAAAGGAGAAGCTGGCAGCCTAAAGACAAGAAAATCCACGCACAGAGCGCCGTGCGGGGAAAAGATTGACGCAAATCCGATCTGCGGATGAAAAAATGACGCGCCGCCAGGCTCTGCAGCTGAGAGACGGTGCTCGCAGGAAACGCGACCGAAAAATCAACGCACGGAGCAGGAGAAACGATGCGCAGCTTCGCTGACGGAGGCTGGGAGATCACAACCTGCGCTACGGGATTTTTGGATCATCGTGCGGATGGATTTTTGACTCAAGTACCGCTGTGCGGAGTTATTTTTGATACACACCCACCTGTGCGTGGTTATTTTTGACGCGCACCAGGTACATTTTCACTCTAGTAGCTCTAGTGTGTTTTTAAAACTACTTAAAGACTCTTTTTGATTTTTAATTGATAACTTGACTTGTGTATGGTGGATTTTTTGTCATTTTGGTCTTGTTTTGTTTAGATAAATATTTCCTATTTTTCTAAACTGGTGTTGTGTCATTCTGTAGTGTTTTCATTAAGTTACTGTGAGTGTTGGTACAAATACTTTACACCTAGCACTCTGAAGTTAAGCCTACTGTCCTGCCAAGCTACCAAGGGGGTAAGCAGGAGTTAGCTGAGGGTGATTCTCTTTTACCCTGACTAGAGTGAGGGTCCTTGCTTGAACTGGGGGTAACCTGACTGTCAACCAAAGACCCCATTTCTAACATAGGGCAACTCCCCTCGTCCTAAGTTTGAATTCCCCGCTGTTTCTCCCAGCAAAAGTCGGGGCTTGCAACAAGGTGGCCTTCTGCGGCTAGCAGCAAGTCTGGAGGTCGAGTTTCAAAGTCAGTCAGCCCTTTGAAGGCTGCCACCAGGATAGTGCACATTCCTGAGGAAGGGGGTGTTAGCAATTCCACCCAGGAAAGGCTTTGTCTGCAACCCAGAGAGGAGAATCTCTCACCCTAAGAGGTTAGATTGGCTGTCCAGATGTGGAAGTCTTGTTAGAACCAATCAGAAACTATGCCAGGGTTGTTAGCTTTTGTAGGGGGCACCTCTAAGGTGACCCTTGGGTACATTTAGTAATAAGTCCAATACTGGTACCGGTTTGGATTTATCATTTTGAGTTGTTTGATACCAAACAACCCCGGGTTCAGAATGGCCATCATGTAGCTGTGAAGCTCATGTTGACCAGTGTCCAGCACATGTATTAAAATGGCTACTCTGTCCACTCACTATGCCCAATGTTGGGCATATAGCTCATGCAGCTATGCCCTCACATACAGTATGTTACACCCTACCTCAGGGGTGGAGGCCTGCCAGAGGGGTGACTTACCCATATTGTATGTAGTGTGCAATTGGCAGGGCACAAAGGCAGTGTGCCATGTCAAGTTTACCTTTTAGGTTTGCATTAGGGCATTCAGCCTGCAATGGCAGTGCTGGATGTACTGGAATGCATGGCCCTAGAGGGTGGTACAATCAGTGCTGCTGCAGGGGCCTACCTTCAGTACCTCATGCACTGGGTACCTAAGTACCATTTACTATGGACTTATAGTGGTAGCTAGAGGGGTCTTCAATGCTGCCAGGGAATTACCACAGTTTTAGGGAAAAAGCTCTGGCCAAGGAAACTGATTAGCAGGGCCCTTGAGCACTACAATTTCTAGGCTACATCATAAATCAGGCAAAAAGTGTGGGGTAACCATGTCAAAAAAGATGCCTCGCCTCACAGTGAAATCTGTACCAAATTACTGTTTCACCATTATAGGCTTAGAGATTGGTGGAATACCGGTCTTAGGGCCATCAAGGATCACAAATTCAAAGGTGATATTGATTTCCTTATATCTGCAATCCTGCACTTTAATTTGTTTATAACTCTCTGATCCAGCTCCCTAATTAGATTTCTGGCTTTGGATTATCCTGCCTGGTAAATTTAAAGACTCTGCTTACCAGCCAGAGGATCAAAAGCATTTCCCTCAAAATAGGGCATTCATCAGGATTAGGCCTGGACCTGGTTGAGGAAAGGGCAGAGGCAGAACCGGAATGTGTTGATGTCTATTTCACACTGCATCAGACCTTAGAGGGCTTGTCCTAACTAGAAGAAAGGAGGGTAGTCCGACCCTGGAGTCAACCACAATTGTTCTTTGGAGTTCTGGAGGGAAGGGGACAGGAAGTTGTGGCACTTAGGGGGTTCAGGTTGTCAGAGAGTTCTTACATAAGACCACTTCAAGTTGCCCTTTAAAAATGTCCCAAGATGCTGTGCAGGAGGCTTGAGGCAGGACTAGAGTGATGATGTGTCTTCTTAGGATTGGACAGAGGTGCCTTTCTTGTGGAACTTTCCACCCACATGTAAAAATGTTTGCACAGGGGAGAGAAATAGAAAAGAAGATAGATTTTGCAAGACCCTGAAGAAGTTCAGACCCTTGCTGCTGGAGCATCACGACTAGACTAACTGGGGTTCTGTGGATTCATTTTTCCACTTTGTACCGTTTCAGGATCAGTAGAAGGATGGACATGATTGTGGACCCTGGAGGACAAAGTTCCCTGGAACATCTGAGGACTTGGCCTGCAGGAGGATAACCCTCATCAGAGAGGTACTATTATCACACAAGTACTTTTACTTGGTCTCAGAGGCTATGGGATCTGAACAGCACAGACATGGAGGGTGTTCTGCATTGCGGACCGGGGGGTGCAACTGGAGGAGACTCCATGCTCAAGACAACACTAGGTGCTGGACGGGGGACAGCTCCAATGTATGGAGAGCAGCAGCAAAAAGAAATAAAACTCTCAAAAGTATATAACAGGTTAGAGGCATGGAATCCTGAAGAAGCTATCCCTGTGGCAAGGGCCGACCTCGAGGAGCAAAACTATACCTCCTCCATCACAATTGACCAAAGACGGCCTGAAAAAACGCTAACAGTGTAGTTCCCGGGTGATCAGGTCAGGCTTGGATACATGAAGTGTTCCCCTCCAGGTTCCCAAGATACCATCAAGGAGGGATAAAGGCCCAGACAGGTGGGAGGAGTGGTCAGAACATGAAAAATGTAACATGGGAGGGTGTGTGTGGCTCCCCTCTCCAGGGAGGCTTTTGTCTCTAGAAGCCCTCAATTTCAGGGGACTGACGTAGAAGGCTAGAAAAAAGAGTGAGCAACACTGAACTCTTTGTTTTCCACATGTCCCAAGACGCCTGTCTCAAAGTTGGTTCTGGGGGCAACTGTTCTCCCACAGGGGTTGGTGCCTGACTTGCTAATAGTAAAAAAGGGAGCAGGTGATAGCTATATCTGCTCAAGCAATTCAAGTAATGAAGGGCTGTGTCATGTGCTCCTCTCAGTCCCAGGTCTGGGATGGTGGATGCACCCACACTGAGCCTCACACCTGAGCTGACCATGAGAAGAAAAGTGAACAGTACCTGCTCCTTCCTACACTGCTACAGGCGGGCAAGAATAAAAGAGATGATGCCAGTTGCTGCACTGCTCACTGGATCAGTGTCACATGCGTGTAAGGAGCTAGCAGGGGCTTGAGGGGCATAGGACTTCCCACTACCCTCAACAAGGTCACACCAAATTCAAAAATAAAAAAGGAAAAGTAAACAAAAAAAATGTCAGGGCTGGGGATCAGCCCCGGTAAGCCCCCCTAAGGCTGAGTAAAAGGGTGTTTTCAGAATCCTCAACATTCTTCTAAACATTTGCATATTCATCTGGTGATGCCCAAAGACGGCAGTGGCACGACCAGGAAAGATTCCAAAGCCTTTGGGGGCTGCCAGAAGTGCAGCAGACACAATGGAGCCCCCCATGATGTTTTAACATGGTGCCCTAAGTATGTTAAGGGGCTTACATTGATGACCCTGGGAGAATGATGCTCTCTTTAAAAGCCTTCCTGGTCATTTGACTTTTGCCCAAAGGAGTGTGGAAACACAAGTTTTTAGGTCCCAAGACTATGTGGTAAAATGTATAAAAGTAGAAGAAAGACTCATGCACACGTGGTATTAAAAATGTGTGCTCTTTACAACAATGACCAGGTTAACAGTGAAACATTGCATGTATTAATGAAGGTCACTGAAACGCGTTATTGATGATCAGAATGTTAACAGAGTCATTGCAGACCCTAATAGTGTTGTGTTAGTTTATTACTGCATATCCCTGCTATTATTCATGTAGAAACATGGCGGCAATCCAGTAGGCCTGCCTTTTGAAAGCTACACCCCATTGTATTGTGTCTAGTATATGTGAGAGCTATTTTAGTTTTAGGATTCAGGGCTTCCTAGTGGTGTGAAAAATTAGGAGGTTGTCACCATGGATATTTCCACCTGCCATCATGTATATATTTATATTGAATAGTGTGTGCATGATAAAGTACTTTTTCTTTTGTAAAGTAAAAACACTGACTGGACAATGATTTATTGGGTGTTTTTTCTCATACCTGTGTACTGGGGTTCTAGCCCACACTTCCTTAACGGCGTAGGCCTTGGACTGCTCTGACTTGCTACCTTGAGAAAGCCAAATGCTACAATGGTGTACATGGTTCACAATAGACAGAAACTTGCAGACTTATTATTTGTGACAAACCCACATATTTTGCAACTAATAATCCGCTTTCTTACAATGAGAAACATTTTCACCGTAAAAAATGTACACATGAAAATGCATATTTCCCTCACATTTACTCACAGCTTACACATGGTAAAAATATTCAGAATAAAAAAATTCATTGCACTAGACTCTAAGACAGGTGCAATTTTTCAGGAATAATTGAAGATTGCTTGTGAATCCCATTAGAATTACAAATCCTAGAGATCAAACTACAGGAAAAGATTTGTGACGGGTCATCCTGTGCTTTTGTGAATCACGCATCTGTAGCTTTTGTGGTCATTTGTAGAGACACGTGCATTGGTAGAGATTGAATAACAGTGTTCAGGTTCTGGATCTCACCCCTGTGCCCCCTGGGCCTGCCACAAGTTCTTCAAATGAAAAGAAACGCGTACCCAAGTAGAATGAGGTAGATTATCTGTGCTACGATGTACAGGGACCCAGTGTGAGAAAGTGTAACATTATTTTGGGTGGGTAGTTGTCCATCACACGTAATAATATTACTACTCTTGTTATCTCCATTAAAGGTTTCAGTAAAGTAGGCCTAATCTCAGTCCCTGGTAGCTAAGGCACAGAGTAGGCAGGATTAATTTAAGAAAATGTATAAAGCTTTTAGAGGTACCAAAACAGTTAAAAAGTCAAAAACACAACACAATAGAAATTCCACTTTAATTTATAAAAAAGAAAGAATATTTTAACAAAATGACACTTAAGCAACACAAATGCAGTAAGAAGAATAAGAGGTAAGAATTTGTAAAGTTTTAAAGAAAATACCACCAAAAAGTGCAAAGCTCCAACCATGAGCAACTGGTCTCGATTTGAAGCGCATTAAAATGGAGCACAGGTTGGGTATGAGGACAAGGTTGGTCATGGGTAAAGAGTTATCTTCAGACTTACAACATTTTCAGAACTGTCCTCAGTGGGTCAAGATTTCTGGCGATATCTGATGATAGGTTTGTCAGCAATGAACTCTCAGTGAAACCATTGACAAAGTCAGGATAAGCTGAGAGCAGGAAATGTCTGTAGTTCACACCTAGGAATCTCTTAATGTCAATCTGATGCTGCTCAGCATGGGGCATCATTGAAGATTATTACATTCGGACAGACTCCATTCTGGAATTTGGATTTAATCAGTGGGGCAAAGCTGCAGACTGTGGCTGAAGAGAATTCAATGGTGTTGGCTACCACTCAAACTCAGGCCTACTGTATCAGATTTGTTGCTGAGAAGAACACAGTGGAAGCTGAAGCAAAGTCAGACCCAACAGCGTACGCCTTCAGCAGATCGGCTCCAAGCAAAAACTTAGCAAACAGTTATGAAGTCTCACTTTTTTAGCTTTGGGCTGGAGGATTACTCTCCAACACCAATCAAGGGTTCCTTGACCTCAGGAACGAAACTTGTGGGTCAAAACCCACTCCCAGAGAAGCCATCAGCAGGTTCAAAGGAAGGTCCGGTTGAAATTGATTAGCTGGGCTCTTTAAGGAAAGTGGGCTTCTCACAGCTTTTGAGTTTCTCTAACTTAACCGGAAGTCAGCCCATTGACCTTGGAGTCCAGGGTAAAAGTGTGAGCAGGTCCAGCCCTTAGGGTTCTCATCACTGGTCTCAACAGCAGGTGCAGTCCTTCTTCTGGCTTCCACAGGCCCTGTAGTGTTCTGAAGAGTGGGCCGAGGGGTGTCACATTTATGTCAGCCACTAGCCTATTGGACAGGGTAAATCCTGACCCACCATAAACAATAGGGAAAAAGTTCCCAGAGGTCACCCTATCCAGTTTCTATGTGCCCTACAGCAAACAATCCAGAAGTGGCACTCTCTACCTAAAACTAAGATGGCAGACAATTTCTTCCCTAGTGCAGAGCTCCTGTGCTCACCCTACTAGTGCGGTCAGGGAAATGAGCAACCCTCTTTTTTGATCACTCAAAACAGGTTCTGGGGGACAGCTGATCTCCGACTGGGGTTGGTGCCTAACCTGCTAATAGGCAAAAAGGGGACAGGAACAGGTGTTAGCTATATCTGCTTGTAACAGGACAGGGCTCTTTGAAGATAATTAGGGGCCAGATGTAGGTAGCATTTTGCATGGTGCAAACTGCGAAAATCGCAGTTTGCGTCATGCAAAATTCACATCGCGATGCTCATTCCCATTTGGGAATGCGACTCGCAAATAGGAAGGGGTGTCCACTTCCTATTTGCGACTCGCACTGTGATGCTAAATTGCTTTGTGACCGGTCGATCGCAAAGCAATTCGCAGTTACCACCAGTGTCACACTGGTGGTAACCCATTTGCAAAAGGGAAGGGGTCCCCAGGGGGCCCCTTCCCCTTTGTGAATGTTGCCAGAAATGTTTTTTCAGAGTAGGCAGTGGTCCAATGGACCACTGCCTACTCTGAAAAAACGAAACCAAATGGTTTTGTTATTTTTTTTTGTATTGCAACTCATTTTCCTTTAAGGAAAACGGGCTGCAATAAAAAAAATAAAAAAAACTGCTTTATTTAAAAAGCAGTCACAGACATGGAGGTCTGCTGTCTCCAGCAGGCCACCATCCCTGTGAGTGCAGGGAATCACTATGGGGTCGCAAAGTGCAAGTGCAAGAGTTCACCAAACCCCCCACACACTACCATCAACACACCACACCCTACCGCGTGTGGGACAAGATCCCCACAGAATGACTAAACTCCCAACTGGCCCAAACCCCCCACGCCAACGACCCCAACACAGGAGCACAAAACCTCTCCAGATGGAACACTACCTGCGCAGACACTCTAGCCCCGCTCAGAAAACACATCGCCACCCGCAACATTAAGAACGCCCCTTGGCACACCCCTGAACCCCAAGACTCCAAGCGCAAATGCTGCAAAGCTGAGAAAATATGGCGACTAGAACCTTCCACAACCAACTTCTCCACCCTCAAAACCACCATTCGCACCCATCACCAACTCATACGCACTGCCAAAAGAGATCACTACAAGACACGCCTTGACAACAACTCTCAAAACAGCAAAGAACTCTTCACCATCGTCAATAAACTCGCCAAATCCAAAGCCAGCAACATAGACCCCACACACACACACAACCCCTATGTGATGACCTTTCCAACCACTTCTTCCACAAAATCCTGGACATCCACAACAGCTTAATACCACCCACACCCACCACACACACCCCTCACTCACCCAACCCAACCCCCACTCGTGACCCCCCACCACACTCTCCACATGGACCCCAACCACACACCGAAAAAACCATGAACTCCATCCACTCCGGTTCCCCCTCCGACCCCTGTCCACACCGCATCTACAACAAAGCTAGCCCAACCATCGCCCCATACTCTACAACATAATCAACTCCTCTTTCGACTCCGCCACCTACCCAGACCCCTGGAAGCACGCGGAAATCACCGCTCTCCTAAAAAAAAAAAAGCCGACCCAGAGATCCTCTCCAACTACCGCCCCATCTCCCTCCTCCCTTTCCCCGCCAAGGTTGCAGAGAAATTAGTCAACACCCGCCTATCCCACTTCCTTGAAGGAAACAACACTCTTGACCCCTCACAATCCAGGTTCCGCAAAAACCACAGCACGGAAACCGACCTCATTGCATGCACTAACGACATCAGGACCAAAGTCGACAAAGGCGAGACCGTCGCACTCATCCTCCTAGACCTCTCCGCAGCCTTTGACACCGTCTGCCACCACACACTCCGCACACGCCTCCACAACAGGCTCACCTCCTTCCTCACCGACCGGACCCAGAGAGTCCGCCTTCCGCCCTTCCACTCCAACACTACCAAGATCACCTGCGGAGCCCCCCAAGGATCCTCCCTCAGCCCCATACTCTTCAACATCTACCTGATCCCCCTAGCCAACATCTTCCGAGCACACGGAATCACTATCCTCTCCTATGCAGATGACACCCAACTCATCCGCTCCCTCACCCGCAACCCCACCACCGCCAAAACCAACCTACACGCCGCTCTCCTCGACACCGCCAACTGGATGACCACTGACCACCTCAAGCTCTACTCAAACAAAACCGAGATCATCATCTTCGGCCCCAACAAAACCACATGGGACGACTCCTGGTGGCCCACCACCCTAGGCCCCGCACCCACCGCCGCAAACCACGCACGCAACCTCGGCATCATCCTTGACCCCTCCCTCTCCATGACACAGCAAATCAATGCTCTAACCTCCTCCTGCTTCCAAACACTCTGCACTCTAAAAAAATCCTTCAAATGGATTCCCCCAGAAACCAGAAAGAAAGTCACCCACGCACTCATCAGCAGCAGACTGGACTACGGTAACGCCCTCTACGCCGGCACCGCACTCAAACTCAAACGCAAACTCCAGAGAATCCAGAACACCGCTGCACGCCTCATCCTTGGCCTCTCCGAATCTCACCACACCTCAAATCCCTTCACTGGCTCCCCATAGACAAGAGAACCACATTCAAGATCCTCATCCACGCACACAAATCCCTCCACAACACCGACCCAACCTACCTCAACGAAAGAGTTAACTTCCACACGCAACCTCCGATCAGCGGACCTCGCCCTAGCCTCGCCCTAGCCACAGTCCCCCGCATCAAACGCACCACCACAGGAGGCAGGTCTTTCTCCTACCTCGCCCCCAAAACCTGGAACTCCCTCCCCACCGACCTTTGCAAAACCTCAAGACATGGTTGTTCGATCAGTGACCCTCCCTGTCCCCCCTGATTCCACCCCCACAGCGCCTTGAGACCCTCACGGGTGAGTAGCGCGCTCTACAATTTTTTTTGATTGATTTGATTGATTGATTGATTGCCCCACCTCATTAGTATTAATGAGGTGGGTCTTTGCGACCCCATAGCGATTCGCAGACGGTGTCTGAGACACCATTCTGCATCCGATTTTGCGATTCGGAAATTGCGAGTCGCGTCGACTTGAAATGTCCGAATCGCAAATTCAGAGATTGCTACATCTGGCCCCAGGTTCCTAGGCAGTGTCACGATTGTTGTCCTGTCATGGAAACTGAATACCATCCCATACCCAAAGCTTCTGTCTCATTTCCTGGAAGGTAGTTCACACCTCATCAAGGAGATGACTTTTTAAAGGTACATTTGGAAAATATATTGTCCAACTCTGAATTTACTGATGAATTATATTTGTGGTAAACAATTAAAAGGTCCAAGAATGAACTATTTAGTTGGTACCTAGACAAAGATAACATTATTCAATTTTAATATTAACTTCCAATGCTTTCCTATGTACAGCGAACCCTGCAACATCATAGCTTTTATGATTTCGTCACCGTAAGGATGTGTTTTATTTTAAACAGTTTCATGTCTTAGTTTTAAATATCATACCTGCCTTATTGGGCATTAGGGCTTACTTAGGTGTGACTGATTAATATTTAAAAGGAGGGTTTTGGCCTGTCAAAAGGGTCTTATTTCGCAGGTCGACTTTACAGTTAAAACCTGCATAGCCAAGTTACTGGTGGCATGCCTGCAGTCATAATTTGCACTTTCACCTCAATGGTGGCACAATATGTGTCGCAGTTTGTTAGAAATTCAGTCTCTGTTTGGCAGAGGTGTGCACCTGTTCCCAGTAGGGACCACAGCCCTATTCAGGGTCAGTCAGATACACACTCTGAATTAACCTGTGAAAAGTTACTTAGCTGCTGTGAGGAGCGGGGTGAACATAGAACGGCTTGCAGATTCTGTTGCTGAGCACAGTACCTGAGAAGAGAAGTCCTCCTGATGTAAGCAGTTTGGCATCAAGTTGTGCAAGATTATTCTCAGCAGACGAAGCAGGCTCAGCAAATTCACTCTCCTCCGTTGCATACAACACAGCCTCAGCTGATGCCTCATCAAAGGGGAAGCCTGGCTGTTACAGCAACAATGAAGACATGCTGGGAGGCTTCCCTCAGTCCTGCGGTGATGACTCGGGCAGAAGGTGGTGATTTTAATCAGCATATGTCACAATTTAAGAAAGGAGCACTGGCTTTGGTGAAAGTGTAGCGCTCAATCTTTGCAGCCAAATCCTTCACTGTGCAGAGTGACACGCAGTTGACACACTGACGTTCATTGAACAGTTTCTGCAACAGATTAACACAAGGAGGACATATAGGCCCTCATTATGACCCTGGGGGTCCGAAGGCGGACTCACTGCCGATGGGCCGGTGGTGAAGACCACCACATTATGAGTGTGGCGGTTTGGCCTCTGCCAAACTGCCATATCCCCACTTGTACCGCCAGGGCAGTTGGACAGCCGGGCAGCATCTCTGACCCGGCAGTCCCCTGAAAACGCCGGCGGTATCATGAGTCAGCTTTCCACCAGGCTTTCCCCAGCTGTAGCACTGCCACAAAAACCCTGGCGGAAAGGCTACCGGTGAAATTTCTTTCCTGTTACCGGCAGATGAATCCCTCAATCCCTCCCTGCAATTTCAATACCCCCACCTCCTCCTTCCATACCAGTACCCCCCTCTCCATCCCTCCTTCCCCACATACATGCACACACACACACACACACACGCACCCCACACAACCCTTACATACATGCATTCACTCTCAAGCATACATACACGCATCAAAACATGCCTTCAAACACCAATCACACACGCATACACACATGCATTCAAACACGCATACACACATGCATACACACTTGCATTCACACAGGCAGACAACACTCGCTCACACGCGCACTCACAACATCCCCCGCCCCCCTTGTTGGACGATCAACTTACCTTGTCTGGCGAGGAGGTCGTCCGGCAGGGAACAGAAACAGGTGCTTCCACGGCCTGCTGCGCCCCTCCATCCGGACACCGCCAGGCTGCATTACAGGTCATAATATGGCTGGCAGAGTCTTTTTGGCCGGATGGTGGAACCGCCCCCGCGCCTCCAACTGCTAGCACGGCTACTGGAGAATTACCACTCAAACTGTGGCGGAAATCCTTCACTACCTGTAATATGGTGGTGGAAAGACCGCCAGCACTGGTGGTCTTCTGGTGCCCGGGCTTCGGCGGTCTTGAAAAAAGACAGCTGAATTCATAATGAGGGCCAAAGTCTTTGATGGCCCTAAGACTTTGAGAACAGAGGACAAGCCAATAAGCCCTTGGAGTTACTGGGGATTTAAGGGTTGTAGAGTAGGATTCAGTCCTTCTCACTACCAGAGGCAGCAGGCAGAAGCCAGCACAGCAGAGCAGAGTACAAAGTGTCAGTCCCTTCTAACAGCATGGCTCCTCTTCTTGATATATTCTCCTCAGGACCCCAAAGTGAACTGATTTGGTCAGGTTTTGGGCCCAGTACTAACACCCAAATGTATCTTTGGAGTGAGGGAAACTTCAAAGAGGTGTCTGAAGACCACAGGGTCCCTCCCCTTCCTTCCCTGGCTCCAGATACTCTACAGGGGGTATGAAGCCCTTTGTGTGAGGAGAGGCACAGCCTTATTGCAGGTGTAGGTGTCAGCTCAGTTTAAAACTGCCCACACCAGCACCACAGTGGCAGGCCTGAGACACGTAGTAAGGGCTATTGTAGTGGGTGGCACTACAGTGCTATCAGTGCTGCAGGCCCACCAGTAGCATTTAAGTTACAGGGCCTGTAGGAAAGTACCCTCTTTCTTGGCATAGTTACCCCCTTTTTCTGCCTGATGTCAGTGTGCTTGACTGTGTTCACTGGGATCCTGCTAACCAGGACCACAGTCATTATGCTCTCTCTCCTAAAACTCTGTATTTCATCCACAATTGCCACACTGGCGACCCATTATAGGTCCCTAGTATATGTTACCTAGGTACCCAGGGCATTGGGGTTCCAGGGGATCCCTATGGGCTGCAGAATATATTTTGCAACCCATAAGGAGCCCATGCAAAGGCTTCTGCAGGACTGCCATTGCAGCCTGTGTGAAAAGGGGCAGGCACCCTTTCACCTCCTTTTTTCCCTACAACAGGTTACTTATAAGTCACCCCTAAGGTAGGCCTTCCAGCTCAGTGAGCAAGGTGCCAAGTACCTCTGTGTGAGGGCACCCCTGCAATAGCAGATGTGCCCCCACGAACTCAAGGCCCATTTTCCCAGACTTCGTGGGTGTGGGGATGCCATTTTACATGTGTACTGGACATAGGTCACTACCTATGTCCAGCTACATAATGGCAACTCTGAATATAGGCATGTTTGGTATCAAACATGTTGGAATCATACCCCAAGGCTTTTGCAAGCATTGGTTGTATGATTCCATACAATCTGGAGGCTCCTTAGAGGACCCCCAGTATTGCCATTACAGCCTTCTGAGGGTTTCCAGCCAGCCCAAGCTGCTGCCACATCCCAGACAGGTTTCTTCCTTTCTGTTGCTTGAGAAGCTCGAGCCCAGGAAGTCAGAACAAATGATTTCCTTTGAGAGAGGGGTGTTACACCCTCTCCCTTTAGAAATAGGTGTTACAGGCTTGGCAGGGTAGTCTCCTCAAGCCACTGGAAATGCTTTGAAGGGCACATTTGGTGCCCTCCTTGCATATAGCAGTCTACACTGGTTCAGGGACCCCCAGTCCCTGCTCTGGTGCAAAACTGGACAAAGGAAAGGAGAGTGACCACTCCCTTTCCAGCACCACCCCCAGAGGTGGTGTTCAGAGCTCCTCCAGAGGGTCCCTGGGTTTTGCCATCTTGGATTCAGGGTTGGGAACTTTGGGAGCATCTGAGTGGCCAGTGCCAGCAGGGGATGTCAGAGCCCTCCCCTGATAGGTGCATACCTGGTTAGGTGACCAATCCCCCTTTCAGAGCTACTTAGGGTTTCTCCTTTGGGTGGTTCCTCATATTCGGATTGCAAGACTCCAGCAGGAATCATCTGCATCCTCCACTTTGACTTCTGACCAAAGAAACTGCATCTGGACTCTTCAGTCCCCTACAAGCTCCAACAAAGAAGCAAGACACCTCTGGCAACATTGTCTCTCTGGTTCCTTCCAGCAACTACAACATTTCACCAGTCATGCATCCTATGAGGACAGCCAATCTTCAGCCTGCATCAGAAGAAAGAAGAAATCTCCTCTGGGGTGAAGGAGTCACTCCCCTGCTTCTACAGGCACCATCTGCAATGACGACTGGCTATTTGGATCCCCTCTCCTGTTGAGCTGCATGGATGCTGCATCAAAGGTGGTGGACTGAAGTGGTCTCGACAGTCCTCTCTTCCAGCTGTCCAAGTTTGGTGGAGGTAAGACTTTGCCTCCCATGCAAGACAGTACCCCTATGCACCGAGTCTTTTGCAGCTGCCAAGGCTTGTTGTCATCCTTCTTCCAAGATCTTCGTGCATCTTGAAGCTCTGGCCCCCAGCACTCTATCTTGTGATGCACAGCTTCCTGAATGGTTCTCCGGCGGCGAGTGGTAGTGCTCGTGGGCCTCTTCTGCAACTTTCTTGTCCCTGTCCTGTGGGACTCCTGTGTGTGCTGACTGGACTTCTGTGGGCTGTTTGTGTTGCTGAGGGCCCCCTCAAACCCCTCCTCCTGGGTAGAGTCCACCTGGTCCTTCCTGGTCCCCGGCAGAGCCATTTTCCACTAACTGCGAGTTTTGCATGTGCCAAGGCTTGTTAGTGGACTCAGACGACACAAACTCGACTGCAAACCTCCATCCAATGTGGGACATCACTTGCACCCTCCAGGAACCCGACTTCATCTTCTTGGGTGCAGTGATGACTTTCTTTCTTCACCAGTGGTTCACCTTTTGCACCTTCATTCGGGTTAGCATGGGCTCCTACACTTCCTGGACTCTTCTGTGCTGTTTGGACTTGGTCCCCTTTTTCCACAGGTCTTCTTGTCCAGGAATCCACTGTTGGTGTCTTGCAGTCTCTTCTGGGTTTTGCATAGTTCTTCTTTTCTTCTTTGTGTAAGATCTGGGAAACTTACTCTGGGGTGGGTTGTGGTACTCACCTTTGGGCTTTTCTAGTACTCCCAACTCCCCTCTACACACCACACTTGCCTAGGTGGGGGACCGAATTACACATTCTACTCTCCTAGTATATAGTTTGTGCTCCCCCTAGACCCATTTCTTGCTATTGTGATTTTCACTACTTCTACTGTTTTCTAACAGTTTTTATGCCTAATTCTGCATACTAGTGTATATAATTTGTGTATTACTTACCTCCTAAGGGAGTGTAGTTTCTATGGTATTTTTGGTATTTGTGTCATCAAAATAAAGTACCTTTATTTTTGTAACAATGAGGCCCTCATTACAACCCTGGCAGCAAGTGCCTTCTACCTCCATGCTGACTGCCGCCAACATACCGTGACCGCAGCAGTATACCGCTACGGGTATTATGACCCACACAGAGAAATCCGCCACTATACAGACACCCACACAAGTCCGCCAGACCAAAGGTCAGTGATCAACTGGCGGTACCAAAACCCACACCTTTACTCCAACAGAAATATGCCCACAGCATCATGACCCACAAATCACCTCGGCGGTCATTCAACCACGGTAAACCATTGGCAGAACACACCGCCGCGCTCAAAATACACACACATATACAAAACAACACCACATTAGACAATTCAAACTACACACACCTGACACACATATACACACCACACACGCACACCAATATGAAACACACACCCACAATACCCACAACCCTTAACAACCCACAATTTTTGGCAACTGAGAGAGACATGCCAGGAGCACCCACTGAATCTGAGCCACAAAACACCATCACCCATTCACCATCCACGCACCTCACAGCACACACCCCAACCCATTACCCCACACATCCTCACACATACCACTCACACTACACCCAGGGCACCACAAAGACACCAAAGGGTCTCAGAGGAGGAGCTAAGGGTCATGGTTGAGGAAATCATCTGGGTAGAGACACAGTTATTCGGATCACAGGTGCAGCAGACGTCCATTGCTAGGAAGATGGAGCTATGGTGGAATGACGTGGACAAGGACAACGCTGTGGGACAGCACCCATTAACAAGGGATGACATCAGGAAGAGGTGGAATGACCTACGGGGGAAGGTGCGTTCCGTGGTAGCGAGACACCAGGTAGCTGTACAGAGGACTGGCGGTGGACCCCCACCTCCCCCCCCACAACTAACAACATGGGAGGAGCAAGTCTTGGCGATCATGCATCCTGAGGGCCTGGCAGGAGTAGCCAGTAAATCAAATCTTTACTACTTTATCCCCACCCTACCTGCATGCCATCACAAACAACAACCCCACCCTCACCCCATCACCCCACCACCTCACATATACCCCATCATCACAACCCACCCATCCCAATACCAAGCCCTACATGCAACACCAATGCATGGACAACCATCACAGCCCTGCATGGACACCCATCAACAAAGCATGCACACTAGTGACAATCACTTAGCCAAGCCAAGCACAACTCACACAAGCCAAAGCTGCCTTGCTAATAACAACCATAGAGGGAAACATATCCATGCACAAGATGGCACACACAGATACAATAACACTGCATTTACATCCCCACAAGACCCTCACTCAACGTCACCGGAGAGGAGGTGCCAGCCACATCCAGTCCGCCCCTGAAAAGGCCCACAGTGATGACAGCAGCTCAACACACCTGGATCACGATGACGAACCTGGCCCATCAGGGACCTCTGGACAGTCGGTTACCCAGCCACAGTCCCAACCCACCACAGAGCCTCCCCCCCTCAGGAAGCAGCAGCACAGCACCCACCCAGCGGGCCCATACCTCTGTCCCCAGGACACGTCAATTAGCAGTGTGTCCACCACTGCAGGGACCACAGGCAACCCCACAAACACAGGACAATCAGGGTCCTTGGTCATTGGCAGTGGGCACACGGTTCAGGGGACAGAGGCACAGGACAACAGGGAAGCTGGGAGGACTGCTGTGTGACAGATGGAGGACAGGCCCAGGGAACCGACTCTCCACAAGGCACTCACCAACATCCTGGGAGCATACCACCATTCCCAGGAGATCATGGGCCAGATCCTGGCCAAGCTGCAGGAGACCCAGCGGCTGCAGGAGGGACAGTACCTGGGGATCAGTGAGGACCTGAGGGACATCCACACCACCCTGGTCACCATTGCAGGGGTGCTGGCAGACATGGCCAACACCATGAGGGAGGCAGTGGCACACCAAAGGGCTCCTGACACTAGCTAAACCGAAGAACAGCCCTCCATCTCCACCGGCGCTTATGGACAGGAGGCCCTGCCACAGGAAAAACGGGCCACCAGCACCCCACCCCCTGCAGAAGGAGAACCACCATGCAAATAGTCAGTGCAATCCAGGCAGAAGCCAGAGAACATTGCCAAGACCCCCGCCAGGAAATAAGACTCTCCTGATTGTCACCCTCTGTTCCACTCTGTCACCCTGTCCACCTTGAACTGCCATTGCTCCACTTCCTATGCTCCATTGGACAATGCACCTGGGATACAAATAGAATGGACTCTACCCTGGACTTTCCTCCATCAGCAACCCAGCCCATTTCAATACCCCCTACACTTATTAGCACATAAATAAACACCCTTGGAACAAATTTAAGTACTGAGTCCGTGAATTCTATGACAAGTGTATTAGTTTCACAAACTGTAAACATTGCAATTCAAATGTACTGTAATATTTACATAGGTATGACCTGCAGTGGACAGCAGTAAACACACCAGGAGCCAGAGTGGGGCAGAAAGATTTGAAAATAGAGATGCCAAAGGGTACAGTAAGTGGCCATAGAAATAGGAAATTCAGGCTGCCATGTTCAATGTCCAACACAAAACTGCAATGGAAGGTGAAGCTACAGTGTCTTACCTACGTGTCACTGGAAGTACTGTTGAATTAGTGTACTTCTGTTGTCCACATCTTCTTCCTCTGCCTCCTCTTCCTCACTGTTCACAGGCTTCACCGCTGCCACACGACCATCCCCAGTCTCATCCTCCTGCTGAAAAGGCACCTAGCATCTCAAGGCCAGGTTGTGCAACATGCAACATGGAATGATGATCTGGCACACCTTCTTGGGTGAGTAGTACAGGGATCCACCTGTCAGATGGAGGCACCTGAACCTGGCCTTCAGGAGGCTGAAGGTCCGCTCGATTATCCGCCATGTTCGCCCATGGGCCTCATTGTAGCTTTCCTCTGCACTTGTCCTGGGATTCCTCACTGGGGTAAGTAGCCATGATCGGTTGGGGTAACCAGAGTCACCAGCAAATGGCGAGGAACAACTGTTAGACACGCACTAACCTGTAGGGATAACCCCAGACAACCATTCCCACTATCTTGCTTCCAGGTGCTCACCTAATAGCCACACACGGTGCCTCTGGAGTTGACCCATCACATAAGGGATGCTGCTGTTCTGCAGGATGTAGGCATCATGCACTGAGCCAGGGAACTTGGCATTCACATGGGAAATGTAATGGTCTGCCAAACACACCATCTGCACATTCATGGAATGATAACTCTTTCGGTTTCTGTACACCTGTTCACTTCTGCGGGGGGGACCAAAGCTACATGTGTCCCATCAATGGCACCTATGATGTTGGGGATATGTCCCAGGGCATAGAAATCACCTTTCACTGTAGGCAAATCCTCCACCTGAGGGAAAACGATGTAGCTCCGCATGTGTTTCAGCAGAGCAGATAACACTCTGAACAACACGTTTGAAAACATAGGCTGGGACATCCCTTATGCTATGGCCACTGTTGTTTGAAATGACCCACTTGCAAGGAAATGGAGCACTGACAGCACCTGCACTTGAGGGGGGATTCCTGTGGGATGGCGGATAGCTGACATCAGGTCTGGCTCCAGCTGGGTACACAGTTCCTGGATTGTGGCACGGTCAAGCCTGCATGTGATGATCACATGTCTTTCCTCCATTGTCGACAGGTCCACCAGCGGTCTGTAAACCGGAGGATGCCGCCATCTCCTCACATGTCCCAGCAGACGGTGCCTATGAAGGACAACAGCGAACACAGAGTCAAACAACTCAGAGGTAAGTACCCACAGCTTACACAGAACACAAATCCTGATCCGAAAAGTGGCCTGTATGTGTGTTGAGTCTAGGCCTAGGTATGTGTGACGCACTTAAAAATGAAGCCATGTGGGCCCCTGAAATGGCGGCTGCCTGACCACTAAAGTGGAACAGTGGGATGTGAGGTAACTGCGCTGGCGTTGTACACCGTTGCGGTAGGCGGTCGAAGACCGCGGCGCAATGCTGCATTGGTTAACATTGAACCTATGGGTCCCAGGAGCCAATGGCGATGTACGCCGGTGGGGACGGTACGCACCGCCGCGGACGTGACCGCCATTTTCTATCTGTTCAATCACTCGATACCTGATCTTCGACAGGAGAGGACCTACACTGCAAGTGCTGCTGTGACCTCGGTCTGGAAGAGACAATGGCTCGAGTGTCTAGGGAAAGGGCCCCTGCCTTCACATCGGAGGAGTTGGAGAAACTCGTGGACGGGGTCCTCCCCCAGTACACGCTACTCTACGGTCCTCCAGACAAACAGGTAAGTACACTGGGAGCATGCTGTATGGGCTATGACTGTGTGGAGTGGGGTGGATGTAAGAGGGGGGAGATTGCGGCGTGCATGAAACGACGGTGAGTGCATGTGCCACATGGCAAGGGTAGGGATGGGGGCTAATGACTGTGACGGTGCAGTTGGTAATAACTTTTCTTTTCCCCATGTACAATTCATGTAGGTCAGCGCCCACCAGAAAAAAGATATTTGGCGTGCCATCGACAAGGACGTCTGGACCCTGGGAGTCTACCACAGATGGAGCACCCACTGCCGGAAAAGATGGGAGGACATTCGCCGCTGGAGCAAGAAGAGGGCGGAGGCTCAGCTGGGGATGGCCTCCCAATGTGGGAGGGCTGCCCGTTGCACCATGACCCCCCTGATGTTCAGGATCCTGGCAGTGGCGTACCCGGAGCTGGATGGGCGCTTGAGGGCATCACAGCAGCCACAAGGGGGTGAGTACACTCTCATCCTGCTGATTTTGCGTGCAGTGGAGGTGTCTTGGTGGGGGAGATGGGCTGTGGGTTTCCCTAGGCCAGGGCGAGCTTAGTAGGCAAGGTCCCTCCGTAAGGCAGCCCATGTGGCACCCCACCCCACCTCTGTAGAGTGCCAAGTACACCTAGTCATGCCCCTGTGTCATCCATGTGTGCAGATGTCGTCCATAGCCTAGTAGGCCATTTCTCAGGGATTGAACAGTGGAGCCCAAGAGCGTGGCATAGTGCAGGGGGCTTCTGTGTCTGTCGTGTCTGCCAACGGTAGAGGTAATGCATGCACGGAACATGTCTTTCTTCTGTCGTCCCCCCCTTTTTGTGGTCTCCCTGTTCTTTTGTGCATTAGCATCATCAGGCGGAGGAGCATTGGCACCAGAGCACGAGGGAGCTGCCTCCCACATGGCCCTGGAGGGCGACACTACGGAGTCTGAATTCACCAGTGGGACAGAGGGCGAGGGGAGCTCCACGGCGGGGACAGGAGCTGAGACCAGCGACACGAACTCGTCCTCTGATGGGAGCTCCCATGTGGTGGCGGCAACATCTGGGCCCACTGCATCGACAGGTACAGCCGCCACCCCCCCACCAGCACCGCCCTCCCAGCAGCCCCTCAGCCTTTGCCCTGTGCCTGCTCACCCAGGAGGGTGGGCATCACCTTCGCCCCAGGCACCTCAGCCCCTGCCCCAGTCACCCCTGCTGCCCTCAGTGAGGAGGCCATTGACCTCCTCAGGTCCCTCACTGTTGGGCAGTGTACCATTTTGAATGCCATCCAGGGTGTCGAAAGGCAGTTGCAACAAACCAATGCATTCCTGGAGGGCATTCATTCTGGTCAGGCGGCCCTTCAGCGAGCTTATAAGACTCTGGCCTCACCACTGATGGCCGCCATTGTCCCTGTGTATAGCCACCCCCCTCCAACTTCCTCCACCCAGACCCAATCCCCTGTACCCCAGCCTATCCCAAGCACACCTTCAGACCAGCATGCACACATGTCAACACACAAGGGAAGCTCAGGCAAACATAAGCACCACACATCCCACAGGCACTCACGCAAGCATCAGACACATGCAGTCACACCAACATCCACTGCTTCCACTGTTTCCCCCTCCTCCTTGTCTCCCTCCTCCCTCCTAGTCTCATCTACACTCACACCTGCATGCACTACATCTGCAGCCACTACTGCCATCACCAGCACACCCACCACCACACCCCGCTCACGTGCAGTCACCACCCCCACTACCATTCACACGTCCCCTGTGTCCACTCACAGTGTGTCTGTGACGCCACCTCCCAAGATACACAAACGCAGGCACACACCCACCCAACAGCCGTCCACCTCACGATAGCCTCCAGCGCATGCACCTTCATCCAAAGTCACCAAATGAACACCTCCTACAACCACAACCTCTTCCTCCACTCTCAACCCCCCTCCAGCTACCCGTCCCAGAGTCTCCCAAAAACTTTTCCTGTCCAACCTTGACCTCTTTCCCACACCTCTCCCACCCCGTCCGTGTCCTAGGGCCCGACTATCCAGGTCCCAACCTAGCACCTCAGCCACAACATCTCCGGGACCAGTGGTGCCTGTAGTCACCGGAATCTGGAGTGCACCGGCCACCAGGTCAGCAAATGTGGCACGGAGCCACAGCACGGACAGTCCCCCACCTGTCAAGCATCAAAAGTTGGCCAGTGCCCGGCGGGAGAGGGGGAAGACTCCAGCCACCAAAGCTGCTCCCAGGGGTCCGGGCGGGAGTGTGGAGTCAGCTGCGACACCTTCCAAGGTGGGGAAGGGCCACAAGAAACCCGGAAAGTCTGGGAAGAGTAGCACGGCGGAGGAGACCAGCATCATCCCCGCTGCCCAGGAGGCCACCGCCATCATCCCCACTGTCCAGGAGGCCACCACCATCATCTCCGCTGTCCAGGAGGCCACCGCCAGCACCTGCCCTGCTGCCCAGGAGGCCACCTCCAGCACAAGCCCCGCTGAGCTAGAGAGGGCCGCCAGCATAAGCCCTGCTGGGACAGAGAGGACCGCCAGCACAAGCCCCGCTGGGACAGAGAGGACCACCAGCACAAGTCCCGCTGGGACAGAGAGGACCGCCAGGACAAGCCCTGCTGGGACAGAGAGGACTGCCGGCATAAGCCCCGCTGGGACAGAGAGGACTGCCAGCACAAGCCCCGCTGGGACAGAGAGGACCACCAGCAGCTGAGTCACTGCAAAGGAGGCCGCCGCCTCAAGCACCGCTGAACAGGGCACCGCCTCCTCATGCACCGCTGAAAAGGGCACCGCCGCTGCAAGCACCGCTGAACAGGGCACCGCCGCTACAAGCACCGCTGGCCCATGAGCACCAAGGGCACTGACGCTACTGAGTCCGTCACGAGCAGGATGAAGCACTCTGGGCACAGAGATCCCTCCAGAACCAGTGGATATTCCCATCCACTACATCTGTCCTTAGCAGGATGAAGCACTGTGGGCACCATGCCCCCTCCAGAACCAGTGTAGACTCTCAACTACTACCTCTGTCCTTAGCAGGATGAAGCACTCTGGGCACCATGCCCCCTCCAGAACCAGTGGAGAAAGGCATCCACTACCTCTGTCCTTAGCAGGATGAAGCACTCTGGGCACCATGCCCCCTCCAGAACCAGTGGAGACTGTCATCCACTTGAGAGACTGTGGCTTTGCACTCCCCAGGATGGCACAGTGGGCAACCCACCCACTGTATAGACTTGAGAGACTGTGGCTTTGCACTCCCCAGGATGGCACAGTGGGCAACCCACCCACTGTATAGACTTGAGAGACTGTGGCTTTGCACTCCCCAGGATTGGACAGTGGGCAACCCACCCACTGTAGAGACTTGAGAGACTGTGGCTTTGCACTCCCCAGGATGGAACAGTGGGCAACCCACCCACTGTATAGACTTGAGAGACTGTGGCTTTGCACTCCCCAGGATGCACAGTGGGCAACCCACCCACTGTGTAGACTTGAGAGACTGTGGCTTTGCACTCCCTAGGATTGGACAGTGGGCAACCCACCCACTGTAGAGACTTGAGAGAATGTGGCTTTGTACTCCCCAGGATGGAAGAGTGGACAACCCACCCACTGTATAGACTTGAGAGACTGTGGCTTTGCACTCCCCAGGATGGCACAGTGGGCAACCTACCCACTGTATAGACTTGAGAGACTGTGGCTTTGCACTCCCCAGGATTGAACAGTGGGCAACCCACCCACTGTAGAGACTTGAGAGACTGTGGCTTTGCACTCCCCAGGATGGAACAGAGGGCATGTGGCCCCCTCGTGGATTTGGCGTCACGCACTCAACCAGCTGAGGTGCCCCCCCTTTCCCTCCCCCTGAGGTGCCTGTTTTCTTCCTCTCTGATGCCCCTGCAGTGTTCTCTCCATCATGGTAGGGGATCTTGTGTGGACCTCGCCCATACCGTGTGGGCCCAGTGTTCCACAGACTTCATTGGAGCACTACCTGGACTACTAAGCTTGGTGTATATTTTTTTTATGGTGTATATACATATATTTTTGCTTACTTGATTTTAATATATTACAATGGTTACACTCATTTCCTTTTGTCTTTGCATTCTTCCGGAGGGGGTTGGGGGTGTAACTATAATGTATAAATATGTATTAGTGTGTGTTGTAGTGGGTGAGGGTGGGGGTGGGTGTGTTGCGTGAGTGTCCCCCTGTTTTTCCCTCCCCCTCCCCTGTGTCGTAGGTGCAGTACTCACCGTTGTCTTCGCTGCCGGCGTTCATGCTGCTGGTAGAGGAGCAAGAAGATGAGGGCTGGCAGGATGTGCAGCTCGGGTTCCATGGCGTCCGGATTCCCGGTGGGGTATGTAGAGGTGAGCGGTTTCCCTTCGAAGTCCTGTTTCCACCGTGTTTTTGTCCGCGGGGAATCCGCCGCAGAAAAGGTGGCAGATTGGTAGGTTGTGATACTGTGGACGGTACATTGTCTTCCGCCTGTCTGTTGTCTGTACCGCCGTGGCGGTCGGTGTGTTAAAGTGGCTGTCTTTGTTGGCGGTTTCCGCCATGGTCGTAATTCAAATTTTTTTACCGCCGGCCTGTTGACGGTCTTACCGCTGCTTTAACACCGTCCACCAGGGTTATAATGACCACCATGGTCTGGCACTGGTGACGACATTTGTAAAAATCTGCTATAAGTATTGTTGTCTTCTATGCTTAAGTTAATTAGTTTTAGCCTAACTAGCGAGTTGACAACACTCTGGGGGTCATTCCGCCAGGGTCGCGGATGACTGAAGCACCGCCAACAGGCTGGCGGTGCTTCAAAGCCCGGGTTTCCCGCCGGATTTCCCCCGGCTGGGCTAATCCCGCCAGCGCCGCCATGGGGATTCCGACCCCCTTCCCGCCAGCCTGTTCCTTAGCAGACAGTGAAAAGCGCGACGGGTACAACTGCACCCGTCGCACACCTGCAACACCGCCGGCTCCATTCGGAGCCAGCTTCAGTGTTGCAGGCCGCCTTCCCGCTGGGCCGGCGGGCGCTAACAATGTTAGCGCCCGCCGGCCCAGCGGGAAGGTCGGAATGGCCCCAGCGGTCTTTCGACCGCAGAGCGCCCATATGGCGGTTCCCGCCTGGCGGGCGGCGGTGTATGGAGGTGCTCGAGTTACAGTACGCTTTGGATGGGTGAAAATTCTAACTTTAAGATATAACTACAACTTTTGAATTTCTAATGCTTGTGTAGTTTAAGTTCGTTATGTATAGAAATAATACATTAAGTTTCCCTAATTATATAATGAAATATACTATTTTTACTTTGTTACGAAGTGAGGCAACATAGCTCACAATAGCCAAAGGCTCCAGTTGCTCATGATGCCCCTCCTCTCCCTCAACAATAGTAATAAATAAAATTTTACATTCTGCACCTCTGCATAAATGGGTTAATGGTCTTTCGGCAATGTTCAGTATACAACCCCTCTGCGGGTTGTGCACTGGGCCGAACATAGACAGAAATATACAGCTACACTTAAATTGTGTAGAATGTTTAAATCCTCTTAAGTGAGTAAAGTGGGTTTTGAAAAGAGTGGCTGTTTGCTTTACATTTGTTATAGTTTGGGGAAAACAAAACAAAATGAGTAACTGTTTCATCAGAGTACTCTTTGTAAAAAAATGAATAAAATATGTGAATTAAAAATTGGCTACTTGGAGAAATACATATGTTTTTCAAGCATTCTGGTAAAGTAGGTCATGATTCAGCTAATCAGCCTGGTTTAGTTCACCATAGCAGATTCTTTTGACATACTCCAAACAATCTTACAAACCAATAAGCAGAATTGATGATTTCTTGCTCCTCCTGCAACATATGCTTGCATCAGTGTGGCTCTGAAGCCATATTTCTCCTGGTTGCCACTGCTGAGCTTCTTCTCACCTAATGTGTAAGTCACAAATTTTGACACTGATCTTTTTTCACCAGCCAGAGAAAAAAACATAAACATAAAAAACATTCTTGTGGTGAATGCGAAATCTCACCGTGAGCATCATCTAGCTTTTCATCATCTTCTGGAGTGCTCCTCTCCCTCTCTTGTTCTTCATGTTCAACTTCCATTGGGAAATGTAAAAAAACTGAGGGCCATATTTATACTTTTTGACGCAAAACTGCGCTAACGCAGTTTTGCGCCAAAAAAATTAGCGCCGGCTAACGCCATTCTGAAGCACCATGCGGGCGCCGTATTTATTGAATGGCGTTAGCCGGCGTTAGCCGACCGGCGCTGCCTGGTGTGCGTGAAAAAAAACACGTACACCAGTAAGCGCCGGCGTAGGGAAAAATGGCGTTTGGGCATCCAAAAATGGGGCAAGTCAGGCTGAGGCAAAAAAATCGTCTCAACCCGATTTGCGCCATTTTTTTTTGGCGCCCAGACGCCATTAACATGACTCCTGTCTTAGCAAAGACAGGAGTCATGCCCCCTTGCCCAATGGCCATGCCCAGGGGACTTCTGTCCCCTGGGCATGGTCATTGGGCATAGTGGCATGTAGGGGGGCACAAATCAGGCCCCCCTATGCCACAATTTTTTAAAAAAAAAAATACTTACCACAACTTACCTTTTCTTCCCTGGGATGGTTCCCTCCATCCTTGGGTGTCCTCCTGGGGTGGGCAAGGGTGGCAGGGCGTGTCCCTGGGGGCTTGGGAGGGCACCTCTGGGCTCATTCTGAGCCCACAGGTCCCTTAACGCCTGCCCTGACCCAGGCGCTAAAATCTGGCGCAAATGCGTTTTTTTTAGTCCCGCCCACTCCCAGGCGTCATTTTTGCCCTGGAGTATAAATACGACGCATATGCATCGCAGTCATTTTTTAAGACGGGAACGCCTACCTTGCATATCATTAACGCAAGGAAGGTGTTCACGCCAAAAAATGACGCTAACTCCATGAACTTTGGCGCTAGACGCGTCTAACGCCAAAGTATAAATATGGAGTTAGTTTTGCGTTGAATTTGCGTCGAAAAAAACGACGCAAATTCGGCGCAAACGGAGTATAAATATGCCCCTGACTGCTTCAAAAAAAAAAAAAAAAACAACCACAAGAAAAGAGACCAAGGATTGGTTCTGATACCCAAGAATTTTTGGAATATAGAACAAGGAGGGGCGCACCACTTTCAAACGGAGAGTACAGAGCCCACATGGAAGGGCAGTCTCTATCTCTCCTTCTCCTTTTATTGAATACGCTTCCACTAAGGTAGGCCCAAGGTTTCCCACAGGGCAGGATGCATTGAAATTAAAAGGTTGGACATGTACATTTAAGTTTTACATGTCCTTGTAGTGAAAAAATTCCTAACTCCTAACTTTGTTTTTTACTACTGTGAGGCCTACCTGTGCTGTAGATTAACATTGAGTTGCCTTATTACAATTAGTAAGTGCCAACTTTTGATTGGAACCAGGTAACAATCTATGAAATTGTAATGAAAATACCCTTTAATGGTAATGTCACATTTCACATTACAATGTTGATAATTTCACTTGTAGAAAGTTGGCATTTTCCTGCCCTTAGGTCTTTGGTACCTGCAGTCTATTTTGGGTCATATGTCTTCAGAAGGACTCCCAGAGTCCCGCCTGCTGCTGTCACCTAGTGTGCACTCTGCAAGACTGCTTTACTGTACCTAGAAGGATGGCGTGCTGCCTGTTGCTTGTCTTAAACCCTCTAAGGCAAGCCCTGCTGTTTGTGCCCTTCTTCTTCACCTGCAGCTGCACCATTGTGACTCCAAGGGCTAGTTTATAGGTTTGCTATTCAGAGACACAGGGACACAAAAGGCTACCAACATCTTCAACTCACACCTGGGCTCAGCCTGAGTGAGCCCTGAAACCCCAAGTTGTACCCTACCAGTCCTGGACACTAGCCAAAATCCAAAAGTGAGGACTTAAACTATTTTTGGCTAAAAACTGCTCTGAGAACCAGAAGGTGACTGTGACCAACCTACTCATCTATATGTCCATGTTTGATAGCCAGCCTACTTTGCGGCTGCTTCTGCTACATACTTCTTCACAGCAGCAAATCCTGTTCAGCTGTCTTTCACAAAGGGGGCATCTGAGCCCCTGGAACTATCTTCTGCTAAAGCCTCCAGCCTCATCCCGCTGAAGATATTTGACTTTCAAAAAAGGGGCTACACAATGGGGAAGGGCAAGTCAACAAGGCACATAAAACTCCCACACAATGGGAAATACCTCTACACAAACTAGCTGCAAGGGATACACACCTAAATGGACACGTGCACAGCCAAATGCTAAGCAACCTAGAACAACTGAACACACTCCATGTCTGCATACACAAAACTAAAAAATACACATATCATATGTATACAATATACATATCAGGGGGACAAGTCCAACACCATATATTCCCACATTGGACAGCACAAAAATAAATACTTACCGTAACAAACATTGCACAATGCCATGAAACCAACATCGAATATACACACACATACCTAACACATAACATGTAACCTTCCCTTGGGGGACTACAGTACTACACACAAACTCTCATACTGCAGACAACAGCACATGGTGAAGCAAACAGGCACAAACACACACACTGGATGCACACAACCAAAGTCACTCAGGAACAACATCAACCTAGGAAAGGAATTGCAGGACAAAGGTACAGCCAACAAAATCAACTCCTTGGCTTTAATGATAACAATTATGGCATAAACCATGTCCCATGGCTAGTGAGCAGTCCAATAAAAGTCCAAATCATAGCACAGTATTTTGACACTACTTGACTCCTGGGTGCCATGTAGCCTCCACAGTAGGTGGCATCAAGGGAGCAGGCAGGCACCTCTAGGATTTTCTAGGGTGGGGGGATCAGATTTGGGAGGGGGGTTTTGGGTTCATGCTTCGGAGGAGGGGCTCATTTTATAGATGGGTGGGCTTCTTCTTGGGGATAGTGGTATGGGTCTGTGCGGGGGCAGGGGAGGCCTATGAGGTGTGAGGGATGGCCTTGGGGATGGATGTGGACTTTTTGGGTGTGGTACGGGGGCGAGAACAGGGGTAAGGTCTAGCTCACAAAGGAAATGTTTTCTGGACACTTGGGGATGGTCATCAGAAGGGGGTTGGGATTTGGAGGTTGAGGGAGTTGTTTGACGTCTAGTTTTGGATTTCTTGGGTGTTTGCTTATGGTAGGTATGCTTGTGTGTGGTGGTGTGTTTTGGCTTAGGTGGGGTGGAGGTGCTGTGGGATGCCTTGGTGAGTGGGTGGGTGTCTCTTGGGGCGGTGACTGCAGGTATGGTGGATGAGCTAGATGTATGTGTGTCAGCAGCTGTGGTGTCTGTGGGTGTCGTGTTTGGGAGAGATGTCTGCAGGTCTGCTGGGGTGGTTTATGTGTGTAGGATGGGTGTGGTGGCTTTGTCTCTGACTGTTGTGCTATCTGTGGGGAGTGATGATTTTGTGTGTGTGATGCTGAGGGTGGTGGGGGTATCAGAGAAAGTAGTGACTATTGCTGTGTCTGTGGGAGGATGTTGTTTGTGTGCATGCTAGTGGTGAGTCTTGTGGTAATTGTGTTTGTGTATGCTTCCTTTGTCTGTTGAGGTGGATGCCTGAGGTTCTGTTTGTGTGATTTGGGTAGGTAGGGGAAGGGGGGATTTAGACTGGGAAGAGGGAGGGAGAGGGGGACGGAAGGTGGGGGTGACTGGCTACCATCAGTGTGGAGGCCAGAGCCTGAAAAGATCTCTGTAGAGTAGCCATTGCCCCATGAATGCTTTTCGGGGATGCATTGGTCTGTTGGAGTTGACCTGTCAATCCCTGGTTGGCATTCACAATGGTAGACTGATCCACAGAGATCCTTCTCAGGAGGTCAATAGCATCCTCACTGAGGGCAGCAGGGATAACAGGGACTGGGGCGGAGCTGCCTGTGGCAAAGGAGATGCCCACCCTCTTGGGTGAGCTGGCACAGGCAATTGGGTGGGGAGCAAAAGGGAGGGCAGTGAAAGAACGGAGGATGGTGGACAAAGATGGTACTGGGGCTTCCAATTCCCCACTACTAGGGATTGGCCACTGGAGGAGGAATCTGATGATGAAAAATGTTTGCTCTCCCCTGTGGTACCCCCTCACCATACCGTCCACTGGGTCCCTCTGTGTCTGCGGTATCTTGACCCAAAGTCCCGTGGCCAGATGCTTCCCCACTTGACTGTGCCCCATCTCCTTCACTTGCTGTTGCATAGTCTGCATAAATAAAGAGAAATAGGGTAACAACATGTACCTGATAACAAGTCAACCACAACACTGAGTTTCAAAGAATACCATCAGGTCAAGTAGGCCTCAGCAAAAACGTACACCTAAGTGGTACATACATGTGCCATGAGATATGCTTGCATGATATCTGGATTTCCAAAAGTTACCAAAAAGAAATTCAGGATGTCAGACTACTACAATTGCATGGAGTAGTCTGACATCCTGGCAAACCCCACAACCCTACCACAACAAAGTGATCTCTCCGACCCAATGCTGTGCCACATGCAGCAGACTCCAGTTAACTTGTAGCCAACAAAAGTATACTATTGTAGTGTACGCACCCATTTTTCACACACAAGTCTTTGCATACATCCATTTTGCCATTTCATGATGTACGAACATTTTGGGATGAAGCCAATGACACCCAGATAACTCTGATATACAAGTGCAAAGACCTAGAGTATTAAAAATTGAAATACACATGTCAACAATGAACAGATCTACAAGTGACACCTGTCACAACAGGGTCACGGCGGTATTATCAGTCTCACACAGAGAGGCCTTACATGTGTCAATGAAAGGAGCACCATTAGGATCAGGTTCAAAATGTCAGGGATTAATGTCTCAAGGATATACACAACAAAGAGTCAGTAAGCCCCAGGATATACACCACTAACGTCTGACACCCATGCCAATGACAACATCTGAGTGTGTCTTTAGAACACATCTGTCCCTTTTATTTTGTAGAGAAACAGAACTCAAAGTCACAAATAGAAGGACTCCAACCTGTTGTCCAATGAGAAGCAACACCACTACCCACATCTTAGATATGCCAAACATGCTAGCTATCTGTGGATGAATGCATGAACCCAAACACATATGTTTCAACAACAAAGCAAGCAACTCCATGATGCATGGAAACAATCCTCATTCAATATACATGTGTAATAAAACCGTCAACATGATGCTACATCAAGGGCATAGATAAACACAGATTGGTCCCACAATCTTGACCAACCTGTCATTGCTAGTGCAGTTCTACATGTCAAATGACATACCATGATCCATGAAGGTATCTGTCAGACAATACACAATGCCAACATACTCCTGTCTATGACACAACATGGCTTGTACCACCATTGTAAATGTACCATTCCACTAACGGTTTTCCTAGCACATGTATGTGAGGTGATACAGACATCATAACATCAACATGGCTAGGACATGCCTGAATTTTCAGATGATGAATGTTTCCTAAAGGCAAAAGGACACATGCTGACATGTAGGCACAATGAATGGTGGCAACAGCCATGGGACATGATTTGTGTTGATGGACATTCCCCACTTACAAAGCGAAAGTGGTTTGCTACATCTGCAAACAGTTATCCAGGTAAGCCATGCCACATATATGATAGGCACAAGCACAGCACAGACTGCAGTGAGGCACCAGTACCCATCATCTACTGAGGCTAACTTGCTTTTGGGAGTCAGATGTCTACATACAGATGTGCCCAGACACATGGCAGAGGACAGTGACCCATAATACAATTACCTTTTGTCTGTGACATTCAGGGGAAGTGATTATTGTCTCACAGATAACACCCACTGCAACAACAAATAGTACATGAATGAGGAGTGAACACAGCCATTTTTGTACCCCGCAGAGTAAATGGCCTGTGACACCCCCCAAATATTGCACTAGGTCCCAGGTTCAGAAGGCAAGGTACACTAGTTTGATACACATGACATGTCAAAACAAACAATCTTGCAAGTACTGAGTGACACATGGTTCATCCCTAATTGTCAGTGGGAGAAGTCAGTACCCCACATAATCACCTGTCAATGGACAAGCAATACTTTTCTGTGTACTCACTCCCTTGTGGTTGCTGAGCTGCCCTCAAACACCCATCCACCTCCAGGTAGGCCACCACCAGAATGCGGGCCATTAGCGGACTCATGGTCCAACGAACACCCCTCCCACATTGGGAGAACAGCCCCAGATGGGCCTCTGAGATCGTCTGCGCCCAGCATGTCAGTTCCTCCTACCTCTTGCGACAGTGGGCGCTCCACCGGCTGTGGATCCAAGGGTCTGCACTTTGTTGGCGATGGCTCTCTGAATCCGTTTCTTTTCATGGGCGTTGGCCTGCATGGATGCACAAACACAAGACAGGAAATTATGGCCCATATTTATACTTTTTTAGGGCTGCATTTGCGCCGCTTTTTTGACCCAAAAATGGCGCAAACTTACAAAATACAATTGTATTTTGCAAGTTTGCGCCGCTTTTGCATAAAAAAATGACGCAAATGCGGTGCTAAAAAGGTATAAATATGGGCCTATGTTTCCAGATCACACACAAAATGACAGAGTCACATACATGTCAGTGCACATTGCAATGAACAATCTGTTTAGCCTAAAATGTCCAAGTGGGGCACATACTAGTCACTGAGTACATGGACAAGTCTACAAACATTTCCTAACCTGCAAACCAAACCACCACCCTGCTCAGGCCCTTCACTAATTAGGTTGGTAAACTGACATCTTGCGGGATATCCCTGGCATTCTGACAGAGATTTTAAAAAGTATGGGACACAACAAAACTCTGTGGCTTCTTAAGCCACAGCGCCTGCAGCTCCATGGCCTTTACCACACATTTTGGCACACATGGCACAATCTAGCCTGTGAGGAGGGAATATATGTTGAAGTACAGGGAAAAAAGTCGACATGAGGAACCTACCTGCTCCTCTGGTGCACCATAGAGATGGTCATATAGGGGTAGGACCTTCATCGCCAGCTTCTCCAGCTCTTCCGGGTAGAAGGTAGGGGCCCTATCCCCTGCTGGATGTGGCATGATTGCTCCCAGAGGCGGTGCACAGCAGCACAGGTCATGGAGGTCTTGTTGCAGCACTGTCAGGAGTCAAGTGATAGATTATCCAGAACATGACAGTAGCATCCGCCACAAACATAACCATCACTGCTGGTGGATACAGCCATTGGCCCAAGACCAACTCTGGCAACAATGTTAGCTTACCGTGTGTCCGCCATGGTAGCAACCACCTACTGCTATGTATTCATTATTTGTATCACATGGATTTCACATTCAACATCTCAAAATGATGAAAAAGTACTAGTAGGCATTGTTTTAGTGTTCGGCGTGTTTATCTACATGTGCACAGGAAATTAAGGTTGAACTCTAAAAAATAAATTGCCAGTAAAGGAATCAGGCAAAGTGGATGTAATCAATAGAGTAGATGCCACACTATTTGGAGTACAAAATCCAGTGTCCTACTAGCATGGAAAATGGAAAGTGATGAGAGAACAGTCAACAGAGTGAATCAGTGGCACACAAAGGAGTTTCATCAGGAAGGGCTCACTTCCTGGCAGTGGTTTGTGTCTTGACATCCACACCTCCTGGATGTTTGGGTGAATGTCCCCGCTTGCTTCCAGTGACTTCCACGGATGTAGAAGGGGCTGGAATTGACAGGCCAGTGGAAGGGGTCTGGTGTTGTTAATGATCCCTGCTCAGAGTGGTGTTGATGTCTCTCAGCACCCCTGTTAGGGAGGCCATGTTGGTATTGTGGCCTCCCACTGTTCATGAACTTCCCGATGGAAGTTCCTTTGTAGCTCCTTGATCTCCCTGAGTTCAGCAAGTACCTAGCCCATCACACCTTAGAGTTGTTGGTATGCTCCCAAGACTTAGGTGAAGGTGTCCGGTCCAGAACCATCCCCAGCAGCCCCATGACGTTGGCCAACACCATCCTTCGCATGCATTCTACCCCCACGTACCTGCACCCTTGCCGCAGCTCGCTTCCTGCTACTGGTTCCAGGACCATCATTGTCAGAGGTGTCTTGCTGTGACTCAGGATCCTGGACTTGGGGGCACACGATTGTTGTCACTCTCCTTGGGATACAGGTTTGAGGGTGAATGATTGCTTGGGATTTATACACAACAGGGCTGGGAGGAGTTGATGTGGTCACAGTGAGGTTGACAGGTGTCATCTGACCAGGTTGCCCAGATGGACTAGAACCATCCTCAACGTCCACACATCCAGGAGTGTTGTCCTCCCAGAGGGCTTCATCAGTGGGAGTAGTGTCAGTCGCTTGTGTGGTCTCTGTGTTCCAAGTGGTAAGCAGACCTGTTGATGTGAGAAATAGAATGTTACAGGTTGTATGGTGACATCTACCTCCAATTGTTAACAGTGACATTTGTCTAAGGACATTTACACATTGGATTTGCCCATTTGACTTATGTGACAAGCACACATGATATCAAGTGAGTTGACCTGACATTTGGGTAACATACCAAATCTATTTCAGTCATCTAGCTTCAGGATGTCTGAGTTTATTGGCACTTGTAGGAATGGTCATAGACTTATGTCTTGCCAACAGTGCAGTGAAAACAGTGGCTGGGCAGGATGTGGTTTAGGACATCTTAAGACCTAGTTGACTGTCATGAAGGCAGATGCTGCTGGCCAGGTGGTCATTGCTTAGGTCCTGGGAGCATACCACCATTCCCAGCACAGGATAGGCCAGATCCTGGCCACTGTGGAGCAGAATCAGAAGCTGCAGGTAGCACACCACCGGGATGCCATGGACCAATGCAAACAGCTCAATGCTACCATGGCCTCCATTGCAGGGGTGCTGCAGCGTCAGACAAATATCCAGCCTGAGTCCTCCACCCACCTGCAGGCACCTTACACTAGCCAGGACACTGCCCTGACATCTACATCTGCAGCAGTTACTGGACTGGTGGCACTGCCAGAGGACTCACAGGACACCAGTACCCCTACCCCTGCAGCCCAGCTTCACCCTCGCAAATGTGCCCTCAGACCCAGACATCCCACTGAAACACCAGCCAAGACCAAGACTACCGCCATGGAGTGACTCTGCCCTGAACTGCCTCCCTTGTGTGCCACTGAGCTACCTTGTTGACATGCCACTGCCATTTCACCATCTACCAATGGCCCCATGGACTATACCCCTGAGCTACCAACAGCAGAGCAAATGTTCCTGAGTATGTTGTTTATCATGTGCCAACTCCCTTCACGCATGGATGTTTTGACTTTGAATAAATATACTCAAAATATCTGTCCTTAATCAATATGATCAATCAATTGTGAATGTGAATGTGTTAGTCAGTTGCTATCATAATGCCACTTTTATTGCTGGAGGGGGTCTAACAGACAGTAGTGTCTGAAGTATGTCACACTGTACATTCCATAGCGTTAACTCTCATCTGCCACTTCAGTCATGATTTTGTTATATCACTGGTAAAGGACACCACAGCACTTACTACATGAGTCACCCTGAAACAATCCAGTGAAGCCATCAGCATCATAGGAAATGTACCTGAGAGTCTCTGTTAGTATAGCCGGATTAGCTGGGTCCTGGAGTTTATGTCTTCCCCCTCTTCATCAAAATCACTCTCATCTCTCCTCTCTCCTCTGAGGTGGCAGGGCTGGTTGGACAGCATCCTCCTCTTCCAGAAGTGGGATAGATTTCCTCACAGTCAGGTTGTGCAGCAGGCCACCACTATCTTACATACCTTGTCAGGGACATAGCACAGGGATCCTCCAGAGAGATGCAGGCAATGAAATCTTGCCTTCAGGAGTCATGTGGTCCGCTCAATCACCCTCCTAGTTTGACCATGTGCCTCATTATAATGCCTTTTTGCATCTGTCCTGGGATTACTCACAGGTGTCAGGAAACATTGCGTGTTGGGTAGCCAGAATCCCCTGCAAAAGTGGGTGAAAGGATTGAAACACATACAATCTACTTGCATACAACCTGTCAATCAACTATGTACCTGGTCCAGTGTCATGCACACTCACCTATGAGCCAAGCTCTGTCCCGCTGTAGTTGTCCCATCATTTGTGGCACACTGCTGTTTCTCAGAACAAATGAATCATAGACTGGTCCTGGGAACCTTGCATTGACATGTGAAAAGAAACTGATCAGTAGTACACACCAATTGGACATTCATGGAGTGATAGTCTTTACGAATACACAACACCTGTTCATTTACTCTTGGGGGTATGAGGACTATGGCACCTATCACCTATCACATGGGGGATATTTACAAAGGCATAGAATCCTGATTTGATGGTGGTCAGATCAGCCCTTTGGGGAAACTGGACATAACTTTGCAGGTGTTGAACAAATACATTCAGGAAATTAGAAAGGATGTGGCTGAACAGTGGCTGAGATACCCCTGCAGCCATGCCCACTGCCACTTGGAATGAGCTTGTGGCCAAAACATGGAGCACAGATAGTACCTGCACAGTTGTAGGTATGTCATTGTGATTCCTATTAGCCGGCTTCAGAACAGGCTCCATTTCTGCACAGAGTTTGAGGATGGTTCAAAAGTTATGATGATATGACGTTCCTCCATGGTGGCCAGATCTAACAGTGGTCTGTAAACAGATGGGGTGTCCCTCGCCACATGGGTCTGTACCTATGGGGGAGGAACAAAGACACATTGAGTTGGGACATACACTTGCATCACATGGTGACAGAATTCATGTTTTACATGCAACACAATGTACCGCACACAGACACGAAGAAGGAGGTAATCCTGTCAGGCTAATGTGTGGTGAGGTGTCTCAGTCATAATGGCATCACAGTGTAGCCACATGTCCCACATGATTACATGTGGGGGACCAGTACTCATGTCAGTAATCGACGAAGGGGAGAGGGAATGGAGCCATGGATGAGGCCCCCAGCCAGGATATGGAAGCTTGGTGGGTGCAAAATGGCAGCCTCCTGCCATACAGGTAGTTTAGTGTGGAAGTGACTTCATTCCGCTGGCGTAGCTTGTCATGGCGGTAGGCGGTGTTCACCGCTGTGCACCTGATCATTGGTTAACATGGTTGTCAATGGGGAAGCTGGGCCAATCATGATCACCTCCAGCGGTGATGGTGCACACCGCTGCGGTATCTACCGCCATTTTGACAGGCCCTTGACACCTGACTCTTGCACTATGAGGAGGGAAGAACTCCACTGCGTGTGCTGCTGTGTCCTTACTCTGATCCCTGAGAGGGCACGTGTCACAGGGGAATGGGCCCCGGCATTCACCACGGAGGAGCTGGAGAAGCTGGGGGACGAGGTCCTACCCTTGTACGCAAGCTGTGTGGGTGACCAGAGGAGCAGGTGAGTTGCTATTTGTCCTCCTTAGATGTGTGTGAGTGTGGCGGATGCCTGTATGCATTTTTGTTTGCTCTGTGAATGCTCACCCATAGTGTGTCTGGCAGTTTTTGGCTTGAAAGTTGACCATATGTATGTCTCCATGGGCCATGTCAGTTTGAACAGGCATGGAATTTGTGCATGGGGCACCCACACTGACGTCTGTTTCTTTACTCTGTGTGTCCCATGAAGGTCAGCGCCCATTAGAAGAGGAGACTGTGGCAAGCCTTCGCCAAGGAAGTGTGGACCCTGGGGGTCTACAACCAGCGGAGCACCGGGTGAGCAGGAAGGGGTGGGAGGGCCTGAGGTGCTGGACCAGGAAGACTGGAGAGGCCCATCTGGGGAAGGCCTCCCAACGAGGGAGGTGTGACCATCGGACCCTGACCACCCTAATGGTCTGCATTCTGGCAGTAACCTATCTGGACTTGGATGGGCGCTTGAAGGCAGTACAGCATCCACAAGGGGGTGAGTACTAACACTGTTGTGATGCCACTATGATGAGTGTAGTTAGATGCTAAGGGGTGCATGCATAGTAGTGCCAGACACATAGACAGGTGTGTCCCTGCAGTTTCTCCCCTCCACATCCGTGGCATAGTGTCCTAGGTAGTTTTGGCTGGGGATGTAGGTCTGTGAGGAGTCCCCTTGTTTGGGCCATTGTATTTAATGTAGCCTCATGGACTTGCAGATGTGTTGGCTTGGCATTGTCTCTCATTGGTTCACTTTACAAAGTGTATCAGAGTAGTGGGGCAGGATGGGAATGTTGTGTACTGTGGAGTCATGCCTACCAGTCAAGGGTGCATTCATAACATGTGTTGTGTCTGCTGAGGGTTAGTGCCTGAGCTGGGTGGGAGTGTATATGTCCCAACATGTGCATATTTCCTGGAATTGACATACTTCTTTCTTGTTCTGTTCCCCCTCTGTGCTCTTGTGTCCCTGTGTACATTAGCATCATCTGGTGAGGGAGCTGTGGCACAGGCGAGTGGGAATGCTGCAGAGTCCACCGACGCCATGGGGACCAGTGGGTTGGAGGGCGAGGGGAGTACCACGGGGAAGGCAACTACCACTGGAGGTAGTGTCTTCGATACCTACTGGCCCACCCATTCTTTGCCATCTTCTGCCACTCCCATACCATCACTACCCTCCCAGTAGCTCCCCACAGAGTTGCCCATGATTGCTCACCCAAGAGGGGAGGTGTCTCCTTTGCCCCGGGCACCTCATCCCTTACCCCAGTCAGCCCTGCTGCCCTCACAGAGGGGGCTAAAGACCTCCTAAGAACCATCTCTGTAGGGCAGACAACCATTGTGAATGCCATCCAGGGGCTAGCATCCCAGATGCAGCAATGCAGTGCATACCTGGAAGGCATTCACAGTGCCATGTTTGGCCTACAGAGATATTTTCAGGCTCTGGCTTCCTCTTTGATGGCAGCCAATGCCCCTGGTTTTTCCGTCCCCACTCCCACCACCTTTACCACTTCCAGCACCTCACTCCCTTCACCCATGCACACAGATCAACACACAAGAAGCACACAGAGAAAAACAAGAACCACACTTCCCACTGCAGGCAGGCACACACCCAACATACCAAAGCACACACAACAACATCCTCCTCCCCCACTGTGTCAACCTCCCCTGCCTCCCCGTACATCACCTAACCATACACACATACATGCACTGCACCCTCAGTCACTGGTGCTGCCCCCATTCTTGCAGTCACCACAACAGCTAACATCCAGTCATGCACCCCAGACACCACACCTGCACTCACCACAACTACATTCACAGACACTTTCAGCACACTGACCAGACCTACAGACACCCACACAACATCCATATACACTGGCAGTATGTCTTCTCCCACTGTGTCCACCCCCCTCCTCCCAAAACACTTGTACGCTCACACTCATCGACACCACACACATCCCCCATACATAAGCAGACTAAACAGGCACCTTCTTCCACGTCCAGCACACCTATACCTCGTTCCACCACTACCTCAACCTCCACTCCCAGACCTGGCTCCAAATCCTCTCCCACTGCATCTAAAAAGCTTTTCCTCTCCTATTTTGACCTGTTTAAACCCACTGGCCGACCCCGTCTTGTCCCTAAACATTCCCATGCCCTTACCCAGCCCACTCCTTCCTCTTCAAAGTTCTCAACAGTCCATCCTTCCCATTCCCCTGCCCCTTCCCCAGGGAGTATGAAGTCTCCTGGTACCCCAGGTAGGTCTGCCCCCCCCCCCCCGGTACAGGCCCACTCTCCTTCCAAGGGCAAGCCCAAACCCTTTCCACCCCCAACCTCCACCTCCTAAACATAAGCCCAAGACCCCTCCCTTCAAAACCTGACTCACCACCCCCCACTACCCCCTCCCCCTGATCCCTGACGTACCTGGCTGCTCCAAAGATGCCCCTTCTCAGTGGAGTTTCCTTTGCCATTGTAGGAGTCAAGTGTAGCCTTTATTTGTCCTTCTGGGACTTGTACATATAGACTGCCCTATGGCCTTGCTTGTACATTTGTTTTTAATGCTGTTGAAATAAATTGTAGTGCCTAGCAGTTCTGTTAGCATAATATTGACCAGCATTTCACTGTGGGGGTGTGGTGTGCACAGGTGTGTGCATTGCTGCAGGTATTTGTTGGCTTGTGTCTGGTAAGTAGATCTTGTTATGGTATGTATGGCTTGTGATGGTGGGAGGAGCTGGGAGTGCATTGGTGTATGGGTGGGGTGGATGGGTGTATAACTGTGCCCTTACCTCATATGTGCAGTAGGCTGCAGTACTTACCGTTGTTGTCTTCGTCGTCGGTCACGGTCCTCGAGAAATATGGCAAGAAGAAGCACTGAGATTCTTTCCAACTCTCGCTCCATGTCTGCGCCGGTGTGTTCGGTGTGTCTCCGGTGAGTGTTTCCCTTTAATGGGTCGTTTCTGCCACAGTGGTGGTTCCCGACCCAGAACTGATGGCGGTGTGGTGTTTCATTATTTGGTGTGTGGGTAGGGCCTTTCTGCCGGGCTGAGGATGGCCTCTCCTGTCAATGTCGGGACTACCAAAATGGTGGTGGGTGGATGGCCCGCTGCCTTTTTCTCACATGCTTCTATCTATGAAGCAAACTAGCACAACTCAACACACTCTATGTGTGCACTGACATAGCTCAAGAGGCCTCACACTCAAGAACACACACATCACATGTAGACAATAGTCAGATCAGTGGGGCAAGTCCTACACCATACATGCCCACATCACACAACACAAAAAGAAACACATACCCCAACAAAATCAACACAAGGCCATGACACCAACATTCCGTCTACATACACACACCAATCATACAACACACACCCTTCCTTTAAGGGACAACAGCACTGCACGCAAACTCATATGCTGCAAAAAACACTACATGGAGTAGCAAGCAGCCCAAACACATACAACTACAAGCACACAACCAATGTCACTCAGGAATAACAGACAGCTAGGGAAGGAAATGCAGGACAAAAGTGTATTTACAACTACAAGCACACAACCAATGTCACCCAGGAACAACAGACAGCTAGGGAAGGAAATGCAGGACAAAAGTGTATTCAACAGACCAACAACTGGTTGGCTTTCTTCTAAATAATTTATAAATTAATGTTTTGTAACTACAGTCCAAGGCCATAGGACAGTCCAAATATTTGGGCCAAAAGGCAAAGTGTTAGGCCCCTACTTTACTCCTGATTGCCACGTGACCTCCACAGGTAGGGGCATCAAGGGCACAGGCAGGCACCTCGGGGATGATCTTGGGGGGTTGGGATTGGGCTTAGGAGGGGTGTTAGGTTTGGGCTTGGTAGGGGGGGTTGAGTTTGGGCTTGGGAGGTGGGGAGCTTCTTCTTAGTCAGGGGAGGGGCATGGGTGCATGCAGGGGAGCAAAGGAGGCCTTCAAGATTGAAGAGATAGCCTTTGGGAGGGATAGACTTCTTTTGGGGGTTATTTGGGGGTGAGCAGGGGTAAGGACAAGGTCACAAAGAAAAACATTCTTAGACACATGGGGTTGGGAATCAGAAGGGGTTAGGATTTGGATGTTGAGGACATGGTTGTCTGACATGTAGGTGTAGATGTCTAGGGTGCATGTTTGTTGGAGGTGGGCTTGTGTGTGGTGGATGTCTGTTGGTTGGGGGAGTGAGGGTGTTTATGTGTTTTGAGCTGAGAGGGGTGGCAGTGTGGGGGGGATGCCATGATGGGTGGATGGGTGTCTTTTAGGGTGGCAACTGCAGTTGTTGTGGAAGTGTTGCATGCAGGTGTGTCTGTGGTTGTGATGTCTGCAGGTGTGGTGACTTGGGTGGATGCCTGATGGTCTGCTGGGGTGGAATCTGCTGGGTAGTATGGGTGTGGTGGCTGTTTCAGTGATTGTTGATGTGGTGTCTGTAGTTGTGCCAGATGTTGTGTGTGTGAGTCTGGGGATGGAGGGGCATCAGGGCAAGTCATGACTGTTGCTGTGTCTGCAGGTGTATATTGTTTGTGTGGGAGCCTTTGTCTTGAGCTTGTTTTTGAGTGTGCTACCCTTGTCTGTTGAGGTGGATGCATGTGAGTCTGTCTGTGTGCTTTGAGGGGGTCGGGGAAGAGGGTAGTTGGACTGGGAAGTGGAAGGTGGAGGGGGGGATGTAAAACAAGGGGTGACTGGCTGCCATCATTGTGGAGGCCAGAACTTGAAAAGATCTCTGTAGACCAGCCATTGCACCGTGAATGCTCTACAGGAACAAATTGATCTGCTGGACTTGGCTTGCCAGGCTCTGGAGGATGTTCACAATGATGGACTGACCCACAGAGATCAACCTCAGGAGGTCAATAGCATCCTAACTGAGGGCAGTAGAGGTAACAGGGACTGGGGCAGAGGTGCCTGCGGCAAAGGAGACACCCACCCTCTTGGATGAGAGGGCACTGCCATCTCGGTGGATAGAAACAGGGAGGGTGGTAATAGAATGGGGCTGGCAGACAAATATGGCTCTGGGGGGTCACCAATGAGTCCATCACCACTAGGGAGCCCCTGAAGGAGGATTACGAGGATGTAGATGCAAATCCTGTCTCTCACATAGCACTCCCCTGACCCTCTAACCACTGGGACCCTGTGTGTCAGTGGTGTCTTGACCCAAGGTGCAGTGGCCAGATGCTTCCATACTCAGCTCAACCCCATCTCCTTCACCTGCCAGTGCTGATGCTACCAAAAAAAGATGAAGTAGGGTTATAACAGACATGAAAACACTTCAATCACAGCTCTGTAAGACACATCATACTATCATGTCAAGTGGCCCCAACATGAAGTACCAGCAAATTGGCACCCTCATGTGCCAATACAAAACCATACATGCCATCTGGAATTTCAAAGTTAACACTTGAACACATCTTGGTCTCAGACAACTACAATAGCATGGATGAAGTCCCAGCTACCACACTAACCACACCAAAACTAAGTGGCCACTCCACCCCAAACCTGTGCCACCAGCAGCACACCCCAGTGAACCAGTAGCCAACAATTGGATCCCATTGTAAGGTACCTTACCAATTATACAGACACAAGCCTATCCACACATCTAACTTGCTCTGGTGTTTTATATCAACAATAACAGATGTTGCTAAGGAAATATAGACAACACTGGTACAAACATGACATACCTGGATGAGGTGAAATGAAAACATCTATGTCACTATGGACACATCCCAACAATGTACAGTACTACCAGCGACACCTGCCCAGAATGAGTCAAGGAGGTAGTAGCAAGGTCACTCAGATGTGCCCCACATGTGGTGTTGCAAGGTATAACAATGACGTCACGTCCTAAACATCATGGAGAGATGTCTGTAGATTACACACAAGAATGGTCCTTTAAGGCCCAGGATAGCCCTCACCAATGTCTCACACCTTTTTCCATGTTTACTTCTTAGTGTGTTTGTTGTAGACAACTGTACTGTGCAGGAAGGAGGGACACATACCTTGCAATCACTAACAGAAGAACACCAAATTGTTGTACAATGAGAAGCAACATCACTACCTACTTCTCAGACATGGCAAGCATGGCATCTGTCTGTGGATGAATCCCTGATCCCAAACACATGTGATGCAAGCATCACTGCAAGTCAATCCATTATGCATCCCAACAGTCGGGAAAAAAATTCCAAATCAACACACAGGTACTCTGCACCTACAACCAACATTCCACATCAAGGGTATAAATGATCATGAAGTGGATCCACAACCTGTCCCTACCTGTCATGTCCATTATAGCGACTGCAGTTACACGTGATTAATGGCATACTATCAGGCATGAATGTATCTGTCTGATAACATATGATGGTGACACAGTCCTGTCTGGGACATCACAGTAAATGGACAATCATTGCAGATGTACAATAATGACAACAGGACCCCATGGAAATATATTTGCGAGATTCCAGACATCAAGTCATCTGCATGGCTAGCACGTGCCTACATCTGATGCCTTTTTTCACCGCAAGATCACAGACATCCATGGCAGCTTTGCACCGCTGACCCCCACGAACTCCACTGCCAACGCCGACCCCAACGCACCCATCCACACCAACCTCCTGAGTGCCTGGACCCACACCAATGACATGGAAACCACCAAGACTATGAGCAACATCCACTCCAGTTCACCTGCCGACCCCTGCCCTCACCATGTCCTCAATAAAGCCAGCCAAGTCATCACTCCCCAGCTCCGTACCATCATCAAAAGCCCTTCGAGAATGCCACCTTTCCGGAGAGCTGGAAACACGCCGAAGTCAACGCCCTGCTCAAAAAACCCAAGGCCGACCCCAAACTACCCACCCATCTCCCTACTCCCCTTCTCAGTGAAGGTCATCGAGAAGATAGTCAACAGCCAACTATCTTGCTTCCATGAGGACAACAGCCTACTCAACATCTCCCAGTCCGGCTTCCGCAAGAACCATAGCACCGAGACTGCATTCATCGCTGCTACCGACGACATCAGGAGCAGGCTCGACAAAGGTGAAACCGTGGCCCTCATCCTCCTTGACCTTTCTGCAGCCTTCAACACCGTCTGTCACCACACATTTCGCACACGCCTCCATGATGCTCGATTCTGCCACAAGGTCCTGGACTGGGTCACATCCTTCCTCCGTTCCTGTCAAAAGCGACCAAGACCATCTGCGGAGTTCCCCAGGGATCCTCTCTCAGCCCCACCCTTTTCGATGTCTACATGGCGCCGCTCACCAACATCGTCCGATCCCACGGACTTAACATCGTCTCCTATGCGGATGACACACAACTGATCTTCTCACTCACGAAGCACCCCGCCACCGCCAAGACCAACCTCCACACCAGACTCCACGCCATTGCCAACTGGATGGAGGAAAGCCACCTCAAACTGAACTTGGATAAGACTGAGATCATCATCTTCGGCTCCAACAAATCAGCATGGGACGACTCCTGGTGGCCTGCCACTCTAGGAGCCGCTCCAACTCCCACCACCCACGCACGCAACCTCGGCTTCATACTGGACTCATCGCTCACTATGACCCAGCAAGTCAACGGCATCTCATCCTCATGTTTTAATACCCTCTGCATGCTTCGCAAGACCTTCAGATGGATCCCCATTGAGACCAGAAGAGCGGTCACCCACGCCCTCGTTAACAGTAGACTGGACTACTGCAATGCACTCTACGCGGGAACAACGGCTAAGCTTCAAAGAAAACTCCAGCGCATTCCGAACGCCTCAGCACGACTCATTCTTAACCTCCCTCACAACAAACACATCTTAGCCCACCTTAGAAACCTCCACTGGCTCCCTGTCAACAAAAGGATCATATTCAAACTCCTGATACACGCTCGCAAGGCTTTCCACGATGCCGGACCTGCCTAACTCAACGAGCGTCTCAACTTCCACGTCCCGACATGCCAGCTCCTCTCCGCCAACCTTGCCCTCGCCACCGTCCCCCGCAACCGCCGTACCACAGCCGGCGGCAGATCCTTCTCCCACCTCGCCGCCAAGACCTGGAACTCCCTCCCTGTCAACCTACGTCTGACCAAGGACCTTCTGACCTTCAGGAAACATCTCAAGACCTGGCTCTTCGAACAGTAGCACTCCCCCAGCGCCTTGAGACCCTACCGGGTGAGTAGCGCACTTAACAAATAACTGATTGATTGATAGATATATATCCTAGTGAGAATGGAGCATGTGCAGACAAAGGGCACAAGGAATGTAGCTACACTGATGTCACATCACCCATGACAATGCACATCCCCCACTTACCAAGGGAAAGTAGTTTGGACAACTGCCAAGATTTTGCCACTTAAATAATGTCACATGTATGATGGATACTCATGCATCGCAGACTGCTGTGAGGAACCAGCATCCAACATGCAACGAAGAAAACTTGCCCATGGGTTGCAGATATCAACCTATACATATCCCCAGACACATGCCAGAAGACAGTGAGCCACATCCTACCTACCTTTATACTGTGACATTTGGGAGGAGTAATCTGTTGGTGGAAACTAACACCCACCAGAGTAGATAGAACAGAATATTTGTACACTAAACACAGTCATATGTGCTCCCTGTTGTGCAATTGGACTGAGGGTTCCCCATAGTTTAGTTCTAAGTCCCAACACCAAAAGGATGAGCACACCAGTTGGAAACACATGGCCCGTCTACACAGATTTGATTCCCAGATGATCTATGACACATGACACATCCCACATTGTCAGGGGGAACAGTCTGTCCCTCACTCAATCAACTGGCAAAGGGTAAAGCAGGAATTTGCCTTGTACTCACCCCCTTGTGACTGCTGTGCTGCCCTCAAATGCTGGCCAAACTCCGGGTTGACTACTGCCAAAATGCGGGCCATTAGGTGGGTCATGGTCTGATGGGCACCCTGCCCTCATTGGGAGGACAGCCCCAGGTGGGCCTCTGTGATCTTCCGGGCCCAGCATCTCAGGTCCTCTCCCCATGTCTCCTGCTGCATACAGTCCCCACATGTCACAGCCATCCTACAGACTGACCCATTGCACTTGGACCATAATGAAGGGAGTGACATGTTGAACACACAAAGAGTCAAGCCTGTCCATGTGTGGACATGTGCAGATACAGATGCAGGGACCGGCTACTTCAGGGAGTAGGGGTCTGTGTGTCACATCACCATTACAATACATACTTCCACACATGTGTTCAGTAAACCTAGAGTACCTTAAGAGAAACCTGGACTTGCATTGTACATGTCCCACTTTATGCCCAAACCACACGGTCCGATATCATGGCACATAAGTTAACAACTCAATGTTTGCAGATGTGCAATGTCCAAAATGCAAGCAGTCTGCACAGGACACAAAGAGACAACAATGCCCTGTGATCAAGCGACCTGTCAAGGCTATGAGACACACATTGTCAAAGTTGATAAGAACAAATCAGTCACAGATCACCACCATGCCCCCAATGCTATTCCCATAATAATCAGTGGACAGAGGCTCAGGAAGCTGCATTTTGGCAGTGAGGCATGATTTGGCAACATTACATGCTGTGCAGGGATACAGGGTGTGGCACAGTGTCACACTTGCATTTCAAAAGGGAATCAATACCAGCCCAGATTTCGACTTTTGTTGTGAGTAGAGATAGATAGTTCCCTGTCTCTGTAGGCTGAGCAGACAGACCGACACAAACACCCTATCCGACAAATCACATGCATAACAGCACGTCATGTAGCCTACATCCAATTGCCATTGGATGTCTATATGCAGAGCTGAGGAGCATAGTGAGTCATTACATGGCTGCAGAAGAACAAGGCCAGATGTTGCCCGATGTCACTGAGCAAAGACAGAAAGAGCTCAAATAGCGATCAACTGACACATAAAACTTGCATCCACCCCTTCTACTGTCATGCAATCAAGTGACCACACATTAAAAATATCTCCTAACAAACAGTGCCTGGAGATGGCTGTCATGACACCTCACCTAGTCATATGCAACCAACACAATATGGGTCAGGGAACACTCAATACACACTCACCACATTGCCTCAGGACTCCAAACCTGTCACTTCACATGGATACATGCCAATTGACTCAACCATTAATGCACACTGACAGCAACTACAGGGCTTTGAGAACACAATCTGAAACACTGGGCCTGAGATAACTGAAGCTAAGACAAGGATAGGTACAGAGAAAGGTGTGCACATGGGGCACTTACCTGCTCCTCTGGTGCACCATAGAGCTGTCACACAGAGGTAGGACCTCCTCCATAGGCTTCTCTAGCTCTTCTGGTGAGAAGGCAGGGCACTATCCCCTGTTGGGGGAGTCATGAATGCTCCCAGAGGCGGTACACAGCAGCTCAGGTAGTGGAGGTCTTGCTGGCAGCAGTGTTCAGCGTCAAGTGAGGGATTTAGCAGAAGCTGGCAGTCACATCCACCACATACGCAACCGTCACCACTGACGGACACTGCCTTGTCCCAAGACTGCCAGAGGCAGCAATGTTATCCTATGACAAAGTCTGTTGCAGTAGCATCTGCCTACTGTCATGACGACTTCCGCTGGTGGTCGCGGGCGGTTCCTAATGTCCAGTGGAGTAGGTGAGGCAGGTGAATTTTAGAGGCATACAATGCAATTAAACACCATTTTTGATGCGTCACAATTTGAACATTTTGTCCTTATGAATCTTGAGTGCTGGCCTTGCCCTGTCATGTATTTCAATTGTTTTAGTAATCATATTTGTATGTAGTCCAGCACATATGACAACATATTTGGGGGCACAGCCACCACCCTCTCTCCTAGGACAATCTAGGATTTGGGGCATTGCATCACAATTGCAAGTTAGATGCACATATTGTTGCTGTCCAGATATATGATGTGTACACATATGTTGAAAAGCAAGGGGGTAACGTCTTACAAATGTGTAATTGTTAGTGTTGAAGTGTACTGTGTATCATGTTTTCTTTGACTGACATGACATGTCACAGTTCATATATGACATGTATCATGTAAATTGTAAGGGACACAATGAATGACGGCCACATCTTCCTTTTGTCCCGCATAGTTACCCTGGGACGAGAATGATCAGAAAACCTCCTGGTACCATCTTCTAGCAGACTTGCAGGCCATGGAGGACAGACATGTTATCCTGCTATACTGCCTGGATAGGCAGAAAATCATGGATCTTTGTCGTCAGTTAGAGCCAGATCTAATGCCAGCCATCTGTAATCAAAGTAGCATACCACCCATTGCACAAGTCATGTCAGTTATGCACTCCCTGGCCACAGGCTCCTTTCAAAATACAGTGTCAGCCCTAACTGCTGGGCAGTTCTAGCCTATGTCCAGTCTAGTCTTGAAGGATGTTCTCTCAACAATGTTGAACACCTAGACAGCTACATCTGGTTTCCTCAACGTGAGGATTTTGCCCATGTGAAGGCAGAGTTCTATGGTTTGGCACACATACCACATGTTGTGGTAGCCACTACTGGTACCCATGTCGCCTTGATTCCACCACATGGCAATGAACAGATCTATCGGAACAGTAAGAACTTCCATTCCATCAATTCTATCTATGCTTAAGTAGTTTGTTTGGCGGACCTCTACATTTCCCACGTCTGTGCCCGGTGGCCAGGTTCAGTCCATGATGCCTTCATCATACAGAACAGCACTATTCCACAACTTATGACACAACTGTACCAAGAGAGGGCCTGGCTGGTTGGTAAGTAACATTTGTCATGTGTGTTTGTATGCTATGTCTGCTGCTAGTGAGACAATGCTTTGGACTCATGGTTGCACACATGTCACATTTGCTTCAACAAGGCACATGGAAGGACACAGCATATTGTGGCCTGCTGCATGCTTCACAACCTTGACCTGAAGAGAAACACCCCATACATCCCTGATGAGGGGGATCTGGCGATGCCACCAGGTGAGCCTCTGGAAATGCCAAGTGAGGATAACAGTGATGAGGATGAAGGTGGAGACATGCAGGCAGATCTCATCAATTGGTAATTCACATAAGTGCAAGTCTCTGATTACTATGACTGCATGGGGTACTGTAGAGGTCAGTATTTGTTGAGCAGGGAATCTTTGTCACCATGAGACAGGGCATCTCATGCTAGGTTTGCTGGCTACATCAGACTTGAACATGCAAGTCTCTTGACAATCTCCTTTGTTTGGAGCAGTCACATTGCACTGTCAGTGAAATAACTGAAGTTTGAAATGAGGTTTGTGTCTTATGTATGCCTTTACCTGCCTAAACTCCTTGTATGTCACTTATTCCTTTCTCATCACTATGCCATCCTCATGTGGGAATTTCAGAGTTGTGTCGTTGGCAGGTGGCTGTTCCCGGTCTGACATGTGAAGTGGATATGGATTGATCCAGGTACTGTTGGTCACAGATTTGGGATGTATGAAGTCCTATGGCCAGGCTGCCTCTATTCTGGAGGGGTCAGGAATCTGAGCTACACAATAGATCTGTTTGCCATGGTATGTTGGCCAAATGGTCTTATGTGTGATCATGTGGCCTTGTAACATGTCATCCTATTAAATCAATTTTCTTCTACCTTCACATAGTGTTGACATTGATCCTACATGACCTCTTAGTGGCTGTCACAGGTGTTTCCTTATTGCAGGTCAGTGTGCCCGTGCCACAAAACTGAAACAGGTTTGTGACGTTGCGCCAGGTGCTTGCTCATTGTTATGGGAAGGGCCTGGGCTCAGGCTGTGTTATACTGCCCTCTGTTTGTGCCATAGTAAATGTTAAGTTGGCAGGTCTGGTTTTGGTATGTGTTAACGGTCAAACAGGAGACAACATCCTATACTCTCTTTGCCTAATCTATGGGACAAGGTCTTACAGGCTCTTTCTGGTGTGGTCTGGAGCACTGTAGTAATAGGATATATGGCCTGACTCCATATGACTAGGAATATTTTGGCCATGGCTGTGCAGACATTCTTAACACCTTATGTGCAATACAATACAGTAAAACGTTTGATGTGACCAGACACTTGTGACATTGTATTGCTAGTCAGCCTCAACACAACACTACCTGAGACATCTCTCTCCATTCATTGTCTTCTAATGTCTTAAGCATGTACATTACATGTGATTAGCATTCAACGTTCCAGACAGATAAAAAAAGAGAGGTAATAGGCAGTGTTTTAGTGATGGGGTGTTTATTTACATTACAACAAAAATCAATAGTGACACTGGATAAAAAATACATAAGGTGAAAGGATTAGTCATGGTGGATGCAATCAATAGTGCAGAGGTCACAATGTTTGGGGTCCAGAGTCGGGTGTCCTACTACCATGAAAAATGTAAGGTGGTTAAGAAAACAGTCAACACAGTGAGTCCGTGGCACACAAAGGAGTGACATCAGGAAGAGGTCAGTTGCTGTCAGTAGTTGGTGTCTTGCCAACCACACCTCCTGAATGCTTAGCCGGACATCCCCCCTTATGGGGTGGCTCACTAACTGCAGAGGCAGGGGAGTCTGAGGGGTTGCTTCCCCTGGCAGGGCTTCCCTTCCAGTGGCTGGCCCCGATGAAGGGCCTGTTGTGGATGTGCCAAAGGAATGGGTGTGATGTTGTTTCCTATTCCTGCTCAGGGTACTGTTAATGTCCCTCAGCACCAGTGGGAGGTCATGTTATAATTGTGGGCCTCCCACTGTTCCTGCACCTCACAATGGAAGTCCCTCTGTAGCTCCTTGATTTCCCTAAGTTCAGTCAGTACATGGCGCATCACTCCTTGGGAACGTTGGTAGGGTGCCAAGACGTGGCTGATGGTATCCTGGCCAGGGGCATCACCAGCAGCCTCTTGCTACTGGGTCACACCATCCCTCCCACGCACCCTACCCCCACATGCCTCCGTCCTTGGTGCAGGCAGCCCCCTTTCACTGGTTCCAGATCCATCATTGTCAGGGTTGGCAGGCTGTGACTCAGGAACCTGAACTGGGGGACACAAGATGTTGGAGACTGTTGTAGGGACAACTGGGGGTGACTGGCTGCCTGCGATGTTGAGGCAATGGGGCCTGACTGGTGTTGTCTGGCCAGGTTGCCCGGATGGGCCAGAACCGGCCTCAATGTTCAGCGGTCCAGGAGTGGTTGTTTCACTGAGGGCTTCATCCATGGGGATAGTGGCAGTCTCCTCTGTGGTATTGGTAGTTGCAGTACCAGTTGCAGTGGCAGCACAATGTTATTAATGTGGAGAGACAATGTTAGTGGCTGTATTGTGACATCTACTTCCAACAGGTGACAATGACATTGGGCTAGGGCCATGTTCACATTGTATTTGCTGATTTCCCTTAAGTGACAGGTGCACTCATTGTCATTTGTAGTGAGCTGACATTGTAGCCACATACCTATTCCTGTTCAGTGACCTAGCCTCAGACTGTCTGGAATCCTTAGCTGTTGGAGGGATGGTAATACACTAATGTCTTGCCAGCAGTACAGGCAGACATTTGCTGGGCAGGTTGTTGCTTGAGTCACCTTGAAGGCTATTTTTGTCATGGAGGCATTGTCAGAACCTTGGATGATATGTGATAGTTGGTGTCTTGTGGTCAATGCATTAGAAATGTGACCTCTGCCAATGCCATACAGCAGACACAATTTGGGGCATTTGACCTGTGTAGGAAGTTCTTTTCAGACAATCTGAACTGTCCTTCCTGTCTACACTATTTTCAGTGTGGCGTGTCAGCTCAAGATGGATCTAAGTGTGTTGCCACATCACAGGGTGTACCATGACCTGTATCCTTGTCTCACCCAGGTGTATCATGTTCATTGTGTGTTCAGGGACTGTGGAGCAATATAATACGGACAGTGGCCTGGTGTTTGGGGTCGCAAGACCTGGTTCTCCTTGACTTTATTCAGACGTTACTCTTATCACAACTCACAGTTTGCATTGTCCACACTCTGAGGTTGGTGGACTTTCATAACAAGTCTACCAACAGGATTATTTGACCATATGCAGAGCGGACTGTGTCATTGGATTGGGTAGACAGAGCTTTCTGGCCTCAGCAGTCACATGACTCTGTGTACTACATGCAGTTTTCCAATTTGACTCTCCCAGGAGTGTACGTATCATGAGTGTGTTTCGAGGTAAAGGTATTTGGCTGGTGCACAGTATACTGTTGCTTGGAGTGTAAATAAGGGATCCTCCTATGATTCTTAACCATTTCACTACCTGTATTCCACACACTGTAGAGTTGTCCTCCTGTCAGGTGAGGACAGGTCAAAGAGTAGAGTGAGAATGGTCAAAGTAGCAGAGAACACAGTTGTGGCTGAGTGTAGTGAGAGTCCCAGTGCCTCCTGGCCTTAGCATTCCTGTTATTGTCTGTCCTAGCCACACACTATACAGATGAGATCCCCCTCAGGTGGATACACTCCAATGGGGAGTTGACAAACAAGGTAATTTTGATTATGGTACACTGTTCTGGTTTTAGTGATAATAGAACAGTGCCTGCTGGGACTTGTAGTGCTGTTAATCCCTGTGCTACATCCACTATAGAGAGATGTTGCTCCCCCAGGTGAGTCTACTTGATGTGTTGAAGGGCCAGACAGGGGTCTATGGACACTGGGCTGTTGAGTGGGGTTACATTGTAGGTGCAAGAGGTGATCAGTAAGCATGCATGCCAATACATTTTGGTGCCATTTTTGTTGTTGTGGCTTACCTGACTCTATTCTCCCATGTATTCCTGTCAAGCCCTCAGGATGCAGGATGGCCAAGACCTGCTCCTCCAATGATGTTAGTTGTAGAGGAGGAGTTGGGGAACCTCCATTCAGTCTTCAGGACGCCACGGAAGGAACCTTCCCCCTGAGGTCGTTCCACCTCTTCCTGATGTCGTCCCTTGTGTGCGGGTAGCTGCCTACAGAATCCACTCCGTTGACTATTGTTCGCAACATTTCCATTTTCTGAGCCATAGTAGTTTGCCGGACTTGGGCCCCAAATAGTTGTGGCTCTACTCTAATAATTTCATCCACCATGACTCTTAACTCGTCATCTGTGAAAAGGGGATTTTGCATTGGTGACATGGTGGTAAAAAAACAAGACACAAATATATCATGGTAAGGTGCTGTGTAATGAGGAAGAGACAAATATGTATGGTGGGGGTGTGTTGAGGGTGTGGGATATGTGCCTAGTGCAAGTTAGAGGGGTGCCTAATCTATGGTTAGTGAAGTTTTTGTGCAGTGCTCTGGCTTGTGTTTGGCATGGAGATGCAAAGGATTGTAGTATGTGAATGGGTGTGTTTTAAAGTATGGTTTGTAGGTGTGTCGAGTGTGTGAATGTGTGTCAGCTGTGTTATTTTCAAACTCATCCAATGTGGTGTTGTATATTACTGTGGTGTTCGCTGACCGCTGCAGTTCACACTGCCATCGGAAGACCGCCATGGCAAGACCGTCATCGTGATTTTGACTTGTAATACGTTCAGTGGTTGGTTGATGGGCTGCCAGTGCTCAGTGGGAGAAAAGGCCTCTTTTTGACATGATTAGCCACCCACTCATGCCTTATGTATGATGTAGTGTAGAAATTGCAGTGCCCAGAGCACCTGCTAACCAGCTTCTCTGGGCCAGAGCTCTTTCCCTAAAACTGTTGTGATGCATTGGCACAATTAGATATTCCTTTAGCTGCCACTTTAAGTCCCTAGTAAAAGGTACTTAGGTACACAGGGCATGGTACTTAGGTACCAAGGGTAGACCCCTGCGGGCAGCAGCACTGACTGTGCTATCCTCTAGGGCTATGCAGCCAGATGTCGCCAGCACTGCCATTGCAGGCTGGGTGCCCTGGTTCAAGCCTAAAACACAAACTTGACATGGCACACTGCCTGTGTGCCCTATCCACCATACAGTGCATATACTATGGGTAAGACACCCCTCTGGCAAGCCTTCCAGCCCTAAGACAGGGTGCACCTTATCATATGTGAGGGCATAGCTGCATGAGCAATATGCCCCCACTGTGTCCTTGCCAAACCTGGGATATAGTGAGTGAACAGAGCATCCATTTTAATACATGTTCTGGACATTGGTCAACACAAGTTTCCTAGCTACATGATGGCCATTCTGAACCATGGGTTGTTTGGTATCAAACAACTCAGAATGTTAAATCTGGTACCATTATGGAATTTATCCCTAAATGTACCCAGGGGTCACCTTAGAGATGCCCCCTGCAAAAGCTAACTACCCTGGTATGGTTGGTGACTGGTTCTATCCAGCTCACCACCTCCAGACACCCAATCAACAAACCTTGGGGGAGAGAACAGTCTCTCTGGTTTGTAGAACAATGCCCTTCCTGGGTGGAGGTGCAAACAACCCCTCCCTCAGGAATGTGCACTGCCCTGGCTGCATGCTTCAAAGGGCTTTCCGCCTTTGAAACATGACCCCCAGGCCTGCTGCCAGCAGCAGATGGTCTACCCCCTTGAAAAACCCCGCTTTTAGTGGGAGCAAAGGTGGGAAACTACACAAAGAGTAGGGGGGGCGGCCCCTCCTGGCATGCCCCACCCCTAAGGTGTTGCCTGCGAGGTGGACACTCCATTTAATTTTCCTTCATCTTAGATGGATGAAAATAACCAATCAGGGATAGTGAAGTGACCCTTCTCACAGGAAGTGTTCACTATAGTGGTTGTAGCCACCCACTAAATGCGGTATTTAGCGGGCATCCCTAAACCAGGTAATCAGATTCGATGGGCAAAAGAAGACCAACACAAAGAAGATCCAAGGCACGAGAACTGTGGATCTGCTCCACAATGAAAAAGGCAACAAACCCTGCCAGCTGCACCCAGGACCCAACAATCCCCACTGAGGAGCTGCTAGACAACTGGAAAAACGCTAAAGAACCTCAGAGGACCACCAGGCTTCAAAAATCACCCAATAACTCCCCCCAGAGTGAAGGTACCACTCTGCAACAGCAAAGAACCAACAAACGAGTGAGGGGCACTTCACTGATCACCTGCTAACTCCCTAACTGGACTTTGCATCTGGACCTGACAACTTCCACCCCAACTGTGAGGACGAACCTTGAAAGTATGCCAAGTTTGGTGGCACTGCGCCCTCCAGTGGGCTAATTGTACCAATACCCTTGGCATTGGTAAGCTGAAATCCGACACCAGGAAACCAGCCTGCCCAGACCTGAAAAAGGACAAGGAGGAAGCCCAAGTTTAGTGACTTCAGGAACACCCTGGACCTCCCACCAGAGTGCCCCTGTTGTCCTGCATACGACCCTTGAATTGACTTACCTCCAGCTCCAAGGGGTATCTTTGCGCACAGGTCCTGGCTCACTGACTTGCTCAAACAACAAGTGATGGACGGAATGCTGAACATTGTCAAACATTCACCTCAGTACAGTGATCTGGGCCTAAATCCATTGTTTTTTTGCTGCCCATGCCATTCCAGTTTGGACCCAGCCATATGCAAATCAGTCTTGACCCTGTTCCCCATGGGAACAGTCCAGCCCGAACTGCTAGGCCAGGTCTTCCCTGTACTGGAAACAAGCATCCTGGGACCGGTTTTGGGGTTTCACCCCTCATCAGCCAGGCTAGCTTGAATCCAGTGGCATGGGAAGCACGGGACCCACGTCTGGGCATACCCTTCCCACTTAGGGCGACAAAGCAAAAACAACAAGTGATGGACGGAATGCTGAACATTGTCAAACATTCACCCCCAGTACAGTGATCTGGGCCTAAATCCATTGTTTTTTTGCTGCCCATGCCATTCCAGTTTGGACCCAGCCATATGCAAATCAGTCTTGACCCTGTTCACCATGGGAACAGTCCAGCCCGAACTGCTAGGCCAGGTCTTCCCTGTACTGGAAACAAGCATCCTGGGACCGGTTTTGGGGTTTCACCCCTCATCAGCCAGGCTAGCTTGAATCCAGTGGCATGGGAAGCACGGGACCCACGTCTGGGCATACCCTTCCCACTTAGGGCGACAAAGCAAAAACAACAAGTGATGGACGGAATGCTGAACATTGTCAAACATTCACCCCCAGTACAGTGATCTGGGCCTAAATCCATCGTTTTTTTGCTGCCCATGCCATTCCAGTTTGGACCCAGCCATATGCAAATCAGTCTTGACCCTGTTCCCCATGGGAACAGTCCAGCCCGAACTGCTAGGCCAGGTCTTCCCTGTACTGGAAACAAGCATCCTGGGACCGGTTTCGGGGTTTCACCCCTCATCAGCCAGGCTAGCTTGAATCCAGTGGCATGGGAAGCACGGGACCCACGTCTGGGCATACCCTTCCCACTTAGGGCGACAAAGCAAAAACAACAAGTGATGGACGGAATGCTGAACATTGTCAAACATTCACCCCCAATACAGTGATCTGGGCCTAAATCCATCGTTTTTTTCTGCTGCCCATGCCATTCCAGTTTGGACCCAGCCATATGCAAATCAGTCTTGACCCTGTTCCGCATGGGAACAGTCCAGCCCGAACTGCTAGGCCAGGTCTTCCCTGTACTGGAAACAAGCATCCTGGGACCGGTTTCGGGGTTTCACCCCTCATCAGCCAGGCTAGCTTGAATCCAGTGGCATGGGAAGCACGGGACCCACGTCTGGGCATACCCTTCCCACTTAAGGCGACAAAGCAAAAACAACAAGTGATGGACGGAATGCTGAACATTGTCAAACATTCACCCCCAGTGCAGTGATCTGGGCCTAAATCCATCGTTTTTTTGCTGCCCATGCCATTCCAGTTTGGACCCAGCCATATGCAAATCAGTCTTGACCCTGTTCCCCATGGGAACAGTCCAGCCCGAACTGCTAGGCCAGGTCTTCCCTGTACTGGAAACAAGCATCCTGGGACCGGTTTCGGGGTTTCACCCCTCATCAGCCAGGCTAGCTTGAATCCAGTGGCATGGGAAGCACGGGACCCACGTCTTGGCATACCCTTCCCACTTAGGGTGACAAAGCAAAAACAACAAGTGATGGACGGAATGCTGAACATTGTCAAACATTCACCCCCAGTACAGTGATCTGGGCCTAAATCCATCGTTTTTTTGCTGCCCATGCCATTCCAGTTTGGACCCAGCCATATGCAAATCAGTCTTGACCCTGTTCCCCATGGGAACAGTCCAGCCCGAACTGCTAGGCCAGGTCTTCCCTGTACTGGAAACAAGCATCCTGGGACCGGTTTCAGGGTTTCACCCCTCATCAGCCAGGCTAGCTTGAATCCAGTGGCATGGGAAGCACGGGACCCACGTCTGGGCATACCCTTCCCACTTAGGGCGACAAAGCAAAAACAACAAGTGATGGACGGAATGCTGAACATTGTCAAACATTCACCACCAGTACAGTGATCTGGGCCTAAATCCATTGTTTTTTTGCTGCCCATGCCATTCCAGTTTGGACCCAGCCATATGCAAATCAGTCTTGACCCTGTTCCCCATGGGAACAGTCCAGCCCGAACTGCTAGGCCAGGTCTTCCCTGTACTGGAAACAAGCATCCTGGGACCGGTTTCGGGGTTTCACCCCTCATCAGCCAGGCTAGCTGACTTGCTCTTCACCCAGCTGCCCTGTGCCCTGCAGCGAAGAATCTGCTGTACTCTAAGGGTCCCTCACCCCTTGCAACCTCAACACTCCAAGGGGACCCCAAAGAACTGCCTCTAAATTTACCTGTGCAGTCCTTCTCCAAGTGATGCTCCACAGTGGCCCTTCACCAGCTCCAGAGACCATTCATCCCTGCTCCCGCCAGACCTAGGAGTTGCGGGATAGGACAATGGTGCAGACGATGGGAGTGATTTTTCAGTTGGAGGAGTCCCATTGGATAACTCCTTCCAGTAAATTGTGAGGGAGGTGATGAGGGCAGTCCTGTTGTCCCTTTGCAAGCACAGTCTGTGGAACGGGGCAATATGGGTTAGCCCAGCCCAGGGAGCAGGTGAATGCGGCGGCAAGCACAGAAAGGGTGCTCTCTTGGGAGCTCCCCAATTTAGTGCGCCCCAAAATTCCACTGCCCAAATTGTATTGTGGAGACATCAAAATTATCTATCACAAAACAAACTGGTTTTGTAAGGCAGGCACCTGTGTTTTTGGTCCTGGGTTCGGCGGCCATATAGGGAAACATACTAAACCCAAACACTTCTAGAAAATAGACATCCGGGGGAGTCCACAGAGGTGTGACTTGTGTGGATTCCCCAAATTCCAGAACTTTCTGTCCCCAAAAAACTCTATTTTTCTTGCATTTCTGTCACACAAACTACAGGAATATGCTGTGATCCACAAAATTCCTACCACCCAGTGATTCCTCACCTGTCCTGATAAAAACACTACCCCACTTGAGTGCCTATACCTAGTGCCTGCGTAAGGAATGGATCACCCCTGGGTCAACAGTTGCCTCATTTAAGTACCAACATTAACCGTTGTGTGATCTATTTCTGTTGCGGGCACTAGACCTACCCACACAAGTGAGGTACCATTTTTATCGGGAGTCTTGGGGGAATGCTGGGTGGAATGAAATTTGTGGCTCTTCTCAGATTCCAGAACTTTCTATCACCAAAATTTGAGGTTAGCAAAGGATTCTGAGTAACAGAACCTGATGGGACCCATAATCACCCCATCTTGGATTCCCCTAGGTGTCTAGTTTTCAAGACTGTGCAGGTTTGCTAGGTTTCCCTAGGTGCCGGCTGAGCTAGAGGCCAAAATCCACAGCTAGGCACTTTGCAAAAAACAGCTCTGTTTTCTTTGTGAAAATGTGATGTGTCCAAGTTGTGTTTTGGGGCATTTCTTGTCACAGGCACTAGGCCTACCCCCACAAGTGAGGTATCATTTTTATCGGGAGACTTGGGAGAACGCTGGGTGGAAGGTAATTTGTGGGTCCTCTCAGATTCCAGAACTTTCTGTCACCGAAATGTGAGGAAAAAGTGTTTTTTTGGCCACATTTTGAGGTTTGCAAAGGATTCTGGGTAACAGAACCTGATCAGAGCCCCACAAGTCACCCCATCTTGGATTCCCTTAGGTGTGTAGTTTTCAAAACTGTGCAGGTTTGCTAGGTTTCCCTAGGTGCCGGCTGAGCTAGAGGCCAAAATCCACAGCTAGGCACTTTGCAAAAAACAGCTCTGTTTTCTTTGTGAAAATGTGATGTGTCCACGTTGTGTTTTGGGGCATTTCCTGTTGCGGGCACTAGGCCTACCCACACAAGTGAGGTATCATTTTTATCGGAAGACTTGCGGGAACGCTGGGTGCAAGGAAATGTGTGGCTCCTCTCAGATTTCAGAACTTTCTGTCACCGAAATGTGAGGAAAAAGTGTTTTTTGGCCACATTTTGAGGTTTGCAAACAATTCTGGGTAACAGAAACTGATCAGAGTCCCACAAATCACCCCATCTTGGATTCCCCTCGGTGTCAGGTTTTCAAAACTGTGCAGGTTTGCTAGGTTTCCCTAGGTGCCAGCTGAGCTAGAGGCCAAAATCCACAGCTAGGCACTTTGCAAAAAACAGCTCTGTTTTCTTTGTGAAAATGTGATGTGTCCACGTTGTGATTTGGGGCATTTCGTGTCAATGGGCACTAGGCCTACCCCCACAAGTGAGGTATCATTTTTATCGGAAGACTTGGGGGAACGCTGAGTGGAAGGAAATTTGTGGCTCCTCTCAGATTCAAGAACTTTTTGTCACAGAAATTTGAGGAAAAAGTGTTTTTTGGCCACATTGTGAGGTTTGCAAAGGATTCTGGGTAACAGAACCTGATCAGAGCCCCACAAGTCACCCCATCTTGGATTCCGCTAGGTGTCTAGTTTTTAAAACTGTGTAGGTTTGCTAGGTTTCCCTAGGTGCCGGCTGAGCCAGAGGCCAAAATCCACAGCTAGGCACTTTGCAAAAAACAGCTCTGTTTTCTTTGTGAAAATGTGATGTGTCCATGTTGTGTTTTGGGCCATTTCCTGTTGCAGGCACTAGGCCTACCCCCACAAGTGAGGTATAATTTTTATCGGGAGACTTGGGGGAACGCTGGGTGAAAGGAAATGTGTGGCTCCTCTCAGATTCCAGAACTTTCTGTCACCGAAATGTGAGGAAAAAGTATTTTTTTGGTCACATTTTGAGGTTTGCAAAGGATTCTGGGGAACAGAACCTGATCAGAGCCCCACAAGTCAGCCTATCCTGGATTCCCCTATGTGTCTAGTTTGCAAAAATGCACAGGTTTGGTAGGTTTCCCTAGGTGCCAGCTGAGCTAGAGACCAAAATCTACAGCTAGGCACTTTGCAAAAACCACGTCAGATTTCAATGTAAAAATGTGATGTGTCCATGTTCCCTTTCCTGTCGCGAGCACTAGGCCTAACCACTCAAGTGAGGTACCATTTTTATCGGGAGACTTAGGGGAACACAGAATAGCACAACAAGTGTTATTGCCCCTTGTCTTTCTTTAAATTTTTTCCTTCCAAATGTAAGACAGTGTGTAAAAAAGACATCTATTTGAGAAATGGCCTGTAATTCACATGCTAGTATGGGCACCCCGGAATTCAGAGATGGGCAAATAACCACTGCTTCTCAATACCTTATCTTATGCCCATTTTGGAACTTCAAAGGTTTTCTTGATACCTATTTTTCACTCTTTATATATCAGCAAATGAATTGCTGTATACCCGATGTAGAATGAAAACTCATTGCAAGGTGCAGCTCATTTGTTGGCTCTGGGTACCTAGGGATCTTGATGAACCTACAAGCCCTATATATCCCTGCAACCAGAAGAGTCCAGCACACGTAACAGTGTATTGCTTTAAAAATCTAATGCCAGATGCAAACAAGAGGTTTCGAAGGTACAGGCTAAGTTGATGTACTAAAATTGAACAGCTTAGTATCCTCAGCTATGGATTATGGTAGAATACCACTTGGACACACCATGTGGCTGCTTGGACTTTGTGGATATTAACAGACAAAATAGGAAAAGATTGATGTCAAAAATGACCTGAGTGAAGTTTACATTAGGTCACCTGCTGGGAATAGATACATCTGGTACTTGACCCACCCATACTAGCTTTGGGTCTTGCCATCCGGCAGGTTACCATCTTAAGATGTTGTTTTCAATAACATGTGTGCTTCTGCAAATAGCGTGTCTCGATGGGGATGAATAGGTTGGCATCCATTAGAAGTAGATTGACTGCTTCTCTCGAAATAAGACAGGCTGTTTGCCTTATCTTGGAGTCAAGCGTATACTCAATTGTACTGTGGGTTCCCCCAAGATGGCGCCCGTAACTGTGCATGTACTGCACGTACGAGCACAGCTACGAACCTGAGGGGCGGTTTGTTTTGGCAACGACGCTTGCATGCAATGATAATATTTATGGGAGGACATAGATCCATTTAGGACGCTTCGAATTGCCTATTGGGCTTGGTTAAGGTTGGTCTACCAGTTACCGGCACTTCCGATCGAAGGTTTTGTACAATTTAAAGATGGCGGTCATTTTTATAGCCATGTTGGTGGAGCGCTGTTGATGGGATAAGAAACAAGTGTGGAATGATGAGTCATACCTCTATGTTTACGAATTATAAAAAAACGAACTCTGTAGATAGTCGGTTTTGCGTTGCTGACATGAAAAGACGTTTTTGACGATGAGGCCGTTTCTAACAAGGTAGGAGGTGGGGATTTAACGGACAAAGGTATAGGTTCCTCCCTATAAAGATATGTCTACAAAATGTTGGACATATTTGATTATGTTTAGTACATAGATTTTTGTAGTTAGTTGATAGGATTTTCTTATTTGATTCATTCGATATTGTGGGTTGCTGATATTTTGAATGTTAACGTTATATGATTGTTTATGTTATGAATCACAATATTTTTATTTGCAATGTTTTTGTGGTATTTCTATTAACGATAACTTTGGTTTCGATATTTTGTTATTTTACATACGCTCAATGCATGTTTTATATTTTCCCCGTATTTCTATGTGGTGATATTTGTGCTGCTGATATTCTGTAGTACAATCCTGTGGTTATGTCTTTTCTGTGAGAGGGGACATGCTTATTTGGCTGTTATTTCTTTAGTCATTTGGAGGCATTTCTTACTGATAATGCTTTTACTAAAATTCCTGCTGATAATACTATGTGGAATTTCTGGGTAGCACTACTGATATTACTGCATAGGATGATCACCAGTGTAATTAATGGATTTGGTTACTCTTGTACAATACTAAAATTTGTAAGTAGCACATGGTGTTCTTCCATGAGCAGAATATATTTTTTTGTGTTTCGTACTTTCAACATAACAAAAGTGAAGCATTGTCCTTGCCTAGTCATAACCTACTCAACTCAGCTGTGAAGATATTAATATGTGTGCGGTCTACACGCTATGAAGAACTAAGCATTAGACATTAGCATTGCAGCAGCTTGCAATAATAATACAAACATTTTAAATAACCTGTCCAGGGCCAATGACAAATTGAAATTAAGATTACCTCCACAGGGGCAGATTATGATTTAAGTAATGGTTCATAACAAGGGACACTTGGTGAGTGCCAGAGATATTAAGCTTGAATAAGAAGGCATTTGCATTTAGTTCCTGAACATTGAAGCCAGTAAGCCCCATTTACATAAGGGCTATGCATCTATGTGAAAGGTTGGGTGATTTGCCAGTTTTAGAGAGAGAATTGCCAGAGACAGTGAGAGTATAGCAAACAGTTCAGCCTAGGTAGAGAGATAGAGAAAAGGAGACAAACTCTTGATTATGACTTTGGCGGGCTTTTGGGAAGACCTCTGCAGTGGCAGCCACCTAAAGACCGCAGGTTGGCAAAGACCTCTGTTTTACGACTCACACTGTGAAGACCGCCAAAAAACAGCCAAAAATCCAAAATGCCAGGACACTGAGGACAGAAAAGAGGCGTTCCCAGCACCAGCACCACCCGCCTGACAAAAATCCCCCCATCAGATTATGAGCCACAAATCACCATAGTGGCTCTTCAATGGTGGAAAACCGTGGCAGCCTCAACTCACATCAGTCAGAACACAACACCACATTGGATAGTTTGAATACCCCACACCTGACACACATCCACAGACCTGACACCCCTACTTGCTGCACTATATAACACAGCCCTACACAACCCACAATCCTTTGCAACCAAAACGACATGCAGATACTCGGAGAAGGTAAAAATATAGAAATAGCACTCTTACACAATAGGTACTCCTACACATCTGACTCCGCACACACCCAGCATCGCAATACATACATCACTAGCACACACAATCCACTACAACCATCTCATATTCACAATGCAGTACCACACCTCACGAGTTAACCAACACTGCACCCTTATACTCTCAACACCCCCACACACTGTCTACACAACCACTACCATGCCCCCACAAAAACACCCATGTTTCACAGATGACGAGTTGAGGGTCATGGTGAATGAAATTGTCAGGGTAGAGCCACAACTGTTTGGAGCACAGGTCCAACAAACATCGATTGTCAGGAAAATGGAGTGGCGGCAAAGGATAATCAACAGGGTCAATTCTGTAGGCAGTCATCCACGCACAAGGGACAACATCAGGCAGAGGTTGAACGCCCTATGGGGGAGGTCCGTTCTATTACATCGAGGCACCAGATAGCTGTGCAGAAGACTGGCAGTGGGTCCCCACCTCCTCCCCCACATTTCACATTATGGGAGGAGAAGGTCATGGACATACTGCATCCTGAGGGCCTGACTGGAATTCCTGGAGGACTGGAGTCTGGTCAGTACCCACAACATTCATGTCACACTATTGACTAGTCCTGCATGCTTCCGCAACACCCAAATCCACCCTAATTAATTAATTGTGCTACTACACCTCTGACATATTCACCTAATGCCCCTCTCTTGCATGCTACCTCTCCACTCAGCTCTACTGCCCTCACAGCCCTTGCCAATGGCACATTAAATAGAGGCTGACCAGATCAGTACAACCACCAAAATGCACTAATCCATCATTGTGAAGACCTGGACTGTGCATATCACATTTCATGCATGTATGACTAATTTACTAGCTTCACCAACTAGATTGTTCTACTGAGGACCAATACATGTCAATCACAGCAATGCAATAGCACTCACAAAATAGCAACCAAAGCACAACACAGCTACAGCTGAGTGACCATTCCCAATGGCCACAGATCAAAGGTCCCAAACCTGAAATAGACAGACCTGGTTTGGTAAGTGAGATGACAGAGTCTATGCACATGCACAACATCTAGTTACAGGACAATTTCCCATGCATACTCACATATTGTGTACCCACTAGGACACCATGGTGCATTGTGCAACTCTAATGGGAGACAACTAGCAAGCCTAACTATTCACTAGGTAAGAGAGCTGAACAGTTATGTCATATATCCGACATAATCAGATTGCATCAGCACAAAACCTGTACCCAATTAGTATGACAGCTCACAACATGGATTAAGGAAAACATGTCACGTATGCACAACAAAGGCATGCTGTGCTACATCTGTCAATGTCATTGCAGGGAATCATGTAAAGCCACTGTCTGTATCTTGCAAATAAGCAACCAAACACACATTCTAACCTGAACTGTGCGTCTGACTCCCTCCACATGTAGCCCTGCCATTGGCACCATTGGGAGGATACCTGTGACTGTCAGTCCACTCAGGATGAAGGCCCTAGTTAGGACAATAGCTCAGGATGTCTGTACACTGACAAACTACCTGGCCCATCTGGGACACCTGGTCAGTCTATGACTCTCAGCCTCACCCTGCCCATCTCAACCCCTCCCACCCCTGTTGCAATGATATCACAGGCAACCATTCGCCCCCAAACCTTTGTCCCAAGGACTGTTCAATCTATTGTGTGCCCCACACTACAGGGGCCTGAGTGTAACCTTGACACCCCTGACAATGATGGACCTGCAATCACTGGGAGTGGGCACACTGTGCCAGGGACACAGGCACATAGGTTTAGGGTGCGTGGGAAGGATGCTGTGGGCCAGAGGATGGGGCCTTAAAGGGACACAACTGACCAGGAAACCATCTCCCAAGTCTTGGGAGCATACCGAAGTTCCCAAGACAGGAGGGGCCAAATCATCACCATCTCGGGGGGAAATCAAAGTCTGTAGAAGGAATACCACCAGTAAGTCATGCAGCAGTGGCATGCACAAAATGCACACCTTCCTACCATTGCAGTGGTGCTGTGGGACATCAATACCACCCTGATGACCTTCTCTACACAACATCAGGCGCCTTCCACTAGCAATGTTACATCTTTCCCTTATACATCTGCGGCAGCTAGTGGAAAGAGAGGTCCTGCCAGGGGAACCTGATACCTCAGACAACCCTTCCTCTGTAGCTGAGGACCCTCCCCCGCAAACATGGACATCCACCCAGACATCCAGCTGGACCAGATGCCAAGACCAAACCCACTGACAGGAAGTGAACCTCTCCTGATTTTGCATCCTTATATGTCACAGATACGCCCTGTTGACTTTTCAGAAACCATACTCCATTTGCCCATGGTACAAGGACACAGGATGTGTGTAACCAACTGGTGTAGCAGCTACCCTGATGAAGCCATCAACCAATACTTCACTCATCACTTTTATTTTCATTTATGCACTTTAATTGTTACTGATAGTCTTTTGATATGTACAATAAATCACACTTCAACACAAGTACTGTCTGTTCTTGTGGGGAAATATGGCGCCATGTGAGCTGTCGATTTGGATCCTTACACACACTCAGCCCTGTATGCAGAGGAAAAAGCACTGAGCTGAGTATTGAACTGGGGTCTACGGATCCCTCCTTATGGAATGTGGACTGGTACATTATTTTCCTCCCTACCTGTCTTCTGCAATGTTTCTGGTTACAGAAAGCAGCAGGAGGGACATCCGGGCACTCTGAGCCATGCTAGGATGCATGTCTGTGGCGGCTGATGAGGAACCTGCTCAGCAGCCGCAGAGCTTTGATCCAGAAACGGCATAGATGGCAGAGGGCACGCCGGGTCAGTATGGGGCCAAAGGTTTTCTGATGCTTGCAGGGGAAGCCGGATACTGCAGGCATCGGCAGGAAGGAACAGATTGAACGCAATGACCAAAGACACCCTCCTACCTTCCAAGAGTCAGGGGCCAGTACAGCTGTTGGGAGCAAGGCCAGTCAGCTGAAAAAATCAATGGAGAAAAAGCGTGCACAAGCAATAGGCACTAGCCATGGATAAGCCAGCAAAGATTTTAACAACCCCGAGATGGGCCCCACGAACCCTGATATGTTTAAACAGCCATTACAGGGTATGTGTTTGGGGCCATCATCGCCTCGGAAAGAGGCCTCCCTGGAGACTACGATACCGACCCTTAATGACGTCTGGAAATATGTTGACCTGGCTCAGAGAGAAGGTGTGGACCACCCAGCCTCCGACTTGGTGAGATCTATGGATGGAGATGGCAACGGAGACTCCCCCCAGGTCAGGTCTGTGGTTTTAAATTCATTGGCTACTGCAGAAGAAGGGATGGCCTTGGGGGAGAAGTGTGGTACGGTATTGTCTGGGAGTGGAACTACCTTACAGATACCCAAACAGAGTGAGCTATGCTTGGCTGATACTAACTTCATCTCAGGGGGCAAAAGCGGGACGGTCGAAACCGTGGAGGATACAGATGATTATACATCATTATCATAAATCGATACTGATGGGAGCTATGTGTCTTCCGCAACCAGGTCCAATGTCTCGACCTGTAAAAAAACATGAGAAAAATAACTGCACCTGGATGTAATTAGCCCTGGGAAAGTAGTTAAGTGGGATGGATCAAAGCAGGGCAGAGGAACAGATGCAATGCTATACAGCTACTCGACAGGTATATCCGACAAAAATTCTGGCTGGAGCCCTGGAAAATGCAGGAAATGTGGAACTCCCTTCACTAGACTTAATTTATCACACAATGATACAGCACCATAAGCAGTCGCAAAGCGACAAAAGGAAAGTTAGGCTGCCAACAAGCAAATCCATGTTTCTGTATGGAAGGTTCAAAAGACTTGTTCAGAAATAGGGGAACGTATAGCCACACTTGAGACTCGTAACAACACTCTTGAAGCAGAATTGGCTGTAGGGGCTAAGCGGACGGATACGCAAGAAACACATGTTTCAGAAATTCAGTGGAAGCTGGAGATTTAGAAAATTGGCAGCGTTGCAGTAATTTGTGGATCTTGGGGATTGAAGAAAGGCTTGGAAGGCCTGGACATAAGGGCTTTTATAACAAATCTGTTTAAATGAGTCTTTCCCGAGTTAGAGGGCTGGAATTGGGAACGAGAAATACCAAGATCACACCGGTTTCCACTTTATAGAAAGAAACAAGAGAAAGGAAGAATTGATAGCCAGAGATATCCCAGGGCTATTATTGTATACTTCTGTAACTACCTACTACGGCAAGCAATCTTTAAAAAAGCCCGCCCTGACTCAAGGATAAATGTGTTGGTTGTATTCTTTTCGCATCCTGATTATGCCCATGCCACAGTGGAAAGATGGTGGTGGCTACGACAATTGATTAAATCATCTCAGGAAAAAGGAGCACAGGCCTCTCTATTGAGTCCAGCCCGGCTAAAGATAGTGCATAAGGACGTGGTATGGGTGTTTACCTCAGAAATATCTTGCGCAAATGACCTTGGACCCCTCTTTTTAGGGTGCTTACGGCAAGGAGAAGGGGGATAGGGGTGGAAGGAAAAGAAAGAGATGGGAAAAGAGAAAGGGGGGGAGGGAAAAAAAAGAAATAAAGTTTATTAAAAAAAATATTTATATCTATCTATATATAAATTATTAAAACAAGGAATAAAAAGAGGGGGGATCTTGAGATGATGGGTTTATCAGCATGATCTTCAATATCAGTGTTAGTGCTTCAGAAGAGTCACGCTTGGCACATAGGTGGGTTGGGTGTGGGATAGGGACACGGTTTCCATTTTACAGACCCAGCTGTCTGGCTGTCCCCTGGAGTAGGCGGGGGGAGTTGTAGGCGGAGTATGGGCTTGGGGGGTGGAGGAGTGGGTAAACCACGAGGGACGCACAGGAAAGTATGGCTGCAAATTGGTAGACTCAATGTTGGGATTGGAGATGGAGAAGCTGCTTGTAACATTGTTTTTAATGTTTTGAGATATACAGGAGCATGGCATATAGGAGCAAGCTATGTATAGCAACAGTGAATATATGTGGGCTCAATGATGGTAAAGAACTTCAGATGGTGATGGAAGGGCTAAAATCCTTCAGGGCAGATGTTATCTGCATGCAGGAGACTCATATCTTAGGCTCCCAGAAACACTTACTAGGATTTCCTGGCTATTATTTGCCTGCATAAACGACTCAAGGTACAGCAACGAAGGGGGTGGCGGTGTGGCCCGTAATAGGTCAGTGGAAGTGATCTAGAAGTCTGTAGATATGTTTGGCCGCTGGTCGATCTTAGAATGCACAGTTGGGGGGAGAAAAGTTACACTGTGCTCACTTTATGGTTCCTATGTAGATGACTCAGAACTGCTGGATTTTATTAATGTGGAGCTAGCAACCTGGCCGTCACCAGTGAGCCTTTGTGGAGATCTGAACATTCATATAAACAACAATCATCCCATTCAGGACACAATGGTTGAACAACTAAAAAATGTATGTGGTATTGGCTATATTGTGATGACAGGAGACATAACTCACAAGACACACTACAAATGAAACTTACCAACCAGGCAGGTCCTCTCTGTTTGGAGTCGTGCCATTACCTGTGGGACATTGCTGTTCCGTATGATGAAGGTATCATGCACACATACTGGATACTTGGCTGTGATTTGTGAGAGGTACTGGCCTGCAGACCCACCACCTGAATGTTGATTGAGTGGTAATTCTTCCTGTTCCTCTACACCTGTTCATTGGTACTGGGAGGGACCAAGGCCACATGGATGCCATCAATGGCTCTTACCACATGTGGAATGTGTCCCATTTCATAAAAGTGTACTTTCACAAAGGCCAAATCCACTAGGTGTGGAAACCCAGTATAGTTGTCCAGGAGTCTCAAAAATGTACACAGTACATCCTTCAAAATCAAACTGAACATGGGCTGAGACATCCCTGCTGTTAAAGCCACTGTATTCTGAAAGGAGCCTGTAGCCAGGAAGTGTAGCACTGACAAGACCTGAATGAGGGGCGGAATTATATAGGGATTGTGAATGGTAGGCATCAGATCTGTCTCCAACAAAGTACACAGATCCATTATGGTATGACTATTAAGACAATAGGGCCGTCATTATGACATTGGCGGTAAGTCCTGCTTACCGCCATGCTGACTGCCACCAATATACTGCAACCACAGCGGTATACCGCTACCCATATTATAACCCACACATAGCAATCTGTCACTATACAGACAAACACACATGTCTGCCAAGCCCGAATGTCAGTGATAAACTGGCGGCACCAAAACCAACACGGTTACGCAAACAGAACTACGCCCACAATATTATGACCCACAAATCATTGCGGCAGACATTCAACTGCGGTAAACAATTGGCTGTACATACCACAGCTCACAAAATACACACACATATAAAACAACACCACATTGGACAATTCAAACTACACCCACCTGACACACATACACATACCACACCCACACACCCACACCACTGTAAAACACACACCCACATTACCCACATCCCTTTACGACTAACACAAATTGCCACTAGAGAGAAATACAGCACCCACAGAACCAGAGCCACAGAACACCATCACCCATACACAATCCACCCACCTCACAGCACACACCCCAACACATCACCCCACACACCCTCACTCACACAACACCCATGGCACCACAAAGACACCCCAGGTTCCAGAGGAGGAGCTTAGGGTCAGGGTGGAGGAAATCATCCGGGTAGAGCCACAGCTATTCGAATCACAGGTGCATCAGACATCCATCGCTAGGAAGATGGATCTATGGTGGAGAATCGTGGACAGGGTCAACACCGTGAGACAGCACCCAAGAACAAGGGATGACATCAGGAAGAGGTGGAATAACCCACGGGGAAAGGTGCGTTCCCTGGTAGCAAGACACCAGATAGCAGTACAGAGGACTGGCAGTGGACCCCCACCTCCTCCCTCACAACTAACAACATGGGAGGCTCAAGTCTTGGGAATACTGCATCATGAGGGCCGAGCAGGAGTAGCAGGAGGAATGAACTCTGGTAAGTCAAATCTCTATTGCTATCTCCCCCATACCTCCATGCTATCACATACCCTCCTACCCTCACCCCCATCACCACACCACCTCACATACACCCCACCATTACAACCCACCCATCCCAGTACCCAGCACTGCATGCACCACCAATGCCTAAACACCACTCGCAGCCCTGCATGGACACCCATCACCACAGCATGCACACTAGAGAGAATCACCTAGCCTACAAAATAACTACTCACACAAGGCAAAGCTGACAGGGCACTCTCAACCATGGAGGCCAACACACCCATGCACCAGATGTCACACGGAGAAACAATATCACTGCATTTACATCCCCACAGGTCCCCCAGACAACGTCACCGGAGAGGAGGTGCCAGCAACATCCAGTCCCCCCACAGAAGAGGCCCACAGTGAAGACAGCAGCTCTGGTCGCCTGGATCAGGATGACCAATCTGGCCCATCAGGGACCTCTGGACTGTTGGTTACCCAGGCACAGTCCCATGCCACCACAGAGCCTCCCCCCTCAGGAAACACCACCACAGTATCCACCCAGCGGGCCCATACCTCTGTCCCCAGGACACATCTATCAGCAGTGTGTCCACCACTACAGGGACCCCAGGCCACCCCACAAACACAGCACGATCAGGGTTCTGGGGTCAGTGGCAGTGGGCACACGGTTCAGGGGACAGAGGCACAGGACAACAGGGAAGCTGGGAGGACTGATGTGCAACAGGGGGAGGACAGGCCCAGGGAACCTACTCTCCATGAGGCACTCAGCAACATCCTGGGAGCATACCACCATTCCCAGGAGACGATGGGTCAGATACTGGCCAAGTCGCAGGAGCCCCAGCAGCTGCAGGAGGGACAATACCTGGGGATCAGGGAGGACCTGAGGGACATCAACACCACTCCAGTCACCATTGCAGGGGTGCTGGCCATGAGGGAGGCAGTGGCACACAAATGGGCCCCTGACACTAGCCAAACCGATGAACAGCCCTCCACCTCGGCAGATGCTAGTGGACAAGAGGCCCCGCCACAGGAACAACAGGCCACCAGCACCCCACCCCCTGCAGAAGGAGAACCACCCAGCAAACGGTCCCTGCGATACAGGCAGAAGCCAGAGAAAATTGCCAAGATCCCCGCCAGGAAATAAGACTCTCCTGATTGTCACCCTTGTGTCCCACTCTGTCACCCTGTCCACCTTGAACTGCCATTTCTCCATTTCCTATGCCTCCTTGGACAATACACCTGTGATACAAATAGACTGGACTCTATCCTGGACTCTTCTCCACCGCCCAGCCAATAGCAATGCCCCATCCACTTATTAGCACATGAATAAACATCCTTGTAAAAAAGTATTGAGTCTGTCAAGTGATTGAACTATGTATTCGTTTCACACACTGTAGACATTGCAATTAAACTGTACAATGATGTATGATCTGTAGTTTGCTGCAGTCAATACACCAGGAGCCAGAGTGGGGCACAGATATCTGGAAATAGACATATCAAAGGGTACAGTAAGTGGCCATAATAGTGGGAATATCAGCCTGCCAGTGAAACTTTACAATACAAAACTGCAATGGAAGGTCAGGTTACAGTGTCTTACCTGTGTGTCCCTAGAAGTACTGTTGAATGATTGCTGTTCTGTTGTCCACATCCTCATCCTCTGCCTCATCTTCGTCACTGTCCACAGGGTCCACCGCTGCCATACGCCCATCTCCAGCCTCATCCTCCTACAGAAAAGGCACCTGGTGACGTAAAGCAAGGTTGTGCAACATGCAACATGCCACTATGATCTAGCACACCTTCTTGGGTGAGTAACACAGGGAACCACCTGTTAGATGGAGGCACTGAAATCTTGCCTTCAGGAGGCCAAAGGTTCACTCTATAAATCTTCTTGTTCGCCCATGTGCCTCATTGTAACGTTCCTCTGCCCTTGTCCTGGGATTTCTCACTGAGGTCAGTAGCCATGAGAGGTTGGGTTAACCAGAATCACCTGCTAATAACGACGGATACCTGTTATCCAGACACTAACACTTAGAGCCAACCCCATACCCACACACCAACATATACTGGGTGGGGACCATGGGCTCACCTATTAGCCATATCCTATGCCTCTGGAGTGAGTTGAGCCATCAAATATAGGATGCTGCTATTCCTCAGGATAAAGGCATCATGCACAGGCCCAGGATACTTTGTATTCATATGGGAGGTGTACTGGTCCGCCAGGCACACTATCTGCACATTCATAGAGTAAAAGCTCTTTCGATTTCTGAATACCTGTTCATTTCTCCGGGGGGGGGGGGACAAAGGCAATATGTGTACCATCTAGTGCCCCAATAATGATGGGGATATGTCCCATTGCATAGACGTCAGCTTTCACTGTGGCCAAATCCTCCACCTGGGGGAAAACAATGTAGCTGCGCATGTGTTTCATCAAGCAGACAACACTCTGGTCAGCACTATTGAGAACATTGGCTGAGACATTCCTGCTGCCAAGCCCACTGTCACTTGGAAGGAGCCAGTTGCCAAGAAATGTAGCACAGATTGGACTTGCACAAGAGGGGGGGATCTCAGTGGGGTGACGGATATCAGAGATCAGGTCTGGCTCCAATTGGGCACACAGCTCTTGGATTGTGGCCCTGTCAAGTCTGTATGTGAGGACAATGTACCTGTCCTCCATTGTTGCCAAGTCAACCAGGGGCCTGTACACAGAGTATGTCTCCAGCTCCTATCCATCCTCAGCGGTTGTAATCTAGGGGACAAAACGATGAGCATCTGGTCAGTTTTCAACATTTCCTAAATGTACAGTGCATTGCATGTCGTGACAGAAACAGTATGTTGATATATAGGCCGAAATGGAGCCTATGTGTGCCGTGATGCAGTTAGGTGCCATGGCCTGCCCCCTCCTGAAATGGTGGCCGCCTTTCCTGTGTGGATGGACAGGTGGAAATGAGGTAATGCCACCGACGTTGTGCGCCGTTGCGGGAGGCGGTCGAGTACCACCGTGCAACTCCTCATTGGTTAACTTTGGGCCCTGTGGGTTATAGTAGCCAATGGTGATGTACGCCGGTGGTGACGGTACGCACCGCCGCAGCCGTGACCACCATTTTCTATCTGTTCACTCACTTGCTGTATGACCTTCAACAGGAAAGGACCTATACTGCAAGTGCTGCTGTGACCTGTGTCTGGAACCAACCATGGCTCGTGTCACTGGGGAAAGGGCCCCTTCCTTCACCGCTACAGAGTTGGAGAGACTGGTGGATGGGGTCCTACCCAAGTACTGAATGCTGTATGGGCCTCCAGACCAACAGGTGAGTACACTGAGCACGATGCATGGGGCATGAATGCATGAAGTGTTGTGTCTGAGGGCCTCGTGTAAGGGGGGTGGTTGAGGGGTACTGGGCTGCGTGTTGCATGTACGGTGGGCAATGTTTGTGTGTAAGGGGATGGGAGGGATATAATGGGCCATTACTGTAACAGGCCGGACGGTATGACTGATACCCTTTTTCTATGTGTATTTCCTCTGCAGGTCAGCGCCCATCACAAAAAGGGTATATGGCGTGTCATCGCCAAGGGTGTGCGGACCCTGGGAGTCTACGACAGGCGGAGCACCCATTTTCGAAAACGGTGGGAGGACCTGAAACGCTGGGCATGGAAGACAGCAGAGGCCCAGCTGGGGATGGCCTCGCAACGAGGAAGGGGTGCCTGCCGAACCCTGACCCCCCCATGTTCCTCATTCTGGTGGTGGCCTATCCGGAGCTGGATGGGCGTTTGAAGGTATCACAGCAGCCACAAGAGAGTGAGTACAGTTCCCAATATACTACTTGCGTGTGGTGGGGTGGTCTCTGGGTGGGGAATGTGCACCTGTTGGTGCCCCAAGGCCAGGACGGACATTGCAGGGTAGGTTCCATATTGGGCAGGGGCTGATGAACTCCACTCATTACTGGGCAGGGTTCTGTGGGTCTCAGGTATGCTGCAACTGGTGTTAGGCATTACTGTCCATGGCATGGTGACTAGCATTATGACTGGTAGTGCATTGCCTAGTGCGTAGGGCTGTTCCCTGTGTGTTGTGTACGCCAACTATGGCGTTGTTGCTGTCATTGACCAATTGCATCCTCTGTCTCTTCCCCCCCTTTTTGTTTTGTCATCCTGTCCTTATGAGCATTAGCATCATCTGGTGGAGGAGCAGAGGCACCGGCGAAGGAGGGTCTGGCATCCCACATTGCCCAAGAGGTCAAATCCATCGACGGTGAGGGCACCAGTGGGACGGAGGGCGAGGGGAGCACCTCAGCGGAGACAGGAGGGGACAGTTTGACAATGATATCTCCTCTGATGGAAGCTCCCTCCTGGTGGTGGGCACCTCTGTGGCCACCCCAACTACAGGTACAGCCGCCACCCCCTGTACTAGCACCGCCCTCCAAGCAGCCCCTTAGCAAGTTTCCTGTGCCCACTCACCCAGGAGAGTGGGCATCTCCTTCGCCCCAGGCACCTCAGGCCCTGCCCCAGTTAGCCCTGCTGATCCATCTCTGTTAGGCAGTCAACCATAGTGAATGTCATCCAGGGACTGGCAGGGCATTTGCAACATACAAATGCATTCCTGGAGGGCATTCACTCTGGCGTGGCAGCCCAACAGAGATCATTACAGGCTCTGGTCTCCTCCATGATGGCAGCCATGGTTCCTGTCTCTAGCCCACCCCTCCAACTTCCTCTACCCAATCCCATTCCCCTCAACCCCAACCTATCCCAAGCACACTTTCAGGCCAGCATGCACCCAAGACAACACACAGGAGTGGCTCAGGCAACCACAAGCACCACACATCATCCCACAGGCACTCACACAAACACCATCCAGATGCTGACATAACAACATCCACTGCCTCCACTGTGTCTCCCTCCAACTCGTCGTCCACCTCCCTCCCAGAAGCGTCTCCACTCACACCTGCATGTACTACATCCACACCCACTGCCTCCATCACCATCACGCCTATCACTACACGCCCCTCACTGGCAGTCACCACACCCACATCCGTGCACATGTCCCCTGTGTCCTCTCCCACTGTGTCTGTGCCCCCTCCTCCCAAAGTACCCAAGCGCAAGCATTCAGACACCCAACAGCCATCCACCTCACAACAGCATCCAGCTCATGCACCTGCACCCAAACACAGCAGACAGACACCTCCTACAACCTCTTCCTCCACTCCCAAACCTTCACCCTCTTCCCACCCCAGTGTCCCTAAGAAGCTTTTCCTCTCTGCCGTTGACCTCTTCCCTACCCCTCCACCCCGTCCTTTACGTCAGGCGAGGGTGGGGAGAACCCAGGCTAGCACCTCAGCCACCCAGTCCACGGCCACTGTAGTTTCGGCACCTACTGCAGGTATGAGAGGCTCCAAGGAAACACCCATCAGCACTGGCAGTGTGCCTGCACCAGCTGCCAAGGGGAAGGGCGAGTATGTACCACCAGCTGCCAAGGGCAAGGAGGCACCACCAGCTTACAAGGGGAAGGGCAAGGTGGCACCACCAGACAGCAAGGGCAAGGGCAAGGAGGCACCACCAGATGGCAAGGGGAAGGACAAAGAGCCTGCCCCTGCAGGCAGGAGGGACAGGAGGCCTGGTGCTGTGACTGAATCTGAGCCCCCAAAACCAACCATGGTGATTTAGCCATCTGAGGCTGCAGGGTAAGAACTTGAGCCTCACCCCACCACTGCCAGCACCGCCACCATCACCTCCACCAGCACTGCCACCAGTGCTACTGCCAGCAGTAGCAGACCCAGTGGGCAGCCGTCTGAGGCTGCAAGGGATGGGCTGGAGCCTTACCCCACCGCTGCCAGCACCGCCGCCAGCACCACAGCCAACACTAGCAGCCCCAGTGGGCAGCCGTCTGAGGATACAGGGGATGGGCTGGAGACCCCCCACCACTGCCAGCACCGCCCCCAGCACCACTGCCAGCAGCTCCAGTGGGCAGCCTTTCAAAGGCTGCAGGGGATGGACTGGAGCCTCCCCCCACCACTGCCAGCACCGCCACCAGTACCAGCACTGCCACCACTGAGCAGCTGTTGCTGCCAGCAGGCAGTGTGTAGTCCTGCCTCCATGGAGTGTAATGCATCCTGCCCACTGCAAATGGTGTGAGTCTGACACCCAGGTGAGTTACTGTGACCTTGCACTCCCCAAAATCTGCATCACAGGGCACAAAGCCCCCTCCAGAACCAGTGGAAGAAGGCATCCACTAGAGAGACTGTGGCCTTGCACTCCCCAGGATCAAGCAGTGGGCAACCCAACCACTAAAGAGACTATGGCTTTGCGCTCTCTAGGACCAAGCAGTGGGCAACCAACCCACTTGAGAGACTGTGGCTTTGCGCGCCCCAGGACCAAGCAGAGGGCAGACCACCCACTAGAAAGACTGTGGCTTTGCACTCCCCAGGACCAAGCAGTGGGCAACCCACCCACTTGAGAGACTGTGGCCTTGCACTCCCCAGGACCAAGCAGAGGGCAACCCACCCACTTGAGAGACTGTGGCTTTGCACTCCCCAGGACCAAGCAGTGGGCAGACCACCAACTAGAGAGACTGTGGCTTTACACTCCCCAGGACCAAGCAGTGGGCAGACCACCCACTAGAGAGACTGTGGCTTTGCACTCCCCAGGACGTCGCACAGGGTATGTTGCCCCCTCCAGGACAAGTGGTGTTGTACAATCTTCCGGCTGAGGTGCCCCCCCATTCCTCGTCCCCCTGAAGTGCCTGTGTATTTTCGACCTAATGCCCCAGCAGTGTTCTCTCCATGTTGATGCAGGAGTAAGGTGGGGCCTTGGTCTATGTGATGTGGCCCTGTGGCCCACAGACATTATGGATTGGGCAGTGTCCCTCCATTTGTATATATGTAAATACTGTTTTGAATTTTGGGGATATATTTCTAGAATTTTATCTTATTACACTCACTTCAATCACTTCCTTTTGTCCTTGCATTATTCCCGAGGGGTACGGGGTGGATGTGTAATGTTGTTTCATCTGTTTATGTGTATGTTGTTGGCGGTGGGGGTGTTGCATGTTGCGTGTGTGTGTCACTCTCTTTTTCCTCCCCCCACCCACCCATGTTTGATAGGCGGCAGTACTCACCGTGGTCGTCGTCCCCGGAGTTGGTATTCCTGGTGTAGGAGGAGGTAGACCAGCATGGGGAACGCCTGCAGTTCGGGCTCCATAACGGTGTGGTTCTTCCCTGAGTCTCCAGAGGTGAGTTATTTGACTTCTGAGATCTGTTTCCACCGTGCTTTTGTTGTCGTTGGTTCCGCCCCGGAAAAGGTGGCAGATAGGCCTATAGTAATACAGTGGCCGTTGTATGTCTATGTTGGGAGAAATGAAATTACAATGAGTTTTGAAGTATGCGCACATCATGTTCACTTCATTTATTACCTCACACCTAACATCTGTAGAGGATGCCTAGCACATCTGACATATACAGTACAGCTCATAGATATGCACTGATTTCACTCTCCTTCGTGCACATTGCCAACTATGACAATGGGATTTCACATATGATACTAATGTTAAAGGATATGTGTGTAAGACTTAGCTATCCTGCAGTTTTCACTCATATGTCTTGAAGCAGATCAATATCTTCCCATGGACTATGAACCTATGAGTAGCTATACAAAAGTTATCTCCATATTTACTCACTCAACACAACTTTTATTTCACATTTACACAATATTTTACAGAAACAAGATGGCAGCACATACAGATATACAGCATTTTAGGGGAGTAAGTGAATGACACAGATTAGTATACACACCATCTACGAAAAGTGCACAAAATGGCAGGCGCCTGACCTACTGTTTTGGACAGGTGGAAGTGACCTAAGTCCAATGGCGGAAGCCGTCATGGCGGTAGGTGGTTGCAACTACTGTGTAACTTGCCATAGGTAAACATTGGTGCCTTTGGCGGATTTGGGCCAATGGTGATGTCCACTGGTGGTGAGGGTCATGTATGTGATGGCCGTGACCTCCATCTTCTGCACTGTTGCTCACTTGACTACTGACACTGGTGCCAGAAAGACCTCCACAGCGTGAGCTGCTGTGTACTGCCTCTAGGCGTTATCTTGCCAAGTCCTGCAGGTGATAGGGCCCGGCATTCACCCAGGAAGAGCTTGAGAGGCTAGGGGAGGAGGTCCTACCCCTGTATGAACAGCTATATGGGGCATTAGAGGAGCAGGTAAGTCCAATGTCCTAGCCAAGTGCGATAGATGTTCTGTGTGACGTTGCATCAGGCATGTGAACATGTGAGGGTGTTGATGCATGCAGATGGCATACTGTGAATGCGCGTGCGCAGAGACGACGGGTATGTGTGCCTACTTGCTGTGACTGATGTGTACTGACCACTCCTATTGGTATGGCACATGTGTACATTACTTTCTCCTTTTTTCTCTGTCATCCATGCAGGTCAACCCCCATCAGAAGGGAATTGGTGTGCCATTGCTAAGCAAGTGCAGACCCTGGGGGTCCGCAGCCGGCGGAGCATCCATTGCAGAAAGCAGTGGGAGGACCTGAGACGGTGGGCCCAGAAGACCACTGAGGCCCAGCTGGGGATGTCCTCCTAATGATGGAGGGGTGCCCTTTGGACCATGACCCCCTAATGGCCTGCATTTCCATGGTGGCCTATCCTGAGGTGGCTGGGTGTTTGAGGGCAGCACAGCAGCCACAAGGGGGTAAGTACTGTCTGACTCCATGTACTTTACTCTGGTAGTTAGGTGCTTGCTGTCACACTTTAGCAGCTGTGACACTGTAGTAGGTGCACCATGTATGTTGACTACTGGGAATACATAGTACACAAGTTGCCTCACTAAAAGAGAGATCTGGCCTTAGGAGTGCGCATGTGTACGTTTAGATCACCTGTGTCAAGGAATTTCTATGACTCATGTGGAGAAGCACAATTGACAGTGCCAAATGTGTGATTCTCTACACAGCCATATATATTTATGTAAGCTGCTGTATCATCCTACCGATCTGGTATTTCCAGGCCCATTATTCTGAATATATGTATATGTAGCTCTAAGGTCTCTGACCACTCCCATCTGTGAAAATCAGTTGTATTTGCTACGTAGTGCCTGACATATTTGTTACATGGCCTAGTTACCTTTTGTCATGATACATGTTTTGACTCCATGTGAGACTGGCATCTCATTCAGTCAATACATGTGGCCAGTATTGGACTGTTAATATGAGTTTGTAGAGGAAGTAAGTGGTTAGGCTGTCCTACCCTTTGACAATGTGCAATGCCCATGCTATATGTGCCAATGCCCTACCAATAATGTGCAACATATGGTATTAGCTGCCTTCATCATGTCACAATGGTTACTTGGGGGCATATCTTGTTGAGTGGGATAATCATTGCTACACAGGAATTAGTTTTGGCTCACCTCAAGTTTTGGGATGTCATGGTTTAGCTGTACTACTATTTATTATACAGGTTTTATTATTGTGGGATATGTTGTCAGTGCAATGGCAGTCATGTAGGGATATGTGTACATCATATGTACATGTCTTTTCTGTGAGATATGTGTGTTGTCTGGAGTTAGCTACTGGAAATCACATGTCAGGAATGGTGTGAGTGATGTTGGTCTACTCATGTTGTCATGTTGTGGCTCTGTATCTGCATGTCAGGTGGAATGTGATGTGCCTTATTATGAATTAGTAGGCTGGCCTTTTAGTTGTTGTAACACTGCTCTCTGTGATAATGAGTGGATGTCTCGTGTGCTAGGTAGGCTACTGTAGCTGTACATGCATGTATTGTGTGATAGGGAATATCTGTGAATGGTGACTGCAGCTATTCCGCTAAGATTTGGTAGACGTAGTGAAATAGCTGTTCTCCAGACATGGAGTGCCAAAATGTGATGACACCTGTATGAGACTGCCACATGTTGTGTCTTCATCAGAGATTGTATCCATTGTGTCATATGTGTGTAGAGGGATCAGCTAGGCATGTGATTGCAATGGCAGGTGTTGTATCGTATGTGAATAGAGTTGTCTTTACTTGCATGGAACATTATTTATAGACATGGTCTGGTCAGGTGTTGATTCTGAACATGCATGATATGGCGTTATTAGTCAACTGCATTTCCTAAAGGTGATAAAATTATGGAGGGTTATGACCTGGATTAGGATGGAATATCAACTTTAGCCAGGGCATGATTTGCATGCTGGTATAGGTTTACAGGTGATTTGATGGAATGATCCAGTTGTGCTACCTGTCATGGATAATGTTGGTGAGAGAGATGACAATAAGGGGTGGATAGAAGTAACATGTTTTTACATGACACAGGATCTATGATGTTCTAGATGGGATTTCCTAGCCAGGAGATGTATACCTACAGTTGTGCATGTTGTAATGTGTGCACGCGAAGAATGTGATGACCCTCAATCTCCCTCTCTATCTTTCCCTCACTCTCTCTCTGTTTCCGTGAATCAGCTTCAGCAGTCAAAGGAGACAGGGCACAGGCGAGTGGGGATACTGCTGGCCATAGGATCTGAAATGCTGATACCACCACTAACGAGGGACCCAGTGGCCTGGTGGGTGAGGGGAGAGCCACAGGAGAGACTGGATCCAGCACGTCATCTTCAGAATCCTCCTCCAGTGGCCACTTCCTGGTGGTGGCAGACCCATTTGGGACCACCCAAGCACCATCTTTGTCCTCCATCCCCTTACCACCATGCACTCCATTAACTCCCCACCCAGTTGTCCGTGCCCACTCACCTAAGAGGGTGAGTGTCTCCTTTGCAGCAGAGACCTATGCCTCTGCCCCTGCCCCTGTCAGCCCTGCTGCCCTCAGTGAGGAGGCTATTGACCTCCTGAGATCGATCTCTGTTGGTCAGTCGACCATCATGAATGCCATCCAGGGACTGGCAACTCAAGTCCAGTAGAGTAAGACATTCCTGAATGACATTCACAATGCACTGGTTGGCCTACAGAGATCCTTTCAGGCTCTGGCCTCCACACTGATGGTAGCTAGTCACCTTTGCCTTCTACCCCCCAACTTCCTCTTCCCAATCCTAAACACCTCTTCCCCGACCCTGGCAAATCACACAAACAGACAAGTGTGCAACCACCTCAAAATCCAAAGGCACCACAAGACCCACCAACGGCATGCAAAAACGCAACATTCACCTGTAGACACTTCTACAGTCACTACCTGCTATGACACCCCCACCACCCCAGCATCACATACACAACACCTGACACACTTGCAGTCACCACACCAAGATACACTGATACAGCCACTGTAACTATCTTACCCACAGACATCACAACAGCAGACCCTAAGACATCCACCCATTCACCACATCTGCATCCTCCACAACCACTGACATGCCTACATGCAGTACATCCACCATGCCTGCCGTCACCACCCCAACAGTCAGTCACCCAACCACCACTGCATCTCCCAGCATCTCCACCCCTCTCCTCCCAAGACACATAAACACCCACACTCACCCATAAAACAGACACCCAGCACCCACAAGCATACCTCGCACACATGTGCACCCAAGACATCTACCAAAACACCTCAGACAACCACTCCCTTCACACCCAACCCTTTTGCCATGACCGTCCCCTGTGTCTAAGAAATGGTTGAACCTTTTCTCTACTCCTATCTCACCCTGTGTGACCCCCAAATGCTCTGTGCCCCTCCCCAAGTCCAACCCTTCCTCCTTCACCACCTCCCCGGCCACCCTGCAGGTACCCATACCCTACCCCACCAAGAAGTCTACCCCTCCCAAAAGTTCCCAACCCTTCCCTAAGCCTCGACCTAAGCCCCCTCTCTGAAAGCCAAGCTCAAGGGTCCCCCTCCCAACCCTAAGCCCAAACCTCCCCTTCAGCCCCCAATCCCTGAGGTGCCTGGCTGCCCCCTTGATGCCCCTACCTGTGGAGGTTACATGGCAGTCAGGAGCCAAGTTGGGCATTTACAATTGCTATATTTGCAAGTTGCACTTGTCTATTTGGACTGGCCTATGGCCTCATTCTTAGTACATTTTGATGTATATATATTTATTTATTCATATATATCATGGCCAGCCAGTTGTTGGTTCAAAGGTTACATCATTGTCCTGTTTGTATTTTCTTAGGGCAGTTTTGGCCCTGGCTGATTTTGTTTGTGTGTGAGTAAGTTTTGTGTGAGTGGTGGTTGTGCTACCAGTGGTGGTTGTGTGCATAGCATTTGTCCCCCAGTGATGGGTGTATATTGTGTGATGGGCATGTGTATGTTGGGGACATGTTATTGTGTTGGTATTGTGTGGTGTTTGTGTTGACATGTGTTATTTGCAGCCTGGTTTGCCCTTGTGTGGTTGTACTGTGTGCGTGAGTGTGTGTGGGGATTGGTATGTAAGATCCATTGTGAGGTGTGTCTGTGGGGTATGACATATGCCTTGTTTGAATGTGTCATTGTGTGTGTTAGTTCTCAGGTGCTGTTACGTTGTGCTGTATGTATGATTAGTATAGTGGTGTTGTGTATTGTGGGTGCTTTACGGTGCATTGGTGGTGTTGCGGTTGTGGAGTAGGTGTGTTGTTTGGTGGTGTTTTGTTTTGTTGTGTGTGACTGTGCCAGTGCTGTGTATCTGGGGGTTGGGGTGTGTTTTTGGTGTGTGTGTGTGATGGCCGTAGTGTTTGTACTATGTATGTACAGGTGTGTATGTGGCTGTCTATGATTGTGCATGTCAGTGTGAGGTGACATGTGTGTCGCCCTTGCCACCCGTTCCTAAATGGTGTGTTGTGTGTGCGTAGGTACTTTGATATTTTGCAACCGTGACAGGTCAGTGTTTGTACTCACGGTTGCTGTTGTCGTCGTTGTCTCTTGGTCCAGAGTGATTGGGTGAGCAGGAGCAGCGGGAAGACGTGTCTCTATTTATACTGTTGAATTCCGACAGGGTTTCCATGGTGGTGCGACCGCGGTGGAAACCTTGGCAGTGTGCAGCTTCGTAATATGTCTGATGGGAACATGGTCTCCACGGACCTGCAAGTGGCTACCGTCGACCGTGGTGGTCTGACCGCAGTGGAAGTGCCAGCAGTGGTTTGGGTGTATTCTGTTGTGAGTACCACAATGGTCAGAATTTGGCGGTATTTTCCACTAGCCTGTTGGCGGTACGAACGCAACTGCCAACATGGCGGTCCTGAGTCCACCAAACTCGCAATAACCCCCAAGTGTTGGAAGTTGTGAATACGCTAGATGAATGCAAAGTCCTTGCCACACTTGTAGGTTTTGTCCTCATGGTCTGTTGGGTGAAATTTGGTCTGGCTACGGCGTCCGGGTCATTGATCAGCCACCGGTCAGTAAACTGGGCTCCACTGGACTTTTAGTCTTTGCTGCAGGAGAGTGATGACTTTCTTTCTGGAGGGAGATCTTCACAAATTTTAAGAAGTGTGGGGGTCCTCTGGGTGTTTTTAGAGTTAATCCGCCATCCGAGCAATCTCTCAGCAGCGATTGTTGAGCCCTAGGTGCAAGAGTCAGGGTTTGGCACTGTTTTCTTGGTGCAGCAGGACTTAAGTTCTCAAGCCTGGGGTCTTCTTTGTTGCTGGTCTTCTTGGGTCCTTGGAATCTGAATCCCTGGTCTAGGGGTGCTCACTTAATACTGCATTTAATGGGTGTTTAGGGGAGTACCTAGTAGTGACCAATGGGTCATCTACCTTGGGATGGCTACACACACTAAGTGACCATTTCCTGTGGGCAGAAGTTACTTCCCTATCTCTGATGGGCTATTTTCCTTCCATGCAAGATTAAAATGAAATGGAGGTGTCAACTTCCATGGAACACCTTAGGGGTGGTGCAAGCTGGGGTTGACCACTCCTCCTGTCCTTTGTGTGTTTTACTGTCTTTGCTCCCACCAAAGGTCGGGGTTTGCAGTGGGGCTGGCCATCTGCTGCTACCAGCAGGCTTGGGATCGAGTTTCGAAGGCCATAAGCCCTTTCAAGCTCACTAGCAGGGTAGTGTACCACTCTGGGGAGGAAGGTGTGACATCTTCACCCAGAATGGGGTTTGTTCTGGGAGCCAGAGAGCAGGAGCTCTCATCCCAGGGTTCCAGAATCTCTTGGCTTAGCAAGGACAGAGTAGGACCATATTGCTCATGCATCTACTCCCACACACACAGTATAGGACACCGTGCCTTAGAGCTGGCAAGCCTGTCAAAGGGGTGGTTTACCTATATTGCATACAGTGTATAGTAGACAGGGCACACAGGCTGCTTACCATGTCGAGTTTGCATTTTAGGATTGGAACAAGACACTCAGCCTTCAATGGCAGTACTGGGTGCATGTGGATGCATTGCCCTAGAGGGTGGCATAATGCCTTTAGGGGCCTACCCTTAGTACCCCATACCCTGGGTACCTAAGTACCATTTAATAGTCCCTAGTACAGTGCTCTAGAGCTGCCCAGGGCCTGTAAATCAAATGTTACTAGTGGGCCTGCAGCACTGATTGTGCCACCCTCATGAGTAGCCCTGCCACTGCAGTGTCTGTGTGTGCAGTTTTAAACTAGCAATTCGACTTGGCAGGTGTACTCACTTGCCAAGCCTAAACCTTCCCTTTTCTTACATGTAAGGCACCCCTCATGTAGGCCCTAGGTAGCCCCATGAGCAGGGTGCAATGTATGTTTAAGGTAGGACATACACTAATGTGCTTTAAATGTCCTAACAGTGAAATACTGCCAAATTCGGTTTTCACTGTGCAAGGCCTATCTCTCTCAGGCGGGCTGCCTTTAAATATTATTAAAGTGCAGATTCCCTTTGGGAGCAGATAGAGATGTGGAGTTTAGGGTCTCTGAACTCACAATTTAAAAATACACCTCTTAGTAACGTTTTTTTAGATTATGTGTTTGGAAATGTCACTTTTAGAAAGTAGGCATTTTCTTGCTTAAACCATTCTGTGACTCTGCCTGTCTGTGGATTCCCTGTCTGGGTCAGTTTGACAGTTGGGCAGTTCTAGACATTGACATAAAGGGAGCTGGGGTGTAGTCTGCATATCCTGATGAGCCATCTGTGCTGGGAGGGAGAGGAGGAGTGATCACTCACACCTGAAAGGGCTTTGCCTGCCCTCTCACAATGCAGTCTCCAACCTACAGTGTGTGTCTGGGGCCTGGCCTGGGCAAGGCAGGATCTCTCTAACAAGAGAGAGTTTTCTTTGAAGTTTGTCTACTTCGAAGGAAGAAAGGGGTATACTTAGAGGACCCAAACCCTCTGAAAATTATATCACTTCTGGAATCAAGAGGAACCTCAGCCAAGGAGAGGAGCTGAGGAGAAGTGCTACCCTTGCTGGTGACAGGGCTATCCTACAGTTGCTGCTTCTGCCTACTTGAGCAGAATCTCCAAGGGCTTGAACTGAGCTTGACTCCTGTTGTTGATGTCTCAGGGACATCAAAGACTTCCCCTGCCAGCACCTGGACTCTCTGCTGAGACTCCTGACCTGCCAAGTGGTGACCTATCCAGTCCCTGGGCCCTTGAAATGTGAAGCTGGCAGACAAGGACCGAAAATCCATGTACAGAACGCCATGCAGGGAAATTTACGATATACCTTCCACAACAAGGCTGATAAATGACACGCCGCTGGCTTCTCGGCTGAAATCAACGCTCCACCTGCATCGCGCCAGGGAGATCGACGCATCGTGGCTGGAGACCAGACGAGCAACACCCACTTACAGAAGCTGATAATGACGCAAACCCCATGAAGCACGGTTGTCTCATACCGTGTGCCTGGATTTTCAATGCATCATCCTTGGGCTTCCAAGTCAACCCGACTCTGCGTGGAACTGAGGTGCCCACCTGGAAATCAACACATCACTCTCTTTTGAGGGAGAAAAACAATGCATCTCTGACCCGACTGGAGAAGGAAAGGACCCACATCCTCACCTGCAAGTAAGGAATCAACGCATTGCTGCCCTTTTCTGGCGCACGCTGGCTCGTATGGCTTTATTTTTTACGGTAACCGGGTAATTTGTATGACAACAGCATTCTCACTGTTTTCTAAAGATTAAGGCCCTCATTATGAACATGGTGGTCCTTTCCACTCCACCGGTGGTGGCGGTAGAAACCTCCAACAGAGGAGCGGTCCGGACCACCAAATAATGAACCAAACAAAACACACGCACCACCCACTGCCAGGAAAGGAGTCTCGCTGACGACGGCAGAGTCCACCCACAGGCCGTTGGAAAGGCCCAACCCACCCATCAAATTATGAACCACCATTCCGCCGCCAGTTCCGGGGCGGGAACCACCGCCACACAAAGCCAGGCGGAAATGAAACAACTAGAAGGACACACTCACCGGAGTTCCACAAAACGTGCAGCGGCAGCCATGGACCGAGAGCTGCTGATCATGCCAGCCCTGCTCCTTGCCATATACCTAACACAACTGAGACCGCTGACGAAGACAACGATGGTAAGTACTGCAACCTACGACAAATAGGAGGAAAGGGCACAGTTACATACCCACCCACTCTGCAACACCCCCCAACCCTTCCCAGCAGCACAAGTCAGACACCCCACACCAAGAGGTACATGCCCGATGGAAGGCAAAAGCAACTTGACCATAGTACATACAATAGCCCCATACCCATTAAAAATTAAAACAAACACCAGGGTGGAACTGTGGCAGCCCAAACACAGGCCACACAGAAACTTTAATTTGTAGCGCACTGAGCAAAACAGTGGCAACAGGGCCAATGGCCAGTCCATAAAATGAAAATTGTCCTTGGCCACTACTGGCCACACCTGACTCCCACAAGTGGTGGGTACTCCCCTGAACGGGGCACCATATGGGGATCCAGGCACCTCGCGTAAGAGGGGTGGGGGGGCGCGTATTTCCGAAGGGGTGGGACTTTGATTTGCGTGAGGAGGTTGGGGGTGGGGTGGGCTTCTCCTTTGAAGGGGGGGGGGGCTGTTTGGCTCGGGTGGAGCTGGATGATCTGGGCTCAGACCTGGCCTTCTTCTTCACCCGGGAAGGGGCACGGCAATGGGAAGGCTGGACCGGAGTGGGCTGTGATGTGGAAGGAGCGGAAAGGGCAAGGAGGTGGGCACGTTTGGGGACAAGACTGGGTGGGCCAGTGGGTTGGAACAGGTCTGCACGGGAGAGGAAACATTTCTTGGGAGCAATTGGGGTGGGCGTAGATGAGGGCGTGGGAGTGGAGGCAGAGGGAGTTGATGTATGGGGTGTAGGTGTGTGTGTAGTGGGTGCCGGTGACTGGTCAGCATGCTGTGGTGTGGTGGATATCTGATGGGTGGGTGTCTTGATGCGTTTGTGTGCTTTAGGAGGTGGGGGTGGACACAGTGGGAGAAGACAGACGGCTAGTGTGGATGTATGTTGGGTGGGTGTCTGCAAGTCTGGTGAGTGTGCTGCATGTTTCAACTACAGTAGAGGTGGTGAGTGCAGGTGTGGTGTATGGGGTGCAAGTATGGCTGTCTGCTATCGTAGTGAGTGCAGAAAGAGGAGCAGTAACAGTGAGTGAAGATGCAGTGCATGAGGGTGTGCATGTAGATGGGACAGACAGGGAGGCGGAAGAGGCGGGAACACTAGGGGAAGTGGACGTTGTATGTGCGGGTGTCTGTTGGCTGTGTGAATGCTTGTGGTGAGAGGTATGGTGCTTGTGTTTGGAAGTGTGCTTCTTTTGTGTTGATGTGTCTGCAAGCGGGTCTGATTGTGTGCTTTGGACGGGTGAAGGGAGTTGGGGTGCTGGAAGGGGTAGAGGAGGTTGGAGGGGGGACAGAATGGCCAGGGAAACTGGCTGCCGTCCAAGAGGAGGCCAGAGCCTGAAAAGATCTCTGTAGTGCAGACACAGCACCGCAAATGCCATCCAGATAGGCATTGGTGTGCTGCAACTCTGATGCCAGACCCTGGATGACATTGACGATGGTTGTCTGCCCTACAGAGATGGTTCTCAGGAGGTCAATAGCTTCCTCTATGAGGGCAGCAGGGCTGACTAGGGCAGGGAAGGAGGTGCCTGGGGCAAAGGAGACGCCCACCTTTGGGCACAGGCAACTCGGTGGGGAGCAGAAGGGAGGGCAGTGATGGTATGGGTGGTGGCGGAAGATCTTACGGTAGTGGTGTGTCCACTAGGGTCTGCCACCACTGGAGGACCCCCATTGGAGGAGGTCTCAGAGTCACTACCTCCTGTGGTAGTAGCCTCCCCCGTGGAAGTCCCCTCGCCCTCTCACCCACTGGTCCCCTGGAGGTCCGTTGTCTCTGCCTCGGAGGATCCGTGGGCCGCTGCCTCCTCACTTGCTGGTGCCTCAGCTCCCTCGCCTGATGTTGATGCTGTACCGAACCAACAGAAGAGAACAGAGGTGGGGAGACAAAACAGGAGAGACACTTGTAAATAGCTGAATGCTGATACACAATGGCCAGACATACACCCACCCAGCAAACACACCCAACAGGTAGCACTGTGCACTATGCCCATGGCCATGCACCTCACTACTGAGCAGAATATTGACCTACACCCATCCCCTGAAATCGCATTGGAGCTGAGGTAGGTGAAACCTGACAGGGACACCCCTACATCCTTTGGGGAACATACAGTAGATGGACACGAGTCAAAATCCCTGCTCTAATCACCATGAGCCCTATCGCACACACACTCATCCTTCCAGGCTGAAGTATGGTCTGTGAGTACTCACCCCCTTGTGACTGCTGTGCAGCCTTCAAGCGCCCATTCAGGTCTGGTTACGCCACCGCCAGGATCCTTCGCTTGAGGGGGGTTAGTGTCCGACGGGCACCCCTTCCACGTTGGGAGGACTTCCCCAGCTGGGCCTCAGTGATCTTTCGGGCCCAGCGCTGCAGGTCCTCCTACCTCTTTCAACAGTGGGTGCTTTGCCGGTTGTAGACCCCCAGGGTCCGTACCTCCTTGGCGATGGCATGCCATTGTGCCCTCTTCTGGTGGGCGCTGACCTAGTAGGGTGACACAGAAATGGAACACAGAGGTCAGGCACTTACACGATGGGAACAGCTGGCAGATTGTCAAACATAGGACTGACAGTACTCTCAGACATGCAGGGCAGTGGCACACAGCATTCCATGCACCATGGCCCACCCTGGCTCACAGGAGCACACATATGTGTAATCCACTCCATCCATCACTCCCACAGTGCCTCACAAACCCGGACTCACCTGTACCTCTGGCCGGCCGTAGAGTCTGTTGTACAGGGGCAGGACCCCTTCCACTAGCTTCTCCAGTTCTTCCTGGGTGAAGGCCGGGGTCTTTTCCCCTGCACCATGTTGAATATCCATAGCCAGAGGCAGGCGACAGCAGTATACAGAGTGGAGTACCTGTCCGCACGAGATCAGGGAGTCAAGTGAACAAACGATGACGAACGCGCATACGTTCCACGGCGGTATGTACCAGCACTGCATGTATTTAGCAAATAAGCTAATTTATGAGTGCACATCACTCTTTTTTTTTTTACCCCTCATAGGTACCGACCCTTGTGGCGAGGAAGGGCACCATCGGTGTACAGACCACTTGTGGATATGGGGACCATGGTGGAGCGCCATATCATTTTCATTTACAGACTCGCACGTGCAACTATTCAGGACCTATGTGCATTACTGAATCCTGCACTGACTCCCAGAAATTGTAATCAGCATGCCATTCCAACTGAGGTGCAGGTGCTCTCCGCACTCCATTTCCTGACCACACGCTCATTTCAAGTGACAGTGGGCATGGGTGCTGGTTTCTCACGGCCAATGTTCAGCCAGGTACTGAAAAGGTTTCTGAATGCATTTGTACAACATCTGCAATCCTATGTGCGATTCCCCCAAAGTGCTGACCTCCCTGCCATCAAGTCTGACTTCTATGCCTTTGCAAACATTTCCCATGTCATAGGTGCCATTGATGGCACCCACACAGCTATCATCCCCCCAAGAGTCAGTGAACAGGTGTACAGAAACAGGAAGAACTTTCACTCCATGAACATCCAATTGGTATGTACTGCAGACCAGTACATTTCCCATGTGAATGTCATGTTTCCGGGGTCGCTCCATGATTCATTTGTTTTGAGGAACAGTAGTGTGCCACAGAAGATGGAACAACTACAAGAGGACAGAGGGTGGATCATAGGTAAATTTGCCTGTTACTAACTGACACATTGCAGAGAATCTGCCTGTCTGACTAAGGGACATTACAATGAGGACTCTGTATTGACCCTTTTTCTAGGTGATTCTGGCTATCCAAACTTGCGTTGGCTCCTTAGCACCAGTGAAATACAATGAAGCTAATGGACATACTAGGAGGGTGATCGAGCGTACTATAGGTCTCCTGAAGGCTAGATTTCAATGTCTACATATCTCTGGGGGGTCCCTGGCCTATGTGCCTGATAAGGTGTGTAGAATAGTGGTGGCCTGCTGCATGCTGCACAGCGTGGCTGTGAGACATTCTAGCCCCCTTTTGGAGGTGGAGGGTGCTATAGGTCCTGATCAGTTACCTCAGAGAGGTGAGGAGAGTGATGGTGAGGATGAGGAAGGGGAAGATGTCAATTCCAGGAACCAGCTGATACAACTCTACTCCCAATAACTGTTTGGGACTTAAGCCTGTTAGTGTGGTTAGTGACTGATACTGTCAGTGGGCCATGTCATATAGGGGGGATTGGTCATGATAGGCGACACATGGACCTCTTCAGCATGGTACTGACAGACAATATATGCATTCCCTACTTGCCTAATTTGAAACACACATTACCACCACCAAGCACAAATTGACAATAAAGTTGTTGTCTGCCAGTTGCATCCATACTCCAATTTGTTCAACATTGAAGACAGGGGACAGAGTTACAGGTGAGAAATGTGTTTTATTGGTCGAATACAGTGAAATGTGCTGTATACAGTGATGGAAGTTGTAAGGGTTGGGTGTGCTCAAAACCGACTTGGGGGCAGCTCTGTTGGATGTCATAGGTGGGTCCTATTTGTAGAATAGTACTTCATTTTGCCCTCAGCTGAGTGTAGTTGGTGAATGAGTGGGATGGTTGCTTTGCAGTAGTAGCAGTGTCAATTGTTGGAGTGTGGCTTGTTCTTAGCTGGGTTTCCAGTGCCATATCTTGGCCTGAGACTACGTTTGGGTGCCTGCTGTGGAGCTTCTTGGGGTGGCAAGGTTGGCCCTTGTGATTCCTGGGAGGGTATTTCCTGTGCTGTTTCTGCTGCTTGGGTCATCTGTTGCTGGTGGTCCAGGGCTGGTGTGGGGGCCTCTTGTCCGGTGTGGGTGTCAGACTGTTCGTTGACCAATTGCAGCAGTGCTCCAGCAATGGTGGCCATTGTGGCATTGTGTTCTTTCCACTGCTCCATGGCCTGTTGGTGTTGTTCCAGCTGCATCCTCTGACTTTGTTCCAGGGTGGACCCAATCTGTGCCAACCTGTCTTGGGTATGTTGGTAGGCTCCCAATACGTCTGCAATGAAGTCCTGGACTGCTGCATCCATCTGGTGCCCTACCCCCTGACCCACTGGGCACTTGAACTTGCCCTAGCCCCCTGTGCCTGTGTCCGCTGCGCAGGTCTTGACGTGCCACTTGTATTGGGGCCCTCGCCTTCCTGCATGTTGGGAGTGGGAGACTGTGGCCTCTGTTGCTGTGTTCCACCTGTCTGTGCCCTGGGTCTACTGGTGTGGGTACGCCTCCCCTGGCCTGCTGGTCTTGACTGGGTGTTAGGGGTGACAGTGGTTTCCTGGGTGGGGCTGCTGCATGGTGAGCATCCATGGCTGTGTGAGGGGCCTGCCTGCTCATCGGTGTCCAGGGATCCTTCACCAGTGTCCTGTGAGGCGCCTCTGTCTCCCTGGAGTGCTGTGGCACTCCTCGTCCCCTCCATTAGGGTTGCATGGGTGGTGGTGCCTGTTGGGGGACATAGACATGTCTGTTACATATGCCTGAGGGTTTGAGGTGTACAGAACTGTCCAATTTTGTGCTAGTGTTAATTTCATTGGCCTTCAAGGGTGCCTTTGTGAGGTGGACATTGCATTTAGTGGCAGTGGTGGGCTTACATTGTGGTGGGGGGTATTATTCCATTGTGGGTACGTGCAGGGGTGGGTGGCTGTGCACAGCGGGAGTGAGGTAGGCCTGGTAGTGAGTTGTGGGTAATGCAGGGTGGTGGATGTGGTGGCTGATGCCTGGGTGGGGTGTTGGTGGGTGTGGGTGGGGTGGGGTGGTGCATGTGTTGCAGATGTGTTGTATATGGGGAAATTGTAAATGACTTACCCGAGTCCATACCTCCAGTGAGTCCCTCTGGGTGCAGGATGGCGAGTACCTTCTCCTCCCACTTGGAGTAGTCGGGTGGTGTTGGTGGCGGTCCTCCCCCAGTCTTCTGCACTGCGATGTGGTGCCTGGATGCCATGGCCCTGACCTTCCCCCGCAGGTCCTTTCATCTCTTCCGGATATCGTCCCTGGTGCGTGGATGGTGTCCCACTGCATTCACCCTGTTGACAATGGTCTGCCACAGCTCCAATTTCCGTGCAATGGGTGTATGCTGCACCTCGGACCCGAAGATTTGTGGCTCCACCTTCAGGATCTCGTCCACCATGGTCCTTAGCTCCCTTTCGGTGAAGCGTGGATTTTTTTTTGGGGGGGGACATGGTGAGGGTGGTGGATGGCGTTGGGACTGGGGACAGGTATGGGGGCTCCTGTGTGGGTCGATATGCATGTCCTGTATGCTGGTGTTCGCTGCCTGGCTCTGGTGCTCTCCGTCTTCTGGTCCTGGTTTCGGTGCAAGGGACTGTGGGGTGTGTATGGGGGTGTTTTATGGTGTTCAGGATGTGTGTCAGGTGTGTGGGTGATAGGCCTAGCCAATGTGTGCACTTATTGCTGTTGGGCCCACTTGCTGCCCATGGCGGTCGCAGCTGCCAATGGTCGTCCGGACACCACTGTCCGCCGAGGTGATTTGTGCATCATTATTTGGAGGGCGGGATGTGGGTGTGCTTGGTGGAGGCAGGGTGAGCCGGGATTCCCGCTGACAGGGTCCTGGCTGGGAGTGGTGGTCTGGGATTTTTTGGCGGGGTTGGGTTTTTCAATCATTATATGGCAGGTTTCCATTTGCCGCCACCGGCAGGATTCTGTTCACCGCCGACACGGCGGTCAGCCATCTTTCCGGTCATGTTCATAATGACCGCCTAAGACTCTTAGGCCCTTATTATGACATTGGCGGTGAGAGATAAGTGGTGGTAGTACCGCCAACATGCTGGCGGTAAGTACCGCCAAATTATGACCATGGCGGTGATAACTCCCATAGACAGCCAATGTACCAAAGCAAGCACCATGGCGGAAACAACACTCACCACGGCGTTAGCCTACAACAGCCAGGCGGAAGACAAAGTACCACCCACCATATTTTGACCCTGAAATCTGCCACCTTTTCTGGGGTGGTACCAGTGCCATCAAAACCCTGGCAGAAATGCATCACAAAAGAGAAAAGACTGACCATCGGAGACACAGGGAAGAACAACGCCGCCTTGGAACCTGAACTGCAAGTTTTTCTGATGATCTTCTACGTTATGCTCCACCTGTAACACCAGTGCCAACGAAGACAACGACGGTGAGTACAGCCACCTAGCACACAAGTGAGGGAGGGAGGAAAAGGAGAGTGACACACATACGCACGACACACACCCGACAGACACCATACACACAACCAGCTGCACACGAAAAACTATTTGTCCCCGAAACACGTCAGAATAATGCAAGGACAAAAGGAATGTACGAAAGTGATTGTAATCAAATCAACATCTAAATACCTTAATCAATTTGTCAATGAAACAGTTATGTACACATGTACATAAAGGGACACTGCCCAGTCCAATGTTCAAACAGCCCACATGGCCACAGGGCACAGTCTAAGGCCCAACTCGAATCCTGACTTAATCCGGATAGTACTCTGCAGGGCCATCAGTTTGCAAATGGGCAGGCACCTCAGGGGGGGGGAGGTGGGGCACCTCAGCCGGATACAAGAACAAGCCCACTGTCTCTGGATGGGGCTCCATGTCCATTGCTCTGTCCTGGAGAGTGAAAGGCCACAGTCTCTCAGGTGGGTGACTTTCCTACTGGTTCTGGAGGGGGCAACTTTCCCATTGCTCTGTCCTGGGAAGTGCAAGGCCACAGTCTCTCAGATGGGTGACTTCCCCACTGGTTCTGGAAAGGGCAACTTGCCCATAGCTCTGTCGTGGGGAGTGCAAGGCCACAGTTTCTCAGGTGGGTGACTTTCCCACTCGTTCTGGAGGGGCAACTTGCCCATTGCTCTGACCTGGGGAGTACAAGGCCACAGTCTCCCAGGTGGGTGAATTCCCACTGGTTCTGGAGGGGGCAACTTGCTCAATTGCTCTGTCCTGGGGAGTGCAAGGCCACAGTCTCTCAGGTGGGTGACTTTCCCACTGGTTCTGGAGGGGACAACTCGTACAGCAGCTCCTGGAGGGTAGCCTTCATGGCATCCGCTGGCAGTGGCGGCAGCTGTTTGTTGGTGGATTGAAGTGCCTCCTGGGCAGTCTCTGCAGGTGGTGATGACTCATGTGTTGTGGTGGATGGAGGTGACTCCTGGGCAGTCTCTGCAGGTGGTGATGACTCATGTGTTGTGGTGGATGGAGGTGACTCCTGGGCAGCCTCTGCAGTTGCTGATGGCTGCAGTGTCGTGATGGATGGAGGAGCCTCCTGGGCAGCCCCTGCAGTTGCTGATGGCTGCAATTCATCAGCTAGTGGTGGGGGCCTCCTGACAGCTGGTGGTGGTGGAGCTGTCACCCTGACAGCCTCTGCAGTTGCTGAAGGCTGCAGTATTGTGGTGGATGGAGGTGCCTCCTGGGCAGTCTCTGCAGGTGGTGATGACTGATGTGTTGTGATGGATGGAGGAGCCTCCTGGGCAGCCTCTGCAGTTGCTGATGGCTGCAATTCATTAGCTGGTGGTGGGGGCCTCCTGACAGCTGGTGGTGGTGGAGCTGTCACCCTGACAGCCCCCGCTGGAGTAGAGGGCTTCGTCTCCTCCATTACATGGGGCGTGGATCCCTTGCCCTTCCTGGCAGGGGTGGATGGCCTCCTTCCCTTACTGGATGGAGGTGCAGGCTCCTTTTTCTTCTTGCCTGGTGGTGCAGGCTCCTTCCCCTTCTTGCATGGAGGTGCAGGCTCCTTTTCCTTCTTGCCTGTAAGTGCAGCCTCCTTCCCCTTCTTCGATGGAGGTGTGGTATCCTTTCCACCACAAGTAGGTGGTGCAACTGCTGTCCCTGTGGACTGTTTGGCTGAGGTGCTGGGCAGGGTCTTTAGTACCCTGCTCATATGGGCAGGACAGGGTGGGTAGGGGGAGGAAAGAGGTCAAGTTGGGAAAGGAAAAGCTTTTTAGGGAAGTTGAGGCAGGAAGAGGGAAGAGTGATGGGAGTGGAGGTTGAGGGAGTGGTTGTATGTCTGCTGGATTTGGGTGCAGGTGCATGAGCTGTATGCTGATGTGAGGTGAATGGCTGTTGGGTATGTGAGTGCTTGCGTTTGTGTCCTTTGGGGGGACAGACAGTGTGGGAGAGGACAGAGGGGACGCTTGCATGGCTGTGTGGAGGTGCCTGCCAGTGAGGTGTGTGTTCTACTTGGTGTGGCGATGCTGGTGGTGGATGTTGATGTAGTGCATGCAGGTGTGAGTGTGGATGTGATTGGGAGGGAGGTGGAGGAGGGGGATACAGTGGCAGCAGTGGATGTTGTTGTGTCTGCAACTGTATGGTGTTTGCGTGAGTGCTTGTGGGATGAAGTGTGGTGTTTGTGTTTGCCTGTGACACTTTTGGGTGTTGTCTCGCGGGCATGCTCATCTGTATGTGTGCCTGGGATGGGCTGGGGTTGTGGAGAATGGGTCTGGGAAGTGGAAGTTGGAGGAGGGTCGGTAGAAACAGGGACAATGGCTGCCATCAGAGAGGAGGCCAGAGCCCAAATCGATCTCTGTTGGGCTGCCAATCCAATATGAATGACCTCCAGGAATGCATTGCATTGCTGCATCTGGGATGCCAGCCCCTAAATAGCATTCACAATGGTTGATTGCCCTACAGAGATGGATCTCAGGAGGTCAATAGCCTCCTCACTAAGGGCAGCAGGGCTCACTAGGGCAGGGCCTGAGGTGCCTGGGGCAAAGGAGATGCACATCTTGCTGGGATAGCGGGCATGCGCAACTCTCTGAGGGGCTGCTGGGAGGGCGGTGCTGGTACGGGGTGGCAGCTGGATCTGCAGCTGGTGTGGTCACAGAGGTGTCCGCCACCACCAGGGAGCTCCCATCGGAGGAGGCATCTGAGTCTGTGTTGTCTCCTCCAGTGTCCGCCGTGGTGCTCCCCTCACCCTCCATTCCACTGGTTCCCTCGGCGTCAGTGGACTCTGCCTTATGGGTCCTGTGGGATGCAGCTCCCTCTATCGCCGGTGCCCCTGCTCCTCCACCAGATGATGCTAATGCACACAAGGACAGGATGACAAAACAAGAAAGGGGGAGAGAGACAAAGGATACACTGGGTCAATGACTGCACCAACACCACTATTGGCACACACAGGGAACAGGCTTGAGCACTATGCATTGCACTACCAGTGATATGGCTAGTCACTAAGGCAAGATGAGGAATGCAACTGCAGCACTCCTGGGACAGACGATGCCCTGGCTGAAATGGACTGCTAACAGGCTAGGTGACCTGTATTTGACATACACCCATTACCCTTCAGATGACCCACGCTGCAAGGTCTGGCCTGGCCTTAGAACTGGCCTTAGGGGCACCCACTAACACACATCCACCACCCGGATACCATCCCACCAGCCAAAATATGTAATGATACCCACTGTACTCACTCCCTTGTGGCTGCTGTGATTCCCTCAAGTGCACATCCAGCTCATGGTTGGCCACAGCCAGTATGCGGGCCATCAGGGGGGTCAGGGTGTGACAGGCACCACTTCCTCGTTGGGAGGTCATCCCCAGCTGGGCATCCGCGGTCTTCCATGCCCAGAGTCTCAGGTCCTAACACCGTTTCTGACAGTGGGTGCTCTGCCTGCAATCGACCCCCCTGCGTCCGCATGTCCTTGGCGATGGCACGCCATATTTCCTTCTTTTGATGGGCGCTGACCTGCAGAGGCAATAAAGACAGGTGAACACCATTAAACAAACAGTCCAGCCTGTCACACAAATGGTCCACCATACCTGCTTCCATCACGATTGGCACACACATAGCCCAGCGCAGACCATTTACACCGCCACAAGACATTCCCGCCACCCCCTTACACGATGCTTGCACACACATCTCCATTCATCCTTCCCACATGCATCTTGCCCAAAGTGTACTCACCTGTTGGACTGGTGGCCCATACAGCTGTCCGTACTGGGGTAGGACCCCATCCACCAGTCGCTCCAACTCCTCCGAAGTGAAGGCTGGGGCCCTTTCCCCGGTCACGCGGGCCATGGTAGGTTTCAGACACAGGTCACAGCAGCACACGCTTCTCCTACTGAAGGTCAGGAAACAAGTGAGGAATCAGATAGAAAATGGCGGTCACATCCACGACGGTGTACACTGTCACCGCCGGCGTAGATCCCCATTGGCCACTGTACTCCATAGAGCCCCATATTATCCAATGAGGAATTGCACGGTGGTGCAAGACCACCTTCCGCCACAACAGCCAACCTCGGCGGAATTACCTCACTTCCACCTGTCCCTACATACAGGACAGTGGGTCACTATTTTGGGGGAGAGTGAACAGTCATATCGACAATGACTGTGTTACAGATTAGATTGGCACATACTTTGCCATTAACATTGTCCCAATACATAAGTGCACCATATGGACTGCAGTTGTGGTTTTGTTGTTCCAATTGTGCATCCTACTCACTCTTGTGTCCCTTAGATACCTACTGCTGCGGATGAATAGGAGGTGGAGACATACCCCTGTGTACTGACCCCTGGTGGACTTAGCTACACTGAAGGACAGGCACATTATCCTTACCTATAGACTGGACAGGGCCACAATCACAGAGCGGTCTGCCAGTGGGAGCCTAATCTAATCTCATCTATCGGTCATCCAACTGGGATGCCCCCTCTTGTGCAATTGCTATCAGTGCTCCATTTCCTGGCAATATGTTTTTTCCAAGTGACAGCGGGCTTGGCAGAAGGAATGTCACAGCCAATGTTCTCAATCGTGATGGCAAGAGTGTTGTCTGCCCTGATAAAACACATGTGCAAGTACATTGCTTTCCTCCAGGTGGAAGATTTGGCCACTGTGAAGGCTGGATTCTCTGCAATGGAACATATCCCCAATATTATTGGAGCGATTGATGGTACACATATTGAATTTTTTCCCCCGCCAGAATGAACAGGTGTACGGAAATCATAAGAGTTTCCACTCACTGAATGTGCAGATGGGGTGCCTACAGTACATCTCCCACGTCAATGCTAAGTATCCAGGGTCAGTACATGATGCCTTTGTCCTGAGGAATAGCAGCATCCCAAATGTGATGGCCCAACTACAGAGGAACAGGGTGTGGCTAATAGGTGAGCCTTGGTTCCCCACCCACTGTATGTTAGTGTATGCCTCTGGTGTTGACCCCATAGGATTATGTGTGGCTAAATGTTTTCCATCAATACTTGCAGATGACTCTGGCTACCCAAACCAATTGTGGCTGCTGACCCCTGTGAGGAATGCCAAGAGAAGAGTGGAATAATGAGGCACATGGGTGAACCAGACGGATCATAGAGAGGATCTTTGGCCTCCTGAAGGCCAGGTTCAGGTGCCTCCATCTGACAGGTGGATCCCTGTGCTACTCACCCGAGAAAGTCTGCCAGATAGTAGTGGCATGCTGCATGCTGCATGTTGCACAACCTGGCCCTCAGACGCCATGTACCCTTTCTGCAGGAGGAGGAGACAGGGGAAACCCCTGTGGCAGCAGTAGATCCTGATAACAGTGAGAATGAAGAGGCTGAGGATGAGGACAAAATAACATCCGTTATCCGTCAGTACTTCCAATGACACACAAGTGAGACAGTGCAACTGCACATTTCTATGACTATTGGTGTATTCTGTGTGGCTGTGGCATGATGGCATTAACTTCCTTTTACTTCTACTTACTGTCACCTATGGTTTGTCATTATACAGATGTTAGTGATATAACAACTGTGTACTGATGTGCTGACTACAGCCAGCTACAGGTCATTATTGCTATGCTCTCACAGTGTACAGTTCATTTGCAATGGATGTAACTGTTTCTATAAATACACATTTTCAACACTTGCCATACAAGTAGTTGAGTTGTGTTCAAAGGTGTTTATTGTAGTGCTAAGGAATTTAGGGGATGGTGCAATGGAATGGTGTGATGATGGAGGAAAGTCCAGGGTATTGTTCCAGTCTGTTTATAGCACAGGTCCAGTGTCCAAGGGGCCATAGGAAGGAGAGCAACAGCAGTTCAAGGTGGACAAGGTGAATGAGTGGGACACAAGGGGGACCATCAGGAGAGTCTCATTTCCTGGTGGGGTCTTGGCAAGTGTCTCTTGCTTCTGCCTGGGTCACAGGGAACATTTGCAGGGTGATTCACCTTCTGCAGGGGGAGGCATGCTGATGGCCTGTGGGTTCTGTGAAGGGGCCTCCTGCCCACTAGCGGCAGCAGAAGTGGAGGACTGGTCAATGGACTGGCTAGTGGTAGGGGATTGCTTGTTTGCTGTTGCCTCCCTCATGATGTTGGCCAATTCTGCCATCACCCCTGCTAAGGAGATCAGGGTGGTGTTAATGGCCTGCAAGTCCTCCCTGATTCCATGATACTATCCCTCCTGCAGCCGCCTGTTCTCATGCACTTTGTCAAGGATCTGGTCCATTGTGTTCTGGGAATGTTGGTAGGCTCCCAGGATCTCAGACACTGCCTCCTGGAGAACCGGTTCCCTGGTCCTGTCCTTCCCCTGGTGCACAGCAGTCCTCCCAGTGTCCCTGTTGGCCTGTGCCTCTGTCCCCTGAACGGTGTGCCCACTGCCACTGACCCAGGTCCCTGATTGTCTTGGGGGCGGGGTGTGGGCTGAGGTCCCTGTACAGATGGGCAGACTACTGATTGATGTGTCCTGGGGACAGAGGTGGGGGTACGCTGGGTGGGTGCTGTGGTGTTGGATCCTGATGGGGGAGGCTCTGTGATGGCCTGTGAGTGGGCTGGGGTGACCGACTGTCCAGTGGTCCCTGATGGGCCAGGTTGCTGGTCCAGATCCTGAAGTCCAGAGTTACTGTCATCACTGGGGGCATATTCTGTTGGGGACTAGATAGTTGTGGCACCTCCTCTCCACTAAGATTGGCTGGGACACCTGTGGGTATGTAAGAGATGTATGATGCTTCATGCCTGTGACATATTGCCCAGCGTCTCAGGTCCTCCCACCGTTTCTGACAGTGGGTGCTCTGCCTGCAATCGACCCCCCTGCGTCCGCACGTACTTGGCGATGGCACGCCATATTTCCTTCTTTTGATGGGCGCTGACCTGCAGAGGCAATAAAGACAGGTGAACACCATTAAACAAACAGTCCAGCCTGTCACACAAATGGCCCACCATACCTGCTTCCATCACGATTGGCACACACATAGCCCAGCGCAGACCATTTACACCGCCACAAGACATTCCCGCCACCCCCTTACACGATGCTTGCACACACATCTCCATGCATCCTTCCCACATGCATCTTGCCCAAAGTGTACTCACCTGTTGGACTGGTGGCCCATACAGCTGTCCGTACTGGGGTAGGACCCCATCCACCTGTCGCTCCAACTCCTCCGAAGTGAAGGCTGGGGCCCTTTCCCCGGTCACGCGGGCCATGGTAGGTTTCAGACACAGGTCACAGCAGCACACGCTTCTCCTACTGAAGGTCAGGAAACAAGTGAGGAATCAGATAGAAAATGGCGGTCACATCCACGACGGTGTAAACTGTCACCGCCGGCGTAGATCCCCATTGGCCACTGTACTCCATAGAGCCCCATATTATCCAATGAGGAATTGCACGGTGGTGCAAGACCACCTTCCGCCACAACGGCCAACATCGGCGGAATTACCTCACTTCCACCTGTCCCTACATACAGGACAGTGGGTCGCTATTTTGGGGGAGAGTGAACAGGCATATCGACAATGACTGCGTTACAGATTAGATTGGCACATACTTTGCCATTAACACTGTCCCATTACATAAGTGCACCATATGGACTGCAGTTGTGGTTTTGTTGTTCCAATTGTGCATCCTACTCACTCTTGTGTCCCTTAGATACCTACTGCTGCGGATGAATAGGAGGTGGAGACATACCCCTGTGTACTGACCCCTGGTGGACTTAGCTACACTGAAGGACAGGCACATTATCCTCACCTATAGACTGGACAGGGCCACAATCACAGAGCGGTCTGCCAGTGGGAGCCTAACCTAATCTCATCTATCGGTCATCCAACTGGGATGCCCCCTCTTGTGCAATTGCTATCAGTGCTCCATTTCCTGGCAACATGTTTTTTCCAAGTGACAGCGGGCTTGGCAGAAGGAATGTCACAGCCAATGTTCTCAATTGTGATGGCAAGAGTGTTGTCTGCCCTGGTAAAACACATGTGCAAGTACATTGCTTTCCTCCAGGTGGAAGATTTGGCCACTGTGAAGGCTGGATTCTCTGCAATGGAACATATCCCCAATATTATTGGAGGGATTGACGGTACACATATTGAATTTTTTCCCCTGCCAGAATGAACAGGTGTACGGAAATCATAAGAGTTTCCACTCACTGAATGTGCAGATGGTATGCCTACAGTACATCTCCCACGTCAGTGCTAAGTATCCAGGGTCAGTGCATGATGCCTTTGTCCTGAGGAATAGCAGCATCCCAAATGTGATGGCCCAACTACAGAGGAACAGGGTGTGGCTAATAGGTGAGCCTTGGTTCCACACCCACTGTATGTTAGTGTATGCCTCTGGTGTTGACCCCAGAGGATTATGTGTGGCTAAATGTTGTCCGTCAATACTTGCAGATGACTCTGGCTACCCAAACCAATTGTGGCTGCTGACCCCTGTGAGGAATGCCAAGAGAAGAGTGGAATAATGAGGCACATGGGTGAACCAGATGGATCATTGAGAGGATCTTTGGCCTCCTGAAGGCCAGGTTCAGGTGCCTCCATCTGACAGGTGGATCCCTGTGCTACTCACCCGAGAAGGTCTTCAAGATAGTAGTGGCATGCTGCATGTTGCACAACCTGGCCCTCAGACGCCATGTACCCTTTCTGCAGGAGGAGGAGACAGGGGAAGCCCCTGTGGCAGCAGTAGATCCTGATAACCGTGAGGATGAAGAGGCTGAGGATGAGGACAAAATAACATCCGTTATCCGTCAGTACTTCCAATGACACACAAGTGAGACAGTGCAACTGCACATTTCTATGACTATTGGTGTATTCTGTGTGGCTGTGGCATGATGGCATTAACTTCCTTTTACTTCTACTTACTGTCACCTATGGTTTGTCATTATACAGATGTTAGTGATATAACAACTGTGTACTGATGTGCTGACTACAGCCAGCTACAGGTCATTATTGCTATGCTCTCACAGTGTACAGTTCATTTGCAATGGATGTAACTGTTTCCATAAATACACATTTTCAACACTTGCCATACAAGTAGTTGAGTTGTGTTCAAAGGTGTTTATTGTAGTGCTAAGGAATTTAGGGGATGGTGCAATGGAATGGTGTGATGATGGAGGAAAGTCCAGGGTATTGTTCCAGTCTGTTTGTAGCACAGGTCCAGTGTCCAAGGGGCCATAGGAAGGAGAGCAACAGCAGTTCAAGGTGGACAAGGTGAATGAGTGGGACACAAGGGGGACCATCAGGAGAGTCTCATTTCCTGGTGGGGTCTTGGCAAGTGTCTCTGGCTTCTGCCTGGGTCATAGGGAACATTTGCAGGGTGGTTCACCTTCTGCAGGGGGAGGCATGCCGATGGCCTGTGGGTCCTGTGAAGGGGCCTCCTGCCCACTAGCGGCAGCAGAAGTGGAGGACTGGTCAATGGACTGGGTAGTGGTAGGGGCTTGCTGGTTTGCTGTTGCCTCCCTCATGATGTTGGCCAATTCTGCCATCACCCCTGCTAAGGAGATCAGGGTGGTGTTAATGACCTGCAAGTCCTACCTGATCCCATCATACTGTCCCTCCTGCAGCCGCCTGTTCTCATGCACTTTGTCAAGGATCTGGTCCATTGTGTTCTGGGAATGTTGGTAGGCTCCCAGGATCTCAGACACTGCCTCCTGGAGAACCGGTTCCCTGGTCCTGTCCTTCCCCTGGTGCACAGCAGTCCTCCCAGTGTCCCTGTTGGCCTGTGCCTCTGTCCCCTGAACGGTGTGCCCACTGCCACTGACCCAGGTCCCTGATTGTCTTGGGGGCGGGGTGTGGGCTGAGGTCCCTGTACAGATGGGCACACTACTGATTGATGTGTCCTGGGGACAGAGGTGGGGGTACGCTGGGTGGGTGCTGTGGTGTTGGATCCTTCTGGGGGAGGCTCTGTGATGGCCTGTGAGTGGGCTGGGGTGACCGACTGTCCAGTGGTCCCTGATGGGCCAGGTTGCTGGTCCAGATCCTGAAGTCCAGAGTTACTGTCATCACTGGGGGCATATTCCGTTGGGGACTAGATAGTTGTGGCACCTCCTCTCCACTAAGATTGGCTGGGACACCTGTGGGTATGTAAGAGATGTATTATGCTTCATGCCTGTGACATATTGTACATCCCTATCCTCCCCTCTATGGCTGCTTTTGCCCTGCCACCTTTGATTGTATGGTGATATAGTGGGATTGTTAGTTCCCCTATGCTGTGCATGCTTTTGGTGATGGGTGTCCATGCGGGGCTGGGAGGGCTGTCCATGCATTGGTGTGGCATGCAGGGCTTGGCATTGGGGCTAGTCATCTGCGTTTGTGCAGTGTGGGATGGAGTGAAGTGATGGGAGTGAGGGTGAGGGGGTGAGATGGCATGCAGGTATGGGGTAATAAGTGGTAATAATTGACTTACCTTTCTACAGCCCTCCAGCTACTCCAGTGAGTCCTTCAGGATGCAGTATTGCCAAAACGTGTTCCTCCCATGCTGTGAGCTGCGGGGGAGGAGGTTCGGGGTCCACCGCTAGTCCTCTGTATGCGAGCTGGAGCCTTGCTGCTTTGGAATGTACCTTCCCCCATAGGTCATTCCACCTCCTCCTGATGTCGTCCCTTGTTGTTGGATGCTGTGCCACGGCATTCACCCTGTCCACGATTCTCAACCATAGCTCCATCTTCCTTGCAATGGATATTTGCTGTACCTGTGCTCCAAACAGCTGTGGCTCTACCCTGACTATTTCCTCCACCATGATCCTTAACTCCTCCTCAGTGAAACAGGGGTGCCTTTGTGGGGACTTGGGTGTTGTGTGGTGTGTGTTGGTGAGAGTGTGTTAAGTAATGTCGTGAAGTGTGTAATGTGGGATGGTGAGGGATGTATGGGTGTAAGTGGTGTGTGTCTAGTTGTCTAAGTGGTCTTGGTGTCAGTCTGTTGGCAATGATTTGTAATCGTAAATGGTTGTGGGTAATGTGGGTGTTTATTTATAGTGCTGTGGGTGGGTGGGCGTGGTTTGTGTATGAGTGTCAGGTGTGTGTTTTTCATATTGGCCAATGTAGTGTTGTTTTCTATGTGGGTGTCTATTCTGAGCATGGTGGTATGTACTGCCAATGGTTTACCACCGTTGAATGTCCGCCATGGTGATTCGTGGGTCATAATGTTGTGGCCGTTGTTCTGTTGGTGTAACGGTATGGGTGCTGGTACTGCCACTTTCTCACTAACCTTTGGGCTGGCAGATTTGTGTATGTGGCTGCATTCTGTCTGATTGGTGTGTGTGTGTGTCATAATATGGCGAACGGATATTTGCCACCGCGTCGGTATGTTGGTGGCAGTCAAAGTGGCGGTAGGCAGCATTTATCTCCAATGTCATAATGAGGGCCTTATTCTTTTAAAAATTCATATCTTGGCTTGTGTATGTTGGATTTTTGTCGTTTGGTCTTGTTTTGTTTAAATATTATATTACCTACTTTTCTAAACTGGTGTGGTTTCCATTTTGCAGTGTTTTCACTGTATTACTGTGTGTGTTGTTACAAATACTTTACAGAGTGCTTCTGAAGAGAAGGCTGCCTGCTCGTGCCAAGCTACCAAAGGTTGTGAACGGGGGTAAACTTAGTGTGATTCTCCTTTAGCTGACTAGAGTGAGGGTCCTTGCTTGGACAGGGTAACCTGACTGCCAACCAAAGACCTCAATTCTAACAGAGTGCATGAGTACATACATGGGATAGCAAGTGAGTGTATGCATGTACATATGGGTGACTGTATGGATGAGTGTATGTACGAAAGAGTAAGTAGCTGCATGATTGTAGGTATTTATTGAGTGAGTGGGTTCATTACTGGTTGTATGGGTGAGTGAGTGGATGAGTGCAGGTGTAGGTGGGTGAGTGCATGGGTGCATGTACGGGTGACTAAGTGAGTGCACAAGAGTATGTGTTTTAAATGAGTAAAGGACTCATTACAAGTTTGGCTGTCTCAGGAACACCATGTTGGCAAAGAAGACTGAAAAATTATGACTTTGGCGGTACCCCCTACGGAATACAGCCAAAGCACCACCGGCACAGCCACTGCGGTCAGACCGTCATGGATGACGGAAGGCACCTGCAGGCTGGTGGAGACTAAGGGGGTCATTCTGACCTCGGCGGTAAAAGGCCCTTACCGCCGGTCAGAAGTCCGCCATACTACCGCCGCGGCCGCGGTAGACCGCCACGGTCATTCTGACCACCAACTGTGAATCCGCCAAAAATCCGACATCCAAGGAAGGCCGCCACATCAGCGGGCCGCGGAAAACTGGAGATGACCAAACCTCCACCGTCACGCCAACACAAACACGCCCATGCCATTCTGACCCACGAATCCATGCGGCGGTCTTTCAACCGCGGTATTCCATTGGCGGTACACACCGCCGCGGTCAAAATACACACACATCTACAAAACACAGCCACATTGGACATTTTGAAATACGCACACCTGAGACACATACAAACAACGCTCCCACACTTCCAATCAACCATAAAACACACACCCACATCACCCACAAACCCCCACTAGTTGGAAATCGGGCGAAGGCGAGAGCGAGAGAGATAGAGATAGCGAGCACAGCATTAGAAAACCCCAACACACACAGGAACCCAACTCCATCACCCACACCACATCTACGCACACCTCACCACATATCACCACGCACATCACCACAAACACCACCCCACACCTCATCCACACCACCCCATGGCACCCCAAAGACACCCACGGTTTTCGGACCAAGAACTCCGGGTCATGGTGGAGGAAATCATGAGGGTTGAGCCCCAGCTCTTCGGCACACAGGTGCAGCACACCACCATAGCAAGGAAGGCTGAGCTATGGCAAAGGATCGTAGACCGGGTCAACACTGTGGGACAGCATCCCAGAAATCGGGAAGATATCAGAAAGCGATGGAACGACCTACGGGGGAAGGTGCGCTCGATGATCTCCAGGCACAACATCGCTGTGCAGAAGACTGGCGGCGGACCCCCACCCACCCCACCCCAATTCACAGCATGGGAGCAAGAGGTGGTAAACATCCTGCATCCTGATGGCCTCGCTGGAGTACACGGAGGAATGGACTCTGGTAAGTCGAATCTCAACTACTTCACCCCCCCCAACCACCAGCATGCCAATCCCCCCCCCCCCAATATCACCCCCCAGCACATAACCTCCCTGCCAATGTCTCACCAGCACAACCCACCCTAAACAACACCAACCCCTGAATGCCAACACAAACCATAGACAGCCACCACCAAAGCATGACCATAGCACATACCCATACACCCCCCCAAACCCTCACAACACCTCCCACAAGGGAATGCCAGCACTGGAGGACAAGGGCACCCAAAATGCACTCCATGGCACACACAGAAACAATAACCATACTCCTTCACCCCTGCAGGGCCCGAACGCCAACACCCCGCCACGGAGGGACCAGAGATGTCCATCCCACCCCCAGAACAGGCCCCCAGCGAGGACAGCAGCTCTGTTGACCTCGAACCTGACGACCAGCCCGGACCATCGGGGACCTCTGGACAGTCGGTTCCCCACACACAGACACAGGCCACAGCAGACCCAAACCCCTCTGGGAACACCAGCACAGCTCCCACCCAGCGGGCCCATGCCTCTGTCCCGCGGACGCGTCAATCAGCGGTGTGTCTGCCACTACAGGGCACCCAGGCTGACCCAACACCCCAACAACAACAGGGACCTGGGGGCAGTGGTAGTGGGCACACCGTCCAGGGGACAGAGGCCCGGGGAAACAGGGCAACTGGGAGGGCTGCTGTGCGACAGGGGGGGGGGGAGGACAGGCTCAGGGAACCGACTCTCCAAGAGGCCCTCACCACCATCATGGGAGCATACCATCACTCCCAGGAGACGATGGCGACGGTACTGGCCAGGTTCACCGAGATCCAGGCACAGCAGGAGGAACGGTACATGGGGTTCAGCAATGAACTCCGGGACATCGCTACCGCAATGGGGACCATAGTCCAGGCCCTCAACCGGATAGAAACCACATTGCGGGACCATGTGGCACCGCAAAGGGCCCCTGTCACTAGCCAGGAACAGCCTACCACCTCCGCCGGCGCTAGTGGTCAGGAGGCCCCCACAGAACGACGGGCCACCAGAACCCCACCTCCTGCTGAAGAACAACCACCCCGCAAGAGGAACCTGAGATCTCAAAGGAAGATAGAGTAGGATGCCAAGACCCCCGCCAGTCTAATAACCCCCCGGATGTCATTCCACTGTCCCACAGTGTCACCCTGTCCAACCTTGAACTGCCCCTGCTCCATCCTTCCACAGCCATATGAACAATGCACCTGTGCGACCGAGAACTGGACTCTGCCATGGACATAACTCCACCCTCACCCTTCACCGTTTTAATCTCATATACCAAAATATAGCACTAAAAATAAATCACTCATTGCACATAAATCATTCTGGAGTCAGCCTGTATTATTTACAAATGTATAACACATTACTTATCAATAATGTTCTGTTTATTTATGTGTGGACAACATACCGATGTCAATAAGCATTAGTCCATGGGCTAACCAAGCAGAAGTCACGCAGTGGGTCATACAGCACTGAAAAGGGAAGGGAAAAGTAAACTTCAGTTTAAAAGAACTGGGGGGAAATACACTAAGTAAAGATGCAGGGGGCATTCAGTAAATGGTAAATGGCGTGGGTGATTCCTACCTGTGTGCTACTGAAAATACTGATGGATAACTCTGTCCCTGTTGTCTGGGTCGTTCTCTTCGTCTTCCTCCTCTTCACTCTCCGCAGGCTCCACAGCTGCTTCAACACCACCATCTGGACAATCCTCCTGCAGGAAGGGCACCTGACGTCGCAATGCCAGATTGTGAAGCATGCAGCAGGCCACGATGATCTGGCACACCTTCTTTGGTGAGTACATCAGGGATCCCCCTGTCATATGTAGGCACCTAAACCTGGCCTTCAGGAGGCCAAAGGTTCTTTCAATGACCCTCCTAGTTCGCCCATGGGCCTCATTGTACCGTTCCTCTGCCCTGGTCCGGGGATTCCTCACTGGGGTCAATAGCGAAGGCAGGTTGGGGTAACCAGAGTCACCAATTAGCCACACACGTTGTCTCTGTAGCTGTTCCATCACATAAGGGATGCTGCTATTTCGCATCACATGCGCGTCATGCACTGACCCAGGGAACATGGCATTCACATGGGAGATGTACTGGTCAGCCAAACAGACCACCTGAACGTTCATCGAATGGTAACTTTTCCTGTTTCTGTACACCTGCTCATCGTCTTTTGGGGGTACTAAAGCCACATGGGTCCCATCAATGGCACCAATTATGTTGGGAATATGTCCAAGGGCATAAAAATCACCCTTCACAGTGGCCAAATCGACCTCCTCAGGGAATACAATGTAGCGCCGCATGTGTTTCGTCAGGGCAGACAACACTCTAGACAAGATCTTTGAAAACATAGGCTGAGACATTCCAGATGACATGGCCACTGTTGTCTGGAATGAGCCACTTGCCAGAAAATGGAGGACTGACAGAACCTGCACTAGAGGGGGAATTCCTGTGGGTTGGCGGATGGGGGACATCAGGGCTGGCTCCAGCTGGGCACACAGTTCATGTATAGTGGCTCGGTCAAGTCGGTATCGTAGTATGATGTGGCGTTCTTCCATTGTCGACAGGTCCACCAGCGGGCGGTACACGCGAGGATTCATCCTTCTCCTCGCAAGTCCCAGCGGACGGTGCCTAGGAAGGACAACATGGAGCACAGAGTCAAGCAAGTCACAGGTACGTTCACCACTGCATGCACAGTACACGAAAAGGTATGGATGGCTATGTTTGGATGTGTGGCAATGCAAGGCCTAGGCCTGTGTGACGCAGTTGAAATTAAGCCATGTGGGCCCTTGAAATGGCGGCTGCCTGACCGGTGAAGTGGGACAATGGGATGTGAGGTCAATGCGCTGGCGTGGCACACCGTGGCGGTAGGCGGTCGAAGACCGCTATACAAACCCGCATTGGTTAACATTGAACCCTATGGGATTCAGGAGCCAATGACGATGTGCGCCGGCGGTCGCGGTACGCATCGCCGCGGTACGCACTGCCGCGGCCGTGACCGCCATTTTCTATCTGCCTAATCACTCGATACCTGATCATCCACAGGAGAGGACCTATACTGCAAGTGCTGCTGTGACCTCGGTCTGGAAGTGACAATGGCTGCTGCGACTGGGGAAAGGGCCCCTGCCTTCACGTCTGAAGAGTTGGAGAAACTAGTGGACGGGGTCCTCTCCCAGTATGCGCTACTCTACGGTCCTCCAGACCAACAGGTGAGTACACTGAGTGCACATTGAATGGGTTATGCCTGTGTGGAGTGGGGTGGATGTAAGTTGTTGGGGTGGGGAGAAAATGAGGACTGCAATGCACGACAGATGAGAGAATGGGCCACATGGCAAGGTTGGGGAGGGGGGGGGGCATGTACTCCAAACATGCCGAAACTTCACGTGTTCTTTTTCCCACCCTGTACATGTCTAACAGGTGAGCGCCCATCAGAAAATCGACATTTGGCGTGCCATCGCCAAGGAAGTCCGGGCCCTGGGGGTCTACACCAGACGGGGCACCTACTGCCGCAAGAGGTGGGAGGACATCCGCCGCGGAACCCGAAAGACCGCCGAGTCACTGCTGGGGATGGCCTCCCGACCTAGGAGGGGTGCCAGTCGTACCCTGACCCCCCTGATGTCCCGGATCCTGGCAGTGGCCTACCCTGATTTGGATGGGCGCTTGAGGACATCACAGCAGACACAAGGGGGTGAGTACCTGCACATTCTGCTATCCTTAAGCGCAGTTGAGGCGTCTGGGTGGGGGAGGAGGGCCGTGGGTGACACTAGGCCAGGGCGCTTTCTGTAGTGTAGTCCCCTCCCTTAGACATGGCCCTGTGCCCCCGCCCCCCACCTCTGTAGGGTGCCAAGTACAGCTATCCATGGTCCTGCATCACCCATGTGCGCGTCTGTTGTCCCTAGACCTGTTGGCCTAGTCAGAAGTACTGAGTAGTGTACCCCAGTTTCGCGGCTTAGTGCATGAGGCACCTGTGTCTGTCCTCTCCGCCCACGGTATTGACAAGGCATACACTCAACTTTGTTTTATTTCTCCCCCCACCCTTATTCTTTGTCTTCTTGTGCATTAGCATCATCAGGCGGAGGAGAATTGGCGTCGGAGCACGAGGGAGCTGCAAGTCACAATGCCCCGGTGGGCACTGGAACAGACACCGAGGGCACCAGTGATCCGGAGGGCGAGGGGAGCACCACAACGGGGACCGGTAAAGACACCAGCGACACGGACACGTCCTCGTTTTGGGAGCTCCCTAGCGGTGGCGGCAACATCCGGGCCCCCCGCCTCCACAGGTACAGCCGCCACCCAGTGCTCCAGCTCCGCCCTCCCAGCAGCCCCTCAGCCTTCGCTCCGTGGCCGCTCGCCCAGGAAGGCGGGCGTCTCCTTCGCCCCAGGCACCTCAGGCCCTGCCCCTGTTACCCCTGCTGCCCTCAGTGAGGAGGTCATTGACCTCCTACAGACCATCATTGTTGGGCAGACTACCCTTTTGAATGCCATCCAGGGGGTGGAAAGGGAGGTGCATCGGAGCAATGCCTACCTGGAGGGCATTCATTCGGGTCAGGCTGCCCTTCAACGATCGTTCACTGCTCTGGCCTCAGCACTGACGGCAGCCATTGTCCCTGTCTCCAGCCTCCCTCTTCTAACTGCCTCCACCCTTTCTCTGTCTCCTGTCCCTCAGCCTATCCCATCCACACCATCAGACCAGCCTGCACACACCTCAACACCCAAGGCCAGATCATCCAGACACAAGCACCACAGGACACACAAGCATTCACCCCAGCAACACCCAGATGCAGACATTCCAACAGTCACTACCACCTCTGTGTCCCCCTCCTCCTCGTCTCCCTCCTCCCTCCCTGTGACGTCTACACTCACACCTGCATGCACACCACCATCAGCCAGTGCTTCCATCACCAGCACACCCTCCACTACAGTCCTCACACGTGCAGTCACCACCCCCACTGCCATCTACACGTCCGTCTGTCACCCCCTCTTCCAAGACACACAAACGCAGGCAGACACCCAAACAACAGCCAACCACCTCACGACAGCCTACGCCTCAGTCACCTGCACCCAAAGACAGCACACCTGACTCTCCTACAACCACATCCTCTTCCTCCAGTTCCATCACCACTACTCCTGCCCTTTACCTTGGTCCTAAGAAATATTACCTCTCTAATCTTAACCTCTTTCCCTCCCCTGACCCACCCCCTCCATTGGTTAAGAGTCCCAAGAGCACCTCAGCCACCACCAGCCCAGCTTCGAGTGTCCAAGTGGTGCATGGCTTCTGGAGTCCACCCTTTGGTGGCAGTGACACTTCACTGAGCAGCAAGGGGACATCCAGCCCACCCCCAGGCAAGAGGACACGTAAACTGAAGGGCCGCCGTGAGAGGACTGAGACGGCTGCCCCCAAGGAGCCAACAACGGCCACTTCACCTGCCACAACAGCCAGGGGAGGCAAGGGCCCGAGAGCTCCATCTAAGGAGCGAAAGGGCAGCAGGGCGGAGAGGTCATCCATCAGGAGCGCGGAGCTGGAGGTGCCCCGCAAGCCCCATCCCGCCTGCAAGGGACGACAGCAAAGGGCCCAGGACTCCGTCCCCGAAGGGGCCTGCCACTGCACAGTCGGAGGGCGAGTGAGCAGGGTGTCCAGCCCAGGTCTGGCTCCCTAGACTTCCTGGATGAGCACCGCTGAAGAGGGCCCCGCCGTGAAGACAGGCACCGCTGAAGAGGGCCCCGCCGTGAAGACAGGCACCGCTGAAGAGGGCCCCGCCGTGCAGAAGAGCACCGCTGAAGAGGGCCCCGCCGTGCAGAAGAGCACCGCTGAAGAGGGCCCCGCCGTGCAGAAGAGCACCGCTGAAGAGGGCCCCGCCGTGCAGAAGAGCACCGCTGAAGAGGGCCCCGCCGTGCAGAAGAGCACCGCTGAAGAGGGCCCCGCCGTGCAGAATAGCACCGCTGAAGAGGGCCCCGCCGTGCAGAAGAGCACCGCTGAAGAGGGCCCCGCCGTGAAGACAGGCACCGCTGAATAGGGCCCCGCCGTGAAGACAGGCACCGCTGAAGAGGGCCCCGCCGTGAAGACGGGCACCGCTGAAGAGGGCCCCGCCGTCTCATGCACCGCTCCGCTGGGCCCCGCCGTCTCATGCACCGCTCCGCTGGGCCCCGCCGTCTCATGCACCGCTCCGCTGGGCCCCGCCGTCTCATGCACCGCTCCGCTGGGCCCCGCCGTCTCATGCACCGCTCCGCTGGGCCCCGCCGTCTCATGCACCGCTCCGCTGGGCCCCGCCGTCTCATGCAGCGCTCCGCTGGGCCCTTCCTGTCAAGCTCCGCTCCGCTGGGCCCTGCCGTCTCAAGCACCGCTCCGCTGGGCCCTGCCGTCTCAAGCACCGCTCCGCTGGGCCCTGCCGTCTCAAGCACCGCTCCGCTGGGCCCTGCCGTCTCAAGCACCGCTCCGCTGGGCCCTGCCGTCTCAAGCACCGCTCCGCTGGGCCCTGCCGTCTCAAGCACCGCTCCGCTGGGCCCTGCCGTCTCAAGCACCGCTCCGCTGGGCCCTGCCGTCTCAAGCACCGCTCCGCTGGGCCCTGCCGTCTCAAGCACCGCTCCGCTGGGCCCTGCCGTCTCAAGCACCGCTCCGCTGGGCCCTGCCGTCTCAAGCACCGCTCCGCTGGGCCCTGCCGTCTCAAGCACCGCTCCGCTGGGCCCTGCCGTCTCAAGCACCGCTCCGCTGGGCCCTGCCGTCTCAAGCACCGCTCCGCTGGGCCCTTCCTGTCAAGCACCGCTCCGCTGGGCCCTTCCTGTCAAGCACCGCTCCGCTGGGCCCTTCCTGTCAAGCACCGCTCCGCTGGGCCCCGCCGTCTCAAGCACCGCTCCGCTGGGCCCTTCCTGTCAAGCACCGCTCCGCTGGGCCCTTCCTGTCAAGCACCGCTCTGCTGGGCCCTTCCTGTCAAGCACCGCTCTGCTGGGCCCTTCCTGTCAAGCACCGCTCTGCTGGGCCCTTCCTGTCAAGCACCGCTCTGCTGGGCCCTTCCTGTCAAGCACCGCTCTGCTGGGCCCTTCCTGTCAAGCACCGCTCTGCTGGGCCCTTCCTGTCAAGCACCGCTCTGCTGGGCCCTTCCTGTCAAGCACCGCTCTGCTGGGCCCTTCCTGTCAAGCACCGCTCCGCTGGGCCCTTCCTGTCAAGCACCGCTCCGCTGGGCCCTTCCTGTCAAGCACCGCTCCGCTGGGCCCTTCCTGTCAAGCACCGCTCCGCTGGGCCCTTCCTGTCAAGCACCGCTCCGCTGGGCCCTTCCTGTCAAGCACCGCTCCGCTGGGCCCTTCCTGTCAAGCACCGCTCCGCTGGGCCCTTCCTGTCAAGCACCGCTCCGCTGGGCCCTTCCTGTCAAGCACCGCTCCGCTGGGCCCTTCCTGTCAAGCACCGCTCCGCTGGGCCCTTCCTGTCAAGCACCGCTCCGCTGGGCCCTTCCTGTCAAGCACCGCTCCGCTGGGCCCTTCCTGTCAAGCACCGCTCCGCTGGGCCCTTCCTGTCAAGCACCGCTCCTCTGGGCCCTTCCTGTCAAGCACCGCTCCTCTGGGCCCTTCCTGTCAAGCACCGCTCCTCTGGGCCCTTCCTGTCAAGCACCGCTCCTCTGGGCCCTTCCTGTCAAGCACCGCTCCTCTGGGCCCTTCCTGTCAAGCACCGCTCCGCTGGGCCCTTCCTGTCAAGCACCGCTCCGCTGGGCCCTTCCTGTCAAGCACCGCTCCGCTGGGCCCTTCCTGTCAAGCACCGCTCCGCTGGGCCCTTCCTGTCAAGCACCGCTCCGCTGGGCCCTTCCTGTCAAGCACCGCTCAGCTGGGCCCTTCCTGTCAAGCACCGCTCAGCTGGGCCCTTCCTGTCAAGCACCGCTCAGCTGGGCCCTTCCTGTCAAGCACCGCTCCGCTGGGCCCCGCCGTCTCAAGCACCGCTCCGCTGGGCCCTTCCTGTCAAGCACTCCCCAGGATATGGCAGTGGGCAATCCAACCACTGTAGAGACATTGAGAGACTGTGGCTTTGCACTCCCCAGGATATGGCAGTGGGCATGGTGGCCCCTTCGTGGGTCTGGCGTCGTGGACTCATGTGGCTGAGGTGCCCCCCCTTCCCTTCCCCCTGAGGTGCCTGTAGTCTTGTCTTCAGATGCCCCTATAGTGTTCTCTCCAAAGGACTCGGGTCTCGTGTGTGGGCTTTGCCCTTGTGTTGCTACACTTTGGCCCACGGACAAATCGTTACTACGTACAATGTGCAGGACTGATTTCTTCAGTTGTCCACTGCTGTGTATATAGACTTTTTAAATGTAAATATTCTGGCTAGTTGACCAATACTTATCGGAGGCTATTTTGGACATAAATATTTATTGTCAATTTTGAAATGTCATTGCATTTTTTACGGGGGTTTGGTTGGTGTCACTGTGACTGGTTGCTCTGCATTGGTGTGTACATATTGGGGGGGGGGGGTTGCATATGTGTGTGCCCGTAACCTTTCGTCCTCCCCCCCCCCCCCTCCCGTGTGTCGTAGGTGCTGTACTCACCGTTGACGTCTGCGCCGGAGTTCGTACCCGTGGTAGATGAGCAGGTAGACGAGAGCAGGTATGATGTTCAATTCGGGTTCCATGCTGTCCTCCGTACTCGTGGAGTGCGTAGAGGTGAGCGTTTTCACATTCGTAGTCTGTTTCCGCCGTGTTTTTATCGGCGGGGCTCCCGCCCCGGAAAAGGTGGCGGATTGGTGGGTCATGATAGTGTGGGCGGTACATTGTCTGCCGCCTGTCTGTTGGCGGTGACCGCCGCGCTGTTTGTCGGTCCCGTCGTGGCGGTTGGAGTGTTAATGTGGCGGGCTGTGTTGGCGGTTCCCGCCAGGGTCAGAATTCCAATTTTTGGACCGCCAGCCTGTTGGCGGGTTGGCCGCCGCTTTATCACCGACCGCCAGGGTTAGAATCACCCCCTAAGTTTCCACCAGATATATTACGAGGCTGCACCCCACCAAGATTTCTGCTGCGGTCGCACCACCACAGAAAGCCAGGTGGAAACTAACTTTATAAAAGGAGACACTCACCTTCAGGAAGCCGTACTTGTCCGGAGCCACCATGGAACCAGAACTAGAAGTCATACTGCTGCTCCTGCTCGCTGAAAGACTGCAGAATCTTCACCAATGACGATGACAGCAACCGTAAGCACACACACTTACCTGTGACTGTTGTATATTGTAAAATTTTGTACACTTAACATACCATCGGGAAGTTGCCGCGAGAATGACACTCACATGTACCTGTACACTGACACGCACACTCACAAGTAGCCATACACACAACCGCACATACACAGTACACACACAACAGCCACCACACACACACACGTCCAAAACACACACTTGCACACAGAAACACAGCACTGGCCCAGTTTCACACAATACCACCCAACACCGCAATACGTCACAACAACACCACAAACACACCATTGTCAACACAATGGAAACTACCCAGGGAAACATCACACATACAACAGCATGTACAGCCAACATTGAACAAATGCACACAATCACACAAATTACCAATTGATATACACATCACACACACAGCATATCACACCTAACATATCATGCACAAAACACTCAGACTCACATAGTCAATGCACACAGTCACACAACACAGCAACAAACACATGTCAACACAAACACCACTCAATACCATGACAATAACATGTTTGCAACATGCCCATGCCCATCACACAACACACACCCTATGCCCTTTGGGACAAAAGCACTACATACACCCACATATACAATAGAGGACTACCAAGCACCACACACATGAATATTGACACACAACCAATGTTCTCCAGGAGTAACTCTAACCTGGGAAAAGAAATGCAGGACAAGGATGTAACCAGGAAACGAACAACTGGTTGGTCTCAATATATTTTCACAAAACGGAGATGTAAGTCAAAGGCCATAAGACAGTCCACAGTCTATGCTTTGTGCACCAAAGACACATATTGTTGCCCCAAACTTGATTCCTGACTGCTGTGTAACCTCCACAGGTAGGGCCATCAACGGGGCAGGCAGGCACCTCAGTGATTATCTTGGGAGGTGGAGATGAAGGCAGGGTTGGGTTTAGGCTTGAGATGGGGGATTTGGGATTTGGCTTAGGAGTGGTTTTAGGTTGAGGCTTGGGGAGGGTTGGCTCTTCTTGGGATCGGTAGATGTCCTGGTGGGGGAGGGGCATGGGTACTTGCAGGGAGTAGGAGAGGCCTTGGAGGTAGAAGTGATGGACTTGGGGAGGGAAACAGCACATTTAGGGGCTTCACGGGTAAGAGGAGGATTGAAAAGGGTAAACTCAGAAAGGAGAGATGTTCACTTGAGGAGGATTCCAAAGATGATGAGGTGGGTTCTGTCCCCCCTTGTCACCCCCTCACCCTTTGGGTCACTGGCTCCCTCGGTGTCGGTGGTATCATGACTTGAGGTCCCGTGTCCAGCAGCTTCCCTACTTAGGTGTGTGCTGTCTCCTTCACCTACGAATGCTGGAATAACAGTAAGAGAGATAGGGTCATCACATTCTTTTTTACACACTTACATCAAACTGTACGGATCATGAACATTACATCTAGGTGAACTACCTCTAGATTGAACATGTTTTGTGCCAACATCATGTCACAACAAGATACAATCAACACCCCTACATAACAACAGTGTCACACACCACATAAGCCACCTACCACACATCTACAATACCATCATATCAGTGGAGCTATCACACTAACCATTCCATTACAAGATGACTTGGGAATATGAATCTGTGTCCCTATCCACAGCAACATAGTAATCAAAAACCAAGCTATGGGAAATAGTAGTAATATTGATTTCCACATATCTCATACACCAAATCTACACATACTTACAACATTACCTTATGTCATGTCCCAGGAAAGGTACCTTACCAAACGCTAAATACCCGACAGTATGTTGCATACAAGTCAAAACCATTTCATGTTACAGAGTTCACAACCTTCACAATTAAAAATTGCAAACATGCACGTACTCTATTTGGAATATCAAAATTTGGAGTATGATACAGTCTAAACACGTCACCAACATGTACCAATAGTGATGTAGAAAAGGATGATACATACTTAGTGGACTTTCTCATCTTAGTCATTCTCCACCTGTAAACAAAGTCTTGTACACTGATAGGGGCCTACTTAGCCTACAGCATTTACTCACAGACAACCACAGATAGCATACCTACTCCTTAAATACAATGGACATCTGTCATTTGGATGAAGGTCACTTACAGTTCAACGTATCAAGAAAAGAGGCAACGTCAATAGCCTTATCTTTGAGTGTCAACATCACTATTCACACTTCAGACATGAGTAGTCTTACATCTGTATAGGAAAATGTCAATGACACAAACCACATCTGAGGATACCACGATAGAGACACACATCTTGAGGCAAGCCAAATGACTGACTACCCATACCATTCCACCCACATGTTAATGTGAACTACTACACCTGCACCACAATGTAGTCCGTGCAAACAATAGGTTTCCATAGTAAAATCTTTCAAAACATATGATTTACACAGGTGAGTACTATGTCCCTATGCACAATAGAATGTGCACTCCTGTGTCCAATGTTGAGGAATGTACACCTATGTGATCCTAGGAGATGTTTACCTTTTGCACTTACCACATTGTCACAGCTTAGATTCTTTCACATCACACACCGACCTGGCAGAGGGATGAAAATGTGTTAAGTCAGTACTTACCCGCTTGTGGCTGGTGTGCGGCCCTCAAATGCCCATCTAACTCTGGGTAGGCCACCAGCAATATGCAGGCCATTAGGGGTGTCGATGTCTCATGGGCACCCCTTCCTCCTTGGGAGGACATCCCCAGCAGGGCCTCTGCGATCTTCCTGGTCCAGTGTCTTAGGTCTTCCTACTGCTTCCTATAGTGGGTGCTCCACCAGCTGTAGACCCCCAGGGTCTACACGTTCTTGGCGATGGCACCCCAGGTCCACTTTTCCGGTGGGCATTTCCCTGCATGGATGAGACAGACAAGAGGAAGAAGTCAAGTCCACATGCACCATACCAAAACAAGTAGGGTGAAAACAAAAGTTAGTGCGAGTAGCCAACTATTCACTTCTTCCAACATCCCCTTCTTTGTCGAATGACCATCTGCAGTCAGGCCATGTGTGAAGTGGGTCAGTCAAACAACGTGCATTTCCAGCACAAGGTGTTGGCTAGAAACAAATAATCAGACCACAAGTTTGTCTTTAAAATAGTATAAGTAAACCACTATTTCAAACACCACCATCAATTATAATGTTGTAAAGTATTTTTGTGGATTAGGATACATACATCACGCACTCCCTATTATGTATCAGGATTCAGCATCTTTCTATGCACATGGGCACACGTTCATCTACCCACACATTACCTCAATTCTTCATTCCAGCACCTTCATCCACATCATTATCCACTCTGCATTTCAACCATTGGTATTGCATTGCACTTACCTGCTCCTCTGGTGCTCCATGGAGCTGTCCATGCAACGGTAGGACCTCCTCCACAAGCTTGTCCAGCTCTTCCAGAGAGAAGGCAGGGGCCTTATCACCTGTAGGATTTGGCATGATTGCTCCCGGAGGCAGTACACAGCAGCTCAGGTCGTGGAGGTCTTGCTGCCACCAGTGTCAGAAGTCAAGTGAGGGATTCAGCAGAAGATGGCAGTCATGTGTACCATGTACAAGACTGTAACCGCCGTCTGACGTCGCAAATGGCTCGGGTCTGACAAAGACAGCGATGTGTTCCAGTGGCAATGTCCACTGCGGTTGTGACCTCTTACGGGCATGACGACATCAGCCGGTGAAGTTAGGTCACTTCCTGATGTCCAGTACAGTAGGTCAGGCAGCTGCCATTTTAAGGCTTACATATGTACGTTCAGGATGTGACAGGTATGTCATTTACTCAAAATTGTAGTTATGATAATGTGTTAACTGCTGGTTTTATGCAAACATGTAGCAATGTGCATGTAATATACAGAGTATGTGAAAATTATATATACTGAGTTATGAACATCAAACCGTATTGTTAGCAGAGAAATGACAATCTAACCATAGTATGTTTCACATGTTAAGTAAGTTGATGTCACTTTTACTGTCAGTGACATGTTTCTCCATTAAAAAATATGCAATAGGGTAGGGGATCTGAGTGTAGTAATTAATCAAATGCTGCCTAGTTATGTGCTGAGTACGACTTTTTCACTATTTCAGATGACATTATGTAGATTGAGGTGTGACATTGGTGTGATTATACTTATGTTGCATAGATTGAGTCATTCACATACATTCTGGTATTGTCCCACATAGTTACCCTGGCATGAGGAGAGCAAGACAAACTCCAGTGTACCGTTCACTAGAAGACATGCGCACCATGGAGGAGCATCATGTTATCCAACTATACATCCTGGATAGGCAAACAATCATGGATCTGTGTCGTCATTTGGAACTAGATCTGATGCCTGCTGTTCACAATCTCAATAGAGTACCTTCCATTGTCCAAGGCATGTCAGTACTACAATTCCTGGCCAATGGGTCCTTTCAAAATACAGTGGCCTGTAGAGATGTCTCAGCCCATGTTAAGTCTGGTTTTGAAGGCTGTACTGTCTGCAATGTTGAAACACCTGGACAGCTACATCAGATTTCCCCATCATGAGGATTTGGCCCATGTGAAGGCTGATTTTGATGCTTTGGGACACATTCCACATTTTTTTGGAGCCATAGATGGTACCCATGTAGCCTTGGTTCCCCCAAGTGCTAATGAACAGGTATATAGGAACAGGAAAAACATCCACTCCATCAACGTACAAGTGGTATGTTTGGCTGACCTCTACATTTCACAGGTTTGTACAAAATGTCCTGGGTCAGTCCATGATTCCTTCATCATGCAGAGCAGCCATATCCCACTGCTGATGACACAACAGTACACTGAGAGGGCCAGCCTGGATGGTAAGGCATATATGTCAGGTGTGTCTGTAACTTTTTTCTGCTACCATATATGTGGATGTCTATGATTAATGTTTGGACTGGTGTAATTATACCTTACAGGGGACTCTGGCTACCTAAACCACCCTTCGTTGTTGACACCAGTGAGGTACCCAACAACACCAGGGGAAGCCGCTTCAATGAGGCCCTTGGAAGGACAAGGCATGCCATGGAGTGGACTTTTGGGCTCCTGAAGGCAAGATTTTGCAGTATTGACAAGTCTGGAGGAGCCCTCCTCTACTCACCCTACAATGTTTGTCAAATTATTGTTGCCTGATGTATGGTCAACAACTTTGCCCTTAGATGTCAGCTTCCAGTCATACCAGATGAGGGGGAGCCAGAAGTTCCTGTGGGTGTAAATGCAGATTTTTCCATGTGAGGATGAGCATGATGAGGATGAAGCTGGGGACCTTAGGGCTGATCTCATCAATCAGTACTTCAACTGACACTAGGTATATGGTGTCCTGGTGGTTTCAGAACTTTGGCAGTTTGTTGGCGGACTTCTCTGTGTGATTCCTAATACAACGGTCAGATCACTGCCAACATGATGGTCTTTTGGCAGCTGCCACCGCAGCAGTCTCATCAGCAGACTGCCAAAGTTGTAATGAGGGCAAAAGTGTATGAGTGCAATCATATGTGACTGAGTGAGTACACTGTGTGTGTATTTCCGTCTGACTTTATGAATGCTGTGTACGTGAGTGAGTGATGTCAGAAAAGTGATTCAGTGGGGTATTGGTGAGGTTAGGAATACCAGATAAGGTTCTTATTATGACCCTCTGATAGATAATAAGTGTCTCCAAAGCCCATGACTCAGATATGCATGCAGATTGTAACTTGGAATTGTGCACAGCTTGTGTACATAGTTTAATGTTTTCAAATTCCACAAAGTCACATTTGTAGAAATGATTTGGCAGTGTAATGTTTGCTTATCAACGTGGTATGTTCGTCAATTACAGATTGCAGATACTCTGTTTGTCTCATCCTCATTTGGCAATATCAGACAGTGTCACAGGCAGATGGGATTTGCAGACTGACATGTGAAGTTAATGTAGATTACACCAGGTACTTTGTGGTGTGTGAGTCTATGCCCAGACTGTCAGGACAGTGGGATGGTAGTGTCCTTTTGTACATTATACATCTGTTTGGGATTAGGGGCAGGTCCAATGGTACCATGTGTGTATTTATTTGTCTCTGACCCATGTCATAATGTGGTATCCAGACCCTCTAACATCATGATGGTTTGTGTTGCATGTAAACTAACTTGTACATAGCTGTGACAGTGTTTCCACTTTGCAGACCAATGTGCATGTGTCTGAATACTGACATAGGCGAGTGGCAAACCTACAGATACCTGACCATGGTAAGTGGAAGGTTCAATGACTGGGGACATACGTACTGACCTCTGTCTGCTTCATGGGGTCTGATCATTTTAGAGCTATGGTATGGGTATGTGATGAGGCTGATGATACAATGAAGCCATCTGTTTGGCTCCTGGGAGAGTGAAAGACTGACATGCCCCTAACTTCAGAAGTATGTGTATTGGTAGTGTATGACACCTATGCTGAAACATGGAAGGTAGCAGCAGTACTTCTCCATGTGGCAATTGGCATTCTCCAAGTAAATATGTGGGAATGTACAGCACAAGTAATTTTTGTCATGTATATAATACATTGTCAATACAATATGTATCATTGTTATACAGTACATATGTAATGAGCATGACAAAGGTTTTACATTAGAGAGGAATATTTTGTTACAAGAGTGGTCATACATGGCAGTTGTATATGATTGATGAATCACACTAAGACATGCTCTGTGGTTTAATGGTATTTATTGGGGAGTGCACAGCAAAATGAGTGATAAGAATCAATAATAATACAAAGTAAACAGTGAAGGGTTCAGCCATGGTGGATGAAATCATCAGGGTACCTGCTATACGATTTGGAAATACAAGTCCAGTGTCGTTGTACCATAGAAAAATGAAGATAGGTCAACAGGGTGCATCTGTGCCATACAAAGGGAATGAATCAGTAGAGGTTCCCATCCTGGCAGTCGATTTGGTTTTGGCATTTGCTCCACCTGGATATCTGGGTGGACATCCACGTTCGCAAGGGGTTCTTCTGCTACAGAGGGTAGCTTGTCTGAGGCATTCCCTTCCCCTGGCAGGGCCTCCATTCCACTAGAAACCACAGATGTCGAAGGGCCTGATGTGTCATTGGTAGTGGAAGAGGCCTGATGTTTGGTACAGAACCTACTCAGGGAGACATTCATGCCCCTCCTGCACCCCAGCAATGCAAGTCAGGATGGCATTTTGGGCCAGCCACTGCTGCATAGCTTCCTGGTGGGTGCCCCTCTGCAACTGTCTGATCTCACCTATCATGGTCAGTACCTGGCCCATCACACCTTGGGAATGTTGGTAGGCTCCCAAGATTTGAGATGTAGGCCCTCATTACAACATTGGCGGTAAATGCCGCTTACCGTCGTGCAGAAGACCGCCAACACACCGCCGCAGCCACGGAAATCCGCCACAGCTATTGTGACCCAGAGCACGGAATCCGCCAAAATTCAGACACCCACAGAAATCCGCCACACTAAAGTCAGTGATAAACTGGCAAAAACAAAACCAACAGAAATACGCCCACCCTGTCACGACACACGAATCCATGCGGCAGTCTTTCAACCGCGGTATTCCATTGGCAGTACACTCCGCCGCGCTCAAAATACACACACACACATACAAAACACAGCCACATTGGACAAATCAAAATACACACACTTGATACACATATACACACCACTCCCACACACCCAATACAATATAAAACACACACCCACATCACCTACAGACCCCTACGACAACAATTGAGAAAGAAGCACAGAGAGAGACACCACCATCAACAATACTAGCATCCACAGGCACACCAGACCATCACCCACATAACTTCCATGCACCTCACACAACACACCACTACATATCAGCACACTTATCACCACACACCCCACCCCACACATCACTCACACCACCTCATGGAACGGCAAAGACACCCCAGGTTCTCTGAGGAGGAGCTCAGGGTCATGGTGGAGGAAATCATCCGGGTAGAGCCACAGCTATTCGGATCACAGGTGCAGCAAATCTCCATTGCAAGGAAGATGGAGCTATGGCGAAGAATAGTGGACAGGGTCAACGCAGTGGGAAAGCACCCAAGAAATCGGGATGACATCAGGAAGAGGTGGAACGACCTACGCGGGAAGGTGCATTACATGGTCTCAAGACACCACCTTGCGGTTCAGCGGACTGGCGGCGGACCCCCAGCTCCTCCCCCACAACTAACAACATGGGAGGAGCAGGTCTTGACGATTCTGCATCCTGAGAGCCTCGCAGGAGTAGATGGCAGAATGGACTCTGGTAAGACAAATCTTAACTATTACATCCCCCACCCTACCTGCATGCCATCACATCCCCCACCCTCACCCCCATCACTCCAACTCCTCACATATGTCCCAACATCACAAACCACACATCCCAACACCAAGCCCTGCATGAAACACCAAAGCATGGACACCCATCACCAAAGCATGCCCACTGCACAAACCCATACACCCACATAAACCATCATCACACAAGGTCCCACACAGGAATGCAAGCACTGGGGTACACGGTCACCCACCCATTGCACACCATGGCAGACACAGATGTAATAAACATTCTTTTATACCCCTGCAGGATCCCTACCCAATGTCACCGGACAGGAGGGTCCACACCTGTCCACACCACCAACAGAAGAGGCCCACAGTGATGACAGCAGCTCCGTCCAACTGGATCTAGATGACCAGCCCGGCACATCAGGGACCTCGGGACAGTCGGTTCCCATCACACAGTCACAGGCTACTACATAACTTCCCCCCTCTGGAAACACCAGCACAGCACCCACCCAGCGGGCCCATACCTCTGTCCCCAGGACACGTCAATCAGCAGTGTGTCCACCACTACAGGGAACCCAGACTAACCCACCACCCCAACAACAACAGGGACCTGGGGCAGTGGCAGTGGGCACACAGTCCAGGGGACAGAGGCCCAGGAACCCAGGGGAACTGGGAGGGCTGCTGTGCGACAGGGGGAGGACAGGCCCAGGCAACCCACTCTCCACAAGGCCCTCTCCTCCATCATGGGAGCCTACCACCACTCCCAGGAGATGATGGCAACGGTACTGGCCAAGTTTCAGGAGACCCAGTGCTTCAGGGAGGAACTCAGAGCCATCACTTCCACCCTGGGCACCATCGTAGGGGTGCTGAAAGAAGTACTTAACACCATGAGGGACACTGTGGCACAACAAGGGGCCCCTGACACTAGCATGGACGATGAACTGGCCACCACCTCTGCTGGCGCTAGTGGACAGGAGGCACCGCCACAGGACTACCACACCAGCACCCCACCCCCTGCAGAGGGAGAACCACCCCGCAAACGGTCCCTGAGATCCAGGACAAAGACAGAGAACGATGCCAAGACCCCGCCAAGAAATTAGACCACCCTGAATGTCATCCTTCTGTCCCACTTTGTCACCCTGTCCATCCTTAAACTGCCCCAGCTCCACTTCCAATGCCCATTTGGGCAATGCACCTATGAGACTAATAGACTGGACTCTGTCATGGACATTCCTCCACCATCACCCCTCACCATTTTGCAACCCACTCCAATATTGAGCACTTAAATAAACACCCTTGAAGCACAAAACAATCTGGAGTCAGTCTGATTTCGGAATAGTGTATTAGCAATTCTTGTGGCAAAAAGCTTTTTCAATTGTAATGTCAACATACCTATGTCACACAGCTCTAGTCCATGAGGAATCAAAGCAGATGTCACACAGTGGGACCCACATCTGTGAAATCGTAAGGGAAAGTGACAACTCAGTGACCATACACTGGGTGAAAACGACAGACAGTAGAGATGTAGTAGTGTTAAAGTACATGTAGTAGGCAGGTTTGTATTCTTACCTGTGTCTCACTGGAAATATTGCAGGATCACCGAGTCCCTGTTGTCCATGTCCTCTTCTTCTGCTTCCTCCTCATCACTGTCCACAGGCTCCACAGCTGCAACAACACCGCCATCTGGACCATCCTCCTGCAGAAAAGGCACCTGTCGTCGCAAAGCTAAGTTGTGAAGCATATAGCAGGCCATGATGATCGGGCACACCTTATTTGGTGAGTAGAATAGGGATCCACCTGTCATATGGAGGCACCTGAACCTGGCCTTCAGGAGGCCGAAGGTCTGCTCGATTATCTGCCGTGTTCAATGGGCCTCATGGTAGTTTTCCTCTGCCCTTGTCCTGGGATTCCTCACTGGGGTCAGTAACCATGACAGGTTGGGGTAACCAGAGTCACCTGCAAATGGCGAGGGACAACTGTTAGACACACACTAACCTTTAGGGATAACCCCAGACCCAGACAACCATTCCCACTGTCTTGCTTCCAGGTGCTCACCTAATAGCCAAACACGGTCCCTCAGGAGTTGACCCATCACATAAGGGATGCTGCTATTCCGCAGAATGTAGGCGTCATGCACTGAGCCAGGGAACTTGGCATTCACATGGGAGATGTACTGGTCTGCCAAACATACCATCTGCACATTCATGGATTGATAACTCTTCCGGTTTCTGTACACCTGTTCACTCCTATGGTGGGTACCAAAGCCACATGTGTCCCATCAATGGCACCTATGATGTTGTAAATATGTCCCAGGGCATATGAATCACCTTTCACTGTAGGCAAATCCTCAACCTGAGGGAAAACGATGTAGCTCCGCATGTGTTTCAGCAGGGCAGACAATACTCTGGACAACACGTTGGAAAACATAGGCTGGGACATCCCTGATGCTATGGCCACTGTTGTTTGAAATGACCCACTTGCAAGGAAATGGAGCACCCACAGCACCTGCACTTGAGGGGGGATTCCTGTGGGATGGCGGATAGCTGACATCAGGTCTGGCTCCAGCTGGGTACACAGTTCCCGGATTGTGACACGGTCAAACCTGTAGGTGATCAAATCAAATCATTAACATTTATAAAGCGCGCTACTCACCCGTGCGGGTCTCAAGGCACTAGGGGAAAAATTGGGGGTTATCGCTGTTCGAACAGCCAGGTCTTTAGGAGTCTCCGGAAAGCGGAGTGGTCCTGGGTGGTCCTGAGGCTGGTGGGGAGGGAGTTCCAGGTCTTGGCCGCCAGGAAGGAGAAAGATCTCCCACCTGCCGTGGCGCGGCGGATGCGAGGGACAGCAGCGAGTGCGAGGCCAGAGGAGCGGAGGAGGCGGGTGGGGACGTAGAAGCTGAGGCGTCTGTTGAGGTATTCCGGTCCCTTGTCGTAGAGGGCTTTGTGTGCGTGGGTGAGAAGTCGGAAGGTGATCCTTTTGCTGACAGGGAGCCAATGCAGGTGTCTCAGGTGTGCAGAGATGTGGCTGCTGCGGGGTATGTCGAGGATGAGGCGGGCCGAGGCGTTTTGAATGCGTTGCAGGCGATTTTGGAGTTTGGCTGTGGTCCCGGCGTAGAGGGTGTTGCCGTAGTCCAGGCGGCTCGTGACGAGGGCGTGGGTCACGGTTTTTCTGGTGTCGGCGGGGATCCAGCGGAAGATCTTGCGGAGCATGCGGAGGGTGAGGAAGCAGGCGGAGGACACGGCGTTGACTTGCTTGGTCATGGTGAGAAGAGGGTCCAAGATGAAGCCGAGGTTGCGGGCGTGGTCTGTGGGGGTCGGTGCAGTGCCGAGGGCCGTGGGCCACCAGGAGTCATCCCAGGCGGACGGGGTGTTGGTGAGGATGAGGACTTCTGTTTTTTCAGAGTTCAGCTTTAGGCGGCTAAGCCTCATCCAATCTGCGACATCCTTCATACCCTCTTGTAGGTTGGTCTTGGCGCTGGCGGGGTCCTTGGTGAGGGAGAGTATAAGTTGGGTGTCGTCGGCATAGGAGGTGATGATGATGATGTCGTGCTTGCGTACGATGTTGGCGAGGGGGCTCATGTAGACCTTGAAGAGTGTCGGGCTGAGTGATGAGCCTTGGGGTACGCCGCAGATGATCTCGGTGGGTTCTGAGCGAAACGGAGGGAGGTAAACTCTTCGGGAACGGTTTGAGAGGAAGGAGGCGATCCAGTCCAGGGCCTGGCCTTGGATCCCGCTGGAGCGGAGGCGGGTGATTAGGGTGCGGTGACAGACGGTGTCAAAGGCAGCCGAGAGGTCGAGCAGAATGAGGGCGACTGTTTCACCGTTGTCCATCAGGGTTCTGATGTCGTCAGTGACTGAGATGAGGGCGGTTTCAGTGCTGTGGTTGGTTCGGAATCCGGTTTGTGAGGGGTCGAGCAGGTTGTTGTCTTCCAGGAAGGTGGTCAGCTGTTTGTTGACGGTCTTCTCTATCACTTTGGCTGGGAAAGGCAGAAGAGACATGGGGCGGAAGTTTTTTAGGTCGCTCGGGTCAGCTGTAGGTTTCTTTAGTAGGGCGTTGACTTCGGCATGTTTCCAGCATTCGGGGAAGGTAGCAGAAGAAAAAGAAGAGTTGATGACTGTCTGGAGGTGCGGGGCGATGATGTCGTCGGCTTTGTTAAAGATGAAGTGCAGGCAGGGGTCCGAAGGGGCGCCGAAGTGGATAGAGTTCATGATGGATTTGGTTTCTTCCGTGTTGATGTGGGACCAGTTGTTGAGGGTGATGGCCGTGGATGCCGGTTCGGTGGTGTATGGTTGGGTCTGGTGTCCGAAGCTGTCGTGGAGGTCGCTAATCTTGTGATGGAAGAAAGTGGCGAGGGATTCGCACAGATCCTGTGAGGGCGTGACGGCGTTGGCGTTGGCGCTGGGGTTGGAGAACTCCTTGACGATGCTGAAGAGTTCTCTGCTGTTGTGTCTGTTTTTGTCCAGTCTGTCGGTGAAAAAGTTCCTTTTGGCAGCGCGGATCAGGTGGTGGTGTTCGCAGGTAGCGTTCTTGAGGGCGGTCATGTTGTCAGCGGTGCGGTCCTTGCGCCAGGCTTTCTTAAGGGCGCGACAAGTTTTCTTTGAGGGTGTCAGAGAACCAGAGAGGTTTTTTGGTGTTGGTCTGTCGATGCGTGCGTTTGAGGGGAGCAAGGATGTCTGCGCAGTTGGAGATCCAGTTTGTGAGGTTGAGGGCTGCGTCGTTGGGGTCGGTGGTGAGGGTGGGTTGGTTGGCGGCGAGTGCGGAGAAGAGTTGCTCTTCGGGGATCTTGTTCCACTGTCGACGAGGGATGGGTTGGGTGCGGAGGTGGCGGGTCTCGCGTCGGAATGTGAAGTGGACGCAGCTGTGGTCGGTCCAGTGTAGGGCGGAGGCGTGGCTGAAGAAGACGTGTTTGCTGGCGGAGAAGATGGGGTCAAGCGTGTGTCCGGCGATGTGGGTGGCGGTGTTAACCAGTTGTTTGAGGCCGAGGTTGGTGAGGTTGTCGAGCAGGGTGGTGGTGTTGGGGTCGTTGTTTTGTTCCAGATGGAAGTTGAGGTCACCTAGGAGGATGTAGTCCGGCGAGGGCGTGCGGGGAGATGAAGTCGGCGATGGCGTCGCTGAAAGGGGCGCGTGGGCCGGGAGGACGGTAGACGAGGGATCCTCTGAGGGTGGTCCTCGGATCGGTGCGAATCTGAAAATGCAGGTGTTCAGCGGCGAGAGGGGTGTCTTCGGTGGAGGTGGTGACGCTGATGGAGTCTTTGAAGACGATGGCGATACCTCCTCCTACCTGGTTGGTGCGGTCTTATCTGGAGATCTTGTAGCCTTCGGGGATAGCAGTGGCGATGTCAGGGGCCGAGGAGGCGTTCATCCAGGTCTCCGTGATGAAGGCGACGTCCGGTGCTATGAAGTCCAGGAGGTCCCAGAGTTCAATGGCGTGTTTGTGGACGGAGCGAGCGTTGAATAGGATGCACTTGAGGTGGTTGATGGCGCGTGGGCTTGTGGTCGTGGTTGTTGCGTGGTGGAAGGTGCGTTTGCAGGAGTTGCAGGCGAAGGGTCCATGGGTGCGTTTGGGGTGAGCTTGGAAGCAGGTGTTGGAGCGTCCTGGGTTGAGGGCGTGGAGGGTGGTGGGGTCGTAGCGGGTCAGCGGGGCTTGGGAGAGCTGGGGACCAGGGGTCGTGGCGCTGGGCGCGGGCCAGGCACGGACGGGCACAGACGGGCTTGCCTCTGGCGCGCCTGCTGCGCGCAGTCGCGCAGCGGCCGCCATATGAGGTAGGAGGGGGGGGAGGGGTCAGGTGGGGGTGAATGGGAGCTGGGGAGCTGATGATCAAATGTCGCTCCTCCATTGTCGACAGGTCCACCAGCGGTCGGTACACCGGAGGATTCCGCCATCTCTTAACACGTCCCAGCGGACGGTGCCTATGAAGGATAACAGCGAGCACAGAGTCAATCAATCCAGAGGTATGTACCCACATTCTACACAGAACACCAATCATAAAAATAATGTGGCCTGTATTTGTGTTGAGATTAGGCCTAGGTATGTGTGACACAGTTAAAAATGAAGCCATGTAGGCCCCTGAAATGGCGGCTGCCTGACCTGTAAAGTGGGACAATGGGATGTGAGGTAAATGCGCTGTCTTTGTACACCATCGCGGTAGGCGGTCGAAGACCGCAGCGCAATGCTGCATTGGTTAACATTTGACCCTGTGGGTCCCAGGAGCCAATGACGATGTACGCCGGCGGTGACAGTACGCACCGCCGCGGTCGTGACCGCCATTTTCTATCTGTTCAATCACTCGATACCTGATCTTCGACAGGAGAGGACCTACACTGCAGGTGCTGCTGTGACCTCGGTCTGGAAGAGACAATGACTCGAGTGTCTGGGGAAAGGGCCCCTGCCTTCACATCAGAGGAGTTGGAGAAACTCGTGGACGGGGTCCTCCCCCAGTACACGCTATTCTACGGTCCTCCAGACAAACAGGTAAGTACACTGGGAGCATGCTGTTTGGGCTATGCCTGTGTGGAGTGGGGTGGATGAAAGATGGGGGGGGGGGATTGAGACGTGCATGAAACAACAGTGAGTGCATGTGCCACATGGCAAGGGTAGGGAAGGGGGGCAATGACTGTGACGGTGCAGTTGGTAATAAGTTTCTCTTCCCCCTGTACAATTCATGTAGGTCAGCGCCCACCAGAAAAAAGATATTTGGCGTCCCATCGCCAAGGACGTCCGGACCCTGGGGGTCTACAACAGACGGAGCACCCACTGTCGGAAAAGATGGGAGGACATTCGCCGCTGGAGCAAGAAGACGGCGGAGGCTCAGCTGGGGATGGCCTCCCAACGTGGGAGGGGTGCCCATCGCACCATGACCCCCCTGATGTTCAGGATCCTGGCGGTGGCGTACCTGGAGTTGGATAGGCGCTTGAGGGCATCACAGCAGCCACAAGAGGGTGAGTACACTCTCATCTTGCTGATTTTGCGCGCAGTGGAGGTGTCTGGGTGGGGGAGGTGGGCTGTGGGTTTCCCTAGGCCAGGGTGAGTTTAGTAGGCAAGGTCCCTCCGTAAGGCAGGCCATGTGGCACTCCACCCCACCTCTGTGGATTGCCAAGTACACCTAGTCATTCCCCTGTGTCATCCATGTGTGCAGATGTCGTCTATAGCCTAGTAGGCCATTTCCCAGGGATTGAACAGTGGAGCCCAGGAGCGCGGCGTAGTGCAGGGGGCTTCTGTGTCTGTTGTGTCCGCCAACGGTAGCGGTAATGCATGCACTGAACATGTCTTTCTTCTGTCACCCCCCCTTTTTGTGGTCTCCCTGTTCTTGTGTGCATTAGCATCATCAGGCGGAGGAGCAGTGGCACCAGAGCACGAGGGGGCTGCATCCCACATGGCCCTGGAGGGTGAGACAACGGACTCGGAGTTCACCAGTGGGACGGAGGGCGAGGGGAGCTCCACGGCGGGGACAGGAGCTGACACCAGCGACACAGACTCGTCCTCTGATGGGAGCTCCCTTGTGGTGGCGGCAACATCTGTGCTCCCTGCATCTACAGGTACAGCCGCCACCCCCGCTACCACCACCGCCCTCCCAGCAGCCCCTCAGCCTTTGCCCCGTGCCCGCTCACCCAGAAGGGTGGGCATCACCTTCGCCCCAGGCACCTCAGGCCCTGCCCCAGTCACCCCTGCTGCCCTCAGTGAGGAGGCCATTGACCTCCTCAGGTCCCTCACTGTTGGGCAATCTACCGAAAGGCAGTTGCAACAAACCAACGCATTCCTGGAGGGCATTCATTCTGGTCAGTCGGCCCTTCAGCGAGCTTTTCAGACTCTGGCCTCAGCAGTGATGGCAGCCATTGTCCCTGTCTCTAGCCTCCCCCCTCCAACTTCCTCCACCCAGACACAATCCCCTATACCCCAGCCTATCCCAAGCACACCTTCAGACCAGCATGCACACACGTCAACACACAAGGGCAGCTCAGGCAAACATAAGCACCACACATCCCACAGGCACTCACGCAAGCATCACACACATGCAGACACACCAACATCCCCTGCCTCCACTGTGTCCCCCTTCTCCTCTCCCTCCTCCCTCCCAGTCTCATCTACACTCACACCTGCATGCACTACATCCACAGCCACTACTGCCATCACCAGCACACCTACCACCACACCCCGCTCACGTGCAGTCACCACCCCCACTGACATTCACACGTCCCCTGTGTCATCTCCCAGTGTGTCTGTGACGCCACCGCCCAAGATACACAAATGCAGGCACACACCCACCCAAAAGCCATCCACCTCACGACAGCCTCCATCAAATGCACCTTCACCCAAAGTCACCAAACTAACACCTCCTACAACCACAACCTCTTCCTCCACTCCCAAACCCCCTCCAGCTACCTGTCCCAGTGTCTCCAAAAAACTTTTCTTGTCCAACCTTGACCTCTTTCCCACACCTCCCCCACCCCGTCCGTCTCCTAGGGCCTGACTCTCCAGGTCCCAACCTAGCACCTCAGCCACAACATCTCCGGGACCGGTGGTGGCTGTAGTCACCGGAATCTATAGTGCACCGGCCACCAGGGCAGCCAGTGTGGCACAGAGCCACAGCACGGACAGTCCCCCACCTGTCAAGCATCAAAAGTTGGACTCCAGCCACCAAAGCCGCTCCCAGGGGTCCCGGTGGGAGTGTGGAGTCAGCTGCAACACCTTCCAAGGTGGAGAAGGGCCACAAGAAACCCGGAAAGTCTGGGAAGAGCAGCACGGCGGATGAGACCGCCATCATCCCCGCTGCCCAGGAGGCCACCACCATCATCCCCGCTGCCCAGGAGGCCACCACCATCATCCCCGCTCCCCAGGAGGCCACCACCATCATCCCCGCTGCGCAGGAGGCCACCGCCAGCACAAGCCCCGCTGGGCTAGAGAGGACTGCCAGCACAAGCCCTGCTGGGCTAGAGAGGACCGCCAGCATAAGCCCCGCTGGGACAGAGAGGACCGCCAGCACAAACCCCACTGGGACAGAGAGGACCACCAGCACAAACCCCCTGGGACAGAGAGGACCGCCAGCACAAGCCCCACTGGGACAGAGAGGACCACCAGCACAAACCCCCTGGGACAGAGAGGACCGCCAGCAGCTGAGTCACTGCAAAGAAGCCCGCCGCCTCATGCACCGCTGAACAGGGCACCGCCGCCTCATGCACCGCTGAACAGGGCACCGCCGCCTCATGCACCGCTGAACAGGGCACCGCCGCCTCATGCACCACTGAACAGGGCCCCGCCGCTACAAGCACCGCTGAACAGGGCCCCGCCGCTACAAGCACCGCTGAACAGGGCACCGCCGCCTCAAGCACTGCTGAACAGGGCACCGCCGCCTCAAGCACTGCTGAACAGGGCACCGCCGTCTCAAGCACTCCTGAACAGGGCACCACCGCCTCAAGCACTGCTGAACAGGGCACCGCCACTACAAGCACTGCTGAACAGGGCACCGCCACCTCATGCACCGCTGAACAGGGCACCGCCGCCTCAAGCACCGCTGAACAGGGCACCGCTGCTACAAGTACCGCTGGCCCATGAGCGCCAAGGGCACTGACGCTACTGAGTCCGTCACGAGCAGGATGAAGCACTCTGGGCACAGAGCCCCCTCCAGAACCAGTGGATATTGCCATCCACTACCTCTGTCCTTAGCAGGATGAAGCCCTCTAGGCACCATGCCCCCTCCAGAACCAGTGGAGAAAGGCATCCACTACCTCTGTCCTTAGCAGGATGAAGCCCTCTAGGCACCATGCCCCCTCCAGAACCAGTGGAGACTGTCATCCACTACCTCTGTCCTTAGCAGGATGAAGCACTCTGGGCACCATGCCCCCTCCAGAACCAGTGGAGAAAGGCATCCACTACCTCTGTCCTTAGCAGGATGAAGCACTCTGGGCACCATGCCCCCTCCAGAACCAGTGGAGAGATAAATCCACTACCTCTGTCCTTAGCAAGATGAAGCACTCTGGGCACCATGCCCCCTGCAAAATCCGTGGAGACTGACATCCACTTGAGAGACTGTGGCTTTGCACTCCCCAGGATTGAACAGTGGGCAAACCACCCACTGTATGGACTTGAGAGACTGTGGCTTTGCACTCCCCAGGATTGAACAGTGGGCAAACCACCCACTGTATAGACTTGAGAGACTGTGGCTTTGCAGTCCCCAGGATGGAACAGTGGGCATCCCACCCACTGTAGAGACTTGCAAGACTGTGGCTTTGCACTCCCCAGGATTGAACAGTGGGCATGGAGCCCCCTCGTGGATTTGGTGTTGTGCGCTTAACCGGCTGATGTGCCCCCCATTTCCCTCCCCCTGAGGTGCCTGTTTTCTTGCTCTCTGATGCCCCTGCAGTGTTCTCTCCGTCATGGTCGGGGATCTTGTGTGGGCCTCACCCATACCTTGTGGGCCCAGTGTTCCACGGACTTCAATGGAGCACTACCTGGACTACTAAGCTTGGTGTATATTTTGTTTATGGTGTGTATATATATATATTTTTGCGTACTCGATTTTAATATATTACAATGGTTACACTGGTTTCCTTTTGTCTTTGCATTCTTCCGGGGGGGGGGTGTAACATTAATGTATAAATATGTATTAGTGTGTGTGTTGTAGTGGGTGGGGGTGGGGGTGGGGGTGTTGCGTGGTGTGTCACTGTTTTTTCCCTCCCCCTCCCCTGTGTCATAGGTGCAGTACTCACCGTTGTCTTCGCCGCCGGCGTTCGTGCTCCTGGTAGAGGAGCAAGAAGATGAGGGCTGGCAGGATGTGCAGCTCGGGTTCCATGGCGTCCAGATTCCTCGTGGGGTGTGTAGAGGTGAGCGTTTTCCCTTCGAAGTCTGGTTTCGGCCGTGTTTTGGTCAGCGGTGAATCCGCCCCGGAAAAGGTGGCGTATTGGTAGGCTGTGATACTGTGGGCGGTACTTTGTCTTCCACCTGTCTGTTGGCGGTGACCGCCAAGCTATTTGTTTTTACCGCTGTGGCGGTCGGAGTGTTAAAGTGGCTGTCTTTGTTGGCGGTTTCCGCCATGGTCGTAATTCAATTTTTTTTACCGCCGGCCTGTTGGCGGTCTTACCGCTGCTTTAACACCGTCTGCCAGGGTTGTAATGACCACCATAGTGTTCCGGTCAGCTGTGCCCCTTGGAGCTCCCATCCTCTGACCCACACCATCCCTCCCATGCACCATACCTCAACATACCTGTGCCCCTGGGACAGTGTGCCCACTCCCACTGGTGGCAGGACCATCATTGTCAGGGGTGACAACAGGAGACTCAGGTACCTGTACTGGTGGTACACAATGGAAGACACTGCCCTTGGGACACAGGTTTGAGGGCAAATGGTTGCCTGTGATGTGGATGCAACAGGGCTGGGAAGAGTCGATGTGGGTAGGGAGAGGCTGACAGTTGTTGACTGACCAGGTTTCTTGATTGGCCAGCTTCGCCCTCAGTGTCCAAACATCCAGGGGTGCTTTCCTCACTTAGGCCTTCATCCAGGGGGGTAGTGTCAGTGTCTGGTATCCTCTCCATGTTGAGAATGGCAAGGTTACCTATAGGAGAAGTGGAACACACAGTTGCTGTAAGTCATGCAACAAGTGATGTTTAACTTTGATAACTAGCTATGCTATGTAACATGCACACACTGCATTTACATGATAGCCTGATAAGACAATGACAGCTGCTTCCAAATCTAGGTTAGAGAAATGTGTGGCACTGAGATTTGCTATTGCATACAGTATGCTCCAAGCTTTTGGAGTATGTTGGTGTTTAGATGACTGCTGTAATCCTCATACCTTGTCTCAGTAAAGTCATGATATTGTACATTTCTCTCCTAGTTAGTTATATGGCATCATTGATTCAACTAATGCCTGGACATTGCACAATGGTGACAGAGCTATCAAACAATATGGGAGTTAACATTTGACCTCGACCACTGTATGGATACTACAAGTACATCCAGTTTGCCATATAGTTCCCCCTCCCCCGGTGAGTATATGACATTGTTAGGAAGCTTTTCTCAAAGGCCACTTGGGCCTGGGACAAAGCTTTATCTGTGTTTTGCCTGTTATAGTACTGATAGTGGGCCATAGCATTGCTGTCATTTCCATGAACTGTTAATCAGTGGTGTATTCTAGATGGGTTAAATTCATTGTTAGTTTCAAATGCAAGACATTTTAAAATGTGGTACACTGCTTTTGTTCTCTTACAGGTAGAACAGTGCCAGCTGTGAATGATAGTGCTACACATGCCATATACAGACACTGTGGCTACAGGTGAGTTTATTTGACATGTGGTATGCCAGAGAGGGGTATTTGGGCAGTTGGACCCAAGGGTGGTTGTTAAGGTGGCAAAAGGTGGTCAGAGAGAATGCCGAACAGTGCAGTTTGGTGACAGTTTTTGTTTAGTGACTTACCAGACTCCAGGTATTCCTTTCAGGCCTTCAGGATACAGATGTCCAAGACCTTCTCCTCCTATGATGTGTAAGTAGGGGGAGGACGTGGGGGTTCACCTCCAGTTTTGAGGACTGCCAACTGGTGCCTGGCGGCCATGGAATGTGCCTTCACCCTGAGGTCATTCCACCTCTTCCTGATGTCATCCCTAGTGCATGGGTAATTGCTTTCAGAATTCACCCTGTCAACTATCTTTTGCCACAACTCCATTTTCTGTGGTTATTCATGTTTGCTGGGCCTGTTCTTCAAAAAGGTATGGCTCTACCCTGACAATTTCGTTCACCATGACTCTCAACTCATCATCAGTGAAATGTGGATGTTTTGTGTGGACATGGTAGTGGTGGAAGAGACGGTGCGGTTGTGTAAATCGTGGAAAACTATTTTTAGTGATGAGGTGTGAGTGCCTTGATGTGAGTGGGGGACGATTGTTGTGTATTGTGTGGGATACTAAATTGTGTGTTGTGTCAATTGTGCAGGTGTGGGATGAGTGCTGAGTGAAATGTGTAGGTGTGCCCTTTGTTTATTTTGCTATATCTTTAATTTTTTTTGCCTGTCTCTGGCTGTGTGTGGCTTTCTCGATGCAAAGGATTATGGGGGTCATTTTCAAATCAAATCAACGGTCTTTTTCCAAGACCGCCGTGTTGGCGGTTTGCCGCTCGGCCTATTATGACAGTTGGCAGCTCCTCGTCCTTTTACGGACGGAGAGCCGCCATCAGGCATACTGGCGGGCGGCGGGGAAGTGGAGGTTGCTCCACCGCCATGCCAACAGAAACCCGCCCAGCGAATCACGTCCTGTGATTCAGCGTGGTGGTGTTCTGTTGGCGGTGTGGTGTTGGCGGAGCAGCCCCCATGGCTCCCGTCCCCTCCCGGAGGATCGTCGGACCAGGTAAGTCGATCGTCCGTGAGGGGAGGGGGGTGGGGGGGTGTTGTGTGTTGTGTGTGTGCATGGGGGTGTGCGTGTGTATATGTAGAGGGGGTGTGTGAGTGCATGTATGCTTGCGGGGGTGTTGAGTGTTTGGGAATGAGTGCATGTATGTCTGTAGGTATGTCTGTATGGATGTGTGCGTGTATGTTTGAATGTGGATGTGCGTGTCTGACTGTGTGTGTGGATGTTTACATGTATGTTGGTGTGTGTTGGTGGTGCCTGCGTGCGTGTCATGTGTGTATGTGTGATGTTATGTTGGGGGTCGGGGTATGGAGGGGGGTCCTTCCACCTTTGGGGGGTGGCAGGGGTTGTGGGGGGTGTAGGGGAGGGAGTCAGGGTCGTGGTGGGGGGTGCTGGAGACCCCTATCAGTGCCAGGAAAGAAATTCCCTGGCACTGATAATGCTTACCGCCATGGATTTCATGGCGGTTTCAAACCCCATGAAATCCATGGCGGTCAGCCGGGTACAAATACCGCCGGCGGTATAGTGACAGCCGCTGGGCTCGAGACCCAGGTCTCTAGCCCGGCGGGCAGAACGGAGAACCGGCAGATGACCATGGCGGTAACCGCCATGGTCATAATACAAAAAAAAAGACCGCCAGCCTGTTGGCGGTCTTACCGCCGCTTCTCCGCCTTCCGCCAGGGTCGTAATGACCCCCTATATGTAGTGCAGTGTGTAGATATGTCTGGTGTGTGGATGTATGTCAGATGTGAGGTATTCAAACTGTCCAGTGCAGTGTGGTGTTCTGACCGATGTGAGCTCAGACAACCGCGGTTCGCACTGCCAATGGTTTTCCAGCATGTAAGACCCACTGTTGTGATTTGTGGATCGTACTATGATCTGAGGTTTTTTGTTAGTGCTAGGAACCACCTCCTTTCCTTCTTCCAGTGTCCTGGTGGTTTTGGAATTTTGGCAGTTCGTTGGCGGACTTCGCTCTGTGACTCTTAATACAACGGTCAGATCCCCGCCAGCATGATGGTCTTTTGGCAGCTGCCACTGCAGCAGTCTCATCAGCAGACTGCCAAAGTTGTAATGAGGGCCAAAGTGTATGAGTGCAATCATATGTGACTGAGTGAGTACAACTGTGTGTGTATTTCCGTCTGACTGTATGAATGCTGTGTAGATGAGTGAGTGAGTATATGAATAGTGTAGGGTGAGTGCCTGAGTGTATGAATTGTCCATGGATGATTTACTGAATGTGTGAGTGTATGTTTGGGTTAGTCAGTGAGTGCATTACTGCACTTAAGGGTGAGTGTGTGTATGAGTGTCTGTATAGGTGAGTGAGTGACTCAGTTCATGAGTGTGTTCATGAGTGTATGACCGACTAGAGAAGTGTATGTATAGGTGACTGACTTAGTGCATGAGTGCATGTATGGGTAAGTGAGTGAGGGTATAAGTGGATCTGTGGGTAAGAAGTGAATGTATCAGTGGATGTATGGATGAGTGAGTGTGTGTATGAATGGCTCCATTGAGTGTGAAACTATATACATTACTGGATGTATGAGTGAGTGAGTGAGTGCATGAGTGCACATAAGAGTGAGTGAGTGGCTGATGTAAAAATGAGTGAGTGACGGCATCAGTGTATGTATGTGTTAACAGGTGAGTGCATAAGTGGATGTATGGGTGAGTCAGTGACTGTATGAGAGTGTGCATAGGTAACTAGCAGAGTACTTAAGTGTATGTGTAGCTGACTGAATGAGCGCAAGACTGGTGTATGGGTGACCAAGCGATTCTTTGACTGCATGGGTAACTAACTGAATCTATAGTGCATCTTTGGTTGACTAAGTGAGTGCATGAATGTCTCTATTGAATGACTGAGTGGGTATATGACTGCCTGTAAGGGTGAGTGAGTTACTGTATGAGTACACATGTGGGTAAGTGAGTGAGTGAATGACATGTATGGGTAAGTGAGTGACTGGATGAGTGTATTCGTGGTTGAGTGAGTGACTATATGAATGGAGTATTGGTGACTGAATTATTAGATGAATTATACATGGGTGAGTGAGTAACTGGGTTGGTGCATTTAAACATTAATGAATGTTGAAATGCTTCATGGGTGATTGTGTATATAACTCCATGTATGGATGAGTGACTAGTGCATGAGAGGTGCATGGGATACATTTACACAAGAGTGAATGCGTGCGTGAGGACTTGAAATTGTGTATTACTATACAGAACATTTAATTAGGATACAGAGAGAGGAAATTAATATAAAGGTATAGCAAGAGCACTATGGTTCTCATTACGACCCTGGTGGTTGGTGATAAATTGGCGGTAATACCGTCAACAGGCTGGCAGTAATTACCGCCAAATTATGATCATGGCAGTGATATCTCCGATGGACAGCTAAATGTACCACCCCGACCGCCAGGGCAGAAACAACAGTCACCACGGTGGTAGCTGACTACAGCCAGGCAGAAGACAAAGTACCGCCCACCATATTTTGACACACGATTCCGCCACCGTTTCTGCGGCAGTACCAGCGCCATCAAAAGCCTGGTGGAAACACATCACAGAAGAGAAAGGACTCACCATTAGAGACACGGGAAAGAACCACGCCACCAAGGAACCCGAACTGTAAGTCTTTCCGATGATCTTCTACGTTATGCTCCACCTGGAACACCAACGCCGGTGAAGACGACGACGGTGAGTACAGCTGCCTAGCACACAAGGGAGTGACACACACACGCACCACACACATCCGACATAAACACGCCATACACACAACCATATGCATTACAAAAACAATATGACCACAAAAATCTGCAGAATATTGCAAAGGCAACAGGAATTTACAAAAATGATTGTAATCAGTCCAACAATAAAATCAAAAATCTGATTTGGCCATGAAACAGATCTGTACACCTGTATAAAAAAGGGACACTGCCCAGTTCATAGATCAAACAACCCACATGGCCACAGGGCACAGTCCAAGGCCCCACTCCAATCCTGCACCAATCCTGATAGAACACTGCAGGGGCATCAGTGGGCAAATAGGCAGGCACCCCAGGGTGAGTGGGGGGCACCTCAGCCGGATGCGGGAACAAGCCCACTGGTTCTGGAGGGGGCAACACGCCCTGTGCTTTGTCCAGGGAAGTGCAAGACCACAGTCTCTCAAATGGGTGTCTTGCCCACTGGTTCTGGAGGGGCCAACATGCCCTGTGCTTTGTCCTGGGGAATGCAAGGCCACAGTCTCTCAAGTGGGTGTCTTGCCCACTGGTTCTGGAGGGGCCAACATGCCCTGTGCTTTGTCCAGGGGACGGCAAGGCCACAGTCTCTCAAGTGGGTGTCTTGCCCACTGGTTCTGGAGGGGGCAACATGCCCTGTGCTTTGTCCTGGGGACTGCAAGGCCACAGTCTCTCAAATGGGTGTCTTGCACACTGGTTCGAGAGGAACAACATGCCCTGTGCTTTGTCCTGGGGAGTGCAAGGCCACAGTCTCTCAAGTGGGTGTCTTGCCCACAGGTTTTGGTAGGGGCAGGCCGCACAGCAGCCCTTGGAGGCTGTACTATATGGCATCTGCCGGCGGTGATGGCTGCACTGTGGTGGTGGTTGTAGGAGTGTCCTGCCCAGCCCCTGTACCCTCTGATGGCTGTACTGTGGTGGTGGTTGTGGGAGCCTACTGCTCAGCCCCTGCACCCTCTGATGGCTGCACTGTGGTGGCAGTTGAGGGGGGCTCCTGCTCAGCCCCTACACTCTCTGATGGCTGCACTGTGGTGCTGGTTCTGGGCAGCTCCTGCTCAGCCCATGCACCCTCTGATGGCTGCACTGTGGTGGTGGTTGGAGGAGGCTCCTGCTCAGCACCTGCACCTTCTGATGGCTGCACTGTGGTAGTGGTTGAGGGAGGCTCCTGATCAGCCCCTGCACTCTCTGATGGCTTCACAACCACGGCTGACGGTGGGGGCCCTGTGACAGCTGCTGGTGGTGGCAGTAAATTGTCTGGCAGCTTCCGCTGGCGTAGATTGACTCCTCTCCTCCTGCTCATGGGTTGGGCATCCCTCATCCTTCCTGGCACTGGTGGATGTGTTCTTCCCCCCTCTGCCTGCTGGTGCAGGCTCCTTCCCCTTCTTTGCAGCTGGTGCAGGCTCCTTCCACTTCTTTGTGGCTGGTGCAGACTCCTTCCCCTTCTTTCCAGCTGGTGAAGGCTCCTTGCCCTTCAGTATTGTTGGCCTAGAATCCTTACCACCACGAGTAGGTGGTGCTACCACTGGGCAGTGGACTGTTTGGCTGAGGTGCTGGGCTGGGCCCTTGCTACCCTGCCCATATGTGCAGGACAGGGTGGGGTAGGGAAAAGGGCTATTGTGGAAAGGGAAAGCTTTTTAGGGACATTGCGGTGGGAAGAGGGAGGTGTAATGGGAGTGTAGGATGAGGGAGTGGTTGTTAGAGGTGTTTGCTGGATTTGGGTACAGGTGCATGGGCTGTATGCTGTTGTGGGGTGGATGGCTGTTGGGTGTCTGAGTGCTTGTGTTTGTGGTAGTACATGCAGGTGTGAGTTTAAATGCAACTGGGTGGGAGGTGGAGGAGGAGGAGAAGGGGGAGACAGTGGAGATAGGGGATGTTGTCATGTCTGCAAATGAATGGTGTTTTTGCGATTGCCTGTGGGATGAAGTGTGGTGCTTGTGTTTGCCTGTGACACTCTTGGGTATTGTCTTGTGTGCATGCTCGTTTGCCTGTGTACTTGGGATGGGCTAGGGTTGGGGCGAATGTGACTGGGAAGTGGAAGTTGGAGGGGGGACTGTTGAAACAGGGTCAATGGCTGCCATCAGAGAGGAGGCCAGAGCGTGAATCGACCTCTGTTGGGCCGCCAATCCATTGTTAATGCCCTCCAGGAATGCATTTGATTGCTGCATCTGGGCTGCCAGCTCCTGGATGGCATTCACAATGGTTGTTTGCCCTAGAGAGATGGATCTCAGGAGGTCAATAGCTTCCTCACTCAGGGCAGCAGGGCTCACTGGGGCACGGCCTGAGGAGCCTGGGGTGAAGGAGATGCCCACCCTCCTGGGTGAGTGGGCACGCGCAACTCGCTGAGGGGCTACAGGGAGGGCAGTGCTGGTATGGGGGTGACGGCTGTACCTGCAGCTGGGGTGGTCACAGAGGTGTCCGCCACCACCACGAAGCTCCCATCAGAGGAGGTATCAGAGTCTGTGTTGTCCCCTCCAGTCTCCGCAGTGGTGCTCCCCTTGCCCTCCGTCCCACTAGTACCCTCAGCGTCGGTGGACTTTGCCTCCAGGGTCCTGTGGGATGCAGCTCCCTCTGTCACCGCTGCCTCTGCTCCTCCACCAGATGATGCTAATGCACATAACGACAGGATGACAAAACAAGAAAACAGGGGAGAAAGACAAAGGATACACAGGGTCAATGACTGCACCAACACCACCGTTGGCATACACAGCGCCCTCACACACAGGGAACAGGCCTACGCACTATGCATGGCACTACCAGTGAAATGGCTAGTCACAAAGGAATGAGGAGGGGCACACACTGCCAACTGCAGCACAACTGGGACCCACACAGCCCACCAGCTAGGTAAGCAGTAGTTCCCATTCAAATCCTTAACCACCAGAGGACCTATGCTGCTAGGTCTGGCCTGGCCTAGGGGCACCCAAGGACACACAACCAACACCTGGATACCACTCCACCAGCCGTAAGTTGTAATGACCCCCTTGTGGCTGCTGTGATGCCCTCAAGTGCCCATCCAGTTCAGGGTAGGCCACTGCCAGTATGCGGGCCTTCAGGGGGGTAAGGGTCTGACGGGCACCCCTTCCTCATTGGTACGCTATCTCCAAGCTGGGCTTCTGCAGTCTTTCGTCCCCAGCGTCTCAGGTCCTCTTACTATTTCCGACAGTGGGTGCTCCGCCTGCCATAGACCCCCAGGGTCCACACGTCCTTTGCGACGGCATGCCATATTCCCTTCTTTTGATGGCCGCTGACCTGCAGAGGCAATACAGACAGGAAAACACCATTAGACAAACTGTCCAGTCTATCACACAGCTGGCCCACCATACCTGTTTGCATCACCATTGGTACACACATAGCCCAATCCATAACAAGTACACCGCCAAGAGGACATCTATCCACCCCCCTTACATGAGGCCTTTACACACATCTCCAAGCTTTCATGCCACATGCATCGTGCACAAGGTGTACTCATCTGTTGGTCTGGAGGCCCATACAGCAGTCCGTACTGGGGTAGGACCCCATCCACCAGTTGTTCCAACTCCTCAGAAGTGAAGACTGGGGCCCTTTTGCCAGTCACAGGGGCCATGGTAGGTTCCAGACACAGGACATAGCAGCACATGCAGTTTAGGTCCTCTCCTATGGAAGGTGAGGAATCAGATAGAAAATGGCGGTCACGTCCACAGCAGTGCATACCGTCACTGCTGGCATAGATCACCATTGGCCACTGTACCCCATAAGGCCCAATATTAACCAATGAGGAATTGCATGGTGGTTCATGATCGCCTACCGCCATGGCACACAACGTCAACGGCATTACCTCACTTCCACCTGTCCCTACACGCAGGACAGGTGGTCGCATTTCGGGGGGGGGGGGTGAACAGGCCTATCGATTATTGCTGCGTCACGGGATAAATAGGCACATACTTCACTAAGTACACTGTCCCATGACATGTTTGCACATTGCGGACCGCTGTTGTGGCTCCATTGTTCAGTTTGTGACAGCCTACTCCCTCTTGTGCCCCTTAGATACCTACCGCTGCAGATGAATAGGAGATGGAAACATACCCCGTGTACAGACCCTTGGTTGACTTGGCTACACTGGAGGACAGGCACATAATATTCACCTATAGACTGGACAGGGCCACAATCACAGAGCTGTGTGCCCAATTGGAGCCTTTCCTGATATCTTCTATCCGTCACCCCACTGGGATCCCCCCTCTTGTGCGAGTGCTATTTGTGCTCCATTTCCTGGCAACTGGTTCTTTCCAAGTGACAGTGGGCTTGGAAGCAGGAATGTCACAGCCAATGTTCTCAAACTTGCTAACAAGAGTGTTGTCTGCCCTGATAAAACACATGTGCAGCTCCATTGCATTCCCCCAGGTTGAGGATTTGGCCACTGTAAAGGCTGGATTCTGTGAAATGGAACACATCCCCAATATAATTGGTGTGATTGATGGAACATACATTGCATTTGTGCCCCCCTATCAGAATGAACAGGTGTTCAGGAATCGTGAGTTTCCACTCCATAAATGTGCAGATTGTGTGCTTGGCAGACCAGAACATCTCCCACGTCAATGCTAAGTATCCAGGGTTGGTGCATGATGCTCTTGTCTTGAGGAATAGAAGCATCCCAAATGTGATGTCCCAACTACAGAGGCACAGGGTGTGGCTAATAGGTGAGCCCTGGTTCCTACCCAGTATGCATTGGTGTATGGGTATGGTGTTGGCCACATAGGATAGTGTGTGGCTAAATGTTGTCCCTCAATATTTGCAGGTGACTCTGGCTACCCAAACCTATCATGGCTGCTGACCCCTGTGAGGAATGCCAGGACAAGGGCAGAAGAATGTAATAATGATTCACATGGGCGAACCACAAGGATCAGTGCAATGACTTTTGGCCTCCTGAAGGCCAGGTTCAGCTGCCTCCATCCAGCAGGTGGGTCCCTGTGCTACTCATCCAACAAGGTCTGCCAGATAGTAGTGGCATGCTGCATGTTACACAGCCTGGCGCTCAGACAGCATGTACTTTTTCTGCCGGAGGAGAAGACTGGAGATGCCCCTGTGGCAGCCGGTATACCCTGAGGACAGCGAGGATGAGGAGGCAGAGGATGAGGATGTGGACAACAAAACATCTGTGATATGTCAGTACTTCCAATGACACACAGGTGAGACAGTGCAACTTTACATTTCTATGACTGCTGTTGTATTCTGTGTGGCATTGCCATGCTGGCCTTACCCACGTCTTTGCACTACTCACTGTTACCTCTGGATATTCATTTTGCAGATGTTGGTGATATGACACATTCTCCTGGTGTGATTACAACAGCTAGCTGCAGGTCAAGGGTCCAAGGGTGTTTATTGTAGTGCTCAAATATAGAGGGGAAAGTGCAATGGAATGGGTTGATGATGGATGAAAGTCCAGGGTATTGTTCTAGTCTGTTTGTAGCACAGATGCATCGTCCATGGGGACATAGAAAGGGGAGCAATGGCAGTTCAAGGTGGAGAAGGTGACTGAGTGGGTCACAAGGCTAACGATCAGGAGAGTCTAATTTCCTGGCAGTGGTCTTGGCAAGTGTCTCTGGCTTCTGTCTGGTTTGCAGGGAACGTTTGCGTGGTGGTTCACCTTCTGCAGGGGTAGGGGTGCTGGTGGCCTGTTGGTCCTGTGGCGGGGCCTCCTGGCCACTAGCGGCAGCAGAAATGGAGGGCTGTTCAGATGACTGGCTAGTGGTAGGGGCCCACTGTGACAGTGCCTTTCTCATGATGTTGGCCATGTCTGCCAGTACCCCTGCTATGGAAACCAGGGTGGTGTTAATGGCCTTCAAGTCCTCCCTGATACTGTCTCTCCTGCAGCTGCCTGTTCTCCGGCACGTTGTCTAGGTTCTGGCCCATACTGTCCTGGGAATGTTGGTAGGCTCCCAGGATGTCAGAGAGTGCTTCCTGGAAAGTCGGTTCCCTAGTCCTGTCCTCCCCTTGGTGCACAGCAGTCCTCCCAGTGTCCCTGTTGGCCTGTGCCTCTGGCCCCTGAACAGTGTGCCCACTGCCACTGACCCCAGGTCCCTTTTTGTCTTGTGTACGAGGTGTAGCCTGGGGTCCCTGTACAGGTGGGACACTGCTGATTGACGTCTCCTGGGGACAGAGGTGTGGGTACGCTGGGTGGGTACTGTGGAATTGTTTCCTGATGGGGGAGGCTCTGTGGTGGTCTGTAACTGGGCTTGGGTCACCGTCTGTTCAGTGTTCCCTGATGGGCCAGGTAGATCATCAAGATCCTGAAGTTCAGAGTTACTGTCATCAAGGTGAGCCTCTTCTGTTGGGGAACTGGATAGTGGTAGCACCTCCTCTCCAGTGACATTGGCTGGGGTACCTGTGGGGATGTAAATGATGTATTATGCTTCAGGTGTCTGACATTTGTACTTCTGTAGCTTCCCCTGCCAGCTTTTGCTTGTGTATGTTGATTTATAGTGGTTATGATAGTTTCCCTATGCTGTGCAGGCTTTGGTGATGAGTGCCCATGCAGGGCTGGGCGGGTGTCCATACATTGGTACAGCATGCAGGGCTTGGCACTGGGATTAGTGTGATGTGATGGTGAAGTGTGTGGGATGGAGTGGAGTGATGGGAGTGAGGGTGTGGATGTGTGATGGCACGCAGGTATGCGAGATGATAATTGTTAAAAGGTGACTTATCATTGTCCTGTCCTCCGCCAACTCCGGCGAGTCCCTCAGGATGCAGTATTGCCAGTACCTGCTCTTCCCATGTGGTGAGTTGTGGGGGAGAAGGTGGGGGTCCACCGCCAGTCCTCTGTATAGCGAGTTGGTGTCTTGCTGCTATAGAACGTACCTTCCCCCGTAGGTCGTTCCACCTCTTCCTGATGTCATCCTTTGTTCTTGGGTGCTGTCCCACGGTGTTGACCCTGTCCATGATTCTCCACCATAGCTCCATCTTTCTTGCTACTGATATCTGCTGCACCTGTGTTCCAAATAGCTGTGGCTCTACCCTGACTATTTCCTCCACCATGACCCTTAACTCCTCCTCAGTGAAACCGGGGTACCTTTGTGGTGCCATGGGTGTTATGTGATGTGTGTTGATGAGGGTGTGTTGGATAATGTGTTGGGGTATTTGATGTGGAGTGCGTAAGGGGTGTATGGGTGTGAGTGGTGTGTGTGTCTAGTTGTCGCAGTGGTCTTTGTGTCAGTCTCGTGGCAATGATTTGTATTCATAAAGGGTGTGAGTAATTTGGGAGTGTGTATTATAGTGGTGTGGGTGTGGTGTGTGAATGGGTGTCAGGTGTGTGTTGTTTGAATTGGCTAATGTGGTGCTGTTTTGTCTGTGGGTGTCCATTGTGAGCGTGGTGGTATGTGGGGCCAATGGTTTACCTCCGTGAAATGTCCGCCGTGGTGATCCATGGGTCATAATGTGATGGGTGTTGTTCTGTTGGCATAATGGTGTGGGTTTTGGCACTGCCACTTTTGCACTGACCTTTGGTCTGGAGGATTTGTGTATGTGGCTGCATACGACCACCGTATTATTATTTACACAGGTATGCCCACCAAAAGCCAGCCAAAATTCCAACCCTGCCAGGACTCTGAAGGGATGGAAATAGGTGGGCAGACGACCGGCATCGCCAGCCCATCAATCAACCACTGACTGTATTACAAGTTGGAAATCGTGAAGGTGGTCCCACCATGGTGGTCTTCCAATGGCGGTGAGAACCGCGGCGGTTGGCAGTCACCACTGTAATACACAACACCACATTGGCTGCATTTGAAAACAGCACAGCTGACACGTAACACATCAACAAAACACACTATAAAACAACCCCTTCGCAAACCACAATCCTTTGCATTTCCATGCCGAACACAAGCCAGAGCACAAGCCATGGCAGAACTCATCATGGCGGTAGGCGGATGCTACCGCAGCAGATTTTACCACTGGATAACATTGCTGCCTGTGGCAGTCTTGGGACAATGGGAGTGTCCGTTGGTGGTGACAATCGAGCACATGGTGGATGTGACCACCATCTTCTGCTGAATCCCTCACTTGACTCCTGACACTTCTGCCAGCAGGACCTCCACCAACTGAGCTGCTATGTATGGCCTCTGGGAGCAATCAAGCCTCGTCCAATGGTTGCTAAGCCTCATGCCTTCGCACCAGGACAACTAGAGAAGCTTGGGGAGGAAGTCCTATACCTGAATGGACAGTGCACCAAAGGAGCAGGTAAGTGCCCCATGCGCACAATTTTCTCTCTACCTCTACTTACCTTAGTTTTAATCAGCCTAGGCTTAAGCCCAGTTTGTCAGATTGCATCCTCAAAGTTCTTTAGGGGATGACAGTGTGCAATAATGGTTGACTCAATGGGCATGCATCTATGTCAAGTGACAGGTCTGGAGTCCTAAAACAATGTAGTGAGTGTGTATTGGGTGTTCCCTGACCCATATTGTGTTAGATGCACATGACTAGGTTTGGTGTCTTGACAGTCATCCCCAGGCAACTCTTTCCATAAAATGTGTTTCATGTGTGGTCACATGTGATTGCATGACAGCAGGAGGTGTGAATGCATATTGTATGTGTCGGTTGATCACTACTGGAGCTCTTTCTGTGTTTGCCCTGTGATCTCTGGCCTTGTTGGACTGTTCCTCTGCAGCCAGGTAATGACTCACAATGCCCCTCAGCTCTGCACATAGACACCCAATGGCAATTGGCTGTAGGCTACAAGATGTACTGTGATGCATGTGATTTGTTGGATATGGTGTTTTTTGTAGGGCTGTCTGCTCAGCCTGCAGAGACCCTGGCCCGTCTATTGTTAGTCACAGCAAAAGTCGAAATCTGGTCTGGTATTGATTCCCTTTTGCAATACAAGTGTGACACTGAGCACACACCCAGTATCCCTGCATAGCATGTGATGTTGCTAAACCATGCCTCACTGCCAATATGCAGCTTTCTGAGCCTGTGTCCACTGATTACTATGAGAACTGCATTGGGGTCAGGCTTGTGATCTGTGTCTGATGTGCTCTTATCAACTCTGACAATGTGTGTCACATAGCCTTGACAGGTTCCTTGATCCCACATCCCTATTATATCTTTCACCCAGCTCTGATATGTCCTGTGCAAGCTCCTTGCACTTTGGACACTGCACATTGGCAAATAGTGTGTTGTTAACTGATTTGCCATGATATCGGGCTCTGTGGTTTGGGTATAATGCTGGACTTGTACAATACATGCTCAGGTTTCTCTTAAGGGACTCTAGGTTTCGAGAACACACATGTGCGGAAGTGTGTATTGTTAATGTTGATGTGACACACAGGCCCCCACCCCCTGAAGTAGCAGGTGCCTACATTTGTATCTGCACAAGACAGGCTTGACTCTTTGTGTGCTCAACATGTCACTCCCTTCGTTGTGGTCCAAGCACAATTGATAATTCTTTAGGCTGGCTGAGACCTGTAGGGACTGTATGCAGCGGGTCACATTTATAGGTAGTCGATGTTTGTGTACGTTCTTTGCTGGGTGGTTTACATGTCACATGCCACTTTGTGGGATGAGCTCCATTGTGGTCCCGGGCTATGTTGTATTACCAGCTCATGTCCCACAAAAGTCACTGTTGGCTTACCTGGTCAGTGCAGGGCCTGACCTGGGGGGTGCATAGGGCACCCTATTGGGGAATGTTTGTAGTCATGCCCCTGTGTCCAATGATTGCTATGTGCCACAGGTGGACAGGATGGTCAAGACAGGATGTTAGTAACTTGGTGCACTGACATGCATACAACTCAACCATTTTGTTTGGGATTTGTGGATATAATATGCTGCCTTGTCATTTGTATCCATGCAGGTCAACGCCAATCAGAAGAACGGGATTTGGAAAGCCATCGCCCAGAAGGAGCAGACCCTGGGGGTCCACAGCCAGTGGGGTGCCCACTGTCAGAAGAGGTGGGAGGACCTGAGACGCTGGGCCCAGAAGAATGCAGAGGCCCAGCTGGGGCTGTCCTCCCAACAAATATGGGGTGCCCATCAGAACATGATCCCCTGAATGGCCTGCATTTTGGCGGTGGCCAACCCAGAGTTGGATGGATGTTTGAGGGCAGCACAGCAGCCACAGGGGGTGAGTACAAGTCAAATTCGTACCTGACAAATTGGTGGAGACGGGCCATGTGTGTCCAAATGGTATGCTCATCCTTTTAGAGCTGGGACATAGGGCTAAACTGTGGGGCACCCTCAGTCCAGTTGCACAGCAGGGAACAGATATGACTGTGTTTAGTGTACAAAGCTTCTGCTTTACCTACTCAGGTGGGTCTTAGTTTCCACCAATAGATCACTCCTCTTAAATGTCACAGTGCAAAAGTAGGTAGGGTATGGCTCACTGTCCACTGCCATGTTTCTGGGGATATGTGGAGGTTGACATTTGAAAACCATGGGCAACATTGCTCATTTGCATGTTGGGTGCTGGTGCCTCACAGCAGTCTGCAATGCATGGGTGTCCATCATACATGTGACATGACTTACATGGCAAAATCTTGGCAGCAATAACATACTACTTTCCCTTGGTAAGTGGGGAATGTATATTGTCATGGGTGATAAGTCATCAGTGTTGCCAACATTCCATTTGGCTACATGCCTGCATGTGCTCCATTCCCACTAGGATACATGGCTATGCAGTAGATGTAGGCATGTGCTAGCCATGCAGATGGGATTATGTCTGGAATCTCTAACATATATGTCCATGGGATCCTGTGTTGTAAAGGTACATCTGTAATGGTTGTCCATTTACTGTGACGCCCCAAGCAGGGCTTGTCATCATCATATGTTGTCAGGCAGATACATTCATGCCTCCATAGTATGTCATTAGTTTTATGTAACTGCAATAGCCATGATAGCATATTTTCCAACATTTAATGAATCTTCATAACAGTCATAGGGCCTGATTACAACTTTGGAGGAGGTGTTAATCCGTCCCAAAAGTGACTGTAAAGTGACGGATATACCACCAGCCGTATTACGAGTCCATTATATCCTATGGAACTCGTAATACGGCTGGTGGTATATCCGTCACATTTGGGACGGATTAACACCTCCTCCAAAGTTGTAATCAGGCCCATAGTGTCCATTTAGATCTGATTCAGCTCACCTGATCTGAACAGTTGTAATAATGCTAAGTAGAAAAACTCTTTTCTATCTGGAGTTTTGTGTTTCCTTTGTTCTGTCTTACCAGGCAACCATCACATCCCGTAACTGCAAATCTTCGTTCTTCAATGTTTTCGCTGACATTAGTTCAGTTTATGTAAATGGTCTGGTATTTCATAGAGACACATATTTCACACATTTTCGAGATGGACACTTATTCATGAGTAGTATTTATCCAGAATTATAGTCTTCAGAATGTCTCTACTCTCTGGATCAATTTCTGTAACATTCTCAGTCTCTGGGAAAGACTTTAATGTTCCATTATGACTGCTTGCAAGGCCTAGCCTTACCCACATAATCCCTCTAGACTTGGAGAACAAACTTGCCAAGCTCAACCTATCTGCATATTCATGAGATCCAATTACCCTTTGTAAAAGCATTTCCAAGCTAAAGCTGCACAATTTTTTGGTGAGATGCTTTCAGGTGAAATCTCTTCCCAGATCTCTTTAATTTCTGTCATTTCTACCTTTGTTATATAAGAAGCGTTGTAGTGAGCTGCTGCAATAGAATTATCAGCAACAAATTGTATACCTATATTTGCATTCCACATCTTTACAATAACAGGGTTGCAGTCATTTATATATTTTGTAGCTTTTGTTTTTCCAATGTTGTAGGTATTTTTTGGTGATTTCCATGTCAAGGTATGCCTCACTGCAGACAAAAAGCTATTCACCCTTCCCTCTGAGATAACAGAACATGGACATCCAAAGAGACATCATGTATACAATGTTCCTTTTGATTCGTATTTCCATTGACAATATTTTCCACTCCTGTGATTTTGAAATCATAGAAGTTGTAGTCTCAATCCCTTGTTAGCATTTTTATTCAGGGTGGTGCATGTCACATACTGCTCTATGAAACAGAAGACACTCATCACTGTCTATTCAAAACTTTGGGGGATCTTTTACCCATAACAGCATATGAATATGTGGAGCACCTCTAGCTTAGTACTCTTTGCGCCAGAAGAAATCAGTGACTTCACCAAGAGGTGGATTTGTTTTGTTACAGGTAAAACCCATCATTGCTTGAAATCAGTAGGTAAAATATCTGCAAGCGTTTGCAGGATCCAATAAAAAGATTTCTCCTGCTGTTTTCAAAGTGATATCTTTTATGTTTGAGTTTGCTTCATGTAAAAATTCAAGAAGTTCATCTCATCCATATTCAGCACACCTGAGTGTCACAAACCAAATAGGTGCTCCTAGATTCCTTCCCATGCATTTTAATTCACCATGACATTGATAGCAATATTAATTTGTATCACATTGACATGCTATCAAGTTGATAAAGTTGTATTCAAGGTCTTCGTCTTTTCTTTGAACTTTATCAACAAATTCCCTGGCTGTCAGATTATGGGTTTTACTCCTGTTTTTAGAATGTGATTTACTGTGTGGGATAACCCAGACAAGTCTCTCTCAAATGGTAGGTAAAATATATAATGAATACTCTGATGAAATCTAGGGTCCTCTGAATAAAATCCGGTAGCTCTGAACCCAGCTGCTGGCATATGTACAGCCCGGTCATCATACCATCAACAACAGTAGGAAAGAGATTTAGAAAACAGAGAGCTTCTAAGCTTTTCTTTTATTTTGCTTTTTTCATTTGAAATAACTCAATAGCATATCCATTAATGAATGTAGAGGATGGAAACTGTAGTGTTTACACATTTCTTCTGTTCTTGTTCGATCAACCTTCTCTATTAGGCCTCTGGACAATACTGTACTACCATCTATATGTGAAATATTGAAGATTGTTTTCTTCACTTTGCTAACAACTACTAACTCTTGCCATACTTTTTTACTCTTAGTAGGTACACTACTGACTAGAATCACAGGTCCTTCTTCCAATAAATCTCTTTCCACACCTACAGTTCCAACATTCTCCTTAAATTCTAATGGCAAATAAACAACTCTAGCTTTTAGACCCTTCTGGAGCTTAGTTGGAGGCAACTTTCCTGTCTTTGGCTCCATGCAGTCTATTGCTTGGAATGGGTGTACACACTATATACATATAGGGCCTGATTACAACTTTGGAGGAGGTGTGACGGTAAAGTGACGGATATACCACCAGCCGTATTAAGAGTCCATTATATCCTATGGAACTCGTAATACGGCTGGTGGTATATCCGTCACATTTGGGATGGATTAACACCTCCTCCAAAGTTGTAATCAGGCCCATAGACTCATAAACATTCAAGCCTTGCAGTTCTTGTGGAATAGAAATGAGTTCTGACTTGGTATACACTATTCTAGCTGGTGTTTTATTCTGCTCTAAGTTACCATAGCAATACTTGCATATAGCTTGTTGTTTGCAATAATAAAAGTGTTCTTCTACAAATAAATAAGCTGCACAATCTCACCATTTATAACTGTTATCCTCTTTAATTTTCAAAGACACAATAACATAACAAGTTTGAATTTTGCAGTGAATGTGTCTACAGCATATGCAAATACTGTCTGGTTTCTCTTAAAAGACTGTTTTAAACTTTCTAATTCCTTTACCAAAATCATCACCAGCTCCTGTTCTGCTATAGCTGCAGATTCCAAGTGTTCATTTTCTGTGTGCTCCTTTTGAGGTCCAAAGAAACAAAACTGCACATCATCTCAAATCTTTTCTAACTCTGCACCTATTCCAATCAAATGAACTCAATTAATTTCCCCTAAAAATACTGCAGGACTCTTTAACTACCTTCTAGCTAGAGTACACATTTGCGAGTGGATCACAGCTGACATTATAAAATGATGCATGCCGCTTTGGCACTCTTTCTTGATAAACATGCTAGTGAATGTCTCTGTAGATCTGTATATTTTCTAACGTTGCATTGTTCTAGTCTTTACAAAACTACAATTTTCTCTTTAAGACTAACATGGAATCTTCGTAAAAAATCTCTCACTACGTCAATTGATTGCTGCCGAACAGTACACATACTGCTAAAATTCAACTTATATACAGGGGCCAGTCTATGCCTTCCTTGAACTACTAAAGCTATAACTTCTACTACATTTCAAGGTACCATTACCTCTCTCTCAATAAGAGACCTATCTTTCCTCTCATATCACCATCCAGGTTGTTAAACTGCATGCACTAGTCTGTTCTCTTGCAAATAGCTTTCTTTATTAACCCCTTTCCTGCCAGGCCCTTTCCCCCTCCTGTGCCAAACCTTTTTTGGGCTTATGGGGTAGTATGCGCTTAGGCCCTCATCATTTTTTGTCCACATAAGCTACCCACGCCAAATGTGCGCCCTTTTTTTCCAATATCCTAGGGATTCTGGAGGTTCCCAGAGTTTGTGGGTTCCCCTGGAGGAGACCAAGAAATTGGCCAAAATACAGCTAACATTTCATTTTTTTCAGAAAAATTGGAAAAAAAGGACTGCAGAAGAAAGCATGTGTTTTTTTTTACCTGAAAATGGCATCAACAAATGGTTTGCAGTGCTAAAATTACAATCTTCCCAGCTTTATGGGACAGCTAGACTTGAATCAGAAAACCCCTGTTTACAGGGACATACTCCCTTTTTACTATTTTTTTGTGCTTTTAGCCTCCTTCTATTTAGTGACAGAAATGAGTGTAAAACCAATGCTGGAACCCGGACAGCTAAACATTTCTGAAAAGTAGACAACATTTTGAATTTAGCAGTCATTTGTGTAGATCCTTCAAGGTTTTCCTACAGAAACTAATTGCTGAAATAAAAATAATATCAAAATTGAGGTGAAAAAAAGAGCCATTTCTGTCCATGTTTTCTTCTATAAATTTTTCCAGCTATGATAGATTTTTAAAAGCAATATACAGTTACATCTGCTGAACCCTTATGGTTGTGGGGATATATATGTCTTTTATGTTCATCAAGTTCCCTAGATACCCAGAGCCAATAAATGAGCAGCACATAACAATGGGTTTTTATTGTGTACCGGGTATACAGCAATTCATTTGGTGAAACATGAAGATTAAGAAATAGGTAACAAGGAAACTTTTGTATTTTCAAAATGGGCACAAGAAGAGGTATTGAGAAGCAGTGGTTATTAACACATCCCTGAATTCTGGGGTCCCCATACTAGCATGTGAATTACAGGGTATTTCTCAAAGAGACGTCTTTTTTACACACTGTCTTACATTTGGAAGGAAAAAATTTAGAGAAAGAAAATGGGCAATATCACTTGCTCTTCTATTCTGTGTTCCCCCAAGTCTCCTGATAAAAATGGTACCTCACTTGCGTGGTTAGGCCTAATAACCACGACATAAAACACAACATGGACACATCACATTTTCCCAAAGAAAACTGATGTGTTTTTTGGAAAGTGCCTAGCTGTGGATTTTGGCCTCTAGCTCAGCCGGCACCTAGGAAAACCTACCAAAACTGTGCATTTTTTAAAACTAGACACCTAGGGCAATCCAAGATGGGATGACTTGTGGGGCTCTCAATAGGTTCTGTTACCCAGAATCCTTTGCAAACCTCAAAATTTGGCCAGAAAACAGTTTTCCCTCTCATGTTGGTGCTGCAAAGTTCTGTAATCTGAGAGAAGCCAAAAACTTCCTTCCAGCCAGCATTCCCCTAAGTCTCCTGATAAAAATAGTACCTCACTTATGTGGGTAAGCCTAGTAACCGCAACAGGAAGTGCCCCAAAACACAAAGTGGACACATCTCATTTTCCCAAAGAAAACTGACCAGTTTTTTGGAAAGTGCCTAGCTGTGGATTTTGGCCTCTAGCTCAGTTGGCACCTAGGGAAACCCAGCAAACCTATACAGTTTGTAAAACTATACACCTAGGAGAATTCAGAATGGGGTGACTTGTGGGGCTCTCACCAGGTTCTGTTACCCAGAATCCCTTGCAAACCTCATAATTTAGCAATTAAAAACACTTTTTCCTCACATTTCGGTGATGGAAAGTTCTGTAATCTGAGAGGAGCCACAAATGTCCTTCCACCCAGCATTCCCCAAAGTCTCCCAATAGAAATGGTACCTCACTTGTGTTGGTAGGCCTACTGCTCGCAACAGGAAACACCCTAAAACATGGACACATCAAATTTTTACATTAAAAACTTAGGTGTTTTTTGGAAAGTGCCTAGCTGTGGATTTTAGTCTCAAGCTCAGCCGGCACCTAGGACAACCTACCAAACCTGTGCATTTTTTAAAAGTAGACACATAGGGGAACACAGGATGGGGTAACTCGTGGCACTCTTACCAGATTCTGTTACCCAGAATCCTTTGCAAACCTCAACATTTGTCAAAAAAAAAACTTTTTCCTCACATTTCGATGCTGCAAAGGTCTGGAATCTGAGGGGAGCCACAAACTTCCTTCTACCTGGCATTCCCCCACTACTCCTAAAAAAAATTCTACCTCACTTGTGTGGGTAGGCCTAGTTCCCACGACAGGAAATGCCCCAAAACACTACATGAACACATCAAAACTAGCAATTACAAAACTACCTGTTTTTACAGGGGGGAGGGGCTTCTGCGTTTTTGGTCCTGTGCTCAGCAGCCATCTAGGGAAACATACCAAGGCCAGACATTTCTGAAAACTAGACACCAAAGGGAGTCCAGGAAGGTGTAACTTGCGTGGATGCCCCAGTGTTTTCTGACCCAGAATCCTCAGCAAACCTCACATTTAGCTAAAAGAAATCAAATTTCCCCCATATTTCTGTGTGGGATCCCCGCACCGGCACAAATTTCCTACCACCCAACGTTCCCCTCAGTCTCTCAATAAAAATGAAACCTCACTTGTGTAGGTGGGCTGTTAGACCTGACAGCCTTAGGGTGGTCATCCCCCAGCTTTTGCTCTCTCTCACTTAAACATGGTAACATTGGTTCATTCACAATTGGCATATTTGGTTTACTTGTAAGTTCCTAGTAAAGTGCACTGCATGTGCCCAGGGCCTGTGAATTAAATGCTACTAGTGAGTCTGCAGCACTGAGTGTGCCACCCACTTAAGTAGCCACTTAACCATGTCTCAGGCCAGCCTATTGCAAGGCCTTTGTGTGCAGTTTCACAGCCTATTCGGCTTGGCATTTAAAAGTATTTTCCAAGCCTTGAACTCTCCTTTTTCCACATATGAGTCACAGGTATACGGAAATCATAAGAGTTTCCACTCACTGAATGTGCAGATGGGGTGCCTACAGTACATCTCCCACGTCAATGCTAAGTATCCAGGGTCAGTGCATGATGCCTTTGTCCTGAGGAGTAGCAGCATCCCAAATGTGATGGCCCAACTACAGAGGAACAGGGTGTGGCTAATAGGTGAGCCTTGGTTCCACACCCACTGTATGTTAGTGTATGCCTCTGGTGTTGACCCCATAGGATTATGTGTGGCTAAATGTTTTCCGTCAATACTTGCAGATGACTGGCTACCCAAACCAATTGTGGCTGCTGACCCCTGTGAGGAATGCCAAGAGAAGAGTGGAATAATGAGGCACATGGGTGAACCAGACGGATCATTGAGAGGATCTTTGGCCTCCTGAAGGCCAGGTTCAGGTGCCTCCATCTGACAGGTGGATCCCTGTGCTACTCACCCGAGAAGGTCTGCCAGATAGTAGTGGCATGCTGCATGTTGCACAACCTGGCCCTCAGACGCCATGTACCCTTTCTGCAGGAGGAGGAGACAGGGGAAGCCCCTGTGGCAGCAGTAGATCCTGATAACAGTGAGGATGAAGAGGCTGAGGATGAGGACAAAATAACATCCGTTATCCGTCAGTACTTCCAATGACACACAAGTGAGACAGTGCAACTGCACATTTCTATGACTATTGGTGTATTCTGTGTGGCTGTGGCATGATGGCATTAACTTCCTTTTACTTCTACTTACTGTCACCTATGGTTTGTCATTATACAGATGTTAGTGATATAACAACTGTGTACTGATGTGCTGACTACAGCCAGCTACAGGTCATTATTGCTATGCTCTCACAGTGTACAGTTCATTTGCAATGGATGTAACTGTTTCCATAAATACACATTTTCAACACTTGCCATACAAGTAGTTGAGTTGTGTTCAAAGGTGTTTATTGTAGTGCTAAGGAATTTAGGGGATGGTGCAATGGAATGGTGTGATGATGGAGGAAAGTCCAGGGTATTGTTCCAGTCTGTTTGTAGCACAGGTCCAGTGTCCAAGGGGCCATAGGAAGGAGAGCAACAGCAGTTCAAGGTGGACAAGGTGAATGAGTGGGACACAAGGGGGACCATCAGGAGAGTCTAATTTCCTGGTTGGGTCTTGGCAAGTGTCTCTGGCTTCTGCCTGGGTCACAGGGAACATTTGCAGGGTGGTTCACCTTCTGCAGGGGGAGGCATGCCGATGGCCTGTGGGTCCTGTGAAGGGGCCTCCTGCCCACTAGCGGCAGCAGAAGTGGAGGACTGGTCAATGGACTGGCTAGTGGTAGGGGCTTGCTGGTTTGCTGTTGCCTCGCTCATGATGTTGGCCAATTCTGCCATCACCCCTGCTAAGGAGATCAGGGTGGTGTTAATGGCCTGCAAGTCCTCCCTGATCCCATGATACTGTCCCTCCTGCAGCCGCCTGTTCTCATGCACTTTGTCAAGGATCTGGTCCATTGTGTTCTGGGAATGTTGGTAGGCTCCCAGGATCTCAGACACTGCCTCCTGGAGAACCGGTTCCCTGGTCCTGTCCTTCCCCTGGTGCACAGCAGTCCTCCCAGTGTCCCTGTTGGCCTGTGCCTCTATCCCCTGAACGGTGTGCCCACTGCCACTGACCCAGGTCCCTGATTGTCTTGGGGGTGGGGTGTGGGCTGAGGTCCCTGTACAGATGGGCACACTACTGATTGATGTGTCCTGGGGACAGAGGTGGGGGTAAGCTGGGTGGGTGCTGTGGTGTTGGATTCTGATGGGGGAGGCTCTGTGATGGCCTGTGAGTGGGCTGGGGTGACCGACTGTCCAGTGGTCCCTGATGGGCCAGGTTGCTGGTCCAGATCCTGAAGTCCAGAGTTACTGTCATCACTGGGGGCATGTTCTGTTGGGGACTAGATAGTTGTGGCACCTCCTCTCCACTAAGATTGGCTGGGACACCTGTGGGTATGTAAGAGATGTATTATGCTTCATGCCTGTGACATATTGTACATCCCTATCCTCCCCTCTATGGTTGCTTTTGCCCTTCCACCTTTGATTGTATGGTGATATAGTGGGATTGTTAGTTCCCCTATGCTGTGCATGCTTTTGGTGATGGGTGTCCATGCGGGGCTGGGAGGGCTGTCCATGCATTGGTGTGGCATGCAGGGCTTGGCATTGGGGCTAGTCATCTGCGTTTGTGCAGTGTGGGATGGAGTGAAGTGATGGGAGTGAGGGTGAGGGGGTGAGATGGCATGCAGGTATGGGGGTAATAAGTGGTAATAATTGACTTACCAGTCTCCAGCCCTCCGGCTACTCTAGTGAGTCCTTCAGGATGCAGTATTGCCAAAACGTGTTCCTCCCATGCTGTGAGCTGCGGGGTAGGAGGTTCGGGGTCCACCGCTAGTCCTCTGTGTGCGAGCTGGAGCCTTGCTGCTATGGAATGTACCTTCCCCCATAGGTCATTCCACCTCCTCCTGATGTCGTCCCTTGTTGTTGGATGCTGTGCCACGGCATTCACCCTGTCCACGATTCTCCACCATAGCTCCATCTTCCTTGCAATGGATATTTGCTGTACCTGTGCTCCAAACATCTGTGGCTCTACCCTGACTATTTCCTCCACCATGATCCTTAACTCCTCCTCAGTGAAACGGGGGTGCCTTTGTGGGGACTTGGGTGTTGTGTGGTGTGTGTTGGTGAGAGTGTGTTAAGTAATGTTGTGAAGTGTGTAATGTGGGATGGTGAGGGATGTATGGGTGTAAGTGGTGTGTGTCTAGTTGTCTAAGTGGTCTTGGTGTCAGTCTGTTGGCAATGATTTGTAATCGTAAATGGTTGTGGGTAATGTGGGTGTTTATTTATAGTGCTGTGGGTGGGTGGGCGTGGTTTGTTTATGAGTGTCAGGTGTGTGTTTTTCGTATTGGCCAATGTAGTGTTGTTTTCTATGTGGGTGTCTATTCTGAGCATGGTGGTATGTACTGCCAATGGTTTACCACCGTTGAATGTCCGCCATGGTGATTCGTGGGTCATAATGTTGTGGCCGTTGTTCTGTTGGTGTAATGTTATGGGTGCTGGTACTGCCACTTTCTCACTAACCTTTGGGCTGGCAGATTTGTGTATGTGGCTGCATTCTGTCTGATTGGTGTGTGTGTGTGTGTCATAATATGGCGAACGGATATTTGCCACCGCGTCGGTATGTTGGTGGCAGTCAAAGTGGCGGTAGGCAGCATTTATCTCCAATGTCATAATGAGGGCCTTATTCTTTTAAAAATTCATATCTTGGCTTGTGTATGTTGGATTTTTGTCGTTTGGTCTTGTTTTGTTTAAATATTATATTACCTACTTTTCTAAACTGGCGTGGTTTCCATTTTGCAGTGTTTTCACTGTATTACTGTGTGTGTTGTTACAAATACTTTACAGAGTGCTTCTGAAGTGAAGGCTGCCTGCTCGTGCCAAGCTACCAAAGTTGGTGAACGGGGGTAAACTGAGTGTGATTCTCCTTTAGCTGACTAGAGTGAGGGTCCTTGCTTGGACAGGGTAACCTGACTGCCAACCAAAGACCTCAATTCTAACAGAGTGCATGAGTACATACATGGGATAGCAAGTGAGTGTATGCATGTACATATGGGTGACTGTATGGATGAGTGTATGTATGAAAGAGTAAGTAGCTGCATGATTGTAGGTATTTATTGAGTGAGTGGGTTCATTACTGGTTGTATGGGTGAGTGAGTGGATGAGTGCATGTGTAGGTGGGTGAGTGCATGGGTGCATGTACGGGTGACTAAGTGAGTGCACAAGAGTATGGCGGTCATTCCTACCTTGGCGGGCGGCGGTTGCCGCCCGCCTGGCGGGAACCGCCAGAAGACCGTACTGCGGTCAAAAGACCGCGGCGGTCATTCTGTCTTTCCCGCTGGGCTGGTGGGCGACAGGGCAAAAGGCCGCCCGCCCGCCCAGCGGGAAAGCACCAGCAACGAGGAAGCCGGCTCCGAATGGAGCCGGCGGAGTTGCTGGTGTGCGACGGGTGCAGTTGCACCCGTCGCGATTTTCAGTGTCTGCCAAGCAGACACTGAAAATCAATGTGGGGCCCTGTTAGGGGGCCCCTGCAGTGCCCATGCCAGTGGCATGGGCACTGCAGGGGCCCCCAGGGGCCCCACGACACCCGTTCCCGCCAGCCAGGTTCTGGCGGTGAAAACCGCCAGAACCAGGCTGGCGGGAAGGGGGTCGGAATCCCCATGGCGGCGCTGCTTGCAGCGCCGCCGTGGAGTATTCACAGGGGCAGCGGGAAGCCGGCGGATTCCCTTTTCTGACCGCGGCTTTACCGCCGCGGTCAGAATAGCCCCAGAAGCACCGCCAGCCTGTTGGCGGTGCTTCCTCCGTCCCCTACCCTGGCGGTCTCGGACCGCCAGGGTAGGAATGACCCCCTATGTGTTTTAAATGAGTAAAGGACTCATTACAAGTTTGGCTGTCTCAGGAACACCATGTTGGCAAAGAAGACTGAAAAATTATGACTGTGGCGGTACACCCTACGGAATACAGCCAAAGCACCACCGGCACTGCCACTGCGGTCAGACCGTCATGGATGACGGAAGGCACCTGCAGGCTGGTGGAGACTAAGTTTCCGCCAGATATATTACGAGGCTGCACCCCACCAAGATTTCTGCTGCGGTCGCACCACCACAGAAAGCCAGGTGGAAACTAACTTTATAAAAGGAGACACTCACCTTCAGGAAGCCCTACTTGTCAGGAGCCACCATAGAACCAGAACTAGATGTCATCCTGCTGCTCCTGCTCGCCGAAAGACTGCAGAATCTTCACAGATGACGATGACAGCAACCGTAAGCACACACACTTACCTGTGACTGTTGTATATTGTAAATTTTTGTACACTTAACATACCATCGGGAAGGGGCTGCGAGGATGACACTCACATGTACCTGTACACTGACACGCACACTCACAAGTAGCCATACACACAACCGCACATACACAGTACACACACAACAGCCACCACACACACACACACGTCCAAAACACACACTTGCACACAGAAACACAGCACTGGCCCAGTTTCACACAATACCACCCAACATCGCAACACGTCACAACAACACCACAAACACACCATTGTCAACACAATAGAAACTACCCAGGGAAACATCACACATACAACAGCATGTACAGCCAACATTGAACAAATGCACACAATCACACAAATTACCAATTGATCTACACATCACACACACAGCATATCACACCTAACATATCATGCACAAAACACTCACTCACATAGTCAATGCTCACAAAGTCACACAACACAGCAACAAACACATGTCAACACAAACACCACTCAATACCATGACAATAACATGTTTGCAACATGCCCATGCCCATCACACAACACACACCCTATGCCCTTTGGGACAAAAGCACTACATACACCCACACATACAATAGAGGAATACCAAGCACCACACACATGAATATTGACACACAACCAATGTTCTCCAGGAGTAAGTTTAACCTGGGAAAAGAAATGCAGGACAAGAATGTAACCAGGAAACGAACAACTGGTTGGTCTCAATATATTTTCACAAAACGGAGATATAAGTCAAATGCCATAAGACAGTCCACAGTCTATGCTTTGTGCACCAAAGACACATAGGCCCTGATTCTAAGCTTGGCGGGCGGCGGGAGCCGACCGCCAAGCGGGAACCGCCAGAAGACCGTACCGCGGTCACAAGACCGCGGCGGTCATTCTGGGTTTCCCACTGGGCTGGCGGGCGACCGCCAAAAGGCCGCCCGCCTGCCCAGTGGGAAACACCCTTCCACGAGGAAGCTGGCTCCGAATGGAGCCGGCGGAGTGGAAGGGGTGCGACGGGTGCAGTAGCACCCGTCGCGAATTTCAGTGTCTGCTAAGCAGACACTGAAATTCAAAGTGGGGCCCTCTTAAGGGGGCCCCTGCAGTGCCCATGCCATTGGCATGGGCACTGCAGGGGCCCCCAGGGGCCCCGTGACACCCCATACCGCCATCCTGTTCCTGGCGGCCGAAACCGCCAGGAACAGGATGGCGGTCGGAATCCCAATGGCGGCGCAGCAAGCTGCGCCGCCATGGAGGATTCCCCAGGGCAGCGGGAAACTGGCGGGACACCGCCAGTTTCCCGTTTCTGACCGCGGCTGTACCGCCGCGGTCAGAATTGCCCTGGATGCACCGCCAGCCTGTTGGCGGTGCATCCACGGTACCCTACCCTGGCGGTCTCGGACCGCCAGGGTAGGAATGACCGCCATATTGTTGCCCCAAATTTGATTCCTAACTGCTATATAACCTCCACAGGTAGGGGCATCAACGGGGCAGGCAGGCACCTCAGTGATTATCTTGGGAGGTGGAGATGAAGGCAGGGTTGGGCTTAGGCTTGAGATGGGGGATTTGGGATTTGGCTTAGGAGTGATTTTAGGTTGAGGCTTGGGGAGGGTTGGCTCTTCTTGGGATGGGTAGATGTCCTGGTGGGGGAGGGGCATGGGTACTTGCAGGGTGTAGGAGAGGCCTTGGAGGTAGAAGGGATGGACTTGGGGAGGGAAACTGCACATTTAGGGGCTTCACGGGTAAGAGGAGGATTGAAAAGGGTAAACTCAGAAAGGAGAGGTGTTCACTTGAGGAGGATTCCAAAGATGATGAGGTGGGTTCTGTCCCCCCTTGTAACCCCCTCACCCTTAGGGTCACTGGCTCCCTCGGTGTCAGTGGTATCATGACTTGAGGTCCCGTGTCCAGCAGCTTCCCCACTTAGGTATGTGCTGTCTCCTTCACCTACGAATGCTGGAATAACAGTAAGAGAGATAGGGTCATCACATTCTTTTTTACACACTTACATCAAACTGTACGCATCATGAACATTACATCTAGGTGAACTACCTCTAGATTGAACAAGTTTCGTGCCAACATCATGTCACAACAAGATACAATCCACACCCCTAGATAACAACAGTGTCACACACCACATAAGCCACCTACCACACATCTACAATACCATCATATCAGTAGAGCTATCACACTAACCATTCCATTACAAGATGACTTGGGAATATGAATCTGTGTCCCTATCCACAGCAACATAGTAATCAAAAACGAAGCTATGGGAAATAGTAGTAATATTGATTTCCACATATCTCATACACCAAATCTACATATACTTACAACATTACCTTATGTCATGTCCCAGGAAAGGTACCTTACCATACGCTAAACACCCGACAGTATGTTGCATACAAGTCAAAACCATTTCATGTTACAGAGTTCACAACCTTCACAATTAAAAATTGCAAACATGTACATACTCTATTTGGAATATCAAAATTTGGAGTATGATACAGTCTAAACACGTCACCAACACGTACCAATAGTGATGTAGAAAAGGATGATACATACTTAGTGGACCTTCTCATCTTAGTCATTCTCCACCTGTAAGCATAGTCTTGTACACTGATAGTGGCCTACTTTGCCTACAGCATTTACCCACAGACAACCACAGATAGCATACCCACTCCTTAAATACAATGGACATCTGTCATTTGGATGAAGGTCACTTACAGTTCAACGTATCATGAAACGAGGCAACGTCAATAGCCTTATCATTGAGTGTCAACATCACTATTCACACTTCAGACATGAGTAGTCTTACATCTGTATAGGAAAATGTCAATGACACAAACCACATCTGAGGATACCACGATAGAGACACACACCTTGAGGCAAGCCAAATGACTGACTACCCATACCATTCCACCCACATGTTAATGTGAACTACCACACCTGCACCACAATGTAGTCAGTGCAAACAAAAGGTTTCCATAGTAAAATCTTTCAAAACATATGATTTACACAGGTGAGTACTATGTCCCTATGCACAATAGAATGTGCACTCCTGTGTCCAATGTTGAGGAATGTACACCTATGTGATCCTAGGAGATGTTTACCTTTTGCACTTACCACATTGTCACAGCTTAGATTCTTTCACATCATACACCGACCTGGCAGAGGGATGAAAATGTGTTAAGTCAGTACTTACCCGCTTGTGGCTGGTGTGCGGCCCTCAAATGCCCATCTAACTCCAGGCAATATGCAGGCCATTAGGGGTGTCGATGTCTCATGGGCACCCCTTCCTCCTTGGGAGGACATCCCCAGCAGGGCTTCTGCGATCTTCCGGGTCCAGTGTCTTAGGTCTTCCTACTGCTTCCTATAGTGGGTGCTCAACCAGCTGTAGACCCCCAGGGTCTACACGTTCTTGGCGATGGCACCCCAGGTCCACTTTTTCCGGTGGGCATTTCCCTGCATGGATGAGACAGACAAGAGGAAGAAGTCAAGTCCACATGCACCATACCAAAACAAGTAGGGTGAAAACAAAAGTTAGTGCGAGTAGCCAACTATTCACTTCTTCCAACATCCCCTTCTTTGTCGAATGACCATCTGCAGTCAGGCCATGTGTGAAGTGGGTCAGTCAAACAACGTGCATTTCCAGCACAAGGTGTTGGCTAGAAACAAATAATCAGACCACAAGTTTGTCTTTAAAATAGTATAAGTAAACCACTATTTCAAACACCACCATCAATTATAATGTTGTAAAGTATTTTTGTGGATTAGGATACATACATCACGCACTCCCTATTATGTATCAGGATTCAGCATCTTTCTATGCACATGTGCACACGTTCATCTACCCACACATATTACCTCAATTTTTCATTCCAGCACCTTCATCCACTTCATTATCCACTCTGCATTTCAACCATTGGTATTACATTGCACTTACCTGCTCCTCTGGTGCTCCATGGAGCTGTCCATGCAATGGTAGGACCTCCTCCACAAGCTTGTCCAGCTCTTCCAGAGAGAAGGCAGGGGCCTTATCACCTGTAGGATTTGGCATGATTGCTCCCGGAGGCAGTACACAGCAGCTCAGGTCGTGGAGGTCTTGCTGCCACCAGTGTCAGAAGTCAAGTGAGGTGTTCCGCAGAAGATGGCAGTCATGTGTACCATGTACAAGACTGTAACCGCCGTCTGATGTCGCAATTGGCTCTGGTCCGACAAAGACAGCAATGTGTTCCAGTGGCAATGTCCACTGCGGTTGTGACCTCTTACGGGCATGACGACATCAGCCGGTGAAGTTAGGTCACTTCCTGATGTCCAGTACAGTAGGTCAGGCAGCTGCCATTTTAAGGCTTACATATGTACGTTCAGGATGTGACAGGTGTGTCATTTACTCAAAATTGTATTTATGATAATGTGTTAACTGCTGGTTTTATGCAAACATGTAGCAATGTGCATGTAATATACAGAGTATGTGAAAATTATATATACTGAGTTATGAACATCAAACCGTATTGTTAGCAGAGAAATGACAATCTAACCATAGTATGTTTCACATGTTAAGTAAGTTGATGTCACTTTTACTGTCAGTGACATGTTTCTCCATTAAAAAATATGCAATAGGGTAGGGGATCTGAGTGTAGTAATTAATCAAATGTTGCCTAGGTATGTGCTGAGTACGACTTTTTCACTATTTCAGATGACATTATGTAGATTGAGGTGCGACATATGTGTGATTATACTTATGTTGCATAGATTGAGTCATTCACATACATTCTGGTATTGTCCCACATAGTTACCCTGGCATGAGGAGAGCAAGACAAACTCCAGTGTACCGTTCACTAGAAGACATGCGCACCATGGAGGAGCATCATGTTATCCAACTATACCGCCTGGATAGGCAAACAATCATGGATCTGTGTCGTCATTTGGAACTAGATCTGATGCCTGCTGTTCACAATCTCAATAGAGTACCTTCCATTGTCCAAGGCATGTCAGTACTACAATTCCTGGCCAATGGGTACTTTCAAAATACAGTGGCCTGTAGAGATGTCTCAGCCCATGTTAAGTCTGGTTTTGAAGGCTGTACTGTCTGCAATGTTGAAACACCTGGACAGCTACATCAGATTTCCCCATCATGAGGATTTGGCCCATGTGAAGGCTGATTTTGATGCTTTGGGACACATTCCACATTTTTTTGGAGCCATAGATGGTACCCATGTAGCCTTGGTTCCCCCAAGTGCTAATGAACAGGTATATAGGAACAGGAAAAATATCCACTCCATCAACGTCCAAGTGGTATGTTTGGCTGACCTCTACATTTCACAGGTTTGTACAAAATGTCCTGGGTCAGTCCATGATTCCTTCATCATGCAGAGCAGCCATATCCCACTGCTGATGACACAACAGTACACTGAGAGGGCCAGCCTGGATGGTAAGGCATATATGTCAGGTGTGTCTGTAACTTTTTTCTGCTACCATATATGTGGATGTCTATGATTAATGTTTGGACTGGTGTAATTATACCTTACAGGGGACTCTGGCTACCTAAACCACCCTTCGTTGTTGACACCATTGAGGTACCCAACAACACCAGGGGAAGCCGCTTCAATGAGGCCCATGGAAGGACAAGGCATGCCATGGAGTGGACGTTTGGGCTCCTGAAGGCAAGATTTTGCAGTATTGACAAGTCTGGAGGAGCCCTCCTCTACTCACCCTACAATGTTTGTCAAATTATTGTTGCCTGATGTATGGTCATCAACTTTGCCCTTAGATGTCAGCTTTCATTCATACCAGATGAGGGGAGCCAGAAGTTCCTGTGGGTGTAAATGCAGATTTTCCAAGTGAGGATGAGCATGATGAGGATGAAGCTGGGGACCTTAGGGCTGATCTCATCAATCAGTACTTCAACTGACACTAGGTATATGGTGTCCTGGTGGTTTCGGAACTTTGGCAGTTTGTTGGCGGACTTCTCTGTGTGACTCCTAATACAACGGTCAGATCACCGCCAACATGATGGTCTTTTGGCAGCTGCCACCGCCGCAGTCTCATCAGCAGACTGCCAAAGTTGTAATGAGGGCCAAAGTGTATGAGTGCAATCATATGTGACTGAGTGAGTACAACTGTGTGTGTATTTCCGTCTGACTGAATGAATGCTGTGTAGGTGAGTGAGTGATGTCAGAAAAGTGATTCAGTGGGGTATTGGTGAGGTCAGGAATACCAGATAAGGTTCTTATTATGACCCTCTGATAGATAATAAGTGTCTCCAAAGCCCATGACTCAGATATGCATGCAGATTGTAACTTGGAATTGTGCACAGCTTGTGTACATAGTTTAATGTTTTCAAATTGCACAAAGTCACATTTGTAGAAATGATTTGGCAGTGTAATGTTTGCTTATCAACGTGGTATGTTCGTCAATTACAGATTGCAGATACTCTGTTTGGCTCATCCTCATTTGGCAATATCAGACAGTGTCACAGGCAGATGGGATTTGCAGACTGACATGTGAAGTTAATGTAGATTACACCAGGTACTTTGTGGTGTGTGAGTCTATGCCCAGACTGTCAGGACAGTGGGATGGTAGTGTCCTTTTGTACATTATACATCTGTTTGGGATTAGGGGCAGGTCCAATGGTACCAAGTGTGTATTTATTTGTCTCTGACCCATGTCATAATGTGGTATCCAGACCCTCTAACATCATGATGGTTTGTGTTGCATGTAAACTAACTTCTACATAGGTGTGACAGTGTTTCCACTTTGCAGACCAATGTGCATGTGTCTGAAGACTGACATAGGCGAGTGGCAAACCTACAGATACCTGACCATGGTAAGTGGAAGGTTCAATGACTGGGGACATACGTACTGACCTCTGTCTGCTTCATGGGGTCTGATCATTTTAGAGCTATGGTATGGGTATGTGATGAGGCTGATGATACAATGAAGCCATCTGTTTGCCTCCTGGGAGAGTGAAAGACTGACATGCCCCTAACTTCAGAAGTATGTGTATTGGTAGTGTATGACACCTATGCTGAAACATGGAAGGTAGCAGCAGTACTTCTCCATGTGGCAATTGGCATTCTCCAAGTAAATATGTGGGAATGTACAGCACAAGTAATTTTTGTCATGTATATGATACATTGTCAATACAATATGTATCATTGTTATACAGTACATATGTAATGAGCATGACAAAGGTTTTACATTAGAGAGGAATATTTTGTTACAAGAGTTGTCATACATGGCAGTTGTAAATGGTTGATGAATCACACTAAGACATGATCTGTGGTTTAGTGGTATTTATTGGGGAGTGCACAGCAAAATGAGTGATAAGAATCAATAATAACACAAAGTAAACAGTGAAGGGTTCAGCCATGGTGGATGAAATCATCAGGGTACCTGCTATACGATTTGGAAACACAAGTCCAGTGTCGTTGTACCATAGAAAAATGAAGATAGGTCAACAGGGTGCATCTGTGCCATACAAAGGGAATGAATCAGTAGAGGTTCCCATCCTGGCAGTCGATTTGGTTTTGGTATTTGCTCCACCTGTATATCTGGGTGGACATCCACGTTTGCAAGGGGTTCTTCTGCTACAGAGGGTAGCTTGTCTGAGGCATTCCCTTCCCCTGGCAGGGCCTCCATTCCACTAGCAACCACAGATGTCGAAGGGCCTGATGTGTCATTGGTAGTGGAAGAGGCCTGATGTTTGGTACAGAACCTACTCGGGGAGGCATTCATGTCCCTCCTGCACCCCAGCAATGCAAGTCAGGATGGCATTTTGGGCCAGCCACTGCTGCATAGCTTCCTGGTGGGTGCCCCTCTGCAACTGTCTGATCTCACCTATCATGGTCAGTACCTGGCCCATCACACCTTGGGAATGTTGGTAGGCTCCCAAGATTTGAGATGTAGGCCCCCATTACAACATTGGCGGTAAAAGCCGCTTACCGTTATGCAGAAGACCGCCAACACACCGCCGCAGCCACGGAAATCCGCCACAGCTATTGTGACCCACAGCACGGAATCCGCCAAAATTCAGACACCCACAGAAGTCCGCCACACTAAAGTCAGTGATAAACTGGCGAAAACAAAACCAACAGAAATACGCCCACCCTGTCACGACACACGAATCCATGCGGCGGTCTTTCAACCGCGGTATTCCATTGGCAGTACACTCCGCCGCGCTCAAAATACACACACACATACAAAACACAGCCACGTTGGACAAATCAAAATACACACACTTGATACACATATACACACCACTCCCACACACCCAATACAATATAAAACACTCACCCACAGACCCATACGACAACAATTGAGAAAGAAGCACAGAGAGAGACACCACCATCAACAATACTTGCATCCACAGGCACACCAGACCATCACCCACATAACTTCCATGCACCTCACACAACACACCACTACATATCAGCACACTTATCACCACACACACCACCCCACACATCACTCACAACACCCCATGGAACGGCAAAGACACCCCAGGTTCTCTGAGGAGGAGCTCAGGGTCATGGTGGAGGAAATCATCCGGGTAGAGCCACAGCTATTCGGATCACAGGTGCAGCACACCTCCATTGCAAGGAAGATGGAGCTATGGCGAAGAATAGTGGACAGGGTCAACGCAGTGGGAAAGCACCCAAGAAATCGGGATGACATCAGGAAGAGGTGGAACGACCTACGCGGGAAGGTGCATTCCATGGTCTCTAGACACCACCTTGCGGTTCAGCGGACTGGGGGTGGACCCCCAGTTCCTCCCCCACAACTAACAACATGGGAGGAGCAGGTCTTGGTGATTCTGCATCCTGAGGGCCTCGCAGGAGTAGATGGCAGAAAGGACTCTGGTAAGACAAATCTTAACTATTACATCCCCCACCCTACCTGCATGCCATCACATCCCCCACCCTCACCCACACCCCATCACTCCAACTCCTCACATATGTTCCAACATCACAGACCACACATCCCAACACGAAGCCCTGCATGCAACACCAAAGCATGGACACCCATCACCAAAGCATGCCCACTGCACAAACCCATACACCCAAATAAACCATCATCACACAAGGTCCCACACAGGAATGCAAGCACTGGGGTACACGGTCACCCACCCATTGCACACCATTGCACACACAGATGTAATAAACATTCTTTTATACCCCTGCAGGATCCCTACCCAATGTCACCAGACAGGAGGGTCCACACCTGTCCACACCACCAACAGAAGAGGCCCACAGTGATGACAGCAGCTCTGTCCAACTGGATCTAGATGACCAGCCCGGCACATCGGGGACCTCGGGACAGTCGGTTCCCATCACACAGTCACAGGCCACTACATAACTTCCCCCCTCTGGAAACACCAGCACAGCACCCACCCAGCGGGCCCATACCTCTGTCCCCAGGACACGTCAGTCAGCAGTGTGTCCACCACTACAGGGAACCCAGGCTAACCCACCACCCCAACAACAACAGGGACCTGGGGGCAGTGGCAGTGGGCACACAGTCCAGGGGACAGAGGCCCAGAACCCAGGGGAACTGGGATGGCTTGTGTGCGACAGGGGGAGGACAGGCCCAGGCAACCCACTCTCCACGAGGCCCTCTCCTCCATCATGGGAGCCTACCACCACTCCCAGGAGATGATGGCAACGGTACTGGCCAAGTTTCAGGAGACCCAGTGCTTCAGGGAGGAACTCAGAGCCATCACTTCCACCCTGGGCACCATCGTAGGGGTGCTGAAAGAAGTACTCAACACCATGAGGGACACTGTGGCACAACAAGAGGCCCCTGACACTAGCATGGACGATGAACTGGCCACCACTTCTGCTGGCGCTAGTAGACAGGAGGCACCACCACACCAGCACCCCACCCCCTGCAGAGGGAGAACCACCCCGCAAACGGTCCCTAAGATCCAGGACAAAGACAGAGAACGATGCCAAGACCCCCGCCAAGAAATGAGACCACCTGAATGTCATCCTTCTGTCCCACTTTGTCACCCTGTCCATCGTTAAACTGCCCAAGCTCCACTTCCAATGCCCATTTGGGCAATGCACCTGTGAGACTAATAGACTGGACTCTGTCATGGACATTCCTCCACCATCACCCCTCACCATTTTGCAACCCACTCCAATATTGAGCACTTAAATAAACACCCTTGAAGCACAAAACAATCTGGAGTCAGTCTGTGATTTCGGAATAGTGTATTAGCAATTCTTGTGGCAAAAAGCTCTTTCAATTGTAATGTCAACATACCTATGTCACACAGCTCTAGTCCATGAGGAATCAAAGCAGATGTCACACAGTGGGACCCACATCTGTGAAATCGTAAGGGAAAGTGACAACTCAGTGACCATACACTGGGTGAAAACGACTGACAGTAGAGATGTAGTAGTGTTAAAGTACATGTAGTAGGCAGGTTTGTATTCTTACCTGTGTCTCACTGGAAATATTGCAGGATCACCGAGTCCCTGTTGTCCATGTCCTCTTCTTCTGCTTCCTCGTCTTCACTGTCCACAGGCTCCACAGCTGCAACAACACCGCCATCTGGACCATCCTCCTGCAGAAAAGGCACCTGTCGTCGCAAAGCTAAGTTGTGAAGCATATAGCAGGCCATGATGATCGGGCATACCTTATTTGGTGACTAGAATAGGGATCCACCTGTCATATGGAGGCACCTGAACCTGGCCTTCAGGAGGCCAAAGGTCTGCTCGACTATCCGCCGTGTTCAATGGGCCTCATGGTAGTGTTCCTCTGCCCTTGTCCTGGGATTCCTCACTGGGGTCAGTAACCATGACAGGTTGGGGTAACCAGAGTCACCTGCAAATGGCGAGGGACAACTGTTAGACACACACTAACCTGTAGGGATAACCCCAGACCCAGACAACCATTCCCCCTGTCTTGCTTCCAGGTGCTCACCTAATAGCCACACATGGTGCCTCAGGAGTTGACCCATCACATAAGGGATGCTGCTATTCCGCAGGATGTAGGCATCATGCACTGAGCCAGGGAACTTGGCATTCACATGGGAGATGTACTGGTCTGCCAAACATACCAATTGCACATTCATGGATTGATAACTCTTCTGGTTTCTGTACACCTGTTCACTCCTGTGGTGGGTACCAAAGCCACATGTGTCCCATCAATGGCACCTATGATGTTGGAAATATGTCCCAGGGCATATGAATCACCTTTCACTGTAGCCAAATCCTCAACCTGAGGGAAAACGATGTAGCTCCGCATGTGTTTCAGCAGGGCAGACAATACTCTGGACAACACGTTGGAAAACATAGGCTGGGACCTCCCTGATGCTATGGCCACTGTTGTTTGAAATGACCCACTTGCAAGGAAATGGAGCACCCACAGCACCTGCACTTGAGGGGGGATTCCTGTGGGATGGCCGATAGCTGACATCAGGTCTGGCTCCAGCTGGGTACACAGTTCCTGGATTGTGGCACGGTCAAGCCTGTATGTGATGATCACATGTCCTTCCTGCATTGTCGACAGGTCCACCAGCACTCTGTACACTGGAGGATGCCGCCATCTCCTCACATGTCCCAGCGGACGGTGCCTATGAAGGACAACAGCGAGCACAGAGTCAAAAAACTCAGAGGTACGTACCCACAGCTTACACAGAACACGAATCCTAATCCGTAAAGTGGCCTCTATGTGTGTTGAGTCTAGGCCTAGGTATGTGTGACGCAGTTAAAAATGAAGCCATGTAGGCCCCTGAAATGGCGGCTGCCTGACCTGTAAAGTGGGACAATGGGATGTGAAGTAACTGCGCTGTCTTTGTACACCATCGCGGTAGGCGGTCGAAGACCGCAGCGCAATGCTGCATTGGTTAACATTGGATCCTGTGGGTCCCAGGAGCCAATGACGATGTATGCCGGCGGTGACGGTACGCACCGCCGCGGTCGTGACCACCATTTTCTATCTGTTCAATCACTCGATACCTGATCTTCGACAGGAGAGGACCTACACTGCAGGTGCTGCTGTGACCTCGGTCTGGAAGAGACAATGGCCCAAGTGTCTGGGGAAAGGGCCCCTGCCTTCACATCGGAGGAGTTGGAGAAACTCGTGGACGGGGTCCTCCCCCAGTACATGCTATTCTACGGTCCTCCAGACAAACAGGTAAGTACACTGGGAGCATGCTGTATGGGCTATGCCTGTGTGGAGTGGGGTGGATGAAAGATGGGGGGGGGAGATATTGAGACGTGCATGAAACAACAGTGAGTGCATGTGCCACATGGCAAGGGTAGGGAAGGGGGCCAATGACTGTGACGGTGCAGTTGGTAATAAGTTTCTCTTCCCCCTGTACAATTCATGTAGGTCAGCGCCCACCAGAAAAAAGATATTTGGCGTCCCATCGCCAAGGACGTCCGGACCCTGGGGGGGTCTACAACAGACGGAGCACCCACTGTCGGAAAAGATGGGAGGACATTCGCCGCTGGAGCAAGAAGACGTCGGAGGCTCAGCTGGGGATGGCCTCCCAACGTGGGAGGGGTGCCCATCGCACCATGACCCCCCTGATGTTCAGGATACTGGCGGTGGCGTACCCGGAGTTGGATGGGCGCTTGAGGGCATCACAGCAGCCACAAGAGGGTGAGTACACTCTCATCCTGCTGATTTTGCGCGCAGTGGAGGTGTCTGGGTGGGGGAGGTGGGCTGTGGGTTTCCCTAGGCCAGGGTGAGATTAGTAGGCAAGGTCCCTCCGTAAGGCAGGCCATGTGGCACCCCACCCCACCTTTGTGGATTGCCAAGTACACCTAGTCATGGCCCTGTGTCATCCATGTGTGCAGATGTCGTCTATAGCCTAGTAAGCCATTTCCCAGGGATTGAACAGTGGAGCCCAGGAGCGCGGCGTAGTGCAGGGGGCTTCTGTGTCTGTCGTGTCCGCCAACGGTAGCAGTAATGCATGCACTGAACATGTCTTTCTTCTGTCAGCCCCCCTTTTTGTGGTCTCCCTGTTCTTGTGTGCATTAGCATCATCAGGCGGAGGAGCAGTGGCACCAGAGCACAAGGGGGCTGCATCCCACATGGCCCTGGAGGGCGAGACAACGGACTCGGAGTTCACAAGTGGGACGGAGGGCGAGGGGAGCTCCACGGCGGGGACAGGAGCTGACACCAGCGACACAGACTCGTCCTCAGATGGGAGCTCCCTTGTGGTGGCGGCAACATCTGTGCCCCGTGCATCTCCAGGTACAGCCGCCACCCCCGCTACCACCACCGCCCTCCCAGCAGCCCCTCAGCCTTTGCCCCGTGCCTGCTCACCCAGGAGGGTGGGCATCACCTTCGCCCCAGGCACCTCAGGCCCTGCCCCAGTCACCCCTGCTGCCCTCAGTGAGGAGGCCATTGACCTCCTCAGGTCCCTCACTGTTGGGCAGTCTACCATTTTGAATGCCATCCAGGGTGTCGAAAGGCAGTTGCAACAAACCAATGCATTCCTGGAGGGCATTCATTCTGGTCAGTCGGCCCTTCAACGAGCTTTTCAGACTCTGGCCTCAGCAGTGATGGCAGCCATTGTCCCAATCTCTAGCCTCCCCCCTCCAACTTCCTCCACCCAGACCCAATCCCCTATGCCCCAGCCTATCCCAAGCACACTTCTAGACCAGCATGCACACATGTCAAAACACAAGGGCAGCTCAGGCAAACATAAGCACCACACATCCCACAGGCACTCATGCAAGCATCACACACATGCAGACACACCAACATCCCCTGCCTCCACTGTGTCCCGCTACTCCTCGTCTCCCTCCTCCCTCCCAGTCTCATCTACACTCACACCTGCATGCACTACATCCACAGCCACTACTGCCATCACCAGAACACCTACCACCACACCCCGCTCACGTGCAGTCAACACCCACACTGACATTCACACGTCTCCTGTGTCCTCTCCCAGTGTGTCTGTGACGCCACCGCCCAAGATGCACAAATGCAGGCACACACCCACTCAAAAGCCATCCACCTCACGACAGCCTCCATCAAATGCACCTTCACCCAAAGTCACCAAACGAACACCTCCTACAACCACAACCTCTTCCTCCACTCCCAAACCCCCTCCAGCTACCCATCCCAGTGTCTCCCAAAAACTTTTCCTGTCCAACCTTGACCTCTTTCCCACACCTCCCCCACCCCGTCCGTCTCCTAGGGCCTGACTCTCCAGGTCCCAACCTAGCACCTCAGCCACAACATCTCCGGGACCGGTGGTGGCTGTAGTCACCGGAATCTAGAGTGCACCGGCCACCAGGGCAGCCAGTGTGGCACGGAGCCACAGCACGGACAGTCCCCCACCTGTCAAGCATCAAAAGTTGGACTCCAGCCACCAAAGCCGCTCCCAGGGGTCCCGGTGGGAGTGTGGAGTCAGCTGCAACACCTTCCAAGGTGGAGAAGGGCCACAAGAAACCCGGAAAGTCTGGGAAGAGCAGCACGGCGGAGGAGACCGCCATCATCCCTGCTGCCCAGGAGGCCACCGCCATCATCCCTGCTGCCCAGGAGGCCACCGCCATCATCCCTGCTGCCCAGGAGGCCACCGCCATCATCCCCGCTCCCCAGGAGGCCACCGCCATCATCCCCGCTCCCCAGGAGGCCACCCCCAGCACCTGCCCTGCTGCGCAGGAGGCCACTGCCAGCACAAGCCCCGCTGGGCTAGAGAGGACTGCTAGCATAAGCCCCGCTGGGACAGAGAGGACCGCCAGCATAAGCCCCGCTGGGACAGAGAGGACCGCCAGCACAAGCCCCGCTGGGACAAAGAGGACCACCAGCACAAGCCCCCCTGGGACAGAGAGGACTGCCAGAAGCTGAGTCACTGCAAAGGAGCCCGCCGCCTCAAGGACCGCTGAACAGGGCACCGCCGCCTCATGCACCGCTGAACAGGGCACCGCCGCTACAAGCACCGCTGAACAGGGCACCGCCGCCTCAAGCACCGCTGAACAGGGCACCGCCGCCTCAAGCACCGCTGAACAGGGCACCGCCGCCTCAAGCACCGCTGAACAGTGCACCGCCGCTACAAGCACCGCTGAACAGGGCACCGCCACTACAAGCACTGCTGAACAGGGCACCGCAGCCTCAAGCACCGCTGAACAGTGCACCGGCGCTACAAGCACCGCTGAACAGGGCACCGCCACCTCATGCACCACTGAACAGGACACCGCCGCCTCAAGCACCGCTGAACAGGGCACCGCCGCTACATGCACCGCTGAAAAGGGCACCGCCGCTACAAGTACCGCTGTCCCATGAGCGCCAAGTGCACTGACGCTACTGAGTCCGTCACGAGCAGGATGAAGCACTCTGGGCACAGAGCCCCCTCCAGAACCAGTGGATATTGCCATCCACTACCTCTGTCCTTAGCAGGATGAAGCCCTCTAGGCACCATGCCCCCTCCAGAACCAGTGGAGAAAGGCATCCACTACCTCTGTCCTTAGCAGGATGAAGCACTCTAGGCACCATGCCCCCTCCAGAACCAGTGGAGACGGTCATCCACTACCTCTGTCCTTAGCAGGATGAAGCACTCTGGGCACCATGCCTCCTCCAGAACCAGTGGAGAAAGGCATCCACTACCTCTGTCCTTAGCAGGATGAAGCACTCTGGGCACCATGGCCCCTCCAGAACCAGTGGAGAGATACATTCACTACCTCTGTCCTTAGCAAGATGAAGCACTCTGGGCACCATGCCCCCTGCAAAATCCGTGGAGACTGACATCCACTTGAGAGACTGTGGCTTTGCACTCCCCAGGATGGCACAGTGGGCAAACCACCCACTGTAGAGACTTGAGAGACTGTGGCTTTCCACTCCCCAGGATTGAACAGTGGCAAACCACCCACTGTATGGACTTGAGAGACTGTGGCTTTGCACTCCCTAGGATTGAACAGTGGGCAAACCACCCACTGTATAGACTTGAGAGACTGTGGCTTTGCACTCCCCAGGATTGAACAGTGGGCAAACCACCCACTGTATAGACTTGAGAGACTGTGGCTTTGCACTCCCCAGGATTGAACAGTGGGCATGGAGCCCCCTCGTGGATTTGGTGTCGTGTGCTCAACCGGCTGATGTGCCCCCCATTTCCCTCCCCCTGAGGTGCCTGTTTTCTTGCTCTCTGATGCCCCTGCAGTGTTCTCTCCGTCATGGTCGGGGATCTTTTGTGGGCCTCACCCATACCGTGTGGGCCCAGTGTTCCACGGACTTCAGTGGAGCACTACCTGGACTACTAAGCTTGGTGTATATTTTGTTTATGGTGTATATATATATATATATATTTGCGTACTTGATTTTAATATATTACAATGGTTACACTTGTTTCCTTTTGTCTTTGCATTCTTCCGGGGGGGGGTGTAACATTAATGTATAAATATGTATTAGTGTGTGTGTTGTAGTGGGTGAGGGTGGGGGTGGGGGTGTTGCATGTGTGTGTCCCTGTTTTTTCCCTCCCCCTCCCCTGTGTCATAGGTGCAGTACTCACCGTTGTCTTCACCGCCGGCGTTCGTGCTCCTGGTAGATGAGCAAGAAGATGAGGGCTGGCAGGATGTGCAGCTCGGGTTCCATGGCGTCCAGATTCCTCGTGGGATGTGTAGAGGTGAGCGTTTTCCCTTCGAAGTCTGGTTTCGGCCGTGTTTTGGTCCGTGGTGAATCCGCCCCGGAAAAGGTGGCGTATTGGTAGGCTGTGATACTGTGGGCGGTACTTTGTCTTCCACCTGTCTGTTGGTGGTGACCGCCAAGCTGTTTGTTTTTACCGCTGTGGCGGTCGGAGTGTTAAAGTGGCTGTCTTTGTTGGCGGTTTCCGCCATGGTCGTAATTCCAATTTTTTTACCGCCGGCCTGTTGGTGGTCTTACTGCTGCTTTAACACCGTCTGCCAGGGTTGTAATGACCACCATAGTGTTCCGGTCAGTTGTGCCCCTTGGAGCTCCCATCCTCTGACCCACCCCATCCCTCCCATGCACCCTACCTCAACATACCTGTGCCCCTCGGACAGTGTGCCCACTCCCACTGGTGGCAGGACCATCTTTGTCAGGGGTGACAACAGGAGACTCAGGTACCTGCACTGGTGGTACACAATGGAAGACACTGCCCTTGGGACACAGGTTTGAGGGCAAATGGTTGCCTGTGATGTGGATGCAACAGGGCTGGGAAGAGTCGATGTGGGTAGGGAGAGGCTGACAGTTGTTGACTGACCAGGTTTCTTGATTGGCCAGCTTCGCCCTCAGTGTCCAAACATCCAGGGGTGCTTTCCTCACTTAGGCCTTCATCCAGGGGGGTAGTGTCAGTGTCTGGTATCCTCTCCATGTTGAGAATGGCAAGGTTACCTATAGGAGAAGTGAAACACACAGTTGCTGTAAGATATGCAACAAGTGATGTTTAACTTTGATAACTAGCTATGCTATGTAACATGCACACACTGCATTTACATGATAGCCTGATAAGACAATGACAGCTACTTCCAAATCTAGGTTAGATAAATGTGTGACATTGAGATTTGCTATTGCATACAGTATGCTCCAAGCTTTTGGAGTATGTTGGTGTTTAGATGACTGCTGTAATCCTCATATCTTGTCTCAGTAAAGTCACGATATTGTACATTTCTCTCCTGGTTAGTTATATGGCATCATTGATTCAACTAATGCCTGTACATTGCACAATGGTGACAGAGCTATCAAACAATATGGAAGTTAACATTTGATCTGGACCACTGTATGGATACTACAAGTACATCCAGTTTGCCATATAGTTCCCCCTCCCCCGGTGAGTATATGACATTGTTAGGAAGCTTTTCTCAAAGGCCACTTGGGCCTGGGACAAAGCTTTATCTGTGTTTTGCCTGTTATAGTACTGATAGTGGGCCATAGCATTGCTGTCATTTCCATGAACTGTTAATCAGTGGTGTATTCTAGATGGGTTACATTCATTGTTAGTTTCACATGCAAGGCATTTTTAAATGTGGTACACTGCTCTTGTTCTCTTACAGGTAGACAAGTGCCTGCTGTGAATGATAGTGCTGTCAGTCCCTGTATATACTACACATGCCATATACAGACACCGTGGCTACAGGTGAGTTTATTTGACAGGTGGTATGCCAGAGAGGGGTATTTGGGCAGTTGGACCCAAGGGTGGTTGTTAAGGTGGCAAAAGGTGGTCAGAGAGAATGCCGAACAGTGCAGTTTGGTGACAGTTTTTGTTTAGTGACTTACCAGACTCCAGGTATTCCTGTCAGGCCTTCAGGATACAAGATGTCCAAGACCTTCTCCTCCTATGATGTGTAAGTAGGGGGAGGAGGGGGGGGTTCACCTCCAGTTTTGAGGACCGCCAACTGGTGCCTGGCGGCCATGGAATGTGCCTTCACCCTGAGGTCATTCCACCTCTTCCTGATGTCATCCCTAGTGCATGGGTAATTACTTTCAGAATTCACCCTGTCAACTATCTTTTCCCACAACTAAATTTTCTGTGGTTATTCATGTTTGCTGGGCCTGTTCTTCAAAAAGGTATGGCTCTACCCTTACAATTTCGTTCACCATGACTCTCAACTCATCATCCGTGAAATGTGGATGTTTTGTGTGGACATGGTAGTGGTGGAAGAGACGGTGCGGTTGTGTAAATCGTGGAAAAATATTTTTAGTGATGAGGTGTGAGTGCCTTGATGTGAGTGGGGGACGATTGTTGTGTATTGTGTGGGATACTAAATTGTGTGTTGTGTCAATTGTGCAGGTGTGGGATGAGTGCTGAGTGAAATGTGTAGGTGTGCCCTTTGTTTATTTTGCTATATCTTTAATTTTTTTTGCCTGTCTCTGTATGTGTGTGGCATTCTCAATGCAAAGTATTATGGGGGTCATTTTGACCTCAACGGTCTTTTTCCAAGACCGCCGAGGGACCGCCGTGCGGAAGACCGCCAGTGTTGGCGGTTTGCTGCTCGGCCTATTATGACAGTTGGCAGCTCTCCGTCCTTTTACGGACTGAGAGTCGCCAACAGGAATACTGGCGGGCAGCGGGGAAGTGGAGGTTGCTCCACCTCCACCGCCACGCCAACAGAAACCCGCCCAGCGAATCACGTCCTGTGATTCAGCGTGGTGGTGTTCTGTTGGCGGTGTGGTGTCGGCGGAGCAGCCCCCATGGCTCCGTCCCCTCCCGGAGGATCGTCGGACCAGGTAAGTCGATCGTCCGTGAGATGAGGGGGATGGGGGGGTGTTGTGTGCGTGCATGGGGGTGTGCGTGTGTATATGTAGAGGGGGTGTGTGAGTGCGTGTATGCTTGCGGGGGTGTTGAGTGTTTGGGAATGAGTGCATGTATGTCTGTAGGAATGTCTGTATGGATGTGTGAGTGTATGTTTGAATGTGAATGTGCGTGTCTGTGTGTGTGGATGTTTGCATGTATGTTGGTGTGTGTGCGTGTATGTGTGTTGGTGGTGCCTGCGTGCGTGTCGTGTGTGTATGTGTGATGTTATGTTTGGGGTCGGGGTGTGGAGGGGGGTTCTGCCACCTTTGGGGGGTGGCAGGGGTTGTGGGTGGTGTAGGGGAGGGAGTCGGGGTGGGGGGTGCTGGAGACCCCTATCAGTGCCAGGGAAGAAATTCCCTGGCACTGATAATGCTTACCGCCATGGATTTCATGGCGGTTTCAAACCCCATGAAATCCATGGCGGTCAGCCGGTTCCAAATACTGCCGCCGGTATAGTGACAGCCGCTGGGCTGGAGACCCAGGTCTCTAGCCCGGCGGTCGTCTCCACCCTGGCGGGCGGAACGGAGAACCGGCGGATGACCATGGCGGTACCGCCATGGTCATAATACAAAAAAAAAGACCGCCAGCCTGTTGGCGGTCTTACCTCCGCTTCTCCGCCTTCCGCCAGAGTAGTAATGACCCCCTATATGTAGTGCAGTGTGTAGATATGTCTGGTGTGTGGATGTATGTCAGATGTGGGGTATTCAAACTGTCCAGTGCAGTGTGGTGTTCTGACCGATGTGAGCTCAGACAACCGCGGTTCACACCGCCAATGGTTTTCCAGCATGTAAGACCCACTGTTGTGATTTGTGGATCGTACTATGATCTGAGGTTTTTTGTTAGTGCTAGGAACCACCTCCTTTCTGTCTTCCAGTGTCCTGGTGGTGCTAGTGAATGTCTCTGTAGATCTGTATATTTTCTAACGTTGCATTGTTCTAGTCTTTACAAAACTACAATTTTCTCTTTAAGACTAACATGGAATCTTCGTAAAAAATCTCTCACTACGTCAATTGATTGCTGCCGAACAGTACACATACTGCTAAAATTCAACTTATATACAGGGGCCAGTCTATGCCTTCCTTGAACTACTAAAGCTATAACTTCTACTAAATTTCAAGGTACCATTACCTCTCTCTCTCAATAAGAGAGCTATCTTTCCTCTCATATCACCATCCAGGTTGTTAAACTGCATGCACTAGTCTGTTCTCTTGCAAATAGCTTTCTTTATTAACCCCTTTCCTGCCAGGCCCTTTCCCCCTCCTGTGCCAAGCCTTTTTTTGGCTTATGGGGTAGTATGTGCTTAGGCCCTCATCATTTTTTGTCCACATAAGCTACCCACGCCAAATGTACGTCCTTTTTTACCAATATCCTAGGGATTCTGTAGGTTCCCAGAGTTTGTGGGTTCCCCTGGAGGAGACCAAGAAATTGGCCAAAATACAGCTAACATTTCACTTTTTTCAGAAAAATTGGAAAAAAAAGGACTGCAGAAGAAAGCATGTGTTTTTTTGACCTGAAAATGGCATCAACAAATGGTTTGCAGTGCTAAAATTACAATCTTCCCAGCTTTAAGGGACAGCTAGACCTGAATCAGAAAACCCCTGTTTACAGGGACATACCCCCTTTTTACTATTTTTTTGTGCTTTTAGCCTCCTTCTAGTTAGTGACAGAAATGAGTGTAAAAGCAATGCTGAAACCCGGACAGCTAAACATTTCTGAAAAGTAGACAACATTTTGAATTTAGCAGTAATTTGTGTAGATCCTTCAAGGTTTTCCTGCAGAAACTAATTGCTGAAATAAAAATAATATTAAAATTGAGGTGAAAAAAAGAGCCATTTCTGTCCACGTTTTCTTCTATTACTTTTTCCAGCTATGACAGATTTTTAAAAGCAATGTACAGTTACATCTGCTGGACCCTTATGGTTGTGGGGATATATATGTCTTTTATGTTCATCAAGTTCCCTAGATACCCAGAGCCAATAAATGAGCACCACATTACAATGGGTTTTTATTGTGTACCGGGTATACAGCAATTCATTTGGTGAAACATGAAGATTAAGAAATAGGTAACAAGGAAACTTTTGTATTTTCAAAATGGGCACAAGAAGAGGTATTGAGAAGCAGTGGTTATTAACACATCCCTGAATTCTGGGGTCCCCATACTAGCATGTGAATTACAGGGTATTTCTCAAAGAGACGTCTTTTTTACACACTGTCTTACATTTGGAAGGAAAAAATGTAGAGAAAGAAAATGGGCAATAACACTTGCTCTTCTATTCTGTGTTCCCCCAAGTCTCCTGATAAAAATGGTACCTCACTTGCGTGGTTAGGCCTAATGACCACGACATAAAACACAACATGGACACATCACATTTTCCCAAAGAAAACTGATGTGTTTTTTGGAAAGTGCCTAGCTGTGGATTTTGGCCTCTAGCTCAGCCGGCACCTAGGAAAACCTACCAAAACTGTGCGTTTTTTAAAACTAGACACCTAGGGCAATCCAAGATGGGATGACTTGTGGGGCTCTCAATAGGTTCTGTTACCCAGAATCCTTTGCAAACCTCAAAATTTGGCCAGAAAACAGTTTTCCCTCTCATGTTGGTGCTGCAAAGTTCTGTAATCTGAGAGAAGCCAAAAACTTCCTTCCAGCCAGCATTCCCCTAAGTCTCCTGATAAAAATAGTACCTCACTTATGTGGGTAAGCCTAGTAACCGCAACAGGAAGTGCCCCAAAACACAAAGTGGACACATCACATTTTCCCAAAGAAAACTGACCTGTTTTTTGGAACGTGCCTAGCTGTGGATTTTGGCCTCTAGCTCAGTTTGCCCCTAGGGAAACCCAGCAAACCTATACAGTTTGTAAAACTATACACCTAGGAGAATTCAGAATGGGGTGACTTGTGGGGCTCTCACCAGGTTCTGTTACCCAGAATCCCTTGCAAACCTCATAATGTAGCAAATAAAAACACTTTTTCCTCACATTTCGGTGATGGAAAGTTCTGTAATCTGAGAGGAGCCACAAATGTCCTTCCACTCAGCATTCGCCAAAGTTTCCCAATAGAAATGGTACCTCACTTGTGTTGGTAGGCCTACTGCTCGCAACAGGAAACACCCTAAAACATGGACACATCAAATTTTTACATTAAAAACTTAAGTGTTTTTTGGAAAGTGCCTAGCTGTGGATTTTAGTCTCAAGCTCAGCCGGCACCTAGGAAAACCTACCAAACCTGTGCATTTTTTTTAAAGTAGACACATAGGGGAACACAGGATGGGGTAACTCGTGGCACTCCTACCAGATTATGTTACCCAGAATCCTTTACAAACCTCAACATTTGTCAAAAAAATAACTTTTTCCTCACATTTCGATGCTGCAAAGGTCTGGAATCTTAGGGGAGCCACAAACTTCCTTCTACCCGGCATTCCCCCACTACTCCTAAAAAAAATTCTACCTCACTTGTGTAGGTAGGCCTAGTTCCCACGACAGGAAATGCCCCAAAACACTACATGAACACATCAAAACTAGCAATTACAAAACTACCTGTTTTTACAGGGGGAGGGGCTTCTGCATTTTTGGTCCTGCGCTCAGCAGCCATCTAGGGAAACATACCAAGCCCAGACATTTCTGAAAACTAGACACCAAAGGGAGTCCAGGAAGGTGTAACTTGCGTGGATGCCCCAGTGTTTTCTGACCCCGAATCCTCAGCAAACCTCACATTTAGCTAAAAGAAATCACATTTCCCCCACATTTCTGTGTGGGATCCCGCACCGGCACAAATTTCCTACCACCCAACGTTCCCCTCAGTCTCTCAATAAAAATGATACCTCACTTGTGTAGGTGGGCTGTTAGACCTGACAGCCTTAGGGTGGTCATCCCCCAGCTTTTGCTCTCTCTCACTTAAACATGGTAACATTGGTTCATTCACAATTGGCATATTTGGCTTACTTGTAAGTTCCTAGTAAAGTGCACTGCATGTGCCCAGGGCCTGTGAATTAAATGCTACTAGTGAGTCTGCAGCACTGAGTGTGCCACCCACATAAGTAGCCACTTAACCATGTCTCAGGCTGCCTATTGCAAGGCCTTTGTGTGCAGTTTCACAGCCTCTTCGGCTTGGCATTTAAAAGTATTTTCCAAGCCTTGAACTTTCCTTTTTCTACATATGTGTCACCCCAAGGTAGGCCTTAGGTAACCCATAGGGCGGGGTGCTATATAGGTAAATGTACATGTGTGTTTTATATGTCCTGGTAGTGGAAAACTCCTACATTCGTTTTCCACTACTGTGAGGCCTGCTCCTTTCATAGGCTAACATTAGGGCTACCCTCATATACCGTTTGAGTGGTAGATTCTGATCAGAAACTGGTAACCAGGTCACATTTAGCATGGCCAGAATGGTAATAGAAAAACCTGCCTATTGGTGAGGTTGGATTTTATATTACTATTTTAGAAATGCCACTTTTAGAAAGTGAGCATTTCTCTGCACTCAAAATCCGTCTGTGGCTTACAGCTTCTCTCCAATCCACGTATGGGCTGGGCTGGTTGACAGCTCCCATGTGCATTTCACCCAGGCAACCACAAACACAGGATACTCTGTCACACTTGCACTCATATGCATACTGAAGGGATCTTCCTGGGCTGGAGGACCTGACAGTTACATTTCAAAGGCTAGTGGCCTGCCCTCACACAATGTACTGCAAAATCCCCTACAGGGACCCCGGCCGACAGACCTGTACTGAAAAGAGACCTTGTGCACTTCAAAACCACCCTTTGAAGTTATTCGGGTATATAAACTGGGTCCCCAACCCCACAAAATCAGACACTTCTGGACCAGATCCTGCAACCTTTGAAGGACTGCTGCCTTGCTGTTGCCCTGCTGCCTTGCTGGCCTCTGACTTTTCTGAAAAGTGCTCTCCAAGGGCTTGGATTGAGCTTACCTCTGTTTCTGAAGTCTCAGGGACAAAAAGACTTCCTTTCTTCAAGGAAACTCCTTTTGCAATGAAAATCGCTGCACAGCCTGCCGGAAACTACGCACAGACGAGCCAGCGACAAGAAAATTGCTGCATTGCTGAACCGGAACGATGTAGCCCGACTGCACAAGTGGAGATCAATGCAGTGCCTGTGCTACGACCGGAACTTCGACGCACAGCCATATCCAATCAACACACAGCTGAGCCAGAAAAACGCAGCCCGACTTCCTGAGTGAAGAATCGAAGTAGCATCTGCCATATGTCAGGAACGTATCACCCACTGGATCAACGCAGCACCTGTGACTTCGTCCCGCATGCCCAGGATTTCCACACATTATCCCTTTATATCAAAAGAATCCCCCATCACAGTGAGGATCCAAGACTGCGTGGCCGAAATTGACGCAAAGCACTTACAGCGTGAGAAGAAATAATGCATCGTCTGTACCACATGGGAAAATCCAGCGCACACGTTCCGTTTTCCACGCATCTCCTCCTCTGCGGTCTCCGTGCGTGTATTTTTTACGTAACCTAAGTACTTTGTGCACACAAGAGAAAATTCTTGATTTTTAAATACTTAAGACTCTTGTTTACATTGAAAAAGTCATATTTCAACTTGTGCTTATCAAATCTTGATCGTTTTGACCTTAGTTTAATCAGATAAATATCTTATATTTTTCTAAACTTGTGTGATGTATTTTGGTGGTGTTTTCACTGTGTTATTGCATGGTTTATTGCACTAATACTTTACACATTGCCTTCTAAGTTAAGCCTGACTGCTCCGTGCCAAGCTATCAGAGGTTGGGCACAGGATAAAATTTGGATTGTGTGTGACTCACCCTGACTAGGATTGTGGTCCCTACTTGGACAAGGGTGTATGCCTCATCCAACTAGAGACTCTATTTCTAACATGGGACTTGTGCCTGTGACGGAGAAGAGGCAAAAAACATGTCAAAATTTAGGGGGACCCAAAGCGGGTACAAAAGGGCAGTTTGAAAAAAAGCACTTTTAGGCTGACAAGTGGGGCAGAATTTTTATCAGTATCGAAGCAACAATGCGGGGTGGTAGGGATTTTGTGGATTCCTGCAGATTCCGGAAGATTCCATCACAAAAATGTGGGGACAATGTGAGATTTCAAGCAAAGTTGGAGGTTTGCAGGGCATTGTGGGTAAGAAAATGGTATGGTGCATGCAGAGCATACCGCCCTGGACTTACCCAGATGTTTAGTTTTCAGATGTGTATAGGTCTTGTAGATTTTTCTACATGGCAGCATCTCAAAGTCTAAAAAGTGTAGCCCTCACCATTCCAAGTGGGAAGATTTTGAGAGTTAGCCAAGCTCTCATGCCCCATATGTAAAACCAAAACCCAAAATAATCAAATGTCCTCTTGCTTGCCGTTACGATAAGGTCTTTTAGTGTGCTGGGGGAGAGCTGAAAGACTGTTACCCCCTTCAGTTGGAGTGGGGACATAACCATGTGCATACTGGTTGGTAGCCACCACCCCACTTTTTTTTAATTCTTTTTTAATTCTCTGACATCTAGTAGGCTCTCTGCCCCCCCGCCGGGGAGTGGATCGGGGGTAATTGCCCCATCTACCCACCGGTGGATAGAACAACTTTGTCCCCCACCCTCTTCTTTTAAAAACAATTCTTCTCTGGTGTCTAGTAGGCCTTCTACCCCCCTTAGGGACAGATGGACCTTACAAAAATAGGCCGATCTGCCCCCCAGGGGGGCAGAAATGGCCAACAGTAATGTGCCCGTATGAGGAGCAACCCTTGCCCAAGGTACTGCCCCCAAACAAAACGCACACCCCAATCCCTGGTGCCTAAGTGGTTTCTGCCCCCTTGGGGGAATATGGGCCTAATAGAAATAGGCCGATCCGCCGCCAAGGGGGGCAGAAGTCTAAAATAAAATTGTCCCCCAGGGGAGCAACCCTTGCCTAATGGGTCGCTCCCTTTGCGTGAAATTGTCACAAAGAGATAAAATCCCTGGTATCTAGTGGTTTCTGCCTCCCTTGTGGGCAGACTGGCCTAATACAAATAGGCCAATCTGCCCCAAAGGTGGGCAGAAATGGCCTAAAATAAAATTGCTTCCCATCTGTAAAAAATAACAACATCCCTGGTGCCTTGTGATTTCCGCACCCCTTGGGGCCGGTCGTCCTAATTAAAATAGGCCGATCTGCCCCCAAGTGGGGTCAGAAATGACCTAAAATAAAATTGCCCCCCCACGGGGCGACCCCTGCCTAAGGGGTCGCTCCCCTTGCGTGAAATTGGTGCAAAAAAAATAAATCCCTGGTGTCTAGTGGGGTCTGCCTCCTCTGGGGGCAGATTGGCCTAATAAAAATAGGCTTATCTGCAGAAATGGCCTAAAATATATTTGCCACCCAGGGGAGCAACCCTTGCCTAAGGGGTGCTCCCCACATGTAAAAAAAATATATATATATATATATATTTGTGGTGCCTTGTGGCTTCTGGCCCCCTAATTAAAAAAGGCAGAAATGTGCCTAAGGGGTCACTCCACTTCATTGTTTACATGAAAAAACAACAAACTCCCTGGTGTCTAGTGGTCATTTATGCAACATGATTGCTTTACGATTGTGCTGCAGGAATGCTCAGAAAGACATAAAAGGAAAGGAAAAGCCTTTCCTTTCCTTTCATGCCTCTCTGGCCTCCCTCACCCCCCAATCGGAAGAGAAATGCAAGCATTTCTCTTCCGATCGAAGTGATGGGGCGACCTCTGATGAGGTCAGTGCATGATTGCGTCATCAGATGTCACGGAAGGGGGAGGAAGGGGAAGCAATTCCTCTTCTCTCCCTGCCCATGGGACAGGGGTGCCAGGCCCTCGGGGGGAGCGGTAGACCTTCCCCTGAGGGCCTGTCCCAGGACGTAGTGGTTACATCCGTAACGCCCCAGTGATGCGCCACCGGACGTAACTGAGAGAGCGTAGCTTAAATATTACATATATTAAATGTGAAATGCTTATATAAATGCCTAACAATGCTGCATATGAAAAACGACCATAAATATTAGTTGCTTAGTGTGTATTCTCAATATGATTATAAGTGTGAAGTTACTACTGTGCACATAAATTAATGTTGATTGTAAGAAATAATTGCTTGCACCATGATTATTGAATATATTAACGCTTACGAATATTGCATTTGTATCAAAACCCATAGGCCTTAAGTTAGCGTGAGTTGAGGATTTTAGCTGTGTAGCTCTCATATTAAAGCATATTTTCTGTTTTTCAGTGTGCTGACTCGTAAAGGGCCATGACCCAGCGTTTGTTCCTTTCCTTTGTTTTATGTAGCTAACTTCATCCTGTTCCCATCCGCATGCTAGCTGCCTTAGTACAAGTTTTATACAGATTTGAAACAAAAGTACACCAAAGGAATGTGCAAGGCCATTTGACCATGGATAAAGAAGCTCGTTACCCGAGAGACGTGCCAAGATGATGACACAACACCCCGGATTTGCCACCTACGAAGATGTCAATTACGAAGACCAATCAAAGTGTTATAAATTATCGTGGGGTGACAATTTGGATTACCTAATGTATAATTTGATAGGTTTGAGATAGTGGGGTATAGCGAGTATCCAATAGAATTTTTGGGGAAGGTATTGCGAAAAAGGGATAAAAGCTCATGACACAGAAGAGTCGAGAGAATTAGGTAGGGAATGCTATTGATTTTATCCAGAAACTCTGACACTTTGTTTGGTGACTTTGAGACTTAATAAATTATCCTCACCCATAGACTGTCTTTATGCTTCTCCTCCTTAAGAGGGAAGTGTCCCCTCTCCACTAGACTAAGTTAAACTGATGGCGATACGACTGATGTCCTGAAGACGAAGACTGATCCTGTGTGCTAACTCAATCCTTGGAGGGTAATTATGACAATGCTATTGTAATTTGTCTATTTGCTTTTCCTTTCTAGGTACCAACTGCTGTATTTTTGATTAGAGACCATAGTTTAGATGTTTTCCAAATTGGTGTTCTAAATTGTTTTGCATGAAGTCCAACATGCCGATGCTAATTAGAGGCTAGGTTAGGTAAATCACCCTGACTGACACAAACTGACATGACTGACATTATACCATGCTGAACTAAGACTTACATGATATTCCATGGGTTCCGATCTATGTTTACTTTATGTTATGCTCTCATATTTGTGATCTTTGCATTATTGAAGTCCTATTAGTTACCATATTGTGACTATGCTTATATGCTTCTTGGTTTTGAGATTGACACTTTGCTAGTAGATTGTAATCAATGGGGAATAAAACTCATAAAATGCTATCACAAGGTGTGTTTATTCATGGCTGAAAGGTCATGGTTGCGTCGACAATTTGATTAATGTCTTTATCCAAAGTAAAGTGTATTGTGGTGATAAATATCAGCGACCTTATTGATATATTACTTGACATATTGATTAGTTATCTCGTTCTACGGTGTCTCACCACTGGGTCAAAAGATTCATTGGCCTAAAACGAGTCCTGATGTGTATAAAATTGACATAGAGGGACGCGTTGACATTTCTGGTAGCAAAGCGACGGTTTGGCCCTTGGGGGCCCTAGGACGGAGATTCACTGTTTAACTTTGTTTTCTGTGATAATGCAAATTGAGGGCATGATGGGTTTCTAAGTTCACCATGACTTTCCCGGGATCTCGGAGCCTGCCTAAGTGAGTTGGGAATGTTCTCGGCACCATAGTGTATGTGGTTAGGGTTTTTTGCGCTTGCTTAGCTCATGCATTTTGCAGGTGATTGTGAAGGTTCGTGTGTAATTAGGCCAAAATATGTGTTGTTTAGTAGGAGTGGGCGTACTCCACAGTATGAGAGTAGGGAAGTCGGCGTACTTCATATGAGTGTGGTGCTTGGTGCTCAAAATTATCTATGTGGTTGGTTGTTTATGTATGGACCTGTTGAGGTCTAAGACTCCGGAGTATGAAGACAGATGTGGTTTATGTTGTAATCTGTGCGGTTTAATAGGTCAATTGGGCGTGGTTGACAAGTCAAGTTTGAGTCATAATGTCTGTATGAAACCTTCGATGGAGATTTGACAAATTCTAAAGTGCACTAGAAGGAGCCATTGACAAGTCGAGAGTAGAATTTGCGGGTCGAATTCTGCTTGCGTATGCGGGAACTGATAAGGAGAGAGTAGCGGCCGAGGCTTCAAGTGAAATCTCTGTAAAGTTCTAAAGCGAATGTGTTACCCTTCCTGTAGTAAACCGGCAGATTTGTGTTGTCATTTAAGGTGCTCGCAATAATTGCATTAGTTGTATGGGTTTGTATGGGTTCAGTGAGGAGCAGACAAGCCGCAAGACTTTGTCAGCCGCAGTGTGTATGTGAGTGTGACGTCAGTGGTGCCGCGCTGAGATAGGTCAGTCGTTGAGAGGGGTCGCGCACGGATTGGCTGCCGTCCGTGAGAGGCAATAGGCTGAGAAAGGTGGGTGAAGAGTGTCCTGGGAACTAAGTCACTTCTGATTAAATACAAAACTAACAGAGAATCACAAAATGAATTTTGTTAAAGCGTTGAAGAACGCTCTGAAAGGAGATGTGTATATTGTTGCAACCGATGGGGAACCTACACCACCCAAGGGTACTCCAGCTTATATAGTCATGGAAGAGAAGGGTGTCGCACCTTGTTTATGGATGAAACAGTGGCGCAAATTAACAGAGAAAGAAGGGTGTCTAGCGATCCCAGAAGATGGAACATTCAATCCTAAGGTACTAGAGAATTTGAGGTGGATGTTAAGTACACAAAAACCACCTCCAAGACCAGCTCAGTATGAGGCGTTAGCAATCTGGGACTTGATGGCACTTAAACATAGACAAGAAAGGTTTCAGAGAAGATTGTGAAGGGCAGAAAAATCCTATGCAGAGGCTAGGCGGGACAATGAGAACAAAATGTGGAGACGGGGAATTGTAGATGGGTTAAAACTGTTCCCAGCAATAGCACAGGGAGAGGAGACGCCAGGAAAGAAAGCTTCTTGAAAAACAGATAAAGAATCGAACAAATCTAAAGAGAATAAAAGATCTTGGGAAGAGGAAGATGATTCAGATGATGAGGAATTTATGGACAGATTATTACATGATCGTCCGCCACCTTATGCAGTGAGCGACAATGCTCCAAGTACTAGCACAGACCCTGGGAACCAGACGCAAGAAAAGGGAGTTACTGATACGGTACAGACTAATAATACTGTCTCAATACAGAATGGTGTCAATGTACCCACTGCACCAGACATGCCGATACAGTTGCAGCCTCCACCGCAGATACAGAGAATCTACCCAGATGTCCCAATACTTGAAACGACTACAAATTTGATAGTGCCGCCAGACCCGATATATACAAAGCCAAAGCTAATACAGATTGAATCAACTCCGAAGTTGCTTTCGCAACCACAGCCACAGCTGATACCAGTGTATAACCCAGTGGCTGGACCACCATTAGTACCTGTCCCGGGTACCTTAGAACAGACATATGGAGTCACTGCTCCACAGAGTTTGGGTCCGGGTCAGACACCTGCTGCCATATCATTACCAATTACTGTTGGTCCACCAGTACCATTATATGCACAGGACAAGACAGGCATGTGTGATCAGAGAGTGATGACTCAAGATGTGATAAGAGTAGGGTCAACGGGAACTCCCCAGATTATGGCCCCAGGAGAGCAAACATTTGAATAAACAAGGCCTTTAATGGACCTTAGTCCGGTAGGAGCACCCCTCGAAGCCATGCGTCAAGCAGGGTTAGGAGTTTTAACTCCACAAACAATGAGTACGAACACCTCACATTCCCCAATAATACATGCAGGGATCATTTTGTTGCAGGGGTTTACAGTCCAACAGTTAAATGAATGGTTAGAAAAGACTTATACCTCACAAAAGACTGCAGCGGTTACAATTGAACCAGAGAAAGAAAAACAGGATGAATACCTGAACTTCATGAGACTAGGGGCAGAAGCTGCTGAATTAGTGGAAGGTACAATGGGAGTAAATAGATTGGAGTCATACACGGAGGCAGAATTGAGATATTTATGCCCTAAGATTACCAAAGAAGTAGGCAAAGTACATCAGAGATTAGCGAACTTGGCAGACAAATACAATATTGATATCGGAAACACCAAACATTTGAAAAGAAGTTATAGATTAGATTTCGACTCAAAAGATTTTGAACACATGAGGTCTGCAGGAATGAAAGCACATTTGAGAAAGTTGTTGCAAAGCGCACAAATTTGGGGGGCACTGGAAAAATGGGAAGGCAGATGGGCAAAGAAAAGCGACAAGGGAAAGGGAGATAGCCCAGGATCTAATCAAGCCAAGGCTTTACCCGATTTGGAATCCGTAAAAATATTGCCTATGAGAGAAACAGCTGGTGGTGTCCTAATTCATGTGCCATGGACCAGAGGAGACATTCTATCCTTTAATAACGATTACCCCAGACTGAGAGAGAAACCGATCGAGTGGTATCAACAGACAGATAGGTTTGTGAAGCTCCCGAAATGTCTCTGGGAAGACTTGAATACTTTGTTTGAGATCATTGTTCCGCCTGATTTATGGCTTGAGTGTAAGAGAGGTGTTGATTGGCCGACAAAGGAACCAGCAAGGGATAAGGTGACTGGGGCACCTTCAGAAGAGGTGATGATGTATTATCATAAAGTGATTGAGTTTTTGAAACAAAAGGTTTCGCCGAAAGTGACTGATTGGCAGAAAATCGACCGGACCTCTCAAGAGGTTAAGGAATCAATACATGCATATTATGAAAGATTGTTGAAGGCATTTAAACATTATAGTGGTACTGAGACAATTGAACCAAAGGATATGAACCATCTCGTGTTTAGATTTGTTGAAGGGTTGCGACCAGAGGTTAGCCAGATGATTAAGAATCATTTCATCTGTTGGCAAGCTAAGCCGATTGATGAGGTGCTGCTGTATGCGAAATACTGCAGTGACCAGATTGAGTTGAAGCAGAAAAAGTTGAAAGAAAAGGTGATGCAGATAAGGGCTGCACAGGCAGGAATATTGGGAAATGGAGTTCAACAGATGATACAGCAGCAACCACAAATAAATGGTATGTTTCAGTCACAGCTGAGAGGTCGAGGCAGAGGGTTTGTAAACCGAAGTTCAGATTTGAATACGGTTGTAATTCAAAATGACATCCAAGGGGTGAAAAAGATGCCACCATGTCACGCGTGCGGGGGCGTGGGGCACTGTAAACGGGAGTGCCCGAATATGGTGCAGGATGGTGTTGTTCAGCAAGGTACTAATGTTGGTGCATTACAAAATTCACGAGGTCCGAAAATAAGACATCAGAACCCGAACTTTCAGAACAATCTGGTGCAAATGCATGGGGTACAGCCCATGCAGCAGATGCAAATGCCGCGTTTTCAGTCAATACAATTACAGCCAGTACAGCAGCAGATTCCTATGGTGCCTAGACAGCAAATGCAATTACCAATGGCCCCAATGGGACAGCAACAGGTGATGCTTCCTCAGCAGGTCACAGGCCAGGTAACAAATCAAAACAATACTGTACAACAGTTCCCATTACGAGGTGAAAATGGCATGAATGAAGATTGGTCAGATGATAGCTCAGACAGTGAAGAGTGCAGGCTTGCAGCATCCTTAGAGGTGGATCAGAGAGGCCCATATGTCGAGGGAAAGGTAATGGGGTATAAGGTTTCATTTCTGGTTGACACAGGAGCTACACGCTCCACAGTCAGAAGTGCGGAAGTTCCAAGATTGCCTCTGTCAGGGCGTACCCTAAGAGCTGTTGGAGTAGCAAATCAGTATTTGACTAACCCGATTACAGATCCAGTGCAGGTTGAGATCGGCAACTTCGAGGGGCTACATAGGTTCGTAGTCTGTGACTCGAGTCCAGTATCCCTACTGGGAAGAGATTTTTTTTTTTGTCCTCATTCAGCCCCGCCTACTGAGACACCTCTTCGTTCCTGTAACCTTTTTCGCCCTCTTGACTAAGAAGAGAGACTCAAGTCAGGGGGTGCACCTTTGTAACTCCCGGTCCGCCTAAACAGACCTGCCGAGGCATCAAACGGTGCTTAATCATTGGACTGAGGCAAGGAAAAGATCATAGGGACAGTTTCACATAGATACCCAGCAGCAAACTTAGCAGGGGAGCAGATTTAGGCTATTCCCTGCCAATTTAATAATGGTGATCACATTTCTACGCTTTTCTTTGAGCCCTGCACATTTAGGTCCATATTTGCCGCACGAAGAGCAGCATTCAACCAGTCTGTATAGCTCGGAGAGTGCTCCTTCAACCATTTTTTACAGATTTCATTCCGACCCGGCACAATTACATAGAACACAAATGAACGATTGGTTTTGTTCACCCTTTTCCATATCCCCTCATCCTGGAGCTGCCCAAATATAATTAATGGGAGAGATACATTAATTTTCCAGCCTAACATAGATGATAATGCCCTAAAAACCTCCTCCCAAAACAACCGGATGGCGGGGCAATCCCAGAACATGTGTATATCCGTTGCTCCTAACCCGCCACATTTCGGACACTTGATCACCTCCCCCTTCTTAAATTTGGACAGTTTTGCCGGAGATATGTATGCTCTATGTAGAGTATAAAGATGGTTTTTCCTTAATGGGGCCGGCTTCACTACTTCATACAATGTTGTATACGACTTCTTCCACCATAACCCAATCTTGTCGCCTGGCATCACCTTGCCCCATAGCTTGCTTGGTAGGTCAAAGTTCTCATCCAAAGTTTCTAATATTTCCCAATACCAAACCGCCACCCTCTTCCCCGAAGCCGAGAGTGCCAGGTCTAAAAAAAGAGTCCTCCAGGGCATTTACCACTCCCAATCCCCCCTTAGTTTCTTTTTCCCACTGTCTTATCTGTAAATATTTTAACCTAGACAGAGAACCGTCCGTTATTCTTACCAATTCATCCCAAAGGCATAAAGTACCATCTTGCGCAATCTCCCCCCACCTTTCCACACCTGCCCTTTTAAGTGGTAATGCGAGGATATCCTGACAGCATTCTGGGGTGCCCGGGGAATCCCAGATAGGGGCCTGATAGCTATAATAATGTACACCTAACCGCCGCCTCAACTGGTACCAACTCCTTGCCATTCCTTGCAGCACTTTTAGTTTAACTTTTTTGAAGAATTTAGGGTCACCAAATTTAAATAAAAAAGACTGTAAGCCCCCTTTTTCAGACAACACCATAGCCTTGTACATTCTGCCCACTGCTGAACCGTCTGGGGATATAAACAGCATCCTTGAGTTTTTAAACAAGAAAGCCCACGCATAATATGTCAAATCAGGGAGAGCCAGTCCTCCTTTTTCCCTCCTTCTGCGTAGCTTTTTCCATGATATCCTCGGCCCCTTTGAGTTCCAGATAAAACTACTCATTGCTTGTTGCATTTTATCTAGGTGCCCCTTGTGCATTGCCAAGGGTATAGCTGAAAACACAAAGTTCCATTTGGGCAGAATAAACATCTTAATTAGATTTATCCTCCCAAGAATCGTCAAAGGGAGACATGCCCATTTTTGTAGCATAATTTTACATTCTGCTAATAACTTTCGAGCATTCCTTTCCGCTAAGTCCTTCAAATTTTGGGTCACTAAGATACCCAGGTACCGTATTTCCTGCTTATTTATTATTGACCCTACTTCCATATTCCACTGCATAGTTTCTGTTTTCCCCACATTAATCCGGTACCCTGATATCCTTCCAAATTGTTCAGCCAGATCTTTGATTGTGTTAAAGGCGAGGGGCAGGTTGTTAGTATATATTAGTAGATCGTCTGCATATAAAGACATTTTCTTTTCCCAGCCATTGCAGCAGAAGGGCGAGATAAGAGGGTTTTGTCTGATTTTTCTAGCAAATGGCTCAATGTACAGATTGAACAGAACCGGCGACAGAGGGCAGCCCTGCCTCGTACCTCTTGAAATAGTAATAGGGCCCGTAAGTTTACCGTTCACCAAAATCTTAGCACAAGGGGATGTATAAATCCGGTCAATTACCCCACAAAACTTGGAGCCTAAATTGTCCCGCCTCAAAACCGATTTAAAAAAATTCCAATTAACTTGGTCGAAAGCCTTCATTGCGTCTAAAATAATAACTGCCAAAGGCGACCCAAACGTTGTGGCCACATCTATTGCCCCGATCAGTTCGAAAGTTAATTCATGCAAATATCTGCCTTTAGAAAAGCCTTTTTGATCGGGGTGCACTAGATTGTTCCCTATCTTACTCAACCTATCCGCTAGAAGCTTAGCTAGCAGTTTATAATCGCTGTTCAGCAATGATATAGGCCTGTATGAGGCACACTTCGCTGGATTTTTATCCGGTTTCAGAATCAAGGAGATCACCGCTTCATTCCATGAAAGAGGAATATCATTTCCAAATTCCAGGATCCCTCCAAACAATTCTGTCAATACTGGAATAACTGAATCCCCTACTACCTTATAAACTTCCACTGGAATACCATCCGGGCCTGGCGCCGTTCCCGACTTACTACTGGTCAGGATTCTCCTAATTTCCTCAGCCGTTATTGGGGCGTTCAATGCTTCCTTCTCCTGCAACGATAAACCTAAAGATCTATCAGCCCCCATCCAAACCGTTATCATACCTTCATGCACCTCTAGCCTTTCCGAATACAGTTGTGAATTTTTTTTTTGAAAGGCCAATTCTATTGCCGTCTCATCTGTTCTTTTTTCACCTGCATGCTCCACTTCAACCTCCTTAATGTAGTTCCTAACACGATCAGCTTTGCCTTTCCAAGCTAACAACTTCCCCGCATTTTCCCCGTATTTGAAATGGGCCAGTTTGCTTGCTTCCCATTTGCTTTGAATTCTTCCCTGTAGTATCTTTTCCAACTGGCTTCTCAACCCATCCCAGCTGGCCCTCAAAGCCTCCGTCTCCCCTGCTTTAATTATTTTAGCTTTATATTTTCGCATTTCCTGCTCCAGCGCATAAATCTCTTATTTCTGCCGTTTATGTTTCTGGATGGAACAACTCCTTAACTCCCCACGGATGACCGCTTTAAACGTGTCCCATACTACAGATAAGGGAGCGGAGCCCAAGTTTACACTAAAAAAGAAATCGGCTTCCTTACGCAGCTTTAGCAATACCTCCTGATCTAATAACAGTGTCCGATCAATCGTCCACCGGTCACTACAACTTGTCTGACGAAAGCACATATTTAACACCACTGCAGAGTGATCTGATAAATGCGAGGGCAGATACGCAATATTCTTCACCTCCTCTCTCAAACGCATATCTAATAGAAAATAATCAATTTGCGATGCGTGTCTATATTTCTTATTAAAAAAAGAAAAGTCCCTACTATTCCCTGCCCTTTGCCTCCAGATATCGCTCCAACCAAATTCCTTCATCATTCTCCTTAAATACTGTTGCGACTTAGGTGTACCTCCTGATTTACAGTTATGCCTATCCAGCTCATTGTCTAATACCACCTTGAAGTCACCCATCAAAATCACCGGGTCCGAAAATTCCAGAAGCTGAGAAAAAAGCTGCTTTAAGGGTTCTATATCATCGCAGTTGGGCCCATAGTAACCTGCTAAGACCAGATTCCGACCCCCAAATTGTATTTTAGCTATCACCCATCGCCCTGCTAAATCTGATCTAGACTCCAAGATTGCCACACCCCCCTGCTGTGCATGTTTAACTAAAATTGCCACCCCTTTATTATGATAGTTGTGTTCTGTACATGCAAATGTTCGAACCCATCTTAGTTTTTGTATTATGTTAGTACACTCCACCTTTGTGAGGTGCGTTTCCTGCAAAACTAAGGTTTGTACCGTAGAGTCCTGCAGATACTGTAATATTCGTTCCCTTCTTCCTTGCACCCTTAGGCCATTGACATTCCATGAAAGAATTTGTAATGGTATATTCTGCACCCTCTGGCTTCCCTCCCTGCTAACCATCTATCAATCTTAGGTAGCAGATAGCTAGGCTGAACGAGGCACTACTTTTTACTTTCTCCCAGCTCCCCCTCACCAACCCTAAACCTCCCCCCCCCTTCCCTCCCACCCCCACCCCGTGGAGAACCCCCCCCCCCAACTAAGGACCATAATGATCCAAATTTTAGAGCGCCCCCCGGTTCCTGGGAGAATTTCATCATTGCACATTACACGCAGCCTTATTCAGTAGATTGCGCATTTTTGACCACAACCAATAATTCATCCGCTTCACTAATGTCTCTGATGTTATACATTTTGTTGTTATACATGACCCTAAGGAAGGCTGGAAATTTCAGCTGGACCGAGACCCCCAAAGATTTGAAAATCTCCAACCGTTTCCCCAGTTCCCACTGCCTATCCATAGTCACCCAGGATAGGTCAGATCTAATCTCAAACACAATATCCTTCACTCTTAAGGACTTCTGTTTCAATGCTCTAGATAAAATCTTTTCCTTCATCTGGTACGACAAAAAGTTTATCAAACTTTTCCGAGGTCTACTACTGTTTGTTCGTATCTTAAAGGGGTCTCGATGGATTCTCTGAATATCCTTCCCGATTTCATCCTCGGTCTCCTCCAGATCCACCGCTGATTTGATTAGTGATACTACAAAGGCTTTAAGATCGCTCCCTTCCGCACCTTCTGGCACTTTCAGCAATTTTAGATTATTTCTTCTTGAATAGTTTTCCATCTGCTCCACCCTGTTTTTTAGAGCCTGTTTGCTCCTCTTCAATGTGTCGATCTCGCCCTTATGCTGTACCAGCTCCTCCTTCATACCCCCCATAGCTTCTTCCAGGGCCTGCGTTCTTTCCATTACGCCATCAATTTTTTTTTCTAAATTAGCACAAACCTCTCTTATCTCCCCCTGATTTACTTCTGAGTTCGCAAAGCCCTTTTTTACATCCTCAGAAATGGACAAGATTAACGCCTCTAATGAGGAACTCAGTAAAGGGGAGATCACCGAGGCAGCTTGAGGGGGCTCCAGCACTGCCAACTTAGGTGCGAAGTCTTGAACCTCTGAAGGGTTATCGTTTAGAGTCTGAACTAGTACTGGGGCCGTCTGTTCTTCTCCTGGCCGTGGCGGGGGGGCGTCGTCCCCTCCCTGCCCTCACCCGTACCATTTTCCACCTGCCTGGTGGTAACCTCCATTGCCGCTCTAACCTGCCCAGGGGTGAGTGTAACTACCTCAGGTCTCACTTTAAAAAAAGACCTTAGAGAGGGCGTCAACTTATCTCTACCCTTAAACTTGCTCTCTCCCGCTTTCCTCCCCGCACTCCTGCCTCCTTCCCCAGTTTTAGGTCTCAGGATTTTTTTTGCTGATCCTCCCTTGTCCCCCTTCTCCTCTGTAATCGCAACCAAATTGTACTGGGGCGACTGGACCGTCCCCTCCACTCTTGTTAAGTGAAGCGGGGGAGCAGGGAAGACGCCCCCACCCCCACGCTGCCTCACCGTTTTCTTCCTGGCTCCCTTCTCTGGAATCTCTTTGGGTTGCTCTCCCAGCCGCAACTTCTCTGTTGCTGCTCCTCCCGTTCTGCAGCTACCGCTGCCGCTATTCCCCCGAAGGGGAATTCGCGCCACACTTTTACGGGTCCGGCCCGGTGCCACCAGACAGCCCCCGCTGTCCTCCAGACTGCCTTGGGTCTCACTGATTGCGGCGCGCACATCCGTGTGCTTGCAGCCGCAGCCCGCAGCCCGCTCGGCCACCGCGACCTGCCACGCCACGCCCCCAGGAACCGGAACAGAAAGCGCCCTAGCGCGCTACGTGACCTCCGTAGCCCGCCATGTTCTCCGTACCTCTGGGAAGAGATTTGTTGTGTAAAACAAAATGTTCGATTACCTGTTCCAATGACGGAATTGAAGTACAGACAAATAGTGACGATGAAGGAGATGAAAGTCAGTTTTTAGAGGAAGAAACAGGAACAAATTAAGACTACCCTCTGATTACTTTATTCCCAATGCATACTTTGATCGATTTACCTGTCGAACTACAAGGGACAGTAACAGAGAAAGTATGGGACTTGACCGGGAAAGAAGTAGGATTAATAAAAGGAGTGTAACCGGTTAAAGTTCAGATAAAACCAAATGCAGTGTTCCCTCAAGTGCCACAATACCACATGACCCAAGATGTTCTTATGGAAGTGTCACAAATAATTGCAGACTTTCTCAGGCAGGGAGTTCTGAAAGAGGTCTTGAGCAGTCCATGTAACTCTCCAATAATGGGTTTAAAGAAGCCCTGTGGAAAAGTTCGAATTGTGCAGGATTTGAGAAAAATAAACGAAATTGTGATAAAATGTTGCCCTGTGGTGCCCAACCCAGCAGTAATCATGTTTCAGGTACCCTGTGATGCTGAATGGTTTACCGTAGTAGACCTATCACAAGCTTTCTTTTCAGTACCTCTTCATGAGGATAGCCAATTTTTGTTCAGTTTCAAATTCCTGGATAAGGTGTACAGTTGGTGCAGAATTCCTCAGGGGTTTTCTGAGTCACCGTCCATCTTCAATCAGATATTGAAGAAGGATTTGGAGCCACTGGTGCTGCCTTTTAATTCAACTCTTGTACAGTACATTGATGATTTGCTAATTGCGTCCAAAACAAGGGACAGTTGTAAATATGATACCATTGCATTACTGAATCATCTGGGAAAGAATGGACATAAGGTGTCACCCAGAAAGCTACAATACTGTCAGAAGGAGGTGAAATACTTAGGACATTTGATTGAGAAGGGTTCCAGGAGAATATCAAAAGAAAGAATAACAGCTGTCTTGCAAATGAACCCCCCAACGACAAAAAGAGATGTCAGGATGTTTTTGGGAATGGTGGGCTACTGTCGTCAGTGGATACCCAACTTCTCGATCATTTCAAAGCCATTAATAAAACTGACAGGAAAAGAAATCAAGGATGAACCATATACTATAACCTTGTCAAAAGAAGAGCTTGAGTCATTTATGGAATTGAGAGAATGCATGTGCAGGGCACCAGCACTAGAAATGCCAGATTACGAGAAACCATTTCTGTTGTTTTGTCATGAACGTGATGTTTGTTCTTTGTCTGTCTTAACACAGGTCCACGGAGGTGCAAATCGCCGTGTAGCATATTTTTCAGCTACCTTGGATCCTGTCGCAGCAGCCTTACCGGACTGTTTGCGTGCAGTCGCAGCAGTTTGTCAGAGCCTTACACAATGTGAAGGCATAGTCATGGGATACCCTCTAACAGTAATGGTTTCACATTCAGTTGAAATTCTGTTGACTCGAACTAAGAGTCAGCACATGACAAATGCACGTCTCACTAGGTATGAGACGATCATACTGGGGTCACCAAATGTAACACTTAAGAGGTGCAGTGTATTGAACCTGGCAACTTTACTTCCTAATGAAAATATTGAAACCAAAAACGAGGAAGAATTTGAACATGATTGTCTTGAGGTAACAGAGCTGTGTACCAAACCCCGTCCAGACATACAGGACACCCAGTTAAAAGAAAATGATTGTATCATGTTCGTTGATGGGTCCTGTCTAAGAGATTCTACTGGAACACTGATAGCTGGCTATGCGGTATGTACCATAACTGGTATTGTTGAAGCTTCCTGGCTCGAAAAAGTATTTTCTGCACAAGTGGCAGAATTGATTGCCCTTACTAAGGCATGCCACGCAGCTGTAAATTTGAAAGTCACTATCTATACTGAGAGCAGATACGGATTCGGAATTGTACATGATTTTGGCCAACTTTGGTCACAGAGAGGTTTTATGACCTCATCTAGTTCTAATGGTGAACAAATAAAGGATTTGTTACATGCGATTCAATTACCTCTTGAATTCAATTACCTCTTGAAATTGCCGTGGTGAAATGCAGTGCTCATATTAGATCACAAGACTTTGTGTCCATGGGAAACGGTTATGTAGATCAAGTCGCAAGATTTTGCGCATTGAACTGTATATCGTTCAAGGAACAATGGGAATTGTTACCACAAACTGAAAATGACACATGTTTGAACTTTGCATTGCAGGTGGTTGACACATTAGATGAGTTAAAGACCTTACAGAGCTGTGCAAGCAAGGAAGAAAAACGCTCTTGGCAAAGAATGCAATGTGTACAAAGGGCAGATGATCTATGGGTCTCAGAAGAAGGGAAACTAGTTTTGCCAAACAGCCTTCTATCCCAATTTGCCAGGCTCTATCATGGACAGGCTCACCTGGGAAGGGATGCCATGATTAGATCATTCAAAATTGATTGGTTTAACCCGAAATTCAGACATGCCGCCGAAATTACTTGTCACAGATGCATCATCTGGCAACAAATGAATGCAGGAAAAGGAACCGTGGTAACTTTGAGCCACATTGGGAGAGCTGGAGGTCCATTTAACAAGATGCAAATGGATTTCATTGAAATGCCTGTTTGTGGAGGACTGAAGTATGTGTTGGTGATCGTGTGTGTTTTCAGTCATTGGATCGAGGCATATCCCACACGTAGAAATGACAGTCTTACAGTCGCAAAACTACTACTTAGGGAACTGATACCAAGATTCGGGTTTCCGGTTTCTATAGAATCAGATAGGGGTAGACACTTTGACAACAAGGTGATCAAACTCTTGTGTGCTGCACTTGACATCGAGCAAAAGCTGCATTGTAGCTACCGCCCTGAAGCATCAGGACTAGTAGAACAAATGACTGGTACTTTGAAATCGAGAATAGCAAAAATGTGCGCAGCAACTAACATGAAGTGGCCAGATGCCTTGCCTCTAGTGCTGATGTCAATGAGAAACACCCCAGACAAGCAAACAGGACTATCCCCCCATGAAATCCTCATGGGTAGAGCTATGAGATTACCAGCAGTACCTGCAAATGCGCTAGTGAATATTACAGATGATATGGTGTTGGATTACTGCAAAGGTTTGGCTGATGTGATTCGCTCTTTCTCTCACCAGGTGGAAGCTAACACATTGCCACCGATTGGCGATCCAGGCCATTCTCTACAAGCTGGTGACTGGGTGGTTGTCAAGAAGCACGTGAGAAAATTGTGTCTAGAACCACATTGGAAAGTGCCATATCAAGTAATCTTGACGACTACTACTGCTGTAAAGTGTGCCGGAGTTCCCAACTGGATACATGCTTGTCACACAAAAAGGGTAACGTGTCCTGTTGAAGAGGAACTTGAAGTTTCCGGCACAACAACTTCAGAAAGAGAAGTCTCAGGGCTAGAAAACAGTCAAGAAGGAACTGAGATTACCGGAGAGCCCACTGAGAACAGCCTTGTCCCTCAAACAGTCAATGAGTTCGAGAGAGATGACAGAGTGCCTATCTCAGTAGATGCGGCAGGAGAATTAAATCAAGAAGAAGTTCTCCCAGAAGTAGATAAGTACGGATTAGAACTCGAACCCGGCACAGAAGAAGAAGAAGAAGAAGGAGAAATCGCAGAGAGAGATCAGAACGCATCAGAGTCTCCTGAACCAGCTGCAGGTCCATCAAGAGAAAACACCATATCACAAGAGGAGGGTGCTGTCCAGGGTTCTGAAAGAACACATCAAGAGAAAACACATAAAGGTGACAATTGGCCAGATAAACCACTGTTCAAGATAAGAGATGTATCAAACGACACAATAATAGAAGAGAACGATACCTCTTGAGTGGAAGAACTGAGTGAAGGAGAACAACAGGGTGACCGAAGGCTGAAACGAAAAAGAATCGCAAACAGAAGATATACAGGTCCTGAATGGGCGTATGCTACAACATCAGAATGGCAACAAGAATTCCTAGCATTCTGTTTTGATCGAGAAGTACCAGGCCAATACTACGGTACTTGAGCGAATCTGGAGAAAATCTTGGAGAAAATCTGAAACTGAAAATCGAAAAGAAAGAGAGACTTTATGAATTACCTAAAGTGACACTAGAACCGGATTGGACTATTGGAAAAAAACTTGATTACGACAAAGCTGCTAACCGGATTTGAAAAAAAAAGAGGTCCTGGAGTGAGTGAAGACGCTGTAAATAAACGCAGAAAGCCAGAGAGTTTGAACTATCCTCTAGTTGATTGTTGCTCTACTGTCTGATTCTATACAAACATGGCTTATAATAGAGGTAGTAGCAAGGGAAGTAAAGTGTGTGGTTGGCTAGGACTTGTAATAGGTGTTGTGTGCGCAGTGATAATTGTGGGAGTGATTGTAGGAATGCCATGGATAGAGAAAGAAACTATTAACGCTACTTTAAAACCTGAAACTACCACACTAACACCATGGGAAAGATTTGAGCAGGATGCAAGACATATGCATGAGGGAACTAATGCAAAAGGGGAACTTTCTACTAATGTCTTCTATCGCTTACTAAATGAGTATGTGGAAACTATGGATGCGAAAGATTGTTATGTATGTACTAAAATTCCTTCATCTGTGCAGGAGGGAGTTACATATCATAGCCTCCCTCTTACTTATGGGATTAGTTGTAGCTTGCTATTAACAAGATTCTATAAACAAGAGCATGTGCAATATTTCTATTCAAACTTGGATGTTGCGTTTTCTTTTGTGCCTGTGATTGAATTTTTAAACAAGTTAGCTAAGGAACATGATATAAAAATAGTTATGGAATTCTTTGAGCCGACGCTTACATTTGGGACTGCCTATGCACATCGTAATAATTTAACTTGCTTAATATCGCCTGTAGAGAAAAGCTTTTTAGATCACACAGATGATAGACGCAAAGCACTAAAAGAAAGATTAGCAAAAGGATTAGAGAAACGCACATACGCAAATGATTATGCTTACACTGCAATCAAGACACAAGGCAAATTAGCTACAGATGCATTACATGTAGGTAAGCTTTGCATATATAGGCCAAAATCTGAACAGGATAATTTGTTTGTGGGAACGAGTGAATGCAGGCATGTGTTTTTGTTTCAGAGTAAATGGACCTTTATGCTAAATGGACAAGATCCAGCGATTCCTGGGATCTATTACATCTGTGGGCTAAATGCTTATTACTGTCTCCCTAAGGGATGGTATGGGACATGTTATTTGGGAATAGTATTCCCAAAGATTTAACAAATTGATGACTTAAAACAGATACCTAAGACGTCTGAACTACAACATCCTAGACAAAAACGAGAATCAGTGGCGGCTGTCATTGGTGATATATTTGGAGCCATAATCCCATCACTAGGGGTTATCTTGAATTCTATGAAGATTCAAAAGTTGTCTACTATAGTGGACAACATGCTGACAAATTTTACAGGGGCTATACTCCTGATGGATACTGAACTTGCTGCAGAAAGAGCTATGACTCTTCAAAATCGGCTTGCTTTGGACATTCTTTTAGCTAAGAGTGGAGGAGTCTGCAAGATGCTCAATGAGCGTCATTGTTGTTCATTCATTCCAGATAACAGTAAAAAGAGTATGCTTACTAACCTTACTAGAGATAGTACAGATTTGAAGGATTTGAAAGAACTCGGTGTTTGGGAGAAATTTGGAAAGGGAATTGCCAGAGTTGGGAGCTGGTTTACCAACATTTGGAATGGGGTACTTGCAAAAATCTTGATGGGTCTATTAATTGTTTTGGTCTGTCTATTAGGATTATGGGGGGCATGCAAAATTAATGACAAAATAAAGAGAAATTGGACTAAAAGAACCAGGAGAAACGAAGAAAGTGAAAGAGAGAAAATGTTCAATGAAATTTGGGAAAGTTCACATAAAAGGCAAGATGTTGAAATGCGTATTATGCGCAAGGTGAAAAATTGAAAAAAAATAAAATAAACAATAAAAGGTCAAAGGGAAAGGTTTGTGTGATGACGAGCGTCATCAGAGGAGGGACTGAGAGAGCGTAGCTTAAATATTACATATATTAAATGTGAAATGCTTATATAAATGCCTAACAATGCTGCATATGAAAAACGACCATAAATATTAGTTGCTTAGTGTGTATTCTCAATATGATTATAAGTGTGAAGTTACTACTGTGCACATAAACTAATGTTGATTGTAATAAATAATTGCTTGCACCATGATTAATTGAATTTATTAACGCTTACGAATATTGAATTTGTATCAAAACCCATAGGCCTTAAGTTAGCGTGAGTTGAGGATTTTAGCTGTGTAGCTCTCATATTAAAGCATATTTTCTGTTTTTCAGTGTGCTGACTCGTAAAGGGCCATGACCCAGCGTTTGTTCCTTTCCTTTGTTTTATGTAGATAACTTCAACCAGTTCCCATCCGCATGCTAGCTGCCTTAGTATAAGTTTTATACAGATTTGAAACAAAAGTATACCAAAGGAATGTGCAAGGCCATTTGACCATGGATAAAGAAGCTTGTGACCCGAGAGACGTGCCAAGATGATGACACAACACCCCGGATATGCCACCTACGAAGACGTCAATTACGAAGACCAATCAAAGTGTTATAAATTATCGTGGGGTGACTATTTGGATTACCTAATGTATAATTTGATAGGTTAAAGATAGTGGGGTATAGCGAATATCCAATAGAATTTTGGGGGAAGGTATTGCGAAAAAGGGATAAAAGCTCATGGCACAGAAGAGTCGAGGCCAATGAATCTTTTGACCCAGTGGTGAGACACCGTAGAACGAGGGAACTAATCAATATGTCAAGTAACATATCAATAAGGTCGCTGATATTTATCACCACAATACACTTTACTTTGGATAAAGACATTAATCAAATTGTTGATGCAACCATGACCTTTCAGCCATGAATAAACACACCTTGTGATAGCATTTTATGAGTTTTATTCCCTATTGATTACAATCTACTAGCAAAGTGTCAATCTCAAAACCAAGGAGCATATAAGCATAGTCACAATATGGTAACTGTAATAGGACTTCAATAATGCAAAGATCACAAATATGAGAGCACAGATGATAGACGCAAAGCATTAAAAGAAAGATTAGAAAAAGGATTAGAGAAACGCACATACGCAAATGATTATGCTTACACTGCAATCAAGACACAAGGCAAATTAGCTATAGATGCATTACATGTAAGTAGGCTTTGCATATATAGGCCAAAATCTGAACAGGATAATTGGTTTGTGGGACCGAGTGAAGGCAGGCAAGTGCTTTTGTTTCAGAGTAAATGGACCTTTATGATAAATGGACAAGATCCAGCGATTCCTGGGATCTATTACATCTGTGGGCTAAATGCTTATTACCGTCTCCCTAAGGGATGGTATGGGACATGTTATTTCGGAATAGTATTCCCAAAGATTTACAAAATGATGACTTAAATTCTCTTTTTGGCTGATGTCAAACTTTCTCTTTTATGCACTTTATTTTGCTCTCTTTCAAGTTGACCACATACTATTTTAAGAAATGCATTTGTTCTCTTAACAGCAGCGTGTTGTTCTTTCACTACTTTTCTGCATTTTGTCTCTTTTGTTTCTCAGTCCTAAGGAGGTAGTATTTCTGTCTTTCTCTTTCTTTGTTCACTTTTTGATGGCATTGCACTCTTTATAGGTAAGTAGAATCTTCCACCTGAAAAATAATAGAAACGCTTCATTTATTTTCAAATTATTTAATTATGTATTAAATATTTTAAATAGTTAACTACATTTTAAAGAATTGCTTTAGTATGATTCAAATTATATATGTAGCATGTTATAAAAATCACTAAATTTTAGTAAAATGCATTTGTAAGTCTTTTCTGAGCATGTTACTGGATGTATAAGTACATCTGTTTCACTGTCACTGGCTGATACACAGCAGCCATGGTTTGGAAAGATGAATGTCAGTTCCTAGGTGAGTGATATACTCTATACGGTGGTTGACTTAGGAGTCTGAAACTGCATGACTAACTTTCTAAAATTGAAAAGAACCTTTCTTAATTACTTTTAGTCTAAACTTAGACCAATCGTCTAACTTTACTATGAGTAAAGTTAGACTTTAGGTCTAAATTGAAACTTTTGGTCTCAGTTTACTTTTGTGAATAGGGCCCACAGTCTCTGTACTACTAGGATTTGTGCATGATTAAGGCAGTATTTGTCTGGATACATGACAAGATTGTGTCAGCACTTGCGTATATATCTGAGTGAATGTAGGTGTCCACTTGGTGTGTACTTTTAGATGCTGTAATACATTTGCTAGTATGTTACTGAATGTTTTAGTGCCTGAATGGCTCTGTACAATTGTACATATGTGACTGAAACAATACCTTAGTACCTCTGTTAGGGACTACACAGCTATGTGAGTGTCTCTGCAATTGCCTTTGACAGTGCTGCATATATAAGTACTTTCTGAGTATCTGAGTGAATGTAGAAGTCTCTTTCGGTCTGTCACTGGCTGAGACACAGGATCCATGCTTTGAAAGCACGAATGTCAATTCCTTGGTGAGTGGTATACTCCATGCAAGTGCATGAGTAGGTTTCCAAAACTGACAAGTACATTGCTTAATCACTAAAGCACAATGAACCATGCTTGATTACATACCTCCAGCATATCACAGAAGTGAGTTATTTGTACTAAAATGTGAGTTTGAGACTTGGCAAAGGGGATATACAGGCCAACCTTAGTTAGGCAGTGAGAAAGCGCACACAGGCTCTGCCCTACTATGCCTCACTTATGATTGAAGCAGTATTTGCCTGATCACATGACAAGATTGTGACAGTAGTTGCCTATATATACGTGAATGAAAGTGGGTGTCTAAGTATAATTAGGGGCATATTTATACTCTGTTTGCGCCGGAATTGCGTTGTTTTTTTTGACGCAATTTCGACGCAAAACTAACTCCATATTAATACTTTGGCGTTAGACGCGTCTAGCGCCAAAGTCCATGGAGTTTGCGTCATTTTTTTGCGTGGACAACTATTTTGTGTTAATGATATGCAAGGTAGGCGTTCCCGTCTAAAAAATTGACTCTGAGGCATGTGCGCCGTATTTACACTCCCGGGCAACATTCACGCCCGGGAGTGGGCGGGTAAAAAAAAATGACGTACGGCCGCTTTTGCGCCTTTTTTTGCGCCTGGAAAAGGCAGGCGTTAAGGGACCTGTGGGCTCTGAAGGAGCCCAGAGGTGCCCTCCCATGCCCCCAGGGACACCCACTGTCACCCTTGCCCACCCCAGGAGGACACCCAAGGCTGGAGGGACCCATCCCAGGGACATTAAGGTAAGTTCAGGTAAGTGGTTTTTTTTTTTTTTGTGGCATAGGGGGGCCTGATTTGTGCCCCCCTACATGCCACTATGCCCAATGACCATGCCCAGGGGACAGAAGTCCCCTGGGCATGGCCATTGGGCAAGGGGGCATGACTCCTGTCTTTGCTAAGACAGGAGTCATTTCTATGGGGGTTGGGAGTCGAAAAAAATGGCGCAAATCGGGTTGAGGCGAAAAATTTGCCTCAGCCTGACTTGCCCCATTTTTTGGCGCCCAAGCTCCATATCCCCCTATGCCGGCGCTGCCTGGTGTACGTCGTTTTTTTTCACGCACACCAGGCTGCGCCGGCGGCTAACGCCGGCTAACGTCATTGAATAAATACGGCGCCCGCATGGCGCTTCAGAATGGCGTTAGCCGGCGCTAATTTTTTTGACTCAAAACTGCCTTAAGTGCAGTTTTGCGTCAAAAAGTATAAATATGGCCCTTAGTGCCCAGAGATGTTTCAGTACATCTGCCTGTATGTGACTGTCTGTTTCAGTACATGTGGCTCTGTAAATATGTACATAAGTAGCTGTGTGAGAGAATACAAGGGTATACTTCAAATATGTATAAATCAAAAAGATATACACAGTTCCATTGCAAAGGTATGTATCTATAAATCGCAGGTCTCTGGGAGTCAAAATATTTGAAGCAAGAGCCCTCACTCACCATTCGGTGACATGCTTCATCATAGGGCTATGCTTCTCGTCAGGCTGGCACTGCAATGCCTGACAGGCCCCACAGGGGGGCTCTTTGCCGGAGATCTTTTGCAAATGATAACTAGCCGGTCAAAACGAGGGCTGGTCTAGGATTGGTATGAAAAAGAAAGGCAGTTAAAATGACTAGAGGTAAAACGTATTTTATTAAGATGTCTGACCTCCGACATGATTTAAAACAGTTGGGGAGAAAATAGAACAATGTCTAAACTCCCCAAAAAGTTTCTCAATTTAGAGTATAGTGAGAGTAGACACAGGATCCCCTGTACTACTCATGAATCTTGGCCAAGATTCATGAGTAGTACAGGGGATCCTGGGCCAAGATTCATGAGTAGTCCTGTGTCTACTCTCACTATACTCCAAATTGAGAGACTTAGGAGGTCATTACAACCCTGGCGGACGGTGTAAAAGTGATGGCAAGACCGGCAACAGCCCGGCGGTAAAATGTTTGGAATTACGACTGTGGCGGAAACCGCCAACAAAGACAGCCACTTTAACACTCCGACCGCCACGGCGGTACAAACAAACAGTTCGGCGGTCACCGCCAACAGACAGGCGGAGGACAATGTACCGCCCACACTATTATGACAGGCCAATCCGCCACCTTTTCCAGGGCGGATTCACCGCGGATAAAAACACGGCGGAAACAGGAATTTCGAAGGGAAAACGCTCACCTCTACACACTCCACGAGGAAGGAGGACACCATGGACCCGGAACTCCAAATCCTACCTGCGATAGTGTTCCTGCTTCTGTACCAGGAGCACCAACGCCGGCAGCAAAGACCACGGTGAGTACTGCACCTACGACACAGGGGAGGGGGGAGGCAAAAAACAGGGACACACACACGCAACACCCCCACCCCCACCCTCACCCACTATAACACACACACTAATACATATCTATACATTATAGTTACACCCTCCAAACCCCCCGGAAGAATGCAAAGACAAAAGGAAATGAGTGTAACCATTGTAATATATCAAAATGCAGTACGCAAAAATATACAAATATACACTATAAACAAAATATACACCAAGAATAGTAGTCCAGGTATTGCACCATTCATAGTCCGTGGGACCACTGGGTCCAAAATGCATGGGCAAGGCCCACACACAATACCAGATCAAAACAGAGAGAACACTGCAGGGGCATCAGATAGAAAAACAAGAGGCACCTCAGGGGGAAGGGAAGGGGAGGCACCTCAGCCGGATGAGTGCACGACGTCAGATCAACGAGGGGGCTCCATGCCCATTGATGTATCCTGGGGAGTGCAAAGTCACAGTCTCTCAAGTCTCTACAGTGGTTGGTTTGCCCAGTGTTCCATCCTGGGGAGAGCAAAGCCACAGTCTCTCAAGTCTCTACAGTGGTTGGTTTGCCCACTGTTCCATCCTGGGGAGTGCAAAGCCACAGTCTCTCAAGTCTCCACAGTGGTTGGTTTGCCCACTGTTCCATCCTGGGGAGTGCGAAGCCACAGTCTCTCAAGTGGATAACAGTCTCCACTGGTTCTGGAGGGGGACTGGTGCCCAGAGTGCTTCATCCTGTTAAGGACAGACGGAGTGGATGTGTGTCTCCACTGGTTCTGGAGGGGGACTGGTGCCCAGAGTGCTTCATCCTGTTAAGGACGAACGGAGTGGATGCGTGTCTCCACTGGTTCTGGAGGGGGACTGGTGCCCAGAGTGCTTCATCCTGTTAAGGACAGACGGAGTGGATGCGTGTCTCCACTGGTTCTGGAGGGGGACTGGTGCCCAGAGTGCATCACTCACCCCGTGACGGTCCTTGTTGCGTCAGTGCCCCTGCCGCTCATGGTCTAGCGGTGCTTAAGTTGGCGGTGCATGCCCTGTTCAGCGGTGCTTGAGTTGGTGGTGCGTGCCCTGTTCAGCGGTGCTTGAGTTGGCGGTCCTTCATTGCCCACCTGGGCTGGGGCTGGCGGTCCTTCATTGGTCAGCTGGGCTGTGGCTGGCGGGGCCCTCCTGGGAAGCTGGGTTGTGGCTGGCGGGGCCCTCCTGGGCAGCTGGGCTGTGGCTGGCGGGACCCTCCTGGGCAGCTGGGCTGTGGCTGGTGGGGCCATCCTGGGCAGCGAGGATGGGCTGGCGGGGCCCTCCTGGGCAGAGGGGATGATGGCGGTCTTCTCCGCCGTGCTGCTCCTCCCAGACTTGCCGGCTTTCTTGTGGGACCCCTGGGAGCGGCTTGGGTGGCTGGAGTCTTCCCCCTCTCCCGCCGGGCACTGGCCAACCTCTGGTGCTTCACAGGGGGGGGGGGACTGGCTGTGCTGTGGCTCCGTGTCACACTGGCTGTCCTGGTGGCCGGTGCACTCCACATACCTGTGACAACAGGCACGACTGGTCCCGGGGATGTTGTGGCTGAGGTGCTAGTTCGGGACCTATGAGTTGGACGGGGAGGGGTGGGAAGAGGTCAAGGCTGGCCAGGAAAAGTTTTTGGGAGACACTGGGACGGGTAGCTGGAGGGGGTTTGGGAGTGGAGGAAGAGGTGGTGGTTGTAGGAGGTGTACGTTTTGTGGCTTTGGGTGCAGGTGCATGCGCTGGAGGCTGTCGTGAGGTAGATGGCTGTTGGGTGGGTGTGTGCATGCGTTTGTGTATCTTGGGAGGGGGCATCACAGACACACTGGGAGAGGACACATGGGACGTGTGTATGGTAGTGGGGGTGGTGACTGCACGTGAGCGGGGTGTGCTGGTGGGTGTGCTGGTGAGGGACGTAGTGGTTGTAGAGGTAGTGCATGCAGGTGTGAGTGTAGACGAGACTGGGAGGGAGAAGGGAGACAACGAGGAGGGGGACACAGTGGAGGTAGGGGATGTTGGTGTGTTTGTATGTGTGTGTTGCTTGCATGAGTGCCTGTGGGATGTGTGGTGCTTATGTTTGCCTGAGCTTCCCTTGTGTGGTGAGGTGTGTGCATGCTGGTCTGATGGTGTGCTTGGGATAGGCAGAGGTAGAGGGGATTGGGTCTGGGTGGAGGAAGTTGGAGGGGGGAGGCTAGACACAGGGACAATGGCTGCCAACAGTGCAGAGGCCTGAGTTTCAAAGGATCGGTGAAGGGCCGCCTGACCAGAATGAATGCCCTCCAGGAATGCATTAGTTTGTTGCAACTGCCTTTCTACACATGGCATTCAAAATGGTAGACTGCCCAACAGTGAGTGACCTGAGTAGGTCAATGGCCTCCTCACTGAGGGCAGCAGGGGTGACTGGGGCAGGGCCTGAGGTGTTTGGGGCGAAGGTGATGCCCATCCTCCTGGGTGAGTGGGCACGGGGCGAAGGCTGAGGGGCTGCTGGGAGGGCAGTGCTGGTAGGGGGGGTGGCGGCTGTACCTGTAGTTGCGGGGGGCACAGATGTTGCCGCCACCACAAGGGAGCTCCCATCAGAGTACGTGTTTGTGTCGCTGGTTTCAGCTCCTGTCCCCGCCGTGGTGCTCCCCTCGCCCTTCGTCCCACTGGTGTATTCAGAGTCCGTAGTGTGGCCCTCCATAGCCATGTGGGATGCAGCTCCCTCGTGCTCCGGTGCCACTGCTCCTCCGCCTGATGATGCTAATGCACACAAGAACAGGGAGACCACAAAAAAGGGTGGGGGAAACAGAAGAAAGACATGTTGAGTGCATGGATTACCGCTACCGTTGGCGGACAAGACAGACACAGAAGCCCCCTGCACTACGTTGCGCTCTTGGCCAATACAGTGCAATTCCTGGGAAATGGCCTACAAGGCTATGGACGACATCTGCACACATAGATGACACAGGTGCATGAATAGCTGTACTTGGCACTCTACAGAGGTGGGGAGGGGGGCCACAAGGCCATGCCTTACGGAGGGGCCTAGCCTACGGAACTCGCCCTGGCCTAGTGAAACCCACAGCCCTCCTCCCCTACCCAGACACCTCCACTGCATGCAAAGTCAGATGAATGAGAGTATACTCACCCCCTTGCGTCTGCTGTGATGCCCTCAAGCGCACATCCAACTCCGGGTAGGCCACCACCAGGATCCGGAAATTCAGGGGCGTCATGGTTCGACGGGCACCCCTCCCACACTGGGAGGCCATCCCCAGCTGAGCCTCCGCCGTCTTCTTGCTCCAGCGGCGAATGTCCTCCCATCTTTTACGGCAGTGGGTGCTCCGTCTGTGGTGGACCCCCAGGGTCCAGACGTCCTTGGCGATGGCACGCCAAATATCCTTCTTCTGATGGGCGCTGACCTACATGAAATGTGCAGGGGAAGAAGAGAAGTCATTACCAACTGCGCCGTCAATGTGAGTGGCCCCCATCCCTACCCTTGCCATGTGGCACATGAACCCACCATCTTTCATGCACGCAGAACTCTGCCCCCTTCCTTCTTACAACCAGCCCTCTCCACACAGGCATAGCCCATACAACATGCTCCCAGTGTACTTACCTGTTGGTCTGGAGGACCGTAGAGTAGCGTGTACTGGGGAGGACCCCATCGACGAGCTTCTCCAACTCCTCCGATGTGAAGGCAGGGGCCCTTTCCCCAGACGCACGAGCCATTGTCTCTTCCAGACCGAGGTCACAGCAGCACTTGCAGTGTAGGTCCTCTCCTGTCGAAGATCAGGTATCGTGTGATTATACAGATAGAAAATGGCGGTCACGTCCGCAGCGGTGCGTACCATCACCGCCGCCGTACATCGTCATTGGCTCCTGGGACCCATAGGGTCCAATGTTAACCAATGCAGCATTGCGCCGCGGTCTTCGCCCACCTACAACAACAGTGTACAACGCTAGCGCAGTTACCTCACATCCCATTGTCCCACTTTAGAGGTCAGGCAGCCGCCATTTCAGGGGCCCACATGGCCTAATTTCCAACTGCATCACACATACCTAGGCCTAGTCTCAACACACATACAGGCCACATTTTTTTTATGATTGGTGTTCTGTGTAGAATGTGGGTACATACCTCTGGATTGTTTGACTCTGTGCTTGCTGTTGTCCTTCATAGGCACCGTCCGCTGGGACATGTTAAGAGATGGCGGAATCCTCAGGTGTACCAACCGCTGGTGGACCTGTCGACAATGGAGGAGCAACATTTGATCATCACCTACAGGTTTGACCGTTCCACAATCCAGGAACTGTGTACCCAGTTGGAGCCAGACCTGATGTCAGCAATCCGCCATCCCTCAGGAATCCCCCCTCAAGTGCAGGTGCTATCAGTGCTCCATTTCCTTGCAAGTGGGTCTTTTCAAACAACTGTGGCCATGGCATCAGGGATGTCCCAGCCTATGTTTTCCAATGTATTGTCCAGAGTGTTGTCCTCCCTTCAGAAACATGCAGAGCTACATCGTATTCCCTCAGATGGAAGATTTGCCAACAGTGAAAGGTGATTTCTATGCCCTGGGACATATCCCCAACATCATAGGTGCCATTGATGGGACCCATGTGGCTTTGGTCCCCCCCCACAGGAGTGAACAGTGTACAGAAACCGGAAGAGTTATCATTCGATGAATGTACAGATGGTATGTTTGGCAGACCAGTACATCTCCCATGTGAATGCCATGTTCCCTGGCTCAGTGCATGACGCCTACATCCTGCGGAATAGCAGCATCCCTTATGTGATGGGTCAACTCCAGAGGCACCGTGTGTGGCTATTAGGTGACTCTGGTTACCCCAACCTGTCATGGCTACTGACCCCAGTGAAGATTCCCAGGACAAGGGCAGAGAAACGCTACAATGAGGCCCATGGGCGAACTAGGAGGGTGATCGAGAGGACATTCAGCCTCCTGAAGGCCAGGTTCAGGTGTCTGCATATGACAGGTGGATCCCTATTCTACTCACCAAAGAAGGTGTGCCAGATCATCGTGGCCTGCTGTATGCTTCACAACTTAGCTTTGCGACGACAGGTGCCTTTTCTGCAGGAGGATGGTCCAGATGGCGGTGTTGTGGCAGCTGTGGAGCCTGTGGACAGTGATGAGGAGGAAGCAGAGGAAGAAGACATGCAGAACAGGGACTCAGTTATCCAGAAATATTTCCAGTGAAACACAGGTGAGAATACATTCCTGCCTACTACGTGTACTTTTACACTTCTACCTCTATCCTGTCTGTCGTTTTCACCCAGTGTATGGTAACTGAGTTGTCACTTTCCCTTACGGTTTCACAGGTGTGGGTCCCACTGTGTCTCATCTGCTTAGATTCCTCATGGACTAGACCTGTGTGACATAGGTATGTTGACATTACTATTTAAAGAACAATTTGTCACTGTAATTGCAAATACACTATTTCGAAATCACAGACAGACTCCAGATCTTTTGATGCTTTGGGTGTGTTTATTTAAATAAAAATTATTGGAGGGGGAAGTTAAATGGTGAGGGGTGATGGCGGAGTAGTGTCCATGGCAGAGTCCAGTCTATTAGTCTCACAGGTGCATTGCCCACATGGGCATAGGAAGTGGAGCTGGGGCAGTTTCAATATGGACAGGGTGACAAAGTGGGACAGTGGGATGACAATCAGGGTGGTCTCATTTCTTGGCAGGGTCTTGGCATCGTTCTCTGTCTTGTTCCTGGATCTCAGGGACCGTTTGCGGGGTGGTTCTCCCTCTGCAGGGGGTGGGGTGCTGGTGTGGTGGTCCTGTGGCGGTGCCTCCTGTCCACTAGCACCGGCGGAGGTGGTGGGCAGTTCATCGTCCATGCTAGTGTCAGGGCCCCCTTGTAGTGCCACAGTGTCACTCCTGGTGTTGAGTACTTCCTTCAGCACCCCTACGATGGTGCCCGGGGCGGAGCTGATGGTTCTGAGTTCCTCCCTGAAGCCCAAATACTGTTCCTCCTGCAGGCGCTGGGTCTCCTGAAACTTGGCCAGTACTATTGCCATCGTCTCCTGGGAGTGGTGGTAGGCTCCCATGATGGAGGGGAGGGCCTTGTGGAGAGTGGGTTCCTTTGGCCTGTCCGCCCCCATCGCACAGCAGCCCTCCCAGTTCCCCTGTGTTCCTGGGCCTCCGTCCCCTGGACCGTGTGCCCACTGCCACTGCCCCCAGGTCCCTGTTGTTGTTGGGGTGGTGGGTTATCCTGGGTTCCCTGTAGTGGTGGACACACAGCTCATTGACGCGTCCTGGGGACGGAGGTATGGGCCCGCTGGGTGGGTGCTGTGCTGGTGTTTCCAGAGGGGGGAAGGTCTGTGGTGGCCTGTGCCTGTGTGAGGGGAACCGACTGTCCCGAGGCCCACGATGGGCCGGGATGGTCATCTAGATCCAGTTGGACAGAGGTGCTGTCATCACTGTGGGCCTCTTCTGTTGGTGGAGTGGACATGTCTGGGCCCTCCTGTCTGGTGACATTGGATAGTGGTCCTGCAGGGGTGTAAAGGCATGATTATTGCATCTGTGTGTTATGGCGTGCAATGGGTGGGTGACTGTGTACCCCAGTGCTGGCATTCCTGTGTGTGAGCTTGTGTGATGATGGTTTAGGGGGGTGTATGGGTATGTGCAGTGGGCATGCTTCAGTGATGGGTGTCCATGCTTTGGTGTTGCATGCAGGGCTTGGTGTTAGGATGTGTGGTTTGTGATGTTGGGACATTTGTGAGGAGTTGGAGTGATAGGGGTGAGGGCGAGGGTGTGGTTATGTGCTGGCATGTAGGTAGGGCGGGGGATGTAATAGTTAAGATTTGACTTACCAGAGTCCATTCCTCCACCGACTTCTGCAAGGCCCTCAGGATGCAGAATCGCCAAGACCTGCTCCTCCCATGTTGTTAGTTGTGGGGGAGGAGGTGCGGGTCCGCCGCCAGTTCACTAAACTGCCTGGTGGTGTCTTGAGACCACGGAACGCACTTTCCCCCGTAGGTCGTTCCACCTTTTCCTGATGTCCTCCCGATTTCTTGGGTGTTGTCCCACTGCGTTGACCCTGTCGACTATTCTTCGCCATGGCTCCATCTTCCTTGCAATGGAGGTGTGCTGCACCTGGGATCCAAATAGCTTTGGCTCTACCCGGATGATTTCCTCCACCATGACCCTGAGCTCCTCCTCCGAGAACCTGGGCTGTCTTTGCTGTGCCATGGGGTGGTGTAGGTGATGTGTGGGGTGGTGTGTGTGGTGATAAGTGTGGTGATATGTAGTGGTGTGTTGTGTGAGGTTCGTGGAAGTTGTGTGGGTGATGGATGTTGTGTGCCTGTGGATGCTAGTTTGTTGATGGTGGTGTCTCTCTCTGGCCTTCGGTCGTGAATTCTGGTCGTAAGGGATTGTGGGTGATGTGGGTGTGTGTTTTATATTGTATAGGGTGTGTGGGAGTGGTGTGTGTATGTGTATCAGGTGTGTGTGTTTCGAATTGTCCAATGTGGCAGTGTTTTGTAAGTGTGTGTGTATTTTGAGCGCGGCGGTGTGTACCGCCAATGGAATACCGCGGTTGAAAGACCGCCGCGTGGATTCGTGTGTCGTGATAGTGTGGGCGTATTTCTGTTGGCGTGACGGTGGAGGCTTTGTTTTCGCCAGTTTATCACTGACCTTTGGTGTAGCGGACTTGTGTGGGTGTCTGAATTTTGTCGGATTCCGGCCTTTGGGTCATAATGACCGTAGCGGAATTCTGCGGCCACGGCGGTGTGTTGGCGGTCTTCTGCACGGCGGTAAGCGGCTTTTACCGCCAATGTTGTAATGAGGGCCTTAGTGACTACTATGAACATTTCTTGTTTTACCATTAGTCATTTTTAACGTTTGTGGGGAGCAGTATACACAGGACCAGGATGTTGTTTCCGAACCTCCTGCTATTTGTTTAGCACCCCCCTTTTTTTTTATGTTGGTTGAAGAATATACTTCATATACCTCTACAGTGCATGTTCTTCCCTTTCAGTACTGACTCTCATAGATCTCCTCTAAAAAGGAATTAAAAAAAGACCACAAGTCCCAGAATTCCAAGCAATACATTGCATGTGAGCAGCACATCATGTACACACATGCAAAACTTTCACATCTTCCAATACATTGTTAAGCATAGGTTTAACACTTAGCATGCAGTTTTTTTAATAGAAATTAAACCATGCAGTAAAGCAGCACATGTATTGTATGCAGTTCTATGGAACAGATTGTATCTTAGTCACCTATTAATATAAATATGTAAAAGAACGCACTGTACCACACATAGATGGTTTATCTACTTTTAATACTTTTCCTGTATGTTTCATACTCTCTTTTGACAACCTCATATAGAGATACAACTTTATAATCCATTTTCTTTTCCTAAAATTGAAACTTATTGACCTGAAAATTGAGTATGTTCCTTAGAATATTTTTTGCCCTTATCAGGTATATTCAATACTCTTTGGAATTGTCAAAACTAAGCATAAGAATGGATCGGCACTCTTACACATAGCGACCATAAATGACAGCCTTTTCAACTTTGCTCTGTGTGATAATGCAGAGAAGAGCAAATACAGGGAGTGCAGAATTCTTAGGCAAGTTGTATTTTTGAGGATAAATTTTATTATTGTACAACAACCATGTTCTCAATGAACCCAAAAAACTCATTAATATCAAAGCTGAATATTTTTGGAAGTAGTTTTTAGTTTGTTTTTAGTTTTAGCTATGTTAGGGGGATATCTGTGTGTGCAGGTGACTATTACTGTGCATAATTATTAGGCAACTTAACAAAAAACAAATATATACCCATTTCACTTATTTATTATTACCAGTGAAACCAATATAACATCTCAACATTCACAAATATAAATTTCTGACATTCAAAAACAAAACAAAAACAAATCAGTGACCAATATAGCCACCTTTCTTTGCAAGGACACTCAAAAGCCTGCCATCCATGGATTCTGTCAGTGTTTTGATCTGTTCACCATCAACATTGCGTGCAGCAGCAACCACAGCCTCCCAGACACTGTTCAGAGAGGTGTACTGTTTTCCCTCCTTGTAAATCTCACATTTGATGATGGACCACAGCTTCTCAATGGGGTTCAGATCAGGTGAACAAGGAGGCCATGTCATTAGATTTCCTTCTTTTATACCCTTTCTTGCCAGCCACGCTGTGGAGTACTTGGACGCGTGTGATGGAGCATTGTCCTGCATGAAAATCATGTTTTTCTTGAAGGATGCAGACTTCTTCCTGTACCACTGCTTGAAGAAGGTGTCTTCCAGGAACTGGCAGTAGGACTGGGAGTTGAGCTTGACTCCATCCTCAACCCGAAAAGGCCCCACAAGCTCATCTTTGATGATACCAGCCCAAACCAGTACTCCACCTCCACCTTGCTGGCGTCTGAGTCGGACTGGAGCTCTCTGCCCTTTACCAATCCAGCCACGGGCCCATCCATCTGGCCCATCAAGACTCACTCTCATTTCATCAGTCCATAAAACCTTATAAAAATCAGTCTTGAGATATTTCTTGGCCCAGTCTTGACGTTTCAGCTTGTGTGTCTTGTTCAGTGGTGGTCGTCTTTCAGCCTTTCTTACCTTGGCCATGTCTCTGAGTATTGCACACCTTGTGCTTTTGGGCACTCCAGTGATGTTGCAGCTCTGAAATATGGCCAAACTGGTGGCAAGTGGCATCGTGGCAGCTGCACGCTTGACTTTTCTCAGTTCATGGGCAGTTATTTTGCGCCTTGGTTTTTCCACACGCTTCTTGCGACCCTGTTGACTATTTTGAATGAAACGCTTGATTGTTCGATGATCACGCTTCAGAAGCTTTGCAATTTTAAGAGTGCTGCATCCCTCTGCAAGATATCTCACTATTTTTTACTTTTCTGAGCCTGTCAAGTCCTTCTTTTGACCCATTTTGCCAAAGGAAAGGAAGTTGCCTAATAATTATGCACACCTGATATAGGGTGTTGATGTCATTAGACCACACCCCTTCTCATTACAGAGATGCACATCACCTAATATGCTTAATTGGTAGTAGGCTTTCGAGCCTATACAGCTTGGAGTAAGACAACATGCATAAAGAGGATGATGTGGTCAAAATACTCATTTGCCTAATAATTCTGCACTCCCTGTAAAAGCATACCATTAAGTTTTTAGTTTTGCAAGGACACTTGTGAATAGTTACTATATGTTAACACAAACATGTTATTTTCTAAAGAACCCAATATTCCTTTAAATTTCCTGATCGTGACTTAATCACGATGATTGCGACAAAATCGCAAAGAAAGTGGGTGTCCAAAACTACATTTAGCTTCATAGTTCTGAGACTTCAACAGCATGGTATACTTTATTAGCATTTCCTCACTAGAAAAGAAAACACTTATCACACAATAATGAGTACAATCTCTTTTAATTTTTAGAAAGACAGGAGTCTCTCTTTAACACCCTTCTTCCAATACACTCTTAGCACAGTCTCCATAGAAACCCACTAGAATCAGTAGGTCACAAGTTCACTGCATATCCTACAAAGGGCGTATTTGTTGCAAGATGACCTGCAGCAGATGTGGTTTACTGTACAGAATCAAAACCACATTTAAGTCTGCAGTAGAAATTTTATTTTTTCCATAGCCAGTGAAAAAAAAAAACTTACTAAGCCTTTCAAAATACTACCTAACTTCACTTCCCTACATACTCACAACACCCAATCAGAAGTATGCATTTTTTTAAGTAAGGAGCACACCTCCAGTCTGATTGTATATCATTTTCAACATTGCCTTCTCCTGTTTGCTTCTACTGCTACTGCTTCACTATATGTATATTCCTTGGGTGCATGGGAGGAGCTGATTACGTCCTCCGCCATGATGCTCGGGTGCCGAGGACATAACCAGCTGGTCCTGCACTAGGCTAGTGCTCCCCCCATGGGCCTCTCACTTCCCTCCCCTGGGCAGAGATGAAAGGGCAATCGCTTCACCTTCCAGCCCTGCCCCCAAGTAACGTCTGATGAAGTCAGCGTGCGCGCTGACCGCATCAGAGGTGGCCCCCATCTGAGCTTCCAGTGCGATTGGAGGTGAAATGCAAGCATTTCTCTTCCAATCTGTGAGTGTGGGCGGGCAGAGAGACATCAAAGGAAAGGAAAGTCTTTTCCTTTCCTTTCATGTCTTTCTGAGCATTTCCGCAGCTCGATCGTAAAGCGATCGGACTGCATATATGCCCACTAGACACCAGGGAGTTTGTTTTTTTGTATATAAATAATGAAGGGGAGCCACCCTTTGGATAAGGGTCGCACCCTTGGGGGGCAAATAGTTTTTAGGCCATTTCATCAGCCTATTTTAATTAGGCTAGACACCAGGGATTTTTTTTTTTTTACAGATGGGGAGTGACCCCTTAGGCAAGGGTCACTCCCCTGGGGGGGGCAATTTTATTTTAGGCCATCTCTGCCTACCTTGGGGGCAGATCAGCCTATTTTTGTTAGGCCAATCTGCCCCCAAGGGCGGCAGAAATCACTAGGCACCAGAGATTTTTTTATTTTTTTTATTTTTCTACAGATGGAGAGCGACCACTTAGGCAAGGGTCGCTTCTCTGGGGGGGAATTTATTTTAGGCATTTCTGCCTCCCTTGGGGGCAGATCGGCCTATTTCTATTAGGCCTATCTTCCTCCAGGGGGGCAGAAACCACTAGGCACCAGGGATTGGGGTGTGCGTTATGTTTGGGGGCAGCCCGTTGGGCAAGGGTTGCTCCTCATAGCGGCACATTACTGTTGGACATTTCAGCCTATTTTTGCATGGCCCTTCTGCCCCCACAGAAAGCCTTCCAGACACCAGGGAAGATTTTTTTTTTTTAAAAGAGGGTGGAGGTATGGCCATAACCCTGCCCCAAATAAACGGGAACAAAGTTGTTCTGCCCTCTGGTGGGCAGATGGGGCAATTACCCCTGATCCACTACCTGTGTGGGCACAAAGCCTACTTGACGCCAGGGATTGAAAAAATAAATAGTGCGGTGGTGGCTACCAACCAGTATGGGCACCCCAACTGAAGGGGGTATCAGTCATTCAGCTTTCAGCTCTCCCCCCGCACACTAAAAGATCTTATCCCAACAGCAAGAAAGAGGGCATTTGATTATTTTGGGTTTTGGTTTTACATTTAGGCCATGAGATTTTGAGACGTTGCCATGTAGAAAAATCAACGAGACCTAGACTCATCTGAAAACTAAACATCTTGGTTAGTCCAGGGTGGTGTGTTTACATGCACTCTGCACCATTTTCTTACCCACAATGCCCTGCAAACCTCCAACTTCACTTGAAATCACACATTTTCCCCACATTTTTGTGATGGAACCTTCTTGACTCTGCAGGAATCCAGAAAATTCCTACCACCCAGCATTATCGCATCTATACCGATAAAAATGTCGGCCTAAAAATCTTTTTTTTTCAAACTGCCCTTTTGGACCTGCTTTGGTTCCCCCTCAATTTCAACATGTTTTTGACTCTTCCCTGCAACAGGCTCTTGGCCCACCTACACAAGTGAGGTATCATTTTTTTCGAGAGCCTGAGTGGAACGATGGTTGGTAGGAAATTTGTGCTGGTGCAGTCATCCCACACAGAAATGTGGGGAAAATGTGACTTTTCAGCTAAATCTGAGGTTTGCTGAGGGTTCTGGGTAAGAAAGCACTGGGGGATCCACATCAGTCATACCTCCCTGGACTCCCTTGGATGTCTTGTTTTCGGAAATGCCCAGGTTTGGTAGGTTTCCCTAGATGGCTGCTGAGCCCAGGACCAACAATGCAGGTCCCCCCCCAAAAACAGTTTTTTTTTATTTGATCATTTGATGCCAGCTGAGCTAGAGGCCAAAATCCACAGCTAGGCACTTTCCAAAAAACAAGCCAGATTACAATGTAAAAATGACTTGTAGGAGCACAGAATAGAAGTACAAGTGCTATTGCCCCTTGTCTTTCTCTAAATTTATTCCTTCCAAATTTTAGACTGTGTGTAAAAAAGATGTCTATTTGAGAAATGCCCTGTAATTCACATGCTAGTATGGGGACCGCAGAATTCAGAGATGTGCAAATAACCACTGCTTCTCAACACCTTATCTTGTGCCCATTTTGGAAATACAAAGGTTTCCTTGATACCTATTTTTCACTCTTTATATTTCACAAAATGAATTGCTGACTACCCGGTATACAATGAAAACCCATTGCAAGGTACAGCAAAGTATTGGCTCTGGGTACGTAGGGTTCTTGATCAACCTACAAGCACTATTTATCCATGCAACCAGAAAAGTCCAGCAGACATAATGGTATATTGCTTAAAAAAATCTGCCATAGTTGGAAAAAGTTATAGAAGAAAATGTGGACAGAAATTGTTCTTTTTTTTACCTCAATTTCATTTTTTTTAGTTTAGTTGTTACTTTCTGTAGGAAAACCTTGAAGGATCTACACAAATGACCCCTTGCTGAATTTAGAATTTCGTCTACTTTTCAGAAATGTTTAGCTATCCGGGATCCAGCATTGGTTTCACACCCATTTCTGTCACTAACTAGAAGGAGGCTGAAAGCACAAAAATAGTAAAAATGGAGTGTGCCGTAGTAAAATGCCAAAATTGTGTGAAAAATGTGTTTGACGTCTACCTGTTCCTGAAAGCTGGGAAGATGGTGATTTTAGCACTACAAACCATTTGTTGATGCCATTTTCAGGGGAAAAAAACTACAAGCTTTCTCCTGCAGGCCTTTTTTCACATTTCTTTTTAAAAATAAAATTTTAGCAGTATTTTGGTTATTTACTTTGTGTCCTCCAGTGGAACCCACAAATTCTGGGTACCTCTAGAATCCCTAGGATGTTGGAAAAATAGGACGCAAATTTGGCATGGGTAGCTTATTTTGAAAAAAGTTATGAGTGCCCAAGCATGAACTGTCCCAAATGACCAAAAAAGGCCCAGCACCTGAGCGGAAAAGGCCTGGCAGCAAAGGGGTTAAAGAATGAAGATCGACACTCCAACAGCAATTTCATGTTATTTAATAATCCATCAGCGATTAAATTAAATGCATACAAGCACGTTTTGGCTCACAGAGCCTTGGTCACCATTTCATAATATTGTTGTTGACTTATCTACCATTTTTAACCACGTCATTTATATATATATGCCATTTCTAATAACAGAACACCAAAGATTACTTTTATAAGAAGTCCACAATCACATCAATGAGTATGTGTCTAACTCCATATATACAATTTTGAATCAGTTTTTCAGTGGTCTTAAAATAGGTGCAATAGTGCTTGAGTGTCACTGTGAATGGGTGTGTGAGAGTGTCATTGGGTCTGTGAACGGCTATAAACAGAGGTGAGTGGGTCTGTGCATGGGTGGATCGGCCTGATTCCAGATCTGAAAGTTTGCGCAAGAGCTTAAGTAGAGCTGTAAATAGGTGCATAAAGGTCTGGGTGAATATGTGAATGGGTGCATGAGGGTATGACTAGTTTTGCAAATGGATGTGTCAGGGTGTCTGTCATATGTAAATGGGCACATGAAGGTATGACTAGGTCTCTGATTGGGTGCATGAGAGTATGACTGGGTCTGCAAATGGGTGCATGAGAGTGTGACTGGGTCTGTGATTGGGTGTGTGAGAGTGTGACTGGGTCTACGAATGGGTGCATGAGGGTGTAACTGAGTCTATGAATGGGTATATGAGGGTGTGAGTGGGTTTCTGTATGGGTGCATTAGGCTCAGCCTAGATCTGCAAATGGGTGCATCAGGGTGTGACTGGATTTATGAATGGATGCACGAGTGAGTGTCTGGGTCTGCAAATGAGTGAATGAGGGTGTTACTGGGTCTCTGAAAGGGTGCATGAGTGTCTGAGTAGAGCTGTAAGTAGGTGCGTAAGGGTCTGAGTGGATCTGTGAATGGGTGCATAAGGGTATGACTAGGTCTGCACATTGATGCATCAGGGTGTCTCTGGGTATATGAATGGGTGCATAAGGGTATGAGTACGTCTCTGGGTGTATGAGAGTGTGACTGGTGTCTGTGATTGGGTGTGTGAGAATGTGGTTGGGTCTACAAATGGGCACATGAGGGTGTGACTGGGTATGCGAATGGGTGCATGAGGGTGTGACTTGGTCTCTGAAAGAGCGCACGAGTGTCTGAGTATATGTATAAATATGTGCATAATGGGCTGAGCGATCTGTGAATGGGTGCGTAAGAGAGTGACGGTCTGTGAATGGGTGCATGAGAGTATGACAGGGTCTTTTGAGTGCGTGACATTTTGATGGTGTGTACGAATGGGTGCATGAGAGTGTGACTGGCTCTATGAATGGGTGCATGAGGGTATGACTAGGTCTGCCAATAGGTGTGTCAGGATGTGAGTAGATCTTTGAAGGAGTGCACCTATAGGTGAAATAGCGTTTGAATGACTGTAAAAAAAAAATTGTCGCCTATATTTGCAAAGGTGTCACAACGTTACAAAGTGGTCTCACTGAGAGTTGCAACATATTCACGAATATCAGGAGCCATGAAAACAAATGATTTTAAGGTCACAATTTGACCACCAGAGTCTCCTATATAACAGCTTGCTTTCTGCAAACTTTGGTGTAATTACATCCAGTGGTTCAGGCTGTAGCCGTGTTCAAAGGTCCTATGCAAATTAACATGGAAAACGCAACATCTTTGACCCCCCCCTTTTTCTCAGCCCCCGCTTGACAGAACACCCCAAAAGGTTCCATGCACAACAAGAATCACCCGGACACAAAAAAATAATAATGTGAAGATTTCTCAAACGGTACCAGAGATATGGGCAAGTCAAAAACCGCTTTTTCTATGGAAACATTGTCCTAACTATAACTTCCTACCATAACCACCTTCTGCTGTGCACAGTGGGGGTTGGCCGCAGGGCCTGAACTGCCACACAGCCCCCTCCCCAGGCCCATCTTGGCCCTGGGGACCCTATCCCCGAAGCCCAACCGAAATATTTTTTATGGGCGGATGGAGGCTCCATTACTCCCCTACCCAGGCCGATCTCGGCCCCAGGCACCTCATTGCCTGGATTGCCACCTTATTTTGGGTTTTATTTGGGGGCCGCGTAGCTATATCTTTAGTGCCATTTGACGAATCTTCACAAAATTTTCCAAAAAAAAGTGTTACGTTGAGTCTTGTTGTGCATGGAAAGCTTTGGGGCGATCCATCAAGTGGGACCAAAAAAAGGTGGGGGTTCCAAAAAGTGCATTTTCCATGGTTATTTCCATAGTCATTTTAAACATGAGAACAGCCCAAACCGCTGGATGGAATTACACCAAATTTGGAAGAAAGGTATTTTTTGGTCCATAAAAAGCCTTGTTGATATCTGGTGTAAATCCGCACAGTAGTTTTTGAAATGTTAAAAGAAAACCAAATTTGAACGTCTAGAGGCTCGGAGGCTTTGCAAATTCTTCAGATCATGCAGAGATCTGCCGAGATCTGATTAGCTGCCAACAATTCAACCAGGAAGTGTTGGCAGCTATTATGAGACTCTGCTTCAGCCAAGTCTAAAAAAAAGAAAAGAAGAAAATGGGGCAGAGTACTGTTATGGAGAGAGTTTATTTTATACCACACTGTTTCCAAACAGTGGAAATACACCAAAGAGTATTGAAAAGAAACTACTGATAGCAGTGTATATTCTATGCAACAGTTGTCAAAGAAGACGCTATTTCTCAAAGATAGACAAGATCTGAAGGTGCTATACTACGTGCACCTTCATATTCTGGAGAAAACTTTACAGATAGCCCATCTTCCAAAGCAAAACAAGCATGTGTATATAAGTTAGTACCTGGTACACACACTCTTCGATGTAATGTAGAGATTTTCACGCTGGCATTACTCTGCCTAATAACTCAAGACTGATTGCGAATGTTAGTATCTTCTATGTTGAATATTTCTTCTGATGGAACTGTTTCCTCAGAACTAAAAAGGGTGTAATGAATACAAGTCTACTGTTACTGGCACATAAAGCTACTTCTGAATGCCAGGATTTATAATGTGTTCTATACCTCTACACAGCTATGTAAAGAATTATATAGAATTAATATGGTAGTTACTCACCACTGTGTAAATTCTAAACTGCAAAACAAGCTAGCACATTAAAAAAAAAAAATATATATATATATATATGCGTGTGTGTGTGTGTGTGTGTGTGTGTGTGTGTGTGTGTGTGTGTGTGGTGGATATGCATATATATATGTGTGTGTGTATATATATATATATATATATATCAAAAACTAAGTTGTCCTCATGTGAAAGCGCACTCCCAACAGGTTAATTAAACGGGAAGAAAAAGCAAAACCAGCAACTCACAGTGAATTTCTTTAAGCAGTTTCATTATTCCAGGCCTTTGGTTGTAAAATAATCTCTGGACACGTTTTTCTAGGTCAATCCTTTCTTCAGCAGAGAAAAATATAGAAGTGTTTCACCCTCGTAGGTGCAGCCAGTGCTGGGTGTTCCAGGCATTTCTTTCTTGTTGAAAAGACCGGCATGGCTTCAGCTTGTCTAATTGCAGGCACCTGATTAATCTCTTTAATTACCAGTCCGCCCCAGTGGGCCTCTCAAGTGAGTACAGTGCATGCTGGTTATGGTGGTCCTGCAATTTTTTAATTTTGCCCCAAGAGGGTTGCTGGAGCCAAACGAAATAATGAACCCAAGTGCAAAACCTATGTAGGCGAATCCAAAGTAAAATTGTCAGATTTGCTGTGAATAGCCCAACCTGATTGCTCTTATGTGACAATCCATTTTTAGTCACACAGACCTGCTTCGATGTACAGTGGTGCTGCTTTCCCGACTGCAGGACCACCATAACCAGCATGCACTGTACTCACTTGAGAGGCCCACTGGGGCGGACTGGCAATTAAAGAGATTAATCAGGTGCCTGCAATTAGACAAGCTGAAGCCATGCCGGTCTTTTCAACAAGAAAGAAATGCCTGGAACACCCAGCACTGGCTGCACCTACGAGGGTGAAACACTTCTATATTTTTCTCTGCTGAAGAAAGGATTGACCTAGAAACACGTGTCCAGAGATGATTTTATAACCAAAGGCCTGGAATAATGAAACTGCTTAAAGAAATTCACTGTGAGTTGCTGGCTTTGCTTTTTCTTCCCGTTTAATTAACCTGTTGGGAGGGCGCTTTCACATGAGGACAACTTCGTTTTGGATAACTAACCGGCCCGTCCAGTCGGGAAAGCAGCACCACTGCACATCGAAGCAGGTCTGTGTGACTAAAAATGGATTGTCACATAAGAGCAATCAGGTTGGGCTATTCACAGCAAATCTGACAATTTTTCTTTGGATTCGCCTACATAGGTTTTGCACTTGGGTTCATTATTTCGTTTGGCTTCAGCAACCCACTTGGGGCAAAATTAAAAAAATGCAGGACCACCATAACCAGCATGCACTGTACTCACTTGAGAGGCCCACTGGGGCGGACTGGCAATTAAAGAGATTAATCAGGTGCCTGCAATTAGACAAGCTGAAGCCATGCCGGTCTTTTCAACAAGAAAGAAATGCCTGGAACACCCAGCACTGGCTGCACCTACGAGGGTGAAACACTTCTATATTTTTCTCTGCTGAAGAAAGGATTGACCTAGAAACACGTGTCCAGAGATGATTTTACAACCAAAGGCCTGGAATAATGAAACTGCTTAAAGAAATTCACTGTGAGTTGCTGGCTTTGCTTTTTCTTCCCCTTTAATTAACCTGTTGGGAGTGCGCTTTCACATGAGGACAACTTCGTTTTGGATAACTAACCGGCCCGTCCAGTCGGGAAAGCAGCACCACTGCACATCGAAGCAGGTCTGTGTGACTAAAAATGGATTGTCACATAAGAGCAATCAGGTTGGGCTATTCACAGCAAATCTGACAATTTTACTTTGGATTCGCCTACATAGGTTTTGCACTTGGGTTCATTATTTCGTTTGGCTTCAGCAACCCACTTGGGGCAAAATTAAAAAAATGCAGGACCACCATAACCAGCATGCACTGTACTCACTTGAGAGGCCCACTGGGGCGGACTGGCAATTAAAGAGATTAATCAGGTGCCTGCAATTAGACAAGCTGAAGCCATGCCGGTCTTTTCAACAAGAAAGAAATGCCTGGAACACCCAGCACTGGCTGCACCTACGAGGGTGAAACACTTCTATATTTTTCTCTGCTGAAGAAAGGATTGACCTAGAAACACGTGTCCAGAGATGATTTTATAACCAAAGGCCTGGAATAATGAAACTGCTTAAAGAAATTCACTGTGAGTTGCTGGCTTTGCTTTTTCTTCCCGTTTAATTAACCTGTTGGGAGTGCGCTTTCACATGAGGACAACTTCGTTTTGGATAACTAACCGGCCCGTCCAGTCGGGAAAGCAGCACCACTGCACATCGAAGCAGGTCTGTGTGACTAAAAATGGATTGTCACATAAGAACAATCAGGTTGGGCTATTCACAGCAAACCTGACAATTTTACTTTGGATTCGCCTACATAGGTTTTGCACTTGGGTTCATTATTTCGTTTGGCTTCAGCAACCCACTTGGGGCAAAATTAAAAAAATGCAGGACCACCATAACCAGCATGCACTGTACTCACTTGAGAGGCCCACTGGGGCGGACTGGCAATTAAAGAGATTAATCAGGTGCCTGCAATTAGACAAGCTGAAGCCATGCCGGTCTTTTCAACAAGAAAGAAATGCCTGGAACACCCAGCACTGGCTGCACCTACGAGGGTGAAACACTTCTATATTTTTCTCTGCTGAAGAAAGGATTGACCTAGAAACACGTGTCCAGAGATGATTTTATAACCAAAGGCCTGGAATAATGAAACTGCTTAAAGAAATTCACTGTGAGTTGCTGGCTTTGCTTTTTCTTCCCGTTTAATTAACCTGTTGGGAGTGCGCTTTCACATGAGGACAACTTCGTTTTGGATATATATATATATATATATATCTCAATTTGAATTGTAGAAAAATGGCACTCCCAACTTTGGCTGTTGACAAAGACCGTTATGGTCGAAACGCGTCCAGGCTTGATAAGCCTTTTAGAATGGCTTTGTAAATAAATCTCGTCATTATCCAGCAATTGTTGGGAGTGCCGTTTTTCTACAATTCAAATTGAGATATTTAAATATGGGTCCTGCGCCCATAATGGTGCACCAGCTCCGTAAGGCCAGCTCCGTAAGGCCAACGTTGGAAGAACAGCAGGAGCAGTTTATATATATATATATATATATATATATATGTATATATATATATATATATATATATATATATATATATATATATATATAAATGTTGCCAACAAGCCTATGTTTTCAAAGAACTTTTGGACGTGGAGTCAGCCTGTTAGAGATGGGGTCTTTGGTTGGCAAGGACCCTAACTCTAGTCAGGGCAAAGGAGAAACACACCTGGTTAACCCCCCACTCACCCCCTTAGTAGCTTGGCATGAGCAGGCAGGCCTAACTCAGAAGAAATGTGTAAAGTATTTGTACCAACACACACAGTAATACAGTGAAAACACTACAAAATGGACACCACTCCAGTTTAGAGAAATAGGAACTATTTATCTAAATCAAACAAGACCAAAATGACAAAAATCCAACATACACAAGTTAAAATATGAATTTTCAAAAGAATAAGAGTCTTACTCCATAGAAAAAAAAGGAAACTGTAATTTTGCACAAAGTACCTGGTTAGCGTCAAAAATAAAGCGGCACGGGTCACTGTGCATCGGAAAAGGCAATGATGCGTCAATTCCTTCCTCGCAAGGGTGGCGGTGTGTCATTTCTTCTCCGGTCAGGTCAGCAATGTGTTTTTTTTCTCCCTCTCAAGTGACTGATGTGTTGATTTCCAGACGGGGCACCTCGGATTCACGCAGAATCAGGGTTGATTTTGACACCCAGGGATGATGCGTAGAAAATCCTGTTGCATGGTATTAGAAAACCACTCTGCATGGGGTTTTCTCCAGACACAATGCGTTGATCTCCCAGGTACGATGCAGGTGGAGCCTTGATTATTGCCGTAAAGCCGGCGGCGCATCGTTTACAGCCACGTTGCAGATGGTGCATCGAAAATTTCCCCACACTGATTTTGTTTTTGTTCATGGATTTTCAGGTCATGTTTGCCAACTCCACCTTTCAAGGGCCCTGGGACTGGATAGGATCCCACTTGGCAGGAGTCTCAGAAGAGAGTCCAGAAGTTAGCAGAGGAAGTCTTTGATGGCCCTGAGACTTCAAAACAGGAGGCAAGCTCAACTCAAGCCCTTGGAGATTCTTCACAAGCAGGAATGCACAACAAAGTCCAGTCTTTGTCCCCTTTCACAGGCAAAAGCAGCAACTGCAGGATAGCCCAACAAAGCACATTCACAGACAGGGGCATGACTTCTACTCAGCTCTCCAGCTCTTCTCCTTGGCAGAGGTTCCTCTTGGTTCTAGAAGTGATCTAATTTTCAGGTGTTTTGGGTCCAATACTTATACCCCTTTCTGCCTTTGAAGTAGGCATACTTCAAAAGAAAGCCTCTGTTGTTCACCAGATCCTGCCTTGCCCAGGCCAGGCCCCAGACACACATCAGTGGTTGGAGACTGCAATGTGAGCGGGCAGGAACAGCCCATTCAGGTGTTAGTGACCACTCCTCCCTTCACTCTAGCACAGAAGGTTCATCAGGATGTGCAAGCTACACCCCAGCCCCCTCTGTATGACTGTCTAGAGGGGAGTCACAAACAGCTCAACTGTCAAATTGACTCAGACAGGCAATCCACAAACAGGCAGAGTCAGAGAATGGTTTAAGCAAGAAAATGCCCACTTTCTAAATTCTGGCATTTTCAAACTAACAATCTAAAAACCAACTTCACTAAAAGATGTATTTTTAAATTGTGAGTTTACAGACCCCAAACTCCATATTTCTATCTGCTCTAAAAAATAATCTGAACTTTAATAATATTTAAAGGCAGCCCCTGTGTTAACCTATGAGAGAGATAGGCCTTGCAACAGTGACGGATGAATTTAGCAGCATTTCACTGATAGCACATGTAACACACATCAGAACATGTCCCACCTTGAACATACACTGCACCCTTCCCATGGGGCTACCAAGGGCCTAAAGTAGGGGTACCTTACATGTTTGAAAAGTGAAGGTTTAGGCCTTGCACGTGGGCTCACTTGCCAAATCGAATTGGCAGTTTAAAGCTGCACACACAGACACTGCAGTCACAGGTCTGAGCCATGTTTACAGGACTGCTAATGGGGGTGGCACAACCACTGCTGCAGACCCACTAGTAGCATTTGATTTACTGGCCCTGGGCATTTATATTGCACTTTACTAGGCACATACTAGTATATTGAATATGCCAATCATGGATAAACCAATTACACATACATTTTACATAGGAGCACTTGCACTATAACACTAGTTAGCAGTGGTAAAGTACCCAGAGTTTCAAAAACCAGTTCAGCACACATAACCAACCTGAGAAGCAGAGGCAAAAAGTTAGGGGAGACCACGTCAAGGATGCCAAGTCTAACATCGCCTTTCTGTGTATGAGAGCAGATGGAGTTTTCTCTTTGTAATACATGTGTGGTCCCAGCTTCTTGCTCGGCACACCTGCCTCGTAAGGTGGATGTGATCAACCTCAGCTGGGGTGTTGTGTATGTTTATTTTGTTTATATATATATATATATATATATATATATATATATATATATATATATATATATATATACACACACATATATATTTATATATACATATATATATACACACACATATATATATATATACATATATATATACACACACACACAAGTATATATATATATATATATATATATATATTTATTTATATCTTAGAAGATGAAGGATCACAAGAAAACTACAGCCAGCCAGGGCAAAAATCTGGATCCCAAAGGATGCAATGAGTCACAAGAAAATGTAATATCCAAGAAAGAAGTGACTCAAACAGATGATCTCACCAAAGAACAAAAATATATTTCTACTACAACGTTTCAGCTTCCCCCTTCCTCAGGTAGTATAAGATGATTTGCTCAGTGTCTGCACAGCTGACACTGCTGGATTTTAAAAAAGCATCGTGAGTGAAGATTACAATTGGAATGTGGAATCAATAGAGCCCTGGGAACTCTTCAGATATGCAGAAATCAAGTGGTACTGTCAGTGATGTTCAATACATCTGGATGCAGTGATTTTAAATGGTACATCCAGACGTTTTCTCTGATGTCCAGAAGTTCTTCCTTTAGAACATGTTCCACAGGGAAAATCTTGGAATATGATAGTAAAGGGTCCACAAGGTTAAAATGATTGGCTACAGGCTGATCACGTTTCTTGTTAATTATTGCTGATTTGTGGTTCCTGAATCGTGTACGTAGGTCATTCACTGTTTGGCCTACATGTTGTTTTTTACAGCTTTGGCATTGGCACTTCTTATACTACCTGAGGAAGGCGGAAGCTGAAAAGCTTAAACGTTGTAGTAGAAATATATTTTTGTTCTTTGGTGAGATCATCTGTTTGATTCGCTTCTTTCTTGCATATATATATATATATATATATATATATATATATATATAGATAGATAGATAGATAGATAGATAGATAGATAGATACATAGCTATATATATATATATATATATATAGAGAGAGAGAGAGAGAGAGAAAGAGAGAGAGAGAGATATAGCTATATGTATATCTATCTCTATATCTATATATATCTATCTACATATACATCTATATATATATATATATATATATATATATATATATATATATATATAGATGTATATATAATGCTCCATCTGGGCTATAACAGCCCATGAGGGGTAGTGTGTAAACAAGAAGAGCAGACCGGTAACATCACATCCACAGCAGCACACAAACAAAAGTCCATATTTAACGCACACTCAGGACGTCAGAAAATGCAAAAAAGTGGCACTTTTTTGCATTTCCTGATGTCTTGAGTGAGCATTATATATGGCTTATGGACTTTTGTTTGTTTGCTGTTGTGGGTTTGCTTTGGGTAAGCTAGGTGTTGCCCTAGCAAAGTTAGAGATAGGAGAGGTGGGCACCTCACTACCCATATTGGCAGAGAGAGAGTAGGAAGACCCCCCTTAGAGGGAAGTTTCAGTTTAAGATCGGTCTTTTCACTGTTGAGATGGGTTCACTACCCAGAGGGAGTGACCATGGCAGGAGGATGTAAGGCAGAGGAGGCTCTACAAAGGGACAGCCAGTTTTCCTCACTGTCTTCCTCGCCTGACAAGCCAGGAAAACTCTCCCAGAAATTCAATGAAAAAAATTAAGTTTGCAGAGACGTTATAGTTAGGCTGGGTGCATGAATGAGTGCATCTGTGAGTGGGTGTGTCACCAATGACCTTGTGTGAATTTTGGCACTATGATTGTTCCTGGTGCGTCTTTATCCAGAAATATGTGATAACATGAATTCTCCTATAGAGAGGCCAATGAGACTACAAAGATGTAAGGGCCAGATGTAGCAAACTTTTGCGAGTCGCAAATGGCCCGAATTGCTATTTGCGACTATGCAAAATCGGAAATGGGATTCAAAAACCCCATTTCCGACTTGCAAAAAGCGATGCGAGCCGTTTGCGACTCACAAAAATTGCGACCCCCGTTTTGCGACCCGCAATTAGCAAGTCGCATTTTGCGAGTCGCAAATCTTATGCAATAGCAACTCGCAAATTGCGACTAGTCGCAAAAAGCCCATTTTGCACTTGCAATTTACCACTAACTCAGAGCAGGTGGTAACCATAACCAAAGTTTAAAAGGAGACCCAGAAAGCATCTGGGTTACTCAAGATGGTGGAGATATACCTGATAGCAGTGAGGAGGAGAGTCCACGCCGCACAGCAGAGGAGGAGGAGGGGCCACAGACAGGAGAAGATATATAGAACAAGGCAGACTCTTTTTCAGCAAAATGAGGAAGAGATATACGATAAATACTGCCTTAGCAGCGCAGCCATACTAGAATTAATTGATTTACTGAAACCACAGCTAGAACAGCAGACTCTGCGTGGCTGCGCCATCCCTACGCATGTGCAAGTGCTATGCTCACTGCACCTCTTGGCCTCAGGGAGCTATCAGGGGGTCATTGCTGTGGCAGGTGGGGTATCCCAAAGTGCAGTGTCAAGGTTCCTCAGGGCCTTCCTAGATGCCTTAGTCACACACATGTCTCACTTCAAATACCTACCAAGGAAGGAGGCAGAAATAAACAGCACCAAGCTGGACTTTTACAGGATTGCAAACTTTCCCCATGTCATAGGATGTGTAGATGGGACACATATTCAAATATGCCCTCCTGGAAACCTGGAACATCTTTTCCGCAACAGAAAGTGTACCCACTCACTGAATATTCAGGTTGTTTGTGACGCCCATTATGTCATCACTGACATTGTAGCTAAGTTTCCAGGCAGTACCCATGACTCATACATTTTTAGGCATAGTGGGATACATCAACGCCTGGAACGTGGGGAATTTGGAGACGGATACCTCCTAGGTAGAGCTACAGACACCTTGCAGACATACAGACAGGTCACTGTGCACACCAACCAGGACTTCCTAACAGTGTACTTTTTGTGCCCAACAGGTGACAGTGCATATGCTCTAAGGCCATGGATCATGACTCCGTTTTTAACACCCAGCAATGAATGTGAGAGGCGATACAACAATGCACATAAGAGGACCAGGAACCTTATCGAGCGCACCTTTGGACTCCTGAAAGCAAGATTCAGATGCCTCCACCGCAGTGGAGGTGCCCTCCAGTATACCCCCATTACAGCATTCAAAATTGTGGTCACATGCGCCATCCTTCACAACATAGCCACCCGACGTGGGCTACCTCTCACCCCTGCAGACCCAGATCCTGATGATGAAGAGCAAGAGCAACCACATCGCCATCATGGGGATCGGAGTATAGCTAATCAAGGAAGACTGAGACGGGAACACATCGCAAGCCAATACTTTGGAAGGTACGTGTCAACTCCAACCATACTCACCTATTGACCAAAAACACCATTTGTTAAGTGGAACAAAAAAACTATTTAATTAGTGCAGAAATAGAACTATATACAAGTAATGAATGTTCATGGGCATGAAAATGCAAACCAGGCATGTGGCACATTGACGTCATGTGCCACTTCAACAGGACCAGGGTAATCTCTATGTCCTTCTGCGCCTCCTGCCAGCCTGGCTGGTCCCTGGTGCTTCTGCTGTGCTCTGCCTGGTACTCCTGAGCACCCTATTGTCAGTGGCAGAGACACTGCTCACTGTCAAGCCCTCCTCACTGTCCTGGGGTGTTTCCCCTGTGCCCCTGGACAGATGCTGTGCCTCCATTAAGTCTATGACGTGGGTGAGACGTCCTAGGCCCCTAGCCACATCCCCTGCGAAATGGCCCATTTCGACCTGGAGGCCAACTGTCCTCCTCGACAGGCCTGTGGTGTTCATCGCCAGCCTGCCGATGGATGTGGCCATCCTGTCTAGTCTGCGCAGGAGCTGACGGTCCCTGCGCCGCCCACCCTCGGCCTGGGCCAGTAGTCCTGCCGCCAGTTCCCTCATGGCTAGGGCAAGGTCCCCAGTGTTTGTCACTATCATGTCCATCCTGGAGTTCAGTTGCTGCATGCTGGCCTCGTTAGTGCGCACGAAGCGGTGCAGCACACCACTAATCCTCCCTAAAATTCTATTTTGTGGGCGCTGACCACGCAGCAGCTGTGCCTCACTGGTGCTGGGAGGTAGTTGGCCGGATGCAGACTGCAGCCCTGATGTCCTGGACCTGCGTTGCCTGCGCAGCGGTGGCTGCCCTGTGTGTTCCAATGTCTCACTCCTGCCTGTTCCTGGCGCAGCCTCTTGGGACACAGTTGCAGCAGGTGTGCATACTGCAGGGATGATGTTGGCCGTGCAGGTGGGAGTGCTGGCAGGTCCTGAGGTGTCCTCATGGGGCTGGCTGATTTGAGTTGTGGTGGTGTCTTGTGGGAGTCCTGTGGGACATGGGGAACAGACTGTCAGTGTCTACTATCTGTTGCACACTTCCTAATAAAAATTTGCCTATGAACTGCCTACTTGACTACATTTCCCATAATGCATCATTCTGGTGTTTGCTATCCTGAAATGGAGCTATGAACATGCCCCTGTGTACAAGGTGGGTGGGGGTATGGCATTGATAGGGGTACAGGCATGTCACATGGTACTCACCGATTGATGTGCTGGGCTCTGAGGTGTCCAGGTCCCCAAATCCTGATACTGCCTCCTGCTCCAGGGTTTCCTCCACCCTTTCTTCCAGGGGTGTGGGTGGTGGCACTGACGATGGTCCCCCTCCTGTGCCTCTCATCTCCCAGAGCCTTTCAGTCACCCTCTCCTTGGTCCGGGAGCGGAGGTCATACCACCTTTTTTTGATGTCATCAATACTCCTGTGGCTCACCCCCAGGGAATTGATCTTGTCCTGGATGTCCTGCCACAGCTGTCTCTTGGTGGCTTCTGGCACATTTAGGGCTGCCTTCCCAAATAATTGGTCATAGTGCTGACAGCATTCGTCTGTCAGCACCTCCAGCTCCCTCTCTGAGAACTTCAGTTTCCTCTTCCTTGGAGTTCCTTCCATGGCAGCTGCTGTTTCTCCTGTGTGCAGTTCAGCAGTTATAAAAGGGTGTGGTCCTCCCTCCTCCCAGGTGTATTAGTAAACTTCCTGGCTGTGATGTCATCATCATGTGCCAGGAAGTGTTTCCAGAGTGTTCTGGGATGGTTTCTGGAGTGGTCTGCAGCACCTGTAAGCAATTAACAAGCTAATCGCAATTTGCGACACCCACTCGCAAATTGCGAGTTCGTTTTTTGCACGGTCGCAAAAAGCGACCTTGCAATCGGCGGACTCGCTCACTGCGTTGCGACTCCGGGTGCGAGTCGCTATTTTGGCCCTGTTATTTTACCTGCATTTCGATTAGCGACTCGCATTTTGCGAGTCGCATCAACTCGGAAATTGCGAGTCGCAATTTTTTTGTTTGCTACATCTGGCCCCTAATCTCTACCAAACAAAGGTCCTTCCTGTTATCTATATGATGTAAGCACTTTTTTGTTTTGTTGAGATGTCCACATATTTCTCGGATTTAAGAACGCACTAACCAAAATTAGGTGAATGCATCCTTGACTTATGGGAGTACAATCTGTATGTGACTGTGATGAATGGATTCTTTCTTGCGAAGCAGAGTCCATTTTAAACTGCAATGAGTATGCAAATATGCAAATCACCTGGAAGCTCTGCCCACTTGGGCCTGCATCATCCACCTTGTTAGCATGCAAAGGTCTTCCCCTTTTTGCCAGGATGATGGACCACTTATTAAAGGGTACCCCAGTGCGTTTCCCATCAATTTTGGTTAGTGCGTTCTTAAATCCGAGAAATATGTGGACATCTCAACAAAACAAAAAAGTGCTTACATCATAAAATCATTAAAATATCACATACATTTTTTGTTTTAAATTGTATACAAATATCTCATTCTAAGTATATCAGACATCAAAGCCTAAGAAACTCTCTATCTCTCTCCTTCTCACTTTCTTTCTTTCTCTCTTTCAATCAATGTCTCCCACTCACACACCCACTGAGATACACACGCACCCACTCACAGACCCACTCAGACCCTTTAAGATCCTTAAAGGAAAACGAGTTGCAATACAAAAAAAATAATGAAACCATTTGGTTTCGTTTTTTCAGAGTAGGCAGTGGTCCATTGGACAACTTCCTGCTCTGAAAAAACATTTCTGGCAACATTCACAAATGGGAAGGGGTCCCATAGGGACCCCTTCCCTTTTGCGAATGGGTTACCACCAGTGTGACACTGGTGGTAACTGCGAATTGCTTTGCGACCGCATTCGCGGTCACAAAGCAATTTAGCATCGCGCTGCGAGTCGCAAATAGCAAGGGGACTCCCCTTCCTATTTGCGAGTCACATTCCCATTTTGCGAGTCAGAACTGACTCACAAAATGGGAATGAGCATTGCGATGTGCATTTTGCATGGCGCAAACTGCGATTTTCGCAGTTTGCACCATGCAAAATGCTACCTACATCTGGCTCCATATTCTGCTTGGTACAATAATCATTACATCTGAAAACACCAGTCAATTGGTTTTATCTGAAATGATTTCCAAAATTCAACTGCTACATTTCATCCACCCTTCTTAAATAGAATATGTATAAATTTGATTAGCTCTAAAAAAAAATAAAAGACCAAATGAAGCTGGCTGCAGTGAACCCGAGTGAGTTAAGTGGGTTGGCGGCAGAAAGTGGGGCCTATAGTTGAAGGGTCAGCAGTGGTGGTGTATCTGCTTTCCTCATAGTTCCCAGTATTACCTATGTTCATAATGGGATCTCAGGCACAAATATTTCCTTATTTGTGATAGCAGTGCAGCCCTCATTGACTGCAGGTCTCCCTTGCTTTTCAGTTTTTCCTGACACTACACTCCAACTAACCTTTCTACAGTAATAACTCCAAAGCTTGCCCACCTAATCCTTAGCTCCCTACCATCACCTTGATCCATAATTTCAGAAGTGCTAGGAGGAAACAGGGGGAAGGATGACTGGAGAAAATTAAAAGGGAGAGAGCTTCTCAGCCAGGACCAGCTGTGTATGGTGAATGAAAGAAGATGTCTAAGGGCAAGAAAACATTCAAGATGAATAGTCTATCACTTTTCCTACGAATGTTCTCACAACTCTCTTTGTAATACGTCATTTTCTGTTCAGCTTTATGATTTTTTGCGGCTTTCTACTAAATTCCACTCGTATCCGAGGATTAAAGCAGAACTACTCCTGGTTTACTTCTGTTACTCGGTAGTAAGCCAGAAGCACTACAAGAGTAAGTCACACCTACTCATAGCAAAACCTTTGTGAATCAGGCTCATAAACTTCAAATTCATAACGATTCACAAAAACAAAACAACTTGAAAATATTGTATTACAAGCTCTGTCTCCATAGTGGCCAATTTACAGGAAGGAAACAGCAAAGAAAAAATATAAAAGAAATGTCCGCTGTTGCAGTATTAATTACAATATTTATTTTTATGAACAACATAAGTCATGTAAAACATTTTAAATTCATGAACAATTTTTATGTAGTTTAATTTACTACATGAAGCCTATTGGGGCATGTTTTCATCCAAAGGAATTAAATGGTTACTTGAGCAAGGTTAGCAGACTAAGGATCTAATTTAGATATCAGCGGACAAGTTACTCTGTCACAACAAGGACGGATATCCCAGCTGCCCAAATCTAAATGCCACTGGAGATAATGGGAATTACATTTTGGCAGGTGGGATATCCATCAACATTCTGACTGAGCAACCCATCCACAAATATCAAATTCAGGCCCTAAATAAGTTATGCATTTTATTTCAGTTTATTTTGTTAAATATTGAAATAATGTATACATTTGAATATTTATTATTTTTTACAGAAAAGTGTAACCTAGTTTATATGAATTAAAAAAAATATATAAATCCTTTCAAGATATATGATTGCTAAAGTCAACTACACGCTGCAATGTGTTAGGTTTCGATGAATGTGATCTGTGGTCTAAATACAAATATTTTGGTTTAATTGGTCTGTGTTAAAAATTAAGGATTAATCGAGTTGTACTGCAAGGGTAAGTTACATCTACTCATGGAAAAGTTTATGAATTGAGCCCAATAATTTTGAATCACTGAGGAAATGGGGCCTTGGGGAATGGTTGGGAGATGTCAGCCCATCTTGTTCAGAAAGCAGCCTCTGAGCCTTGAGGATACACGAGAAATGACATAGTGGCAGAATGGTCAGACCAGTTTTGGTAGTGTTAAGCATAGTATCAGGACTAATATACTTGGCAGTAACAGCAATGTAAGTAGCAATATCAATCTCTTGAGGTAGTAGTCCTATCTATTGTTATTGTGTCCACCATGCCCCCTTAGACTAGGCCCAGCCAAATGCAAATCAGCCTTGACCCCACTCCAGTGGTTAGACAAATTGCAAGCATTACTCTGATCATCTCTTGTGTGTTTGATATAAAGCCCTAAGTGGCATGTGTATGTCCAAAAGTGGGTCCTGTGCTCACTGTGCCACTGAGACCAAGCTATGCCTACTCATGAGGGCTAGTCAGGGCAAAAATGGTCATCAGTTGTTTATGTTCCGGTTCGCGGAGGATCTCGCCTGGCAGTTCAGGCTGGACTTTTCTTATTGTAGCAGGATCAAGACTGATTTGCATATTGCTGGGTCCAAACTAAGATGGCATGGTGGGCAAAATATCAATGGTTTGGAATGCTGCCTGGGGCGATTGCCGTTGGTTAGACAAATTGCAAGCATTTTTCCATTATCTTTTGTGTGTTAGAAGATGTCTATGGGGTTTAAGTGCATTTGTGATTTAATCTAGTGCCTTGTATATGTATCATCATCACATACTAAAGTCTCTGCAAACATAGCATGCAGTGACCTAGGGCCATATGTACGAACACATTTTCCCATTGACACAGAATGGGAAAAACCCTTTGCTACATCTGGCCCCTAGTATCATAAAATGTATAACAGTATCATCACAACTGACAAGACAAGTGCTGTGTTCTTCAGGGACATGGAGTGCTGTGTAACCCAGCTGACTGCTTACTAGTCATGTGTTTGGTCAGTCTTTACCTAAGTAGGCTTTCTCAGTCAGTGTCATCATGAAGTGTGGTTGCATTAATGAACCTTCTACTCCAGTTTGATCTTTTCTCCTAAAGTCTTGCATGAGTATGGGAAAGTATGTTTGTACATATTTGATGACTGTAAATGATATATCCAATTTAGAACCAAAAACCATGCTTTACTCTGTATTCATGGGCAGTCAGTGGTTACTGGGAAATATCACTGGTGTTTGAAGGCCTCGGGTATTAGTGTTCTCCATTAGGATAACCATGGTACTCCCTTTGATTATTTGTCTCCCAAGGGGCACTATGTTCAGGAGTGAATGCTTACTTTAAGAGGTAGTGGAAGTTTTCAACTCAGATACTGTATTATACAGGTGTATACACTAAATAATCCCAATATCTAATAACTATATATCTTTAAAAGTTGCTTTGTTCACATAGAAATATATATAGTAGTTCAATTTAACATATACGAGAATTAAATAGTCTATTGCATGCATCTTTTGAGGCTGAGAAAGGACCCCAACTGTGTTATAGTTTAATGTATGAGATGCCAGCGTTGTAAAAAAACTACCATAGTGGTACATTAGTCCTGGGTGAGAGGCTCTATGGCTGACTTTCAAAAAGCAGCCTGCCCAGAAACCCCCATTTGAACTGGAAAAATTGTTCCATTCAAGTGCAAAACTTCAATTTCAGGGTAAAAGAGGCCCTGTTAACACAATGTCTTGTAGTGAATAGAGCCAACCTGCTTCTGACAGTCAGGAGGCTGAGTTGTGAGGGCATAGGTCAAGGAAGAGACCATTCCAGGAAGTAAAGGCTCTCATGATCAAAGAAGAGGGTATGTTTGCTGGAATGGTAGACCCCTCGAGATATGAAAGTTCAATGTTCCCTGCATCACAACAGTCTGGTTGAGATCAATATTTCCATTTGGGAGATACACCAATTGCACTATCAGCACCCACTGGATCTCACATCTTCCGCACGTATGGGAAAGGTAATAGGTATTTAGGATGAGATTTCTATCTAATATTCAAGCCTACATATCATCAGACCATGAGAAGTAGAAAGAGCCATGCTGTTGGCCAGACATCAGAGGATACTGGTCTTGGCCAATCAAACAAAATCTAAGGTTGTGGATGAAGAAGAGTAGAATATCATCTGTATCATTGTAGGTCTAGAAACAAGTAGCTAAAGATCTTCAAAATTAATGGATGTTATAGGGATACTCTGGGACCTCCATCCAAGGCAATGTTTTTTCAGATTCTTCTAGAATTTCTGCTGATGAATCTTGATTCCATTTTGGAGCAGTTTTCCTGGCTCCTGGGAAGGTCAGATCGTCAAGGTATGCCCTGTGCAGCATATAGTCAACTGTACCTTGTTCCAGCACATCACTGATCAGTGGTCTGCTGCAGACCACAACAGGCAGAAAAGCATCTACTTTCAGTTGATAGCACTTCGATTTATCTAAATCCCAACACCTTCTGACTTTAGGAAAAAATAGCAACTAATAAGATTCTGTTTCTGTCTGATGTCTATCTAGGCTCTTGCACAAGTCATCCTACCTATATCTAAACATCCACGTGTTGGATAGAATCATTATTTGCTTTTTCGTTAGGGCAAAATTTGAAACCACGGCAACCAGACAACAAGCTACATTTAACTTTTAAACATGTTCTTAACCAGGGTACAGTATACCAACCCCAAGCTTCTTTAGTGTGTGGGGTTTAGATGCAGAGAAAATTATGTTAAACTGCCTACTAATGTTATCTTCTAGCTACGGTATTTACGAGGCCTATTCAGCCAGCTTGATCAGGATTTGCACAAGAAAGGAAGGTGATAGACTCACTTTCATTGTGAACAGCAGCAACTTAGCTGCATGATGTAGCAGCTCATCACACCTCATTGGAGTATTAGGAAAGGAACCCAGAAACTATATTCATGCAAATTGTTATGAGGATGACACCTAGGGAGATAACTAGTTTGTTTAGCCAGTCCTGTGATCTCCCCAGTCACCATTCACCATGCACAGTCTTCTGTGGTTAGCATTATTCAGTCCAGTGTAGAACTGAAAGCCACTATAATAAGTTGACAACAAAACTCAGGCACATTGTAATTTGATGTGAGAGTGCATTGGCTAACCTTGAGCAGAAGATAATGTACTCTTTGGTTTTACAACCTAACGACCAGAGCAATACAGGTATCAATATATCATCTGCATGTCAAATCATAATTACTTTTTATATTTATTTAAAGGCTTTATTTCACCACAAACATATTGGAGCACTTTGCACAAAAAGTCTTTCAAATGCTAAGAAAACAGTAGAAATGCAAGGACAGAAATGAAGTTCAAATTCATTGAACAATCCAGGCTTATTGCAGGAAGAGGGGCTAGAAAGCATTGGATGGTTTCATGCTAATTCAGAAAGAACAACCTTTCTAACTCAGTTCTGTTGAACCGTTTCCATCAAACCTTTTTTAACAATTTTTTTTTATATTGAGCAGCATTCACCAAGCTGAGGAAAATAACCAGGTGAATGCCCTTCTTAATACAAAATAACATGGCTGAACATACAAAGATCAATACATGAGCGGTTGTGATTTTTATAGTATTTCTGGCTAACACATGAATTTCAGGAGGAAGCTGGGAGTTTTCTTGGATTGCTTTTGGCTTTCTCCTGGAATTCAGGAAGAAGTCATGAGTAACTCACAGCAAAATATTTGTGAATTGGGCCCATTTTGCCTCAGGGGCTTTTTCCCCTTTTTCTCCATATCCATGTTTCTAAGGATCCCCCCACATCTCCTGCTTTTGTTTTCCTGTTCTACCCTAAATTTCACCTAGTAATGGCACTCCCCTTTGGTCCCCTTTCCTGTTCCTTCACCTTGTCTCTGTCCTAATTTCCTCTTGCTATATTACCTCTTAAGCTCCCTTTAATTCTTCTTTTTAGTTTTGCCCCTCCCCCCAGGGAGTTGAGGACTTCTCTCTGTCAGGAGGCAGGGCTTACTGATAGAGACTTGGGAGGCATGGGTGCATGATGTTTCAAACCTGCCCATGACAAATTTATTTCATGGGAGAAAAGCGTGACAGTGTGCTCAGATTGTTGGAGCAGTCTGTGGTAAGGCTTCATGGCATGAGGAATGCACTACATGGTAATGCCTATGAAACTAAAATCCTGGCGGAGCCATCTGGAATGATTTAGTATAACATTCCTTGTTTGTCACAGCATCCTTGCTGGGAAGTCAAGGATCTATGTTGCTGTAGTCTGGAATGTTCATTCATGGATTTGTGATTAGTCGGAGAAATGATCTTTATATTGAATTAAAGATTTTTTTTTCAGAGAAGTGTTCTGAAAAAAGAAGTCACTTGGAGGAAAAACAAACTTGAATTTGTTGTGAACTTAGACTTAAGAAGATAAATATTTTGGGGACTATTACTTCCCTGTTGAATTTTGAATAATTATGAAGGAACCGTGGAACTCTCACTTCAAGTGTTACTAGTTGTTATATATTGTGAGATATATATATATAATTATATACATATATATATCTACACACAGTATCAGACAACCGCCGTTCATGTCAGAACCCAAAGACACATGCTGCGGAATGCCCCAAAGATCATCACTCAGCCTAATGCTTTTCAACATCTACATGGCCCCGCTAGCCAAGATCATCAAGCAACACGGGCTAGACATAGGTGGTCATTACAACTCTGGCGGTCGGTGTTAAAGTGGCGGTAAAACCGGCAACAGGCCGGCGGTAAAAAAAATGGAATCACGACCTTGGCGGAAACCACCAACATAGACAGCCACTTTAGCACTCCGACCGCCACGGCGGTACAAACAAACACTGCGGCGGTAACCGCCAACAGACAGTTGGAAGACAAGGTTCCACCCACTGTATTACAACAGTCCAATCTGCCACCTTTTCCGGGGCGGATTCACTGCAAACAAAAACATGTCGGAAACAGGACTTTGAAGGGAAAACGCTCACCTCTACACACCCCACGAGGAATCAGGACGCCATGGAACCCGAGCTCCAGACACTACCAGCCTTTATCAGGAACAACAAAGACGGCGGCGAAGACCACAGTGAGTACTGCACCTACGACACAGGGGAGGGGGGAGGGAAAAAAGAGTGACACACACACGCAACACTCCCACCCCCCACCCTCACCCACTACAACACACACACAAGTACAAGTTGATACATTACATTAACAACCCCCAACTCCCCTTGGAAGAATGCAAGGACAAAAGGAAATGAGTCGAACATTTGTAATCTATTCAAAAACAGTAATAAAAAATATATACATTCATGTACATATATTTACACTAGAAACAAATATATACACCAAGAATATAAGTCCAAGGTATTCCACCAGCATAGTCCGTGGACCACTAGGCCCAAAATGCATGGGCGAGACCCACACTCAATACCTGATCAAAACGGAGAGAACACTGCTTGGGCATCAGATAGAAATACAACACGCACCTCAGGGGGAAGGAAAGGGGGGGCACCTCAGCCAGAGGAGTGCACGATGCCAGATCCACGAGGGGGCTCCATGCCCATTGATGTATCCTGGGGAGTGCAAAGCCACAGTCTCTCAAGTCTCTCCAGTGGGTGGTTTGCCCACTGCTTTATTCTGGGGAGTGCAAAGCCACAGTTTCTCAAGTCTCTCCAGTTGGTGGGTTGCCCACTGCTTCATCCTGGGGAGTGCAAAGCCACAGTCTCTCAAGTCTCTCCAGTGGGTGGGTTGCCCACTGCTTTATCCTGGCGAGTGCAAAGCCACAGTATTTCAAGTCTCTCCAGTTGGTGGTTTGCCCACTGCTTTATCCTGGGGAGTGCAAAGCTACAGTCTCTCAAGTTTCTCCAGTGGGTGGGTTGCCCACTGCTGCATCCTGGGAAGTGCAAAGCCACAGTCTCTCAAATCTCTCCAGTAGTGGTTTGCCCACTGCTTTATCCTGGGGAGTGCAAAGCCACAGTCTCTCAAGTCTCTCCAGTGGGTGGGTTGCCCACTGCTGCATCCTGCGGAGTGCAAAGCCACAGTCTCTCAAGTCTCTCCAGTGGGTGTGTTGCCCAATGCTTTATCCTGGGGAGTGCAAAGCCACAGTCTCTCAAGTCTCTCCAGTGGGTGGTTTGCCCACTGCTGCATCTTGGGGAGTGCAAAGCCACAGTCTCTCAAGTCTCTCCAGTGGGTGGGTTGCCCACTGCTTTATCCTGGGGAGTGCAAAGCCACAGTCTCTCAAGTGGATGTCTTTCTCCACTGGTTCTGGAGGGTCCTTTGTGCCCAGAGTGCTTCATCCTGCCAAGGACAGAGGTAGTGGATGCCTTTCTCCACTGGTTCTGGAGGGGGCCTTGTGCCCAGAGTGCTTCATCCTACCAAGGACTGAGGTAGTGGATGCCTTTCTCCACTGGTTCTGGAGGGGGCTTTGTGCCCACAGTGCTTCATCCTGCCTAGGACTGAGGTAGTTGATGTGAATCTCCACTGGTTCTGGAGGGGGCTTTGTGTCCAGAGTGCTTCATCCTATCAAGGACTGAGGTAGTGTATGTGAATCTCCACTGGTTCTGGATGGGGTTTTGTGCCCAGAGTGCTTCATCCTGCCAAGGACTGAGGTAGTGGATGCCAATCTCCACTGGTTCTGGAGGGGGCTTTGTGCCCAGAGTGCTTCATCCTGTCAAGGACTGAGGTAGTGGATGACTTTCTCCACTGGTTCTGGAGGGGGCTTTGTGCCCAGAGTGCTTCATCCTGCCAAGGACTGAGGTAGTGGATGTGAATCTCCACTGGTTCTGGAGGGGGCTTTGTGCCCAGAGTGCTTCATTCTGCCAAGGAATGAGGTAGTGGATGCCAATCTCCACTGGTTTTGGAGGGGGCTTTGTGCCTAGAGTGCTTCATCCTGCCAAGGACTGAGGTAGTGGATGTGAATCTCCACTGGTTCTGGAGGGGGCTTTGTGCCCAGAGTTCTTCATCCTGCTTGTGGCGGCCTCAGTAGCATCGGAATCTTTGGCGCTCACTGGCCTGCGGTGCTTTTTGAGGCAGTGGACTGTTCAGTGGTGCTGGTGGCGGCGGTGTCCTGTTCAGCTGTGCAGGTGGCGGCGGTGTCCTGTTCAGCGGTGCTTGTGGCGGCGGTGTCCTTGGCAGCGGTGCTGGTGGCGGTGTCCTTGGCAGCGGTGCTGGTGGCAGCGGTGTCCTGTTCAGCGGTGCTGGTGGCAGCGGTGTCTTGTTCAGCAGTGCTGGTGGCGATGGTGTCCTGTTCAGCGGTGCTAGTGGTGGCGGTGTCCTGTTCAGCGGTGCTGGTGGCGGTCTTGTCCACCGTGCAGGTTTTCCTAGACTTGCCTTTTTTACTGTGCCCCTTCCCCACCTTGGATGGTGGCAAAGCTGTCTCCACACTCCCAACTGTACCCCTGGGAGAGGCTTTGGTGGAAGATTTTTTTCCTCTCTCCCGCCGGGCACTGGTCAACTTTTTGTGCTTTTGAGGTGGGGGACTGTCCGTGCTCTGGCTCCTTGGCACACTGGCTGCCCTGCTGCCTGGTGCACTCCAGAAGCCGGTTACTACTGGCACCACTGTTCCCGCAGATGTTGTGGCTGAGGCGCTGGGTTGGGAGCTGGAGAGGTGGGCCCTAGGAGACTGAAGGGGTGGGGGAGGTGAGGGGAAGAGGTCAAGGTTGGACAGGAAAAGTTTTTTGGACACACTGGGACGGGTGGATAGAGGGGGTTTGGGAGTGGAGGAAGAAGTAGTGGTTGTAGGAGGTGTACGTTTGGTGACTTCGGATGAAGGTGCATGGGCTGGAGGCTGTCGTGAGGTGGATGGCTGTTGGGTGGGTGTGTGACTGCGTTTGTGTACCTTGGGAGGTGGGCTCACAGACACACTGGGAGAGGACACAGGGGATGTGTGAATGGTACTGGGGGTGGTGACTGCACGTGAGCGGGTTGTGGTGGTGCGTGTGCTGGTGATAGAGGTGGTGGCTGACGATGTAGTGCATGCAGGTGTGAGTGGAGACAAGACTGGGAGGGAGGAGGGAGACGAGGAGGAGGCAGACATGGTGGAGGCAGTGGCTGTTGGTATGTCTGCATGTGTATGATGCTTGCTTGCTGAGTGCCTGTGGGATGTGTGGTGCTTATGTTTGCCTGAGCTTCCCTTGTGTGTTGACGTGTGTGCATGCTGGTCTGGTGGTGTGCTTGGGATAGGCTGAGGTACAGGGGTTTGGGTCTGGGTGGAGGAAGTTGGAGGGGGAGGCTAGAGACAGGGACAATGGCTGCCATCAGTGCTGAAGCCAGAGTCTGAATAGCTCGCTGTTGGGCTGCCTGACCAGAATGAATGCCCTCTAGGTCTGCATTGGTCTGTTGCAACTGCCTATCTACACCCTGGATGGCATTCAAAATGGTAGATTGCCCAACAGTGAAGGACCTGAGGAGGTCAATGGCCTCCTCACTGAGGGCAGCAGGGCTGACTGGGGCAGAGCCTGAGGTGCCCTGGGCAAAGGAGATGCCCACCCTCCTGGGTGAGTGGCTATGGGGCAAACGCTGAGGGGCTGCTGGGAGGGTGGTGCTGGTAGGGGGGTGGCGGCTGTACCTGTAGATGCGGAGGGCACAGAGGGGCCCGCCACTGCAAGGGAGCTCCCATCAGAGGAGGAGCTTGTGTCGCTGGTCTCAGCTCCTGTCCCCACCGTGGAGCTCCCCTCGCCCTCCGTCCCACTGGTGGCTTCTGACTCTGTTGTGTCGCACTCCAGGGCCATGTGGGATCCAGCTCCCTCCTGCTCCGGTGCCACTGCTCCTCCGCCTGATGATGCTAATGTACACAAGCACAGGGAGACCACAAAAAGAGGGGGGGAAGACAGAAGAAAGACATGTTGAGTGCATCCAATACCACTACCGTTGGCAGACACTACAGACACAGAAGCCCCCTGCACTACGCTGTGCACTTGGAGTTCCCTAATCAATCACAGGGACATGGGTTACAAGGCTATGCCCGATTGCTGCACACATGGAAGTCACAGGAGCCTGACTAGGTGTAGTTGGCTCTGTACACAGGTGGGGTGAGGTGCCACAGGGCCTGCCTTAAGAAGGGTCCTTGCCTACTAAACTCGCCCTGGCCTATGGGAACCCACAGCCCACCTCCCCCACCCAGACACCTACAATGCGCGCTGAATCAGCTGAATGAGAGTGTACTCACCCCCTTGTGGCTGCTGTGATGCCCTCAAGCGCCCATCCAACTCCGGGTACGCCACCGTCAGGATCGGGAACATCAGGGGGGTCATGGTGCGACAGGCACCCCTCCCACGTTGGGAGGCCATCTACAGCTGGGCCTCCGCCGTCTTCTTGCCCCAGCAGCGAATGTCCTCCCATCTTTTCCAGCAGTGGGTGCTCCATCTGTGGTAGACCCCCAGGGTCCGAACTTCCTTGGCGATGACACACCAAATATCCTTCTTCTGGTGGGCGCTGACCTACAGGAATAGTACAGGGGAAAAGGAGAAGATATAACCGTCCATACCGTCACAGTCATTGGCCCGCATCCCTACCCTTGCCATGACGCACATTCACTCACCGTCGTTTCATGCACGCCTCATTCTCCCCCCGTATCTTTCATCCACACCACTCCAAACAGGCATTGCCCATACAGCATGCTCACAGTGTACTCACCTGTTTGTCTGGAGGACCGTAAAGTAGCGTGTACTGGGGGAGGATCCCGTCCACTAGTTTATCCAACTCCTCCGTGCTGAAGGCAGGGGCCCTTTCCCCAGACACACGAGTCATTGTCTCTTCCAGACTGAGGTCACAGCAGCACTTGCAGTGTAGGTCCTCTCCTGTCGAAGATCAGGTATCACGTGATTGAACAGACAGAAAATGGCGGTGACGTCTGTGGCAGTGCGTACCGTCACCGCCGGCGTACATCGTCATTGGCTCCTGGGATCCATAGGGTTCAATGTTAACCAATGCAGGATTGCGCTGCGGTCTTCGACTGCCTACCGCGACGGTGTACAACGCCAGCGCAGTTACCTCATATCCCCTTGACCCACATTACAGGTCATGCAGCCGCCATTTCAGGGGGCCACATGGCATTATTTTTGACTGCATCACACATATCTAGGGCTTGCTTAAACACTAATACAGGTATATGTCAATTTTAAAACATTTTCTGATTAAGTTGTGTTTACGTACCTCGGTCCTTCATAGGCATCGTCCACTGGGACATGTGAGGAGATGGCGGCATCCTCCGGTGTACAGGCCACTGGTGGACCTGTCGACAATGGAGGAAAGACATGTGATCATCACCTACAGGCTTGATCGTGCCACAATCCTGGAAGTGCGTGCCCAGCTGGAGCCACACCTGATGTCAGCTATCCGCCATCCCACAGGAATCCCCCCTCAAGTGCAGGTGCTGTCAGTACTCCATTTCCTTGCAAGTGGGTCATTTCAAACAACAGTGGCAATAGCATCAGGGATGTCTCAGCCTATGTTTTCCAACGTGTTGTCCAGAGTGTTGTCTGCCCTGCTGAAACACATGCAGAGCTACATCGTTTTCCCTCAGGTGGAGGATTTGCCTACAGTGAAAGGTGACTTCTATGCCCTGGGACATATCCCCAACATCATAGGTGCCATTGATGGGACACATGTGGCTTTGGTACCCCCGCAGGAGTGAACAGGTGTACAGAAACCGGAAGAGTTATCATTCCATGAATGTGCAGATGGTGTGTTTGGCAGACCAGTACATCTCCCATATGAATTCCAAATTCCCTGGCTCTGCTTTGTTTCCTCATGGACTAGAGCTGTGTGACATAGGTATGTTGACATTACATTTGAAAGAGCATTTTTACTCTGTAATTGCTAATACACTATTTCGAAATCACAGACTGGCTCCACATTGTTTTGTGCTTCAAGGGTGTTTATATAAGTTGTCGATATTGGAGGGGGTTGTAAAATGGTCAGGGGGGATGGTGGAGGAATGTCCATGGCAGAGTCCAGTCTATTAGTCTCACAGGTGCATTGCCCAAATGGTCATAGGAAGTAGAGCTGGGGCAGTTTGAGGATGGACAGGGTGACAAAGTGGGACAGAAGGATGACATTCAGGGTAGTCTCATTTCTTGGCGGGGGTCTTGGCATCGTTTTCTGTCTTTGTCCTGGATCTCAGGGACAGTTTGCGGGGTGGTTCACCCTCTGCAGGGGGTGGAGTGCTGGTGTGGTGGTCCTGTGGCGGTGCCTCCTATCCACTAGCACCGGCGGAGGTGGTGGGCAGTTCATCATCCAGGCTAGTGGCAGGGTCCCCTTGTTGTGCCACAGTGTCCCTCCTGCTGTTGAGGACTTCCTTCAGCACCCCTAAGATGGTGCCCAGGGTGGAATTGATTGATCTGAGTTCCTCCCTGAAGCCCAAATACTGTTCCTCCTGCAGGCGCTGGGTCTCCTGAAACTTGGCCAGTACCGTTGCCATCGTCTCCTGGGAATGGTGGTGTGCTCCCATGATGTTGGAGAGGGCCTCGTTGAGAGTGGGTTCCCTTGGCCTGTCTTCCCCCTGTCGCACAGCAGCCCTCCCAGCTCCCCTGTGTTCCTGGGCCTCCGTCCCCTGGACTGTGTGCCCACTGCCACTGCCCCCAGGTCCCTGTTGTTGTTGGGGTGGTGGGTTAGCCTGGGTTCCCTGTAGTGGTGGACACATTGCTGATTGACGTGTCCTGGGGACAGAGGTATGAGCCCGCTGGGTGGGTGCTGTGCTGGCGTTTCCAGAGGAGGGAAGCTCTGTGGTGGCCTGTGACTGTGTCAGGGGAACCGACTGTGCAGAGGTCCCCGATGGGCTGGGCTGGTCATCTAGATCCAGTTGGACAGAGCTGCTGTCATCACTGTGGGCCTCTTCTGTTGGTGGTGTGGACATGTGTGGACCCTCCTGTCCGGTGACGTTGGGTAGGGGTCCTGCAGGGGTATGAAATGATGTTTATTACATCTATGTGTGCCATGGTGTGCAATGAGTGGGTGACTGTGTACCCCAGTGCTTGCATTCCTTTGTGGGTCCTTGTGTGATGGTGGTTTAGGGGTGTGTATGGGTATGTGCAGTGGCCATGCTTTGGTGGTGGGTGTCCATGCTTTGTTGTTGCATGCAGGGCTTGGTGTTAGGATGTGTGGTTTGTGATGTTGGGACACATGTGAGGAGTTGGAGTGATGGGGCGGGGGTGAAGGTGGGGGTATGTGATAGCATGCAAGTAGGGTGGGGGATGTAATAGTTAAGATTTGACTTACCAGAGTCCATTCCTCCATCTACTCCTGGGAGGCCCTCAGGATGCAGAATCGCTAAGACCTGCTCCTCCCATGTTGTTAGTTGTGGAGGAGGAGGTGGGGGTCCGCCGCCAGTCCGCTGAACCGCAAGGTGGTGTCTTGTGACCACGGAACGCACCTTCCCTAGTAGGTCGTTCCACCTCTTCCTGATGTCATCCCTATTTCTTGGGTGTTGTCCCACTGCGTTGACCCTGTCCACTATTCTTCGCCATAGCTCCATCTTCCTAGCTATGGAGGTGTGCTGCACCTGTGATGCGAATAGCTGTGGCTCTACCCGGACGATTTCCTCCACCATGACCCTGAGCTCCTCCTCAGAGAACCTGGGGTGTCTTTGCCATGCCATGGGGTGGTGTGGGTGATGTGTGGGGTGGTGTGTGTAGTGATAAGTGAGGTGCTATGTAGTGGTATGTTGTGTGAGGTGCGTGGAAGTAATGTGGGTGATGGTATTGTGTGCCTGTGGATGCTTGGTGGTTGTTTGTAGTGTCTCTCTCTGGCCTTCTCTCTGTAATTTTGTCATAGGGGTTTGTGGGTGATGTGGGTGTGGGTTTTATCTTGTAATGGGTGTGTGGGAGTGGTGTGTGTATGTGTATCAGGTGTGTGTATTTCGAATTGTCCAATGTGGTTGTGTTTTGTAAATGTGCGTGTATTTTGAGCGCAGCGGTGTGTACCGCCAATGGAATACTGCGGTTGAAAGACCGCCGCATGGATTCATGGGTCGTGATTGAGTGGGCGTATTTCTGTTGGCATGACGGTGGAGATTTTGTTTGCGCCAGTTTATCACTGACCTTTGGTGTGGCAGACTTCTATGGGTGTCTGAATTTTGGCAGATTCTGAGCAGTGGGCCATAATGACCGTGGCGGAATTCCGCTGCTGCGGCTGTGTGTTGGCAGTATTCTGCACGGCGGTAAGCGGCTTTTACCGCCAATGTTATAATGACCCCCAAAGTGTCCCCAAAGAAACTGCAGTACTGTCAGAAAGAGGTGAAGTACCTAGGGCACTTGATTGAGAAGGGGTCCAGGAGAATATCAAAAGAAAGGGTGACAGCCATACTGCAGATGAATCCCCCAACAACAAAGAGAGATGTCAGGATGTTTTTGGGAATGGTGGGCTACTGTCGTCAATGGATTCCCAACTTTTCGATTATCTCCAAACCTTTGGTGAAATTGACAGGTAAAGAAGTTAAGGATGACCCGGGTACCATAATCATGTCCGAGGAAGAGATTGAGGCATTCATGGAATTGAGAGAGTGCATGTGCAGGGCGCCAGCTTTAGGTATGCCTGACTACACGAAGCCTTTCCTTCTGTTTTGTGATGAACGTGATGCTTGTTCTTTGTCTGTCTCAACACAGGTCCATGGAGGTGCAAACCGCCCTGTAGCATATTTTTCAGCTACTTTGGACTCAGTCACAGCAGCATTACCGGGTTTTTTGCGCGCAGTTGCAGCAGTTGGTCAGAGCCTCACACAGTGTGAAGGCATAGTAATTGGACATCCCTTAACAGTAATGGTTCCACATTCAGTTAAAATTCTGTTAACCAGAACTAAGACTCAGCACATGACAAATGCTAGGCTAACGAGATATGAGACCATCATACTGGGGTCTCCGAATGTTTCCCTCAAAAGGTGTACGGTATTGAACCCGATAACTTTACTTCCTGTTGAAAATGCTGAAATTAGTAATACTGAGGAAGTAGAGCAGGACTGTCTCGAGGTAACAGAACTATGCACCAAACCCAGACCTGACATTAAAGATACACAGTTAGAAGAAAATGATTACATTATGTTTGTTGATGGTTCATGCTTGAGAGACTCAGTCGGAATACTGAGAGCTGGTTATGCCGTGTGTACCAACACCGGTATTCTAGAAGCTTCCTGGCTCGAAAGAGTGTACTCTGCACAAGTGGCTGAATTAATTGCCCTTATTAAGGCGTGCCACGCAGATGAAAACCTGAAAGTCACTGTCTATACTGACAGCAGATACGGATTCGGAATTGTGCATGATTTTGGCCAATTGTGGTCACAGAGGGGTTTCATGACCTCTTCTGGCACACCAGTGAAAAATGGCAAAAAGATTAAGGATTTGTTGCATGCGATTCAGTTACCTCTTGAAATTGCCGTGGTGAAATGCAATGCTCATGTTAAGTCACAAGACTTTGTGTCAATGAGAAACGGCTATGCAGATCAAGTCGCAAGGTTTTGCGCATTGAACTGTATATCGTTCAAGGATCAGTGGGAATTGTTACCTGAAACTGAAAATGAAACATGTTTAAACTTTGCATTGAGAGTGGTTGATACATTAGATGAGTTAAGATCACTGCAAGGCCGTGCTAGCAGAGAGGAAAAACGCTCCTGGCAGAGAATGCAATGTGTACAAAGATCTGATGACTTGTGGGTCTCAGAGGAAGGGAAGTTGGTTTTACCAAACAGTCTTTTATCACAGTTTGCAAAGCTTTATCATGGTCAGGCACATCTTGGGAGAGACGCACTGATCAGATTATTCAAAATTGATTGGTTCAATCCGAAATTCAGACAAGCCGCAGAGGTTACCTGTCACAGGTGCATCATCTGTCAACAGATGAATGCAGGAAAAGGGACTGTGGTGACTTTGACCCACATAGGGAGAGCTGGAGGTCCGTTTATCAAGATGCAGATGGATTTCATTGAGATGCCTGTGTGTGGAGGCCTGAGGTACGTGTTGGTGATTGTGTGTGTTTTCAGTCACTGGACTGAAGCATACCCTACATGTAGGAATGACAGTCTCACAGTAGCAAAGCTGTTGCTCAGAGAGCTAATACCATGTTTTGGATTTCCAATCTCTTTAGAATCAGATAGGGGCAGACACTTTGACAATGAGGTGATAAAGCTCTTGTGTGCTGCATTAGACATTGAGCAGAAGCTGCATTGTAGCTACCGCCCTGAAGCATCAGGACTAGTGGAACAGATGAATGGTACCTTGAAGTCGAGAATGGCAAAAATGTGCGCAGCTACCAATATGAAGTGGCCAGATGCATTGCCCTTAGCGCTGATGTCAATGAGAAACACACCTGAGAAGAAGACAGGACTATCCCCCCATGAGAATCTCATGGGCAGAGCTATGAGGTTGCCCGCAGTACCTGCAAATGCTCTTGTGAATATCACAGATGATATGGTGTTGGACTACTGCAAGGGTCTGGCTGATGTGGTCCGCTCTTTTTCCCACCAGGTGGAGGCTATAATGTTGCCACCGATCAGTGATCCAGGTCACACCTTGAAAGCCGGTGACTGGGTGGTTGTCAAGAAACACGTGAGGAAGTCGTGTTTAGAGCTCAGTTGGAAGGGGCCATATCAAGTAATACTAACAACAATCACTGCTGCGAAATGTGCTGGAGTTCCAAACTGGATACATGCTAGTCACACAAAGAAGGTGACGTGTCCGACTGATGACGAACTTGAAGTTTCCAAAACAACAACTACAGAAAAGGAAGTCTCAGGGCTGGAGAATATTCAAAGGGGAACTGAGACTGAAGGAGAGCCCATTGAGGACGGCTTAGTCCCTCAAACAGTAAACAAGTTTGAGAGTAGTGACAGTGAGCCTATCTCAGTAGAGGCAGCAGGAGCACTGAGACAAGGATAGGTTCTCCCAGAAGTAGACGGTTACGGGCTTGAAGTTGAGCCTGTTACAGACCCTGAAGATGAGGAGAAAGGAGCAGAGGGAGGTCAAAGTACACCGACTCCTCCTGAGCCACTTGCAGGTCCATCAAGAGAAAACACCATAGCACAAGAGGAGGGTGCTGTTCACTGTACTGAAAGGCCAAGCAGGAAGAAAACGCATAAAGGTGATAACTGGCCAAAGAAACAAGCTGCAAGAGAGAAAGTCATCCCTTGTGACACAATAGAGGAAGAATTTGATACAACCAGAAGGGAGGATGTTAGTGAAGGAGAGTTGCAGAGTGAACGCAGATTGAAGAGAAAAAGAGTTGCAAACAAAAGGTACACAGGTCCTGAATGGGCATATGCAACGACATCTGAATGGGAACAAGAATTCTTAGCCTTCTGTTTTGATCTAGAGGTGCCAGGCCAAAACTACGGCTCCTGAATTCAAACAGGGAAAAATACTGTGTTAAAATTGAAATTGAAATTGAAAGCTGAAAAGCTGAGAAAAAGAGACTGATAAATTACCGGATGTGACACTTAAAACCTGAATTGACTTTGAAATACTGATTATGACAAGCTGTTAACCTGATTTGAGAAAAGGGTCCTGGGGTGAGTGAAACACTGTAAATACTTGCAGAGCAGAAGAGAGACTTGAATTAGAAGAAAAAAAAAGAGCTTTTAAATCGTCCTCAAGTTGATTGTTTGTTTTGAGTTACTCTGCTATCTGATTCTTCACAGATCATGGCTTACACTAGATGTTGTAGCAAAAAGGGTAGAGTGTGTGGTTGGTTCAGTGTTATCTTAGGTATTGTGTGTGCAATAATAATTGTAGGTGTGATTGTGGGAATGCCATGGTTGGATAAGAAGGTGACTAGCAATGCTTCAAAACCTGAGACTGCTACACTAACACCGTGGGAAAAGTTTGAGCAGGACGCAAAATACTTGCAGGAGGGAACTAATTCAAAGGGGGAACTTTCTACTAATGACTTCTATCGCTTGCTGAATGACTATGTTGATACTATGGATGCGAGAAACTGTTATGTGTGCACGAAGATCCCTTCTCAGTACAAGAAGGGGTCACCTACCATAGTTTGCCTTTAACTTACGGGATAAGCTGTAGCTTGCTGCTAACAAGATTCTATGACCAGGAACATGTACAATATTTTTATTCTAATTTAGATGTAGTGTTTTCCTTTGTGCCTGTGATTGAGTTTCTGAACAAGTTAGCTAGAGCATAATATAAAATTAGTTAGAGGATTCTTTGAGCCGACACTATCATTTGGGACAGCTTATGCGCACCGCAACAATCTGACCTGCTTATTAACGCCTGTAGAGAAGATCTTCTTAGGTCACACTGATGATAGACACAAAGCATTGAAGGAAAGGTTAGAAAAGGGGTTAGAAAAACGCACATATGCAAATGATTATGCTTACACCGCAATAAAGACGAAGGGCAAATTAGCTATAGATGCATTACATGTAGGTAGGCTTTGTATATATAGGCCGAAATCTGAGCATGACACTTTATTTGTGGGAACGAGTGAATGCAGGCATGTGTTTTTGTTCCAGAGTAAATGGACATTCATGTTAAATGGACAGGATCCAGCGATCCCTGGTATCTATTATATTTGTGGGCTTAATGCGTATTACTGTATCCCTAAAGGATGGTATGGGACATGTTATTTGGGGATAGTTTTCCCAAAGATTTACCAGATTGAATACTTTAAGCAAATACCTAAAATGTCTGAAATACAACATGCTAGACCAAAACGAGACATATTTGGAGCCATAATTCCTTCAGTAGGGGTTATTTCAAACTCCATAAAGATTCGATAGTTGTCTACTATTGTGGATAACATGCTGACCAACTTCACAGGGGCTATACTCCTGATGGATACTGAACTTGCTGTGGAAAGAGCTATGACTCTTCAAAACCGGCTTGCTTTAGACATTCTTTTAGCGAAGAGCTGCGGAGTCTGTAATATGCTTAATGAGCGCCAATGTTGTGCGTTCATTACTGACAATAGCAATAAGATTAGAAGTATGCTTACTAACCTAACAAGAGATAGTGCAGATTTGAAGAACTTGAAGGAACCTGGAGTTTGGGAGAAAGTTGGGAAAGGAATTGCCAGAGTAGGGAATTGGTTTAGTAATATTTGGAACGGGGTTCTTGCAAAAATATTAGGAGGTCTATTAATTGTCCTGATTTGTTTATTGGGTTTATGGGGATCATGCAAAATTAATGAAAGAATCAAAGGAATTTTGACAAAACAAAGCAAAAGAAATGAAGAAAATGAAAGGGAGAAAATGTTTAATGAAATTTGGGAAAGCTCACACAAAGGGCAAGATGTTGAAATGCGCATCATGCGCTAGTGGAAAAATTGAAAGTGAGAGGTTGAAAGGGAAAGGTTTGTGTGATGACAAAGGTCATCAGAGGAGGGACTGAGAGAGCGTAGCTTATATAATCTATATTAACATGAAATGTTTATGAACTAATGTAAAATAATGCCGCATAGAAACTGTATTAATATGTTTTGCTGAAAACGTGCACTTGAAATGTGCCCACGAGGAGTGGCCATCAATATATAAGGGGACTAATAAAACTGACTAATAATGTTGAAATTATATGTTATGATCTGATTTTACACTAATAATAATAGGCATATGTAAGAGTTTTGCTAATACATTTTTTAGGCTTTAATTAGCGTGAGTCGAGGCCTAGCTGCCTGACTCTCATATTAAATGTGTTTTCTAAACATGCAGTGTGCTGACTTGCTAAAGGACATGAACTCTTGTTTTTTCCTTCAAACTAGAAGCCGAATGTAACTATAGTAGATCCGTTCTCATGAAGTTCATCGCGCTTGTAGAAATGTATCAACTAAATGCAACAGTGTAGATTAATATTAAGCACAAGGTCGCCCAAACCGGTACAGACAATGGAGCCACTGACCGAAGATGCACAAAGAATTACAAAAGGATGAAATCATACCGGACATTCTACCTCTAAAGACGTCAAGCATAAAGACCAATAAAAAGCCTGAGAACTGATGCGGGGTGAAAGATTCAATGACATAATGTAAATTTAATTGGTCAAAGATAGTGGGGTGCAACCCCTTGTCCAACCAGATTTTAGGGGAATGTACCACGAAAAGGGGATAAAAACCCCTGTCACCAGGAAGTAAATTAGAACTAGAGAGAACTAGGGAGTAGGAGACTAGGAGAGGGGGAGATGCTGATGCGATTTATTATGATCCAGAGACTTTGTCACTTTGATTGGTGACTTGCTGATTTATTTAGAACCATCCTTGTCCTTAGATTGCCCATTTACACTTTACCTCCTTATGAGGGAAGTGCCCCTTTTTGCCTGAGCTGAGTTCCTGACTGATGGCGAATCAACTGATGTCCTGAAGACGAAGACCGAATCTGAATGCTGACCCAAACTTGGAGGGTAACTATATGACAATGAAATTGTGATTGTCTGTTTGCTTTTCCTTTCTAGGTACCAACTGCTTTTCTTTTGACAGAGACCATAGCTAGATATTCTCCTAATAAGAGGTTAGTTGAGAGGGGTTCACCAAACTGATGCAAATAGACAAATGACTGAATCAATGCTTTGTTGACAATTTTCTGCTAAGTACAGCTTATGTTCACCCTTTGCTATGTTCTGATGTTTTTGATTCCTGCTTTGATGAAATCTTATCAGAGTTGCCATATTGTGACTATGTTATTGTGCTTATTGGTTTTGAGATTAATAAACTTGCTAGTAGAATTGTAACAAATAGGGAATAAATATCACTAAAATTATACTAAACTGGTGTGGTTATTCATGACTGAAAGGTCATGGTGGTGTCTTGAGTTTAACTAAATGTCATTAACTAAGATGAAATGCATTGTGGTAATAAATATTGATGACATTATTGACGTATTGATTGACATGTTGATTAGTCATCTCGTCCTAAGGTGTCTCTCAACTGGGTCAAAAGATTCATTGGCCTAAAACGAGTCCCAATGTGTAATAATTTATTATAAAGGGATGTGTTAACAAGAAACGATGATGGAACTCTGAGAGCTGGTTATGGAGTTTGCACAATCTCAGGAGTGATAGAAGCTTCATGGCTTCAATGAGTCTCTTCTGACCAAGTAGCTCAATTGGTGGCTCTCACTAGAGCATGCTGTGTTTCTGAACTGCTTAAGGTGACCATTTTCACAGATAGTCAGCATGGTTTTGGTGTCATTTATGAACTTGTACAGTTATGGTCCCAGCAAGGTTCACCTACCCGAATGGTGACAGTTGTTGAAAACAATACATTTGCCTCTGAAAATTGCTGTTGTGAAATGTGCAGCACACCAAAAGTCAAATAATTAGATCTCGTTAGGCAAAGCCTATGGTGATCAAGTGGCCAGATACTGTGCACACCATGGCACATCCTTTAATGAAGAATGGAGCAATGGAAGTAGCACCAGTGAGACAAACCAAACTTTCTTGATAACAGCAATTTATACATGGGAAGAGGTTAAGAGATTGCAGGAAGAGGTGACTGAAGAGAAATACAGAGGTTGGAGTAGAACAGGCTGTGTTCAAAGAGATGAAGATGTTGTTTGGGGGTTCTGGTGAACAAAAAGCAGTGTTGCCAAAAAAATCAATCAATCAATCAAGGAATCTTGTAGAGCACGATTTGTCACCCCGGGGGTCTCCAGGTGCAGGTGGGTTGCTGCGAGCCTCATCTTGATGACAATGGTGGTCGCAGAGCCAGGTCTTGAGCTGCTTTCTGGAGTCCTTCAGAGAACGGGAGGTGTGTAGGTGTAGGGGGAGGTTGTTCCAGGACTTGGCAGCGAGGTGGAAGAAGGGTGACCTCTGAAGAGGTCACAAAGGATGGGGGGTACGCAGGCGTGGGCGAGCGAGGTTGAGCACAGCTCTCTGGTCGGTCAGTGGAATATTCTGTGGTTGTTGATGTGGGTGGGTCCGAAGTTGTAGTGGGTTTTGAATGTGTGTGTGAGGAGGTTGAAGAGGCATCTTTGCTGGTCGAGGAGCCAATGGAGAGCCTTGATGTTAGGAGTGATGCTGGTTCGTCTAGGAAGTAGAGGATGAGTGTTGCTGCCACGTTCTGGATGGTCTGGAGGCAGTTCAGGAGTTGTTTCATGGTTCCAGCATAGAGCGTGTTGCTGCAGTCAAGTTGGCTGTAGATGAGGGCCTTGGTGACTGTCTTCCTGGTTGAGATGGGGATCCATTGAGTGGAACCCTGGGGAACACTGCTGATGATATCTTTGGGTGCGGAGATGAAGACTGATTGGTGGATCCTCTGTGTTCAGCCAAAGAGGAAGGAGGAGATCCAGTTGAGTGAAGTTTCCTGGATGCCAATGTGGTGGAGTCTGATTATGTGAGTGTGGTGGGAGATGCTATAGAATGCTGCCGATAAGTTGAGGAGGAGGAGGGCAACTGTTCCCCTCCAGGTCAAGAAGGCATCTGATGTTGCTGCGATTAGGATGGTCTCAGTGCTGTGATTAGGCCGGAATCCGGATTGGGATGGGTCAAGTAGGTTGTTGTGTTCGAGGTAGTCCGTGAGCTGACCGTCGAAGGCCTTTTCCAAGACTTTGGCGGGGAATAGGAGGAGCGAGATAGGGCAATAGTTTTTGAGTTTGTTGGGGTTGGCAGATGGTTTCTTTAGGAGGGGCTTGAACTTGCCGTGCTTCCACGCATCAGGGACTGTGGCTGTGGAGAAAGAGGTGTTGAGGATTTCTGTGAGGGAGCCTCCAACAACGTCTCTTCCTAGGTTGTAGAAGTGGTGCTGGCAGGGGTCTGAAGGGGATCCCGAGTGGATGCTGGTCATGATGGAGATGTTGTCTTCAGTAGGGAGCTGCTTCAAGTCAGTGAGCGGAGTGGGGTAGGGAGGTGTGTGTTTGGGTGCGAGGGTGGTTGAGGTTGATGGGCTGAGTGTTAAAGTTGTTGTAGGTGCTGAAGATCTTGTGGTGAAAGTAGTCCGATAGTGTGTTGCAGAGGGCTTGGGAGTGGTGGGTCATGTTCTCTGTAGCAGAGGGGCAGGAGAATTCTCTGACACTGCTGAAGAGTTCTTTGGCATGGTTTGCGCTTGTCTCGATGCGGGCAGTGGGCGCTTCTTTCTTTGTCTCCCTGAATTGGTGGTGGTAGCTGTTGGAGTCGGGGTTGGCAGGGGTCTTGTTGGAGCACCAGTGTCTCTCTAGTTTCTTGCAATGACATTTGAGGGTCACAAGCTCTGAGGTAAACCATCTGGCTGGCTCAGTGGGTTTGTTGCTGGTGGTGCTCTTCAGTGTGGTGTCGGCAGCTGAGGAGATCCAGTTGGAGAAGTTTTGGACGCCGAGTTCCAGGGTGTCTGCTGAGATGGGTTTAGATTCTTTGAGGGCAGAAATCAAGGGGGTTCCTGTGACTTTGCCCCAGTTGCGGTTGGGGAAGCTGGGGGGTCTCGCCTGGGCTTCTGGCTGTTTGTCAATGGTGAAGTGGATGATGTGGTGTGTCCAGGTTACCTTGGTGGTGTGGGAGAACTTGGCTCTGTATTTAGTCAACCCCTCCATCCAGCTTCTAATCCTAGGTTTCAGGTTCCCATGATCTCTTTAAGTGAAATTCTGCACTAGTGAACAATGATCAGATCAAAATGTTCTACCATAGGTAGCTTACTAATGGATGCTTTGGCAGACTGGAACACCCTTTCACACTCTTCAGACCACAAAAACAGCACCTCAGTTTTAAGCAAACCTCATTATGGCTGGACAATACTAAAAAACATTTACATTGAACATTGAGCAAAACACCTTTAACCCAAGATCCTACTTGATCCTGATGCTTAGGTGCCTCTGTGATACTTTTAGCCAGTTCTAACTTCAGACTGACTCCTTCACCTGAAATTGAATGCCCCAAGTATAGGACTGTTGTAACCTAAAATCTGAATTTGTCTTTATTAAGGTTAAACCTGTTTCCTGCAGTTTTTTAGCACCTGCCTCAGAATTCTGTCATGGTCATCCTTATCTCTTTCTTACACCAAGATATCGTCTTGGAAAAGGAGAACTTGTGGACACATTTGACCATTTCTTCATAACTCTCTGAAAACAGGCAGATGCTTATACCAGCCCATATGGTATCCACAGACACCTGTACACTCCTAGAGGTGTCAGAAACAATGTAAGGTGTCTGGACTCACCATGTAATGGCACTTGATGCTATGCTGTTGCTAAGTTTATGGTACTGAACAACTTGGCTCCTTTAAGAACTGCTAAAGTTTCTGGGTTATTTAGAAGAGGCTGACAATCTATCCAGATGTGTTAATTGAGACCTCTGTGATCAAACATATGCACAGGCACTTTCTACCATCTTTAGGAGCAAGGGCAACTAAAGTCATTCCGACGATTCAGTCTCCTTGATAATACCTAAATCCAGCAATTTTTTAAAGTTCAGCTTTGGGAAGACCCATTATCAAATTTGGCACCTTTCTGACTTTAAACACACACAGTACAGCATTCTTTTTCAATATCATCTTTTGCTCAAAACCACTCAGCAAGCCAATTTAATCACTAAACACTTTGGGAAACCCTTGTAAACCTTGTGACCTTGCCCATTATTAGTTACCAGAAAGATTGGTGATGGGGTATAAGAAAGATACCCATATCTTGTTGGTGCCACCAACTCAGTATGTTGACTCTGCATGTGGCCATATACAATTTACCCAGTTTCTCCATCAAGGAACTGTGGGGGTCATTCCGACCCTGGCGGTCCATGACCGCCATGGCGGAGGGCGGTGGAAGCACCGCCAACAGGCTGGCGGTGCTTCCTGGGCTATTCTGACCGCGGCGGTAAAGCCCCAGTCAGAAAAGGGGAACCGGCGGTTTCCTGCCGGTTTTCCCCTGGCCCAGGGAATCCGCCATGGCGGCGCTGCTTGCAGCACCGCCATGGGGATTCCGACCCCCTTCCCGCCAGCCTGTTTCTGGCGGTGTCCACTGCCAGAACCAGGATGGCGGGAACGGGTGCTGTGGGGCCCCCAGGGGCCCCACAAAGATTTTCACTGTCTGCACCCGTCGCACCCCTGCAACTCCGCCGGGTCCATTCGGAGCCGGCTTCCTCGTTGCAGGGGCTTTCCCGCTGGGCCGGCGGGCGGCTTTTTGGCGGTCGCCCGCCGGCCCAGCGGGAAAGTTGGAATGACCGCCGCGGTCTTTTGACCCCGGTGCGGTCATTTGGCGGTAACCGCATGGCGGGCGGCAACCGCCGCCCACCGCGGTCAGAATGACCGCCTGTATCTTTATTACCTTATAAGCCAACACATTGATTTTTGACCCTCCCCAGACACGACAGGATTATTATCCAAAAGTAACCATTTAATGTTGTCCTTTCCAAACCATTCATTCTGGTGTTGATCACCTACAATAGTTTAAGGAGACCCTGAATTCACCATAGTGATCAACCTCTTACTACCCACAATCACTTAATCCTCAGGGATTCTGAAACATCCAGAATTCATCTCTCTGTTTTACATTACTATTAAAGCAACGTTAGGTACTGCATTGTATACCTCTTCAAACGTAATTTCTCACTCCTACACATTCTGGCATAATGCCCCTCTTTCCCACCCCTATCCTAGCTACCAAGACTACATGGAAGATGTGTATTGCTCCCACATCTGCAATACTTTGACTGTGTATGTTTACACCCAAAATTTGCTGTAACAGCCTTAACGAAGTTTCTGTGGTTCCTCGTTTCTGAATCCTTACTTTTCCCAAACAGCTTTTTCACCATTTCAATAAAACTTATGAAATCAGAAGGCTGCATCTCCCTAAATTCTCATACCCAAGTGGAAGCATTTGTCAAGGCTTCTACAATGGTTAGTGCTTCCTTGAGACTTAGGGGTTTGTCTAAACTTTTTTCTTGTGCCCTATGATATTTGCTGCACCTTACCAGTTGGTCTCTAAAAAGAGAAACAGTTTATTCCCCAAACTCAGAGGTGCCTGCTATGGTCTTAACGATGTTTTAGAATTCCCTACTTTCTCAGTTATACCTGGTGCAAATTTATCTTGGTGCCAAAATGATTCTCTAACATCATCATGGACATTTCAAATACATCCCTCGGCCCCCTACCAGCTGTGCCTAAAGTTAATTGTTCCTTATGCTCAAAAATATTCCTTCCTTCTAGGCCTAAATTATTCAACAACACAGCTGGTTTCCTACAAGCTGAAATTCGTTCCCCACCTACAACAACCAAATGCGAATCAATTTGTTTCCTTTGCACTCATGGAAGTACGGGTTCCCCTTTTTCGGATAGAAACTTTGGGGGTTAATACACGTTAGTAAAAGCCATTCTTGAAATTAATTAACTAATCCAATTAAGGTTGAAATAGATAGATAGGGACAATTAGGCACTTGGCATGAAAAATGAAATGATGACCACATGCCCAAGTATAATGAAACAATCAAGCTGAGTAGAACAAAAATAATACTGTGCCTTTTGACTAATCCTTCAGTTACAGCAAAAGTCACATAACCCCATACATATTGAAATGTATGCCGAATGAACCCTCTGACATGATCCACGAAGAATCCACGTTGTGTATATCGATGTTGCATGTATCATTTTCAAATGAAAATGGTGTCAGAAATGAATGACGTCACTACTCAGCGTAGCGTCACGCACTCATACAATATCCCTAGGTCAGCACAGTGTTGAAAATGATGACACTGCCGAGGAGGATCTGTCACAGAGTTTACAATTCCTCAACCATATCACTTCAGCTCAAAATCTGCTCTGTGTAAGAACTCAAAGCAAAGCATGAATGAGCATTGGGTTGAAAATTAAGGCCCTTATTTAAGAGGGCCTGCAGCCACTTTAGCGCCGCCTTAGTGCCATCTTTTGGATGCTAAACCAGCACTAAGCCGGCCTTTTCTCCGCACCATATTTACAAAGAGGAACAACCCATGCATTGCTCCACTTTGTAAACCTTTTCCCTTCATTATGCCTGCGCCAGGCATAATGTAAGCAAAAAGAACGCTCCCCTGTTAGTGGAACTGAAAAAATGGTGCAAAGATATCTAAGAAATTTCTTTGCATAATTTTTTCGGCACGTTTAAAGCCTGCTTAGAGCAGGTATTAAAAGGCGGCATGCCATTGTTTTCAATGGGCCTGAATGGGCTTTACAGGATTAGCATCCCAATTGTTGACGCTAGTCCTGCAAAGCTTCGAACTAGCATCATAAATGTTGACACTAGTTTCCCTACCTACTACCATGGTGCTCCGTATCTTTAATATGACACACACATGACATCATTAGGGGGGCGCTAAGGGGTGAAAGGAAAGTGGCAGTGTGCCGGGTGTGGTGCCACTTTCCTTAAATCAGGCCCTAAGTGTTATTTATCCAAATACTGTATGAGATTCGCAGTGGTCACAACCTTGTTTTCAATTGAACCACACGTTAGAGATGAATGACGAAAACAAATGTAGCTGCTAGAAACCCCACATATCCACAGATCTAAACCAAAGGAAGGTCAAGTGAGAGCACAATTTCCAACCAAATAGTTTTTTTAAAGATCACAAAGCGGAGTATGTCTTGAGATTCTTGCAGTAACTTGAAATAATCCACACTAAGGAGAGATGAGGAAATTGATCCTTGTTAAGCTAGTAGTAAGCAGTGAAAATCTCCTTGTCTAATGTGGCTACTCCTTTGGTGGTCTACACCTGTCAGTAGGCTGTGCTCCTCGCCAGTCTCATGTGGGTGAGCATACCAAAGACAGCAGGGTCAGGTACAGAAAGTTGCATTTTTTCAAACAGGTACACAGACACAGGGCCACCAACCATCAGGAAGAGATCCATGAACCAGCTGCTCACTCCTGAAACTCTCTGGCTCATCAACATAGATACAAAGAGGCCCCATGTTCCAGCAGTCACAAGCTAGCATCACAACAGAACATCATTAAATATTTATGAAATTTAGATTACAACATTTTTGTAATCTCCAAATTGGATATTCAAAACTCGTGTTTGCCAACTTTAAATTACCAAACTTTTCAATGAGATAAAGCTCCTTTTTACTGCATTTACAAGTAGTTTTGTTTTTGGGAAAGGAGTTGCTCACGTTTCTTAACATAGAATCTGTCATGTGGTTCAGGATTAAGTGAGATCCCAGTTTATGAAATCCTATTTATCAATATCAAAGTGAACTGGGTAAAACTAATCAGCAATGAAGTGTTTGATAATCAGTGGCTTCAATAGTGTCAGTACTTCTGCTGTGCATATTTTATTTATCTCTAAGGCACTCTCTACGAGAATGCCAATGTGTTCAAGATGCAGTCTGTGGCAAAGTAAGAGGCAGTTATCACCTGATGCCCACCTCCTCACGTTGTTGTGGCACTATTGCAGTTTCTCCAGTTCTTGAGGACTGCTATATTGGTACGCAGGACCCATATTGGTTTCAGGATGTATGCTGGAAAAATTATATTTTGATCACTTTTCCAGAGAGCTGGCTATGAGGTATGTACCATAGCTGGTATTATCGAGGCTTCATGGCTCGAGAAAGTGTTTTCCGCACAAGTGGCAGAACTGATCGCCCTTACTAAGGCATGTCACGCAGCTGTAAATTTGAAAGTCACTATCTATACTGACAGCAGATACGGATTCGGAATTGTACACGATTTTGGCCAACTTTGGTCACAGAGAGGTTTTATGACCTCATCTGGTTCTCCTCTGAAAAATGGCGAACAAATAAAGGATTTGTTACATGCGATTCCTGCGTTACCTCTTCAAATTGCCATGGTGAAATGCAGTGCTCACATTAAATCACAAGATGTTGTATCCATGGGAAACAGCTATGCAGATCAAGTTGCAAGATTTTGTGCCTTGAACTGTATATCGTTCAAGGAGCAATGGGAATTGTTACCACAAACTGAAAATGACACATGTTTGAACCTAGCATTGCGGGTAGTTGACACATTAGATGAGCTAAAAACAGTACAGAGCCATGCAAGCAAAGGAGAAAAACGCTCTTGGCAAAGAATGCAATGTGTACAGAGGGTAGATGATTTATGGGTCTCAGACGAAGGGAAACTAGTTCTGCCAAACAGCCTTCTATCTCAATTTGCCAGGCTCTATCATGGACAGGCTGACCTAGGAAGAGATGCCATGATCAGGTCATTCAAAATTGATTGGTTTAACCCAAAATTCAGACATGCCGCAAACATTACCTGCCACAGGTGCATCATCTATCAATAGATGAATGCCGGGAAAGGAACTGTGGTAACTTTGAGCCACATCGGGAGAGCTGGAGGTCCGTTCAACAAAATGCAAATGGACTTCATTGAAATGCCTGTTTGTGGGGGACTGAAGTACGTATTGGTGATTGTGTGTGTTTTCAGTCACTGGATGAGGCATATCCCACACGTAGAAATGACAGTCTTACGGTTGCAAAACTACTACTGAGGGAACTGATACCAAGGTTCGGGTTTCCGGTCTCTATAGAATCAGATAGGGGTAGACACTTCGACAATGAGGTGATTAAACTCCTGTGTGCTACACTTAACATCGAGCAAAAGCTGCATTGTAGCTATCGCCCTGAAGCATCTGGACTAGTAGAACAAATGAATGGTACTTTGAAATCGAGAATGGCAAAAATGTGCGCAGCAACTAACATGAAATGGCCAGATGCCTTGCCTCTAGTGCTGATGTCAATGAGAAACACTCCAGACAAGAAACTGGGACTATCACCCCATGAAATCCTCATGGGTAGAGCTATGAGATTACCAGCAGTACCTGCAAATGCGCTAGTGAATATTACAGATGATATCGTGTTGGATTACTGCAAAGGTTTGGCTGATGTGATTTGCTCTTTCTCTCACTAGGTAGAAGCTAACACATTGCCACCGATTGGCGATCCAGGCCACTCTCTACAAGCTGGTGACTGGGTGGTTGTCAAGAAGCACGTAAGAAAATCGTGTCTAGAGCCACGTTGGAAAGGGCCATATCAAGTAATCTTGACGACTACTACTGCAGTAAAGTGTGCCGGAGTTCCCAACTGGATACATGCCAGTCATACAAAAAGGGTAACGTGTCCTGTTGAAGAGGAACTTGAAGTTTCCGGCACAACAACTTCAGGAAGAGAAGTCTCAGGGCCAGAGAACAATCAAGAAGGAACTGAGACGATCGGAGAGCCCTTTGAGAACAGCCTCGTCCCTCAAGCAGTCAATGAGTTCGAGAGAGGTGACAGAGTGCCTATCTCAGTAGAGGCGGCAGGAGAATTAAATCAAGAAGAAGTTCTCCCAGAAGTAGACAAGTACGTGTTAGAACTCGAACCCGGCACAGAACCAGAAGAAGAAGAAGAAGAAGAAGGAGAAATTATAGAAAGAAATCAGGACGTACCAGAATCCCCTGAACCAGCTGCAAGTCCATCAAGAGAAAACACCATATCACAAGAGGAGGGTGCTGTCCAGCATCCTGAAAGAACAGATCAAGAGAGGACGCATAGAGGTGATAATAGGCCAGATAAACCACTCTTCAAGATAAGAGACGTATCAAACGGCACAATAGTAGAAGAGAACGATACATCTCGAGTGGAAGATATAAGCGAAGGAGAACAACAGGGTGAACGAAGGCTAAAAAGAAAAAGAGTTGCAAACAGAAGATATACAGGTCCTGAATGGGCGTATGCTACAACATCGGAATGGCAACAAGAATTCCTAGCATTCTGTTTTGATCGAAAAGTACCAGGCCAATACTACGGTACTTGAGCGAATCTGAGGAAATCTAGGATAAAATCTGAAACTGAAAATTGAAAGCAAAAAAGAGACTTTATGAATTACCTAAAGTGACACTAGAACCGGATTTGACTATTGAGAAACTCGATTACGACAAGCTGCTAACCTGATTTGACAAAAAGGGGGTCCTGGAGTAAGTGAAGACGCTGTAAATACACGCAGAATGCCAGAGAATTTGAACCATCCTCTAGTTGATTGTTGCTCTACTATCTGATTCTATACAGACATGGCTTACAATAGGGGTAGTAGCAAGGGAAGTAAAGTGTATGGTTGGCTAGGACTTATAATAGGTGTTGTGTGCGCAGTGATAATTGTGGGAGTGATTGTAGGAATGCCACGGATAATGAAAGAAACCATTAATGCTACTTTAAAACCTGAAACTACCACACTAACACCGTGGGAAAGATTTGAGCAGGATGCAAGACACATGCATGAGGGAACTAATGCAAAAGGTGAACTTTCTACTAATGTCTTCTATCGCTTACTAAATGAGTATGTGGAAACTATGGATGCGAAAGATTGTTATGTGTGTACTAAAATTCCTTCGTCTGTACAGGAGGGAGTTACTTACCATAGTCTCCCTCTTACTTACAGAATTAGCTGCAGCTTGCTACTAACAAGGTTCTACAATCAAGAGCATGTGCAATACTTTTATTCAAACTTAGACGTTGTGTTTTCTTTTGTGCCTGTGATTGAATTTTAAAATAAATTAGCTAAAGAACATGATATCAAAATAATTAGAGGATTTTTTGAGCCAACGCTTACATTTGGGACAGCCTACGCACATCGCAATAATTTGACTTGCTTATTATCACCTGTTGAGAAAAGCTTTGTAGATCACACTGATGATAGACGCAAAGCACTGAAAGAAAGATTAGAAAAAGGATTAGAGAAACGCACATATGCAAATGATTATGCTTACACCGCAATCAAGACACAAGGAAAATTACCTATAGATGCATTACAAGTAGGTAGGCTTTGTATATATAGGCCAAAATCCGAGCAAGACAACCTGTTTGTGGGAACAAGTGAAAGCAGACATGTGTTTTTGTTTCAGAGTAAATGGACCTTTATGCTGAATGGACAAGATCCAGCGATCCCTGGGATCTATTACATCTGTGGGCAAATACTTATTACCGTCTCCCTAAGGGATGGTATGGGACATGTTATTTGGGAATAGTATTCCCAAAGATTTACTAGATTGATGACTTAAAACAGATACCTAAGACGTCTGAATTACAACATCCGAGACAAAAACCAGAATCAGTGGCGGCTGTCATTGGTGACATATTTGGAGCTATAATCCCTTCAGTAGGGGTTATCTTAAATTCTATGAAGATACAAAAGTTGTCTACTATTGTGGATAACATGCTGACAAATTTTACAGGAGCTATACTCCTGATGGATACTGAACTTGCTGCAGAAAGAGCTATGACTCTTCAAAATCGTCTTGCTTTAGACATTCTTTTAGCTAAGAGTGGAGGAGTCTGCAAGATGCTCAATGAGCGTCATTGTTGTTCATTCATTCCAGATAACAGTAAAAAGATTAGAAGTATGCTTACTAACCTTACTAGAGATAGTACAGATTTGAAGGATTTGAAAGAACTTGGTGTTTGGGAGAAATTTGGAAAGGGAATTGCCAGGGTTGGGAGCTGGTTTACTAACATTTGGAATGGGGTACTTGCAAAAATACTGATGGGTCTATTAATTGTTCTGGTCTGTCTATTAGGATTATGGGGGGCATGCAAAATTAATGACAAAATAAAGAGGAATTGGACTAAAAGAACCAGGAGAATCGAAGAAAGTGAAAGAGAGAAAATGTTCAATGAAATTTGGGAAAGTTCACATAAAGGGCAAGATGTTGAAATGCGTATTATGCGCAAGGTGAAAAATTAAAAGTGAAAGGTCAAAGGGAAAGGTTTGTGTGATGACGAGCGTCATCAGAGGAGGGACTGAGAGAGCGTAATCTAAATATTACATATGTTAAACATGAAATGCTTATATAAATACCTAACAATGCTGCTTATAAAAAACGACAATAAATATTAGTTGCTTGATTTGTATTTTGAATTATGATTATAAAACGTGAAGTTACTATTGTGCACATAAATTATAAGAAATAATTGCTTGCACCATGATTAATTGAATATATTAACGCTTACGAATTTTGCATTTGTATTAAAACCCATAGGCCTTAAGTTAGCGTGAGTTGAGGATTTTAGCTGTGTAACTTTCATATTAAGCATATTTTCTGTTTTTCAGTGTGCTGACTCGTAAAGGGCCATGACCCTGCATTTGTTCTTTTCCTTTGTCTCATGTAGCAAAATTCATCCTGTTCTCATCCGCATGATAGTTGCCTTAGTATAAGTTTTATACAGATTTTGAAACACAAGTATACAAAGGAATGTACAAGGACATTTAACCATGGACAAAGAAGCTCATGACCCGAGAAATGTGCCAAGATGATGACGAAACCCCCCATGTGCCACCTACGAAGACGTCAATTATGAAGACCAATCAAAGTGTTATAAATTATCGTGGGGTGACAATTTGGATTACCTAATGTATAATTTGATAGGTTAAAGATAGTGGGGTATAGCGATTATCCAATAGAATTTTGGGGGAAGGTATTGCGAAAAAGGGATAAAAACCCATGTCACAGAAGAGTCCGGGGAATTAGGTAGGGAATGCTATTGATTTTATCCAGAAACTCTGTCACTCTGTTTGGTGATTAGAGACTTAATAAACTGTCCTCACCCATAGACTGCCTTTATGCTTCTCCTCCATATGAGGGAAGTACCCCCTCTCTTCACTAGACTAAGTTTGACTGATGGCGATGTGACTGATGTCCTGAAGACGAAGACTGATACTGTTTGCTGACTCAATCCTTGGAGGGTAATTATGACAATGCTACTGTAATTTGTCTATTTGCTTTTTCCTTTCTAGGTACCAACTGCTGTATTTTTTAATAGAGACCATAGTTTAGATGTTTTCTAAATTGGTGTTCTAAATTATTTTGCATGAAGTCCAACATGCTGATGCTAATTAGTGCCTGACTGACACAAATAGACTAGACTGACATTGTACTATGCTGAACTGAGACTTACATGATATTCTATGTATTCTGATCCATGTTTACTCCATGTTATGCCCTTACGTTTGTGATCTTTGCATTAATGAAGTCTTATTACAGTTGGCATATTGTGACTATGCTCTTATGCTTCTTGGTTTTGAGATTGACACTTCTGCTAGTAGATTGTAATCAATAGGGAATAAAATTCATAAAATTCTATCACAAGGTGTGGTTATTCATGGCTGAAAGGTCATGGTTGCGTCGACAATTTGATTAATGTCTTTATCCAAAGTAATTTATATTGTGGTGATAAATATTGATGAACTTATTGATATATTGCTTGACATATTGATTAGTTATCTCGTCCTACGGTGTCTTACCACTGGGTCAAAAGATTAATTGGCCTAAAACGAATCCTAATGTGTATAAAATTGACATAGAAGGACGCGTTAACAGTTCTGGTAGCAGAGTGACAGTTTGGCCCTTGGGGGCCCTAGGACGGAGATTCATTGTTTAAATTTGCTTTTCTGTGATAATGCAAATTGGAGGTATGATGGGTTTCTAAGTTCACCATGACTTTCCTGGGATCTCGGAGCCTGCCTAAATGAGTTGGGAATGTTCTTGGCGCCATAATATATGTGGTTAGGGTTTTTGCTTAGCTTATGCATTTTGCAGGTGATTGTGAGGATTCGTGTGTAATTAGGCCAAAATATGTTTTGTTTATTAGGAGTGGGCGTACTCCGCAGTATGAAAGTATGGAAGTCAGCGTACTTCATGTAAGTGTGGCGCTTAATGCTCAAAATTATCCACGTGGTTGGTTGTTTATGTACGGACCTGTTGAGGTCTAAGACTCCGGAGTATGAAGACAAGTGTGGTTTATGTTGTAATCTGTGCAGTTTAATAGGTCAATCGGGCGTGGTTGACAATTCAAGTTTGAGTCATAATGTGTGTATGAAACCTTCGATGGAGATTTGACAAATTCTAAAGTGCACTAGAAGGAGTCATTGACAAGTCAAGAGTAGAATTTGCGGGTCAAATTCTGCTTTGCTTATGCGGGAACTGATAAGGAGAGAGTAGCGGCAGAGGCTTCAAGTGAAATCTCTGTAAAGTTCTGAAGCGAATGTGTTACCCTTCCTGTAGTAAACCGGCAGATTTGTGTTGTCATTTAAGGTGCTCGCAATAATTGCATTAGTTGTATGGGTTTGTATGGGTTCAGTGAGGAGCAGACAAACCGCAAGACTTTGTCAGCTGCAGTGTGTATGTGAGTGTGACTTCAGTGGTGCCGCGCTGAGATAGGTCAGTGGTCGAGAGGGGTCGTGCACGGATTGGCTGCTGTCCGTGAGAGGCAATAGGGTGAGAAAGGCGGGTGAAGAGTGTCCTGGGAACTAAGTCACTTCTGATTAAATACAAAACTAACAGAGAATCGCAAAAATGAATTTTGTTAAAGCATTCAAAAGTGCTCTAAAGGGAGATGTGTATATTGTTGCAACCGATGGGGATCCTACACCACCTGAGGGGACTCCAGCTTATATAGTCATGGAAGAGAAAGGTGTTGCACCTTGTTTATAGATGAAACAGTGGCGCAAATTAACAGAGAAAGAAGGATGTCTAGCGTTCCCAGAACATGGGACATTCAATCCAAAGGTACTAGAGAATTTGAGGTGGATGTTAAGTACACAGAAACCACCTCCAAGACCAGCTCAGTATGAGGCGTTAGCAATCTGGGACTTGATGGCACTTAAACATAGACAAGAAATGTTTCAGAGAAGATTGCGAAGGGCAGAAAAATCCTATGCAGAGGCTAGGTGGGATAATGAGAACAAAATGTGGAGACAGTGAATTGTAGACGGATTAAAATTGTTCGAAGCAATAGCACAGGGAGAAGAGACGCAAGGAAAGAAAGTTTCTTGCAAAACAGATAAAGACTCAAACAAATCTAAAGAGAATAAAAGATCTTGGGAAGAGGAAGATGATTCAGATGATGAGGAATTTATAGACAGATTATTACATGATCGTCCGCCAATTTATGCAGTGAGCGACAATGCTCCAAGTACTAGTACAGACCCTGGGAACCAGACGCAAGAAAAGGGAGTTACTGATACGGTACAGACTAGTGATACTGTTTCGATACAGAATAGTGTCAGTGTACCCATTGCACCAGACATGCCGATACAGTTGCAGCCTCCACCGCAGATACAGAGAATCTACCCAGATGTCCCAGTACTTGAGACGACTACAAATCTAATAGTGCCACCAGACCCGATATACACAAAGCCAAAATTAATACAGATTGAATCAACTCCGAAATTGCTATCTCAACCACAGCCACAGCTGATACCAGGGTATAACCCAGTAGCTGGACCACCATTAGTACCTGTCCCGGGTACCATGGAACAGACCTATGGAGTTACTGCTCCACGGAGCCTGGGTCTGGGTCAAACACCTGCTGCCATATCATTACCAATTACTGTTGGTCCACCAGTACCATTGTATGCACAGGGCAAAACAGGCACGTGCGATCAGGGAGTGATGACTCAAGATGCGATAAGAGGAGGGTCTATGGGAACTCCACAGATTATGGCCCCAGGAGAGCAAACAGTTGAACAGCCGAGGCCCTTAATGGACCTTAGCCCGGTGGGAGCACCCCTCGAAGCCATGCGTCAAGCAGGGTTAGGAGTTTTAACTCCACAAACAATGAGTACGAACACCTCACATTCCCCAATGATACATGCAGGGAACATTTTGTTGTAGGGTTTTACAGTCCAACAGTTAAACAAATGGTTGGAAAAGACTTATACCTCACAAAAGACTGCAGTAGTTACAGTCGAGCCAGAGAAAGAAAAACAAGATGAATACCTGAACTTTGTGAGATTAGGGGCAGAAGCTGCTGAGTTAGTGGAAGGTACAATGGGAGTAAATAGATTGGAGTCATACACAGAGGCAGAATTGAGGTACATATGCCCTAAGATTACCAAAGAAGTGGGCAAAGTGCATCTGAGATTAGCCAACCTGGCGGATAAATACAACATTGATATCGGAAACACCAAACATTTGAAAAGAACTTATAGATTAGACTTCGATTCAAGAGATTTTGAACACATGAGGTCTGCGGGAATGAAGGCACATTTGAGAGAGTTGTTGCAAAGCGCACAAATTTGGGGGGCACTGGAAAAATGGGAAGGCAGATGGGCAAAGAAAAGAGAAAAGGGAAAAGGAGACAGTCCAGGATCTAATCAAGCTAAGGCTTCACCTGATCTGGAATCAGTAAAAATATTACCTATGAGAGAAACAGCTGGTGGTGTCCTAGTTCCCGTGCCATGGACCAGAGGAGACATTTTATCCTTTACTAACGATTATCCCAGATTGAGAGAGAAACCAATCGAATGGTATCAGCAGACAGATAGGTTTGTGAAACTTGCGAAATGCCTCTGGGAAGACTTGAATACCTTGTTTGAGATCATTGTTCCGCCTGATTTGTGGCTTGAGTGTAAGAGAGGAGTCGATTGGCCGACAAAGGAACCAGCAAGGGATAAGGTGACCGGGGCACCTTCTGAAGAGGTGATGAAGTATTATCATAAGGTGATTGAGTTTCTGAAACAAAAGGTGTCACCGAAAGTGACTGATTGGCAGAAAATCGACCGGACCTCTCAAGAGGTTAAGGAATCAATACATGCATATTACGATTAAGATTGTTAAAGGCATTCAAACATTACAGTGGTACTGAGACTATTGAACCAAAGGATATGAACCATCTCGTGTTTAGATTTGTTGAAAGGTTGCGACCGGAAGTCAGCCAGATGATTAAGAATCATTTGATTTGTTGGCAAGCTAAGCCGATTGATGAGGTGTTGCAGTATGCAAAATACTGCAGGGATGAGATTGAGTTGAAACAGAAAAAGTTGAAAGAAAAGGTGATGGTGATGCAGATAAGGGCTGCACAGGCAGGAATACAGGGAAATGGAATTCAAGAGATGATACAACAGCAACCACAAATGAACGGGATGTTTCAGACCCAATTGAGGGGTTGAGGTCGAGGGTTTGTGAACCGTGGTTCAGATATGAATAATGTTTTAATTCAAAATGACGTGCAAGGGGTGAAAGGGATGTCACCATGTCACGCGTGCGGGGGTGTGGGGCACTGGAAACGGGAGCGCCCGAATATGGTACAGGATGGTGCTGTTCAGCAAGGTACTAATGTTGGTGCATTACAAAATTCATGAGGTCCGAAAATAAGACATCAGAACCCGAATTTTCAGAACAATCTGGTGCAAATGCAAGGGGTACAGCCCATGCAGCAGATGCAAAATCCGCATTTTCAGTCAATACAATTGCAACCAGTACAGCAGCAGATTCCTATGATGCCTAGACAGCAAATGCAATTACCAATGGCTCCGATGGGACAGCAACAGGTGATGCTTCCTCAGCAGGTCACAGGCCAGGTAACAAATCAAAATAATACTGTACAACAGTTCCCATTACGAGATGAAAATGGCATGAATGAAGATTGGTCAGATTATAGCTCAGACAGTGAAGAGAACAGGCTTGCAGCGTCCTTAGAGGTGGATCAGAGAGGCCCATATGTAGAGGGAAAGGTGATGGGTTATAAGGTTTCATTCCTAGGCGACACAGGGGCCACACGTTCCACAGTTAGAAGTGCAGAAGTTCCAAGATTGCCTCTCTCAGGACGTACTATAAGAGTGGTTGGAGTAGCAAATCAGTATTTGACTAACCCGATTACAGATCCAGTGCAAGTTGAGATCGGCAACTTCCAGGTGCTACATAGGTTTGTAGTCTGTGACTCCAGTCCAGTATCCCTACCGGGAAGAGATTTAGGGGGTCATTCCGACCCTGGTGGTCATAGACCGCCAGGGCCGGGGACCGCGGATGCACCGCCAAAAGCCTGGCGGTGCATCCAGGCCAATTCTGACCGCGGCGGTAATGCCGCGGTCAAAAAAGGGAAACCAACGGTTTCCCGACGGTTTTCCCATGGCCTGAGGAATCCTCCATGGCGGCGCTTCCGACCCCCTTCCCGCCAGCCTGGTTCTGGCGGTTTTGACCGCCAGAACCTTGCTGGCGGGAACGGGTGTCGTGGGGCCCCTGGGGGCCCCTGCAGTGCCCATGCCAATGGCATGGGCACTGCAGGGGCCCCCTAACATGGCCCCACAAAGATTTTCAGTGTCTGCATAGCAGACACTGAAAATCGCGATGGGTGCAACTGCACCCGTCGCACCCTTTCCACTCCGCCGGCTCCATTCGGAGCCGGCATCCTCGTGGAAGGGGGTTTCCCGCTGGGTGGGCGGGCGACCTTCTGGCGGTCGCCCGCCGGCCCAGCGCGAAACTCAGAATTGCCCCCTTACTGTGTAAAACAAAATGTTCAATTACCTGTTCCAATGACGGAATTGAAGTACAGACAAATAGCGATGATGAGGGAGATGAAAGTCAGTTTTTAGAGGAAGAAACAGGAACAAATGAGGACTACCCTCTGATTACTCTATTACCGATGCATACTTTGATTGATCTGCCTGTTGAACTACAGGGAACAGTAACGGAGAAGGTGTGGGACCTAACCGGGAAAGAAGTAGGACTAATAAAATGGGTAGAACCAGTTAAAGTCCAGATAAAACCGAATGCGGTGTTCCCTCAAGTGCCACAATATCACATGACCCAAGACTATCTTATTGAAGTGTCACAAATAATTGCAGACTTTCTCAGGCAGGGAGTTCTGAAAGAAGTCCTGAGTAGTCCATGTAACTCTCCCATAATGGGTTTAAAGAAACCATGTGGAAAGGTTCGAATTGTGCAGGATTTGAGAAAAATAAACGAAATTGTGATAAAATGTTGCCCTGTGGTACCCAACCCAGCAGTAATAATGTTCCAGGTCCCCTGTGATGCTGAATGGTTTACCGTAGTAGACCTATCACAAGCCTTCTTTTCGGTACCTCTTCATGAGGACAGCCAGTTTTTGTTCAGTTTCAAATTCCTGGATAAGGTGTACAGTTGGTGCAGAATTCCTCAAGGGTTTTCTGAGTCACCGTCCATCTTCAATCAAATATTGAAGAGGGATTTGGAGCCACTGGTGCTTTTAATTCAACTCTTGTGCAGTACATTGACGATTTGCTCATTGCATCCAAGACTAGAGACAGTTGTAAATACGATACCATTGCATTACTGAATCATCTGGGAAAGAATGGACATAAGGTGTCACCCAGAAAGCTACAATACTGTCAAAAGGAGGTGAAATACTTAGGACATTTGATTGAAAAGGGTTCCAGGAGAATACCAAAAGAAAGAATAACAACTGTTTTGCAAATGAACCCCCCCACAACCAAGAGAGATGTCAGGATGTTTTTGGGAATGGTGGGCTACTGTCGCCAGTGGATACTCAACTTCTTGATCAATTCAAAACCATTGATAAAGCTAACAGGCAAAGAAATCAAGGATGAGCCATATACTATAACTTTGTCTAAGGAAGAACTTGAGTCCTTTATGGAGCTAAGAGAATGTATGTGGAGGGCGCCAGCGTTGGGAATGCCAGACTATGAAAAACCTTTTCTGTTGTTTTGTCATGAACGTGATGCTTGTTCTTTGTCTGTCTTAACACAGGTCCATGGAGATGTGAATCGCCCTGTAGCATATTTTTCAGCTACCTTGGACCCTGTCGCAGCAGCCGTACCGGGTTGTCTGCGTGCAGTGGCAGCAGTTGGTCAGAGCCTTACACAATGTGAAGGCATGGTCATGGGATATCCCCTAACAGTAATGGTTCCACAATCAGTTGAAATTCTGCTGACTCGAACTAAAACACAACACATGACAAACGCACGTCTCACTAGGTATGAGACGATCATACTGGGGTCACCAAATGTCACGTTAAAGCACTGCAATGTATTGAACCCGGCAACTTTACTTCCTAATGAAAATACTGAAATTAAAAATGAGGAAGAATTTGAACATGATTGTCTTGAGGTAACCGAGGTGTGTACCAAACCTCGCCCAGATATTCAAGACACGCAATTAAAAGAAAATGCCTGCATCATGTTTGTCGATGGGTCCTGTTTAAGAGATCCAGCTGGAACACTGAGAGCTGGCTATGCGGTATGTACCATAGCTGGTATTATCGAGGCTTCATGGCTCGAGAAAGTGTTTTCCGCACAAGTGGCAGAACTGATCGCCCTTACTAAGGCATGTCACGCAGCTGTAAATTTGAAAGTCACTATCTATACTGACAGCAGATACGGATTCGGAATTGTACACGATTTTGGCCAACTTTGGTCACAGAGAGGATTTATGACCTGGTTCTCCTGTGAAAAATGGTGAACAAATAAAGGATTTGTTACATACGATTCAGTTACCTCTTGAAATTGCTGTGGTGAAATGCAGTGCTCACATTAAATCACAAGATTCTGTATCCATGGGAAACGGCTATGCAGATCAAGTTGCAAGATTTTGTGCCATGAACTGTATATCGTTCAAGGAGCAATGGGAATTGTTACCACAAACTGAAAATGACACATGTTTGAACCTAGCATTGCGGGTAGTTGACACATTAGATGAGCTAAAAACATTACAGAGCCGTGCAAGCAAAGAAGAAAAACGCTCTTCGCAAAGAATGCAATGTGTACAGAGGGCAGATGATTTATGGGTGTCAGAGGAAGGGAAACTAGTTCTGCCAAACAGCCTTCTATCTCAATTTGCCAGGCTCTATCATGGACAGGCTCACCTAGGAAGAGATGCCATGATCAGGTCATTCAAAATTGATTGGTTTAACCCAAAATTCAGACATGCCGCAGAAATTACCTGCCACAGGTGCATCATCTATCAACAGATGAATGCCGGGAAAGGAACTGTGGTAACTTTGAGCCACATCGGGAAAGCTGGAGGTCCGTTCAACAAAATGCAAATGGACTTCATTGAAATGCCTGTTTGTGGGGGACTGAAGTACGTGTTGGTGATTGTGTGTGTTTTCAGTCACTGGATTGAGGCATATCCCACACGTAAGAATGACAGTCTTACGGTTGCAAAACTAATACCAAGGTTCGCGTTTCCGGTCTCTATAGAATCTGATAGGAGTAGACACTTCGACAACGAGGTGATTAAACTCCTGTGTGCCGCACTTACCATCGAGCAAAAGCTGCATTGTAGCTATCACCCTGAAGCATCGGGACTAGTAGAACAAATGAATGGTACTTTGAAATCGAGAATGGCAAAAATGTGCGCAGCAACTAACATGAAATGGCCAGATGCCTTGCCTCTAGTGCTGATGTCAATGAGAAACACCCCAGACAAGAAAACGGGACTATCACCCCATGAAATCCTCATGGGTAGAGCTATGAGATTACCAGCAGTACCTGCAAATGCGCTAGTGAATATTACAGATGATATGGTGTTGGATTACTGCAAAGGTTTGGCTGATGTGATTCGCTCTTTCTCTCACCAGGTAGAAGCTAACACATTGCCACCGATTGGCGATCCAGGCCACTCTCTACAAGCTGGGTACTGGGTGGTTGTCAAGAAGCACGTAAGAAAATCGTGTCTAGAGCCACTTTGGAAAGGGCCATATCAAGTAATCTTGACGACTACTACTGCATTAAAGTGTGCCGGAGTTCCCAACTGGATACATGCCAGTCATACAAAATGGGTAACGTGTCCTGTTGAAGAGGAACTTGAAGTTTCCGGCACAACAACTTCAGGAAGAGAAGTCTCAGGGCCAGAGAACAGTCAAGAAGGAACTGAGACGATCGGAGAGCCCTCTGAGAACAGCTTCATCCCTCAAGCAGTCAATGAGTTCGAGAGAGGTGACAGAGTGCCAATCTCAGTAGAGGCGGCAGGAGAATTAAATCAAGAAGAAGTTGTCCCAGAAGTAGACAAGTACCGGTTAGAACTCAAACCCGGCACAGAACCAGAAGAAGAAGAAGAAGAAGAAGGAGAAATTATAGAAAGAAATCAGAACGTACCAGAATCCCCTGAACCAGCTGCAAGTCCATCAAGAGAAAACACCATATCACAAAAGGAGGGTGCTGTCCAGCGTCCTGAAAGAACAGATCAAGAGAAGACGCATAGAGGTGATAATAGGCCAGATAAACCACTCTTCAAGATAAGAGACGTATCAAATGGCACAATAATAGAAGAGAACAATACATCTCGAGTGGAAGATTTAAGCGAAGGAGAACAACAGGGTGAACGAAGGCTAAAAAGAAAAAGAGTTGCAAACAGAAGATATACAGGTCCTGAATGGGCGTATGCTACAACATCGGAATGGCAACAAGAATTCCTAGCATTCTGTTTTGATCGAAAAGTACCAGGCCAACACTACAGTACTTGAGTGAATCTGAGGAAATCTTGAATAAAATCTGAAACTGAAAATTTAAAGAAAAGAGAGACTTTATGAATTACCTAAAGTGACACTAGAACCGGATTTGACTATTGAGAAACTCGATTACGACAAGCTGCTAACCTGATTTGACAAAAATGGGGTCCTGGAGTAAGTGAAGACGCTGTAAATACACGCAGAATGCCAGAGAATTTGAACCATCCTCTAGTTGATTGTTGCTCTACTATCTGATTCTATACAGACATGGCTTACAATAGAGGTAGTAGCAAGGCAAGTAAAGTGTGTGGTTGGCTAGGACTTATACTAGGTGTTGTGTGCGCAGTGATAATTGTGGGAGTGATTGTAGGAATGCCATGGATGGAGAAAGAAAACATTAATGCTACTTTAAAACCTGAAACTACCACACTAACACAGTGGGAAAGATTTGAGCAGGATGCAAGACATATGCATGAGGGAACTATTGCAAAAGGTGAACTTTCTACTAATGTCTTCTATCGCTTACTAAATGAGTATGTGGAAACTATGGATGCGAAAGATTGTTATGTGTGTACTAAAATTCCTTCGTCTGTACAGGAGGGAGTTACTTGTCATAGTCTCCCTCTTACTTACGGAATTAGCTGCAGCTTGCTACTAACAAGGTTCTACAATCAAGAGCATGTGCAATACTTTTATTCAAACTTAGAAGTTGTGTTTTCTTTTGTGCCTGTGATTGAATTTTTAAATAAATTAGCTAAAGAACATGATATAAAAATAATTAGAGGATTTTTTGAGCCAACGCTTACATTTGGGACAGCCTACGCACATCGCAATAACTTGACTTGCTTACTATCACCTGTTGAGAAAAGCTTTTTAGATCACACTGATGATAGATGCAAAGCACTGAAAGAAAGATTAGAAAAAGGATTAGAGAAACGCACATATGCAAATGATTATGCTTACATTGCAATCAAGACACAAGGAAAATTAGCTATAGATGCATTACACGTAGGTAGGCTTTGTATATATAGGCCAAAATCCGAGAAAGACAACCCGTTTGTGGGAACGAGTGAATGCAGACATGTGTTTTTGTTTCAGAGTAAATGGACCTTTATGCTGAATGGACAAGATCCAGCGATCCCTGGGATCTATTACATCTGTGGGCTAAATACTTATTACCGTCTCCCTAAGGGATGGTATGGGACATGTTATTTGGGAATAGTATTCCCAAAGATTTACCAGATTGATGACTTAAAACAGATACCTAAGACGTCTGAATTACAACATCCGAGACAAAAACGAGAATCAGTGGCGTCTGTCATTGGTGACATATTTGGAGCTATAATCCCTTCAGTAGGGGTTATCTTAAATTCTATGAAGATACAAAAGTTGTCTACTATTGTGGATAACATGCTGACAAATTTTACAGGAGCTATACTCCTGATGGATACTGAACTTGCTGCAGAAAGAGCTATGACTCTTCAAAATCGGCTTGCTTTAGACATTCTTTTAGCTAAGAGTGGAGGAGTCTGCAAGATGCTCAATGAGCGTCATTGTTGTTCATTCATTCCACATAACAGTAAAAAGATTAGAAGTATGCTTACTAACCTTACTAATGATAGTACAGATTTGAAGGATTTGAAAGAACTTGGTGTTTGGGAGAAATTTGGAAAGGGAATTGCCAGGGTTGGGAGCTGGTTTACTAACATTTGGAATGGGGTACTTGCAAAAATACTGATGGGTCTATTAATTGTTCTGGTCTGTGTATTAGGATTATGGGGGGCATGCAAAATTAATGACAAAATAAAGAGGAATTGGACTAAAAGAACCAGGAGAAACGAAGAAAGTGAAAGAGAGAAAATGTTCAATGAAATTTGGGAAAGTTCACATAAAGGGCAAGATGTTGAAATGCGTATTATGCGCAAGGTAACAAATTAAAAGTGAAAGGTCAAAGGCAAAGGTTTGTGTGATGACGAGCGTCATCAGAGGAGGGACTGAGAGAGCGTAATCTAAATATTACATATGTTAAACATGAAATGCTTATATAAATACCTAACAATGCTGCTTATAAAAAACGACAATAAATATTAGTTGTTTAATGTGTATTTTGAATTATGATTATAAAACGTAAAGTTACTATTGTGCACATAAACTAATGTCGATTATAAGAAATAATTGCTTGCACCATGATTAATTGAATATATTAACGCTTACAAATATTGCATTTGTATTAAAACCCATAGGCCTTAAGTTAGCGTGAGTTGAGGATTTTAGCTGTGTAACTTTCATATTAAAGCATATTTTCTGTTTTTCAGTGTGCTGACTCGTAAAGGGCCATGACCCTGCATTTGTTCTTTTCCTTCGTCTCATGTAGCAAAATTCATCCTGTTCTCATCCGCATGCTAGTTGCCTTAGTATAAGTTTTATACAGATTTTGAAACAAAAGTATACAAAGGAATGTACAAGGACATTTAACCATGGACAAAGAAGCTCATGACCCGAGAAATGTGCCAAGATGATGACGAAACACCCCGGATGTCCCACCTACGAAGACGTCAATTATGAAGACCAAAGTGTTATAAATTATTGTGAGGTGACAATTTGGATTACCTAATGTATAATTTGATAGGTTAAAGATAGTGGGGTATAGCGATTATCCTATAGAATTTTGGGGGAAGGTATTGCGAAAAAGGGATAAAAACCCATGTCACAGAAGAGTCCGGGGAATTAGGTAGGGAATGCTATCGATTTTATCCAGAAACTCTGTCACTCTGTTTGGTGATTAGAGACTTAATAAACTTTCCTCACCCATAGACTGCCTTTATGCTTCTCCTCCATATGAGGGAAGTGTCCCCTCTCCACTAGACTAAGTTAGACTGATGGCGATGCGACTGATGTCCTGAAGACGAAGACTGATCCTGTGTGCTGACTCAATCCTTGGAGGGTAATTATGACAATGCTACTGTAATTTGTCTATTTGATTTTCCTTTCTAGGTACCAACTGCTGTAGTTTTGAATAGAGACCATAGTTTAGATGTTTTCTAAATTGGTGTTCTAAATTATTTTGCATGAAGTCCAACATGCTGATGCTAATTAGTGGCTAGGTTAGGTGATCACCCTGACTGACACAAATAGATGAGACTGACATTGTACTATGCTGAACTGAGACTTACATGATATTCTATGTATTCTGATCCATATTTACTCCATGTTATGCCCTTACGTTTGTCATCTTTGCATTAATGAAATCTTATCACAGTTGGCATATTGTGACTATGCTCTTATGCTTCTTGGTTTTGAGATTGACACTTCTGCTAGTAGATTGTAATCAATAGGGAATAAAATTCATAAAATTCTATCACAAGGTGTGGTTATTCATGGCTGAAAGGTCATAGTTGCGTCGACAATTTGATTAATGTCTTTATCCAAAGTAAAGTGTATTGTGGTGATAAATATTGATGACCTTATTGATATATTGCTTGACATATTGATTAGTTATCTGGTCCTACGGTGTCTCACCACTGGGTCAAAAGATTAATTGGCCTAAAACGAGTCCTAATGTGTATAAAATTGACATAGAAGGACGCGTTAACACTTGCATGAGCTACATTAATCGGTTCTATGATTTGCATCCGCAGTTCATGGTTTGCCACTTACAGTATTTTCAACTGTCCTTAAATTCCTTAACACATGTTGGTACATCTTTAGTGTTGTGAAAGTCCTGGAGCAATAGTTCTGGCTGACAAACACTGCTCTGCTGTACCATTGCTGGTTAGAGCCGACATCAAAATAAGGATGTGTTTCCGCAGCCCCAGGAGCAGTGTTGGGTCCTCCTTAAGGGCGGAGGAGCGTCACCCCCTTCCCCCGCCAGCAGCTATGAATCCTCTAAAAGAAAAGGATAATAAACTTTGTTTATAATCCTTTTCTTTTAAAGGGGCGGGGCCACAGGCTGTGATGTGCACTGAGGGGGAGTACGCAGCACTCCCCCTTAGAGTGCATGTATGTTTGGCCGGCCGTTTCGGGCCGGCCAAACATACATCCACAGTATGCTCTCCGCAGCCCTGCAACACAGTTGCCGGGCTGCAGAGAGCCTGCACAGGGTCCCAGTCTGCCTGGGAGTGTCCTGGCTGGGCGCTCCCAGCAAATCCTGATGCTGCTTTGAACAGCGTCAGGATTGGCCGCAGGACAGGCTGGGAGTGCGTGCAGCCAGCCAGCTGCGAGGGGCAGTGTGGAAAAGGTAAGTGTTTTTTTTTCTAAATTTAATTTATTTTAAAGTTTATTTTCCCCTGTCCACCCCTCCCCTGCGCGCTGTCCCACCCCTTCCACAACCCGCGAGCCACTCCTTCCCAGGAGATTGGTTCAGTCCCAGTAAGGGGCAATCCATTGTCTGTGATTCTTGGCCACAAATTAGATACACTGTTGAAAAACAGAAAGTATATGTTTAAATAGTTTGCATAAAGAATTCCAATGTAACTGACGTGAGAAGATTCAGCAGATCAAATTAGAATTTAGGAAAAGCTAAATGCTATCATTATACAAATATTTAGGTTTAAAGGGATACACATGTGTGGGCCTTATATATTGTATATCATGTATATTATTATACAGCGTTTTGCCATTTAATTGATACTTCAAATTGCTTACTAATTCTAATAGCTTGAACATAACGCTTTGAAAGACATACTCTTTAATCAATAGGTAGTGTTTGAGGTGGAAGACGAATGATATTGAACATATATTTCGAAGAGCACTAATAATTCAAATATAAAGAATGAAAAACCATTCTGTAGAGACTAAAACAATGCAGGCATAGACAACTGCTGTATGAGCAACACGTGTATTTTCCATCAGTTCATTCTAAAATCTATCTTAAAGATTACTAAAACATTGCCTTCCAGCATTTCTGCTCTCTTCCTCTGGGCCAAGCTTCTGAAATCTGAGAGTGAAATCTAAATTAGGCCTTTGTTAAAGTTAAGCACTATAGGCCCTACTCATAGGGATAAAACCTTGTGCAAATAGGGTGCTTAATCTTTCATCCATGGAAATTGCCTGACCCCTTTTATTTAAAGATTTATGACTTTCATCATTCACAATGGCTTTCAAGAGCGTGAAAACTTTATCAGCATTTGATAAATGGATTCCTACATTAGAATGCAGTGGGAAATTAGCTGTAGGCTTTTGAAATTAAATGGTTTCTGTTCTAATGGGCTTTTTAATAGTTGCTCGTGTTTTCATTCATCTTTGTAGTTTATTTTTACAAAGCACTTCTTTGTAAACAGCCTACATTTTTCCAATTATTTTTTTATTTAGTAAAACAGTTTTATCTTGTCATTTCAGCGCAAAAAACAACATTAAGAACGCCTCAAAGTCTTCCAGCGAGAAGCAGTAGTGTTCTGGAAACGCACCAAGGGTGTGATATTCTATACTGGCACATAGTTAGAGGATATTCGTTTTTAAAAGTGACTTTAAATGGTATTTCTTAAAAGATCTCTCTTTATTGTACTCACCTTTTGCATCTCGTTTCCCCAAACCTGCACTGCTAGGATACCAAACATTATTTTGAAGATTTAAATGCTGCTGGTATGGAACTAGAATATTGAATTCTGAATATCGACATAATAATGAAAATATCGGCTACCAGATTAGCATGAATACTACATATATACATATCTATACATGCAAAAAATAAAGGAGAACTCTGGGAAGTTCCCAATTTTGGGTGGAGAGCAGCTCTAGTAAGGACCACCCTGCAACACCAGCGACATTCTAGATTTGCTCACCTCAAATGTCTGTTTATCTAGCAAAGTTTTTAATTGACCAGTCCAAAGCTGTAATACTGTACCTGGAGTGGTAAATGGCTTGTGTCATTTTACAGCTCGGTGAGGATGACACTGTGTTAATCCTATGCTTAAAGATTTTGCTGTACAAATGGCAAAAGACTTTGTCACTATCTAGCTCGGCGTGGATAGCACTGTGCTGGTCCTATGCTTAAAAACTTTGCTAGATAAACAGACATATGAGGTGAGCAATTCTAGAGTGTCGCTGGTGTTGTTGCAGGGTGCTCCTTACTAGAGCTGCTCTCCACCTAAAATTGGGAACTTCCCAGAGTTCTCCTTTGTTTTTTTGCATAATTTATGTGTCACTCTAACCCTGAAAGGGCCTTGTTTTGACTTACTGTGGGTGCTCCCTTGTGTCTGGACAAAGCTAAACCCCTCTGAAGAGCTCTAATAAGGGCGAAACACGTGTCAGGGGTTGCTTTACTCATTCCAGGTTGGCTTGCACGGTATTTGACCAGTCCAAAGCTGTAATACTGTACCTGGAGTGGTAAATGGTTTTTGTCATTTTACAGCTTGGCGAGGATGACACTGTGTTAATCCTATGCTTAAAGATTTTGCTCTACAAATGGCAAAAGACTTTGTCAATATCTAGCTTGATGTGGATAGCACTGTGCTGATCCTATGCTTAAAAACTTTGCTAGATAAACAAACATTTGAGGTGAGCCATTCTAGAGTGTCGCTTGTGTTGCAGGGTGCTCTTTACTAGAGCTGCTCTCCACCTAAAATTGGGAACTTACCAGAGTTCTCCTTTGTTTTTTGCATAATTTATGCAACACTCTATCCCTGAAAGGGCCTTGTTTTGACATATATATATATATATATATATACATATATATATATGTATATACACACACACACCCACAAACAGACGTGTGCACACACTCACACACACACACTCACACACACACACATTCAGCTGTCATAGTTAGAGGTATTTCAAGTAACTATAACTCATGCCGTAAGGTAACTATAACTCGACCCCCCTGCCATGCACAGTTTACTCATCAATAATTTTACTGCAAATGTTACTGTGATATCATCAATGATGTCATGAATTATGTAAAATCTGGGGTAATTAGCAGTACATGGCAAAGGCTCAAGTTATAGTTATAACGTCCCTGAAACCTTTGTTTTTTTTAGTGAATTTCGAAGTTTTTTTAAATTCTATTTCCTAACTATAAACACAGGAACTATAAAGTCCCTTTAACATTTAGTTTTTTAAAGTGAATTTCCAGGTGTTTTTAATGCTAAGTCAGATGCCCATCAAAATGCACGATGAGGGGGGTTGGACCCAGGGCCTGGCCTGGCATTGTGCTACCCCCACATAAGCCTGCTGCTCCTGCTCCTCCTTGCCATCCATTGTCTAAGTTCATGCCATTGCTCTCTCATTATAGCCCGGTGTGGCCGTTGTTCTGTCCTCAATAGTTAGCTTGCTGCCCCATTCACCTTCTCCCTGCCCTCTGTTGTACAAGTCCAAGCACCAGCCCCTCCCTCCTGTCCTTCCTGGTCCCATGTGCTACTACTGCGCTCCACTCAGCTTGATGTCCCTTCCCACTCCTCCTGTCCTTCATGCCCAATTCTATTCCCCATCATTGCCCTCTTGCTTAGCCTCTGTTCAGAGAAAGAAAGTGTAAATTTACAGAAAATATGCTCTCATTTTAGCTTCTGGAGCACCTTCCATAACCTATATGCTAACATTATGAGGAAACAGGTTTCTCTAAAACATGAGTCATGAAATCCCAGCAGAATAAAAAACACATCACAATCCTAAACTTAGTATGGAACCATCAACAAATGATTTATATTGCACCTAAAATTTGCTATCACCATTTATACATTCCCAAAACTTTTCATGTACATCAAGAACCTAGAGGGTACTTTTTGGGAAAATTTCATGAAGATTCGTCAAACAGTGCCAAAGATATAAGAAAGTCAAAAAATGCTTTTTCTATGGAAACTAGGAGGCTGATTATGATCTGCCGCATTGGTGCTCTCCCACTGTGTGCTCAAAGTCTCAACAAACTATGGGCCTGATTTAGAGTTTGCTGGATGAAATACAGTTCCTAAATGTGTAAGGGTACATTAAGTGCAACACCCCGATGGACTACCATCTGCCAACTGTAGAGACCACCGCTGGTGCCCCCGTGATCTCAGTTCTTGATCAGAAACCGCAACATAGCAGCTCCTGCCAAGGTGCAAAAGGTTAGTGAATGGCCGCCTTTAGGTTCCACAGCCATTCACCAAACTTTGCCAAAGTTATTGCTTTTCATAGAGAAACTCCGAAAGTGAGAGATTGGTATTGACAAACAAATAATTATTGACCCTCACATCCAAGGAGTTTTTGTTTTTTAATCTGGATGTGCGGATCCTTATTTGATTTTTTCTGTCCTTCACTACTAGGATTTATGGACAGAAACAAAAGATATCACACTTTCCAACCTAAACAGGGCAGGAGGTGTAACAACCTTTTCCCAACAGTCCTTGGACTGTTGGACTTAACTTTCCATTGACAGGGTCAACGAGGTCTTCGAAGACAGAAAGCTGGCAGACTTTCCAACCCTAATAAAGGTGGCAGTTTGGCAGACAAGGTACTTTGTCATGCTGGTGACAGGGTACCCTGTCCAGAAATCTCTAAAATGGTCTCATTAATAAGATCTTGATTAGATTTTATATACTGGAAAACAGAAATGTAAATGAGTTGGGAATTTGAATTTCACTAGGGGCCCGATGAACAAAGCAATTTTGCAGTCGCAAAAGGTGAATTTCTACGCTTGCAACCACAAAATGGCCTTTTTCAATGTGCCACCCCTATTTTGTGAGTCGGGTTCCTGTTACCGAGCTGCAGAATAGGGATTGCGACTCACAATTAGGAGGGGGCATTCCATGGGTGTCCTTTCCTAATTGCGACTCTCAGGCCCATGTATGAATGTTTTGTGACCATGAATACAGTGGCAAAACAATCTCAGTTAACACCAAATTTCAAATTGGTGTTAACCCATTAGCAAACGGAAAGGGGTTCTCATAGGACCCCTTCCCCTTTGTGAATTGTAGTGAACAAGTTTTTTCAGAGCAGGCAGTGGTCCCAAAGACCACTGCATACTCTAAAAAATGAAAAGAAAACTTTTCATTTTTTTTGTTTGAAATGCATCCCATATTCTTTTAAGGAAAAAGGACTGAATTTAAAAAAAAAATGCTTTATTGAAAAAACAGTCACAGACAAGGTTGTCTGCTGACCCCAGCCGGCCACCATCCCTATGAGTGTGGCCATTCCCAAATGTGTAGCAATTTGCAACCTGCCTCATGAATATTAATGAAGCAGAGATTTTGAGACCCATTTGAGATCGCTTACAGTATCTCAGACACTGTTGTACATTTCAGATTTTTACTCGCAATGTGTGACTTGCAAAAAAATGCAAATTGTGAGTCGCAATCTGTAATTGTTGTACTTAAGCCCATATATGTCATAGGTGTAGTATGGCTCTCATTCTCTGCTCTATGTTTGGCAATTTTGCAAGACAGTGACATATAGGTGGGATACTGTTCAAGTGAGATACTTTCATTACATATTTCTTTTGGGCATCAGACTCAAGTAAATAAGTCCAGTCATCTTAACCAGGCTTGCGAGTCTAATCACTAACAACTGCTCGGGGTAGTATTCCAACCCATTGTTCTTTTGCCTACAATGTAATCTCGGGTTAGACCCAGCCATAAGCAAATCAGACTTGATCGTGTTCCAGCAGAAACAATCCAACCCGAACTTCTAAGCTTGGTCTTCTTCAAACTGGAACATAAATAACCAAAGATTAGTTTCGCCTGATTGGGACTCTTCAGTAAGGTGTAGTTTAGGTCCAGTGGCACAGTGAGCAAGAGAACCACATCTGGGTTGCTTGCAGTACGTCTAACCAGTGGCAATTATCTGGTTAGGCTTCTAACCTATCGTTGAAATCCTGCAGAGTCTTTGGATGATTCCCCAACAACCACAGGAGCCTTTGTCTCATCATAAGACTTAATCAAGCTTGAACATGGTTTGCTAATAACTTTGCAAGAGCAGCTTTCTTGTTTTTAATACGTTTAAATGGTGCATGATGATTAAAAAACATGTTGGTGTTTTTGAGTACTAGACCAAACGGTTTCTTCTTTGTCACTAAGAGGAAAATGATAACTACAACATTATTCCGTAATTGCTTTGCTACTCAACAGAGACCAATGTTGTACTGTATAAAAAATGTCTACAAAGCTGGAGAGATATGTCTTATTTGGAAGGCACATAGGGCACATGTATGAAAACCTTCAGAATTTGAAAACGGCAAATTTGGCCATTTGCAACTGCTAAATGGCCTTCTGACATGTACCAACCCTACTTTGTGAGTCAGTAACCTATTACTGACCCGCAAAATAGGTTTGTGATTCTGTATTAAGAAGGGGCTTGTTAAGGGCATCCCTTCCTAATAGTGACTCAAAAAAGGGATGTGAGAATGTTTTGCAACCAGATTGCGGTCACAAAACATTTGCAGTTCACCTCCAATTTCAAGAGGGACCCCTTGCCTTTTGTGAATGGGAGCGACAATATTTTTGTCAATGCAGGCAGTGGTGCCATGGACCACTGCCTACTCTTAAAAAATGAATTAAAAAATCTTCATTCATTTTTTTTAATGCATCCTGTTTTCCTTTAAGGAAAACTGGCTGCATTTAAAAAAATGCTTTAGTCAAAAAACAGTCACAGACATGGAATCTGCTGACCCCAGTAGGCCACCATCCCTGTGAGTGTTAGCCATTCCCAATGGGTTGAAAATTGCGACCTGCCTCATGAATGTTAATGAGGCAGGTCCCTTGCGACCCATTTGGGAATCGCAAACAGTGTCTGAGACACTGTTGTACATCGCATTTTGTCAACAAGTGGAACAGCATATGTATAAAAGTATTCAACATTAAGAGCAAAAAGAACTAAACTAATTGTGAGATACAATGTTTAAACAACACCAGGGTCTGAAAGAAACATTCAAGGAATATTCTTCATTTTTATATTAAAGAAGAGTGCATACAAATGGTGTTAAAATGAGTTTTCAGTTGTCTTGAGGACAAAACTACAAAAACTTGATTTAGAGTGTAAATTAGATCATTTTGAATCAATTGTAGATCATTGTAAAGAGACCCTTGCGAGATATTAGCGCCACCTTAGCATAATTTCTTTTACATTAAGGCGGCGCTAAGGTGGCCTTTTCTCCATGCCATATTTAGAAAGTGGCGCAATCCATGCATTGTGCTACTATGGCCCATATTTATACTTTTTGACGCACAACTGCGCCAATGCAGTTGTGCGTAAAAAATTTTAACGCCGGCTAACGCCATTCCAAAGTGCCACGCGGGTGCCTTATTTATTGAATGACGTTAGCCGGCGCAGCTGACTGGTGTGCGTAAAAAAAAATTACCCACACCAGGCAGCGCCGGCGTAGGGGAAAATGGAGCTTGGGCGTCAAAAAATGGGGCAAGTCAGGTCTGAGGCAAAATTTTGGCCTCAACCCGATTTGCGCCATTTTGTTTGACGCCCAACCCCCATTGACATGACTCCTGTCTTAGCAAAGACAGGAGTCATGTCCCCTTGCCCAGGGGACTTATGTCCCCTGGGCATGGTCATTGGGCATAGTGGCATGTAGGGGGGCACAAATCAGGCCCCCCATGCCACAAAAAAAATACAAAAAAAAATACTTACCAGAACTTACCTTAACTTCCCTGGGATGGGTCCCTCCATCCTTGGGTGTCCTCCTGGGGTGGGCAAGGGTGGCAGGGGGTGTCGCTGAGGGCATGGGAGGGCACCTCTGGGCTCCTTCAGAGCCCACAGGTCCCTTAACGCCTGCCCTGACCCAGGTGTTAAAAAACGGCGCCCATCAGGCTGGGCCGCGTTTTTTAAGGCCTGCCCCCTCCTGTGCGTCAAAATGACGTCACAGTATAAATATGGGGCACAGGCCTTAAAGTCATTTTTTAGAAGGGAACGCCTACCTTGCATATAATTAACGCCAGGCTGGTTCCCCCTTCTAAAAAATGACGCACATAGTGGAACTTTGACGCCCGTGGGGTCGGACGTCAAAGTATAAATATGGGGCATTGTTTGCGCCAAATGTGCGTCAAATATTTTGACGCACATTCGGCGCAAACAGAGTATAAATATGCCCCTATGTAACCCCTTGTGCCACATTATGCATAAGCTAGGCATAATATATGCAAGGGGGATGTTCCCCCACTAAGGTGGCCTAAAAAATGGTGCAAAAAATCTAAATGTTTTCTTTTTGCCATTTTTTTCTGTATTTCTAACGCCTGCTTTGAGCATGCATTAAAAGGGGGCACACCATTAGTTACAATGGGCACCTATGTATTATTCAGGGTTAGCACCAAAATTGTGGTGCTAACCCTAAACAGTACACCAATAGCGTCACAATTCTGACATTATTGCCCACTACACTGCCCCATGGTGAGCCATATTTTAAATATGGCGCACACATGTTGGTGGCATAGGAGCGCTAAGGGGCGCAAGGAAAATTGCACTGCACTGGGTGCAGTGCCGCTTTTCTTAAATATGCCCTTAGATTTTTTTACTACAATAACAAAAATCACTAAGGGCTAACAGATATTTGTGACCTAAAGTCATGCGCGGAGGCATGTAATAATCTTAGAGAAAGAGAAGCCACATAATACCTATTGCGACATCCTCTGATAAGCAGTGACAATGGATGACATTAATAGAAAATACTGTTTGGTTATATCGAATAAATTAGTAGAAATTGACACAGGTGGCTAAATAGGAGTAAATATTTGCGAGAAACTCTATTATATACTGTTATTTTGTGCGCAGATACTGTGCCTGTACACAAGGATGATAAGCACAGGCTTATCAGTTAACGTAAACATATTGAAATATGCAGAGCGTAAAACACTCATATGAAGGAATAAAAAAGTCACAATTTATTGATGAACAGATCTGAGTTAATGTCGAATTTGAGATAAAAATTCTAACAGCAGAAATATTGTTAATTAAAGTGCGACTATCAAAAGCAGTAGAACAGAGCACTAATGAACCTCATATACAGCTAATAAATTGACAAAGGGGGTCATTCCGACCCCGGCGGTCAAGGACCGCCGGGGATGCAGGAGCACCGCCAACAGGCTGGCGGTGCCCCGCAGGGCATTCTGACCGCGGCGGTTTGGCCGCGGTCAGACCAGGAAAACCGGCGGTCTCCTGTCGGTTTTCCGCTGCCCTGGGAATCCCCCATGGCGGCGCAGCTTGCTGCGCCGCCATGGGGGATTCCAACCCCCTCACCGCCATCCTGTTCCTGGCGGCTCCGACCGCCAGGAACAGGATGGCGGTGAGGGGTGTCGTGGGGCCCCCGTAAGAGGGCCCCACTTTGTATTTCAGTGTCTGCTTTGCAGACACTGAAATACGCGATGGGTGCCACTGCACCCGTCGCACATACCCACTCTGCCGGCTCCATTCGGAGCCGGCTTCCTCGTGGGGAGGGGTTTCCCGCTGGGCTGGCGGGCCGCCTTCTGGCGGTCGCCCGCCAGCCCAGCGGGAAAGCCAGAATGGCCTCCGCGGTCTTTCGACCGCGGAGCGGCCATATGGCGGCTCCCTCCAGGCGGGCGGCTCCCGCCGCCCGCGGGGGTCAGAATGACCCCCAAAGTGTCGGTTTAAAAGAAGAGTATTTTTTACATTAGAAGAGGCCATATTAATGCATTTATTTAATAGACATCTAATCTTTAGTGAGGAGGGGCTCAGAATTAACCACCACATTATGTAGGACTGAAATGGAAGGACCTACTTCTGCCTAAATTGCATCTTGAATGGCAAGGAAGATTTTGTAGATATTAACGGCAAGTACTTAGTTTTCTTTGCCAGGGTTGAGTTCATAGCCCATGAATTGCCCAGGTCTGTTACAGATTCGTTCAACTACTGTGTCCTCACAGAGGAAATTATAATGTGTAACAATTTATAATGACAAAAAATTTCAGCAAGTTGAATTGTGCATAAGCACACACACAAATATACAGATGACCTTGCTGAATGATTTTTTTATCATTCTACCAACAACAACCATAGGAGACCCATATAAACATGCCACATCCATAAGCATTAAGTCCAGTTGTGGGAAACTTGCATTACACCCCACTTTTTGCCTGGTTTCTGGATGCAACTTGGACTGGAGTGCACTGGGATCCTGTAAACACGTCCCCATGGCAGTGTTCTTTGGCTAAAATTGCAAAAGCATTGATACAATTGGCAACTCAAGATGCCACTACGAGTCCCTAGTAAATGGTACTTAGGTACCCAGGGCACGGGGTGCTAAGGGCTGGCCCCTGACGGAAGCAGGACATATTGTGTCACCCTCAAGGGCCATGCATTCAGATGCACCCAGCACTGCCATTGCAGGTTGAGTGTCCCAGTGCAATCCCAAAATACAAACTCAACATGGCACAAAGCCTTTGTACCCTGTCAACAATACACTACATGCAATATAGGTAAGTCACCACTCTGGCAGTTCTTCTAGCCTTAAGGCAGGGTGCACTACACTGTATGTGAGGGCATAGCTACATGAGAAATATGCTCCTACTGTTACATTGCCAAACCTGGGACATAGTAAGTGAACTGAGCAGCCATTTTATATGCATGTGCTGGACACTTGTCAGTACGAGTTTCCCAGCTACATGATGGCTACTCTGAAACCTGGGTTGTTTGGTATGATACAACTCAGAATGCTAAATCCAAATTGGTACCTATATTAGATTTATTACAAAATACACCTAGGGGTCACCTTAGAGGTGCCTTCTGCAGAAAGTGAGCTACCCTGGCATGGTTGCTGGCCGGTCCAAAACAGCCTGCCTCCACCAGACAGGATTGTTGACCCCTGGGGAGAGAGTTGTTGATCTCTGGGGCCAGAAAACAAAGCCCTTACTGGGCAGAGGTGCTACCCCACCTCCACCACGAAAGTGAAAAGCCCTGAAATAAGAGCATCAGATGGCCTCCCCCATTGCAAACCCCTATTTTTGACGTGAGTGACCACAGGAAAACACACAATGGACAGGAAGAGTGGTCAGTACCTGCTTGCACCACCACTTAGGTGTTGCATCTGAGGTGACCTCTCCATTTCATTTTCTTCAATCTTTCATTGAAAGAAAGTAGGGCATCCCTAGACCAAGAAACCAGATTCTAAGGACACAGGAAGACCAGCAACAAAGATGACCCAAGGCCTTAGAACTAAACACCTGGTGCACAAAGAAACAGTTCTGTGCCCTGCCTACTGCACCCAGTACTTGACAATCACCACTGAAAGGTTGCTTGGATATCAGATGGACTACAGAAACCCCCAGAGGACCGCCACACTTCAAAAATCACCAAAGATCTCCCTTCAGAGCGAAGACATCACTCAATAACCACAGGGAACCAACAAGCCAGTGAGGTCCACTTCACCGACCAGCTGCTGACCGCTGAACCAGACATTACAGCTGGACCAAACTCCGGCCCATAGACTACAAGGACAAACCCAGCAAGTGTGCAAAGTTTGGTGGCACTGCATCCTCCAGCGGCTGCACTGTACCATTGCCCTGGTAGTGGTCACTTCACGTCAGACACCAAGAAGGACAGTTCAATCTGAACTGTAGAAAGACCAGGAGGAAGCTCCAGTCAAAGGACTTCAGAAAACACCAGAACCTCCCACCAAAGTGCCCCTGCTGACCTGTAAGCGACCCTCAAAGCAACCTACTTCCTGCTGCCAAAGGACATCTTTGCGCACAGCTCCTAGCTCACCGATTCACTCTGCACCTGGCCACCCCTGTGCCCTGCACTGAAGATCTAGCTGTGCTCTAAGGGTGACCCCGACACTGAAAGGGGACCCACTGGATTTACCTTTAATTCCACCTGTGCAATGCTTTTCCAAGTGGCCACTTGCAGTAGCCTGGCACCAGCTCTAAAGACCACATCTTGCTGCTCCCGCTAGAACCGGGAGCCGTCTGAACTTCTGCAGCTGACCAATAGTGGCCATCAATGACCTTGACTTACCTGCAAAAGGAGAACTTGGTAAACACACTACCTGATTTTATATGTAATTTTAAAGCACGTCCACCATTGGTTCCTTTGGTGCGTAATTATACGCAAAAAAACTAATTTTATTAAACTTCAAAAATTCATATCTTAAAAAGTACTTACCTGATTTTGATGATCTAGGTCTTAAAATGTTCATAACAATCTAAAGTAGTGTTGTAAATTGATCTCAAGTTACTCCTCTGAGTGAGTATCTTGATTTATTGATACTGTGAGTACAACAAATTCTTTGTCCAAGATTAGCCTAACTGCTGGACCAAGCTACCATAAAAACTAGAGCATTAGGTGGTCTAGTTTTTACCTCTGTAAACCCATGTGTGGTTGCTCAGACCTCCTGCACAGTGTGCCTAGTTTAGCACACTACATAGAGGGCCAGCCTCCTACACCAGTTAGGTATGTTAAATAGTATCAGGTCTCAAAAAGGACACATGTTGTTCCTGGGACACTACTTTACATTATGGATGTTGAGCTGGATGTGCAATTTCTTTGCATATGTATTGCCCTTTGCATTCAATCAAGAAATATGGCACTGGGGACAATAACATCTCTTTATTTCTAGGTCTCTTTACAGACAACTGTAGCTCTCTGAGGGAGACCTATTACTTCCAGTATATGACATATATCTACAGATTCTTTGGGTCTGTTAATTGCTCACGATTGGATAGCCTTGTTGCTATTTCTTCTAATTCAATAGTTTTATCTTATGTTTTCTCCACCCTTGAGCATCTCGGTCTCACAGTGTTTTGGATGACTGATGTATTCTTCCAGTGTTGATGTCAGAACATGTATTTGCTGCAGACATTTTGGAGAAAAAAGAGCACTGGCAGTGGCATAGGTTTCCTGTCCAATAATTATTGGCTTTGCCAGTGCTTGGTTTATTTTCGCAGTTCTTCTTGGAAAATGTTTGCATTTCCTTCTACACATTTGCTGAGCAGAATCAATGAGAAAACAGTTCGGATACCCACCAGTAAAAAATACTATGGCATTCAAACCATGTTATAAAATACTAATAGGATGGCCTCCTCACCAGCTGCGTTTTCATTCGTACTCTGAATAATGGCTTCCTGTAAACCCGTATTGCTATGTGAACATAATTGTTGAGGTTGATCTAATCCAAGATGAGCTGAGCAGAAACGTTTTAGAAATGAATGGTTCTTAGCTCTGGTGTCAAGTTAACATATTGTTTCAGTGAAGTTCCAACTCTGCCGCTGTCAATAAGGATTCCATTGTAGCCCTCTTTGCTCCTTACCCCAAATATACTCCTGGTATTAACCAAGCGGTGTTGCACAAGTAGGCAGGCATTGGTAAAAGTGGGACTTTTTTTGGTGCACAAGGCTATTTTTAGATTCTGTTGTACCTTATCACCTAACCCTTAATATATGAAATGCAAGTAATTAAGAAAAGGTAAACTAAACTTTAAAAAGTTTTATCCCCTGTCTGTGATATCTAGTTAACTGTTGGTTTTGTATAGCATTCACTCCAACTTACGGAGGCACTTCCAAACGTTAATAAAAAAATATTATGGCCACAAGACTCTGAGCCCTGCATGTGAAATTGCACTCATGTCCAATGGCATTCTTTCTATTGTGTAAAACACCACTCATGCCCCTGCCACACTGTTGATAACATATCACAAAGGCACTGAGTGTGATACATCATCAATTAGATCAACTTTTTGAGCTACAACAAAAATGGCTAACGCCAGTCCCCAGTTTCCTAAAGCAAAATATATATCTCTTAGTGTCTCATCACTAGGCAGGTGTGATTGAATATTCATAGCATACGTGGCATGAGCTATTGTCAAAAGTAGACTCATGCATTTCCTCAATCATTCGTTGCTTTTGCAGTCACATATGCATAGATTATAAATAAAAATATAAATTGGAAAGAATGTATTTGCAGGAATAGATAATATAAATTGCAATTGCAGTGTGTACCTCAGCTAGTACTGCAAATGCGCGGTACAAGACTGTGTCAGCCCTTCCTGGACTGAAGATCAGTGCTTAATTTGTGCTTGTTGTAACCGGTGCTAACCACCTGCATTTATTGTTGAGGGCCGGCGCTTAATGTTCGGCCTCAAGCATTTACCGCGAGCTAAAGACACATTTGGGAAAGACGGAGGAAGAGAAACACGAAACATTTTCACAATGGGAGAAAGCAGAAAGCTGCAAGAGTGAGCTGAACGGACAGGGAGGGCCTTTAAATGGATTCAAGAGGCCAGAGATGGTTTCGGGATTAAGCTGCCTCAGTATTGCTCGCATATTTAATTGCAGCAGCCGCATGTTTAAGAGGAGGGCTTTGAGCAACGGCACGTTTTTATACACAAATTAAGCACGGCTGAAGATGGTGCATAGAAGTCTGCTGCTCAATGAGACCGTCAAGCAGCACCTGCCTCCTGCCTGACCTGCCTGGCAATCCCTATTTCATCTGTACTGTCATGGACGTCATTCAGGGGTCTGTGACCCCTGACTTGCCCCTTACGACCCTGACACCTCCTTTACAACCCTTGGCTTCACGGGTGGCAAAAACGGTGCTAAAGAACACATGAGTGGCTCATATTATCAGACCCAGGCTCCATCCTTCTTATTTTCTGCTCATTTGTTGTTGTCTCATTAACAGTGATTATTAGTCTATCATTCACTATTGGTGTAATAACATATGGAACAGTAGGATCTAAAACGGAACCTTAATTGACATCTTAGGTAAGAAAAATGAAATGCTTTAAATTTTATGTTGTGTGCTTGCATATGGGTGAGACACAGTTTGGGTGACTGACCGTGCATACGTAAAATGTGTGAGCATTTATGTTTGTATGTGAGATTGCGCGTGTGCTTGTGAAAGTGAGTGAGTGAAGGTGAGTCAAGGTAACAGTAACCAAGAGAATGTGAATGAGAGAGACAGGGCAAGAGTGAGTGAAAATGAATAAAGACAAATGAGAGCGAATAAGTGAGCGAGAGTGAGTTAGAGTGAATGAGAGTGAGTCTGAGTAAGTGAATGAGACCATGAGTGAAAATGTGTTGTTATGCTTTTTTCCTGGTTTATACAGGCACCCATGCCAAAATGATGGCACTAGTAGACTAGAGGTTCATCTTAACAAGGGGCACCCACTTGAAAATGCTGGCACTGGCATACTGGAGGAAATTCATGGCATGAGTGGGACCTGTGCGGAAATGATTGTGCTGGTACATTAGATGAAATTTATGGCTTAACGGGGGTCAACCATGACACATGTCAGGGGAGGTCCATGATAAAGTGCTGTCCTCAACATACTAGACATAACGTCTTACATAAGGGTCACCCATAGTATGTAGACAGCAGCATTGACAAAATTCTGCCACTAGACTATTGTATGCAATGTTTGGGCACAAGGTGCACCCTTGACCAAAATCTGGTCCTAGGAAGGGAGGCGATTTTTGACATATGGGGACACCCTTCAGACATTTTATAAACAAAAAAAAGTCAGCACATGGATACTGTCAGGTTTCGTTAGTTTGGTGCACTATGAGAGGGCTTGAATATTTTCAGACCCTAAGGCTTTTTAGCACATATATGTGAGAATTGTGCTTTAGAATGCACTACTGGAACTCATTTTGTTTACATTTTTTTTTTTAGAAGGGATAGCCCTCCTTTCACCCCCACCCTCATTCACCTTAGAAGATGTCAGACTAACTAATTTGCTTGCTTGTATACTACAAATGAGGAAAATGTTACCTTGATATATCATGATATCTAAAACAGACATTTATGATGTTCTATGAATCACTTAGCTAATATGGAACTTCAACAATGTTAATTATTGAGAGATATCAGGGATAAGGTCATATGACAGGCTTTCTGGGAAGATTCAGGGTCACAGGTCAAATAATGTTACTTCTTGCGATGTCATTTAGGTCACCGGGTATATGATGTCACTTCCGCTGGCATTTTGATGAATCAACGCCCATGCGTACTGTGAATAGGCACTGGACAAAAGACAACACTTCACTGTGCAAGCCAGTGGCCCTCTTGTCTGCTCCAAGCTGCATGTGTCAATGTTGTTGTACAGAGCTGTGGAGAATTGTGTGAATTGGGCACACAGGAGTCAAGCTCTGGCAGCAATTTTGAAAAAAAGCAAAGCTCACCAGAATACCAGAACTTCTCTACTCGTCCGTGTGCACTCAGTCACTCCTTGCATCTCTTGCCACCTGCCTCTATAGACAGTGTGCAGTCATATGCAAATCATTCTTGACCTCCCAAGAAAAGGTACAGGTCAGCTTAACCTACAAGGCTATGTTCCCTCTCAAAGGGAAAACAAAAAGCCTGCATTTTGCCTTCATCTGTGAGGTGAAGCTTGTGTCTCTGTGGCACAGCGAGCTATCTGATCCATCTCTGGGTATACCAGTATCACCTCTGGCTCCTCACTGAGGTGATAAGAAGTGAACTACAAAATGCCTGAATTAATGTTGTTGTACCTGGGCTGTTCTGCAGGGTCATCCCCAAATGTTTTGCTTTCTTCCTCCTGTTTTTGCTGAATTCATGTTTGATAGCCTTAGGACTCTGTACACTTTATCACTAGTAGCCAGTGCTAAAGTGCTTGTGCTCTCTCCTCGTAACATGATAAAATTGAGGTATCCCCAACTGGCATATTTAATTTACTTATATAAAGGCTAAACTTGGGCCTGAAACACTGATTGTGCAACCCACTTGAGCAGCCTTTAACCACGTCTCAGGCCTGCCATTGTAGAGCCTGTGTGTGCAGTTTGTGTACTGCCATGTTGACCCGGCAAAATAACCCATTTGCTAATCTCAATCCTTCCTTTTTAATACATACACTATACCCCTAAAGTATGCCCTGGTCAACCCAGAAGGCAGTGTGCAATATATTTAAAAGGCAGGACATGTACCTTTAAGTTTTACATGCCTTGGTAGTGAAGTTCCAAAGTCGTTTTTCACTACAGCAAGGCCTATCTCCCCTATAGGGTAATGTTGGGATTACCCTATTATAATTTATAAATGTATTTCACAGTCTGGATGGAATACAATTTTCAGTTTGAGTGTTTCTGGAATCACTATTTAAAATCACAATGTATGGTGAAGCTGGATTTTGAATTGCAATTCTGAAAATGCCACTTTGAGAAAGTTGGCATTTTCTTGCTTTAGCTACTTGCTGCCTTCTACCTGCCTCTAATCACTTATCTGGGGTAAGTAACAACTGGGCTTTGTATATTGCCCTAGACATTCTCACACAATGGGAGCTTAGGTGTGACTTCATGGGTCATCCAGGGAGAATGAGAGGGTGTAGCTGGACTGAGCCTCACTTACACCTGAATATGGTGTGTCCTATACACACACAAAGAGCTGCATACCCTCTTGTAGTGAGTCTGGAGCCAGGGCAGAAGGGTCAGGGCCTCTGGGCACTTCACATCAAAGACCTGTCTTTGAACTCTCCCACACTTCAAAGGTTCAACTGGGTATAGTAGTGGACCTCTGACACCACCACTTCAGTACACTTCTGGACATGTGAGGTCTCTGCCAGGAAGAAGAACAGCTGTGCTGCTAAAGGACTACCACTCTGCTGGACTGCTGCTCTCTGGACTTCTGCCCTGCTGCACTGCCTGCTGCCTACTGCCCTCTCTTGCCTGGGTCAGAAGGACTGAACCTGCATCACTTCAAGCAAGAGTGACTCTAATGTCTAGTTGGCTGGCCTCCTGATATGAAGTCTCATAAAAGACATAACAAACGTTCAACTGTGCTGTGCCTACACCTGGACTCTGTCCTCTGTGAGTCTGTCCTGCCAAGTGATGCCAACCCAGTCCTGGACCTTTGGAAGTGGGTCTATGGTGTTTGCTCCAGTGGAAGTGAGGCATCCTCTGATGCGGGTGTGGAGCTGATGCATGGCCTCTGTTACTTGGAACAGAACTGGTGCATCGCTGCTACTGTATGTGTGAGAACTGACATAACAGGCTCCCACCACTGCATCTTTGGCCTGGCATATGGCATACAGAACCACCACTACATGATGCTTTCCCCAGTGCTAGCTCCTTGCATCCCTTGTCAATGGCAGCCTTGACAATGATGCTACAGCTTGGCATCGCAGCCTCAGGCTCATCAGAACCAATGCAGTGCCTCAGCTGTGCAACTCATCCTTAACACTGGCCTTCCCATCACAAACCCCGTCAATGGGATCCTTGAAGATGGCACTGCAAGACCTCACACCACAGACTTGTCACATCTCAGAACCAATACATCACTTCAGCTGCACAGCACCTCTTTATTTCAGATCCACACAATGTTCTGCAACCAGGATTTAAGGTGCTTTGGTTCAGTGGGCCTAACTGGGTCATGTAGCTGGCCGCACTACATTGCAGTCAGCCTGAACTTTGGACTTTATCCCAGTCCGGCAGGACCAGATATTCCAGGTTGGCATTTCTTGCTTCTAAGCAATATTTTCCAATTTATTCTTTTAAAAATCCTAACTCAAGTTCAACTTATTGGATTTTTGTTGTTTTGACCTTGTTTTATTTATTGAATGTTGCTCTTTTTTCGAACCTGATGTGGATGTTTTTGTGTGGTGTTTTAACTGTTTTACTGGTTTAAGTGTTGCATAAATGTTTTGCACATTGCCTTGAAGTTACGCCTGACTGCACTGTGCCAAGCTACCAAAGGGTGAACACAAGTTAATTTAATGTTTGCTTGTGCCTTATCCTGACTAGGATTGTGGTTGCTGCTTGACCAAAGCATACATCGCAATCGGCTACTAAAACAATTTCTAACAAATGTTAATCACTGGTAAGTTGTTTGAGCCCATTGCTTTCCATTATGTTTTGCTCACTATCTCATTGCAGGCAACAAGCAGCCATACAGACAAGGCCTATTTTCACCCAAAAAAGGACAGTACAGAACAAGCTACTGAGCTTGTGTTCTCCTTTCTCTTCTGAAAAGAGGATCACTCATATCTGCAAAAAAAACTTACTCTTATTGGGCCTTATCAGTGAGGTTTAATTTGAATCCCAATTAAACCATGAGATAGAGGACTAACATCTGAGTATATGATGCCACAGAAAGTGATTCGTTGGGAAAAGCAGAGTTTTGAATGGAATGTTTGAATTAATATCATATTAATGATTGGTATCTGAGCAGCCTGCATTTTAGATCTAAATTTATTTTGTGTACTGGCCCATTGCAGATGGAACCTAATGTTATGCAAATGAGTCTTAGTCATGCATTAAATTGTAGTCAATCCTGAATTTCATGATCATATCCCCTCTGATCAGGATCACAAACAGTAGGTGTATTTCAGCCTTAATGGTTCTTGCTGTTAAGGATAATGTCTTTATTGCCATCTTGTTTATTGATAAACAATTTCATAAGGTGATGGATACACTGCTTACCTTCAGCTTACCCAGTCAAAAACATATGCTATTCCTATACAATGTAGGCTAATCCATTTCTGGAACAGGTATTTGGGTGTTTCATAATTTAAATGGTTCTGCAGCATTCACAGTCAGCATCTTCTTACAAGGATCAGCTCCTCCAAAGAACCTTAATGGAATTGAAACTTTTGATGTCAGCAGATCACTGAAAATAGGACGGCAATATATTTTTAAATGACAAGAAAATTAATTAGCACTTAACTTCTGAAATGAAGATCGAAAAAAGAAGAGAAAAAATAATAGACTGCATCTAAAACAATGTACACCATAGAAACATATTGAAGGCACAGGCTGTTATATGCTACTTTGTCTGGATGCAGCCACAATGTATCCTGATGTGCAATCAGTTTTGGGTGCATCTCAAAAGGAACAGTACATCACAAACTTTAAACACAAACATAAGTAATCCTTCAGTCTAATTGGCCTCATTTGTAAGGAGCAGCTTTGGTTTCTATGATACAGGGAGCTGTGTATTGCATATCTGGTCATGTTGATGCCATTCAAGGTGAATGATTGAGAAAGGCAATAGGAGGTACATGAAATGCTTAAATAAGCTCTACCAATGGTATTTACATCGAATGTTTACTAATTCTTTTTTGACATATTTTATTGAAAAATAAAACAGATAATTGATGAGCATCACGTGGGTGCCCATTACATAGCTCTTTCTTGTGATCCATTTGAAGTAAGGTAATGTCTGTGTCGTGCAATTGCCAAGTTCTAAAATACTATCTAGAGAAGTTCCTGGTACAACATGAAGTTCATTAGTTTTTTTTTATTATTAATATTCCAATCATAGATGTTATCAATGGGCTAACAATATAACAAACCCCTGGTTATCAAAAGGATTACAGTTGTTTCAATGTGGATTACAATACACCCTATACATAGCAACTTTAAAGATAAAAGCTCAGTAACTTGGGTGGAAAGAGTAAAGGGTGAGGGGTGTTGGGGCAGTACAATTGTAGCTTGGAATAAGAATAAGCAAAGTGTCCCTTTGACTTATGTTACACTTTTTTCAAGTGAAAGGTGACAAAGTGACATGTAGCACATGTTTGTTGTGGTAAGTTTGTAACACCACTAGTCACATTCCAATTATGGGGCCAAAGAAATAGCTCTCTCCAATGTCAATAAAGTTAAGTATGTTTGCCAGGGGATTTCACTTCCAGGAGCTAGAAATGTCATGTGTGATTACTTCGTCTTTTAGTTCTCACTTACTACCTTTCCGGCATTGCAATTTAGTTTGCTCTCCTAAGAGGGAAAAAGAATCTTGTATGGTACCCATTGCTGTAGAGCCAATGGTGCCTTCATCTTGAGCCAGTGAGCCAGTCTCTCCATTTCCCATGCCTCATGAGTTCTACTACGTGACGCCATCATAGTTGGCATAGCAGTTGACTTCCAGCAATGCCTTATGCATTTGTTTGCCTCCCCTGTTAGAATACACAAGTCATAGTTTTCCTTTTGTTTTAATGTTCCCACCTATTCATATCATCTCTAACACAGCCCGTCTTCCCCCGGCTGTATCTAGTTTAGACAGGAATCTGAAAGTATCTCATAGAAAATTTTCATTGAATTTCTTTCCATAAAAGGGATACTGTTGTGGAGTGCACCTGAGAGAGCGTAGCTTATATCATCTATATTGACATGAAATGTTTATGAACTAATGTGTAATAAAGCCGCATAGAAAACTGTATTAATGTACTATTGCTAAAATGTGCGCTTGAAATGTGCCCATGGGGAGTGGTCGCCAATATATATGGGAACTAATGAAACTGACTAATAATGTTGAAATGGCATGTAATGATATGATTTTACATTAATAATAATAGACTTATGTAAAGGTTTTGCTAATAAATCATTAGGCCTTAGTTAGCATGAGTCGTGGCCTAGCTGCCTGACTCTCATATTAAATGTATTTTACTAACGTGCAGTGTGCTGACTTGCTGAAGGACATGAACTCATGTTTTCTCCAAACTAGAAGCTGAATGTAACTGTAGTAGATCCGTTCTCATGAAATTCGACTTGCCTATAGAAACATTTTTAGCTGAATGCAACACTGTAGACCAGTCGTAGGTACAAGGTCCCCTGAACCGGTACAGACAATGGAGCCACTGACCGAAGATGTGCAGAGGACCACAAGACTATGAAATCATACCGGACATTCCACCCGCTAAAGACGTCAATCATAAGGACCAATAAAATATGTGAGAACTGTTATGGGGTAACATATTCAATGACCTAATTTGAAGTTAATTCGATAGAGATAGTGGGGTGCAACCCCTTGTCCAATCAGATTTTAGGGGAATGTACAACGAAAAGGGGATAAAAACCCTTGACACCAGGAAGTAAATTAGAACTAGGGAGTAGGAGACTAGGAGAGGGAGAGATGCTGATGTGATTTGCTGTGATCCAGAGACTTTGTCACTTTGCTTAGTGACTTGCTAATTTTAGAACCATCCTTGCCCTTAGATTGTCCGTTTACACTTTACCTCCTTATAAGGGAAGTGCCCCCTTCTTACCGGAGCTGAATCCTTGATGGCGAATCAACTGATGTCCTGAGGACGAAGACCGAACCTGAATGCTGACCCAATGACGGAGGGTAACTATATGACAATGAAATTGTGATTGTCTGTTTGCTTTTCCTTTCTAGGTACCAACTGCTTCTTTTGACAGAGACCATAGTTAGATGTTTTCCAAATTGATGTTACTAAATTGTTTTGCATGAAGCCAAACATGCCAATGCTAATTAGGGGTTAGTTAAGAGGGTTCACTAAACAGATGCAAATAGACAAATGACTGAATCTATGTTTTGTTGAATAACGTGATGTTACTCTGTTAAGGACAACCTATGCAGGCGCTGTGTTATATTCTAATGTTTGTGATTCTTGCTTTGATGAAATCTTATCAGAGTTGCGATATCGTGACTACGCTAATGTGCCTTTTGGTTTTGAGACTAATAAACTTACTAGTCTAATTGTAATCAATAGGGAATAAACTTCACAAAATCATATTAATCTGGTGTTTGTTATTCATGACTGAAAGGTCATGGTGTTTCCTGAGTTTAATTAAATGTCATTGACTAAGGTGAATTGCATTGTTTTAATAAACATTGATGACATTATTGATGTATTGATTGACATGTTGATTAGCTATCTCGTCCTAAGCTGTCTTCAATCAGGGTCAAAAGATTCATTGGACTAAAACGAGCCCCAAAATGAGTAAATTAGTCATAAAGGGACGCGTTAACAGTTCTGGTAGCAGAGCGACGGTTTAGGCCCTTTGGGGCCCTAGAATGGAGGACTATTGTTTTAAATTGTTTTTTGAGATAATGCAAATTGGAGGTATGATGCGTTTCTAAATTTCCCATGACTTTCCCGGAATCTCAGAGCCTGCCTAAGTGAGTTGGGAATGTTCTCTGCGTTTTAGTATGTGTGGTGTAGAATTTGCGCTTGCTCAGCTTATGCAAATTGCAGGTGTTTTTTGAAGTTTTTGTGGATCTAGGCCAGGTGATGTTGTTTTAGTAGGAGTGGGCGTACTCCGCAGAATGAGAGTAGGGAAGTCGGCGAACTTCATGTGAGTGTGGCGCTTTGTGCTAAAAAATTATCCACGTGGTTGTTGTTGGTGGTATACGGACCCGTCGTGGTCTAAGACTCCGGAGTATATTGACAAGTGTAGGAGACACTTGGGTTTATGTTGTAATTTGTGCGGTTTAATAGGTCAATCGGGCGTGGTTGACAAGTCGAGTTTGAGTCAAATTGTGCGAGTGAAACCTTCGATGGAGATTTAGGCAAGTTCTAAAGTGCATTAGAACAAACCATTGACAAGTCGAGAGTAGGATTTGCGGGTCGAATTCTGCTTGCGAGTGCGGGAGCATGAAGGAGAGAGTAGCGGCCGAGGCTTCAAGTGAAATCTCTGTAAGGTTCTGAAGCGATTGTGTTACCCTTCCTGTAGTAAACCGGCAAATTTGATTTTTTTTGGTGTTAAAGGTGCTCGCAATAATTTTTGCATTAGTTTGGTGTTAATCCAGTGTAAGGAGGATAAGCCGCAAGACTTTGTCAGCTGCAGTGTGTGAGTGTGACGTCAGTGGTGCTGCGCTGGGATAGGTCAGTTGCCGAGAGCGGTCGCGCACGGATAGGCAGCTGTCCATGAGGGGCATTAGGCTGAAAAAGGTGGGTGAAGAGTGTTCTGGGAATCAAAGTCATTTTCTGATTAGATTTAAAACAAAATAAAAGACTCAAAAAATGAAGTTTTTCAAGGCTTTAAATAGTGCCTGGAAAGGAGATACATATATTAGGGCGAGTGAAGGGGAGCCTACACCGCCTGAGGGTACTCCAGCTTATATTGTAATGGAGGAAAAGGGAGTCGCGCCATGTCTTTGGATGAAGCAGTGGCGCAAATTAACAGAGAAGGAGGGATGTTTAGTGTTTCTGGAGCATGGAACGTTCAATACAAGAATCTTAGAGAACTTGAGTTGGATGTTAAGTGTACAGAAACCACCTCCGAGACCAGCCCAGTATGAGGCATTAGCAGTCTGGGACTTAATGGCCATACGACAAAGACAGCAAAAACTTGAAAGGAGAATAAAAAGGGCAGAGAAAACTTTAGCTGAGGCTAGATGGGACAATGAGAGCAAGATGTGGAGAAGGGGAATAGTTGACAGACTTAAATTGTTTCCGGCAATAACACAAGAAAACGAGATGCAGGGAAAGAAAGCCACCTGTAAGACAGACAAGGGCGCTAGCAAGACAAAAGAAACTCAGAGGTCTTGGGTGGATGAAGATGATTCAGATGATGAGGAATTTCTTAATCAGTTGTTACATGATCACCCGCCACCTTATGCTATAAATGACAATGTTCCGAGCACTCGTGCGGGTCCTGAGGGTTCGACACAAAGTAAGATGTCCCAGTACTAGACACAAATCCGAGTCTAATAGTGCCGCCTGATCCGATATATACGAGATCAAAGCTAGTGCAGATTGAGCCAACTCCACAATTGCTGCCCCAGCCGCAGCAACAACTGATTCCGGGTTACAATCCAGTGGCAGGACCTCAGTCAGTACCTGCACCAGCCATGGTGAGTCAAGCTTTGGGAGTTACTGCTCCACGGGGTTTGGGACCTGGTCAGACACGAGCTGCTATATCGTTACCAATTACTGTTGGTCTGTCAGTACCACTGGATGCACAGGGTAAGCCTGACGTGTGTGATCAGGAAGTGAGGACCCATGAGGTAATTAGAGGAGGGTTCACAGGAACTCCCCAACCAATGACACCAAGGGGACAAGCAGCAGAAGTACTCAGGTCTTTGCTAGACCTCAGTCCGATTGGGGCTCCTTTAGAGGCAATGAGACAAGCAGGGCTAAGTGTGCTAGCCCCGCAGACACAGAGTACAAATACGTTGCAGTCACCATTGATGCAGTCAGGTAATATTTCGTTGCAAGGCTTCTCCGTGCAACAGTTGAATGAGTGCTTAGAAAGGACCAACGCTTCACAAACTACTACAGTAACCGCAGAGAGGTCAGAAAGTACCTGAATTTTGTGATACTGGGTGTAGAAGCTGCAGAACTGGTGGAAGGAACAATGGGGGTGAACAGATTAGAGTCATACACAGAAGCAGAATTGAGGTATATGTGCCCCAAAATCACTAAAGAAGTGAGTAAGGTGCATCAGAGGTTGGCAAACCTGGCAGATAAATACAACATTGATATTGCGAACACTAAACATTTGAAAAGAAGCTACAGATTAGGCTTCGATTCTATAGATTTTGATCACATGAGATCTGCCGGAATGAAAGTGCATCTTAAAGAAATACTGCAAAGTGCGCAGATTTGGGGAGCCTTAGAGAAATGGGAAGGCAGATAGGCAAAGAAAAGAGATAAGGAGAAAGGCGATGATCCGGAATCAAAGCAGGCTAAAGCCGCACCGGACACAGGTACAATAAAAATGTTACCAATGAGAGAGACAGCCGGAGGGGTTCTAGTCCATGTACCATGGTCTAGGGGAGACATCCTGTCATTCACAAATGATTATCCCAGATTGAGGAAGAAACCAATAGAATGGTACCAGCAGACGGACAGGTTTGTAAAGTTGGCAAAATGTCTCTGGGAGGACTTGAATACCCTGTTTGAGATTATAGTTCCACCTGACTTATGGCTTGAGTGCAAGAGAGGTGTGGATTGGCCGACACAGGAACCGGCAAGGGATAAGGTGACTGGAGCACAATCTGAGGAGGTGATGAAGTATTATCATAAAGTGATTGAGTTCTTGAAGCAGAAATTGTGACCGAAAGTGACTGATTGGCAGAAAATCGATCGAACCTCGCAGGAGGCCAAAGAGTCAATTCATGCCTACTATGAAAGATTGTTGAAAGCGTTCAAACATTACAGTGGCACTGAGACTATTGAGCCAAAAGACATGAGCCATCTTGTGTTCAGGTTTGTTGAAGAGCTGAGACCAAAGATTAGCCAGATCATTAAGAATCATTTGATCTGTTGGCAAGCAAAGCCGATTGATGAGGTGTTGCAGTATGCAAAATACTTTAGTGACGAGATTGAGTTGAAGCAGAGAAAGTTGAAAGAGAAGGTGATGGTGATGCAGATTAAGGCAGCGCAAGCAGGGATACAGGGAAATGGTGTACAGCAGATGATACAGCAGCAACCGCAAGGGAATGGCATGTTTCAGGCACAACCGAGAGGTAGAGGTCGAGGTTTTGTGAACCGTGGTCCAGACCTGAATACTGTTGTGGTTCAAAACGATGTGCAGGGGATGAAAAAGGTGTCACCATGTCACACATGCGGGGGCGTGGGGCATTGGAAGCGGGAATGCCCAATGGTGGTGCAGGATGGTGTTGTTCAACAAAGCAATGATGTCGGTACATTTCAAAATGTGAGGGGTCCCAAAATGAGGGGACAAAATCAGAACTTACAGAATAACATGGTACAAATGCAGGGGTTACAGCCCATGCAGCAAATGCAAATGCTGCATGTTCAACCAGCACAGATGCAGCAGGTACAACAGCAGGGTCCCATGGTACCTAGACAGCAGTTGCAAATACCATTAGCCCCAATGGGACAGCAACAGGTGATGCTTCCTCAACAGGTCACAGGCCAGACGATGAGTCAAAATAACACAGTACAACAGTTCCCATTGCGTGGTGAGGATGGGATAAACGATGAATGGTCAGATGATTGTTCAGACAGTGAGGAGTGCAGGCTTGCAGCGTCCCTAGAGGTAGATCAGAGGGGACCCTATGTAGAAGGGAAGGTGATGGGTCACAAGGTTTCGTTCCTAGTTCACACAGGAGCTACACGCTCTACAGTTAGACGTGCAGAGGTTCCGATATTACCACTTTCAGGGCATACCATAGGAGTGGTAGGAGTAGCAAATCAGTTCCTGACAAATCCGATTACAGACCCGGTACAAGTTGAAACTGGCAACTTTCAGGGACTGCATAAATTTGTAGTCTGTGATTCGAGTCCAGTACCTCTACTGGGAAGAGACTTGCTGTGCAAAACAAGATGTTCCATTACCTGTTCAAATGAAGGGATTGAAGTCCAGACAAACAGTGATGATGAACGGGACGATGGGCAGTTTTCAGAGTCAGAGGCAGAGAACGCAAATGAAGAATACCCTTTGATAACTTTATTCCCGATGCTTACAGTACTTGACTTGCCACCCGAGTTGCAGGGAACAGTAACAGAGAAAGTGTGGGACCTGACGGGAAAGGAAGTGGGACTGATAAAAGGAGTAGAACCGGTTAAAGTACAGGTTGAGCCCAATGCAGTGTTTCCGCAGGTACCGCTGTATCATATGACACAAGATGTCCTCATTCAGGTAGCGCAGATAATTGCGGACTTTGTGAAGCAAGGGGTTCTGAAAGAAGTGCTGAGCAGCCCATGTAATTCACCAATATTGGGTCTGAAAAAGCCTTGTGGGAAGGTTCGAATTGTGCAAGATTTGAGGAAAATAAACAAGATTGTGATAAAATGTTGCCCCATAGTGCCAAATCCAGCAGTAATCATGTTTCAGGTTCTGTGTGATGCAGAGTGGTTCACAGTAGTGGACCTGTCTCAAGCATTCTTTTCGGTGCTTCTTCATGAGGACAGCCAATTTCTTTTCAGTTTCAAATTCCTGGATAAGGCATACAGTTAGTGTAGAATTCCTCAAGGGTTTTCTGAGTCACCTTCCATCTTCAATCAGATATCGAAGAAGGACTTAGAGTCGCTAGAACTGCCTTTCAGTTCGACTCTAGTACAGTACATTGATGATCTGTTAATTGCGTCCAGAACAAAAAATTATTGCATGTATGACACAATTGCCTTACTGAACCATTTGGGAAAGAACGGACATAAAGTGACCCCAAAGAAGCTACAATACTGTCAGAGAGAGGTGAAGTACCTGGGTCACCTGATTGAGAAAGGGTCAAGAAAAATATCCAAAGAGAGAGTGACAGCCATACTGCAGATGAATCCCCAAACAACCAAGAGAGATGTCAGAATGTTTTTGGGAATGGTGGGCTACTGTCGCCAGTGGATTCCCAACTTCTCGATTATCTCTAAACCATTGTTAAAACTGACAGGCAAGGACGTCCAGGATGACCCGGGTAACATAATCTTGTCTGAAAAAGAGATAAAGGCATTCATGGAGTTGAAAGAATGTATGTGCAGGGCACCACCTGATCACACTAAGCCTTTTCTACTGTTTTGCCATGAACATGATGCATGTACTTTGTCTGTTTTAACACAGGTCCATGGAGGTGCAAACCGCCCAGTAGCATATTTTTCAGCTACTTTGGACCCAGTCACAGCAGCCTTACCGGGTTGTTTGCGTGCAGTTGCAGCAGTTGGTCAAAGCCTCACACAGTGTGAAGGCATAGTGATGGGACATCCCTTAACAGTAATGGTTCGTCATTCAGTTGAAATTCTGTTAACCCGAACCAAGATGCAGCATATGACAAATGCTAGGTTAACTAGATATGAGGCCGTTATACTGGGGTCTCCGAATGTTTCTCTCAAGAGATGTACTGTATTGAACCTGGCAACTTTACTTCCTATTGAAAATGCAGACATTAAGGAAGCCAAGGAAATGGAACATGATTGTCTTGAGGTAACGGAATTATGCACCAAACCAAGACCCGACATCAAAGATACTCAGTTAGAAGAAAATTACATTATGTTTGTTGATGCTTGAGAGACTCAGTGGGAGTACTGAGAGCTGGGTATGCCGTGTGTTCAATCACCGGTATTATAGAAGCTTCCTGGCTTGAAAGAGTGTACTCTGCACAAGTGGCTGAATTGATTGCCCTTACTAAGGCATGCCACGCAGCTGAAATCTGAAAATCACTATCTATACTGACAGCAGATACGGATTCGGAATTGTACATGACTTTGGCCAACTATGGTCACAGAGGGGTTTCATGACCTCCTCTGGTTCACCAGTGAAAAATGGCGAAAAGATTAAGGATTTGTTGCATGCGATTCAATTACCTCTTGAAATTGCCGTGGTGAAATGCAATGCTCATGTTAAGTCACAGGACTTTGTGTCAATGGGAAACGGCTATGCAGATCAAGTCGCAAGATGTTGTGCATTGAACTGTATATAGTTCCGAGATCAGTGGGAATTGTTACCTGAAACTGAGAATTAAACATGTTTGAATTTTGCATTAAGGGTGGTTGACACACTAGATGAGCTAAAATTATGGCAGAGAAGAGAAATGCTCCTGGCAGAGAATGCACTGTGTACAAAGAGGAGGGGAAAATGGTTTTGCCAAACAGTCTTTTGTCACAGTTTGCGAGGTTCTATCATGGCCAAGCCCATATAGGAAGGGACGCAATGATCAGGTTGTCCAAAATCAATTGGTTCAATCCAAAATTCAGCCAAGCTGCAGAGGTTATCTGTCACAGGTGCATCATCTGTCAACAGATGAATGCAGGAAAAGGGACAGTGGTGAATATGAGCCACGTTGGGAGAGCTGGTGGTCCATTCAGCCGGATACAAATGGACTTCATTGAGATGCCTATGTGTGGAGGACTGAGATATGTGTTGGTGATTGTGTGTGTTTTCAGTCACTGGATTGAAGTATACCCTACACGTAGGAATGACAGTCTCACAGTAGCAAAGTTGCTGCTTAGAGAGTTAATACCACGTTTTGGATTCCCGATCTCTTTAGAATCAGATAAGGTCAGACACTTCGAAAATGAGGTGATTAAACTCTTGTGTGCCGCATTGAACATTGAGCAGAAGCTGCATTGTAGCTACCGTCCTGAAGCATCAGGACTAGTGGAACAGATGAATGGTACATTGAAGTCGAGAATGGCAAAAATGCGTGCAGCTACCAATCTGAAATGGCCAGATGCGTTGCCCTTAGTGCTGATGTCAATGAGAAACACACCTGACAAGAAAACGGGACTATCCCCCCATGAAATTCTGATGGGTCGAGCTATGAGATTGCCCGCAGTGCCTGCAAATGCTCTTGTGAATATCACGGATGATATGGTGTTGGACTACTGCAAGGGTCTGGCTGATGTGGTCCGCTCTTTTTCTCACCAGGTTGAGGCTAACACATTGCCACCGATCAGTGATCCAGCTCACACCCTGCAACCCGGTGACTGGGTTGTTGTCAAGAAACACGTGAGGAAGTCGTGTTTGGAGCCGTGCTGAAAGGGGCCATATCAAGTAATACTGACAACCACTACTGCTGTGAAGTGTGCAGGTGTTCCGAATTGGATACACACCAGTCACACTAAGAGGGTGATGTGTCCAACTGATGAGGAACTTGAAGTATCCAAAACAACAGTTGCAAAAAAGGAAGTCTCAGGGCCTGAGAGTATTCAAAGGGGAACTGAGACTGAAGGAGAGCCCACTGAGGACGGCTTAGTCACTCAAAGAGAGTTCCAGAGGGGTGACAGTGAGCCTATCTCAGCTGAGGTAACAGGGGAACCGGCGCAAAGAGAGGTTCTCCCAGAAACAGACGGATTCGGGTTTGAAGTCGAGCCCGTAACAGACCCTGAAGGCGAGGGGGAAGAAGCAGAGGGAGGTCAAAGTGAACTGACTCCTCCTGAGCCGGTTGCAGGTCCATCAAGAGAGAACACCATAGCACAAGAGGAGGGCACTGTTCAACGTTCTTAAGGGCCAAGCAAGAAGAAAACGCATAAAGGAGATAACTGGCCAAAGCAGCAAGCTGCAGGAGAGAAAGTGGTTCCTTGTGAAACAATAGAGGAAGAAGTTGACACAACTAGAAAAGAGGATCTCAGCGAAGGAGAATTGCAGAGTGAACGCAGACTGAAAAGAAAAAGAGTTGCAAACAGAAGGTACACAGTTCCAGAATGGGCATATGCAACGTCAGCTGAATGGCAGCAAGAATTCTTAGCATTCTGTTTTGATCGAGAGGTACCAGGTCAATACTACGGCACCTGAATTCAACCCTAGAAAGAGACTGTGTTAAAATATTGAAATTAAAATTGAAAGCTGAGAAGCTGAAAAAAGAGACTGATAAATTACCGGATGTGACACTGATAACCTGAATTGACTTTAAAAAACAATTGTGACAAGCTGCTAAACCTGATTTGACAAAAGGGCCCTGGAGTGAGTGAAACATTGTAAATACACGCAGAGAAAGAGAGACTTTTGCACAAGAAAAAAAAAAAGAGCTTTTATATATTCCTCAAGTTGATTGTTGCTTTATTCTGCTATCTGATTCTTTACAGATCATGAGTTATACTAAAAATAAGAGTAAAAAGGGTAGGATGTGAGGTTGGTTGAGTGTTATTTTAGGTATTGTATGTGCAATAATAATTATAGGTGTGATTGTGGGAATGCCATGGATAGATAAGAAAGTGACTAACAATGCTTCAAAACCTGAACCTGCTACACTAACACCGTGGGAGAAGTTTGAGCAGGATGCAAAATACTTGCATGAGGGAACTAATTCAAAAGGGGAGCTATCTACTAATGTCTTCTATCGCCTGTTGAATCAGTATGTTGACACGATGGATGCAAAGAATTGTTATGTGTGCACAAAGATTCCTTTGTCCGTACAAGAAGGGGTCACTTATCATAGCTTGCTGTTAACATACGGGATAAGCTGTAGCTTGCTACTAACAAGATTCTATGATCAAGAGCATGTGCAATATTTTTATTCTAACTTGGATGTAGTGTTTTCTTTTGTGCCTGTGATTGAGTTTTTTACCAAATTAGATAAAGAACACAGCATAAAATTAGTTAGGGGTTTCTTTGAGCCGACACTGACATTTGGGACAGCTTATGCGTACCGCAATAATTTAACCTGTAGAGAAGAGCTTCTTAGATCACACTGACGATAGACGAAAGGCATTAAAGGCATTAAAGGAGAGGCTATAAAAGGGGTTAGAAAAATGCACGCATGCAAATGATTATGCTTACACAAGGCAAGTTAGCTATAGATGCATTACATGTAGGTAGGCTTTGCATATATAGGCCAAAATCTGAGCATGACACTTTATTTGTGGGAACGAGTGAATGCAGGCATGTGTTTTTGTTTCAGAATAAATGGACATTCGTGTTAAATGGACAGGATCCAGGGATCCCTGGGATCTATTATATATGTGGACTCAATGCTTATTACCGTCTTGCAAAGGGATGGTATGGGACATGTTATTTGGGAATAGTTTTCCCAAAGATTTACCAGATTGACGACTTAAAGCAAATTCCTAAAATGCCTGAATTACAACATGCTAGACAAAAGCGAGAGACAGCGACTGCTGTCGTTGGTGACATATTTGGAGCCATAATTCCTTCAGTAGGGGTTATCTTAAACTCCATAAAGATTCGAAAATTCTCTACTATTATGGATCACATGCTGACAAACTTCACAGGGGCTATACTCCTGATGGATACTGAACTTGATGCGGAGAGAGCTATGACTCTTCAAAACCGGCTTGCTTTAGACATTCTGTTAGCGAAGAGCAGCAGAGTCTGTAAAATGCTTAACGAGCGACATTGCTGTGCGTTCATTCCTGACAATAGTAAAAAGATCAGAAGTATGCTTACTAACCTAACAAGAGATAGTGCAGATTTGAAGGAGCTGAAGGAACCTGGCGTTTGGGAGAAAGTTGGGAAAGGAAGTACTAGAGTAGGGAATTGGTTTAGTAATATTTGGAATGGGGTTCTTGCAAAAATATTAGGGGGTCTATTGATTGTTCTGATTTGCTTATTGGGATTTTGGGGATCATGCAAAATTAATGAAAGAATTAAAAGAAATTTGACAAAGCGAAGCAAAAGAAATGAAGAAAATGAAAGGGAGAAAATGTTTAATGAAATTTGGGAAAGCTCACACAAAGGACAGGATGTTGAAATGCGCATTATGCGCAAAGTGAAAGATTAAGGGAAAGGTTTGTGTGATGACAAGTGTCATCAGAGGAGGGACTGAGAGAGCGTAGTTTATATAATCTATATTGACATGAAATGTTTATGAACTAATGTGTAATAATGCCGCATAGAAAACTTTATTAATGTACTATTGCTAAAATGTGCGCTCGAAATGGCATGTAATGATATGATTTTACATTAATAATAATAGACTTATGTAAAGGTTTTGCTGATAAATCATTAGGCCTTAGTTAGCATGAGTCGTGGCCTAGCTGCCTGACTCTCATATTAAATGTATTTTTTTTTCTAACGTGCAGTGTGCTGACTTGCTGAAGGACATGAACTCTTGTTTTCTCCAAACTAGAAGCTGAATGTAACTGTAGTAGATCCGTTCTCATGAAATTCGACTTGCCTATAGAAACATTTTTAGCTGAATGCAGCACTGTAGACCAGGCATAGGTACAAGGTCGCCTGAACCGGTACAGACAATGGAGCCACTGACCGAAGATGTGCAGAGGACCACAAGACTATGAAATCATACCGGACATTCCACCCGCTAAAGACGTCAATCATAAGGACCAATAAAATACATGAGAACTGTTATGGGGTAACATATTCGATGACCTAATTTGAAGTTAATTGGATAGAGATAGTGGGGTGCAACCTCTTGTCCAATCAGATTTTAGGGGAATGTACAACGAAAAGGGGATAAAACCCTTGACACCAGGAAGTAAATTAGAACTAGGGAGTGGGAGACTAGGAGAGGGGGAGATGCTGATGCGATTTGCTGTGATCCAGAGACTTTGTCACTTTGCTTAGTGACTTGCTAATTTTAGAACCATCCTTGCCCTTAGATTGTCCATTTACACTTTACCCCCTTATGAGGGAAGTGCCCCCTTCTTACCGGAGCTGAATCTTTGATGGCAAATCAACTGATGTCCTGAGGACGAAGACCGAACCTGAGTGCTGACCCAATAATGGAGGGTAACTATATGACAATGAAATTGTGATTGTCTGTTTGGTTTTCCTTTCTAGGTGCCAACTGCTTCTTTTGACAGAGACCATAGTTAAATGTTTTCCAAATTGATGTTACTAAATTGTTTTGCATGAAGCCCAACATGCCAATGCTAATTAGGGGTTAGTTAAGAGGGTTCACTAAACTGAGGCAAATAGACAAATGACTGAATCTATGCTTTGTTGAATAACGTGATGTTACTCTGTTAAGGACAACCTATGCTGACGCCGTGTTATATTCTAATGTTTGTGATTTTTGCTTTGATGAAATCTTATCAGAGTTGCCATATCGTGACTTTGCTAATGTGCCTCTTGGTTTTGAGACTAATAAACTTACTAGTAGAATTGTAATCAATAGGGAATAAACTTCACAAAATCATATTAATCTGGTGTGGTTATTCATGACTGAAAGGTCATGGTGTTTCCTGAGTTTAATTAAATGTCATTGACTAAGGTGAATTGCATTGTTTTAATAAACATTGATGACATTATTGATGTATTGATTGACATGTTGATTAGCTATCTCGTCCTAAGGTGTCTTCAATCAGGGTCAAAAGATTCATTGGCCTAAAACGAGTCCCAAAGTGAGAAAATTAGTCATAAAGGGACGCATTAACACACCTATACATCAGTATCTTATGTACCCTAAGTCATTCTCCCATGCATGCCATACCTGAAAGGTTTTTATATCTATCAAGAGCTAGTCTTTTGGGCAATGCTCACAGAGTCTTCTTTATACAAAGATAAAGCTGTTTACTACCAGAAGCAGTATTAGATACCAGATTTGAACAGGAAGCTTAGAACTGCTCTCTAAAATAAACCAAAAGGAAAGAGAAAAGCTGAAGACCACAAAATCCTTTCTGCTGACTAGGAAAAGCAACAGAGAAATGAGAAAAACAATAGAAAGAAATGAAGAGACACGGAATCCAACGGAATCCAGAGAGTGAGCAATTATACAACAACAATTGTGATGCAACTGCACTACACATTGGACTTCCTTTTACAGGGAAAAAACAGGAAGGGACCTATTCAAGGAATCGTGTCTGCGATCTTGGACTAGGAAGAAAAAACATATCTAAATAAACAATGTTTAATATAAAAATAATTCAGTTTGTACCCGCCAGGAAGGAATCCTGTGGCACGAGGCCGCACCGAGAATCTGGCTCAGCATAGCCTGTGAGCAGAAAGAAGATAAGGAGAAACTCCTTACACTCTGCGTCCTCTTAGGAGCTCCAGGTTTATGATGATTCTTTGAGTATAATTGTTTGACCAATCGGAGAGCATGAGCTTGATCTGCAGGTTCCCAGGAGCAGTCACAGGGGTTATATCCTTTACAGTCCATTAAGTAGTGTAGTTTCCTCTTAAAGTATCAGGAGTTCACAATCTCTTGCACTTCATACTTGTGTTCAACAGGAAGTCTTCTTTTAACAACATGACATTTAAGACCTAAATACAATTTTAAATGGAAAACATGGAACAAGGATGAATCTTCAATGAGGAAGGAAGATTTAATTTTACTGTGGTGGGATTTATTATCTTAGAGATTTCAAAGGGACCATAATGTCTCAGAGAAGATGTTGATCAAAAGGCAGACCATGGTAAACCTAAGTAAGAGAACCCAGGGACAAAATCTTTTGTTTCCATTAGAACTGGAAATGTTTTGGGGGCAGATCCCAGGTAAAGAAATAAAAGGTGACAATCTGGTAGAGGTATGAATCTAATTATTATAAGCAAATTTGGTGGCTGGTAAAAGGAATTTCCAAAAGTAACCAAAATGCAATATCTTAAAAATTCTTCAAGATTTTAATTCAATCTTTTTGTTTGACATTGGACCGAGAAACCAGCAGTTAAGGCTTTATGAATGCCTAGTTTCTTACACGGAGACTTCCAAAACTTGGATATGTTTTGAGGTCCTCAAGCAGAAATTATTTTCAAGGGTACACCACAAAGTTGGAATATGTCAAAATAAAAGATTTCAAACATTTCAGACACAGTTGGTAGTTTAGGGAGAGCGAGAAAATAAACCCTCTTAGTAAAATAGTCTATGGTGACTATGATTGTGTGCAGTTTTCAGATGGGGCAATTCAATTCTAAAGTTAGTGGATCTTATGTCCCAAGATTTGAAAGGTATTTTCAGGGACAATCATATTCCTTATTTTCTTTGTGTGAGTATGAACCACACAGGTTATCACAAACTTTGAGACATCCAAATGATAGGACAGCCAACAGAACTATCTTTTAGTCAGATCTTCAGTTACTCGTTTGCCTTTATGTCCAGAGATTAGTGCCTCTTTGCACAACTATTAAATAGATTTTTGGAATAGTTTAGTAGGAAAGAGAAGATTCCCTTCTTCAGTACAAAAAAGCAATAAAGCTCCTGCAGGGGATCCTAAAGGAGTATTGAGTTTGTTTGCAGGATTTGCATCTAAGTATTTTTTTAGGTCTTGTCGGTCTTCAGGTGACAAGGAAAAATACATCCGTAAGGAACAAATGCATTGTGCAAAAGCTCAATAGCACAGCTAACTGGGTGGTGGGGAGTTAGTTACTTGGTTATTGTTTCTTGAAAGACATCAAGGAACTGATGATAGGCTTCAGCAAATTTGGAGGGCTGAGTGATGCAGTGAGTGGCATTTTCAGACTGAAATGTAGGAATTTTAAATGAATATTGATCAAGGGTACAGTGAAAAGCACAATATTCAGAGCCCCAAAAATACGGTTTTAACAGACCAGTTGATGTTTGGATTCTGTATTTCCAAGCGGTTGATTTCTTCAAATAATTAGATAAAGGAGAGAGGAAATTAAATAAAATGTGATGGTCTCATAGTAAGTGTCTATTCTAAGGTGTAAGAGCTAAGTTTCCTCTGCCACTAGACCTGAGGCCACTAGGGGTCTGTTCACAGCTTTAACTGTCCCGGTACCTTTTTGTTGGTGACTGGAATATGATGATAGGAGTCCCACTTGATATCTCTTTAAACATTTGAGGACAGAGCTACAATAGAGCTGGGGTGAAGTAAAAACTCTCCTTACAAGAGAACAAAGCTGGAGGACCTTAAAGGTGGAGGCAGGGGTGTCTTATTACTAGTCACCTCTATTCCCTGCACTAGACGTAAGCTTTTTAGTTTCCCAAATTCTGAGATAAGAAAGCTGGATGAACAGGGCAGGTATTCAATAGATGAACTTCCTGGCCACAGTGCATATATAAGTCCACCTTTCACCATTTTAATTCTTTCTTTTTTGGTGGCAGGACCCTTAGTATAACATACTTTCATGGGTTTATTTTCAGGTTCAGAAGACTTGAACGCAGCCTTAAAGGACAGAGGTCTACAGATGGACTTCAGCAAGGAAATCTTTTTAGACTACAAATGTAATTCCTGAAGACAGCTATCAGTCTAAAAGCCTAAATTAATGAGATCCTGAAGAGTAGGTGGTCTAGCAACCCTCGCAATTGCATCTTTCATTTTTTATTTTAATCCCATTTGAAGAAAGGGTGAAAAGGATCCTGATGATCAAATACCTTTTTAACTTCAGCAAGGAAGTGCAAAAAGTTATCCGGAGAGGACCAGCATCTGAAACCAGGACCATTGCCTAGGCCAGCATATTTCAGATGGTGTTATTTACAATAAACCTCACTTTGGACCTGTCCAAAGCATAAATGTGAAGTTTAAGGGTGACGTGAACCTGGTAGATTTCAAGAAAGGCATTTAATTTCTTTGTATAACCATCAAAATTATTTTCCACTAGTCTAAGCAGGGAAGGATCCAGAGAACCTTATTGTAAGATGGATAACCACTGCCAAAGTGAAGCATTCTCCGAGATCAGGTTCTGAACCTGTACCATGAGGTTGTTTACTGTGGCCAATAATTCTTATATCTGGGGCACTTCAAGAGACTTATCCATGTCTGAAGTACATGGACATCACAGTGTGTCAAGAGATGGTCTTCTGGGCATCTCTTGTGGAGTCTTATTCATACGAAAATAAGGCAGTTTAATTCCAGAGGCAGTATTGGATGTCACCTTTGAACTGGAAGTCTAGAACTGCTCTAGAAAATAACAAAGCATTGCTGCTGGCAAGACCAAGCAACAAAAATACAAGAGAAATAATAGCAGGAAATGGAGAGGCGTGGACTTCAGTGGAATCCAGAGAGTGAGCAATGATACATGAACTATTGCAATGCAACTGCACTACATAATGAAACTTCTTTTATTGGGAAAAACAGAAAGTGACCTTTTCAAGGAATGGTGTCAGCCATCTTATATTGGGAAGAAAATCTATAGCTAAATAAAATATTTAACAAAACTACCCCTTTTCAGCAAAATGTGTATAATAAACAATACAAGTACATTGTGGCAGTTTAAATATCCTTTTTCCAATGTGAGTCATATGCCGCCATCCAGGAAGTTGCCCCATAATTCACTGCACTGTCAGGAAACCCAACAAGCACAGGAAAGCAAAGATGGCAATTGGCAAAAAACACTTTCACATCCTTGCCCAGAAGGAAGCGATCCTGCATCATGTGTCTGCCCCTAGAATCCATTGTGGCATAGCCAGTGAGTGGCAACAAAACTCCTTATGCTAACATCCTTTTTGTAGTTAAAGTGTGTCTAAAGGCAATGCCCTGACATTTCCAAATTTGCGTTGACACCACTGTAAAAATATCAGCACAGCCTGATCAGCTAAGCCACAACAAGCAAACCTAGATGCTTTTTAATATACTGGGCTTCATTTTGGAGTTTAAGCTTGCATCTCTGTTTTATGGCACAGTGAGCTACACGTCTCAAGTAGGGGCATACCTGTGCAGCTTAGGATAACTGACATAGGAAAATAAAAAGTGATAAACACAATGCTTGAATTTTTCTTAATCACTAATAATTGCTAACAGCATATTTAATTCCATCCTTATTTTGCTTACTTTTGCTAACAGAGACAGTGCTGAGTCTAAATCAAATAAATCAAACAATAGCTTCATACTTTCAAATGGGTGCAAGTGTGTATATATTTTCTAATTTAAAGGAGCTTTTGAGGGCAGTTTTAATTGACCAGAGTTATTCTCCAATGTTTTACAGGATAGAATTGGTCTGTTTCAAGGTTTATGAATACCCATAAATTCACATATTTGTGGGTGTTCCCAAAGTTTTCAGAGTATCTCTGATTTATAATAACTGAATCGCACTGCGTTTAGTATTGTGCGTTTTTAAATCCCATTATGAATGCAAATTAAAATTTTATAAATTATGAAAGTGACCTATGGCATCCATGTGTGGGCACACTCTTTATACTTAGGGAAACTCACTGAGAGTAATTGCTAAATATGCTAACACATCCCACAGAGAGGGGATCCAGGTAATGCTGGAGACACAATTGGCAACTCCACGGGTGAAGCAGTATAGCACAGAGTGGCTATAGGGGATGGAAGAACACAGAGGGGTGCACAAAAGGGGTTTTCACACCAAACCAACCAAAGGCACTTCCATAAGTAAAGTTCTACTCATGCCATATCTCATGTAACTCAGTGGTGCTGTTTTTTTTTCTGTATTGAGGAGCAAATCATCTCATAAAACTGAAATAGGAAATGTTCTTTTGGAAACCCACACACCCTCTTTTCATCTCCCGCTTGATGGCTCTGCAGAAAATTTGCAATGAAACTAAAGTGGACACGATTTGCTTTATGGAAAGTTCTATGCAGATTTGTCAAATGGAGTCATAATATCAAAATAGTATATACCTCTTCAAAGAGATGTCAGCCCTAACAACAGAACAAATCCGAAAATAATGATTTCCCATGCTAATTTCCATAGAAAATTCTGTTGCAGCTAGAGAAAATAACAGCTGAACGAAATTACACTAAATTTGGCAAAAAGTTAAAACTTTACCCAGAAAGCATTCCTTTCATTATTTGGTGTATACCTGTTCAGCTGTTTTCGAGAAAATTGACTTTATAAAGGGGCATGGGCTGGTCATAAAGGGGTTAAAAAATAGGAATAACTGAATAGTTGGTCCCGCTGGAGTACCACAGGAACATGTGATACAGAAAATAAAAAAATGGGGCCCTCTGACTGACCAAGGCAGTTTTTTTCTCTCATTGGCATTTTATGACCGCAGGACCAGTCCCTCTGTGCTGCACGACCTGATTGGCCAGCCACAACTTGGAAGAAAATGTTCTGGAAACTTATCAGACCTATTCATTGTGAAATAACTATCCACGCTTTGAAAGAAGTTATGGGACAAAGTTACTTACATGACCAGGCAGCATCAGCGTTATTTATTCGAGAATAGTGAAAATATGAGCAAAATATTATTTTTACCTTTAAAACTTAAAGAACAAGCTAATCATTTGAGGCTCAGTGAGACTTGTAATCAACAGAAATTCAGGGTAGGGAACCTCTTGTTTCAACTTTCCCCGAATACTGCTTTACTGCTTACTTATTATTGCTTATTAAAATGGTAGTGTTGCTACTCCTTAAGTTTGTCTTCAGTGTATTAGTTTGACTTATGCCCAGCAAACTTTATTATAAATAATGATTAGTCAGCAAGAAGTTGAAAAAGCCATATAGAGCCTTCCACGTGGCAATTCCTTTGGTCTAGATGCTATTCCATCAGATTCTTTAAAAAAAATTCTCTATTATTTTGATACCCTTCCTGCTATGTTTATTCAATTCAATCAAAAAGTATCCCCCCTGAAAAGAAGCAAACATTGTCATTTTCTGCAAAAAGGTAAAGCCTGTAAAGACGGTTAGTCATATCACTCTAGTATACTGATAAATTGTGATTCTAAGATGTAACCAAACATTTTAGCCAATATACTCTTGTGCTGAATAAATGAGAGGGTAGATCCAATCTGGCATGGCTTCTTTCTTTAATGTGATCCCACTGCTCATACAAATCTGATTATTACTATTCACAATATACCACAGTTGTCAGCCAACCAGCAGGATGGATGCCCAAAATGCATTTGATTGGGGAAAACTGCCTTTCTCTAGCGGGTTCTATCTTAATTTGGTTTTGGCCCTTTTAAACTAAATTGGATCAAAACCCTCGTCAGGGACTGTCAGCCCATGTGGATTGAATGGAAATTGTAAATTCTCTATATTTTGATTGACTCTCTAGGGTTGTCCTTTGTATATGCTGCTGTTTGCTTTATACTGCAAATAATATCTTAAAATCCTGCATGATTCTATTAACATTTCTACACTGAACATTTACAAGACTGATCTTAAAATAGCTGCGCATCTGGATGGTTTGGCCGCTTTTACTAATGATCCATCAACAGCTCTTTAATTTATCAAACTCAACACCACCCCCCTTGGCATGGTTTTGTGATATCTTAATGGAAATCAAACCCGATTTTTTTTAATAGTGAAATCGAGAGTATAGACCCTCAGTATGTGTCCTCAACCACTTAGCATGTGAATTTCCTCTCGAATTGAGGAGATGGAATGGAGAAAATGGAATCACGTTCCCCTGAATAATATAGGTTGCTACAATGTTATAAAAATGGCTATTCTTCCTAAATTATTATTTTCTTTTCTGGGCTTTCCCATTGTTTGTCCCTGCTATTTTTTCCATAAAATCGGGACTGCTTGGTAACGTTTCAGATGGCAATATAAAGCCCCCTAGTTTACATTGTTTACAACTCCCATTATGTAAGGGTGGTTTGGCTCTCCTTTGTCCTAGGTCCCATTTTTGGGCATCTTTCTGTCTTAGATTCCGATAATTATTCTCTGCTCCAATTGGTTATGGTCTTTGCAGGCTTTATATTCTGATTTGGTATCTGGCCATAGCTTTTTTAATCTATCATATTTAAAAATATATTTTTAAATAATAACAGTGTACTCCCACGTATGGTCTGCAATCACCCAAAAGCTCTAGATTCCTATAGTAAAATAACACAACTCTCTGTGGTACAATCCAATTCATCTCAACTTTCTCTTTTACATGACTAATATGTATCTCAGTGGGCTACCTCTTCACTCCACAACACAGGTCAGCTCCACAATTACTCCTCTTTTCACTAATTTACAAAACTAGCTGTTACTCACAAAATTGAAGAAACTGTTTTTTTTAAATACCTGCAGATGTGTTCATTTTTTATGAATACTCAGGATTCTAGCCCTTATCTTGAATATTTTCCCATTTGGAACATGTAAGGGTCTTATAGCCAGGCCAGATAATTTGCAACACTTGGTCAATGGTTGAACTGACAGAATGGGGAGTCAATTATAGTAAATGAAATGATCAGAAACACCGATATGAGTCAAGGAATTGATAATATTTATCATCTTAAGGTTCACCATTTCTAATTTATACAAGATGTTTATTACATGCCCAAAACACTATTTGCTTGAGGCAGTCATCAAAATGCCCAGTGTTTCAAATATTCCACTCTAAATATTAATATCAGTGGTGGCTCTTCCGCTATGGCGGAGGAGCCTTGCCCCCCGCCAGCAGCAGCTGCTGCAAACCTTTAACAACCTTTGTTGTTAAAGGGGCAGGGCATTGGGGAAGACGGGCATGAGGGGAGTGCACCAGGCCCTCTCCTCAGTGCGCATGTATGAGACGGCCGGCCAAACACACATGGGCACTGTGCTCTCTCCAGCCTGGCATTGTGTTGCCGGGGTGGAGAGAGCAGGCAGAGTCTCCCAGTCTGCATGGGAGCGCCTTAGCTGGGCGCTCCCAGCCAATCCTAACACTGCTCTGAGCAGCATCAGGATTGACCGCAGGGCAGGTTGGGAGCCTGTACTGCCTACTGAGGAGATGGGGGAGTGGCAGCGCAGCACACAGCCAAGTTTATTTTTTTCTTCATCTTTTTATATTATTAATGTCCCCCCCACGTGCCCCCCCACCCCTTGAGCAGCGACTGGGTGATATAACTCATATTTCAATATATTGCATCAAAATGCAAGGCTAATGGACTGATATTTTTCAAGAACTAACTAGTCTGCACTTCTATTCACCCCTCAGTCAAAATTATAGTTTTAGGACCCTTCCCAGAGTTTCAATCTGAATGTATAGGTCTCATGTTTGTTGTGATATTACTTGCTAGACTATGTAATACCAGGCACTGGCTTCGTAGCAATAGGGGTGACTGTAATTACTACATAAATCTGGATTAGGGATGACCTTAATGCAAAATACCCCTGAGCGTAACAATTTGAAGCAAATCTATAAACCAATTAATATGTGAATGCACTCATTATTCTAATACTAAATATTTGTTTCTTTTTTGGCATACGTTTCGTTTGTTCTGTTATGCCACTCTAATTTTCCTTTTTTAGTTTTTTAGAAATTTCTTTTGTACAAACAAAAAGGGGGCAATTTCTGAATTATGTATTGCTGCTACTGAATCATGGTGCATATTGGATGCTTAGTCCTTCCAAATATACAAATAGAGGAGGGTTTTATCTGCTCCCAAGAAACCACAACCAGTCTTGAGTTCTGACAGCTCCCTTTTGTCCTGTTCACAGCAGGGACTCTCATGCAGAATGATCTATTCTTGTGTCACAATCATGTCAACAACTACATTGGGCAGGACATCTTTCAGGGTAGTTAGTCCAGGTTTCTGGACTATTAAAGAAAAAGTGTAGAGGTGGAATTTGACTGCCAGAAAGTCACAGTGGAGACTGCCATGCTGAGTAATTGGCATGAATAGCTAAGGTATTGTAATGAGTGGAGCAACATTGGTTTATTGCTATGACTTTGGAGAGGCACCAATGTTAATTGTAACTGTGCAGAGATTATCATGAGTATTGAGGGGAATATTTATGAGCCCCACGTGCCGTTGTTGTGTCACTTTTGATGAAGCACTTTGCGTAGCTTTGAATGGCCTCATAGATATGGATTATGGCAAGGCAGCACAAATCGCTGTGTTGCCTTACTCTGTGCAAGGGAGGACCTGAATTATGATGCATCCCCAGATTTACAAGAGCTTGTAAACCTGGGGATGCTTCAAAACCTTATACCTCCCCGGGGGAGGCACATCGAGGAGAAATATCTTCATTTCTCCACATTTATTCCTCTTTCTATGTGTGCTACCTTCTGCAGCACACATAAAAAGAGGATAAGGCCTCCCAGGAGTGTTTTTGAATAGGAAGATTCCCTCTGATTGCACAAAAACAATTCTGCCTACAATGCAAACACCCTTGCAACATGGTGCGAGCGTGTGTGCTAGCTGCCAAAACGGCACCAGTACAGTGGAAAAGGACAGGAATGCGCTATATTGCTTAAATACTTAGAATGCCTGTCCTTATCCTTTGATGCAGGGCAGCACAGTAAGGTGGCTTGCTGCACTGCCCTGCGCCAAAAGCCCATAAATATGGGCCTGAATGTATCTAAGACATGTAAGATTTTTCTAAATCTTTCTGGCCATTTTGAGGACGAATGTTATAAAACTCTCACCTAGCTGACATTCCGTGGTAGGTAGTTTATTACGTGACAGCAGTCATTGCGAGAAGAAGAGAATCCCTGCATTCCCTATACATTCAGGAAGACTCTGGCCCAAATACTTCTTCAGCAAATGCGAGGAAATTGATCTAGCATGTCTTGGCAAGGCCCACAGCCACAAGTGAGATTTTGAAAAATAAAAATAAAGCAGGAAATATTATAAATGGTAACTGGACAACGAAAGGGAAAGTAAGACAAACGTATTTGGTATTGTACTCAATGATTGGAGTTACCAAAGTCAGATTTTCATTCTGAAGAGATAATCCGAGAAAAGTAACATTTTCTTAAAATATTTTTGATTAGAGCACCAATGAAAGTAACATGAGTACTGGTCAAACTGCCATTTAAACTGAGGCTCATTTTTGTGCTTCAATAGAACCATGCCTACTGAATTAGGATACATAAGGGAAATCCAAAGACCACAGAGGCAATTCAGGTGCCTAGTTTGCAAATCTGTAATTATGTAAATAGTACAAAGAGTGTGAATTGCAGTTGAATTTGCATATGTTACATTACAGGATATGATAACAACACATAACACACCTAAAGAAGGATAGCACAAAAAAACTAACAAATTCTTGAAGCCTAATACTGGAGTAATACAAAGTAAATAGCACAGAGTAAATTTGTATTGCATACATGCTGGATGATAGAAAGTATAAAAACTCCTATTTACGCATGGGTCGGAATTAGTTGAGTATTATTTAATGATTATTGGATGTGTTCAGCACCTCAACCTTCATTAATATTCTAGGACTTACAGTTCAATAAAAACAATGCTACAGTAGCCCATGACTTTTTCCAGGTCCATGGCTCTTGCTGTATCGCAGAGGCAGTATATGGTTTGAGGGTAAAAGCTGCCTTAGTTTAAACTGGCACCTGTAGCAATACATTTATATTTTTATCATATTTTAAGCCTTGTAGAACTCACACTACTGAGAACAAGAACCATAGTTTCAGGGCATTCCTGTTTTCTAGGGCTCATGGATAAACCACTGATCCCGCAGGATCATTGCTCGAAAATTAGGTAGTTCTTGGCTTTCTTGCACAGATCATTACACTCCTTGTCTTAGGGGAGCTCTTCAGCAATGGAGACTGCCTAATTATTTTTGCTGTGCATTTCCTTTTTGGAAATTCAAAACATTTTGCTCATCTGCAATGGCTTCTGGACAAGAGAAACAGAGTCCCAGGGGAAGATGGAGATGAGGGAAATGAAGTGGAGGGTTTAAGTTCGCCAGTAGAATCCACTGTCAAGAGTTTTTTCATTATTCCATCTGGTGGCAAAGATTGTCTTATAAGTACATAACATGCACTTTGTGGACAAGAAGTTGAGTGGAGATAAACAATGTAAAAACAGCTTTGGAACACCTTCAAAGCATAAACATATTAATATTTTGGATGGATACCAGTTCCATGTTGAAAAGATGAGGAGGGATGCTTAACAGGAGAGTGCACAGCCTTCAGAAATGCAACATACCATACCTCCTGGATACAGATTACCTGAAGAAGTCCTGAAGGAGGAGCACAACCAGATTGACCCTTGCTTTGCAACTTTTGGTTTGCATTGCTTGGTGTGCCACTAGTTCATCTCTTGTGGCGAGCAAAGTGAAAAATGTAGTGTCTTGCAAGTTTTAGGGCAAACTCTTTTGGCTCTGAACGGACTCTGTAGCAGTGTAACGCAATCACTACAATAGAATGTAATGAAAGTTTGCTTTAGAATGTATAAGTTCACAAGTACATGCAGACAAATAAAGACGTGTGATTCACAGGTCCGAGAGTGGTGTAGTCATTGGTGGGTACCTTGGCTGGGGAGGACTCTACAACTGGCAATGAGATAGGGGATAATTAATTTGAAGAAGAACAGTGCTGTTGCAGAGAGTTTGCCTTGTTCCAAGCATATTTTTTGTATGTGCCATGTGTATCTTTCAAGAAATGCAGAGTTGACGGTTGGTGTATGTGGAGTCAAAGTGCAACTCCAGCCAGTGTGAAGCATTTGAAGTTTAAGGATGCTTTACTAAGAAGTCTACACATTGTTGATCAAGAAACTATGACCAATACTATACTAAAAGGTACCACACTGCCGTGCAAAATAACGTGATACATTGTACAGAGTATTAACGCTCGAGGAAGATGCAACCAGGTTGACAAAGCGCAGTCAAAGTTAATTATAACTCACCAAAGAAATGTGCATACAGAAGCATTGACTGACAGAACAAGTAAAAAGGAAGCGTACTGTTGTTACACTTATCAGAGTCTTGATAAGTGAGTGTTACAAGCTCAGCACCGGGCAGTGAGATCCAAGAAGAAGCATTGGGGTTGTGCTTACTGAGCTGTCCAATACCTGAAGCGGCACACCACAAAAGCTGGCAGGTGGCAGCTCAGAACAACTCCAAAAGTCTCCACATGTGATAGAGTTCCGATGGCGACCAAGAAGGTCAAAACCCCAAAGACTGTCCTGTATGACCAGGAGGCCAATCAGTTATTGGGCCTTAGTGATGATGCAGGTTATAATGGACAGCTAACAGCATCTGAAAGAACTCCACCTTCAATGCTAGACAATCCCATGAACAGTTACAAGGCTGCTGCCTTCCTGAAACCGCCACCACCTTATGATATCACCAAAAAGCTAAATATTGGCAATAGATGGACTGTTTTGATACAGACATTTGAAGATTTAATGGATGCACTTGAAGAGACTAATAACAGAAAGATTATCAAATATCTCTATAATATTGCTGGTGATGGTGTGAAAGAAGTTATGAAGAAAATGTTGAGAAAATACGAAGAAGTCACGTACCATCAGATTAAAGATGCTTTGAATCTTCAGTTGAATCCAGTACCAAACGTTGATTAGGAATGATACATCTTCAGCCAAGAACATCAAAGAGTTGGTGAAACCATCAATGAGTTTGTGGAAAGACTAGATACACTCATCAAACACTGTAAGTTCAATGAACTTAAGGATGAAGAAGCTATGTGTCTTAGAGTTACTGATGGATACTTGTCCGATTCATTCAGATGACAAATGCTGAGAGAAACTCTTAGTCTGGTGCGCGTGCTGAAAGACAAGTTGTTGACATGGAGGCCAGAGGTACTTCGAGCGAATCAGTCATGAATGTGAAAAGCAAACCAAAGCAAAAGACTGAAGTACACAAAGTGATGTCAACACGTAAAAAGAAGTTACGTTTTAGATATAGATTTTAATTTCTACCAAAGATAAATGTCCCGCCATAGGACACATATGTAAATGCTGTGGGAATAAGAACCATTTTGTGACAGTGTGTAAAGTGAAGGAAAAAAGGAAGTGTGTCACTGTGTGTAGACAAAATGGCTGCCAGAACATTCCAGGAGCAACGTTCAGAACATGCCTACAAGGCCAAGCAGTGACATCAGTTGAGGCAAATGATAATAAATAAAGTTGATTGTCATCTAAGTCATTGTCAAACAGTTCTTTAATTTCAATATCAAGTGAAAGTGAAGAAAGTGAATGTGCTATGTCGATGTTTACCTCAGAGAATGTGTGCATGTTGGACTGATCGCATGTGAAGAAAATGGCAGGCATAGGAAAGCTGACATGCTAACACAGTAAAATCATACAAACATGGTCCAATGATTACATTGAAAAAAGATGGTTGTTCAATACCTTTCATTATGGACAGTGGTGCTTCAATAAACATCATGCCTGAGGAGAAATACAACAAGTTCTCACTAGTCGCATCGGATTATGGCATTGAAGACCACAGTGTATACATGGCCTGCATCAATGCCCATAAAAAGTCAAGGTTAGTTTGTACAGACAATGAAACATAGCAAAACAAAGTACAAGCACCAGTCCATGGCTTTAGGGTACAGTGTCAAGTGCCTGTTTACTCTGCTTCAATACTGCTGCTGATACGGGACTGATTTCTGTGAATTACAACATGAGTGCTCATCATGAAATAATGTCAATTCCCTTTGTTGTTTTAAGGTTTAGGAAAACTAAAGACTATGGAAGTAAGACTGCATATTAATGAAGATACCCATCCTGTGGCTCAGAGACATAGATTAATTGCTTTTCATTTATAAGAATCTGTAGAAAAATAACTTGAATTGCTACTTAAACATGACATTATTAAGCATTCCACAGGTCCAACATCATGGGTTTCTAGCATAGTGGTAGTGCCCAGAAACAACAGCTAAGGAGATGTACCCATCTGCTTTGACATGCGTCAGGTAAACAAGGCGATTGAATGAGAACTACATCTAGGTCCACACATTGCTGACATTATATTAAAATTGAATGGTGCAAAGATCTTTCCTCCCCTTGATTTAAATAAAGGTTATCATCAGTTTCAAACTGAAGAAAGTTGCAGGTACATTACAACCATTTCTACACATGTTGGTTTGTTTCAGTACAAAAGATTTAGTTTTGGTGTGTCATCGGCTGCAGAACTTTTTCAAGACATCATTTGACTCATCATACAGCCTGAAGTGAATATGTTTAATTATTAAAATGACATAATTTTCAGAGCTACACAGATGGAGCATGATGGAGCTCTCACACAAGTTTGTTGTTTGCTTAGTGATGCAGGATTGACTTTGAATGCAGAGAAGTTCAACAAGACAAAACTAAATTTCTTTGGCCATATCTTTTGTGATGGGGGTAAGACAACTAAACCTGCGGAAAGTACAAGCTCTGTTAAATGCTGATCCCCAGCCAGATGCTTCAATGGTGCGTTCCTTTCTTGGCCTGGCCAGCTACGGTTCAAGATGCATAGAAAGGTTTGCCACTGTAAGCGTACCATTATGGGAGCTATCAAAGAAAAATGTTTCTTTTGGCACACTTTAATCCAAAGCTTCATACAAAGGTTGTTGTTGATGCCAGCACGGTCGGGTTAGGCGCTATCGTTGCACAGCATAGTGGACACCCAACTGCTTGAAGGCATATTGTGGCCTATGCTAGTAGAAGTTTACCCTAAACAGAACGTGCATACTCACATTCTGAGAAGGAAAGTTTGGCTATGGTATGGTCTTGTGAACATTTTTCATGTGTTCCTGTACAGAAAGCCTTTCACACTGGTAACTTATCATCAAGCTCTACTGGCCATTTTTGACAATCCAAAAGCCAGATGCCTCCTTGCATAGAGCAATGAGGACTCCAATTGCAAGAATACGATTACACTATTGTGCATCATCCAGGAAAGGATCAGAATCGTACTGACTACTTTTCAAGAGTGCCCATACAAGGTCACGGTACTCCCTTCTAGACGGCTGAAGTCTACATTAATTTCATTGTCAAGTCAAATACACCAGATGCTATTTTGTTAACTCATATTATCACTGCCACATGCCATGATAGTGACATGCTGAAGGACATAATTACACATCAATCATGGAACCAACATATTCAGCCTCTCATCTTTCATGGTGAATATCAAAAATACAAAAATGTCAAGGATGAATTGTCCATAACCCAAGATAGAGTCATACTATGAGGTTTGAGAATCCTGAGTCTACAACAGAAAGTAATTGAGTGTCTCATGAAGGACATTGTGGTATTGTTGCCACAAAAAGAGCTCTCAGAGACCAAGTTTGATTTCCGTACTTAGATGAAAGAGTTTCAAAGGAACTCAAGGCCTGTCATATGCAACTGCCTTTCTACCAGCGTGTCTCAACATACTCCAAACATGTCAAAACTCCCTAAGCATGTATGAGAGAGACTAGGCATCAATTTCCTAGGACCACTCGACAATGGACATCACCTGATGGTGATTGTTGATGAATACTCACGGTTCCCTTTAGTTGAAGATCTCTCATCTACAACTCACAAACAAATCATTGAAAACAATAATGTCATCTTTGTGATTAGGGGCATCGCAGCCATTGTGAAGTCTGATAATGGCCCACGCATTAATCGTAAAGAATTCAAAGAATTTCTAGGCCATTAGAAGATAAAGAATCAAAAGAGTACACTTTTGTGGCTGCAGGCCAATGGACTTGTTGAGCGTTTTATAAGTACGATAAACAAAGCAGTACAGCATGTAACTCTTGAGAAGCTCAGTTTGAAAACAGTACTAAATTCTACTCTACAAGCTTATCTTTCAACCCCCTACCCAACCACAGGTGAAAACCCTGCGACTTTGAGATTTGTGAGAGCAATGACAACCAAGTTACCTCAATGGACTACTAAAAGAGATCAGAGAGAGATCATGATTCAAACAAGGGACTTGGTTAACAAGCAGAAAATTAAAGCTTATGCTGATAAAAGGCGACATGCAAAAGACATCACATTTAAAGAAGGCGATTAGGTGATCAACTGGCAGATGCCTATAAAAAAATCAGATGCTTAACCTATTGCTGAACCATTCCAAGTGGTGTCCTCGAAGGGACACATGGTGACTGGCCAGCGCCGAGGGAAGTCTGTTACCTGAGGCTCTTCTCACTTCATCCTGTTATTCATAGGTCTTTAACACAAAATGGTGAAAGAAAGACTGACCTTGAAAATTCTGTGACTGCTGTTATTTCTTCACCATTTTTAGCATTCTCTGACACTGAAGCTGACAGCTCACAGTTTCCAGTAACAAGTTGACATCACACACCTTCCAGTAACCAGATCATTTCAAAGTAGGTTGATCGAAGAGATATAGTTGTACATATTTCTTCACATATATATTTGTGTGTCTACAGATTTTGTACAAATTTTAATTTTTCATTTAATTGTAATTGTATTGAGATGTAGTGTCTTGCAAGTTTTAGGACAGAACCCTTTTGGCTCTGAACGGACTCCATAGCAGTATGACATCATTTCTACAATAGAATGTAATGAAAGTTTGGTTTAGAATGTGGGAGTTCACAGATACACGCAGAGGAATAAAGACGTGTGATTTATAGCTCAGTGTGTGGCATAGTCATAGGCAGGTACCCTGGCTGGGGAGGACGCTACAAAAGAGCATGCAAAAAACAAACTGCTTCTCCATCAGTAGACATCTTTTATTTACACTAGTTCTTAGCCTATTTTTCAAGTAGCAGTTTTTTTTATTTTGCGTTCCCCAAATAAGCCGCCAAGACACAGAAAAACTAAAAAATCTTGTTAAAAAAGTTACTTTACTAAAACAACCAGAAAGATATGCTTTGTAATGTTTGGCAGATGCCAGGCAGTGTGTTCATATCAAACAGCTGAGTGGTGTGTGCAGTAGGAATATGCAACATGCAGAAGATTAGGTATAGGACATGGCCTAGGCCTCGTTTTGGAATCAACCCATACTAAACTCACTGAAGCTCATGTGCACTATGAGTTGCAAGCTGGTGGTGGGCAACCATCTCAGCAAACTTTCAGGATTCACGCATCCTGCGACTAGGTGACACTCACAAAGGTCCTCTGGACACCTGTCTTTATCACTAAAAATGAGGCAATACACTTCTACAACTTGTCTTGCCAGATACAATTTATATTTCAGTCTAGGCTTCCATTCCATTATCCTGATGCATCATGGTCCTTGTAGTTCCCTTTGAGCTCAGACCATTCCTAGATCACGTCCTGGTGGTGGTTTCTTGTTTGCTAGGTTTGTTCCCAGATCCTATGGTTATTTTGAACACTTTGGGGGTCATTACAACATTGGCGGTAAAAGGCGCTTACCGCCGTGCAGAAGACCGCCAATAGACCGCCGCAGCCGCGGAGTACCGCCACAGCTATTATGACACACATCTCGGAAACCGCCGAAATTTAGACAACCACACAAGTCTGCCACACCAAAGGTCAGTGATAAACTGGCGATAACAAATCCTCCACCGTCACACCAACAGAAACACGCCCATGCTATTACGACCCACGAATCCACGTGGCGGTCTTTCAACCGCGGTATTCCATTGGTGGTACACACCGCCGCGCTCAAAATACACACACATCTCCAAAACACCGCCACATTGGACAATTCCAAATACACACACCTGATACACATACAAACACCACTCCCACACACCCAACACAATATAAAACACACACCCACATCACCCACAAACCCCTACGACCAAAAAATAGAGATGAAGGCGACAGAGAGAGCACAGCAATAGACAACCCCACCACACAGAGGCACACAACACCATCACCCACACAACATCCACGCACAAAACACCACACACCACTACACATCATCACACACATCAACACTCACACCGCCCCACACATCACACACAGCACCCCATGTCACGCCAAAGACACCCCTGCTTCTCCGAGGAGGAGCTCAGGGTCATGGTGGAGGAAATCATCCGGGTAGAGCCACAGCTATTTGGCTCACAGGTACAGCACACATCAATAGCCAGGAAGATGGAGCTATGGTGAAGAATCGTGGACAGGGTCAACGCCGTGGGACAGCACCCAAGAAATAGGGAGGACATCAGGAAGAGGTGGAACGACCTACGGCAGAAGGTGCGTTCAACGGTCTCCAGGCACAACATCGTGGTTCAGTGGACTGGCGGCGGACCCCCACCTCCTCCCCCACAACTAACAACATGGGAGGAGCAAGTCTTGACCATCATGCATCCAAAGGGCCTCGCAGGAGTCGGTGGAGGATGGGACACTGGTAAGTCAAATCTTAACTATCATATCCCCCACCCTACCTGCATGCTATCACACACCCCCACCCTCACACCCTCCCATATCACTCCAACTCCTCACTAATGTACTAATAACACAAACCACACATCCCAACACCAAGCCCTGCATGACACAACTAAGCATGGACACCCAGCACTAAAGCATGCCCACTGCACATACCCATACAACCCCCTAAACCACCATCACACAAGCTCCCACACAGGAATGCTTGCAGTGGGGTACACGCTCACCCACCCATTGCACACCATTACACACACACATGCAATAATCATGCTCTTATGCCCCTGCAGGAACCTGAAGGACCGTAACCACACCAGAGGGTCAAGACAACAACACTACACCCCCAGAAGAGGCCCACAGTGACGATAGCAGCTCTGCCCTACTGGATCCTGATGACCAGCCCGGACCATCGTGGGCCTCGGGACAGTCGGTTCCCCTTGCACAGGCACAGCCCAACACTGACCTTCCACCCTCTGGTAACACCAGCACAGCACCCACCCAGAAGTCCCAAACCTCCCTACCCAGGACAGGTCAATCAGCGGTGTGTCCACCACTACAGGAAACCCAGGATAACCCACCACCCCAACAACAACAGGGACCTGGAGGCAGTGGTAGTGGGCACATGGTCCAGGGGACGGAGGCACAGGAACACAGGGGAACTGGGAAGGCTGCTGTGTGACAGGGGGCGGACAGGCCAAGGGAACCCAGTCTCCACGAGGCCCTATCCTCCATCATTGGAGCATACCACCACTCCCAGGAGACAATAGCGATGGTCCTGGACAAGTTGCAGGAGACCCTGCGCCTGCAGGAGGAACAGTATTTGGGGTTCAGGGAGGAGCTCAGGACCATCAGCTCCGCCTTGGGCACCATCGTAGGGGTGCTGAAGGACATACAGCAGACCTTGAGGGACACCGTGGCACTCCAAGGGGCCCCTGACACTAGCCAGGACGATGAACTGCCCACCATCTCCGCCGGCGCTAGTGGACAGGACGCCCCGCCACAGGACCACCACACCAGCACCCCACCCCCTGCAGACAGACAACCACCACGCAAGCGGTCCCTGAGATCCAGGAACAGGACAGAGCAAGATGGCAAGACCCCCGCCAGGAAATGACACCACCCTGTTTGTCCTCCCACTGTCCCACCTTGTTACCCTGTCCATACTTAAACTGCCCCAGCTCCACTTCCTATGCCCAGATGGGCAGTGCACCTGTGAGACTAATAGACTGGACTCTGCCATGGACATTCATCCGCCATCACCCATCCTCATTTTACAACCCCTCCCATTTCTGAGCACTTCAATAAACACCCTTGAAACACAAAACAATCTTGAGCCAGTCTGTGATCTAGTAAATATGTATTATCAATGACAGTGTCATAAGGAGTTTCCTATTGTAAGGCTAACATACCTATGTCACACAGTCCTTGAAGGATGCAAGCAGATGACACGTTGGTAACCACACCTGTGAAACCGTAATGGAAAGGTACAACTCAGTTACCAAATACTGGTTGAAATCGACAGACAGGATAGAGGTAGACGTGTGAAAGTTAATGTAATGTTAAACATGAAAATGTTCTCACCTGTGTGTTACTGGAAATATTGCTGTATGACTGACTCCCTGTTGTCGTTGTCTTCTTCCTCAGCTTCCTCCTCATCACTGTCCACAGGCTCCACAGCCTCAACAGCTGCTACAACACCGTCATCTGGATCATCCTCCTGCAGAAAAGGCACCTGGCGTCGCAAAGCCAAATTATGAAGCATGGAGCAGGCGATGATGATCTGGCACACCTTTTTCGGTGAGTAGAATAGGGATCCACCTGTCATATGGAGGCACCTGAACCTGGCCTTCAGGAGGCCGAAGGTGCGTTCGATCACCCTCCTAGTCCGCCCATGGGCCTCATTGTACCGTTCCTCTGCCCTGGTACTGGGATTCCTCACTGGGGTCAATAGCCAGGAAAGGTTGGGGTAACCAGAGTCCCCCAATAGCAATACACAGTGCCTCTGGAGTTGACCCATAATATCAGGGATGCTGCTATTCCGCAGGATGTAGGCGTCATGCACTGAGCCAGGGAACATAGCATTTACCTGGGAGATGTACTGGTCTGCCAAACAGACCATCTGTACATTCATAGAATGATAACTCTTCCTGTTCCTGTACACCTGTTCACTCCTGTGGGGGGGGGACCAGAGCTACATGGGTCCCATCAATGGCACCTATGACGTTGGGGATATGTCCAAGGGCATAGAAGTCACCTTTCACTGTAGGCAAATCTGCCACCTCAGGGAAAATGATGTATCTCCTTACGTGTTTCAGTAGGGCAGACAACACTCTGGACAGCAGGCTGGGACATCCCTGATGCCATGGCCACTGTTGTCTGAAAAGACCCACTTGCAAGGAAATGGAGCACTGACAGCACCTGCACGTCAGGGGGGATTCCAGTCGGATGGCGCATTGGTGACATCAGGTCTGGCTCCAACTGGGTACATAGTTCCTGGATTGTGGCATGGTCAAACCGGTAGGTGACGATGACATGTCGCTCTTCCATTGTCAACAGGTCCAACAGCGGTCGGTACACCGGAGTATTCCGCCATCTTCTCACATGTCCCAGCTGACGGTGCCTACGAAGGACAACAGCGACAAATCAGTCATTATTCCTCCAGGTATGCACCCACAGTTACACCACTCACAAAACCCTTCCTGTATGTGTGCTAAGTGTAGGCCTAGCTATGTGTGACGCAGAGGTAAATGAAGCCATGTGGGCCCCTGAAATGGCGGCTGCCTGACCTCTAAACTGGGACAATGGGATTGTGGGGTAACTGCGCTGGCGTTGCACACCGTCGCGGTAGGCGGTCGTAGACCGTGGCGCAATGCTGCATTGGTCAACATTGGACCCTATGGGTCCCAGGAGCCAATGAACAGGTGCGCCGGCAGTGATGATGCGCACCGCCGCAGACGTCACCGCCACGGATGTCACCGCCTTTTTCTATCTGTTTAATCACTAGATACCTGACCTTCGACAGGAGAGGACCTACACTGCAAGTGCTGCTGTGACCTCGGTCTGGAAGCGACGATGGCTGCTGCGTCTGGGGAAAGGGCCCCTGCCTTCACTGCACAGGAGTTGGAGAAACTGGTAGACGGGGTCCTCCCCCAGTACACGCTACTCTACGGTCCTCCAGACCAACAGGTTAGTACACAGGGAGCACGTTGTATGGGCTAGGCCTGGGTGAAGAGGGCTGGTTGGAAGAGGGAAGGGGGCAGAGTTCATAGAACATTAATGCATGGGAATGAATGGGCCACATGGCCAGAGTAGGGAGGGGGCCACTCACATTGACGGTGCAGTTGGTAATGACTGATCCTCTTTTCTTGTGCATGTCATGTAGGTCAGCGCCCACCAGAAGAGGGACATTTGGCGTGCCATCGCCAAGGAGGTCCGGACCCTGGGGGCCCACCAGAGACGGGGCACCCACTGCCGGAAAAGATGGGAGGACATTCGCCGCTGCAGCAAGAAGATGGCAGAGGCTCAGCTGGGGATGGCCTCCCAATGTGGGAGGGGTGCCTGTCGCACCATGACCCCCCTGATGTTCCGGATCCTGGCGGTGGCCTACCCTGAGTTGGATGGGCGCTTGAGGGCATCACAGCAGACACAAGGGGTTGAGTACACTCTCATTCTGCTGACTTTGCACGCAGTGGAGGTGTCTGGGTGGGGGAGGTGGGCTGTGGGTGTCCCTAGGCCAGGGCGAGTTCGGTAGGCAAGGCCCCTCCGTAATGCAGGCCATGTGGCACTCTACCCCACCTCAGCAGAGTGCCAAGTACAGGTATAGTTGCCCCTGTGGCATCCATGTGTGCAGATGTCCACCATTGCCATGTAGGCCATATCCCAGAGATTGCATGTGCAAAGGGCAGGAGCACGGCGTAATGCAGGGGGCTGCTGTGTCTGTCTTGTCCGCCAACGGTAGCGGTATGCCATGCACTAAAACTCTCTTTATTCTGTCCCCCCCTTTTTCTGCTCTCCCTGTCCTTTTGTACATCAGCATCATCAGGCGGAGGTACAGTGGCACCGGAGCACGAGGGAGCTGCATCCCACATGGCCATGGAGGGCCACACCACGGACTCTGAATGCACCAGTGGGACGGAGGGCGAGGGGAGCTTCACGTCGGCCACTGGATCACCAAGCAGCGACACGGACTCGTTCGCCGATGGGGGCTTCCTTGTGGTGGCGGCATCATCTGTGCGACCCCACTTCTACAGGTACAGCCGCCACCTCCCCTACCAGCACCACCCTCCCAGCAGCCCCTCAGTGTTCGCCCCGTGCCCGCTCACCCAGGTACCTCAGGCCCTGCCCCAGTCACCCCTGCTGCCCTCAGTGAGGAGGCCATTGGCCTCCTCAGGTCACTCACTGTTGGGCAGTCTACCATTGTGAATGCCATCCAGGGTGTAGAACGAGAGTTGCAACACGGTAATGCATTCCTGCAGGGCATTCATTCTGGTCAGGCTGTCCTTCAGCAAACCCTGCAATCTCTGGCCTCAGCACTGATGGCAGCCATTGTCCATGTGTCCAGCCTCCCCCCTCCAACCTCCTCCACCCAGACCCAATCTCCTGTACCCCAGCCCATCCCAAGCACACCTACAGACCAGCATGCACACAAGTCAGCACACACAAGTAGCTCAAGCAAACATAGGCACCACACAACCCACAGACACTCACGCAAGCCTCACCAACGTACAGACACAGCAACATCCACTGCCTCCACTGTGTCCCCCTCCTCCTCTTCTCCTTCCCCCCTCCCAGTCTTGTCTACACACACACCTGCATGCACCACATCTACAGGCACCATAAATCACACAAGGAGACCCAGCACCACAAGCCGCTCACCTGCACTCACCACCTCCACTGCCATTTACACGTCCCCTGTGTCCTCTCCCAGTGTGTCTGTGACGCCCCCTCCCAAAGTACACAAACGCGGGCACCCACACACCCATCATCCATCCACCTCACGACAGCCTCCAGTACCTGCACCTGCACCCAAAACACCTAAAGTGACACCTCCGACAACCACCTCCTCTTCCTCCACTCCCAGACCCTCTCCAACTACCCATCCCAGTGTACGTCAGAAACTGTCCCTCTGTAAAGTTGACCTTTTTGCTCCCACCCCCCCTCCAATTCATCAGTCCCGTCGTAGCGCCCCAGCCAAAAAGCCTCCAATACCAGTGGTGCCTGTTCAAGGTTTGTGGAGTGCACCGGCCACCAGGGCAGGCAGTGTGACCCGGAGCCAAGGCACTGGCAGCCCACCCCCTGTAAAGGCTCTAAAATTGGAGAGTGGACGACGGGACCGTGTGAAGACTCCTGGTGGGAAAACAACCCACATGGGTTCCAAGGGGATTGGAGAGTCAGCTGTGACTCCACCAAAGGTGGGGAAGGGCCAGAGGAAGTCTGCCCAGCCTGTTGTGAGTGTCACGGCGGAGAAGGGCGGCATCATTCCTGGCGGTCGAGACACAACCGCCAGCACCATCGTCACTGGTCAGGAGACCCCCGCCACCGCCGGAGTCATTGCCCAGGAGGGCCCAAGTATCGTCACTGGTCAGGAGACCACCGCCAGAGTCACAGCCCAGGAGGGCCCAAGTATCGTCACTGGTCAGGAGACCACAGCCCAGGAGGGCCCAACTATCGTCACTGGTCAGGAGACCACCGCCAGAGTCACAGCCCAGGAGGGCACAAGTATTGTCACTGATCAGGAGACCACCGCCAGAGTCATAGCCCAGGAGGGCCCAAGTATCGTCACTGGTCAGGAGACCACCGCCGGAGTCACAGCCCAGGAGGGCCCAAGTATCGCCACTGGTCAGGAGACCACCGCCAGAGTCATTGCCCAGGAGGGCCCAAGTATCGTCACTGGTCAGGAGACCACCGCCACCGCCGGAGTCAGTGCCCAGGAGGGCCCCGGCTGCCACAGCCCAGGTGGGCTATGATGGAACATCATGCCACACACCAATGCCCAGTGTAGGGAACGTCATGCCACACACCAATGCCCAGTGTAGGGAGCGTCATGCCACACACCAATGTCCGTACTAGAAACGCCATGATAAAGCACTGCTGAACAGGGCAAAGACCGCGATGGTGAAGACCGCTGAACAGGGCAAAGACTGCCATGGCAAAGCACCGCTGAACAGTCCAAAGACCGCCATGTTGAAGACTGCTGAACAGGGCATAGACCGCCATGGCAAAGCACCGCTGAACAGGGCAAAGACCGCCATGGTGAAGACCGCTTAACAGGGCAAAGACCGCCATGGCAAAGCACCGCTGAACAGGGCAAAGACCGCCATGGCAAAGCACCGCTGAACAGGGCAAAGACCGCCATAGCAAAGCACCGCTGAACAGGGCAAAGACCGCCATGTTGAAGACCGCTGAACAGGGCAAGCACCGGGTAGGAATGAATAGACCGCCACATCAGGCATCCTTATCCCATGTGCAGCTGGGACAGTGACAGGACAGGAACTTTCACGGGGAGACTCATCCAGTCTGGGCACCAGTCCCCCTCCAGAACCAGTGGAGAGATGCATCCACTACCTCAGTCCTGCACAGGATGAAGCACTCTGGGCACCAGTCCCCCCCAGAACCAGTGGAGAATGTTATCAACTTGAGAGACTGTGGCTTTGCACTCCCCAGGATGGCACGGTGGGCACCCCACCCACTGTAGAGACTTGAGAGACTGTGTTACGACTCGGTCGTCCCATTTCCAGGGGGCGCTCTAAGGGGACTGTCAGAAGCCTGGGAATCACCTTGAACACCTATCTAGAGTCCCTTGCTGACTCCTGTTTGTTTCTCTTTTCTCCATGGTACACTTGTGTAGAACTACATTTGCTTCTTGGGACTGCAAATCCCATAATGCACAGCTTGGTAGTCAGGAAAACCCAGATTCTGTTTCCAATTATTTTCAATGGGAGAAGTCCAGTTGCTCCTTTTCACTGGATCCTCTCCTCCAGGACTTGCAAGTTTCCGAAACCACACACACCTGAAACCTCTCCTGTGCAGCCCAGCTTGGAACTGCTTATAAGCAGCCATTTCCTCAAGATCCTTGTCGTGCATCGGACTTCAATTCCTTTGTGTTACAGACCCCTTGTCGGATGGTGTTCCAGTTTTGTTCTTGTTCTGTTCCAGCCTGATCCTGTTTCCTGTTTCTCTGCCCTGCTCCTGATTGTTCCAGCCAGAGTCAGCTCCCTATCTCTTAGCCTTGTACCTGTTTGTTTCTTCCAAAGCCTGCTCCCTGTTTCTCTACCCTGCTCCTGCCTTGTTTCAGCCTGAACCTTCTCTCTGTTTCCCAGTCCTGTTTACTGCTCATTTCCTACTCCCTGTATTCCAGTCCTGTCCTTGCCTGTTCCAGCCAGAGCCTGTTCTCAGTTTCCCAGTCCTGTCTCTGTCTGTCCCAGCCAGAAGTTTGCGCCCTGTTTTCAAGTCCTAGACCCGCCTTTGCTTCAGCCTGAGCCTGTTCCTAGTTCTTGCCTCTGCCTCTTAGTTTGTTCCCTTCTGTTTCTGTTTCTTCTTGGTTCTTTGTGTCTGGTAAGTGTTCTATCAGTCTTCACCAGTGTATACATGTCCTCCTGTGTACTGGGGTTGGCTCCTGGTTTCCAGGAGGCAATTCCAGCCCCCATCATTGTCCAGTGTTATACGTTGTATTTCGTGCCTAACAGTGACAGTGTGCTATTGCTGTTTTCTCAGGAATCGCCACAGTGTTTCCAGCTGGACCCACAAGAGCGTGTCCTGTGCATGTAAGTACTATCCTTGTTTGTGCTCTAGGGTCCAGAGACAGAATCACTTCTGCTGCCTCCTTTCTATGGGGCTGGCAGGGTGACTATCTGTAAGAGCAAACTGCACAGAGGCATTGAGATTCCCTGTCACTGTGGGAGGTTCTGCGCCTTACTCTGTGTACAACCCCAGCGTGTTTGTCCACTGGTAATCTGTTTCCTGTTTGTTCACACAAGGGTTGCTCTGCTTTTACTTTCCTGTTTCCTGTGCCTATCCATAGCTGTCCTTTCCGTGTATGCCTTTAGCTGCTCCTCTGCCCCAGTGTACTACCTCTTTAGGATATTCGGTGACCTCAAGGGGTGTCCCAACCAAAGTCCTGATCAGACCCGCCCGAAACCGTGACAGAATGCACGACCCAAACATTTCAAGCTCCCCTGGCAGTAAAGGCACACACAAACCTAAAGGGCTTTCCAATCATGTTAAGACACCCCTTTCTAAGCCTATTCATTCTCTGAAATCCTCTAAAAAAGACCTTAGTTTAAAGGATAGACTTGTTAAAGAAAACCATAACTTGCAAGTTCAGTACTATACTGAGTGGCTCGCTAATCTTTCAATGATAGACTATTATGTTATTTGTGGCTATGACCCCCAGTCCCTGTCTGTAGAAGAATTACAAGGACGTAATGAGTTTTTGCAATATCTATTAGCTGAAGCCAGTAAGAATGTTCGTAACCGTGGAAGTGCTTTTGCTACCTCTGCACAAGACATTTACTCTCAAGAAAAGATGGTTAAATCCTCACCTCATGCTAGTGCATCCCAAATTCACTTCCAGGACTCTGTCAAAACAAAGAACCCTGACACTGTTCAAGAAGCCACACTAGGGATTCCCTTGTTTTCTGTTGAGTGCTTTAACCCATCTAGGCCAGTTTCTCAGAATTCAAAGTGCAGTGCTGACTCTTATAAAGACCTTTCAGTCCCTCAGAGCTTTCAAGTCAGCAGGCTAGACCCTGTATCTAAGGGATCCGTAAAAACTGTGGGATTCCTTAGTTCAACTCAAATGGCTTTTGCTCCTCCCAAATTGGATGACAGTACATCAGTCTCAATTCCTAAGTGTTGTGCTGACTCGTGTAAAGATCTACCAGTCCCTCAGTGCTTTCAAGTGAGCAGGATAGAACCTGTATCAAAGGGATCAGTAAAGACTGTGGGATTCCTTAGTTCAATTCAAAAAGCTTGTGCTCTTCCCAAACTGGATGATAATATACCAGTCTCAATCCCTAAAAGCTCTGCTAAACCCTTTTCTATTCTGAGTGGGTTTGATAACAATATGGACATACACACACTAAAAGAACAGTTGTGGCAGATTAAAAGGCAGATATCAGACTTCTATGATGAATATGTTGTAACATACACAAGAAATCTTGCACATGGGCTCTTTTCATCAATGCATATTTCACTGTTGGCAGAACCAGACATTCTGTTTATCTGTAAGGTAGAAGAAGTAACAGAGCAGCTGATGGAAATTACTGCAAGGCAATTTGAAAACCTGAAAAAAGAAAATGATCACCAGCTTTCGCTTAAAGAACAGTATGCTACCTCATGTGCCTCTCCAAAGACTGCTATAAAGCAGATTTTCCCTGCTATGAATGAATGTCAAGAGACTGCTCCAGTTATAAATATATCAGCCTCTTCTTCAGACTCTCTCTCAGCTTGTAGTTTTCCAGAGAATATCCCTGTGCAGTTGACTGAATCTCTGACATCTCTGAGAGATTTGACACCTCTTGATTCAAAGGATAGATCAGAGTCTTCAGAAGGAAGTGTCTCAGCCCCTCTATCAGAACAAATAAAGCCAAAGGAAGAAGAGAGTTCTGATGCAGACTCCAATAGCTGCACCTTAAGAAACCAAGATATGTCTTTACTGGAGATTTATGGCAAGTTGTGCAACAGTGTTGAAGAATCTGAATCTAGTGATGACAGTGGTTCCTGCCTTGCCGTGAATAAACCTGCAGATAGTGCTGTTCAAATGGCGCACACACCAGAATTTTCAGATTGTGGGGATATGCCTGCTCTTTCAAACAATATCATAGAATTTTCAGATAATGAAGAGACAGTTCCTGTTTCAAGTGAATTCATGGATCTTTCTGACTGTGAAGAAATACCTGCAGTTACTAAGATTGTAATGGACTTCTCAGAAAGTTTAAAAATCTCTTCTGTGTCAAAGCAAACCGTGGAGATTTCAGAAAAGGAAGAAAGCCAGCAATCTGAAACTAAACAGCCTGTCATAAGAAATGAGAGCCTTCTCCTAGAACAGGACACAGTTGCAGCCTCAACCACTGATTCGGACTTGCTGTTCCCTGCCACTGCGTTTCCTGTTTCCAGCTCAACGGTTACTGAAGAACAGATCTCTGATCTACCGGTATCTGATTTTGATGTAAAACCAGCCACACCAATGCCACCTGCTGTGTCTCTGAAATTAAAGACTCCTGAAAACCAGCAATTTGAAACCGATGCTCAAGTACTGAAAGATGTAATATTTCCCATTAAAACTAAAGACATGGATTTGAATCTTGTATTCGAAGATCTGATGATAAGTACTGTTCTTAGTGTTTTATTGCAAGAAACCATAATCAATTCAAAGGCAAGAGCTGAAAATGTAGATAGCAATGTAAAGGCGATTTCTGAAGAGACTCCGGTTCCATTTCTTTCCAAAGAACAACCTTTCAGTGTTAACAGAGTTGAAGATCAACTACCTGTAGGAGAAACGCCTTGCAAAGAAACCATTTCTGATACCACGAACACACCACAGAGCACTTGCAATGAAGAAATCCCAGTCTTGTCTGAAGATCACCCTAAAGAATTAGCTTGTGGAACTTCTACATTTTCAGATGTTAATCCAGTTTCTAAAGACTTAAAAACTCTTGTTGATCCTGTGATTGATACTCCAAAGTCATCCAAAACTAAAGAAAATTCTGAATTTTTCATGTTCACCTTGAGAACACCAGTTACCTATGTCTCCCAAGTTTCTATGCTTTGCAAGCCTCAGACCATCATCAATGCAAATACTGCTGCAGAAACAGACATATTCTGCTTGTCGGAAGGAGTTATAGACCTTACAGTTACTAATACGCCAATTATCTCCTCCAAAGAAGACAGTACTGAACAGGAAACTAATGTCCTGAAGAATACCACCTGTAATGCCATTCCAGATCTCCTTGCTCCTGAATCCACTTCACCAGAAACCAACTCCATCCACTCCTCCCATATCACTCGAACAATAAAGAGGAAAGACATCAGAGCCCACATGGGTATTAATACATGCTTTGCTCATGGGATGATTCATCTGTGGCAGGACTGTAAACTTATCAACCAAGGTTGGTGTTGGATTTTCTTGCTTTGGCTTTTCCTCTTCAACTTTTTTCAGCCAAAGGATCACCTTCTCTTCTTGAGCGGACTGGTGGGAGGGGGTATACTGTTACGACTCGTTGTCCCATTTCCAGGGGGCGCTGTAAGGGGACTGTCAGAAGCCTGGGAATCACCTTGAACACCTATCTAGAGTCCCTTGCTGACTCCTGTTTGTTTCTCTTTTCTCCATGGTACACTTGTGTAGGACTACATTTGCTTCTTGGGACTGCAAATCCCATAATGCACAGCTTGGTAGTCAGGAAAACCCAGATTCTGTTTCCAATTATTTTCAATGGGAGAAGTCCAGTTGCTCATTTTCACTGGATCCTCTCCTCCAGGACTTGCAAGTGTCCGAAACCACACACACCTGAAACCTCTCCTGTGCAGCCCAGCTTGGAACTGCTTATAAGCAGCCATTTCCTCAAGATCCTTGTCGTGCATCGGACTTCAATTCCTTTGTGTTACAGACCCCTTGTCGGATGGTGTTCCAGTTTTGTTCTTGTTCTGTTCCAGCCTGATCCTGTTTCCTGTTTCTCTGCCCTGCTCCTGATTGTTCCAGCCAGAGTCAGCTCCCTATCTCTTAGCCTTGTACCTGTTTGTTTCTTCCAAAGCCTGCTCCCTGTTTCTCTGCCCTGCTCCTGCCTTGTTTCAGCCTGAACCTTCTCTCTGTTTCCCAGTCCTGTTTACTGCTCATGTCCTACTCCCTGTATTCCAGTCCTGTCCTTGCCTGTTCCAGCCAGAGCCTGTTCTCAGTTTCCCAGTCCTGTCTCTGTCTGTCCCAGCCAGAAGTTTGCGCCCTGTTTTCAAGTCCTAGACCCGCCTTTGCTTCAGCCTGAGCCTGTTCCTAGTTCTTGCCTCTGCCTCTTAGTTTGTTCCCTTCTGTTTCTGTTTCTTCTTGGTTCTTTGTGTCTGGTAAGTGTTCTATCAGTCTTCACCAGTGTATACGTGTCCTCCTGTGTACTGGGGTTGGCTCCTGGTTTCCAGGAGGCAATTCCTGCCCCCATCCTTGTCCAGTGTTATAAGTTGTATTTCGTGCCTAACAGTGACAGTGTGCTATTGCTGTTTTCTCAGGAATCGCCACTGTGTTTCCAGCTGGACCCACAAGAGCGTCTCCTGTGCATGTAAGTACTATCCTTGTTTGTGCTCTAGGGTCCAGAGACAGAATCACTTCTGCTGCCTCCTTTCTATGGGGCTGGCAGGGTGACTATCTGTAAGAGCAAACTGCACAGAGGCATTGAGATTCCCTGTCACTGTGGGAGGTTCTGCGCCTTACTCTGTGTACAACCCCAGCGTGTTTGTCCACTGGTAATCTGTTTCCTGTTTGTTCACACAAGGGTTGCTCTGCTTTTACTTTCCTGTTTCCTGTGCCTATCCATAGCTGTCCTTTCCGTGTATGCCTTTAGCTGCTCCTCTGCCCTAGTGTACTACCTCTTTAGGATATTCGGTGACCTCAAGGGGTGTCCCAACCAAAGTCCTGATCAGACCCGCCCGAAACCGTGACAGACTGTGGCTTTGCACTCCCCAGGTCGGCACGGTGGGCACCCCACCCACTGTAGAGACTTGAGAGACTGTGGCTTTGCACTCCCCAGGATGGCACGGTGGGCACCCCACCCACTGTAGAGACTTGAGAGACTGTGGTTTTTCACTCCCCAGGATACATCAATGGGCATGGAACCCCGTCGTGGCTTTGCAGTAATCCGGCTGAGGTTCCCCCCTTCCCTTCCCCCTGAGGTGCCTGTAGTATTTCTATCTGATGCCCCAGCAGGTTTCTCTCCGATTGTGGTCAGGTATCTTTTGTGGGCCTCTCCCATGCATTTTTGGACTGTTGGTGCACGGACATTGTTATGTACATATCTGCACTACTTCTCGTAATGTATATATTTCTGACTGAATTTCGTATATATCTGTATATTTTTGTAAGACATGTATATTGCAACATTACAATGTTTGAACGGATTTCGCTTTGTCTTTTCATTCTTTCGGGGGGATTGTGGGTTGTTACTGTGATTTTTGTGGATGCATTGGTGTGTATGTTGTATTATGCGTTTATTATGAGTTGCCTCCCCCTCCCCCATGTTGTAGGTGCAGTATTCACCGTTGTCTTCTGCGCCTACGTAGAGGATGGTCGTAGAGGAGCAGAAAGACAAGGGCAGGGAGTATTTGGAGTTCCGGGTCCATGGAGTCCCCGTTCCTCGTGGGATGTGTTCAGGTGAGCGTTTTCCCATTGCAAAAGCTGTTTCCGCCATGTTTTTATCCACGGTGAATCCACCCCGGAAAAGGTGGCGGATTGGCGGGTTGTGATACTATGGGCGGTACATTGTCTTCCGCCTGTCTGTTGGCGGTGACCGCCGTGCTGCTTGTCTGTACCGCTGTGGCGGGCGGTGTGTTAAAGTGGCTGTCTTTGTTGGCGGTTTCCGCCTGGGTCATAATTCCCTTTTTTTATCCGCCGCCCTGTTTGCAGTATTACCCCACCTTTAACACCGTCCGCCAGGGTTGTAATGACCACCTTTATCTCTGTATTTTGCCCCGTCTCTATGTTTGCTCCGATCCACACTACATTCCAGATTGTCCTTTTCCCTGTCTTGTGTCTCCTGGTTTCCTTGGTCTTCCTTACTACAAGCCTCAGTTCAGTCTTCCCTTCATTGGTGGTTACCTTATTCCTCGCACCTGGTTAATTCCTTGCACCTGGCTCTCTCCCTGCACCTATGCTCATCCACTGAGCCTCCAGCTATTCAGCCTTGTGAGCATAGAGTGCTCTGGCTTGCAACAGACCCCTGTTGTGTCTCTTTGTGCTCTGTGCTCCTGCTGCTGTTCCTACAGGCTTGTCCTTTGATTCTGTTTCCCTTTTTCTACAACCCAAATGTCCCGTTTTTTGCCCTTTGAAGTATTTGTTTCTGTCGAAAGTTGCCTTATTTCATGCGCTCCTGTTTCTGTTCCTTGTTTTTCTGCATCTCTGTTCCAGTGTGGCAATAGTTCATAGTCTCCTCTCTGCACTCTCCTTGATCTGCCCTGTTATATGCAGACTCCCTGCATTGTATTGTGTGTTCTTGATTGACTGCATATTTCCGTCTTGTCTAGTTTTGGTGCAGAACTTGCCTAGTCTTGTCCTCAGAATTTCAGACTTGTTCCTGACCTTGATTCCAGTCCTGCTTTGCCCGACAAGCCCAGTTTCTGTTCTGGTGTTCCTTGTTCTGTTCCCTGTTGTTCTGGCTTGGATTGTTATCTGGATTTTCATTGCTTCCAAGGTTGCAAGTTAGATTTCAAGGTTTGTGCATTTGCACATAGAGCCACCCAGCACACCTTCTCCACAGGCACTGCTGGGTGTCTCTCAGAACTCTGTGAGATTAATCTGCTCCTTTCTTTGCTATAGATCTTTTCACCCCACAGAGAGATCATATCCAAGAAGCAAACAAACTACAATTTATGATGGTCTGTCTATTGTTTCTCTACATTGTATTCCTGTTGTGTGTACTTGATTTTCCCTGCACACTTCCAGTGTGCTGTTCACATCCTGTTCCCACCTGCTTCAGTCCTCTGCTTCTTGCCTGCTTCTCTTCCAGCCTCCTGGTAATTTCTTGTTTGTAGCCCCTTCTGAGACCACACACAAACCCAGTATTTAGTCTTGTTCCAGTCCCACCCAGCTATTCCTCTGATCAATCAACTTGCTAGTTCCCTGCCAGACTCCCAAAACAGTCAAAGGCCATTAGGGATGGGTTTTTCCAACCATGGACAAAGTGAACACACCCCTCCCATGGACGGAGTGGGTGGGGTGTGTTCACCCAAAAGAAAGTGGGGAAAAGTAGCTGGCCGTGGGTGATGGTCTGCAATCAGAAGGTCATGCATATCAGAGTTGTGGCTGTTGCCAGTGGGCTTTTAGCTAGGTCTGTCACGAGATCCCTACTGTACATTGCCAAAGGCTGTGTCCAGAGGGGGTAGGCTTCCCACAGAGGGTTGGGTGCAGGACCTGGCAATAGGCTGGGTCTGTGACCAATCCATGGCTCATACAAACAAAAGCTGTTAGCAGTTAGGATTCGTAGCTGTGTGCCAGCATAGCTGCAGGTGGATGGCCACTCATGGACTGGTTGGGATTAGTGCCTTCTCAAAGGCCATGCCCTACAGCCAGTTTCTACTCAACATGCCTCTAGGCTGTACATATGGTGGATTGGGTCCAAGCAGGGATTGATCTTAGGCCCTGACAGAAGTCCATGAGCAGTAGTGCATCCTAAGAAACTAAAACATAGAAATTAATAAAAATAAAAAAAACATTTAAAGGTAAGTTTGGTTCAGTGAATTTGAGCGTGAAAAATAATTTGGCCAGCTATTGCTTGTAACGCACACATAATGCGTGCCATAACTGATGCCGCCGGTCATACCACTTTGCCATTGGTACAGTAAAAAGGCTGACTATGAAGTGCAAATCATGACAGGCAGCATGAGGTATAGTATGCATTGTACACCATAACTGGCGAATTTTATATCTATATCTAGACACACACACACACACACATATATGCACACACACACACACACACAATGAGATAAAGATAAATACATTTGACAACACACAACATGTGGATTGAAGTTAGATAAGGTCTGCTGCTATTCCATTCTAACATGCCCAGTCTGTCTGGGCTGAAAATACTGAATCCACAAACTTTGCACCCAGTAAGTCGAGGCCTAGGGATACTTGACCCATGTGCATTGATGTAGGGGCTGCGGGCAGCTGTTGCATTCGGTCCCCAACCTTCCTGCTCATGCACAACTGATGAAGCTACAAATGCTCATCCCAGCCATCTACTCATCCTCTCTGCCTTAGCCCCGCCCTCCATGCCACTGGCAAAAACAAGCCCCATTTACATATAGTACCAGCTCAACGAAGATAGTTATTGTATGCAGGTTTGGCACTGGTATTTTAGAGATAACAAACAAAAGTACATAGAAATGGAACTTGAATTTCATGGAGTTCCTTGTATGATTCCAGGTTTAGGGATAATTACTGACAGAATCCCCATATTTTGGTGCGAGAGGCTCATCTCGAATTAATGAGTCTGACCCTTGGAATCTCTGCACTAAAATAGGGGGAACTAATAACGCGAACCATAGGGTATGTTTATGGATCCAAAGAGAAGTCACAGTGTTTACATAAACCCAGCACTACATGAGAACTATGACCACTGGAACGTTTGTCAATGTACACCATGTAAGCGAAAAGTGCAGTACATATTAATATCTGAAGACACTCAGTATATATTTTTCTTTGTCAAAAGTCTTACACTGCTGGAGTACATGTATTATAAAATGCTTAATGTCTACTTCATGCAAGCTAATCTCTGGTGAACGTGGATGGATTAAGAATGGAGTGTTTTCTTGCGGTTGTGTTTTTTTTTTATTTCACTTTATGTTATCTTTTGCTATTTTTCTTCGTTGTGTTGCTATGAGCTTATATGCTTTTGTTTGATTGTGTTGTGTTTTTGCGGCATTGTAGTGTGTTATTGGTATTTTGGTACCATTAAGGCCATAGCAAAACAAACCCACAAGCTCTACTACAAGTAGTAATGTGAAAATACTAATAGGAACCTATGGGCCTGCCCAGACTGGTCAGACAAACAAGAATTCCTATTTCTGGGCCATATCATTGCCTGGCCCGAAGTCATGCAGTAGGACTGTCAATTGTACCCTGACATAGCCATCCAACTTGGCAATATTAGATCTCTCAGATCCGAGACTATTCAACTGCAGAGATGGTAGCAGTGAAGAGAGAAAGTAATGGAACAGTGTGTCAGTGGCCGCTCCCAAGCCTCCCTCCCCCCCACCAACACCCTAGACACGCTATGACAGGTATTGAAAGATAGGCAAGAGAGGCACGGAAGACATAAACGTACTGTGCACATCTGTGAAATATCTCATTGAAACATGTCCAAACAGAAGAGAAAAGTCATCCAAATACACTCTGAATTCCTTGATACCAAAGGCCTCCGTGAACTGCATAGAATCCATAAGGAGTATGCCACTGTACTTCAGCCACACCCATGATATGAGAGGAATAGATGAATGCAGCCTATCGATTCCGAACAGCCATAGTCTACCACAACACAAACTAAAGGGCTCAGGCACGGACAGTAAGCTTGCAGCTACAAGCGAAGTCAAGAAACTGAAGGCATACTTAAGCCCAGCAACCTCCAGAACTGCTCAACCAAGATGAAGCATGAATATTTGCAAAACAAGCAGACGTAATGACCCGTGACAGACCCCCACAGGCAGCCTGTTACCTTGGGCAGGTAAAACAGAAGCTGGTGTCACTGTAAAGGGGTCAGGGACATGCAAAGACAAAACAGTCCACCCATCGAGGCCACTGGCAGGCACCAGGCATCTGTGAATACATATGTGAATACCTTTGCGCATTCATCACACTAAACACAGTTGGAAAGCTTCTTGCCCTGAACTAACTAAATAGATAAATCACAGTTAGAAGCACAGGTTCCAATCCTGTTTTTGTTGGTGAAAATGTGCTTGATAAAAGCAAAGAAGCACATGGGTCCAGGGATGCAGTGGGTCCAAAACAAGCATGGGGCTAGAAGAAAGGGCTAGATTAACATCTCAGCACCAACCAGACTGAGAATTGCCAACCAGAGCAGTAGTACCTAAAGATGCCAGTGGTGGCTGATGCCCGGGGGGGCAGGAGGGGCCACACACAGAGCAGGGGGCAAATAATAAATTAAAAAATAATAATACTTACCTGGTACCTTCCCTGCACCACTCCCACTGCCTCTGTGCTTCTGTGCTTGCCTTGCTCCCCTTGCCACCCAATCCAGATGCTTCTCTCATGCTGTTACATCACATGAGAGAAGCTCCGGGAGTAGCCTGAGTGGGATGAAATGCTGTTCAGTGAGGGAGTGGGAGCCTGTGCGTAGTCTCCACCTGGCTGTGCAACACAGCCCGGGTGGAGAGCTCTAAGTGCACATTTTGGTTTGGCTGGCTTCACACGGCCAGCCAAAGAGACATGTACACTTAGTGCACCGATTAGTCCTCCTACCTGCTGATGTGGAGGATGCTGGCCCCGCCCCACCTAAGCTAAAAAATAAAATGATAATAGAGTACTATTATCATTTTAGTTTTCTGCTGTCTTTCAGCTGGGGGTTGGCTCACCACCACCATAGTGGAGGGGACGCCCCTGAAAGATACAGTAGCGAGTGCTGCTGCATGCAAACATCAAGCTTGTACTGGAGGGCAAGTTGAGTCCGGTCCTCTGCCACAATTGGAAAACTCCACCCCCCTTACCAAGGCACTAAAGAGTATAAAAGAACTCTATGTCTAATACTGAGAGAGGAAAATCACTTTGCACTCAGGCATAACAGAAAAAAGGAATCGAAAGAGGCACCTGTGAGCGGGGAGCATATCCACAATCACAAATGTTGAGGGTCACAGTAAGCCTTAACAGCAGTTTGGGACAATGGGATAACAAGAAAAAATCTTAACAGATCCAGGGTGTCATCCACTGCCATCACAAAGATGAAGAATCTGTACCACTGCATGGAACACAAGCCAGAACAGAAGGCCTGTGGTATCACTCGTCCAAAGCCTACTTCATGGCAGGTAAAACCCTCTTCTGAAGGAGTGACAAGTCAAGGACCTACATTACTCACAAATGCAAAGTCTACAGAAGCACAGCCCAAGGCATGACTCGTTACACATCTACTCAAGGCCACCAAAATGAGAAGGCTGAGAGAGCTGGTAAATACGGAAACCTCTGTCCGATCAATCTGTGCACAGTGTGCTGACCAATGTCTGACACCCCTGCTTGAAAGATAGTAGAAAAACCTGTCAAGTACATGGTTAAAAAAACAACACCCTTTCAAGTGAATCGAGAAATTTGTGGTCTCTGATCCCTGAATACAAAGAATGTAAGCCTAGAAGTCAAGTGAATGCAGAACCCCTTTCGCCATGCCAAAAGGACCCAACCCCATGTAAAAGAGACATTTCATCTAGCACACAAGGACAGGACTATCTAAATGTGAACGCCAGGGTCCAGGACACTTTACTAGGATGACCAGTTGATTGTATTTCAGAACAGATAATTTAAGGAAGCCAGTAATGTTGAATGGGCCATCCCACAAATGGTGTGCCACACAGCACTACTTGACACCATTGCAGGTGCAGATGGCAGGTGAGAAAGAGAGAAAAGTCAGACATTCGAATACACAAACTCTTCCAGAGCATGGTGTCCTATCAATGCAAAGCCCCAAAGACTCCAGACTGAGTCATACTTACTCTGAACACAATGGAGCAGCCCCACACTGTTATCGTCACAGGTGCTTGGCTCATCCACTATAAGGCTCAGGCTATCCACAGCAATGTTGTCACAACACTCCAAGCAGCATGAAGAGCAGGAGTTCCAGAAGAACTCTGTACACGTTTGTTCCCCCACACGTTGCCCTGCCCATAGAGACTGTAAACGTCAATTTGGTTTACTCGTGGGGCTCCACCGCATAGGGTGATCAGGTGTCCTGGATTTGCCGGGACAGTACTGGTTTTTCACCAGCAGTCCCAGCAAATTTCAGCAAATTTCGCTTAGGTCCCGGTTTTTAGATGGGGTCAACTGAAAATAGTGAGAGACACTTTTTTAGGTGTTCCAGAGCAGGGCTAGATTTCGGTTGGTAAAAGTAAGTAATTTAATTAACAGGTATGATTCTGGTTTTAAGAAGCTTTATTTTATTTATTTTCTTAGTGTCTCTTCTGCATTCGGATGTTGATGAGAGCTGTCATTCTGCGACGATCAGTTGATGTGAAAATGAAGTCCTTCCATTTTTGCAAAATTTCAAATTTTTGGTGCTCAACTTGAGCACCCCAAGGTCTGGTCACCCTACCACAGCATGACCAAACTCCTTCAGCACAGCCAGACAGCCAAGCCAAAAACAGACTCAAGAGATCAACCAGTACCAGAATGTGGGGAAACTCAGTCCACCACTCTCAAAGCTGTCCACGATGCAAACCAGTACACCTTGGATCTGCGCACAGCCAAACACCTCAATGAGGGGTGGCAGTAGCGAACCAAATACTATTCTGAAACACCGTGCGCTCCATTTTTCCATTACAATGAAGTCTTCATTACCAAACTAGAGCTCAGTCTTGGCCAGAAAAGGCACATTTAGGGGGTCATTCCGACCCTGGCGGTCGGTGTTAAAGCGGCGGCCAACCCGCCAACAGGCAGGCGGTAAAAAAAATGGAATTCTGACCCTGGCGGGAACCGCCAACACAGCCCGCCACTTTAACACTCCGACCGCCACGGCGGGGCAAACAAACAGCGCGGCGGTCACCGCCAACAGACAGGCGGCAGACAATGTACCGCCCACCCTATCACGACCCACCAATCCGCCACCTTTTCCGGGGCGGGAGCCCCGCCGATAAAAACACGGCGGAAACAGACCACGAACGGGAAAACGCTCACCTTTATACACTCCACGAGGAATCTGGACAGCATGGAACCCAAATTAAACATCCTACCAGCGATTGTCTACCTGCTCCTCTACCAGGAGCACGAACGCCGCCGCAGGAGACAACGGTGAGTACTGCACCTACGACACAGGGGACGGGGGAGGAGAAAAGATTACGGGCACACACATACGCGACACCCCCCCCCCCCCCAAATCCCCACACACCAATGCAGAGCAACAAGTCAGAGTTACACCCCACGGAATAATTCAAAGACAAAATAAAATGATCATTAAAATAGAAGTATATTAAAGCATATTTGAACTTAAGTGAAATATGAGATTTTTAAAACAAATAAATCACAACATGAACAATGTATACATAGTCCAAAAGTCCGGCACATATTGGCTACATGCCATTGTTCGTGGGCCAATGTACATAAAAACATGGGCAAAGCCCACACTCGAGACCCGATTCCATTGGAGAGAACACTGCTGGGGCATCAGATAATAAAACCACAGGCACCTCAGGGGGAAGGGAAAGGGGGGGCACCTCAGCCACATGAGTCCACAACGTCAGATTCACGAGGGGCCTCCATGCCCACTGTACCATCCTGGGGAGTGCAAAGCCACAGTCTCACAAGTCTTTTCAGTGGGTGGATTGCCCACTGTACCATCCTGGGGAGTGCAAAGCCACAGTCTCTCAAGTCTCTACAGTGGGTGGATTGCCCACTGTACCATCCTGGGGAGTGCAAAGCCACAGTCTCACAAGTCTTTTCAGTGGGTGGATTGCCCACTGTACCATCCTGGGGAGTGCAAAGCCACAGTCTCACAAGTCTCTACAGTGGGTGGATTGCCCACTGTACCATCCTGGGGAGTGCAAAGCCACAGTCCATCTGGTGGATTACAGACTCCACTGGTTATGGAGGAGGCATGGTGCCCAGAGTGCTTCGTGAAGCCCTGCCCGACACAGATCCGGCCCTGCCAATGGGCCAGCGGTGCTTGAGATGAAGGGCCCAGCGGAGCGGTGCTTGACAGGAAGTGCCCAGCGGAGCGGTGTTTGACAGGAAGGGCCCAGCGGAGCAGTGCTTGAGATGAAGGGCCCAGCGGAGCAGTGCAGAGATGGCGGGGCCCAGCGGAGCGGTGCTTGAGATGAAGGGCCCAGCGGAGCGGTGCTTGAGATGAAGGGCCCAGCGGAGCGGTGCTTGACAGGAAGGGCCCAGCGGAGCGGTGCTTGAGATGAAGGGCCCAGCGGAGCGGTGCTTGAGATGAAGGGCCCAGCGGAGCGGTGCTTGACAGGAAGGGCCCAGCGGAGCGGTGTTTGACAGGAAGGGCCCAGCGGAGCGGTGCTTGGATGAAGGGCCCAGCGGAGCGGTTCAGAGACGGCGGGGCCCAGCAGAGCGGTGCTTGACAGGAAGGGCCCAGCGGAGCGGTGCTTGAGATGAAGGGCCCAGCGGAGCGGTGCTTGACAGAAAGGGCCCAGCGGAGCGGTGCTTGACAGGAAGGGCCCAGCGGAGCGGTGCAGAGACGGCGGGGCCCAGCGGAGCGGTGCTTGAGATGAAGGGCCCAGCGGAGCGGTGCAGAGACGGCGGGGCCCAGCGGAGCGGTGCTTGAGATGAAGGGCCCAGCGGAGCGGTGCTTGACAGGATGGGCCCAGCGGAGTGGTGCTTGACAGGAAGGGCCCAGCGGAGCGGTGCTTGAGATGAAGGGCCCAGCGGAGCGGTGCTTGACAGGAAGGGCCCAGCGGAGCGGTGCTTGAGATGAAGGGCCCAGCGGAGCGGTGCTTGACAGGAAGGGCCCAGCGGAGCGGTGCTTGACAGGAAGGGCCCAGCGGAGCAGTGCAGAGACGGCGGGGCCCAGCAGAGCGGTGCTTGAGATGAAGGGCCCAGCGGAGCGGTGCAGAGACGGCGGGGCCCAGCAGAGCGGTGCTTGAGATAAGGGGCCCAGCGGAGCGGTGCAGAGACGGTGGGGCCCAGCGGAGCGGTGCTTGACAGGAAGGGCCCAGCGGAGCGGAGCGGTGCCTGACAGGAGGGGCCCAGCGGAGCGGTGCTTGACAGGAAGGGCCCAGCGGAGCGGTGCTTGACAGGAGGGGCCCAGCGGAGCGGTGCAGAGACGGCGGGGCCCAGCGGAGCGGTGCTTGAGATGAAGGGCCCAGCGGAGCGGTGCAGAGACGGCGGGGCCCAGCGGAGCGGTGCTTGACAAGAAGGGCCCAGCGGAGCGGTGCCTGACAGGAGGGGCCCAGCGGAGCGGTGCTTGAGATGAAGGGCCCAGCGGAGCGGTGCAGAGACGGTGGGGCCCCGCGGAGCGGTGCAGAGACGGCGGGGCCCAGCGGAGCGGTGCTTGAGATGAAGGGCCCAGCGGAGCGGTGCAGAGACGGCGGGGCCCAGCGGAGCGGTGCTTGACAGGAAGGGCCCAGCGGAGCGGTGCCTGACAGGAGGGGCCCAGCGGAGCGGTGCAGGTATGGCGGGGCCCAGCGGAGCGGTACTTGACAGGAGGGGCCCCTCGGAGCGGTGCAGAGACGGCGGGGCCCAGCGGAGCGGTGCTTGACAGGAAGGGCCCAGCGGAGCGGTGCCTGACAGGAGGGCCCCAGCGGAGCGGTGCAGAGACGGCGGGGCCCAGCGGAGCGGTGCTTGACAGGAAGGGCCCAGTGGAGCGGTGCCTGACAGGAGGGGCCCAGCGGAGCGGTGCCTGACAGGAGGGGCCCAGCGGAGCGGTGCAGAGACGGCGGGGCCCTGTTCAGCGGTGCTTCTCACGGCGGGGCCCTGTTCAGCGGTGCTTCTCACGGCGGGGCCCTGTTCAGCGGTGCTTCTCACGGCGGGTGTAAGGAAATGCCTCCTTGGCATGGTTGCCCCCTGACTTTTTGCCTTTGCTGATGCTATGTTTACAATTGAAAGTGTGCTGAGGCCTGCTAACCAGGCCCCAGCACCAGTGTTCTTTCCCTAACCTGTACTTTTGTATCCACAATTGGCAGACCCTGGCATCGAGATAAGTCCCTTGTAACTGGTACTTCTAGTACCAAGGGCCCTGATGCCAAGGAAGGTCTCTAAGGGCTGCAGCATGTCTTATGCCACCCTGGAGACCTCTCACTCAGCACAGACACACTGCTTGCCAGCTTGTGTGTGCTAGTGAGAACAAAACGAGTAAGTCGACATGGCACTCCCCTCAGGGTGCCATGCCAGCCTCTCACTGCCTATGCAAGTATAGGTCAGTCACCCCTCTAGCAGGCCTTACAGCCCTAAGGCAGGGTGCACTATACCATAGGTGAGGGTACCAGTGCATGAGCATGGTACCCCTACAGTGTCTAAACAAAACCTTAGACATTGTAAGTGCAGGGTAGCCATAAGAGTATATGGTCTGGGAGTTTGTCAAACACGAACTCCACAGCACCATAATGGCTACACTGAAAACTGGGAAGTTTGGTATCAAACTTCTCAGCACAATAAATGCACACTGATGCCAGTGTACATTTTATTGCAAAATACACCCCAGAGGGCACCTTAGAGGTGCCCCCTGAAACTTAACCGACTGTCTGTGTAGGCTGACTAGTTCCAGCAGCCTGCCACACTAGAGACATGTTGCTGGCCCCATGGGGAGAGTGCCTTTGTCACTCTGAGGCCAGTAACAAAGCCTGCACTGGGTGGAGATGCTAACACCTCCCCCAGGCAGGAGCTGTAACACCTGGCGGTGAGCCTCAAAGGCTCACCCCTTTGTCACAGCCCAGCAGGGCACTCCAGCTTAGTGGAGTTGCCCGCCCCCTCCGGCCACGGCCCCCACTTTTGGCGGCAAGGCTGGAGGGAACAAAGAAAGCAACAAGGAGGAGTCACTGGCCAGTCAGGACAGCCCCTAAGGTGTCCTGAGCTGAGGTGACTCTAACTTTTAGAAATCCTCCATCTTGCAGATGGAGGATTCCCCCAATAGGGTTAGGATTGTGACCCCCTCCCCTTGGGAGGAGGCACAAAGAGGGTGTACCCACCCTTCAGGGTTAGTAGCCATTGGCTACTAACCCCCCAGACCTAAACACGCCCTTAAATTTAGTATTTAAGGGCTACCCTGAACCCTAGAAAATTAGATTCCTGCAACAACAAGAAGAAGGACTGCCTAGCTGAAAACCCCTGCAGAGGAAGACCAGAAGACAACAACTGCCTTGGCTCCAGAAACTCACCGGCCTGTCTCCTGCCTTCCAAAGAACTCTGCTCCAGCGACGCCTTCCAAAGGGACCAGCGACCTCTACATCCTCTGAGGACTGCCCTGCTTCGACGACGACAAGAAACTCCCGAGGACAGCGGACCTGCTCCAAAAAGACTGCAACTTTGTTTCAAGAAGCAGCTTTAAAGAACCCTGCAACTCCCCGCAAGAAGCGTGAGACTTGCAACACTGCACCCGGCGACCCCGACTCGGCTGGCTGAGAACCAACACCTCAGGGAGGACCCCCGGACTACTCTACGACTGTGAGTACCAAAACCTGTCCCCCCTGAGCCCCCACAGCGCCGCCTGCAGAGGGAATCCCGAGGCTTCCCCTGACCGCGACTCTCTGAAACCTAAGTCCCGACGCCTGGAAAAGACCCTGCACCCGCAGCCCCCAGGACCTGAAGGACCGGACTTTCACTGCAGAAGTGACCCCCAGGAGTCCCTCTCCCTTGCCCAAGTGGAGGTTTCCCCGAGGAAGCCCCCCCCTTACCTGCCTGCAGCGCTAAAGAGATCCCTTGATCTCTCATTGACTTACATTGCGAACACGACGCTTGTTCTAACACTGCACCCGGCCGCCCCCGTGCCGCTGAGGGTGAAATTTCTGTGTGGGCTTGTGTCCCCCCCCGGTGCCCTACAAATCCCCCCTGGTCTGCCCTCCGAAGTCGCGGGTACTTACCTGCAAGCAGACCGGAACCGGGGCACCCCCTTCTCTCCATTATAGCCTATGCGTTTTGGGCACCACTTTGAACTCTGCACCTGACCGGCCCTGAGCTGCTGGTGTGGTAACTTTGGGGTTGCTCTGAACCCCCAACGGTGGGCTACCTTGGACCAAGAACTGAACCCTGTAAGTGTCTTACTTACCTGGTAAAACTAACAAAAACTTACCTCCCCCAGGAACTGTGAAAATTGCACTGTGTCCACTTTTGAAATAGCTATTTGTGAATAACTTGAAAAGTATACATGCAATTGAAATGATTCAAAGTTCCTAATGTACTTACCTGCAATACCTTTCAAACAAGATATTACATGTTAAATTTGAACCTGTGGTTCTTAAAATAAACTAAGAAAAGATATTTTTCTATAACAAAACCTATTGGCTGGATTTGTCTCTGAGTGTGTGTACCTCATTTATTGTCTATGTGTATGTACAACAAATGCTTAACACTACTCCTTGGATAAGCCTACTGCTCGACCACACTACCACAAAATAGAGCATTAGTATTATCTCTTTTTACCACTATTTTACCTCTAAGGGGAACCCTTGGACTCTGTGCATGCTATTCCTTACTTTGAAATAGCACATACAGAGCCAACTTCCTACATTGGTGGATCAGCGGTGGGGTACAAGACTTTGCATTTGCTGGACTACTCAGCCAATACCTGATCACACGACAAATTCCAAAATTGTCATTAGAAATTGATTTTTGCAATTTGAAAAGTTTTCTAAATTCTTTAAAGTCCTGCTAGGGCCTTGTGTTAGTCCCTGTTAGCATTTCTTTTAGAGTTTAAAAGTTTGTTAAAAGTTTGAATTAGATTCTAGAACCAGTTTTAGATTCTTAAAAAGTATTCCAACTTTTAGAAGCAAAATGTCTAGCACAGATGTGACTGTGGTGGAACTTGACACCACACCTTACCTCCATCTACAGATGAGAGAGCTAAGGTCACTCTGTAAACTAAAGAAAATAGCAATGGGCCCCAAACCTACCAAAATACAGCTCCAGTAGCTTTTGGCAGAGTTTGAAAAGGCCAACCCCTCTGAGGGTGGCAACTCAGAGGATGAAGATAGTGACTTGGAGGGAAATTCCCCCCCTCCAGTCCTACTTAGGGAGAGCAGGGCTTCTCAAGCCCTGACTCCACAAATAATAGTCAGAGATGCTGGTTCCCTCACAGGAGGGACCAACAACTCTGAAATCACTGAGGAAAACTCCAGTGAAGAGGACATCCAGTTAGCCAGGATGGCCAAAAGATTGGCTTTGGAAAGACAGATCCTAGCCATAGAGAGGGAAAGACAAGAGATGGGCCTAGGACCCATCAATGGTGGCAGCAACATAAATAGGGTCAGAGATTCTCCTGACATGTTGAAAATCCCTAAAGGGATTGTAACTAAATATGAAGATGGTGATGACATCACCAAATGGTTCACAGCTTTTGAGAGGGCTTGTGTAACCAGAAAAGTGAACAGATCTCACTGGGGTGCTCTCCTTTGGGAAATGTTCACAGGAAAGTGTAGGGATAGACTCCTCACACTCTCTGGAAAAGATGCAGAATCTTATGACCTCATGAAGGGTACCCTGATTGAGGGCTTTGGATTCTCCACTGAGGAGTATAGGATTAGATTCAGGGGGGCTCAAAAATCCTCGAGCCAGACCTGGGTTGACTTTGTAGACTACTCAGTAAAAACACTAGATGGTTGGATTCAAGGCAGTGGTGTAAGTAATTATGATGGGCTGTACAATTTATTTGTGAAAGAACACCTGTTAAGTAATTGTTTCAATGATAAACTGCATCAGCATCTGGTAGACCTAGGACCAATTTCTCCCCAAGAATTGGGAAAGAAGGCGGACCATTGGGTCAAGACTAGGGTGTCCAAAACTTCCACAGGGGGTGACCAAAAGAAAGGGGTCACAAAACCTCCCCAGGGGAAAGGCGGTGAGACAGCCAAAAATAAAAATAGTAAAGAGTCTTCTACAGGCCCCCAAAAACCTGCACAGGAGGGTGGGCCCAGAGCCTCTTCACAAAACAATCCTGGGTACAAGGGTAAAAACTTTGATCCCAAAAAGGCCTGGTGTCGAAACTGTAGTCAGTCTGGACACCAAACTGGAGACAAGGCCTGTCCCAAGAAAAGTTCCACTCCAAACCCCAATCCAGGTAACACTGGAATGGCTAGTCTCCAAGTGGGATCAACAGTGTGCCCAGAGCAAATCAGGGTCCACACTGAAGCTACTCTAGTCTCTGAGGGTGGGGTGGATTTAGCCACACTAGCTGCCTGGCCGCCTAACATGCAAAAATACAGGCAGCAGCTCTTTATTAATGGGACAAGTGTAGAGGGCCTGAGGGATACAGGTGCCAGTGTCACCATGGTGACAGAGAAACTGGTTTCCCCTGGCCAATACCTGACTGGAAAAACTTATACAGTCACCAACGCTGACAATCAGACTAAAGCACATCCCATGGCAATGGTAACTTTAGAATGGGGAGGGGTCAATGGCCTGAAACAGGTGGTGGTCTCCTCAAACATCCCAGTATACTGTCTGCTTGGAAATGACCTGGAGTCCTCAGCATGGGCTGAGGTAGAACTAAAAACCCATGCAGCCATGCTGGGTATCCCTGAACTGGTGTGTGTAAAAACAAGAGCACAATGCAAGGCACAGGGTGAAAAAGTAGAGCTGGAGTCTGGAAAAATGGCCCAGCCTACCAAGAGAAAAGGAAAGTCAGTTGGGAACCCAACTGCAACACAGTCAGAAAAAGAGAACCTCTCTTCTCAGGAAGAAGTTCTGCCCTCTGAGGGAACTGAGCCTTTGGAGCTTGAACCTTATCAGGTTGAGCTCTTAGGCCCAGGGGGACCCTCAAGGGAAGAGCTGTGTAAGGGACAAGAAACCTGTCCCTCTCTTGAAGGCCTTAGGCAGCAAGCTGCTGAAGAGTCCAAGGGCAAGAAAAATGGAACACATAGGGTCTATTGGGAAGATGGACTCCTGTACACTGAGGCCAGAGACCCCAAACCTGGTGCCACTAGGAGAGTGGTAGTGCCTCAGTCGTTCAGAGAGTTTATTCTGACCTTAGCCCATGATATTCCCCTTGCTGGGCATTTGGGACAAACCAAGACGTGGGAGAGGTTAGTCAACCACTTCTACTGGCCCAATATGTCCCAGAAGGTTAAGGAGTTTTGCCTCTCCTGCCCCACCTGTCAAGCCAGTGGTAAGACAGGTGGGCACCCAAAGGCCCCCCTCATTCCACTTCCAGTGGTGGGGTCCCCTTTGAAAGAGTGGGTGTGGACATAGTTGGTCCACTGGAACCTCCCACAGCCTCAGGAAATATGTACATCCTAGTAGTAGTGGATCATGCTACTAGGTATCCTGAAGCTATTCCCCTTAGGTCGACTACTGCCCCTGCAGTAGCCAAGGCCCTCATTGGTATCTTTACCAGAGTGGGTTTCCCTAAGGAGGTGGTGTCTGACAGAGGTACCAACTTCATGTCAGCATACCTAAAACACATGTGGAATGAGTGTGGAGTGACTTACAAATTCACTACACCATACCATCCACAAACTAATGGCTTAGTTGAGAGATTCAACAAGACATTAAAAGGCATGATCATGGGGCTCCCAGAAAAACTCAAAAGGAGATGGGATGTCCTCTTGCCATGTCTGCTTTTTGCTTACAGAGAGGTGCCACAGAAGGGAGTAGGATTCTCACCCTTTGAACTTCTGTTTGGTCACCCTGTAAGGGGACCACTTGCTCTTGTTAAAGAAGGCTGGGAGAGACCTCTTCATGAGCCTAAACAAGACATAGTGGACTATGTACTTGGCCTTCGCTCTAGAATGGCAGAGTACATGGAAAAGGCAACCAAAAACCTTGAGGCCAGCCAACAGCTCCAGAAGTTTTGGTATGACCAAAAGGCTGCAATGGTTGAGTTCCAACCAGGGCAGAAAGTCTGGGTTCTGGAGCCCGTGGCTCCCAGGGCACTTCAGGACAAATGGAGTGGCCCTTACCCAGTACTAGAAAGGAAGAGTCAGGTCACCTACCTGGTGGACCTGGGCACAAGCAGGAGCCCCAAGAGGGTGATCCATGTGAACCGCCTTAAGCTCTTCCATGACAGGGCTGATGTAAATCTGTTGATGGTAACAGATGAGGATCAGGAGGCAGAGAGTGAACCTCTCCCTGATCTTCTGTCATCAGACCCAAAAGATGGCTCAGTAGATGGAGTGATCTACTCAGACACCCTCTCTGGCCAACAGGAAGCTGATTGTAGGAGAGTCCTACAACAGTTTCCTGAACTCTTCTCCCTAACCCCTGGTCAGACACACCTGTGTACCCATGATGTGGACACAGGAGACAGCGTGCCTGTCAAAAACAAAATCTTTAGACAGTCTGACCATGTTAAGGAAAGCATCAAGGTGGAAGTCCACAAGATGCTGGAATTGGGAGTAATTGAGCGCTCTGACAGCCCCTGGGCTAGCCCAGTGGTCTTAGTCCCCAAACCTCACACCAAAGATGGAAAGAAAGAAATGAGGTTTTGTGTGGACTACAGAGGGCTCATCTCTGTCACCAAGACAGATGCTCATCCCATTCCTAGAGCTGATGAGCTCATAGACAAATTAGGTGCTGCCAAATTCCTAAGTACCTTTGACTTGACAGCAGGGTACTGGCAAATAAAAATGGCACCTGGAGCAAAGGAGAAAACAGCATTCTCCACACCTGATGGGCATTATCAGTTTACTGTTATGCCCTTTGGTTTAAAGAATGCCCCTGCCACCTTCCAAAGGTTGGTGAATCAAGTCCTTGCTGGTTTGGAGTCCTTTAGCACAGCTTATCTTGATGATATTGCTGTCTTTAGCTCCACCTGGCAGGATCACCTGGTCCACCTGAAGAAGGTTTTGAAGGCTCTGCAATCTGCAGGCCTCTCTATCAAGGCATCCAAATGCCAGATAGGGCAGGGAACTGTGGTTTACTTGGGCCACCTTGTAGGTGGAGGCCAAGTTCAGCCACTCCAACCCAAGATCCAGACTATTCTGGACTGGGTAGCTCCAAAAACCCAGACTCAAGTCAGGGCATTCCTTGGCTTGACTGGGTATTACAGGAGGTTTGTGAAGGGATATGGATCCATTGTGACAGCCCTCACTGAACTCACCTCCAAGAAAATGTCCAAGAAAGTGAACTGGACTGTAGAATGCCAACAGGCCTTTGACACCCTGAAACAAGCAATGTGCTCAGCACCAGTTCTAAAAGCTCCAGATTATTCTAAGCAGTTCATTGTGCAGACAGATGCCTCTGAACATGGGATAGGGGCAGTTTTGTCCCAAACAAATGATGATGGCCTTGACCAGCCTGTTGCTTTCATTAGCAGGAGGTTACTCCCCAGGGAGCAGCGTTGGAGTGCCATTGAGAGAGAGGCCTTTGCTGTGGTTTGGTCCCTGAAGAAGTTGAGACCATACCTCTTTGGGACTCACTTCCTAGTTCAAACTGACCACAGACCTCTCAAATGGCTGATGCAAATGAAAGGTGAAAATCCTAAACTGTTGAGGTGGTCCATCTCCCTACAGGGAATGGACTTTATAGTGGAACACAGACCTGGGACTGCCCATGCCAATGCAGATGGCCTTTCCAGGTTCTTCCACTTAGAAAATTAAGACTCTCTTGGGAAAGGTTAGTCTCATCCTCTTTCGTTTGGGGGGGGGGTTGTGTAAGGAAATGCCTCCTTGGCATGGTTGCCCCCTGACTTTTTGCCTTTGCTGATGCTATGTTTACAATTGAAAGTGTGCTGAGGCCTGCTAACCAGGCCCCAGCACCAGTGTTCTTTCCCTAACCTGTACTTTTGTATCCACAATTTGCAGACCCTGGCATCGAGATAAGTCCCTTGTAACTGGTACTTCTAGTACCAAGGGCCCTGATGCCAAGGAAGGTCTCTAAGGGCTGCAGCATGTCTTATGCCACCCTGGAGACCTCTCACTCAGCACAGACCCACTGCTTGCCAGCTTGTGTGTGCTAGTGAGAACAAAACGAGTAAGTCGACATGGCACTCCCCTCAGGGTGCCATGCCAGCCTCTCACTGCCTATGCAAGTATAGGTCAGTCACCCCTCTAGCAGGCCTTACAGCCCTAAGGCAGGGTGCACTATACCATAGGTGAGGGTACCAGTGCATGAGCATGGTACCCCTACAGTGTCTAAACAAAACCTTAGACATTGTAAGTGCAGGGTAGCCATAAGAGTATATGGTCTGGGAGTTTGTCAAACACGAACTCCACAGCACCATAATGGCTACACTGAAAACTGGGAAGTTTGGTATCAAACTTCTCAGCACAATAAATGCACACTGATGCCAGTGTACATTTTATTGCAAAATACACCCCAGAGGGCACCTTAGAGGTGCCCCCTGAAACTTAACCGACTGTCTGTGTAGGCTGACTAGTTCCAGCAGCCTGCCACACTAGAGACATGTTGCTGGCCCCATGGGGAGAGTGCCTTTGTCACTCTGAGGCCAGTAACAAAGCCTGCACTGGGTGGAGATGCTAACACCTCCCCCAGGCAGGAGCTGTAACACCTGGCGGTGAGCCTCAAAGGCTCACCCCTTTGTCACAGCCCAGCAGGGCACTCCAGCTTAGTGGAGTTGCCCGCCCCCTCCGGCCACGGCCCCCACTTTTGGCGGCAAGGCTGGAGGGAACAAAGAAAGCAACAAGGAGGAGTCACTGGCCAGTCAGGACAGCCCCTAAGGTGTCCTGAGCTGAGGTGACTCTAACTTTTAGAAATCCTCCATCTTGCAGATGGAGGATTCCCCCAATAGGGTTAGGATTGTGACCCCCTCCCCTTGGGAGGAGGAACAAAGAGGGTGTACCCACCCTCAGGGCTAGTAGCCATTGGCTACTAACCCCCCAGACCTAAACACGCCCTTAAATTTAGTATTTAAGGGCTACCCTGAACCCTAGAAAATTATATTCCTGCAACAACAAGAAGAAGGACTGCCTAGCTGAAAACCCCTGCAGAGGAAGACCAGAAGACAACAACTGCCTTGGCTCCAGAAACTCACCGGCCTGTCTCCTGCCTTCCAAAGAACTCTGCTCCAGCGACGCCTTCCAAAGGGACCAGCGACCTCTACATCCTCTGAGGACTGCCCTGCTTCGACGACGACAAGAAACTCCCGAGGACAGCGGACCTGCTCCAGAAAGACTGCAACTTTGTTTCAAGAAGCAGCTTTAAAGAACCCTGCAACTCCCCGCAAGAAGCGTGAGACTTGCAACACTGCACCCGGCGACCCCGACTCGGCTGGCGGAGAACCAACACCTCAGGGAGGACCCCCGGACTACTCTACGACTGTGAGTACCAAAACCTGTCCCCCCTGAGCCCCCACAGCGCCGCCTGCAGAGGGAATCCCGAGGCTTCCCCTGACCGCGACTCTCTGAAACCTAAGTCCCGACGCCTGGAAAAGACCCTGCACCCGCAGCCCCCAGGACCTGAAGGACCGGACTTTCACTGCAGAAGTGACCCCCAGGAGTCCCTCTCCCTTGCCCAAGTGGAGGTTTCCCCGAGGAAGCCCCCCCCTTACCTGCCTGCAGCGCTAAAGAGATCCCTTGATCTCTCATTGACTTACATTGCGAACCCGACGCTTGTTCTAACACTGCACCCGGCCGCCCCCACGCCGCTGAGGGTGAAATTTCTGTGTGGGCTTGTGTCCCCCCCGGTGCCCTATAAAACCCCCCTGGTCTGCCCTCCGAAGTCGCGGGTACTTACCTGCAAGCAGACCGGAACCGGGGCACCCCCTTCTCTCCATTATAGCCTATGCGTTTTGGGCACCACTTTGAACTCTGCACCTGACCGGCCCTGAGCTGCTGGTGTGGTAACTTTGGGGTTGCTCTGAACCCCCAACGGTGGGCTACCTTGGACCAAGAACTGAACCCTGTAAGTGTCTTACTTACCTGGTAAAACTAACAAAAACTTACCTCCCCCAGGAACTGTGAAAATTGCACTGTGTCCACTTTTGAAATAGCTATTTGTGAATAACTTGAAAAGTATACATGCAATTGAAATGATTCAAAGTTCCTAATGTACTTACCTGCAATACCTTTCAAACAAGATATTACATGTTAAATTTGAACCTGTGGTTCTTAAAATAAACTAAGAAAATATATTTTTCTATAACAAAACCTATTGGCTGGATTTGTCTCTGAGTGTGTGTACCTCATTTATTGTCTATGTGTATGTACAACAAATGCTTAACACTACTCCTTGGATAAGCCTACTGCTCGACCACACTACCACAAAATAGAGCATTAGTATTATCTCTTTTTACCACTATTTTACCTCTAAGGGGAACCCTTGGACTCTGTGCATGCTATTCCTTACTTTGAAATAGCACATACAGAGCCAACTTCCTACAGCGGGGCCCTGTTCAGCGGTGCTTCTCACGGCGGGGCCCTGTTCAGCGGTGCTTCTCACGGCGGGGCCCTGTTCAGCGGTGCTTCTCACGGCGGGGCCCTGTTCAGCGGTGCTTCTCACGGCGGGGCCCTGTTCAGCGGTGCTTCTCACGGCGGGGCCCTGTTCAGCGGTGCTTCTCTTGGCGGGGCCCTGTTCAGCGGTGCTTCTCACGGCGGGGCCCTGTTCAGCTGTGCTTCTCTTGGCGGGCCCTGTTCAGCTGTGCTTCTCTTGGCGGGCCCTGTTCAGCGGTGCTTCTCACGGCGGGGCCCTGTTCAGCGGTGCTCCCGGTGCTTTTCTTGGCGGGGCCCTGTTCAGCGGTGCTTCTCACGGCGGGGCCCTGTTCAGCGGTGCTTCTCACGGCGGGGCCCTGTTCAGCGGTGCTTCTCACGGCGGGGCCCTGTTCAGCGGTGCTCCCGGTGCTTTTCTTGGCGGGGCCCTGTTCAGCGGTGCTTCTCACGGCGGGGCCCTGTTCAGCGGTGCTTGTCTTGTGTTCCTAAGGAACCAGATCTGGGCAATCATTCCCGCTCAGTCGCCATCCGACCTATCGCTTGCGGGGCCCTCCTGTGCTGGACTCCTGGGCCAGTGGGTGTCCTCCATCACACCCCAAATGGGGCTGGTGGGGCCCTCCTGGGCAGCTCGCCTGCTGCCGGACTTTTCGCCCTGCTGCCCTTGCCCTCCTTGGAAGAATCTCTGGGGCCCTTGCCTCCCTTGGAAGAATCTCTGGGGCCCTTGCCCTCCTTGGAAGAATCTCTGGGGCCCTTGCCCTCCTTGGAAGAATCTCTGGGGCCCTTGCCTCCCTTGGAAGAATCTCTGGGGCCCTTGCCCTCCTTGGAAGAATCTCTGGGGCCCTTGCCTCCCTTGGTGGATGGGCCAGGTGACGGTGCAAGGCTGGTGTCCTTGGGGGCAGCCGTCTCAGTCCCCTTGCTGCTGGCCGATGTTCCTGCCCTAGGAGCTGGTGGACTCCAATAGCCCTGAACGATGGTCCTAGTAGGTGCAGGGCTTGTGGTGGCTGAGGTGCTGGTTGGAGTCTTACGAGATGGAGGGGATGGGTCAGTTGTTGGAAAGAAGTCAAGGTTGGAAAGGAAAATCAATTTAGAAAGACAGGGACGGGTAGTTGTAGTGGGTATGGGAGTGGAGGAAGAGGATGTGGTTGTAGGAGAGTCAAGTGTGCTGTGTTTGGGTGCAGGTGCTTGTGCCGGAGGCTGTCGTGAGGTGGATGGCTGTTGGGTGGGTGGCTGCCTGCGTTTGTGTGGTTTGGAAGAGGGGGTGACAGACACACTGGGAGAGGACACAGGGGACGTGTAAATGGTAGTGGGGGTGGTGACTGCACGTGTGCGGACTGTTCTGGTGGGTGTGGTGGTGATGGACGTACTGGCTGATGGTGGTGTGCTTGCAGGTGTGAGTGGAGACGTCACAGGGAGGGAGGAGGGAGACGAGGAGGAGGGGGACACAGTGGAGGCAGTGGGTGTTGCTGTGTCTGCATGTGGATGTTGCTTGGGTGAATGCTTGTGTGATCTGTGGTGCTTATGTCTGGATGAGCTGCCCTTGGGTGTTGATGTGTGTGCAGGCTGGTCTCTAGGTGTGTCTGGGATAGGCAGAGGAACAGGGGAGTGGGACTGGGTTGAGGAAGTTGGAGGGGGGAGGCTAGACACAGGGACAATGGCTGCCGTCAGTGCTGAGGCCAGAGCGTTGAACGATCGCTGATGGGCAGCCTGACCCGAATGAATGCCCTCCAGGTATGCATTGCTCCAATGCACCTCCCTTTCTACCCCCTGAATGGCATTCAAAAGGGTAGACTGCCCAACAATGACCGTCTGGAGGAGGTCAATGATCTCCGCAGTGAGGGCAGCAGGGGTAACTGGGGCAGGACCTGAGGTGCCAGGGGCGAAGGAGATGGCCGGCTTCCTGGCCGAGCGGGCCAGGGGCGAAAGCTGAGGGGCTGCTGGGAGGGCGGAGCTGGTGCGCTGGGTGGCGACTGTACCTGTTGTTGCAGTGGGCACAGATGTTGCTGCCACCACAAGGGAGCTCCCTTCCGAGGACGTGTCGGTGTGGCTGACGTCTCCACAGGTCCCCGTTGTGGAGCCCCCCTCGCCCTCCGTCTCACTGGTTAACTCCGAGTCAGTTGCAGGGCCCTCCGGGGCCATGTGAGATGCAGCTCCCTCGTGCGCCGATGCCACTTCTCCTCCGCCTGATGATGCTAATGCACACATGAACAGGAAAACCAAAAAAAGGGGGGGGGAGAAGAAAGAAAGACATGTTGAGTGCATGCATTGGCGGCACCGTTGGCGGAGAGGACAGACACAGAAGCCCCCTGCACTACGCCGCACACTCGGGGTACACTACTCAATTATAGTGACTTGGCCTACAAGTCTACGGACGACAAAATGCACACATAGGTGAGCCCGGGCCATGGATAGCTGTACTTAGCACCCTACAGAGGTGGGGGGCGGGGGCACAGGGCCATGTCTAATGGAGGGGCCTAGCCAACAGAAACCGCCCTGGCCTAGAGATAGCCACAGCCTTCCTCCCCCACCCAGACGCCTCCACTGTGCGCCAATATAGCGGAATGTGCTGATACTCACCCCCTTGTGTCTGCTGTGATGTCCTCACGCGCCCATCCAAATCGGGGTAGGCCACCGCCAGGATCCGGGACATCAGGGGGGTCAATTGACGACTGGCACCCCTCCTACGTTGGGAGGCCATCCCCAGCAGAGCCTCCGCGGTCTTTCTGCTCCCGCGGCGGATGTCCTCCCACCTCTTGCGGCAGTGGGTGCCCCGTCTGTTGTGGACCCCCAGGGCCCGGACGTCCTTCGTGTGGCACGCCAAATGTCGATCTTCTGATGGGCGCTGACCTATGTGACATGTACAGGGTTGAAAAATAAATATCATCACTTTTCTGCATGGTTGATGTGCGCGGCCCCCCCTCCCCAACCTTGCCATGTGGCACATGCTCTCATCTGTCGTGCGTTGCACTCCTCATTCGCTCCCCTCCCCACCATCTTACATCCCCACTCAACACAGGCATAGCCCATACTACGTGCTCCCAGTGTACTTACCTGCTGGTCTGGAGTACCGTAGAGTAGTGCATACTGGGGAAGGACCCCATCAACAAGTTTATCCAATTCCTCAGATGTGAAGGCAGGGGCCCTTTCCCCAGTTGCAGCAGTCATTGTCTCTTCCAGACCGAGTTCACAGCAGCACTTGCAGTATAGGTCCTCTCCTGTGGATGATCAGGTCTCGAGTGATTAAGCAAGTAGAAAATGGCGGTCACGCCCGCGGCGGTGCGTACCGCGGCGGTGCGTACCGCGACCGCCGGCGCACATCGTCATTGGCTCCTGAGACCCATAGGGTTCAATGTTAACCAATGCTGCTTTGCGCCGCGGTCTTCGACCGCCTACCGCCACGGTGTGCCACGCCAGCGCATTGACCTCACATCCCATTGTCACACTTCACAGGTCAGGCAGCCGCCATTTCAAGGGCCCACATGGCTGAATTTCTACGGCGTCACACAGGCCAAGGCCTTGCATTGCCACTCATACAAGCCATTCAATGCATAGCGAATCGTGTAATGTGCAAGATGTGGTTACGTACCTGTGGGTTGCTTGACTCTGTGCTCCATGTTGTCCTTCCTAGGCACCGTCCGCTGGGACTTGCGAGGAGATGGAGGAATCCTCCTGTGTACAGACCGCTGGTGGACCTGTCGACAATGGAAGAAAGACATGTCATACTTACATACAGACTTGACCGAGCCACTATACAGGAACTGTGTGCCCAGCTGGAGCCAGACCTGATGTCCCCTATTCGCCAACCCACAGGGATTCCCCCTCTGGTGCAGGTTCTGTCAGTACTCCATTTTTTGGCAAGTGGATCATTCCAAACAACAGTGGCCATATCATCAGGGATGTCTCAGCCTATGTTTTCTAAGGTTTTGTCCAGAGTGTTGTCTGCCCTGATGAAATACATGCGGAGCTACATTGTTTTCCCTGAGGTGGGAGATTTGGCTACAGTGAAGGCTGATTTCTATGCCCTTGGACATATCCCCAACATCATTGGTGCCATTGATGGGACCCATGTGGCCTTGGTTCCCCCCCGTGGAAGTGAGCAGGTGTACAGGAACAGAAAAAGTTATCATTCTATGAATGTCCAGGTGGTCTGTTTGACTGACCAGTACATCTCCAATGTAAATGCCAAGTTCCCTGGGTCAGTGCATGACGCGTACATCATGCGAAATAGCAGCATCCCTTAAGTGAAGGAACAGCTACAGAGACACCGTGTGTGGCTAATAGGCGACTCTGGTTACCCCAACCTGTCGTGGCTACTGACCCCAGTGAGGAATCCCAGGACAAGGGCAGAGGAACGTTACAATGAGGCCCATGGGCGAACTATGAGGATTATAGAAAGAACCTTCGGCCTCCTGAAGGCCAGGTTTAGGTGCCTGCATAGGACAGGGGGATCCCTAATGTACTCACCAAAGAAGGTGTGCCATATCATCGTGGCCTGCTGTATGCTTCACAACCTGGCTTTGCGACGCCAGGTGACTTTCCTGCAGGAGGATGGTCCAGATGGTTTTGTTGTAGCAGCTGTGGAGCCTGTGGAGAGTGAAGAGGAGGAGGACGACGGGGACGACACAGACAACAGGGACACAGTGATACAACAGTATTTTCAGTAGCACACAGGTACGAATCAACCACGCCATTTTACATTTACTTAACCCCTTCGCTGCCAGGCCTTTTCCCCCTCCTGTGCTGAGCCTTTTTTTGGCTATTTGGAGCAGTTCGCGCTTAGGCCCTCTTAACTTTTTGTTCACGTAAGCTACCCACGCCAAATTTGCGTCCTTTTTTTCCAACATCCTAGGGATTCTAGAGGTACCCAGACTTTGTGGGTTCCCCAGAAGGAGGCCAAGAAATTAGCCAAAAAACAGTGAAAATTTCGTTTTTTTAAAAAACAAATTGGAAAAATGGGCTGCAGAAGAAGGCTTGTGGTTTTTTCCCTGAAAAGGGCATCAACAAAGGGTTTGCGGTGATAAAATCACCAGCTTCCCAGCTTTCAGGAACAGGCAGACTTGAATCAGAAAACCCAATTTTTCAACACAATTTTGGCATTTTACTGGGACATACCCAATGTTTACGATTTTTTGTGCTTTCAGCCTCCTTCCAGTCAGTGACAGAAATGGGCATGAAACCAATGCTGGATCCCAGAAACCGCAACATTTCTGAAAAGTAGACAAAATTCTGAATTCAGCAAGGGGTAATTTGTGTAGATCCTACAAGGGTTTCCTACAGAAAATAACAACTGAAAAAGAAAAATATTGAAATTGAAGTGAAAAAAACATCCATTTTTCTCTAAGTTTTACTCTGTAATTTTTTCCTGCAATGTCAGATTTTCAAAAGCAATATACCGTTACGTCTGCTGGACTCTTCTGGTTGCGGGGATATATAGGGCTTGTAGGTTCATCAAGAACTCTAGGTACCCAGAGCCAATAAATGACCTGCACCCTGCAGTGGGTTTTCATTCTATGCCGGGTATACAGCAATTCATTTGCTGAAATATAAAGAGTAAAAAATAGCTATCAAGAAAACCTTTGTATTTCCAAAATGGGCACAAGATAAGGTGTTGAGAAGCAGTGGTTATTTGCACATCTCTGAATTCCAGGGTGCCCATACTAGCATGTGAATTACAGGGCATTTCTCAAATAGATGTCTTTTTTACACACTGTCTTACATTTGGAAGGGAAAAATGTAGAGAAAGACAAGGGGCAATAACACTTGTTTTGCTATTCTATGTTCCCCCAAGTCTCCCGATAAAAATGATACCTCACTTGTGTGGGTAGGCCTAGCGCCCGCGACAGGATACGCCCCAAAACACAACGTGGACACATCGCAGAAAACAGACCTGTTTTTAGCAAAGTGCCTACCTGTAGATTTTGGCCTGTAGCTCAGCCGCCACCTAGGGAAACCTACCAAACCTGTGCATTTATGAAAACTAGAGACCTAGGGGAATCCAAGATGGGGTGACTTGTGTGTCTGGGACCAGGTTCTGTTACCCAGAATCCTTTGCAAACCTCAAAATGTGGCTAATAAAACACATGTTCCTCACATTTCTGTGGCAGAAAGTTCTGGAATCTGAGAGGAGCCACACATTTCCTTCCACCCAGCGTTCCCCCACGTCTCCCGATAAAAATGTTACCTCACTTGTGTGGGTAGGCCTAGCGCCCGCGACAGGAAACGCCCCAAAGCGCAACGTGGACACATCACAGAAAACAGACCTGTTTTTAGCAAAGTGCCTACCTGTAGATTTTGGCCTGTAGCTCAGCCGCCACCTAGGGAAACCTACCAAACCTGTGCATTTCTGAAAACTAGAGACCTAGGGGAATCCAAGATGGGGTGACTTGTGTGGCTGGGACCAGGTTCTGTTACCCAGAATCCTTTGCAAACCTCAAAATTTGGCTAAAAAAACACATGTTCCTCACATTTCTGTGGCAGAAAGTTCTGGAATCTGAGAGGAGCCACAAATTTCCTTCCACCCAGCGTTCCCCCACGTCTCCCGATAAAAATGATACCTCACTTGTGTGGGTAGGCCTAGCGCCCACGACAGGAAACGCCCCAAAGCGCAACGTGGACACAACCAAATTTTTGAAGGAAAACAGAGGTGTTTTTTGCAAAGTGCCTACCTGTAGATTTTGGCCTGTAGCTCAGCCGCCACCTAGGGAAACCTACCAAACCTGTGCATTTCTGAAAACTAGAGACCTGGGGGAATCCAAGATGGGGTGACTTGTGTGTCTGGGACCAGGTTCTGTTACCCAGAATCCTTTGCAAACCTCAAAATGTGGCTAAAAAAACACATGTTCCTCACATTTCTGTGGCAGAAAGTTCTGGAATCTGAGAGGAGCCACAAATTTCCTTCCACCCAGCGTTCCCCCACGTCTCCCGATAAAAATGATACCTCACTTGTGTGGGTAGGCCTAGCGCCCACGACAGGAAACGCCCCAAAGCGCAACGTGTACACAACCACATTTTTGAAGGAAAACAGAGGTGTTTTTTGCAAAGTGCCTACCTGTAGATTTTGGCCTGTAGCTCAGCCGCCACCTAGGGAAACCTACCAAACCTGTGTATTTCTGAAAACTAGAGACCTGGGGTAATCCAAGATGGGGTGACTTGTGTGTCTGGGACCAGGTTCTGTTACCCAGAATCCTTTGCAAACCTCAAAATGTGGCTAAAAAAACACATGTTCCTCACATTTCTGTGGCAGAAAGTTCTGGAATCTGAGAGGAGCCACAAATTTCCTTCCACCCAGCGTTCCCCCACGTCTCCCGATAAAAATGATACCTCACTTGTGTGGGTAGGCCTAGCGCCCGCGACAGGAAACGCCCCAAAGCGCAACGTGGACATATCACAGAAAATAGACCTGTTTTTAGCAAAGTGCCTACCTGTGGATTTTGGCCTGTAGCTCAGCCGCCACCTAGGGAAACCTACCAAACCTGTGCATTTCTGAAAACTAGAGACCTAGGGGAATCCAAGATGGGGTGACTTGTGTGGCTGGGACCAGGTTCTGTTACCCAGAATCCTTTGCAAACCTCAAAATGTGGCTAAAAAAACACATGTTCCTCACATTTCTGTGGCAGAAAGTTCTGGAATCTGAGAGGAGCCACAAATTTCCTTCCACCCAGCGTTCCCCTACGTCTCCCGATAAAAATGATACCTCACTTGTGTGGGTAGGCCTAGCGCCCACGACAGGAAACGCCCCAAAGCGCAACGTGGACACAACCAAATTTTTGAAGGAAAACAGAGGTGTTTTTTGCAAAGTGCCTACCTGTAGATTTTGGCCTGTAGCTCAGCCGCCACCTAGGGAAACCTACCAAACCTGTGCATTTCTGAAAACTAGAGACCTGGGGGAATCCAAGATGGGGTGACTTGTGTGTCTGGGACCAGGTTCTGTTACCCAGAATCCTTTGCAAACCTCAAAATGTGGCTAAAAAAACACATGTTCCTCACATTTCTGTGGCAGAAAGTTCTGGAATCTGAGAGGAGCCACAAATTTCCTTCCACCCAGCGTTCCCCCACGTCTCCCGATAAAAATGATACCTCACTTGTGTGGGTAGGCCTAGCGCCCGCGACAGGAAACGCCCCAAAGCGCAACGTGGACACATCACAGAAAATAGACCTGTTTTTAGCAAAGTGCCTACCTGTGGATTTTGGCCTGTAGCTCAGCCGCCACCTAGGGAAACCTACCAAACCTGTGCATTTCTGAAAACTAGAGACCTAGGGGAATCCAAGATGGGGTGACTTGTGTGGCTGGGACCAGGTTCTGTTACCCAGAATCCTTTGCAAACCTCAAAATTTGGCTAAAAAAACACATATTCCTCCCATTTCTGTGGCAGAAAGTTCTGGAATCTGAGAGGAGCCACAAATTTCCTTCCACCCAGCGTTCCCCCACGTCTCCCGATAAAAATGATACCTCACTTGTGTGGGTAGGCCTAGCGCCCACGACAGGAAACGCCCCAAAGCGCAAAGTGGACACAACCACATTTTTGAAGGAAAACAGAGGTGTTTTTTGCAAAGTGCCTACCTGTAGATTTTGGCCTGTAGCTCAGCCGCCACCTAGGGAAACCTACCAAACCTGTGTATTTCTGAAAACTAGAGACCTGGGGGAATCCAAGATGGGGTGACTTGTGTGTCTGGGACCAGGTTCTGTTACCCAGAATCCTTTGCAAACCTCAAAATGTGGCTAAAAAAACACATGTTCCTCACATTTCTGTGGCAGAAAGTTCTGGAATCTGAGAGGAGCCACAAATTTCCTTCCACCCAGCGTTCCCCCACGTCTCCCGATAAAAATGATACCTCACTTGTGTGGGTAGGCCTAGCGCCCGCGACAGGAAACGCCCCAAAGCGCAACGTGGACATATCACAGAAAATAGACCTGTTTTTAGCAAAGTGCCTACCTGTGGATTTTGGCCTGTAGCTCAGCCGCCACCTAGGGAAACCTACCAAACCTGTGCATTTCTGAAAACTAGAGACCTAGGGGAATCCAAGATGGGGTGACTTGTGTGGCTGGGACCAGGTTCTGTTACCCAGAATCCTTTGCAAACCTCAAAATGTGGCTAAAAAAACACATGTTCCTCACATTTCTGTGGCAGAAAGTTCTGGAATCTGAGAGGAGCCACAAATTTCCTTCCACCCAGCGTTCCCCTACGTCTCCCGATAAAAATGATACCTCACTTGTGTGGGTAGGCCTAGCGCCCACGACAGGAAACGCCCCAAAGCGCAACGTGGACACAACCAAATTTTTGAAGGAAAACAGAGGTGTTTTTTGCAAAGTGCCTACCTGTAGATTTTGGCCTGTAGCTCAGCCGCCACCTAGGGAAACCTACCAAACCTGTGCATTTCTGAAAACTAGAGACCTAGGGGAATCCAAGATGGGGTGACTTGTGTGGCTGGGACCAGGTTCTGTTACCCAGAATCCTTTGCAAACCTCAAAATTTGGCTAAAAAAAACACATGTTCCTCACATTTCTGTGGCAGAAAGTTCTACAATCTGAGAGGAGCCACAAATTTCCTTCCACCCAGCGTTCCCCCATGTCTCCCGATAAAAATGATACCTCACTTGTGTGGGTAGGCCTAGCGCCCGCGACAGAAAACGCCCCAAAGCGCAACGTGGACACATCACAGAAAATAGACCTGTTTTTAGCAAAGTGCCTACCTGTAGATTTTGGCCTCTAGCTCAGCCGGCACCTGGGGAAACCTAGCAAACCAGCGCATTTTTGAAAACTAGAGACCTAGGGGAATCCAAGATGGGGTGATTTGCGGGGCTCTGACCAGGTTCTGTTACCCAGAATCCTTTGCAAACATCAAAATCTGGCCAAAAAACACTTTTTCCTCTCATTTCGTTGACAGAAAGTTCTGGAATCTGAGAGGAGCCACAAATTTCCTTCCACCCAGCGTTCCCCTAAGTCTCTCCATAAAAATGGTACCTCACTTGTGTGGGTAGGCCTAGCGCCCACGAAAGGAAATGGCCCAAAACACAACGTGGACACAACATATTTTTTCACAGAAAACAGAGGTGTTTTTTGCAAAGTGCCTACATGTGGATTTTGGCCTCTAGCTCAGCCGGCCCCAGGGGGGGGAAATGCCCTAAAATAAATTTGACCCCCCACCCCCCCAAACCCCCCCTGCCCAGGTGCGACCCTTGCCTACGGGGTCGCTACCCCTGCGTGACATTGGCGCCAAAAAACAAATTCCCGGTGCCTAGTGGTTACTGCCCCTTTGGGGGCAGATTGACCTAAAATCGACCAATCTGCCCCCAAAGGGGGCAGAAATGCTCTAAATACAGTTTGCCCCCCAGGGAAGCGACCCTTGCCTGATGGGTCGCTGCCCATCGCTAAAAAAAAAAAAAAAAAAAAAAAAAAAAAAAATACACAAAAAAAAATTTGCCCTGGCGCCTAGAGGTTTCTGCCCCCCCTGGGGGTAGATCGGCCTCATACCAATAGGGCGATCTGCCCCCAGGGGGGGCAGAGATGGCCTAAAATAATGTGCCCCCTCCCACCCCCCACCCCCCCGGGGAGCGACCCTTGACTACAAGGTCGCTCCCCTTGTGTGACGGCGCAAAAAAAAGATCCCTGGTGCCTAGTGGTTTCTGCCCCCCTTGGGGGCAGATTGACCTAAAATCGGCCGATCTGCCCCCAAAGCGGGCAGAAATGGCCTAAATACATTTTGCCCCTCCAGGGGAGCGACCCTTGTCCAAGGGGGTCGCTCCCCATCTGTAAAACAGAAAAACAAAAAAATCCCTGGTGCCTAGTGGTTTCTGCCCCCCTTGGGGGCAGATCAGCCGAATCAAAATAGGCTGATCTACCCCCCCCCGGGGGGCAGAAATGGCCTAAAATAACCCCCCCCCCAGGGAGCGACCCTTGCCTAAGGGGTCGCTCCCCTTGCGTGAAAATCACGCAAAAAAAAAACTCCCTGGTGTCTAATGGTTTCTGCCCCCCTTGGGGGCAGATTGGCCTCATCAAAATAGGCCAATCTGCCCCCTAGGGGGGCAGAAATGGCCTAAATATAATTTGCCCCCTAGGGGAGCGACCCTTGCCTAAGGGGTCGCTCCCCACCTAAAAAAAAAAGAAAACATAACAAAAAGAAAAAAAAAAAAAAAGATCCCTGGTGCCTAGAGGTTTCTGCCCCCCCTGGGGGCAGAAAAGGCCTTCCCAAAAAAATGCCCCCCCTGGGAGCGACCCTTGCCAAAGGGGTCGCTCCCGTTGCGTGAAATTCGCGTGCGAAAACAAACTCCCTGGTGTCTAATGGTTTCTGCCCCCCTTGGGGGCAGATTGGCCTCATCAAAATAGGCCAATCTGCCCCCAAGGGGGGCAGAAATGGCCTAAATATATATTGCCCCGTAGGGGAGCGACCCTTGCCTAAGGGATCGCTCCCCACCTAAAAAAAAAAGAAATCATCACAAAAGAAAAAAAAAAAAAAAAGGTCCCTGGTGCCTAGAGGTTTCTGCCCCCCCTGGGGGCAGATCGGCCTAATAATAGGCCAATCTGCCCCCAGGGGGGGCAGAAAAGGCCTTCCTAAAAAATGCCCCCCGGGAGCGACCCTTGCCCAAGGGGTCGCTCCCTTTTGCCAATTTCACTGAAAAAAAAAAAATCCCTGGTGTCTAGTGGGGTTTCAAAAGCCGGATTGCAAGCAATCCGGCTTTTGAAACCTGGGAGAGACTTCAAAGGGAAGGAAATACATTTCCTTCCCTTTGAAGCCTCTCGGGGCCTCCCCCATGGGATTGAAAAAGAAATGCAAAAGCATTTCTTTTTCAATCGCGCTGGAAGCTCTGCTTCCAGCGCGATGGGGGAGACCCTGTGACTAATCAGCGCGCGCTCGCGCGCTGACGTCACAGGGGGGGTTAGGGAGGTCGGAGGTGGGAGGGGAAGGGCTTCCCCTTCCATCCCTGACTTGGGGGGATGGGGGGGAACCCCACAGAGGGAGCGAGAGCGCTCCCTCTGGGCTCTGTGCACAGGACGTAATGGTTACGTCCTGGGCACAGCAGCACTGTGCCTCAGGACGTAACCATTACGTCCTGGGCACAGAAGGGGTTAAAGTCTCCTGCCTCTCTACTGTCTGAGTTCCCCCCCAGTTCCTGTTAACTGAGTTGTGACTTTCCCTTCCATTTTCAGAGCTGTGGGCCCCACTGCGTGACCTCTGCTTTGTTTGCCCATGGACTACAGCTGTGTGACAGTGGTATGTTGTCATCACAATGTAACTGAACATTTTGGCACCGTTATGTCTAATACATTTGTTCAAAATACAAGCAGACTCCAGATTTTTTTTGTGCAAGAAGTGATTTAATTCAAGTGCTAAATTTAAGGAACATGATTGTAAAACGGGGATGGGTGATGGTGGAGTAATGTCCAGACCAGTTCTCATTCACACAGGTGCATTGTCCATATGCCTGTGGAAGGATGGAGCAGGGGCAGTTCAAGGTTGGACAGGGTGACAATATGGGACAGTGGGATGACATCAGGGGGTATCGTTTGCTGGCGGGGGTCTTGCAATCCTACTCTGTCTTCTTGTGAGATCTCAGGTTCCGCTTGTGGGGTGGTTCTTCTTCTGCAGGAGGTGGGGTTCTGGTGGCCTGTCATTGTGTGGGGGCCTCCTGTCCACTAGCGCCGGCGGAGGTGGTAGGCTGTTCCTGGTCCAGGCTAGTGACAGGGGCCCTTTGTGGTGCCACATGGTCCCGCAATGTGGTGACTATCTGGGTTAGGGCCACGACGATGGTCCCCATTGCGGAACTAATGTTCCTCAGTTCCTCTCTGAACCCCATGTACTGTTGCTCCTGCATGACCTGGATCTCCTGGAACCTGGCCAGTACCGTAGCCATCGTCTCCTGGGAGTGGTGGTATGCTCCCATGATGGAGGAGAGGGCCTCTTGGAGAGTCGGTTCCCTGGGCCTGTCCCCCCCCTGTCGCACAGCAGCCCTCCCAGTTCCCCTGTTTCCCTGGGCCTCTGTCCCCTGGACGGTGTGCCCACTACCACTGCCCCCAGGTCCCTGTTGTTGTTGGGGTGGTGGGTCAACCTGGGTGCCCTGTAGTGGTGGACACACCGCTGATTGACGTGTCCTGGAGACAGAGGCATGGGCCCGCCGGGTGGGAGCTGTGCTGGTGTTCCCAAAGGGGGTTAGGTCTGGTGTAGCCTGTGGCTGTCTGTGGGGAACCGACTGTCCCGAGGTCCCTGATGGGCCGGGCTGGTCATCAGGGTCCAGGGAGACAGAGCTGCTGTCATCACTGGGGGCCTCTTCTGGGGGTGGGATGGACATCTCTGGACCATCCGTGGCGGTGTGGTGGGGTTCGGGTCCTGCAGGGGTATAAGAGTATGGTTATTGCTTCTGTGTGTGGCATTTCGTGTAATGGGTGGGTGGCCGTGTCCCCCAGTGCTGGCATTCCCTTGTGGGGGCTTTTGTAACGGTGGCTTGTGGGGGTGATGGGTGTGTGCAGTGGGCATGCTTTGGGGATGGTTGTCCATGCTTTGGGGACGCACGCAGGGCTAGGTTTTGGGATGGGTGGGATGTGATGGTGAGCCATTTGCAAGGAGTTGTTGTGATGGGGGTGGGGGTGAGGGTGGGGGTATGATTTTGCATGCAGGTGGGGTGGGGGGAATGGAGTAGTGAAGATTTGACTTACCAGAGTCCATTCCTCCGCCTACTCCTGCGAGGCCCTCAGGATGCAGGATGTGCAAGACTTCCTCCTCCCAAGCTGTGAATTCTGGGGGAGTAGGTGGGGGTCCGCCGCCAGTCTTTTGCACCGCTATGTTGTGCCTTGATACCATGGAACGCACCTTCCCCCGTAGGTCGTTCCACCGCTTCCTGATGTCGTCCCGATTTCGTGGATGCTGTCCCACAGCATTGACCCTGTCCACTATTCTTTGCCATAGCTCCATCTTCCTGGCAATGGTGGTGTGCTGCACCTGTGCCCCGAAGAGCTGGGGCTCTACACGAACTATTTCCTCCACCATGACCCTGAGTTCTGCGTCAGAGAACCTGGGGTGTCTTTGGGGTGCCATGGGGTGGTGTGGATGAGGTGAGCGGTGGTGTATGTGTTGTAGAGTGTGGTGAGTGTGGTGGTGTATGGTGTTTTGTGCGTGGAAATTGTGTGGGTGATGTTGTGATTTGCCTCTGTGTGATGGTGTACTCTATTCTGTGCTCTCTCTCTCTGTCCTTCACTCGCAATTGTGGTCGTAGGGGTTTGTGGGTGATGTGGGTGTGTGTTTTATATTTAATTGGGTGTGTGGGAGTGGTGTGTGTATGTGTCTCAGGTGTGTGTATTTTAAATTATCCAATGTGGTAGTGTTTTGTAAAGTTGTGTGTATTTTGACCGCGGCGGTGTGTACCGCCAATGGAATACCGCGGTTGAAAGACCACTGCGGGGATTTGTGGGTCGGAATGGTATGGGCCTATTTCTTTTGGCGTGACGGTGGAGGTTTGGTCATCGCCAGTTTCCCACTGACCTTTGCTGTGGCGGACTTTTGTGGATGTCGGGTTTTTGGCGGTTTGCCAGTTGCGGGTCAGAATGACCGTGGCGGTTTACCGCGGGCGCGGCGGTGTTATGGCGGCCTTCTGGCCGGCGGTAAGCGACTTTTACCGCCGAGGTCAGAATGACCCCCTTAGTGTGGTGGAGGGGCCTACCCTTTACTGTACATGCTGGCAGTGCAGCCCATACAAGGAGCATGGATTAAAAAAGAAAAATGTTAGAGTGTTAACTGTTCCAACGTGTGCCTCTATTGAGAAGGCACATTCTTTTAACAGCAAGGACTAAGGCGAAAGACTGGGGCCCCTCTAATCTACCGGGGTAAAAATTAAGGAATGTTGTTAGAGAGTAAATTGCTTTGCAATAGGTTCCTGTGGTGAAAAGGCGGATTCTACTCATAGAGTAAGAACTGGGAATAGGAAGGTGTTGAGCAAATAAGGTCTCGTCCGCGATTCTATGCTTTGTAGTTATATTAACGCTTTGTACATGTTTATGTGTGTGTGTGTGTGTGTGTGTGTGTGTGTGTCTATGTACACACACAAACGTATGGGTTTTCTTACGATTTACCCAATATTCGTCTGCCAGTCGCGATAGGCTGGATTCGAAACGTGCAAATTAGACTTTAACTATGGACAATTGCTCAAACAATCATGAAGATTTAGCACCTTTTGAGGCTCGCTTTGACATCTTTGATGGCATAAAAAAGCGTATTCTTAAAAATAGCTCGTTCTCTACAGCATAGCATGAGCCTTGAAATGTAGGTGATCCTGCTGCATGACTGGCAGTTGAAAGGTGATACTGTCTGCGTACATAGCAGCTAGAAGCAATCTCTCTGGAAAGCACCGAGAAGTGCCCTCAGGCATCGCCATTTTCAGCGCTTGGCAGATTAATGATATTGGAACAGTTTTTCCCAGTTTGCGAGCAATCTGCCTGAGCGGCAGTGCCCACAGGTATGCACAGTTCTCCTACAAAGCAAAAGCACCTGCTACATTTGATTGTTCTGATCTGTACATCTCTGCTGTCAGCAGACTTCCAAGGGCAGAACCAGCAGTTCATTACAGACAGCAGAATATCCTGGATCACATTGTAACCCGGTCCTTGAAATTATATAGCTTTAGCATAATTACCTGTCACTGAAATGTGGTGCTGATTTGTCCTTTTTCGAACTTTTTTTTATCTAACATCTTCCTGGCTCCCTCGGCAAATTGAATGAAATATTGCTGTGACACAGCCTGAAAGTGAAAAATGATAATTTCTATAGAAGCATTTCTTTTATTCAAATGTATGGTTTTCTCTCCGGCATTGAAGAATCTTTCACATTAATCTCCGAACGTCAAGGAATAATCTTATTCTGCAACTCAGTTTACTAAAACTCCGAAGAGAGTCTTTGCTTTTAGAATGGATAAATTGCTGAGAAAAAAGGCGCCATTAATTGGTTTCTGAGTTTACCAAGCCCTCTGTCCTCATCACTTCTATGTTTAGAGGGGGAGAACAAGGTATGACAATTTACCGATTAATGGGTCTTTTGCTTATGGACATCTCAAGTTGATTTTGGGCCCTGAAGGTAATGCAAAGGAATATAAAAAGGTGTTATGGTTAAATGTAGAAGTGTGTTTGATCTTTATTGCACTGAGAGCATTTGTCATGGTGAGCAAAAAAACGATGGATTAAATCCAGATCTTTGTGACTAGGGGTGAATGTTTGTATTGTTCAGCATTCCGTCCATCATCTGTACTTTTTGCTTTTGTCACCCTAAGTGGGAAGGGTATGCCCATACGTGGGTCCTGTGCCTCCTGTGCACTGGATTCAAGCTAGCCTGGCTGATGAGGGGTGATACCCAGAGTCTGGTCCTTCCTAGACTGGAAATTGGATGCTTGTTTCTAGTCCAGGGAGGACCTGGTCTGGTGGTTTGTGCTGGACTGTTCCAATGGGGAACAGGGTCAAGCCTGATTTGCATATGGCTGGGTCCTCGAAGGGGACTGTTCTTTTTGCCTCTGTTGCCCTAAGTGGGAAGGGTATGCCCAGACATGGGTCCCGTAGTCACTGAGCCACTGGATTCGAGCTAGCCTGGCTCAGGAGGGTGGATACCTTGAAACCTGTCCCAGGATGCTTGTTCTGGTTCAGGCAGGACCTGGCCTGGCAGTTCTGCCTGGAATGGTCCCACAGGGTACATGGTCTAGACTGATTTGCATATGGCTGGGTCAAAACTGGGGGGCGTGGTGGACAAAAAGCAATGGATTAAACCCAGATCTTTGTGACTGGGGATTAATGTCTCCATTATTCAGCATTTCGTCCATCTTCTGCTTTTTTTGCCTTTGTTGCCCTCAGTGGGAAGGGTATGCCCAGACATGGGTCCTGTACTCATTGCACCACTGGATTCAAGCTAGCCTTGCTGATAAGGTGTGATACCCTGAAACAAGTCCCAGATTGCTTGTTTCCAGCCCAGGAAGGACATGGCCTGGTGGTTTGGGCTGGGCTGTTTCCATGGAGAATAGGGTCAAGACTGATTTACATATGTCTGGATCCAAACTGAGGTTGCGTGGTGGGCCAAAAAACAATAGATTAAACCCAGATTTTTGTGACTGGGGTGAATTTTGCATTGTCCAGCATTACTTCCGTCATCTGTTCTTTTTGCCATACAAAGGGTCCCTGGCTTGGGAGCTTTTCTTTATAGATGATAATTGCCTACTATTAACGTAAATAGATTGTTAGGACCCTGACAGTGCTGGATAGCACAACAACTCTTTGTTCAATAGATTTCTCACTGCACAGTGCAAGGAATATTTGAGCTGGTGGGTGTTCTGCCGATGTTTCTCTCTTTTTTGTAAGCCAGTGCAGGTGCATGCGAAGCCAGCAAAATTGGGCAGAATGGCCTGAAGGTTTCCTGCTTACCAAGTGTTAAACAAATAATGGCAAAGTCAATAGGCCTTGCCTTTTGGACCTATTGGCTTTCATAACCTAGTTTGCCAATGCTATGCTTCACTGGAAAAGAGTAAAATACTTTTAGCTGATGCTCCACAGCATGAGCAAAAAATTCAAAAAATAGTGATGACGTGGCCACTGTTGCATTGTTCTGTAAGTGCAAATGAGAAAAGTTTTTTTTTTCTTTTTCATTTGCTGATTCAGTATGGGGACCACACTTGGATCAGTAAATATAAAATATGGTTTTTAGCACAAACACCCCAAGCAGGTGGGGGATGACAGGAAATGCAACACACAAAGGAGGGAGCAATAGAGGTGGCAGTGGAGAAGTGAGCATGAAGTGCAGAGGGAGAGAAAACTGTAGGTGAAAGCACATAAGAATAATCAACGAGCACCACACAAGGGAGGGATCAGCATGTAGAGTGAGGGAATTGACTGGTATTTGGACAGGTGGAGAAGCACACGAGGGAAAGGGCAGGAAAAGACATGCACGTCTATGGCATGCTTAACCAAAAGAAATAGTTCTCTAAAAGTGAGCAGCTGAAGGCTACATGTTAGGTTGCATGTCAGAAATTCAAAACAATGGTAAAGAGACTGTTGTCCAGGGGAGGGACAAACACAAGAAGAGGAAGACCCATAATTAATTAAGAAGCAAATACATTAGAGTGTCAATAAGCCCCACCAATAATTAGCAATGGGTGGGCTGTATGCCCACTGCAAGTTCACAATAGGTTTTTCGCAACTAGACAGATTGTTGGGTGAAACCCAAGAACAAGAAAGTCACTCAACCATACTTTCTAAGTGAAAATATCAAGAGGTTAAACAAGTTTGATAAATTAAATTATCTGTAAAGCTCTTGCTATAAAACAGTGTTTTGGTATTGGCAATAGGACTGAAACACGTTACACAATGCTGAGAAGGCAAAATGCCCCTATTCTGCTAGCCTGGTAGGCATTTGTTTGCTTTAAAGTGTTCTTCATGTAAAAACAGGCTACTCTTTCCACCATCAAATCTGAGTACATTGCCATTGAAAACACCATTTAGGACCTAATCCTGAGCCTGTGACTGTTTCTGATTTGAACAGAAGTAGGAGGTTCTGGCTGAACTTCTATCCTGAAACATGCAGTATTACACCATGTGCTACGGGGGCACACTGGTGTAGAAGGACACATTTTGTCAGGTACAAACTAGAATAATATATCCGCATAAAAGTTCCTGTAATACTAAAAAAAAAACTGAAAAAACTCAATTTCCTCAGTAAATCCTCTTTTAGGAAGGGCATACTCATTGATATTTCCAGAACCAGTATAACCACATCAAGAGTCCTATGATTCCAGTAATGAGGGCCCCAGTCTTTAGCTGTTATGAATCTAATTTGTGTATATAGCTAGCAGTGAGCAACATTTCCAAGACTAGCCATAATATAGAAGGGTTCAGGGACCCTTTGCACATGATGTAGGGCTCTCTGGGACACTGCACAGTCCCTGTCACTAGGCCTGGGCGGATTTCGCGGAGTGCCCAAAAAAACTCCACCGCAATATGTAGAGTTCTGTGAGCAGTGAAGTTTGGGTAAGGCACACTATTCACAGTGATTTTCAGTGCAGAATTTTCTCCTGTGCTGTAAAATCAGCGTGAATGGCATCATGCGGACCGCCAGAGGGCGCTAAATTCTTTTTCCGGCTTGTGTATATTTTCTACTTGAGTGGCAGCTTCCTCAACACGAGAAGCAGATTTCTCATCACGAGCGGTTACAGCCCACTGTGACCACTTGCGCTCACCAATTTAGCGATTTCTCTCACTCGCGCTCACCAACTTAACATTGCACGAGGGAGAGAAAAAACTCTGCTCCGTGTGACTTCACTAAGTTTTTCGGAACTCTGAACTTCACGCGGAGTAGGGGAACCTCTGCAAACTCTGCTGACCGAGTGGAATCCTTCTCCCTCCCCTACCCACCACCCATCAATCTAAATTATGTCTATTGGTCTGTGGAAAACTAATTGGAAATTACACAAGCACCCAGAGAACTCCAGTTGCCATGACTGCCATTGTGGCAAAAAACTCACCGGATGTCTGCAGACTATTCAGAACTTACCGGCCAGAATTACTCTTAAACTCCCATGGCAACTCACTTCACACCTCACCTGAAGGAGCTCCACAGGTTCCCCGCTCATAAACAAGCACACTTCAAACTCCTCACCCAAACTTTCAATGCACTACATAACACTGGCCCAGCATACCTTAACAATCACACCTGCTTTCACAAACTTTTCAGACACCTCCACTTGTCCGGACTCCTCCTCGCAGAAATCCTACGCATACTGAATATAAGATCTGACAGTCAAGCCTTGTTCTACATCATTCCTAAAGCATGAAACGACGTGCTACCACACATAACAGCCTACCCCTAACGTCTTGAATTCTGGAGAAGCTGAAGTCCTAGCTTTTCGAGTATTCCCACTATACTGTAGGTGTGCTTAGACTCACACATGCTCAGCCCCAAGATACCTTTCCGGCTGATAGTGTGCATACCATGACATAACATAACACATCATAACATAACATAACATACAACAATTATCGTCTATTATGGAGGGAAGCAAATGCTCTTTAATCTGAGCCTTTTTTTTCATTTTTCATTTGCTGGGAATAGCAGCCATGCATGGAATAAACAACAAAACATTTAAATTGACTTTTCATTTCAGTATAGTTTGAAATATTCCAAAAGAAAGGGTGATTGTATAATCGTCTGATACAGAAACCCTTTGGGGAATATTTATGATGCCGCTAGTGCCACCTTGCGCCATATTTGACTCATTTTTTTGACACCAGTGTGGCATTAAGGTGGAATTTCCCACATGCCATATTTATAAAGTGTTGCAACGAAAGCATTGCCCCACTTTGTGAACCCTTGTGCCACCTTATGCCTGCGTCAGGCATAATGTATGCAAGGGGGGCGTTCCCACGTACGGAGGCCCAGAAAAATAGCACAGTGAAATTTACTAGATTTCACTGTGCCATTTTTAGCATCATTATTAACACCTGCTTAAGGCAGGCATTAAGAGGACACTCCCATTGAAATCAATGGAACTCCCTGTGCATTGCTGCATTAGTCCCATAATTGATGGCGCTAATCCAGCAAACCTCCACATTAGCGCCATAAATTATCATGCTAATGTGGACACAACCACCATTGTACATACGGTGCACACATGGTGTCGTTAGGGGGAAGCAATGGGGTGCTAGAACAGTGGCGCATCATGAATCATGCCCCACTTTTCCATAAATATGCCCCTTTGTCTCTTACATACAGTTTTATTTTGTGCAATATAAAACAACCGACTACAGTATGTACAATAAATGTTCTATAAACTTGTAAAGTTTAAGAGCTATCAGTAGTCTAGATTTTTTTGTCACTATCAGAATATTATTTTGCCATGTGTTTCCACATTCAAAATCATGAGTTGCCAGAAAACTCGCTCTCATGCTTTCTGATTCAGCCCAATTAAACCATTCCCTGCCAAACAGCAGTTATGGTATGGAAACGGAAATTACATCGACATCTAGGCCCCAATTAACAAATCTCCCACCTGAATAGGAAGAAAGCTACTCTCATAGCCTTTACTCCACACCTTCCAGGGTGAAGAAACAAAGCAAAGCTAAAACTGCAATTGCACTTTTCCTTTTCATTTTTGAATGTGTAAATGTGGACTTGCTACACTTGTGTACGAAAAAACTTTTTGGGCCCAATTTAAGGAAGGTAGTGCAGCACCCAATGCAGTGCCACTTTCCATGCACCCCTTAACGCCACCCTAACGCCAATCCTGCAAAGCCCATTAAGGCCCATTGTAAACAATGGTGTGCTCTGAGCAGACATTAAAAGTGCCAAAAAAATGAGGCAAAGAAATCTCTAATGTGGCACAAGGAGGTGCTGGGGGTTCTTAAATCTGCCCCTTTATGCTTTATGGATAGTCCTGGGTATATCAGACAGTTGTGGAAATACGACTGGAACTCTGAAAATTCAGGGCAACTTTTTCCAGGGCGGATCTGCAGGTCAAGCTGCCAAGGTGGCCCGTTCTAATAATCATGTTACTGGAATTGAGGATTATTTGGTAAGCATATACCTAATAGACAATAGTACTACAACTTTGCACATCCATGTGAGCCAAGTAGATCTAAGAAAGACCCGTATTATGTACAAACCAAGTACTATGGTTGTGGTTATCTTTTCCCCTTTTCCCTGTCCATTTATTGAGTACCTTTCTTTGATTGTACCAACAATTTGGTTGCACCTTTCCATTTATGTGGTAGCTGGCACCTCAAAATACCAGAAATAAAAAAGCAGAAATGGTGCCCACCACTTAAAAAGGTATTTTTTCCATTATTCAGAATTTCTTTATATCCTTTGCTGAATACATATTTTCTTCTCCCTACAAAGTGAGATGCCGATCTAACTTGCCTAGGCTAGAATGTGATACCATTTCCCCTTTGTGGTTTCAGGAATAAAGCCAAGATAGGCCACATATTCCCACTTCCTTTAGTACTAGAATAATAGTACTAGAAAAAACACTAGGGATTCACGCAGTCTTGTGAGTCTCAAACGGTCTGGTGGTCTATTTGTTTAACCTCACTTCAATATAAGCTCCAGCTTGCACCTTCTCTCAATCTCCTGCTTCTCTCATGATTCCAGCTTTAAGCAAATAATTAGGAGCTTCTCAATGAGTTAAAAAAGCACATGTAATTTTCAGTCATGAGGTGAGAAGAATTCTGAGGTCAGTCATTACTGCATAAATTTGCCACAGATAAGTGGGGAACAACTATAGCAGCCTGTGTTTCTACATCGATTCCTAGAAACTTTCAATTTTTTGGCACTTTATCCACACACATTTTGGTTCACTCACAACTCATGATCCTGTTTCAGGCATTAACTCCCATTAACAGACATTTTTTAACTTCCAATTTTCTGTTAATGAGGGACTTAAGTTACCTTTTTCACTCACTAAACTGGGATGCCCACCACTAATATTAGTATCATCTATGTCCAACCAAGGAAATCAACCATGCATCAAATGTTTCATGGGCTGCAGATTTAGGGGCAGCCTATATGATACTCAGAAAGCTGCCATCTTTCTTAAGCATTAACAATCATGCTGGATTCACAAACCCTATAAAAGCTAGTCCTCCAGTCTGTCTGCATTAAGGAATGGCATCACTTTCATCAATGTAATTTCAAGACCGCAATCAAGCAGACCAGAAAATTCATCCTTCTTTCTTCACTGCTAAAGAACTTCTTTAATTTTGTACCTGAATCACTGAAGGCCCATATGAGTCCCTCGAGTTTCTAAGGGTCTGCTGGTGTTTTGTATCCCCACAACACTATCACCAGTCTTGTTTTAATATTTTTATTTACATTTTTATAGTCAGAAAAGATGTGCATGTCATGAGCACAAATAAACGCCTAGAGGAGTAATATATGCAATAAGAATCTGAACAATGATCTTCAAAATCTTCTACATTAGCAATGGCTAATATACATGTTGGACTGAAAAGTCCTCTGCATGGATATGTACCCCTGCTCCGCGTGTCCAACTGTACTATTTTTTTGATCCCTAATGCTGATTTTTGCTGTCATAGTCAAACAAGGGTAATGTAGGTGAGCCATGACATAGGCCTGTCTCACAGATTGTGGTCCTGTTTGACTGGGAGGGGCACTCAAATAGCTACCCAACCTCCCAGTTGTGAAAGGCTACTGCCTTCACCAGTAGTTCAGCAGTGCAAGTGGCATACTATGTAGTGATGAGTAGGAGTTAACAAAAAAGGGCTGCTAGTACCTGGTATTGTGAAGTTCAGGTTGTTGCCCTGAAAAATTAAGCTGGGACCTGCAGGTCAAAAATAAGCACCAAGATCTGCCCCTGACCTGTCCTGTGGACTTTGCAGGAAATCAAGAGGACTTCACTCTGCTGCTAGGCCCTAGTCAGGAGCACAAGGATCAACACCTTCCACCTTTTGGGTAAGGGCTGAACTTACCATGACCATGGAAGCCAGGAGCTCCTCTGATGGCTGTTGGAGTCCCGTAGCTCAAGGAGAGGCTGCACCTGCAGGATGCTGTTGCGCATCCCATGTGCAAAGCAATTCAACTGAGCAAGGCTGTGGCAATGCAAGTGCCCACTGTTGGGACACAGCTGAAAAGCTTCCTTGCTGCTAGTGTGGGCACGATTTGATACAGGCCTGCCGGGCCCTGCGGCCCCGCTTCTAAAGTTGCTGCAGCACCATGGACACTTTTGTTAAGGCCTACTATGAAGCATATCCTGGATGCAGCAACCAGTGAATGGGAAAAAACTGCAACCAAATTGCAAGGAAAAGGGTGGAAAAGGGACTTGCCAGTTAAACACTGGCACCCCGACCACAAGGGATTGTATTATTGTTTATTAATGTCATAATACTGTTTTGAATGTGTAGAGTTAGAAATAAAATACTTCTTTGTAATATAAAAAACTGGTATTTCACTGGCCATAGATTTATTGACATTGCTGAGTGCTATTTGAGATATCAGGCGTGTTCACTAACCTGTATTTAGACTTACCCTTCCAAGGGAGCCTTTGATTGCTCGTCCAGAGCTACCACTGAGAGTCAAGTACCAAAGGGGCACTTGGCTCAGTTTCTCAGAGGTAGTCCTATCAGCGTTAGGTTGGTCTTCCCCCAAACGCTTTTGCTTTTACTATTCACGTTATTGCTGAAATTCAATTTTTGGGCTCTAGGACTCAGTGCGCTTTACCACTTCTAACCAGTGCTAAAGTGCTTGTGCTTTCTCCTTTAACCATGGTAAAATTGGCTCAAACCTGAATGACAGATTGGATTTACTTATGAGTCCTTATAGAGTGGTGTAGCATATGTCCAGGGCTTGAAAATAAAAATTTACTAGTGGGACTGTAGCACTGATTGTGCCCCTTAAAACATTGTGCCTCTTAAAACATGTTACAGACCTGCTGTTGCACCCTGAACACTGTTTTAAACTGCTAATTTGTCTTGGTAAAATAACGCCCTTGCCAAGCCTTAAAATACCCTCATATAACTTATGTCATGTAGGAAAGTAATCTTTCTGACATGGTCACTTCCACTTTTTGCCCTGGTACTGATGCTTTTTGACTGAAAGCACACTGGTCCCTGCTAACCAAGCCCCACTGCCAGTTCTCTTTCCCTTAAAACAAAGTAAAAGTCTAATTGTAAGTCCATTGGCAAGGCCTTTAGCACCCTTGTAAGTCCCTGGTATATGGTACCCTTGGTACCCAGAGCATGGGTACTATAGAGGGTCCCTAAGGGATGCAGCATGTATTATGCCACTCCAAGGGAGCCACAGGCAAACAAATGCAGATTGCCATTACAGAATGTGTGAAATGGTGCAAACCATTTTGAGAACATGACATTGAACACACCCTGTGTGCTAAGCCCATACCATTGCATGTACTATATGTAGGTCACCCATACAGCAGACCTTACAGCCCTAAGGCAGGGTGTGTAATATTACACATGAGGGCACATCTGCATGGGTAGATGTACCCCTGTGATGCTTAGTTCCATTCATAGACATTCCAAATGTTCAGGAAGCCATTTTGTGAACATGTACTGGGCACTGGTCATTACAAGTTACCCAGCTACATGTTGGTTTCACTGAAAATACTAGTGTTTGGTATCAAACACCTTGTCCTAATAAATCCATACTGATGTCAGTATCGATTTATTGACATGCACCCAGAGTTACCCTTGGAGGTGCACCTTGAAAACCTACTAGTCCATTAATTCGTTGGCTGACTGGTATCGACAAGCCTGCCCCACAGATGAGTTTCTGACCCTCTGCCGGTGAGAGCCCACGCACTTAGACACCAGAAAAAATGCCTGCTCTGGAGGAAGGTGATCACACCTCCTCCAGCAGAATGCCACCCTCAGACCTGAGGCCCAATTGGCACCAGAACAGACAGGAAATTAGATATTCGTGAGGAGTGTTGCACTTCTGGGCTAGTCACACCCCTAAGATAGGATACCTGAAGTGGACAGCCAAGGAAATGTTACACCATCTTGTTTGTGGTGAAACTAGGACGCCTGAGTCATGAATATGCCCACTCGATACTGGAAGTGGTCATATAGGGGGTGTAGTCACCCAGAGTAAGTAGCCCATTGGCTACTACCATACACACCCCTTAATGCTCCTAAATTCAGTGCTTAGGTGTCCCCTGACACCAGGAATTCATATTCATCTCCTGGGAACTGAGGGAAGGACAAAGAAGAGCCAATGTTGTGAGAACAGAGGTCCAGCATCAAAATTGGAGCCAAACTCTGCCTGACTGCTCGTACCTCGACAATCAAGAAGGCCAACATGTCCAGGAGCTGAACACTCTCTCCAAATCTTTGGAGTACTGTGCCACTCTTCAGCAACCAAGTGGAATCTTCCTTGGTGTGGAGGAGCCATCCCCCTGCATCTGCATGCACCAAGTGCACCAACCTGTTACTTCGTCGTCTTGGTCATCAGGCCCAACCGAGGGAGCAACTCACCAGAAAGAGGTTGATGTGAGTCTAGGTATTCAGCCCCATTGGTTCACCATATCTAGAGATGCCGACCCCTTCAGGAGCCTCTCAGCACCAATACCCTGGGTACCGGAGCCCTTGCAACTACTAAGGCTTGTTGTGCATCCAGTCCAGACACCACCAACCCCGAGATCAATGTGCCAACGAGAGATGTCAGGATCCACAAGGACCACATCAAGAGTGGTCCTGCTGCCCTCTTTTCTCTCCCTCTCCAGGTAATTCAAAACCAAGTGAGATCCTCCAACTGCAGTGACCAGCTGGACCATATACCTCTGCACCTGAGCCCCACTAGAATGGGTTCACTGAAACCAACTGCGTTCCTGTGCACCAGAGACACTCAAGAGCCGAGCTCCCCTTTGGGAATTGAGTCACAACCCCTAATAGTGATTCACTAATAGCGATTACAATTCTGTAGAAATCGCGAATTGTTACATGCCATTTTACGTTCCCTACATAGCGATTTCTTAAAATTCTCTATTTAGGGAATGCAAAATGAGATTTTGACACACCTGGCTCCATGTTTCTACACAGATTCCCTCATATTTTCCTCACATTCACACCCATTTTTTCCAAGTTAATTTTAGCAGGTAAAAATAAAATTATTTTTAATGCTTGATTAATTAAAATCACTGCAAAAAGAATATTAAATCAGTGCAAACATTCACACCTGGCCTGTAAAAGAGACTCTAGAAGGCATTTGGTATACGGGAATAAGGAAACAAGATAAAATGAATATCAATAATCTTTGTCTTCTAATAAACGATTCAATAAATACTGGTTACATTTAAAAATGAGGACCTCATATTTACAGTTAAAAACAAGAACTGGAATTAACGGCTAGAATTGTTTGCATGAAAAACTAGAATTGTAATTCAGTAGGTGTGTGCAGGTATAATGCTGTTAGTGAGGTGTTTCCCACCCAACTTCTAATATCCATTGCTTCTGGTAACTCTTGCTACCAGCAGAATCATGGAAAAAGCTCACTTGTAATGATGGCCTAAGTCGCGTTTCTATAATTACATGATTTTTATTTAACATGGTAAGTGTAAAGTGCTGAGGCATCTAGGTCATGGACCTCGCGATTGGTGGTGACAGTAAATACACTCAACACATATATGACACCTTTGTTGTGGCCTTTAGCAGTCCAAGACCCTTTTATTGATACCTTTTGGCCTAGCCGGGGATTGGGGGTGTTTAGTGTAAACCATGTTTTCGTAGAGGGTGGATGGCCCTCTACGTCTCTCCCCACGTAAGTCCTCGGCCAGGGCCTCCATCTCAGGAGCAGCCACCATGGTCACCTATGCTCCACAAATAGTCATTAAAGATATGGCAAAGCTTGGGGTGTGGTCTCAGTTGATTTAATGGCATTGATCTCTGGTACTCACTTTGGGTGTCCACTGGTCTCTTGGCATGGTTGCCTTGCAGTGGTCCACATGTTGCTGAAAAAGTAGGTGCATTGGGTGGAATACAGTTGGCCATTGGCTGCTTTGACTTGGAGGTCAAGGGTCAGGTGACACCCAATCTACTTGGCCCCACTCCTCGTCAGGGCATGGAGGAGGCATTGGTTCCAGGCTTGGTGCGCCATGCTCTCTGTTGAACCAGGACACATTCCTAGTCACAGTCTCCTGTAGGCTTGATGCCGTAATCATGGTCCATTGGGCACATTTGACTTACCACAGGTCCCTCTCAAACGTGGTCCTGATTTTATGTCCAGGGTAGTGGTCTTTGACAAACATTGTTGCTCCCACCTGGAGGATGGCCTTCGGGCTCCTCGGTCTTGCCCGGCTTTTGCTTTGGTTTCCTGATGTTTTTCCTGAGTGGATTCCTTGTTCAACATGGCCAGCCGTCAGATGTTGTGCTGTGCAAGGTATTTCATCAGCAGGTGTACCGAGGCACACCTTGCTGTGCTATTGGGAGTTTACTGATATGCTCTAGGAGGCTGGCCTGGTTTGTAGTGGGTACTTATGGTGCTTACACCTTATACCAGGCCCAGGTATCTCTTTTAAGTGAAATGTAGGCAGTGTCTAGAGGCCAGGCTGTCTAGAGGTAGCTGTAGGCAGAGCAGCCAAGGCTGAACTAGGAGACATGCAAAGCTCTTGCAATACCACTGTAGTCACATAGTACTAACACACAAGAAAGACAATACTCAGTGTTACCAAAAATAAAGGTACTTTATTTTAGTGACACACGGCCAAAAATATCTTAGAGGCTATACTCCCCTAGGAGGTAAGTATTATACCCAAAATATACACTAGTAACCAAAAACAGGTAAGTAAACATTCAGAAAATAGGGCAAATAGTGAAAATCACAATAAGTTGCAATGATCCTAGGAGGAACACAAACCATATACTAAAATACTGGAATGTGAAAGTCGGTTTCCCACCTAGGCAGGTGTAGTGTGTAGAGGGGTGCTGGAAGTGTAAGAAAACACAGAAGGTAAGTAAAATGCCCCACCCCAGAGCCCAGGAAAGCAGGAGTAAAACTCAAAAAGGTTCCTAAAACACAGTAGAAGTCATGATAGAAGATAGTGCAAAAACAAGAAGAGACTGCAAGACACCAATGATGGATTCTTGGACCTGAAGACCTGTGGAAGAAGGGGACCAAGTCCAAGAAACAGAAAAAAAGAGCCCCCTGCTAACCCGGATTAAGGTGCAAAAGAGGAACCACCGGTGAGAAGACAACTTCAGTATTGCAACAAAGAAGACAGATACTGGTTCCTGGTTGGTGCAGAAGATGTCCCACGCTGGATGGATGAATGCAGTCTGGTTTGCGATGCAGGATTCTGCCAACAAGCCTTGGTAAACACAAAACTTGTGTTTTGTAAAAATGGCACTGCCCAGGCCCAGCTGAGAATCACAAGATAGAGTTCACCTGTGCATCTCATAGGAGGCCAAGGCCTTCAAAGAGGCTTGGAAAGTCCTTTAAGTTGCCTCCCACATGGCTGTTGTGTATGTGCCAGGCAAAGAAAACTAGTCCCAGATCTTCAGCGGTGTTGCATCATAGAAGGGTCTCTATGCCTTCCTTTGTGACATGAAAGCAGATGCATATGATTCGATCTATTCTTGATATTGGCAGCTCAATGGTCCCAGCCAGCTGCAGTGGGCGCTTGCTTCCATATGCAAAGATTTTGGCTTTGCAGCTTAGCCATGGGCATGGTTGTCACTTCTCAAACTGTTAGAAGTCCCCGATATTGACAGATGCCCCAGTGTCGATCAGGGCTGGCACTGATATTTTGGCTACCATTCATCTTCCATGCTTCTTGTTGTGTTACAAATATGGTGAAGACATTGTCTTCTTCACTGTCTTGGGCATACTTGATTGGTCGGGCGGTGTTGGACACTTCAGAGGGGCGTCATCTAGCATGAGTTGCTTCATCTAGGCTGGCAGTCACACTCTGCCTTGGGGGCTTCATCCTTGCACCACAATTCTGTAGACTCAGAGAAAGTGGTTGCATTTTCCGCACCTAGAGCACTTCTTGCCTTTCAACAGACAGGGCTCACCCTGGTTTGGTTCCATGCCACAATTCTCACACTTGTGGGTTGTTGGAGCATCTGGGTCACAGTCTGAGATTGTCAAGGCAGGCAGTAGACTGTGTCAACCCTTTCTACTTTGACTCATGCAGAGCTGGAGTCAGGATACCCTGTTTCTCTGGGTACTCTGTTGATGGCTAGATCCATTTCCTCTGTTTGACTTTTGGGGAGTTTGTGGGAGCAGGCCAGAACCAGGATGGCATCAGTGGTGATACTGGGTTGACAAAGCATGTGGCATCCCAGGGTAGGGGTGTATTAGTTCAGCTGTTACCTCCTTAGGCTAGTGATCATCTACATGGGTGCTGGAGAGGTGTTGCCTTCAGTCATGGAAGGCATCAATGTTCTCATCTTCTTTCTGTTGGGCCTGTCCCAGCTTGAATCTTTTAAAGTCGGGGTTGAGTTGTGGGACAAAGGCCCTCATTACGAGCCTGGCGGTCTGTGACTGCCAGGCTCGCGGTTGGCGGGAGCACCGCCGACAGCCTGGCGGTGCCCCTTAGGGCATTCTGACCGCGGCGCTTTGGCCGCGGTCAGTGCAGGAAAACCGGCGGTCTCCCGCCGGTTTTCCGCTGCCCGTCAGAATCCTCCAAGGCGGCGCAGCATGCTGCGCCGCCTTGGGGATTCTGACACCCCCTACCGCCATCCTGTTCCTGGCGGTTCGCCCGCCAGGAACAGGATGGCGGTAGGGGGTGTCGCAGGGCCCCTGGGGGCCCCGCTTGTATTTCACTGTCTGCATAGCAGACAGTGAAATACGCGACGGGTGCAGTAGCACCCGTCGCACCTTCCCACTCCGCCGGCTCGATTACGAGCCGGCTTCATGGTGGGAAGGTCGTTTTCCCCTGGGCTGGCCAGCCCAGGGGAAAACTCAAAATACCCGCCGCGGTCTTGCGACCGCGGTACGGTATTTTGGCGGCTCCCGCCAGGCGCGCGGTCACCGCGTCCGGCGGGAGTCGTAATGACCCCCAAAGTGTGTGTTGAGGGCCTGCACTGCTGCATCATAATAATTTTCTGCAACTGTTCCGGGTAGGGTCTCAAATAGTTTTACATTTCTTCCCCCTCTGAATTATAGGGGGAGTGACCTTGTCACCTTGCCATATGTTTCCTGCGTTGCACAAAAGTGCCAGCCTGGTGCCCCAGTGGCTGGGTTATCCATTACATTGAGCAGCAGAAGTGCCACCAGAGATGTGTGAGCGCTGGGCATGGCGCTGCTTGGGGGTCTGCGGCTGCAGCTCGTTGATCATCCTCCATGGTATCTCTGCCCTGGGGTCTGCCATGTGGCTCTTGTGCTAGCAGTGTCAAGTGGCACAGGCTTGCACAGCAGCTGAGGATGGTGCTGGATGGAGTCTGGTGAAACCAGATCAGGCAGGTAGTGCTGAGCAGCAGGTGCATTGTACCTAAATGGCTACCAGGTGGCGCTATTAGTGGTGGGCTTGGATCGGGAATCTGGTGCATGCAGTACCTCTATGGCCACTAGCTGGCTGTGGTGGTTGTAGGCTGGCGAGGAGTATCTGAGCCCTCAGCCTTTGGGCGATGTGTTGTAGAGCTAGAGGCCTGACCAGGCAAGTGCAGGCAGGCTGGCAATCTCCTTGCGAGCTCCTGCTGGGAAGGAGAGTTGTCGGCATGTGGGGAGCACACACTATGGATGAGCCAGCTGCAGAGAAGACCTCCTACTGGTTGTGGGCAGCTTCTCTGGCAATGATGAATGGGAGGTGGAACCAATCCCACAGCTGGGAGGTGAGTGGCAGGGTAGTTGGGTGCTAATGTGGCCTCGTCTTTTGCTCAGAGCTGGGCGATGGCAGTGTTGTCTGGGAGGGGAATGGGCATGCTGATGCTTGATCTGGGAGGCAGGTGGGTATAGTTCAGCAGGCTGCCACTACTGTGGTGCTGGCAAGGCACATCTGGTAGGTACAGTGGGCATGTGATCCTCGTCACCACTTTAAAGTTTAGGAGCCCTTAGAGTATGGATCTCGCACTCTGTGGCAACAGTAAATTCACTCCACATATATCTGACTTTTATGGGTGTGGCCTCGAGAAATGTACAACCTTTTTCTTTATACCTTGTGACCGAGCTCAAACTCTGCGATGCGTATAATGTAAACTTTGTTTATGTAGAGGCTGAGTGACACTTTACAGTAAGTTTTTCAAACAAAAATTTTGCAAGTAGTCGACAATCTCTCCTCTCTTATCTCAACATTGCTTGAGTTGTGGGCACATAGTATTACGATATATCTGAGGCTGTAAGACAAAAAAGTAGAAATCTTGTCAGTTTAAATATTTTAAGGTCCTAGAATAATAACATGCTTTTATAAAGAACAAAAATAGCAGGTGAGTTTAACAGAGCTTGTAAGGGAAGGGCAAGCTGGCACTGTAGAGTCTTGAGGCAAATCACAATTTTTTTTTGACCAACGCTTTTAATCTAGTACTTGCTCTCAACACCTTTTAACAATATATTGTGAAAACAGGATTCTCAAGGTGGTAATGTATGACAAGAACAGTTGAACACATTTGCTGTATGTTCTGTTGTTTTTTTGTGCTGCTGTCTTTTCATGCTGCATTATTGCAATTTGATTTTGTTATGTTGTAATACATTTGTTGTATTGCACTGTGTGTTTAATGTTTTGTTTGAGGTGCCATGTTGGTGTTTTGTTGCCTCATATATGTTTTTGTGCTACATTTCTTTGTTTAAATTAAATATGTCAACAAATGCCACTAAAAGCAGCAAAGGCCTTGAAAGGTCTTGTAACAGGCAATCATTTAACACTTTCTAAGGTGTTAAAATAGCACTGCTCCAGCTCTTCAACCACTTAAGACGTCAGTTAGCAGGGGATAGGTAGCAGGGGTGTTCTCAGTTCCACAGCTACTAAACCTTTAATTCATTTAAATGCATTACATTAACCCCTTGGGTGCCCAGGACCGAGGAAGAGACCAGCTCATCCTGCTATGGGCCCTCAGGGGGAGTGCTAGTGCTCCCCCCAAGGGCCAAGCACCCCACTCCCCTGGGAAGGGATCAAAGGGGAATTGCTTCCCTTTCCACCCCGCCACCCTCTCCTGCCCCCCTTGTGGCCTCATGAGGGGCCTACTCCTCTGCACTGGAAGGTCAGCTTACAGCGCTGATCGGAGGATAAATGCAAAAGTATTTTCTCCTCCGATCACGTGGAGGGTCCGAGAGAGGCATCAAAGGAAAGGAAAGGCCTTTCCTTTCCTTTGATGTCTTTCTCAGCATTTCTACTGCACGATCGCGATGAGATAGGGCAGCAGAAATGCCACTAGACTCCAGGGCAATTGTTTCTTTTTTTTGTAATTGAATAAGGGGAGCGGCCCCTTGGACAAGGGCCGTTCCCCAGGGGGGCAATTTATTTTTAGGCCATTTCTGCCCCCCACGGGGCCTCATGAGGGGCCTACTCCTCTGCGCTGGAAGGTCAGCTTACAGCGCTGATTGAGGAAGAAATGCAAAAGTATTTTCCCCTCCGATCACGTGGAGGGGCCGAGAGAGCCATCAAAGGAAAGGAAAGGCCTTTCCTTTCCTTTGATGTCTTTCTCAGCATTTCTACTGCACGATCGCGATGAGATAGGGCAGTAGAAATGCCACTAGACTCCAGGGAAATGTTTTCTTTTTTTTGTAATTGAATAAGGGGAGCGGCCCCTTGGACAAGGGCCGCACCCCAGGGGAGCAATTTATATTTAGGCCATTTCTGCCCCCCCATGGGGGGCAGAAACAGCTAGACACCAGGGATCATTTTTTTTATTTTATTTTTTTATATGTGGGAGCGACCCCTTAGGCAAGGGTCGCTCCCTTGGGGGCAAAATTGCTTTTAGGCCATTTCTGCTACCCTTGGGGGCAGACCGGCCTATTTTTATTAGGCCAATCAGCCACAAGGAGAGCAGAAACCAATAGACACCAGGGAATTTTAATTTTTATTTATATGTGTACATAATGGGAGCGGCCCCTTGGGCAAGGGCCGCTCCCCAGGGGGGGCAAAATATTTTTAGGCCTTCTCTGCCCCCCGGGGGAAGATCGGCCTATTATAATTAGGCCTTCTCTGCCCCAGGGGGGCCAGAAACCCCTAGACACCAGGGATAAATATTTTGTTGGTTTATTTTATTTGTTTATATATGAGGAGCGAACCCTTAGGCAAGGGTCACTCCCCTGGGGGCCAAATTATACTTAGGCCATTTCTGCCCCCCTTAGGGGCAGATCAGCCTATTTTTATTATGCCAATCTGACAACAAGGGGGACAGAAACCGCTAGACACAAGGGATTTTTTAGTGTCAATTTCATGCAAGGGGGCGAACCCTTAGGCAAGGGTCGCTCCCCTGGAGCAGGCAAAATTATTTTAGGCCACTTCTGCTCCCCTTGGGGGCAGATCGCCCTATTTCTATTAGTTTGATCTGCCCCAGGGGAGGCAGAAACCACTTAGGCACCAAGGATTACCGTGTGTGTATGTGTGTGTTTTGTTTGGGGAGGTAGCCTGTTGGTCAAGGGTCGCTCCCCATGGGGGCACATTACTGTTGGCCATATCTGCCCCCACGGGGGCCAGAAAGCCCACCAGAGACCAGTGAATATTTATTTTTCAAAATAAGAGGGTGGGGGTGTGGCCATACCCCCATCCCAAATAAGTGGGGTCAAAGTTGTTTTGCCCACCAGCGGGCAGATGGGGTAATTACACCCGATCCACACCCCGTGGGGGCAGAACATCTACTAGATGCCATGGAAAAAAAAAGAAAGTGTGGTGGTGGCTACCAACCAGTATGGGCACGTGCCTACGCTTTGTGTTGGGGCATTTCCTATTGCAAGTGCTAGGCATACCCACACAAGTGAGGGACCATTTTTATCAGGAGACTTGGTGGAACGCTGGGTGGAAAGTAATTTGTGGATCCTCTCAGATTCCAGAACTTTCTGTCACCAAAATGTGAGGAAAACGTGGTTTTTTCGCCAACTTTTGAGGTTTGCAAAGGATTCTGGGTAACAGAACCTAGTGAGAGCCTCAAGCCCACAAGCCACCCCATCTTGGATTCCCCTAGATGTCTAGTTTTCAAAAATGCACAGGAATGGTAGGTTTCCTTAGGTGCCGGCTGAGCTGCAGGCCAAAATCCACAGCTTGGCACTTTCCAAAAAAACAGATCTGTTTTCTTTCGGAAAATGTGATATGTCCACATTGTGTTTTGGGGCATTTCCTCTCACAAGCCGTAGGCCTACCCACACAAGTTGGGTACCATTTTGATTGGGAGACTTAAGGGAACGCTGGGTGTAAGGAAATGTGTGGCTCCTCTCAGATTCTAGTACTTTCTGTCTCCAAAATGTGAGGACAAAGTGTTTTTGGGCCAAATTTTGAGGTTTGCAAAGGATTCGGGGTAACATAACCCAGTGAGAGCCCCACAAGTTCCCCCCATCCTAGATTCCCCTAGGTGTCTAGTTTTAAAAAAATGCACAGGTTTGGTAGGTTTCCCTAAGTGAAGCTTAGAGCTAGCAGAAGCTGAGCTAGAGGCCAAGATCCACATCCTGGCACTTTGCAAAAAACAGCTCTGTTTTCTTTAAGAAAATGGGATGTGTCCATGTTGTGTTTTGGGGCATTTCCTGTCGCAAGCGCTAGGCCTATCCACATAAGTGAGGTACCATTTTGATTTGGAGACTTGGGGGAACGCTGGGTGGAAGGAAATTTGTGGCTCCTCACAGATTCCAGAACTTTCTGTCACCAAAATATGAGGAAAACTTGTTTTTTGTCCAACTTTTGAGGTTTGCAAAGGATTCTGGGTAACAGAACCTAGTGAGAGCCCCACACCCACAAGCCACCCCATCTTGGATTCCCCCAGGGGTCTAGTTTTCAAAAAGGCACAGGTTTGATAGGTTTTCTTAGGTGCCGGCTGAGCTAGAGGCCAAAATCCACAGCTTGGCACTTTCCAAAAAAACAGCTCTGTTTTCTTTGGGAAAATGTGATGTGTCCACATGTGTTTTGGGACATTTCCTCTCACAAGCACTAGGCCTACCCACACAAGTTGGGTACCATTTTGATTTGGAGACTTGGGGGAACGCTGGGTGTAAGGAAATTTGTGGCTCCTCTCAGATTCCAGAACTTTCTGTCACCAAAATGTGAGGAAAACGTGTTTTTTGTTCTCCATATTTTGAGGTTTGCAAAGGATTCTGGGTAACAGAACCTAGTGAGAGCCCCACAAGTCACCCCATCTTGGATTCCCCTAGGTGTCTAGTTTTAAAAAATGCACAGGTTTGGTGGGTTTCGTTATGTGCCGGCTGAGCTAGAGGCCAAAATCAACAGCTAGGCACTTTCCAAAAAACAGCCCTGTTATTTTTGGGAAAGTGTGATGTGTCCATGTTGTGTTTTTGGACATTTCCTATTGCAAGCGCTAGGCCTTCCCACACAAGTGCGGTGCCATTTTAATCGGGAGACTTGGGGGAACGCTGGGTGGAAAGTAATTTGTGGCTCCTCTCAGATTCCAGAACTTTCTGTCACCGAAATGTGAGGACAAAGTGTTTTTTGGGCCAAATTTTGAGGTTTGCAAAGGAGTCTGGGTGACAGAACTTAGTGAGAACCCCACAAGTCACCCCATCTTGGATTCCCCTAGGTATCTAGTTTTCAAAAACTGCACAGGTTTGGTAGGTTTCCTTAGGTGCCAGCTGAGTTAGAGGCCAAAATCCACAGCTAGGCACTTTCCAAAAAACAGCTCTGTTTTCTTTGGGAAAATGTGATGTGTCCACATTCTGTTTTGGGGCATTTCCTATCACAAGCGCTAGGCCTATCCACACAAGTTAGGTACCATTTTTATCAGGAGACTTAGGAGAACGCTGAGTGGAAGGAAATTTGTGGCTCCCCTTAGATTCCAGAGCTTTCTCTCACCAAAATATCAGGAAAAAGTATTTTTGGGCCAGATTTTGAGGTTTGCAAAGGATTCTGGGTAACAGAACCTGGTGAGAGCCCCACAAGTCACCCCATTCCTGGATTACCCTAGGTGTCTAGTTTTTAAAAATGCACGGGTTTGGTAGGTTTCCCTGGGTGCCAGCTCATTTAGAGGCCAAAATCTACAGCTAGGCACTTTGCAAAAAACACGTCAGATTTCAATGTAAAAATGTGATGTATCCATGTTTCATTTCCTGTTGCGAGCATTAGGCCTAACCACGCAAGTGAGGTACCATTTTTATCGGGAGACTTGGGGTAACAGAGAATAGCAAAACACATGTTATTGCCCCTTGTGTTTCTCTACATCTATTTGAGAAATGCCCTGTAATTCACATGCTAGTATGGGCACCCCAGAAATCAGAGATGTGCAAATAACCACTGCTTCTCAAAGCCTTATCTTGGAAATACAAAGGTTTTCTTGATACCTATTTTTCACTCTTTATATTCCAGCAAATTAATTGATGTATACCCGGTATAGAGTGAAAACCCATTTCAAGGTGCAGCTCATTTATTGGCTGTGGATACCTAGGGTTCTTGGTGAACCTACAAGCCCTATATATATCCCTGCAGCCAAAACAGTCCAGCAGACGTAACTGTATGTTGCTTTCAAAACTTTGACATCGCAGGAAAAAGTTACAGAGTAAAAAACGAGGAGAAAAATTGCTGGATCTACAGAAATTACCCCTTGCTGAATTCAGAATTTTGTCTACTTTTCCAAAATGTTTAGCTTTCTGGGATCCAGCATTGGGTTCACACCCATTTCTGTCACTAACTGGAAGGAGGCTGAAAGCACAAAATAGTAAAAATGGGCTACGTCCCAGTAAAAAGCCAAATTTGTGGGAAAAATTGGGTTTTATGATTCAAGTCTGCCTGTTCCTGAAAGCTGGGAAAATGGTGATTTTAGCACCGCAAATCCTTTGTTGATGCCATTTTCAGGGAAAAAATTACAAGCCTTCTTCTGCAGCCCTTTTTTTTCAATTTTTTTTAAAAATCTACATTTTCACTGTAGTTTGCCAAATTTTTTGGTCTCCTTCAGGGAACCCACAAAACTCTAGGTTGCTCTAGAATTCCTAGGATGTTGGGAAAAAAGGACGGAAATTTGGCGTGGGTAGCTTATGTGGACAAAAAGTTATGAGGGCCTAAGCGCAAACTGCCCGAAATAGCCAAAAATAGGCCTGGCACCTGAGGGGGGAAAAGGCCTGGCAGCGAAGGGGTGAAATGATAGAGTCGTATTTAGAAAAATCCCCTCTAAAGTAAAATGTATATTCTATTTATTATGTATTAAGATTACAAAATGTTATGTATAGAATTGATTTTGACATTAAAGTTACATTTATTTTTAAATTTATAAAGGTTAGTCAAATCATATATGTTAAATGACATGTATTTTTAGTTATGTTTAAATAAAAATATTTTTATACATATATTTAAAAGTCAAAATACATTTATTTAATTGAACATTATTTTCTATAGAGTTTCATTTTAGGTCAGTCCCTCTTTTATTTTCAATGAGAGAGTTTTGCAGTATCAGTGGTTTACCATGTGAGGTGCAAGACTTACTACTGCTCCTTTTTGACAGTAGTAATTTGCACTCATAAATTTGGCTCCTAGACATGCAAGCCTACACTTTTGAGTAACTTTACAATGGTGAATACCCAACTGTAGTGAAGATATTCAAAAGTCTAAGAGTAAACTTGCTTGTGTAACATACTCACAAGTGCAAGTTATCATTGTGAATAACTCTGAGAATGATGAAATTATCGATCTGTAAAAGGTACGCTGCTATCATTAGTACACGCAGGGGAAGTGACACTGAGTCAAGGGTAGAGGGTCCACTGTAAATCAATGATTTGTGCTTTTTAATACCGACCCGGGTACAGGATGCCTATTTTCCTTGCTTGCATTAGGGCCCATGGCATCCGGGCAACGCCACTGTCAGTCAGTCCAAATTTGTGGCCACCGCCAGTGCTCACTTTATATTATACGGTCCCACAACTCCAGACTTGTTCAACAACAAAGTGCTAAGCACTGAGCGACTATGTTCCAAAGTCGCCTAACTTGCCAGTTTCCAGTCGAACATGGAATTCTAGGGCGCCTTTAAAATGTGCTTTAGATGCTGTAAAACATGAACATTACTTAGCTGGCTGTAAAACAAGTTAAATAGGAAAGTAGATGAAAATGAAGAACGATGGGTAATCAATGCTAAATTTTAAATTACCGAAGAATGCTAAACTTGCATGTTAAATGATTCCTACTGGTAAATACTTTTATATGATGCTCAATTAATTCAAATTCAAGCGTTAAAGATGAGAATTTTCAATTTAGAAATGTTGAAAGGATGTTAATTTATGCTAAGGATGGAGCTAAACGTACTGGGTTAAAAGCATGGTATGCTGTGATTTACCAACGTGCTTAGATTTCTGGCGGGGGTTAAGTAAGGAGGACGCACCAAAGCTGCTATATGATGAGGAAAAAATGATAAATGGCATCAGATGTCAAATGATTCTATAGTCCAAATGAGATTCAATGCTAAACGATGATCATTTTGCATTTTTGCATGAGATTATGCAGCGATGTGAAAATTATGTTAATGCAAAATGCTAATACGTGATCTTGCATGGTGAGAAGCGATGATATAAGACAAATGATATCATCTATTGAACTGGGAATGGTTAAACAATGTTAATTAAACTTAATCGTGGATGTGGTTTGCTATCAGCATGACAAATGGCGGCTACAATGCAACATGGATTTGGCTTTAAGGTCGTTTCTGAATAACATGCTATAAATGGTGGTTGTGCACTGGAATGGAGGCAACTCATGAATATGGTTCTATTTTATCATATCAATGTATGAAGTCCATTAAATTGTGATCTTGGATCTGTGGTACCTTTTTGTCAGGTTTATATAGCACAAACATGCCCTAAAGGCATTTGACTGCTTTATAAGTGAACCAGATTACATTAGACAAGTTTTCAGGCATGACAGATTAATGGCCTGATTAGGAATGTGGCAGTCCTCGGACCAAATAGGAAGAGTGAAGAACGCTGCACAATCCAAATTATTTGCACAGGACACAGTATTATACTTCTACTCCAGTACATATCACACTATTTCTAGAACTAGTCAGCTCACAGCATGATCACTATCCCACCCGACTTCAACCTAGCATTCATAAATCATAGGGGAAAGTATTGATCAGTACAATCCGCAAGTCCCAAGGCAGTAAAGGCAATTTCGAACACAGCCAGGGCACACTACTTGGAAGAAAGGACACACAATACACCTCTCTTTTACCAATACATCTCTCAAGAGGGTAAGCGTACTTCATTCTCCAGCCTAAAGCAGAGTTATACACATCTCTCCCTCACTGCTCAAAACCTGCTCCACTTATCATGCATCTTGTAGAGGCTCCATTTACAAAAGACATCACAGACAACCTTAGGAAGTGATCAACAAAAACAGCAGCACATTTCTGAGTCATCTAAACCAATGTGGTTTGCCCAAAATTACCTTCCTTACCCTCCCCCCAGACACTTCAAATAGCTTCATGGATTCCACCCCAGCCTTAAGTCCTTTGACACCTGATACACCAAAAACGTAAATTCTTATATTCAATGCAGTTCTCTTGTCCTGGTAGTTAGAATCCCTTCCTCAAATCCGACTTTGTTCTTATTAAACTAAATGCCTCCCACAAGTCAATGATTCATTCTGCTCCCCTCTGAATGACCACATTATTTCCCTTGCACAATGTCACTTCAAGAACTGTCAGAATATTGATAATGTTTCCGAAACTGTGGGTTGAACAGATTGTTGGTGGATCACAGAAGCTCAAGCAATTAACAAAGATGCTTTTAAATTTTGTATTTATCTTGTCACATTTACCGCACTTCAAAGACAGAATTTAAATGCTTGGCTATGTCTCCTGACAAATTTCTGCTTGTGATTTTTAACATAGGGATTGGTGTTTACAAACTCCTCTAACTGTTCAGTCAGAGAAAGAAAAGTAAATAAATTATGTGACAAGTTATCTGGGGTACAAGGAGTGTGAAAGGAAAGGTTGTAAGATTTAATTTTATGTACCACAGAACACAATGCAAATACTTGTGAATGAATTGTAAGCATTCAGTAGCTAGTAAAGCACATTTGTATTTTATTTCTGAAGTGTGACAGAAGAAAAGATTTTAACAGGATCAAAACAAACCAAAACACTTTACTTGGTGATACACAAATGATGAATATTCATTGGCACCCAATTTCCACACATCATCATTTGTGTGCAATAGAGTTTTATCAGTAAAATCATATGTCTGAGGAAATGTAGTAGTAGTAGTATAAATACTTTATTTGGTTATCAATGACCATCAAAGTGCATAGAACATAAATTACATTTAAAACAAATTTCAACAGTATAAGCTTAAAAACCTTGTTCAAAAAATCAATGTCCCTTAAAAGGCAAGGAATTTCTCTACTATACTCTCTTAATTCTCTAGAACCTTAAAATGCCACAAGCCCCTTACCCTCGGCGGAACTCATTTTTTCTGGTCACCAAGAACCCCCAAGAAAGTGCATTAAGTTGTGCAACAAAGTCGACTGGTGTCAAGATAAATAAGATAACATTTTCCAGTTAAATAATAATCATTTTATGTTAAAACCCTATGATGCCTATGCCAAAATGTCAGCAAACATCTGCTGGCTCAGAATACAATGCTTCTGTTGTATCATATTTTAAAATTCTTGAAGCTTGCAGGTGGTGTGCCATCCCAAGGTACAAGCAAATTGGACGAATCCATCACCTAAGAAGATCACTGTACTCTAGGCATGCGAATAAGACATGGGCTTCGGTCTTGTTTGCTAAACTGCATGCAGGGCACAAACCTGATCTAGTGCCCTATGCCACCTGCTAGTTAGGGGACCAGGAGGGAGTGTGCCAATCCTAAAACGAATATACAAACGTTTGGCAAGAGCAGGAGTGATCTTATCGAGAAATGGTTCAATACATGGGAACAACTTTATCTCCACGAACCTGCTCGTTAGAGCACCATCGGTATCTATCAAAACTCCTTGCTCATTTATATACTCCCAATAACGATTTTTGAGTACATTAATATCAGCTTTGCCTAAACAATCTGGCGCACCCCAAAATCTATCCTGGTTCAGTCTACTAAACCAGTCACGCACTGACTTCATCCAAGGAATGCAGTTGATGTTGGCTGAAATAGTCAAATCCCTTAGGGAGTCCCTATAATGGATGAGTTTGTTGGTGGATCACAAGCGAACCCAGTAGGTCAGGGGCTTTAGACCCACCAAATTTGCTATTCTGTGTAGGTTTAGATCTAAGTGAAGAGGGTTCGATGGAGTGCTTGCAGGTCACTTTGGGAGTTTCCTTACAAATGTATTTTCTGCAAAAGTTAAACAGTCCATATTTCCATGTCCCCACAATTCTGCACCAAGCAGGACAGCTCCTTGCACCTTAGCTTGATAGACTGCTAGGGCTGGAGAAACAGATCATGAGCTGGTGGTCTTATGGACCCTTATGATAACATTGGAACTATGCTCTCAATTGTTAGGGAAGACTTTGTTAACCGAGGCTGCCATTTTAGATCACTGGTTAATTTCACCCCTAAGTAGTCAAAGGATTTAATCCTCTCTAGTATTTCACTGCTTACTCTGATTGGCCTTATCCTTGTTCCCCTTTGTCCAAAAATCATCTATTTAGTCTTCCCTACATTCAGCTCTAAGCCTCTAGAAGTACAGAAATTCATAAATTTATCGATGGGGACCTGGAGCCCCATTGTTGATTTTGAGATTAGTAGGAAGTCATCAGCGAAGAGTAAAATCAGACTTTTTACATTATTCACTGTAGGGGAGTCGTTCTCACAGTCAAGGAGTTTCTTCATCATGTCATTCATGTAGAGCATGAATAGTGTGGGGGAAAGTATGCATCCTTGACGTTCGCCACGTCTGATGGCAAACTTATCGGTCAGTTCTCCCCTTTTGCCCCATTGCACCTGAGCATAGTGCTTTGAGCATAGCCAGTTGATCAATACAAGCAGATTTGGGGGGGACACCCAAATTCGACAGTCCTTGCAACAAAGTGTTGCGTGGGACAGAATCAAAAGCAGCCTTGATACCTACAAAGGCTAGGCAGAGCCTTTGTTTTCCTAGTAGCATATATTTCCAGTACAGGGCCACCAACTTGAAAACCTGATCCGTGGTGTTAGTCCTGGGGCGGAAACCTGCCTGTAAAGGGCTCAAAATGCTCTTGTCTTCATCCCACAGTAGCAATTTATTTAGGATGTGTCTGGCAAACATTTTCTGGAGGTTGTCGATGAAACTTATTGATCTATATTTTGAGGGGCAACTGGCATCCCCTTTTTTTGTAGATCAAAACGATCTCAGCACTCCTCCATGTATCAGACATATCCCTTCCCCTAGAAATAGCGTTAGATAATAAGTTTAAGTAGATACTCCAAACTGATGTCTCAGATTTGTATAGGTCGCATGGGATTTTATTTCAGGGCATTAATTGCTCTGACTGTATCAACTAGGCTTAACACTACTGGGTCTGTCTCCCCCCTTGCTTCCTGCCCAAAGACAAACTCCCCAGTGGGTTCTCCGTCCTTGTTATGTTCATACTCAGAAGAGTTCTCAAGTGCCTAGAGAGTAGTAAAATGAGAGACCCAACTTTCAGGGTTTATATGATAGTAAGAATGGTTCATATGATCTGACCCTGCTGTGGCTGCCAGCTTCCATAAAGTCAGTGCATCTTTCTTTTCCGCTGCTTTTAACATTTCACACCAGATCAAGTCATCCCTCTCTTTTCATGCAGTGTGGATAACTCTACCATATTCTCGCCTGGCTTCCATTATTCCCTCTACATTACGCTCCTTTATGGCCTTTCTCAGGTGGGCTTTTACGGCCTTACAGTCTACATTGAACCAACTAGTTGTTTTGCCCCTTCCCTCCTTTTCTTTGATTGTCCCTATAAAACAGTTCCTTCAGTTTTATGAATAACTGGTTTTGCACATTTAGAATCGGGATGTCTGAGGGTTGATATCCCTCATATCCTGAGAGATGGATACATACATCTTTAATACATGTTCTGTTTGGGCTTCACAGCAGGCCAGGAGAGATAGTGGCCATTGCTGGCCACAATGGGCTCGGGAGCCATCATCTCATAGGTGTTGTTTACTTTCCTCACTGAATCCAAGATAGTAATAAGAAAAAAGAATTATGGTCGCTGTCCAAGCGATTTTCGACTTTCAAATCTCCTAGGAGAGCCCACAATCTCACATTTAGTAACAAGTAATCAATAACACCAGAGTGGTTACCCTTCTTAAATGTTTTGGCCATCCAAGGATCAGAAACTGTATGGCGATTACAAGCTCTTAATCCTCTACTAACCATCAGTGACACTATCTTAAGCGCTGGGGCTGAATGATTGCTGCAAAATTTTCCAGCTATAGGGGGAATGTTCCACAGTTCATCCTCTAAATCAGTAACCTCCTTCAAAAGTGGGGAAGACTCAAATGTACTAATAAAATCATCTGCCAGTGTAATCTTTATGTCAGTGTTAATACTTTCTAATGTCTCCTCTAGTAAACATAGGGTTGGGGCCTTTTTGCTCCCTATTCCCTGTCGTATATAGATGTTAATAAAAGCGATGCGTGCATCAGAGGGGAAAGTTATAATAACACCCAAAATGTCAGGTGAATCTATTTGCACGATCTTACATAGGCTAGGTAAATCAATCTTCAACAGAATCAGCAAACCCCCACTAGCCCTCCCAAACTTCTGCAGTGGTTTAGTCTCTATGCTATAGGAGGTGAAGCCACTGATGAGTATTTTTCTGTGGTCCAAGTCTCTTGGAACATACAAACATATGATTTCTCTACGTAAGATAACCATTCAGCATCATTTAATTTATGTCTAATTCAGGCTAAATTCCATGACATCAATGTAAGCTGGCTGCTAACAGTGACCTTTACTCCTCCACTCGGGTTGCTTCCCAAGTTGGGGACAACCTAATATATTTGTGGCTTTGTTGACTCTCCCAACCAGGGTGGATGTCAGAGGTGGTTTGTAAGGAGATTTCTTGTGATGCAAATGCGTGGTTCGTAATAAGCCCCCCGTTGTAGTCAAGAGGTACTAGGATTCCTTTGACAGCTGTTGGCTCATTGTTAATAGCACGAGATCAGTCAATGGGGGAAACATCGGAATTGGGTCCCTCCTCAGGCAAGCCTTTAATGTTAGTCCATATCTGCTTTGGGCTAGGCAAGCGTGAGTTGACCTCTGTGTCAACCCCTGTATGCAATCAATACACTTTGTCAAGTGAAGAAGGCTCAAGGGGAGAAGCGCTTCGTTCATGATTGAGCAATGGCCGTGTGCGTGCAATCTGACACCCCTTCGCATTTTTCCCCTGGCCCATTCTTCGGAGGGAGCAGTTTCAGGCCACCTGCTGATGATTTGTTCTTCCTGAGATGAGAGGTGTGTAGCGCAAAGCTTTTAAGATTGTCAGCCAAGGCATTAGGTCTCATCTGCACTGTGATGTAATTGTTTGTTGCCTGTTTAGATGAGAATCCCTGCAGGTAGATGATGTCTGACCTTATTACAGATAAGCAGTTGAGTTGATTCCCAAGCCAAACTATGACTTTGTTAATCAAGGACTCAGTGTTCTCATAAGAGCCCTCTTTTAGTTTGGGGACCTGGGTTAAGTAAATCAAGTCCCCGCGGTCGGCAAGGTCGTTTATTAGCATTTGATGATGTCTTCCGGCCAGAGTATGGTGTTCTTCTGGGTAGTGATTCCCCAAGTCAGAATTTTGTTTGGACTTGAGAAGTCTAAGGGATTCATTTTCACCAGATAACCCTTGGTGCCTGAGTTGCCACTAGATTTAATACAAACTTTAGCCCTCCCTACGGAATGTGAGTTTAACTTTAGTTCAAGTGATTTATTTGTCGACACAGAAACCATCCCATAAATATATCTGATACATAGGCGGGGAGCCTCCTGGCTTCGCCTCGGGGTTGGCACCTTGCTATTGGGATCATTGTAGCCACTCCGACATGGACATCTACACTCTTCCAGTTCTGCTGTCAGATTATCCATCCTGCTAACTAAGGCAGCAACCAGTGTTCTGAATTCATTTAATTCATGATGTAGGTGTACGCAATCAATGGTGTGCTCTTTTGCTGTTGCTCCATCATTGGGCTTTTTGAGAGGACGTGGTAATACTGTCAGTTATAGTCAAGGGGGACCTTTTTGAGCAGTGTATGGTCCTATTCATTTTTACTGTTGGAGAGAGGGGAATGCTTGGAGGGACTGTGTCAGAGTTAGGAGCCTTAGCTACTTCAATCAGACCACACGAGTTATTGACACTATGCAATAACAGGACTTCAGCGCCAGCTTGAGTGAGCCTTGCAATGTTCCTTGATTTAATAAACATGTCAGGGACTTTATTTCATGCTCCATTCCTTATCCCTTTAGTCGATTTACCATTCAACAGTGATTCCACCTCCCCGATAAGGTTGTCAATATCAGAGAGCGTGCCTACATCGGCACTCAAGGATGACCCCTGGGTTTTAAGTTGCTTTGGCTTTCTTGATTTCTTGATGCTGCTTACTGATAACTCTATGTCCCCTGCTTTGCGCTTGCCTATGTTAATCACCCCACACTTCTGTGTCTCTCCTGTTGCACCCATTACTAACTTGTCCTTCTGACCTTTTGAACACCTCACAGCCAGATGGATGAAAGAGGGGAGGCCCAGCCCAGCCTCTGACAGTTGATGACGGGCAAAGACAGGCCTAGTCTTGGCCCGGGCACACGCCCGGATGCGTCTCACGCTGCGGGTCTGTGCCTACTATACATAGCGTCTTGTAATGCTCTTGGTGGCAACACGGCCCTCTTGCTGCTCTGCCTGCTGGGAAATGTAGGTGAAATGTAGGCACCCCCCAGGAGTTTAAAATCAGTGCATCCCGCGCCGTGGGTGTGTGCCTGCTGTATATAGCGTCTCCTGACTGTCTTGGTTGCAGTACGGCCCTCCTGCCACTCTGCCTACTGGGAAACATATGCGAGTTAAGGCTCCCCCCTGAGAGTTCAAAGTCAGCACGTCCTGCGACACGGGTGTGTGCCTGCTGTATATAGCGTTTCCTAACATTCTTGGCGACAGCACAGCCCTCCTGTCACTCTGCCAACTGGGAAATGTAGGCTGGGAAATATAGGCCAGTTCAGGCTTCCCCCAGGAGATCAAAGTCAGCGAATCCCACCAAGAGATTATTGTAGGACTTTTCTCCAGCAACTTGTGATGGCGCCTTGTGTGCTGCACAAAGTTCTTAGCACTAGTACTCTCTCCCCACTGCCACTCTGGTATTGTTATGTCTCTAACCAAGATTCCTTTGAGTACTATTGTTTATTGTATCCATGCTGACAACATACTAAAAGATTGCCGATATTGTAGGGAATTCAGACTGCAGATGCTGCGGTATATTTAGAATATTTAAACAAAAAACCCTGTGCGTGCACTTTGAGAGTGTTCGCTTGCGGTACTCTGCATTACATGCCCACCCACTTCAAATCTGCTAAAGGGCGCTGCACTAATGTGGAAATGTAATGCCCATTTCAATGGAAATGTGTTGTTTATGTACAAAACTGCGCCACCATATGATGTTTTAATTATGATTAAAAAATTGCCCTTAGGTAGGATGCCAAAAGTTGTCCTTAAAAAAACTGGTTTAGTGTTCTAAGACGTTTGGGAAGCACTGATCCAAAACAACAGCACCTCATCAGCTATGACTGTTATTACTCAATATTCACCTTATTAGCAAAGGTCCTTCTTCATTACTTCACCCAACTTCTTTTCCCACTCCTATTCCTTTTTCACTATTAATTCTTGCACTTGGAACAGCACACATGGTCCATCTTAATTTTCACCCAGATCTCAGTCCCAAGTTAGAGGCCGGTTTGACATTGCACACAGCTGGGACTCATGGATTTACGAAACAGTCATTCACTTGCAAGTGCAATAAGATACCCCAAAAAATATTTGCATAGAAAAATTCTTTACATTCTTTAAGTTGCTTGTGATCCATTCTATTTACTAATCTTGTTCCCTACAAGTATAATTTTAATGCTGCCTACAGCATTTCCCCAGCATCATTCTCAGTGAAGAAATACCACAACTTAGCTAACTAGTGTTCATTCTAGGAGCAAAACCCCCCCAAAATTCTCACATCGACCTTCTGAGTAGAAGATGCATCCTGTCTAACTCTCTTGGTTCCAAGGTCTCAATGGGATGGATGCCTATACAAAATCTCTTCAGCTCTGTTGCGTCCATGCTCCCTGAGTATTGGAAAATAGGATACCGAGACATTTCAGTTCTTCCTTTTGTCATATTATTTCATTATTAGGGAGCATATCAGGGGTACCATATGCATATAAAGGAACCATTTCTCTCTTATTAGTGTTTAGAGTATAGCCTGAAATTTGGGAGTATATATGAATTAGATTTAATTAAAGGGGACATCGAAAAGTTAGAATTACTAGTATATAGTAAGATATCATCAGCATATGGTGAAGTTTCAATAGTAACATCATTAAAAGTAATACCTTCTATTTCCATACTATTTCTGATGACAAAGAGTAATGGTTCAAAGGCAAGGATAAAAAGTAGAGGTGATAAGGGACAGCCTTGACGGGTGCCTCAAAAAAGGAAATATTTGTTAGATAGTTGGCCATTAATAAAAAGAATTACAGATGGACCAGAGTAGAGTGCTGAAATCAGGCAAATAAAGGAATTGCCAATATTAAGTGTAGATAGGGTATGAAATAGATACTGCCAATGTACTAAGTCAAAAGCTTTTTAGCATCTAATGCTAGGACACCAGAGGATAGACTAATAATCTAGTATTATTTACAGAATATCTATGTTTCATAAAACCAGCTTTCTCAATGTACACGATGGAATCAAGCACAGAAGCCAGTCTGGTTGTAAGAATGTTTGCATAAAGTTTAAAATCTTGGTTAATCAATGATCTAGGATGGTAATTTAAAACAATAGTAGGATCTATATTAGATTTTGGAAGAACTTTAATCGAGGCTTCAGTAAAGGATCCTGAAGCTGCTGCCGAAATACTAAAGTGAGTAAATAGCTTAAGTAAGTGAGGTAGTAGATGAGGAGAACATTCTTTATAAAATTCAGCAGGTTTACCATCTGGTCCTGGTGATTCACCCATTTTGAGAGTTTTAATAGCAAGATTAATTTCTTCTAGTGAAATTGGTACATCTAATTTTTACTTAGCTGATGGGGTAATTGTAGGTAAACCAAAAAAATTGCAAAAACGTATCAATATTTGGCATATCTGTAACTCGGGGATTAGTATATAAATTTGAATAGTATTTCAAAAACTCATTAACTTTTTCTTTATGAGATAATGGCAGTTCACCATTTAAGCCATGGATTGCATTTATCTGAATGCTATATTTTTTAGCACTAAGATAATTTGCCAAAAGTTGACCGGATCTATTAGCTTTGAAATAACATTTAACCTTATTATTTGAAATTTGTATGCCTGCTCTTTTGCTTAACATGTAATTTAGCTCATATGGACATTTTTGTAATCGCATTTTGTGTTTATTATCATTAGATGTAATTAAGAGACATTCACGTTTTGCTATTTGTTGCTTTGATTTTTTAAGTTTAGCATTAAAAGTTTTGTTATCATATGCCATAATTGATATTGTGACGCCTCTGACATATGACTTAAGTGCATCCCAACGATTCACAAGTGAAGTGGATCTTTCTGCTTTAAAAAAAAATAGTCATGTACTGCTGACAAAAGTTTTGATTTTTTTTTGTCATTAAGGACAACATTCATATTCATACGCCAGGTAGATTGGGATTATTGAGTAGATTTAAGTTGTAAAACTCCAGAAATAAGTACGTTGCCAAAAATATCTATATTGTGAAATATAGGATCAGAAAATAGCTGAATTAATTGATGGTAAATTCATAAATAATCAATCCGATAATAGGAGGCATGAGGATTAGAGAAAAATGAAAGCCATTTATACTTTCGGTGATGTAAATTCCAAATATCTACCTTTTTGGCTAAAAAAGATTTAAGAGTGAAAGAATCCTTAGGAGGATGATATTTGGATTGAGGATATCTATCTGATAAAGGGTCACTTATTAGGTTAAAGTCAACATCAATAATTAGCAGTGCATTTCCTACTTTAATCACCTCAGACGTAAAGAGTGACCGAAACTTAGGAACATAATTTGTTGGTCCATAAAATGAATTATAAGATAAATGGCAGAATCAATTGTAATGTTTGCTGTCATACAATGAACATCTATGTCAGAACATTTGCTAAGTATTTGAATGTTTAACTTTTTTGCCAAAATAATAGCAACGCAATTCTTTTTGTTACCTGAAGGAGAAGAACTAATATTACCAACACATTTTGTATTCATATACAATAAAACTGTATCATCTATGGGAGTTTCCTGGAGTAGACAAATGTCTGTTTTATATCTTGCTAAATAATCAAAAACTTTAGTTCTTTTAACAGGTTGTCATAAACATTTAACATAAAAAAATAACTTTAATTCTATTAACACTATTCATATACAGCAAAGAGAAAAGACAGTAGAGAGGAAGATAAAATATACTCTATAGGACTGAGTAGTAGCTCTAAAGGTAGAAGAAAGGAAAAAAAGGGAAGACACAGACAAACATAAAAAAGACAACATAGAAACAGACAAAGTACTTCAGAATCATACACACGCATATGCCAAATTGATCTGCCTAACAAACCCCCACATATATAAAATCGGTCAGTTGTCTAATTATAATATGATTCAGTTGTAAGAATTAAGAAGATGCATCATTGGTTTCCATGAAGAGTGGTGATCTAAAAACGCACGAAGATCATCATGGCATTGAAAAGATTTTGAAATACATCTTTCCAAATTCTGATAATAGATGGATCAAAAGTGCTGTATTTAAAGCCGCAGCCTCTTAGTCGGTCGAAGTTCAGCTGATTCTTTCCATATTTTAACAATTTTCTTGGCAAATCTTCATGTATGAAAATGTTATTTCCATTGACCATTAATGTTGGAATCTCTCTTGCCACTTTCCGGATCAATACAAGATGATGGGGGCTGAGGACTTTGAAGATCACTTGACGCAATTTCACACTGCTTGGATTACAATGAGAAGGAATTCTATGTGCTTTGTCAACTTAAACAATTTCTGAGAATTTGTTTTTTAATGTAAAATACGAGGTAACAAGGTTTCAAAGTGTTTCCTACAAACATTGTCTTCAACATCTTCTTGTAAATTAAAAATGCACAGGTTATACTGTCTATTGCAATTTTCTAAATCAAGTAATAGACTATTCATAGTTCAATATTTGCAGTAAGAAGGGTTATACTGTCAAGTTTTGCCTTGTTATCTAAGACTTTTATGGTGTTTTCAGAAAATTTCATTAAGAGGCTAGCCATGTCTTTGTGTATTTTTTTTTTTTAATTTCTGATGCAATGTTATGTGTATTAGAGCATACTGTTTGCAACTCTTCTAACATAGTTGTTGAAGAAGGTTCAGTGAAATCCACAATTTTTTACTTTACTGGTGGGGAAATTGTTTGTTTACATTTGCTATTTATAACATGCACATATTTTTCTTCCATATTGAAATAATATCAGAAAATCAAATAAATGACTTCAAATTCACTTTAAGTGAAGAAAGAGTAAAGTTACTTATGATATCACAAGAGTAGCAGACTGTGCAGCAGTTAGAACTAGCTGTGGGTATTGTTTAGGCCTCTGCCTTGCCCTTTCCCTGAATTGTCTTTGCCATCTTGACAGAAAACTCCAGCAGCACTTAACTAGACAGGCTAGGAGGAAATGCATCAATCGGTAAAAGTAATTAAAAACACTTGCATAGCCACAACAAATACTTCCCCAGGAAGCGCAGGACATACAAAAGAACATATGTCCCTATTACAGGTAAGAAACACCTAGGAAATAGTTAAATAATTGTCAATAATGCACAGTTTCTCAGGGGATTATCAGGAGGAAGCCATCTTGTTTCACACAGTCGCATAACTCCTACGAGAATCCTTTTTTAAAAGTGTGACTGGTGCTACTGACTTTGTGATTTCCACAACAGTTACCCCCTTTGAAGTCATGAAAAGCATCAGTCATATCAAAGGGCATCACTAAGTAATTTTTTCAGTTTGTTCTTGATTTGAAACCACTGAGACTAATACTGACATTTGCAAAGATAATCTCACAATGTCTCCATACTTATATCTTCTGCAGGATAATTAAATGTTCATTCAGTTTTAAGTGTAATAGTTGCAAAGCTTAAATATATAGCTCCAATGTGAAAGAATATAAGGTTGCCTATAGTCAAAAACTTATATGTATACGGAATTTCCAAAAATGTAATTCTGTCTTTGCTGTGTATGTTCTTATTTGTTAATGTGAGAAATGGTATATTTGCAGTATAATTCATCTTGTAAAAAACGTGAGTACAGGAACATAGTAGAGTCACATCAAATGAAATGAAAGTCATTATCCTGTAGCCAGAAACTTCCTGTACATGACAGCAAACAGTGATATTTTTTGCCATTGACAGGGCTTTACACAATCAGAGTGAAGAGGGCCAAGAATTATCGATCAGGCATCCTGACATATTGTTGACTGGCGCCCAATATTATTATTTACTTGTTGTCCCTATATTTGTTTTTTGCATGTAGACATGAGGAAGCTGAACAGAAATGATAACCCGATTTGTCATTTTAGAATGATGTTTCAGTATATTGTAACCTTTAGTCAACTCACAGTAGGCGATAGTTCTATGATTTGAGATTTTGTATTCGATTGATTTCTGATTATTAAGCAGCCCACTCGGGCATGATTGATTTCAAGCTAATATATAGACCACAATTGAACACATATAGTCTGGGGATATTATATAACATGATTTCATTTTGATTAAAGTTTTTGATGATGCTTAATTATACAAACTTATGAAGGTCACATATGATGATGATATATTGTACATAATAGCCCACTTGGCCATAATAAATCAGTAGTTTTTATACTAATTACGTGACTATAACCTAGCTATATAATACTGTATATTTTTAATTGGCACAATGAGATGAATTGAGGTGAACAAGTACATGAATCTCACATCCAATTTTTTAATTTATGTAACCTTAAGACCACTTCACGATGGCTGCACCTTCCAATTGCCTGAGTATTAGTGTGTTTTTCATATTTACATGTTTCTATAGTATTTATGCACAAATAAATTGTGACACAGCATCTATAAGCAAGGCCAAAATATGTTGGGTGAAAGGTAGTAGTGAATGCACTGTAATTAATGTTTTCTCACACCTGTAACCAGTAAGTGCAGAATTCTATATTGGAATGAAGTGAAGTAATTTTGAATGAATGTGAGTCCCATACTGCCATACCCAACATATGTATAGGCTGAGCCCCTGGGGGGCCACCGTTAGGGCTGTTGTTTGGTGAAAATGAGCCCACCTAAGCCATGGATCAGCCCCGGGGACCCAATCCCCTTGGGCACAATTCCTGTGCAGGGTCCTGCAGACTGCATCCTTCAGGACACAAGTGCTCCTTGCCCCAGAAAGTGCAGGCAGAGAATATGATCTTAATTCCCTGCATGCACTCTCCTGAGCAGGGTACACAGCTTTGCTCCTACCTGAATGGGAGCAGAGAAAAATGCTGCCTTAGGGTTCTCCTCACGGACCTCAACAACTAGCAATGGGAAACCCAAAAAACATATAAAAATACATAAAAAGAGTAATAAATGAGAGGCAGGAGCCGCTCATTTATTATTCACTGCACCATGCCAGGAGCACCCCATGATGCCACACGAGGGCTTTTTTAATAATATTTTTAGATCCTGGGTCACAGACACCACCAAGCACTCTTTTAATGTTCTGGATGGCTGCTGGGAACACACCGTAAGTTTCCTGGGTCATTGAATCCATAATCACAGGACAGATTAGCATATGTTTTTTAAAGCACTCCAAGCTGGAGTTTTATGCTCTTGAGCTCAAGTGCAGGGACATTTTGTGGTTGGCTCTATGGCTGTGGTTTGTGACCTGCAAAATGTAAAAAAATACTCAAAGACATGTTTAAATTATATTTTAACTAATGCTTTATTGAAAATATAATAAGGTAGGTAAAGATCCCAACAAGGGATTCACTTGGAATCAAGAGTTTTGAGGATTTTTTAATTACTCTGAGATGCCTGAGAGTGACATCTCAAATAAATTGACTTACACTTAGGCCCGTATTTATACTTTTTTTGCGCCGCATTTGCGTCGTTTTTTGACGCAAAAACGGCGCAAACTTGCAAAATGCCATTGTATTTTGTAGGTTTGCGCGGTTTTGCGTCAAAAAGCGGCGCAAATGCGGCGCTAAAAAAAGTATAAATACGGGCCTTAATGCGCAAAAAGCATTTTAAAGGCAAATATAATCAATCAGGTAGGCAGGTGTATGTGCTTTTCAAAATTCTATTAGAACCAAACAAAGAAAAAAGACAAATTACAGGGGTTCTGAACAGATGATATCTCCTGGTTGGCATCTTTACCTACCTTATTATAGTTACCCAAACCTACCAGGAAATATTGGGTTGGCTTTTTGTGTATTATGTATTGAAAATATAATCACTGTTAAACTTATGCCTCCATTTTTGCTGACCTCATTTTTGTTGACCTTATCACTCTCTGCACTTTACCACTGCTAACTAGTGCCAACAGGCAAGTGCTCACTCCCTAAAACAAGGTAACTTTGGGCTCCACCCAATTGGCAGACTTAATTTACTTGTAAGTCCCTAATACAGTGGTGCTACATTTGCCCAGGGCATGTACGTTAAAGGACACTAGTGGACCTGCAGAAACATATTATGGCACCTAATTAAGAAGCCTTGTAAACATATTTCAGGTCTGCCATTGCAACCTTTCAACTTGGCAAAATAAACCTTTTGCCAGGCCCAAACCTTCCTTGTTAATATATATATGTCACACCTAGAGTAGGCCAGAGACAGTTGAGAGGGCAAGATGCATTGTATTTAAAAAGCTGGACATGCACATTTAACTTTTACATGGTCTGGTAGAGAAAGACTTGAATTTGTTTCACTGCTGCCAGGCTTGCCTCTTCAATAGGATAATATTGAGTTAATTTATTAAATTGAACAAATGATAACTTTCAAACAGAAGCAATTGGGGATGTCAAGATGGGTGTCTAAAGCATTGTAAATTGAAACCTTCTTTAATGATAAAGTAGGATTTTAAGTCACAAGCCTGAAAATACACCTTTTAGAAAGTTGGCATTTTCTTGTCCCAACCATTTGGTGCAGGTAGTCTGTATTGTGGGTCACATGACTAGGTGGAGCTGGCAGTTGGACTTTTTGTTTTGCTCCCAGACAGTGAGACAAGGAAGGAACAGGTGTTGGCTGGATATGCCATCTCTGACTTGATGAGGAGGAGACACTCTTACCTACCACACTTACATTTCATAACGCCTATGCATGAGCACCCTCACAAAGGGTTTGACACTAGCCCTGTGTACCCCCAGACAATCTGGGGCTAGAGCAGGTAGGCAGGAAATTCCAAACATCTTTGGGAGTGGAAACCTACAGAACCACCTTCTACTTCAAAGCGAGCACGAATTATAAATATTGGACCCTCAGGCCCACATCTTCAGTACGCCTCTGGAACCGTGGAAGACTGAGAAGGACTGCTGTACTGCTCTGCAAGAAGGACCGCTACTTTGTTACCCTGCGGACTGAGTGAGAAAGACTGGACCTGCATCTTGAACTCAGGACCACCAGAGTGATGCTAAAGGCTAGCTGGCCAGTCTCCTTGTTAAAGGGACAGAAAAGGCCCCAATCACCTTGAACCCATCACCTGGACTCTGTCTGCTGGAGTCTTCCCCCCAAGTGGTGCCACCCCAGTCCTGGATTCTTGGAAGTGGGCCTGAAAGTACTCTGCCACCCCAGCTGTGGTGTCTTGGGCAGAACTGACACAGCATGATGCATTTCTTTGCAGCAATCAACAGAACTGCCTCACATCACAATCCACAGCTCTTTGAACCACCACTGTGTGACGTGTCCTGGATGCAAGACTTCATATTGCAAGCCCTCATTAATGGCATCATCGATGTCGCAGGACCTCACATCACAAGCTACATTGATGGCCTTATCGGAACAACAGCTGCAGGACGCATCTGACCTTGCACCGCAACCCGCAGCCTTTCACAACCACCGCTGTGCAGCACATCCTTGATGCAGAATATCGAAATGTTCTGTGACCATGATTTAAGGTACGTTGTTCAGCGGACCCAACTTGGTCCCTCTACCCAGTCTGAGCCCCATCACAGTCAGCCTGTACTTGTGAGTTTGTCTCAGTTCGACTTGACCAGATAGCCACAGTTGGTGCTTTGTGCTTGTAGGCACTAATTAAAAAAAAAAAAAAAAATGCATATCTGAAGCTCTACTGATTGGAATTATATTGCTTTGATCTCAAACAATTTATTGAGATTTACTCTATTTTGCTACATTGGTGTGGGATTTTTCCTGTGTTGGGTTTTCACTTTATTACTCTTTGAAGTGCTGCATAAATACTATGCACATTGCCTCTAAGTAAAGCCTAACTGCTTCGTGCCAGCTACCTGATGGTTAGGCATATGTTTATTTGGCATTTGTTTGTGTTTCACCCTGACAAAAATTGTCATTGCCTCTTGAGTAGGGTTTGACCACCCCAAACAAGTACCAGTTTCCTACAATCACTAATGTTAAATATTGCAGTGTGTAAATTCATTCATTTCATTATAGTTATTGGTTACTTTTTTGACAAAGCAAATAGGTCTATTTTATAGATATTTATGTGATGATCCCTTGATAAAGCCATTAATCCTGCTGACCCTTTGACAAAGCCAATAGGTCTGACTTACTTCAAATTACTCCCTTTATATTGCTACATGACAGAATTAGCCATGTGCGGCAGGGGTGTGGATGCTCGCAGGTGTAACCAGACGCTGTGACCAACCCTTCACTGTCCACTGCTGACTATGTTATGTAACAATACAAAAGGAGTCATTTTAAGGAATGTACAAAAAATACAAGTGAAACCTAAGGATATATAGGGACCAGAGGTACATAATGGTTTAAAGGAACAAGGGTCCCTTTGGCCAACAGTCATACATTTACTGAAAAGAAAAAGTTAGTACCAGACACAAAGTCCATGAAGCAAACAAAATCACACATATTTAACAAATAAGCAAAAATGGTGGGTAGAGACAAAAAACACAGACGACAAAAGATCATATAGAAAGACTCAGGCAATAATGTGTGATACAAATCAGGAAATCCTTTTAGTCACAAATAAATATATAGCAGCAACGCTGCCCTATATTAAATATTGCATACGCAGCACAGGGTCAGTGCACAAGATGCAACGATGTTTCAATCCTACAAAGATACCAGGATCATCATCAGGACATTATAGAATGATGCCTGAGGATATTACTCAATGGTAAGGAAGAAATAATATGTGGAAGACCACCAATTATGAGCAGTGGGACAATGCCCGATTGGGAAAACCATATTGCACAACACGATCATGGCACCCAGAGGCTTAGAGTCTAGATGTTAATAATGGGAGTGCAAATAAGAGGGAGGGCTGGTTGCCAAGCACAGCCCACTGGTCTAGGTTGAGTGGTCAGTAGCACAGTAAAGACATGAAGCTAGTCGTGATTATCAATAGCTGGCAAAAAGTGACAATCCTGCTGTGCCCCCTTCTTCGCACATGGTCAACATGTGAGGAGGACAGGCCCAGAATGACACAGGTCATAATGGAAGGGAATTTGGAATGTCTCACTCATGTATCAAACATTGGCCCTCATTACAACATTGACGGTAAATCCCGCTTACCGCCGTGCAGAAGAGCGCCAACACACCGCTGCGGCCCAGGAATCCCGCCACAGCTACTACGACCCACAGCTCAGAATACGCCAAAATCTAGACACCCACACAAGTCCGCCACACCAAAGGTCATTGATAAACTGGCGATAACAAAACCTCCACCGTCACACCAACAGCCCACACTAAAATGACCCACAAATCCACGCGGCGGTCTTTTAACCATGGTATTCCATTGGCGGTACACACCGCCGCGCTCAAAATACATACACATTTACAAAACACTACCACATTGGACAAATCGAAATACACACACCTGATACACATACACACACCACTCCTACACACCCAATACAATATAAAACACACACATTACCCACAAACCCTTACAACGAACAATTTGGAAGAAGCAGAGAGACAACAAAACAAAGACCACACCAGCATACAGAGACACACAACACCATCACTCATACATATCCACGCACAAAACAACACACACCCCTAAACATCACCCCACACATCACAACACACACCACCTCACACATCACTCACACCACCCCATGGCACCGCAAAGACACCCCAGGTTTTCTGAGGTGGAGCTCAGGGTCATGGTGGAGGAAATCATACGGGTAGAGCCACAGCTATTCGGATCACAGGTGCAGCACACCTCCATAGCTAGGAAGATGAAGCTATGGCGCAGAATCGTGGATAGGGTCAATGCAGTGGGACAGCACCCAAGAACACGGGAAGGTGCGTTCCGTGGTCTCAAGACACCACATTGCGGTTCAGAGGACTGGCGGCGGACCCCCTCCTCCTCCCCCACAACTAACAACATGAGAGGAGCAGGTCTTGGCTATACAGCATCCTGAGGGCCTCGCAGGAGTAGCTGGAGGAATGGACTCTGTGAAGTCAAATCTTTCACTACTTCATCCCCCACCCTACCTGCATGCAATCACATACCCACACCCTCGCCATCACCCCCATCACTCTAACTCCTCACATATGTCCCACTATCACAAACCACACATCCCAACACCAAGCCCTGTGTGCAACAACAAAGCATGGACACTCATCACAATGCATGTCCACTACAGACACCCACACAGACCCCTAAACAATTATCACACAAGGTCCTATACAAGAATGTAGGCACTGGGGTACAGGGTCACCCACCCATTGCACACCGTGGCACACACAGATACAATAATCATGCCTCTACACTCCTGCATGTCCACTCCCCCCCACAGAAGAGGCCCACAGTGATGACAGCAGCTCTGTCCAACTGGATCTAGATGTCCAGCCCGGCCCATCTGGGACCTTGGGACTGTCGGTTCCCCTCACACAGTCACAGGCCACTACAGAGACTCTCCCCTCAGGAAACACCAGCAGAGCACCCACCCAGCGGGCCCATACCTCTGTCCCCAGAACACGTCAAGCAGCAGTGTGTCCACCACTACAGGGAACCCAGGCTAACTCACCACCCCAAGAACAGCTGGGACCTGGGGGCAGTGGGCACACGGTTCAGGGGACAGAGGCCCAGGAAAACTGGGGAACTGGGAGGTCTGCTGTGCGACGGGGAAGGGCAGGCCCAGGGAACCCACTCTCCACGAGGTCCTCTCCAACATCATGGGAACGTACCATCATTCCCAGGAGATGTTGGCAACGGTACTGTAGTGTAGCCATTTTTTAATATAGCTTTGTGCGCGCTAGCTTAACATATTAGGCCTCTGTGCACTTTGCCCTAGATACATTTTATTCAACCTCGCACTGTTATTTTCCAATAACCAGTTTTACGGTCTTGTTTTTATTTCATTCTATCACACTGTTTAGCTTAGTTCAGCACTGTGTTCTCAAACAATGCATTCTTGCTCACTCTGTGCTTCAGTCAAGGCTACAGTCTGGTACATTGCCGGTAAACGTGGTAGAGGTTTGGTCTCTAGTGTTCGTAGAAAATACACATTCTTAGGTAGGAACATCTGCGTGTTAGTTATAAAAACACTTTCTAGTCTTAGTACAGGTCAGAGGAAGATTCCGACCAGGAACCTACAACTAGATGCTGACTGCCCCGTTGCAGATGCTGACGCAGATTACAGGCCTTTGCTCAGGTATGAGGGTTGATGTCCTGAAAGGCAGGCTTAGAGCTTTACATGCTGTGCTCAGACTATAACTTAGAGAGAACCTAATCTAGTTGCACTATGATAGCCTTATTCTTGTGCTTCACTCTTAGCGTTACTATTTTAATCCTACTGTGTTGTATAGTTCTGCTTATTGCAGCTCACGCTTTGCTATCTAAAATGCAGTTGTTTTATTAAACCAATCTTTAAAACCTAAACTGCCTTTGTCATTTATATATGAGACCGCACTGTGTATGAGAGAACCGGTTGTGACCTGAGTGACCACGACTTCCCTGGGAAGTACTAAGATGTCATGCGCTCGGCTGCCCAATTATCTCTTCCCTTTGGGAGAGATGAGGCACTGCTAGTTAGCCGGAGAAAAACCCGGATTTGGGGTGACAAGGGTCCTTCGCTGTGGGTCAGACTTAGTCCCCCACACTGCAAACGATCTTGCCACCCAAAAATCCAGTAGTCTCATTAGGATAATGAGACCCTACGTGACAGTACTGGCCAAGTTTCAGGAGACCCAGCGGCTGCAGGAGGAACAGTATTTGGGGTTCAGGGAGGAACTCAAGTCCATCAATACCACCCTGGGCACCAGTGTAGGGGTGCTGAAGGACCTCGTGAACACCAGGAGGGACACTGTGGCACAACAAGGGGCCCCTGACACTAGCCTGGACAATGAACTGCCCACCACCTCTGCCGGTGCTAGTGGACAGGAAGCACTGCGACAGGACCACAACACCAGCATCCCACCCCCTGCAGATGGAGAACCACGCCGCAAGCGGTCCCTGAGATCCAGGACAAAGACAGAGAACAATGCCATGACTCCCTCCAAGAACTGACACCACCCTGAATGTCATCCTTCTGTCCAACTTTGTCACCCTGTCCATCCTTAAACTGCCCTAGCTCCACTTCCTATGCCCCTTTGGACAATGCACCTGTGAGACAAATAACTGGACTCTGCCATGCACATTCCTCCACCATCACCCCTGACCATTTTACAACCCCCTCCACTATTTAGCACTTAAATAAACACCCTTGAATCACAAAACAATCTGGAGTCAGTCTGTGCTTTCACAAATGTGTATTTGCAATAACTGAGGGAAAAAGCAATGTCCATTGTATTGTCAACATGCCTATGTCACATAGCTCTAGTCCATGAGGTAACATAGCAGAGGTCACACAGTGGGACCCACATCTCTGGAATCGAAAGGGAAAGTGACAAATTAGGGTCCATACACTGGGTGAATATGACAGACAGATGATAGGTCGAACAATTTTATCAGATGTGGGAGGCAGTGATGTCTTCTTACCTGTGTCTCACTGGAAGTATCGCTGGATCACAGTGTTTCTGTTGTCTGTGTCCTCTTCTTCTGCCTCCTCTTCTTCACTATCCACAGGCTCAACAGCTGCCACAAGACCTCTTTCTGGACCATCCTCCTGCAGAAAAGGTACCTGTCATCGCAAAGCCAAGTTGTGCAGCTTCCATCAGGCCACGATGATCTGGCACACCTTCTTTGGTGAGTAGTATAGGGAACCACCTGTCATATGGAGGCACCGGAATCTGGCCTTCAGGAGGCCTACGGTCCTCTCTATAACCCTCCTAGTTCACCCATGTGCCTCATTGTAGCATTCCTCTGCCCTTGTCCTGGGATTCCTTACTCTGGTCAGTAGCCATGACAGGTTGGGGTAGCCAGAGTCACCTGCAAATGTCGAGGGACAACTGATGGACACACACTAACCATTAGGGACAACCCCAGACCCAGACAACTATTCACACTGTATAGGGTCCTTGTCCTCACCTAAGAGCCACACACGGTGCCTCTGGAGTTGCCCCATCACATAAGGGATGCTGCTATTCCTCAGAATGTAAGCGTCATGCACTGAGCCAGGAAATTTCAGACTCTGGCCTCAGCACTGATAGCAGCCATTGTCCCTGTGTCCAACCTCCCCCCTCCAACTTCCACCACCCAGACCCAATCCCCAGTACCTCAGCCTATCCCAAGCACACCAACAGACCAGCATGCACACATCTCAACACACAAGGGTAGCTCTGGCAAACATAAGCACCACACATCCCACAGGCACTCACACAAGCATCATACCCATGCACACATCCCAACATCCACTGCCTCCACTGTGTCCCCCTCCTCCACGTCTCCCTCCTCCCTCCCTGTCACGTCTCCACTCACACCTGCATGCACAACATCCTCAGCCACTACCTCCATCACAAGCACGCCCATCACCACACACCGCTCACGTGCAATCACCACCCCCACTACCATTCACAAATCCCCTGTGTCCTCTAACAGTGTGTCTGTGAGCCCTCTTCCCAAAGTACACAAACGCAGTCACACACCCACCCAACAGCCATCCACCTCATGACAGCCTCCAGCCCATGCACCTTCACCCAAAGTCAGCACGCAACGAACACCTCCTACAACCACTACCTCTTCCTCCACTCCCAAACCCCTCCATCTACCCATCCCAGTGCGTCTAAAAAACTTTTCCTGTCAAACCTTGACCTCTTCCCTTCACCTGCCCACCCCCTCCGTCCCCTAGGGCCTGCCTTTCCAGGTCCCAACCCAGCACCTCAGCCACCACATCACCAGGCACAGTGGTGCCAACAGTAACCGGATTCTGGAGTGTGCCAAGCAGCAGGGCTGCCAGTGTCCCAAGGAGCGAGGCCAAGGACATTCCCCCACCTCCAAAACAGAAGAAGTTGCCAACATCCCGGAGGGAGAAGGCCAAAACACCTGCCACCAGGGGCTCAGCCAGGACAACAGTTGGGAGTGGCAAGACAGCTGCGCCACCATCCAAGGTGGGGAAGGGCCTGAAAAAGAAAGGCAAGTCAACATCGCCGCCAACCTGCACGGTGGACAAGACGGCCACCAGCACTGCCACATGCACTGCCGCCACGGGCACCGCCGCCGGCACCCAAGATACTGAGCCCTTCAGCAGCACCAAGGTCAGTGAGCCCGCCACCAGCACCGCCGCTCAGGACACCGCCGTCAGCACCAAGGTCAGTGAGCCCGCCACCAGCACTGCCGCACCGCCGCTCAGGACACCACCGCCAGCACCAAGGTCAGTGAGCCCGACAACAGCACTGCCGCTCAGGACACCGCCGCCAGCACCAAGGTCAGTGAGCCCCCCACCAGCACTTCCGCTCAGGACACCGCCGCCAGTACCAAGGTCAGTGAGCCCCCCACCAGCACTGCCGCTCATGACACAGTCGCCAGCACCGAGGTCAGTGAGCCCCCTACCAGCACCTCTGCCCAATGAGCGCCACAAGCATCGCTGCTACTAAGCCCGCTGTCAGCACCACCAGCGGCCACGCCACATCCTGAGCCAGTGGCACCACCGCAGGCATGGCTGCCATCCCCAGTGGTAATTCGTATGAGGCTGGGGATCAGTTCCAGGGGCCTGGCCAGCTTGCATGTTGCACCACCGTCAGTAGAGTGCCACATCTACTACCTCAGTCCTTGGCAGGATGAAGCATCTGGGCACAAAGCCCCCTCCAGAACCAGTGGAGAAAGGCATCCACTACCTCAGTCCTTGGCATGATGAAGCACTCTGGGCACAAAGCCCCCCTCCAGAACCAGTGGAGAAAGGCATCCACTACCTCTGTCCTTGGCAGGATGAAGCACTCTGGGCACAAAGCCCCCTCCAGAACCAGTGGAGACTGTTATGCACTTGAGAGACTGTGGCTTTGAACTCCCTAGGTTAAAGCAGTGGACAAACCACCCACTGGAGAGACTTGAGTGACTGTGGCTTTGGACTCCACAGGATAAAGCAGTGGGCAAACCACCGACTAGAAAGACTTGAGAGACTATGGCTTTGTACTCCCCAGGATAAAGCAGTGGGCAAACCACCCACTGGAGAGACTTGAGAGACTGTGGCTTTGCACTTCCCAGGATACATCAATGGGCATGGAGCCCCCTCATGGAGCTGGTGTTGTGCACTCATCCGGCTGAGGTTCCCCCATTCCCTTCCCCCTGAGGTGCCTGTGTTTTTTTCCGATCTGATGCCCCTGCAGTGCTCTCTCTGTTTCGATCGGGTATCTTGCGTGGGCCTCGCCCATGCATTTTGGGCTCAGTGGTCCACAGACTATATTGGTGCAGTACCTGGACTTTAATTCTTGGTGTACATATTTGTTTATAGTGTATATACATTTTAGATTAATCGATTTCACATGATTACAATCATTCAACGCATTTCCTTTGCAATTGCGTTCTTCCAGGCGGGGTTGGGGGGTGTAAATGAAATGTTTCAGCATATATTGTTGTGTGTGTTGTGGGTTGGGGGTGTTGCGTGTTGCATGTGTGTGTCACTCTCTTTTCCCTTCCCCCTCCCCTGTGTCGTAGGTGCAGTACTCACCGTGGTCGTCGCCGCCGTGAGTCATGCTCCTGGTAGAAGAGCAGGAAGACAGTCGCAGGGAGTATTTGGAGTTCAGGCTCCATGGCGTCCTGGTTCCTCGTGGAATGTATAGAGGTGAGTGTTTCCCCGTCCAAGACCTGTTTCCGCCGTGTTTTTGTTCACGTTGAATCCGCCCCGGAAAAGGTGGCGGATTTGTCTGTCATAATAGTGTGGGCGGTATATTGCCTTCCGCCTGTCTGTTGGCGGTGACCGCCATGCTGTTTGTTTGTACCGCCGTGGCGGTCGGAGTGTTAAAGTGGCTGCCTATGTTGGTGGTTTCCGCCATGGTAATAATTCAATTTTTTTACTGCCGGCCTGTTGGCGGTTTTACTGCCGCTTTACCACCGACCGCAAGGGTTGTAATGAGGGCCATTGTCTTCCTTATTTTTTGACCCAAGGACAACCCTTCTAGAGGATAAATTAGAATTTTTGGTTAAACACGAAATTGCTGTTGGTGTACAGTTTGGAATCTCCATATTTCAACCTAGTTTATAGCAAGACAATGTACCTCTAATTACAATATGAAGCAAAAAAGGAAACAGTGTTGTAGCTGCAGGATTCATCATCCAATAAGCTAAAGCCTTCATATTCAGATTAGATTTTTGGCTGATAGGACTTAATAATATTGAGCACTGCTTTATTCTCTTCAGTAAAGTACTGTTGTTAGGGACATTTATGTGAAAAAATATCTTATTATGCCTTTTTAGTTCTTTTGTATAAGCAAGGTGACATTGGCACACTGTGGTTAATTCTTGCTCTTCATTTGCCATTTTTTTATTAATACATAAATTGGGAGGTAATGTCTAGGTGTGATCAGAATCTAAGTGGTAGATCTATTGCTTTGTGAATATATAGGGCTTTTGGAAATTATTTTGCCCAATTAATAAATCACTCGTCCCATGGGAGTGTAGTAATTCACTAATGCTCATTCACAGAATTGATACAAATGGGGCAACATCACCTAAATTAAGACAAACTATGGCCCTCATTATGAACACGGTGGGAAAGACTGTACTGCCAGCGATGGCGGTAACTACCGCCAACAGTCAGGCGGTCTGGGCTGCCAAATAATGAAACACATAAGAAACAGGCAGCCTGAAAAACACCCACCGCCAGCAGAGGAGTGTCAACAATGACGGAAGAGGCCACCCACAGTCTGACGGAAAGGCCCTACCCGCCCAACAAATAATGAAGCACTAGACCGCGGTCAGTTCTGGGGCGGGAACCACCACCACGCAAAGCCTGATGGAGACAAACCAAAGAAACACTCACTGGAGGCTCACACAACACGCCGAAGCAGACATGGAGAGAGAGTTGCAAATCATTGCAGTGCTGCTCCTTGCCATATACCTCCAGGACCATGACCGCCGACAAAGACGACGCGCTAAGTATTGCAATCTACTAAACAAGGGAAGAAAGGGCACAGTTACATACCCACCAACTCCACCCACCCCACAACGCAGCCACAGCACCTCACAACATCACAAGCCACACACACCTGAGCAAGAGGTACTTACCCGACACAACCCAAGACAACTTGCTCAAAGTACCCACATGTGCACAACACCCCCCCCCCCCCCACAATGAAATGAGGAACCAAGGATCCAGAGTGTGCCAACACTGGGCACACAAAATTCATTAAAGCTCCAGGAGCAACAGGTTGTCCAAATGAGGCCATTGCCCAGTCCATATAAAAAAAAGACGGATGGGCCCAAATGGCCCGAACATGACTCCCACATGTGAACATGGTACTCCACCATAAAGGGGCATCAATGGGGCAACCAGGCACCTCAGGGAAGAGGTGCAGGGGGTGGCGGGGTGGACTTACGTCTGGGAGGGGGGGCTTGGGCTTACGCTTGGGAGGTGGAGGGGGTTTGGGTTTAGCCTTGGAAGGTGTGGGAGCGGCCTGGGACCCGGAGGGGCGGCTGATGGTCCTGGGCCAGCACAGGGCTGCTTGCTCACAGGGGAAGGTGCACAGGAATGGGAAGGGCTGACTGGGGCAGACTTGGACGTGGGGGGACTAGACAGGGCAAGGAGGTGTGCACGTTTAGGGTCGAGACGGGGAGGGCCAGTGAGTTCAAAAAGGTCTACACGAGATAGGAAAAGTTTTTTAGGGGCAGTTGGGGTGGACTTGGAGGAAGGTGTTAGAGTAGAGGTGGAGGGAGTGGTCGTAACATGTGTAGGTGTGCCTGACATGGATGCAGGTGACTGTACAGTATGCTGAGGTGTGGTGGATGTGTGTTGGGTGGGTGTCTGGGAACATCTAAGTGTAATGGGAGGAGGGGGGTGGACACAGTGGGACAAGACAGACTGCCAGTGTAAATGGATGTTGTCTGGGTACCTGCATGTTTGGTGATTGTGCTGCAAGTGGTGCTGAGAGTCGTTGTGGTGAGTGCAGGTGTGGTGTCTGGGGTGCATGACTGGATGTCTGATGTTGTGGTGACTGCAAAAATGGAGTCAGAAACAGTGAATGAAGGTGCAGTGCCTGTGAGTGTGCATGTAGAGGTGACAGAAAGAGAGAAAGAGAGGCGGGAGAGGTGGATTCACTGGGGGAAGCGGATGTTGTTGTCTTTGCCTTTGTATGTTGGCTGTGTGTATGCCTGTGGTGGAAAGTGTGGTGCTTGTGTTTCTCCGTGTGCTTCTTGTTTGTTCAGGTGTTTGTTCAGGTGTGAGCATGGCTGTCTGAACGTGTGCTTGAGATGGGTGAAGGGAGTGGTGTGCTGGAAGGGGTAGAGGTGGTTGGAGGGGGGACGGAAAGACCAGGGACACTGGCTGCCGTCAAAGAGGAGGCCAGAGCCTGAAAAGATCTCTGTAGGCCAGACATGGCACCGTGAATGCCTTCCAGGTATGCATTGCACTGCTGCATCTGAGATGCTAGCTGCTGGATGGCATTCATGATGGTTGTGGGCGTGGGCAACTGGGTGGGGAGCAACTGGGAAGGCGGTCATGGTATTGTGGGTGGCGGAAGATGTCAAAGAATGAGTGGGCCCACTAAGGTCTGCCACCTTGGGAGCTCCCATCGGAGGAGGTATCAGGGTCACTACCTCCAGTGGTAGTTGCCTCCCCTGTGGTACTCCCCTCGCCCTCCAACCCACTGGTCCCCTTGGCGTCGCTCGACTCTGCCTCCTTGGAACCGTGGGCCGCTACATACCCACTCGCCAGTGCCACTGCTTCCCCGCCAAATGATGCTGATGTACACAGACAACACAAGAGTACAGGGGTGGGGAGACAAAACAGGAGAGAAATCTGTAAATAGCTGAATGGATGTACATATCTGCTTCACACATACTCCCACCCAGCAAATATACCAACATGCAGCACCTACAGCTATACTCATGATTATGCCCCTGACTAGTTTCCACAACCCTAGTATACAGCCATCTCCAACATTACAGGAGGACTTGAAGAACTACAGACCTGCCCCTTATTCATCTAACTGCCCATGGGGGCCATTACGCTAAATGAGATCAGTCAGAGTCCCTGCCACTAGACAGCATACGTACTACAGCACCCTCAGACATCCATCAAGGAGGCATACAATGGTCTTGGTACTCACCCCTTCTAGCGCCCATCCAAGTCTGGATATACCACCGCCAGAATGCGGCGCACATTCGTTGTTGGGCGGACTTCCCCAGATGGGCCTCGCAAGTCTTTCTTGCCCAGCGCCGCAGGTCCTCCCACCGCTTCCTGCAGTGGGTGCTCCGCCGGTTGTAGACCCCTAGGGTCCGCACCTCCCTGGTGATGGCATGCATGAATCCTCTCTTCTGATGGCGCTGACCTGTAGTAGCCACACAGGAAAAAAAACACTGAGGTCAGAAAAAGCACATGTGATACCGCTGGCCATACATCCCCTATGGGACAGACACTTAAAACAGCATTACAGCACCTCACTCATGCAGATTGTCATGCATTAAAAGGCTGTGCAGTTACAAATCGTGCACACATGTTTACAGGCATCCACCACCATCACACACATCCATGCACCCCAATCCGCCTACTCACCTGCACCTCTGGTCGACCATATAGCTTGGCATACAGGAGTAGGACCCTGTCCACCAGCTTGTCCAGCTCCTCCGTGGTGAAGGCCAGGTCCTTTCTCCTGTGACTCATGCCATTTCCAGGACCAGAGTCAGGACACAGCAGCACACTCAGTGGAGTACTTGCATGCACGGAATCCGGTAGTCAAGTGAAGATGGGATGACGAAATAGCGTAAGCTCTGCAGCGGTGTGCACAGCCACTGCCGGCGACGTTCATGATAGGCCCATATTCCCCACTGACAACCATGTTAACCAATGAATGGGTGCACAGTGGAGAACACCGCCTTACGCCATTACGACAACTGCTAGTGGTATGCAGTCACTTCCACTGCTACATATAGAGATGACAGGGGGCTGACATTTTGCGAACTACTAGGCAGTTATTATTTGGTCATTTGCCCCAAGCTGGCCCTAGGGACCCCAGCCCTCAAACGCATGGCCAAAAGACAATTTACTCACCACAACAGTCCAGATGTATCAGTTAGGAAATGTGACTACAGTTTAACATCCTGCAAAATGTATGTGTCACCTACTTGTATGACAGCAGTGTTATATACACAACATGTTGTGCAAATGAATTTGTGTACCTCACATGTGTCCTCCACTCCTCCTAGGTACAGACCCATGTGGCGAGGGAGGGCCCCATCTGTGTACAGACCACTTGTTGATTTGGAGACCATGGTGGAACATCACATCATTATCAATTACAGATTCACTCATGCTACTACTCATGAACTTTGTGCATTACTGGATCCAGCACTGAGACCGGCTAATTGGAATCAGCATGCCATCCCTACTGAAGTGTAAGTGCTCTCTGTATGATTCATTTGTGCTGAGAAACAGAGTGTGCCACACATGATGGAACTACAAGAGGACAGAGGATGTATCATAGGTGAGTGTGGATGACAATTTTACTGTACATTGCTGACAGTGAGGCTGTCTGCAACTGAGGGTAGTTAGTTACAGTCATGTTTTTCCCACTTTTGCAGGTGATTCTGGCTACTCCAACATGCATTGGCTCCTGACACCAGTGAGGAATCCTCGTACAGATGCTGAGAGGAATTACAATGAGGCCCATGGACGTACTAGGAGGGAGATTGAGCGCACTATAGGTCTCCTGAAGGCTAGATTCGGTTGCCTCCATATCTCTGGGGGTTCCCTGTGCTATGGCCCTGAGAAGGTGTGTAGAATAATAGTGGCCTGTTGCATGCTGCACAATGTGGCTGTGAGGAAATCTGTTCCCCTCTTGGAGGACGAGGGTGCTGTATATCCAGACCAGCTTCCTCTGAGAGGGGATGAGAGTGATGGTGATGATGAAGAGGGGGAAGATGTACACTCCAGGAACCAACTGATCCAACTTTAATTCCAGTGACTAAGAGGTACTGTTTGCTGATGTTGTTGTCTGTACTGCATACTGTCAGTCTGACTTATTCTATATGGGGGTGTTGGGTGTGTAGACATTTACACTGTAACAAGGTTTTCAAGTGCCATGTGACATGATGAACAACTAGTTAGACATTTCTGTTTACTCCACACCATGTTGTGCGTAGGGTGCCATTCCTGCAATAAAGGTCTGATTATTAGATTTCAATGGCAAATGCATTCACACTTCGATTCTATTCAATATAATGACAGGGGACATTGACATTAATGTACATGTGTTTTAATAGGTGTCAGTGATGCCATGGTGCTCTTTACAGTGATGGCAGTAGGCTGATGGTGGATGTCCATACTGGCTACTTGGTCTCAGCGATTGGTGGCAGTGGTTATATGTCCATCTGTACCTTGCAGGTTGTTGAGTTGCTATTGGCCGGTGAGGATGGTGGTTCAGTGGCACACTTGGGAGACAGTTTGTGTCAGAGTCACTTCTTTGACGATGCCTTGGTCTTGGCAGGTGTACCAGTACCATATCTGGGCCAGAGGGACCGTTTGGGTGCCTGTTGTTAGACTGTACAGGTAGGGGTACTGGTCTCCTGTGTGTCCTTAGACAGTGGCACCAATCCAGTTGCTGCTGCTGATGTTGATGACTGGTCTGTATCATGGTCTGTGGTAGGGGCTTCCTGGTTTGTGGGGGTCTCAGGCTGGGTTGGGAAGTGGTGCAACAGCGCCCCTGCTATGGCGGCCATGGTGGTATTGAGCTGTTTCCACTGCTCCATGGCCTCTTGGTGGTGTGCTATCTGCAGCTCCAGGGTGGCCACGATCTGGCCCATCCTGTCCTGGGTATGGTTGTATGCTCCCAGGACCTCTGAGCCTGCAGCATCCATCCTTTGCCCCCTCCCCCCCGGCCACTGATGCCCTCCAACTGGGCCTAACCCCCTGTGCCTGTGTCCCCTGCACAGGTCTGGTTGGTATCACTTGTAATGGGACCATCGTCATCCTGCCTGTTGGTAGGTGGTGACTGTGGCCTCTGTCCTTGTGTTCCACCAGTCTGTGGCCTGGATACACTGGTGTGGGGTCGTTTGGCCAGAGCTGATGTTGGTGGCAGGGTGGTAGGGGTGTCAGTGGTGTCCTGGGTGTAGCTTCTGAATGGTGACAGTCCAGGGATGTGTGATGGGCCAGGGTATTCCTCACTGTCCATATTACCCTCACAAGTGTCCTGAGTGGTGCCTCTGTCTCCATGTGGGGTGCTGGCACTCCCTGTCCTTTCCGTCAGGGTGGCATGGGTGGTGCTGCCTGTGGGGGGGTATGGACATTTATTTTACATTTACAGAATCGGATGGGGTGTTGGGCCATGCAGGGTCTTTTGTGAGCTTGCCATTGCATTTAGCATGGAATGTGGAGGTGCACTGTGGGTGGTGTAGTGCCATTGTGATTCCTTACAGGGGTAGGTGGCTGTGCACAGGGGGAGGGATGTGGGCCTGTTGGTGGGTTTGTGGGCATGCAGGGTGACTTGATGTAGTGATTGTGGCCTGGGTGGGGTAGTGGTCCTGGTGGTAGTTGGAGGGTTGAGGTGGTGCATGCATTACAGGTGTGGTGGATATGGGGTAATTGTAGATGACTTACCCGAGTCTATTCCTCCAGTGAGTCCAGTCCAGTGAGGCCCTCAGGGTGCAGGATGGCCAGTACTTTTTCTTACCAGTCAGTGCAGTCAGGGGGTGTTGGTGGAGGTCCTCCCCAAGTCTTCTGGACCACAATGTTGTGCCTCGATGCCAGGGACCTCACCTTCCCATGTAGGTCGTTCCATCTCTTGCGGATGTCGTCCCTTGTGCATGGATGGTTTCCCACTGCGTTGACCTTGTTGACTATTGTCTGCCATAAATCCATCCTCCTGGAAATGGGTGTGTGTGTGCTGGACCTGTGCCCCGAATATTTGTGGCTCGACCTTGAGCATCTCGTCCACCATTATTCCTAGCTCCCTTTCTGTGAAGCGTGGGTGCTTAGGGGGTGCCATGGTGTGTGTTGTGGGTGGTGTGTTGTGTGGATTTTGGTGAGGATGCTGTTGTGTGGTTGGGTGTGCGAGTTATGTGCTGTTGCTTTCAGCGTCTGCTTGTAGTGTTGTCAGTCTGGCTTCTCCTATTGGTGGTGCAAAGGATTGTGGGGTGTGTCTGTGCATGTTTTATAGTGTTGTGGATGTGTGTCAGGTGTGTGGGTTTCAAATTTGCCAATGTGTGCATTTCTTGCTCTTGGGTCCCATTGCTGGCCGTGGCGGCCTGTACCGCCATTGGTCATTCGGCATCCTCTGACCGCTGCGGTGATTTGCGCATCATTGTTTGGAGGGCGGGGGATTTGTATGCTCGGTGGTGACGGGGTGGGATGTGTAGCTTTTTTGCTGACAAGGCCCTGGCAAACAAAATTTTGGAGGTTTCTTTTTTTGGCATCTTTATATGGCGGGTTTCTGTTCACCGCCAATGGCGGTATTCTGTTCACAATTGCCATGGCGGGCGACGGTGTTTACCGCCATGTTCATAATGACCCCCTACATGTCTATTTGGGTGATAGGGCTTTTTTTTTTTGTCAGAAAAGATACGGTAGATGTTAGGAGGTATGGAGTCAATTTGCATAAGAGTTAATTGGAATGTGATATTTCCCACTGTTTTGTTTACCCCATACATTAACTTTCGGGCACCGTGGAGTGCCAAGTCAACATATCTCATACATGACATGTAGCAGCCCTTGCTCCACTGATATATGGGTACATACACTTCACACTTGTCACTTGTCAATGAACCTTAGATTTTACAGGTTGAGGGCCTTGTATACTCCCATACCTTCCCTAATTGCTGTGTCAAAGAGGAAAAAGGCCATCACTCAGTATGCCCTTTAAAGACAAATCACTTTACAAGTCACAAACACAAGGGCGGCTTTACACTGTCTTTATATTCTCCCCTCAATTGCACCCTCAGGTACCTATATTTCCCTCATTCTCAATATAAGTACACCCTGCTTCTCTCAATCCATTCTGTTCTTCTCTCCCTTTTTTCTTTCATCTTTCTCTTCTCATTCTTCCCAGTCTCTCTTGAGTTCAGCTCTTCAATTTTCTATTGTCTCTTATAATTGTCTTCTCATCTTCTCATACCCTTTCCCTTACACCCTTTCTTTACATGTACCTCTTGCTCCCCCCACTTCCGTCTTAGTCTTACTCATACTGTATGTCACGGTCATTAATTTTCCCAACACTTACACTTGCTATACCTCTCAAATTGGTGAGAGCTGCCACTGCTCCCCATTATGAAATGACCAACTTTTGGGTTTACTTACCAATGAGACCAAGATGTATTTTAGCTGACTTTTCGGTATGTATTTCCTAGAACAGGTTCAGCACGGCCAGTGTCACAGAGTAGCTGATTAACAATTGCCGGAGCTAGGTCTTATCAACTAGGTCAGATGCACTCCTCAAATCAAGAAATGTCATGTTCAAAACAGTATTTTTGAGTGGGTCTGGACCATTGCAGCCACACACAGGCTAACTCAAGCAGGAGATAAGGCATCACACGACCTTACTAGCTGGATAGAGAACATGACTCAGGTTACAGCTGAAGTTTCAGGTCATGCAATCACTCAGGTCCTGACGCAACTTCACAGTTCATGCACAATGGCTCATTTCACAGTGCAGCTTCATGATTCAGGCACAGCACCCCATGTCAATATGCAGCTTCACAACCCAGTGATTGTTCTTTAGGTTAGGCTGCTACTTTGTGAAGTGTTCACACCAGCAATTCAGGAAGAGTTGCTTAGGTACGGTTGCACCTTCACCATATCAGGAAACTCAGTGGAGAGTCTGGGCCTGCTATCATTTAGACACGCAGACTGGTCTCCATAGACTTTCTCTTCTGCATATCCACCACACTAGTGCCATACAGCACCTCGCCCTCCTGGACAGTTAATCTTTCTGCAGGATTGGTAGCTACTTACCTCTCTCTGCATGCAGATTTGCCTCTAGGCTCTCCGGAGTAGGTAAATGTTCTTCAGTGAAGAATAGACTCAGGTGATGTCCCCTCACCACTAGAAATCTGTCTGTTAAGCACACATTAGCTCCGGTAGCACAGCAGTAAACTGAGCACTCTTCAAGGAACTCCCTAATTTGATCATGCAGAGCTGGGAAGTGGAACAACAAAGTGGGTCAAGTCTTACGTTTCAAGAACAAAATCACACACGATGAGCATCCCTTTTCCATACTTTCTGAACTGGATTGAGGTGGTTCTCCTTTCAAGTCCCCTCCACAGTCTGTTCGCTAGGCTGGGGAGTGGACTTGTTTAGATTGATGCTTCTCAAGCAGGATAGACTCCACTGGAGAGGCACAAAGAAGTGTGAGCTTTCTGCACCTGACTTTCATAAGCCAAAGTGAAAGAGTATTCAGGGGAGCACAAAAGGCTGGGGCTCATCCAAGGGGTGCCCTTCAAAAATGGATCTCACAAGCCTCATGACTCATATTTACTCACACACCCTATGCATGTATGGCATAGGATACACATATAACATACGTTTGCGGTATTAACACTAGAATCTTGAACACCGAAGTGGAACTTAAAACAGATGGGCGAGTAGGCCTAAACTCAAGTGACACAGATAACAAGCATTGGCATAGCATATTGGTCTCACCATTGTGACCTTTTGGCTTTGCCAATGGTGTTCAGCCAATCTGCACAAAATTGTAATTCCTGTGCAGTGTGGCTAAAGATAAACAAAGAAAAAAGCCTTTGATGCAGCCACCTATATCAATTTGTAGCAGGGTACACCATGTGTGTGCCTGCTTGCAAAAAGATGCAGGTGGGGCAGTTTTTATTTGTTTTAGTTACTGATCCAACTTAGATTGAAAAGTAAAAGAAAAAAGAAAAATGGTCAAAAGGGTTTTAAAGTGAGCTGAGGGCTAGGATGAGAAGCAGAAGTAACGTGGGCGATAAACATAAGCAATAGGGTTCAAAAGCAACATGGGGAACACAGAAGGAACACAGCATACGTTCAAGGGGAGAATGCGGAAGGGTGGTGGGGATGCAAATATGGAAAGCAACACAGGGGAGGGTGGTAGAGGAGTGAATATGAAAGCAACACAGGAGAGGCCAGAAGTGATGGGTTAAGCAATATGCGGAGGGAAGGGTTAAGAAACACAGGTGAATGAAACAGGGGGTGATTGGGTGATGGAGAGCAGCAGAGGGGAGAGAAGTACATCAGATATGAAGAAGAAGCCAGATATCAGTGTGCTGATCATGTCGTCCCAGTGCTGTTGCAGACTACCACCATCCTAAAAGGGGTGTGGTTCTATGGGGTTGTAAGAAATAGGGTTCCTGGTTGACAGCAGTGAAACTCTCCTCACGCAGAAACCACAATCCATGTCAAGGTGAAGTTACAAGCCAACCACAAATAAACTGGTGCTCATCCCACTGGTAGCTTGGCACAGGAGCAGTCAGCTTAACTTAGAGGTAATGTGTATAGTATTTATGCAGCACTTCAAACAGCAATAAAGTAAAACACAACACAGGAAAAGCCTAACCTCAATTTAGAAAACTAAAGTAAGATTTAACAAGTAATTTAAGACAAAAACAACAAACCTCCAATAAGTAGAATCAGAGATGTGCAATTTTAAAGATTAAAATAAAACTAGTGCCTAAAAGCACAAAGCGCCAACTGTGGTTATCTGGCCCTGCTGGACCGGGACAAAGTCACAAGTTCAGACTAATCACAACAGATTGCAGGCCACTTACAGGGACAAAGTTATGCCCCCTGAATGAAAGTACCTTGAATACTGATGGTGGAGCATTGCACAATCCTCATCAAGGATGAGTCACCCAGCAGCGGTTCCTAGGAGCTTCAAAGCTGTGTGCAAGGTCCTGCATCATCGTTGAAGATGCGGTTGACAAGGGGCTTGTGACGTAAAAGCCTGCATCACAGATGAGTCGAACAGTGCTGGCTCTTGGGAACCTGTGGACAATGATGCAAAGTCCTGTGCGAGAATGTGTTACCTCCTGATGCAGAGATCAGTGAGGCAATATGTCATGCAGCAGTTCTAATGTGGAATTTCTGAGGGGAGATGTGTCTGTTCTGCTGGCATCACAGTTGTGAAGGCAGAACACCTTCAGGAGCACTTCCAAAGGTTCAGGACTGGGGGGCACCACTTGAGAGGGAAGGACTCACAGCTGGAAGAGTTGAGGTGCTAGGCACAAGATGGAAGAGCACGTTTTGTCCCTGAAGCTTCTGATCAGGAACCAGCCAACTAGCCTTTAGAGTCACTCTGGTGATCCTGGGGTTATGATTCAGGTCCAGTCCCACATGCGGAAGGCAACAGGACAGCACAGTAGGGCACCACAGTGGCACTCCTTCTTGTAGCAAAGCAGCACAGCAGTCTTTCTTCTGAGTCTTCCGTAGCTCCTAATGTGTACTGTAGAGTTGGGATCTGAGGTCTAATATTTATAACTGGTGCCCACTTTGAAGTAGGAGAAGATTCTGAAGGTTTCCACCCCCTAGAGGTGTTTGGAATTTCCTGCGTCCCTGCCCTGGGCTTAGCTCGTCTTAGTTCACTAAAGACTAGCAACCAACCCTTCGGAGTGTGTTAAGGCAGGGCCTTTGTGATGTATAAGTGTGATAGGTGACAGCTCCTTCCCCTCATTACGCCACAGTGGCCCATCCTACCAACATCTATTTTCCTTTTGCCTCACTGTCTTGGAGCAATCCACAAAGATGAACTGCCAGCTAGACTCAGCCATGTGACCGAGGGACAGGCTGCAGGCACCAAATGGTTAGGACAACAAAATGGCAACTTTGTAAAAGTGGCATTTTCAGAATTGTGACTTTATATCTGACCTTACTACAAAAGAGGGCTTTAAATGACAATCCTTTACACACCAAAGAACAAAGAGTTTATCTGCTTTCAATTAAAATGTATAACTTATTAAATGTAATAAGGAAACTCAATGGTATCCTATGGGAGTGGTAGGCCTTGAAGTAGTGAAAAACAAATTTAGGAGTTTTTCGCTACCAGGACATGTGAAACTTAAAAGTGCATGTCCATCTTTTTTAGGTACACTGCACCCTGCCCTCTAGCCTGTCCAGGGCCCACCCTAGAGGTGACAAATGCATATGTATTACAATGTAAGGTTTGGGCCTGACAAAAAGTTTATTTTGCCAGCTTGAAATGGCAGTTCAAAACTGCAAAAACAGGTTGCAATGCAGGTCTGAGACATGTTTGAAAGGGCTACTTGAGTGGGTGACACAATAAGTGTTGCAAGCCATCTAGTAGCAGTTACTTTACAGGCCCTGGGTGCACGCAGTACAACTTTACTTATACTTATAAGTAAATTAAATTCCCAAATAGGTATACAATTCTATCATGTTTAGGGAAGGTGGAGCACAAACATTTTATTACTAGTTAGCAGAAGTAATGTGCACAGAATCCAAAGGCCAACACAACGAGATCAGCAAAAATAGGAGAGGTAAAAGCAAAAGGTTTGAGGGAAGACCACCCTAACACAGGTCTAAAAGAGGTAATCACCCCCTACACGTTATGGAGCCCTCTTCGTCCACGCACAGTCCTCTTGCTAGATGGTTGTTCATTTAAGATGGGAGTGTAATTCCAAGTTTAATTCTTTCAAGACACTCTACATTTGATCTAATATAAAATGTACGTTATGTCTATGTTGCTCATGCAGTGTGAGCGTTAGTATTGTTTTTTTTGTTCCCTCGTATGAGCATGATGTAGAAATATTCAAACTGTGCCTTTTGTGCAGACAAGTGTGATAGCTCCAATGTGCTATAAAATAACTTTTAATGTAACTTTCTATTATGTACTTTTTTATTTATATTGTCTTCTTTATCTAATACTACATTAGTCTATTACCAAGTTTTCCTGCATCTTTCTATTTCACAACAAGCAGTTAAAGTTCTAAGCAATCCTATTTTCATTTTGTAGTTAAGATATTTCAAAAAAGCAGTAGGTAAAATGGCTATGATCTGCAGGTTAATGAAAAGCATAAAGAGAAGCAGCGAGAAAATGCGGTGCGCCATACTTCGGGACACACACAGAGAACATTAAAGCCTTCAAATAGCTGTGGGTTTTTATGCAGCCAGGCAAGTACCAAGGCAGAAAATAATGTGATTACTTTGGTAATGATATGCATTAGATACATTATGGGAAAAATAGTACTCCCTCCTGAATGGAGTCGATCCAGTTAATATTGATTTTTCCTAATGTTAAAAGCACTGTTCCGAAAACTGAGAGGAGATATCCTTTATTTATTCGCCCGACTTCTACCAATCTCGCTCTCCGTTGGGCCCAATGTTGCAGAGTAGGGCCAGATAATGGAGTAATGTGTATCTAATCTGACACCTACTGGGCCAGGCTAATGTCCCGGATTTAAAAAAAAATGCTTCCATTGTTATTTTCGCCGGTGCAGCTTTCGAAAAGAGACTACAATACCAGAGCAAACACAATCATCTAAGAATTCGTGCTCCGTTCTGCAGCCCGTGTACAATTTTACTGGAATGGACATACTTCTCTTTTGATTGCAAGACGGACAGGGCCAATCAGAAGCTTTATTTTAATGTCCATATGGTCCTTGCTACAGCATACGTACACTGATCTCTGAGCTCGTCAGCTGAGTAGATTATATATCACAATAAATGGTACGATTTTATTTATGTACACAAAAGTCTTATTCAGTTGTTGTTCCATCCCCCCAAATTACAGCCTCCCCACTCATTGTTTGCAGTACCGGAAAAAAAATCAGCAAGTTTAAAGATCACGAAAGTAAAAGTTGCCATGTCGTACTTTTCTCTAGGACAGGTGTCTTGCAGATAGTTTCTACTCTCCATATAAACAGGGCTAATGCTACCCACTGGGGAACACAAAAGGTTCGCTATCTGTGAGGGGCTAGCAGTAAGATGTGAACAGGGATTTGAAAGGTGAAAGCAATTCCCTGGCTCCGTGTCAGTAACTTAATTGATTGACTCTGCTCCTTGTATAAGAGTTAAAGTGGGTATTTGGAGCTTGAAGGAGTCACTTTGTGGCACAGATGTTCTCCCTTCTCTTCTTCCTTGCCATGCTGAATCTCTTTTAGATAGAGATAGTTATGTGCAATTGATCATTAGGCATCATAGCTTGGGGTAACAATTCAAGGAACACCTTTATTATCACCTACCATTTTGGCAAAAAGGAAAATTTCCTTTTTCTGACTCCAATGAAGTAAACCATCTTTTTGCTGGAACTGTAGAAGGAAATTGCAGCTTCTCTCAGATTAATAGATGTCTGAGCCTGTGAAAGGAGGCAGAGGTGAAATACTTACTTCCGGATATGGGTCATGATAACTCATAATTACTACAAGTTCCTAAACTCATGGGTCTAATCATGTATACATTGGCACACATGAATCTTTATTGACTTCCCAATGTGCAGAGTGTTTGAGTCGACTCCTGTTCTGTGGAAAGAATAGTCATAAAGTGAAATTGTCATAGCATGTTCCCCATGGAAGGCATAGCGAGGGGCAGTCTCGTCAAATTGGTCAATTGCTACAAGTGATAGTCCAGTAAAAAGAAGACTTGCTTAGACACACGTGGCAGTAAGAAACAGTGCCTTTCGAAATCCAGAGGAGACCTCAATCGAAAATCTAAAGAAGGTCCTTAAATAGTGAGTCTAGATACATTGTTCTCAGCAATCAGTTCCTTTAGATTACCCTGAGCCATATACAGTGTCAAGCGGTAGTGCTTCATAAGCAAGGATTTCTCAGGAGATTTTAATGCCCAGCACTTTCATTTCCCTTCATAGGCAAGGGCCTGATATAGATGTCTAGCAATATCGTTTTCGTTGTTGAAAGATTTGCTAAATCATCCATTTGAGGATGTTCAAGGCCAGTTGAATTTCCTAAATAACAGGAATAGAACAACAGAGGTAATTCTGCCCGCAGAGTCTGCACTGACAGATAATATTCTTAAAGAGATTGGACATTTTCCTTAGACTTTGTAGGATTGTCAGTTACTATCCAACTCTAAAATGCCTTTGAAGAATGTTCCTCATGCACAATAGCATGTATCTGACCAACAGTCACAGACATTGAGGTGCTGATTTAAAATTATTGTTGATGTTTTTTCAGATAACTCCAAAGACTAAATTGATTGAGAAAAATGTTAGTATGCGGAAGAACCACTGCAGGTCAGCCTAGCTTTTTCGGAGACTTTCTCCTTGGTGAAGTCACCAATGCAGGCAAACCAAGCACTGTCAGGTGGTGAACTAGCAAAGGGTTCTTATGCTTTGAACTTTATGATATCCCAGACTAGTATATAACCACTGAGGTCCTCCCTCTGAATGGATAATTAATACTGATTTGTGGAGACTCGGGTTTCTGCTCACATCAGTAATACAAGTAATGCAATATTATCTCAGGATATTGTTCTTTGGTTGTGTTCAGTAACAACTTTGCAAGGTCAGACTTCCCGATATTAGTCCTTGGAAAATGATTTTAAATTAGGAATTTAAATGCAGACATTGGGTCAAAAACAGTATTCTGATATTATTCCCTATTCTACAATGGTTTCACAGAGGATTATTCACGGTCTCATAGTAATTTTACATATCAGAATTACAATATCTTCAATTTTGTGAAATCTAAGTGCAAATTTCCTGCCCCTGGATTACTGAGGAGGTTGTGATGGGGCTCTAGACTTCTTTTTGAAAACGTCTGCATTTCACAATTGTTAGAAATGGGGTTTCTGGTTGGGTAGGGTATGCACCTCAGCCAGGCAGAATTTACCCACTCTAGTCAGGGCAAGGGAGTTACATGTCCAAGATAACCCCTGCTCACCCCCTTGGTAGCTTGGCACGAGCAGTCAGGCTTAACCCGGAGGCAATGCGTAAAGCGTTTGCACAACACACACATACATGTGACGCAATATCCCCACCACAAAGGAAACACAACTCCAGATTATATGAAAATACACTGTATTGTACACAACGTAATTATTAGACCAACATCACATAACAGTACTATCCTGCTACCTTAGCAGTTGTCAGAACGTTACACATTAGTTACTCTGCAAACTAGCAGTAGTCACACATAACACACAGGTTACTCAGTATTCTGCAACATAAGCAGTAGTCAGGAAACACGTTATCACATTAGAATACTTGTCATAAGCATATCATAAAACGCCCATAGTAGGAACATTATAAAACCTATGGCAAGTTAGGGAAACATATTAGCAAGTCATGCCCATAAAAGGAACATGTGCACACATATGTAAAAGCATCATAGTACAGGCAGGTAATATAACACAATTAAGAAAGTCTGTAGCAAGAACTTTTAAATCATAATTATATTTGTCCATTTAAAAGTACCTGGGAATGATGAAGAGGTACTTCCAGTGCCTAAAACGAATCATGGGCCCCCCGGCGCTCTTCTGCGCAAAACGGGGGCCTCCCTAACTTGGCAAATAGAGAGGGGCGGCACGCACCCTCTCTGCTTCCTTGACGGGCCCCTTCTGGGACCCGTGCTCATTGGAGGGCCCCCCGGGCCTCCACCGGCCCTCTCCAAGGGGGGCCCAAGTCAGGGAAATCCTCGGGTTCAGGAGGGGGGCGCCACGCACCCCCTCCGATCTGCGAGCGGGCCCCTCTGGGGGCCCGCAACCTCCTGGGGTCTCCCGGGGCCTTCGTCGGCCCTTTCGGCAGGGGAGACCCCTTTGTGATGGTCTCGGGTCCACGAGGGGGCCCACCAGAGAGTTGGCGGCGGGGGCGAGCCTTCGATGAGGCTGTCTCCCTCGGCCGCGCACTGCGGAGAGAGCCCTCCGGGGCTGGAGCAGGGGAGGGAGAGGCGTCCTCCTCTCCCTCCTGCTCCGACGGCAACGCCGGCACCAGGTCGGGCCGGCCGGTGCCCCGGGGGCGCTCCTTGAAGCGATCCCTACCCCGGGGGCACCGCTAGGAGCAGGCTTGCTCCTCGTCATTTCGGAAAGGGGTTTCTCGTGCCCCGGGGGCACTGAGCTGAGCGCGATCCTCGCGCTCTGCAATAACTCGAAAACCCGGCTGCGGCGGTGATCCTAACAGCAGGAGAGCGCTTTTCAGAGCGCTAGGGCACATTTTAAATCCCGGGCTGCGGCGGTGATTTCCTTGCACAAAAGAGAAGCGCCTTCAAAGCGCTAGAACACATCCACAAGCTCGGGCTGCGGCAGAGATTTTTCTGTTTAGCCAAAGAAAAGCGCTTTCAAAGCGCAATGGCCCCTCAGCAGCCTCAGTCATTAAAAGAATGCCTTGTTCCTCGTAAAAGCATTCTGCCAAAGGGTTGAAGGATCGTAGCAGGGGTCAGGGGCCACAGCACCCTGCCCCTGGGAACAATTCAACAAGAAGGAGCACAGGGCTGGTGGGCCCAGCTACAGGCCAGCACAAGGGGTGCAGATGGTGGCAGGTCCTCCTAGTGACCAGGCAGGTCACAGGTCAGCACAGCAGCAGCAGTCCATGGCGGTTTCCTGGTGAGTCCATTCATCAGCGTTCTGTGTCCAGTTTCAAGTTCCAAGAATGTTCAAATTGTGGGGAAAATTCCCCTGTACTTATAGTCCTTTTTTACAGTGTTTTACAATGATAGGGAGAGGAGGTTCCAGCAAGTTACAACTGGTTCTGGGAGTGCCCCCTCTCTCCTTTCAGCACAGGCTCCAAACATCAGTGGGGGGTTAACGACCCTATTGTGTGAGGCCAGGGCACAGCCTTTACAAATGCAGGTGTGCCCCGCCTCTCCCTTCTCTCAGCCCAGGAAGACTATTCAGCATGCAGATGCACCTAGGTGACACCTCCACCCTCCCTGTGTACAGGCTGTCTGAAAAGTATGCACAAAGCCCCAACTGTCACTCTGCCCAGACGTGGATTGGAGTCAAGCTGCAAAACACCAGAATTATAAGCACAGATAAATGCGCACTTTCTAGAAGTGGCATTTCTGTGATAGTAATAAAAAATACACCCACACCAGTAAGCAGTATTTATTATCACCATCACAACCATACCAAACACGCCTACGCTACCCCTCATAAATCAGACAATACCCCTTACACATAAGGCAGGGCATTTCTAATGTAATCCTATGAGAAGGCAGCACTCACAGCAGTGAGACATCAAGTTAGGCTGTTTGTCACTACCAGGACAAGCCATGCAATATGGCACATGTCCTGCCTTTCTACATACATGGCACCCTACCCATAGGGCTAGCTAGGGCGGACTTTAGGGGTGACTTACATGTAGTAAAAGGGGAGTTCTGGGCCTGGCAAGTGAATTTAGATGCCAGGTCCCTGTGGCAGAAAACTGCGCACACAGGCCCTGCGCTAGCAGGCCTGAGACAGGTTTGAAAGTCTACTTCAGTGGGTGGCGCAAGCAGCGCTGCAGGCCCACTAGTAGTATTTAATTTCCAGGCCCTGGGTATAGAGATACCACTGTACAAGGGACTTAAAGGTAAATTAAATATGCGAATTAGGTATAAGCCAATCATACCAACTTTAGATGGGAGAGCACCTGCACTTTAGCACTGGTCAGCAGTGATAAAGTGCTCAGAGTCCTAGAGCCAACAGCGAGAGGTCAGAAAAACCAGGAGGAAGGAGGCAAAAAGACTAGGGATGACCATGCGTATGGCCAAAAGTCCAACACAACCCCCTACCAGCCAAAATCCAGGGGAGAACAATCAATACCTTGATGTACTTTCCTGATTGGGGCGATAGAACAAGGACCCAGGCCCACAACAGCAGGGGCATGCTCCAGTTCTACGCCTTCCTGACTCCACTGGGATCTCTCTGTCAATGCGTCCCAGGCAGCCTAGACCAACCCACGGGGATTCTCTAGCTGCCAATGGCCAGAACCAGGCCCCAGGCCATCTAGGAGCCTCTGGTCTCTGAAACCATAATGAGTGGGGGGCGGTAGCCCCAGGTGCAAAGCAACCTGTCTCCACTCCATTTCCGATCAGTTCAGGGGCTCTACCCTGCCACTGATCCACCAACCTAGGGTCTGCACCCATAGGTTCTACAGGGGCTAGAGGCGAGGCTCTCCTCCCTCTACCCCTCCTTCTAGGATCCCGCCCTCCTCTCCTAGGAGGGGTATCACCAGAATCCACACTTGCCAGGGTGCTGGGTACAGCAGCCCTGCACAACTTTCTCGCCAGCCCAGGATCACTACCTGGCGACTGACCACCCAACCTAGGGAAGACACCCTTGGGTTGCACCGGGGTCCGGGGCGGGCTTCCCCCTCCCTGAACCCCACTTCCAGAGTCCTGCGTCTCCCCACCTCGGGAGAAGCCACCAGAAGTTTCACACAGGGGGGTGAGCACACTAACCGCCCCCCCAACCAGATCAGAGTTTACCCCCTGAACCTGTCTATCTAGTCCAGGGACGACACCCTTAGACTGGACCATTGCCCAGCGAACCAGGACTTCCTTGGGAGCACACCTACCCCCTACCAGATCAGAGTTTACCCCCTGAATCTGGCAATCCAACCCAGAGTCACTACCCTGCGGTTGAACCACTGCCTGGCGCACCAGGACTTCCTTGGGAGCACACGTACTCCCCATCAGGTCAGAGTTTACCCCCTGAACCTGATCATCCAACCCAGAGTCACCACCCTGCGGTTGAATCATTGCCTGGCGCACCAGGACTTCCTGGGGGGCACACCTACCCCCCACCAGGGAAACACTTTCCCCGAGGGCCACACAAGAGTCTGGCTGGCGCAGGTCTCCTGACCTCTGCCCATCGGACAGAGTCTGGATTCCCCCCAGCCCAGAAATGGTCTCACCAAGGTCATTCCTGGGGGCTCTGCTCTCAGAGCTGATCCCTGACCCTCCAGGTTCTCCACTGGGGCCCGCAGCCCCCTCTCAACCCTATGCCTGGATTTCCGCCTCCTCCGCTGTAGAGCGAGACTACCAGACACCAGGACCGGCGGAACGCTATCACCAGCCACCCGCCTAAGTCCTAATGACAAAATGGGATCCTTCTGAACAGCTGGCCCTACGGCACAGGTTAGGCTCACCTCCTGGCATTCACTCATGGAAACTTCAGGGGCCTGGGGCGGTATCTTGGGCACCTTGGGCCTCAGCCCAGCCCCATTCCCTCTCCTCAGAGACGGGACATGGGGTCCCTCACCCATCCCAGTCCACTGGGACCTACCTGGGACACTCCATTCCTTTCCCACCACACCTTGTTGGGAAACACCTAGACCACTCTCATTAGGAACACCCCCTAATGCCACACCAGACCCTCTGGTACGCAACCAGAAGTCTGCCTCCTTTGCGAGCTCCCTGGGGTCAGAGAGCTCACACACTGACAAGTGTTGGCATAACTCTGAAAAACACCAACGAAACAGGTGCTCTCTGAGAATCAGATTAAACAGCCCTTCAAAATTGTTTACTGTGCTACCCTTCACCCATCCATCTAGTGCAATGCAGCAATCCTCCACAAACTCCTCCCAAGACTGGTGAGACAGTTTCTTACCACCCCTAAACCTTTTTCTGTATTCCTCAGGGGAAAAAACATACTTCACAATCAGTGCGTTCTTCACAGCGGAGTACCCCTCCCTGTCACTCTCTTCTAGAGTCAGTAGGGCATCCCTCCCCTCCTCAGGAATAAAACTCCCTAGGCCAGTTCCCCAATCCTTCTCAGGGATACTGCGCTCTACCAGAGCCCTCTCATATTCCTTTAACCACTGACGTATGTCACCCCCCTCTTGGAACCTAGGTACCAGATCTATGGGTATGTGAGGAACATCTTTGCTACAGCACTGTACATTGCTGCCACCACTGGACTCCACCTGCAGCGCTGGTGAGTCCAGAACCTTCAGACTGCGCTCTAGAGCGAGTCTTTCTCTGGCAAAGGCCCTCTCTGCCTCTGCCATTCTCTCCTGTACTAAGGCCTTCTCTACCTCAGCCCTTCTCTCCTCAACAGCTAGGCGCGCTAACTGCAATTTCAGGTCCCTCTCTTCCCGCCTATCTCTTAGCTCATCATGCGTCAAGGAATGAGAGGTAGCCCTGCTTCTTACACTGGACCCAGCAAGGGACTCCCTATCACTGGGGCCTTCCCTGTCAACTGGCGTCCCCAACCGGTCATTCTCACCCTCCTGATCAGTCTCTCTACCACTCTCTAGGGATGAGGTCTGGGAGCCCTCCCATTGGGAACCCTCGCTACACTCAGGATCCTCTGGGTGCCCCCTAAGCACACTCCCTCCCTGGGTAAATGTCACAAACCTTTCAAAGAAATTCAGAGATCTCCTGAGGTCCCCTTCTACAGGGAGCCCTCTCTCTCTACAGAACCCCTCTAATTCCCCCTGCGTGTAAAACGGCAGGTCCTCTAAATCAAAGGTAAGCCCCATCTTGAAAAGGTACAATTAACTCAGCTGTGACAATCACAATACCCAAGCGTGAGAACTGAAAACACGAAAAATGACCAAAGAGAGAAAGTTAAGAGAAGCCAAACATGTGATGGTCTAAACGCAATCCTTGTAGTGAAATAATGAGTCACAATGGTATTGTGCAAGCGCAAGTCCTATCCTCACCGCTGACTTCCAATGTTAGAAATGGGGTTTCTGGTTGGCTAGGGTATGCACCTCAGCCAGGCAGAACTTACCCACTCTAGTCAGGGCAAGGGAGTTACACGTCCAAGATAACCCCTGCTCACCCCCTTGGTAGCTTGGCACGAGCAGTCAGGCTTAACCCGGAGGCAATGCGTAAAGCATTTGCACAACACACACATACATGTGACGCAATATCCCCACCATAAAGGAAACACAACTCCAGATTTTATGAAAATACACTGTATTGTACACAACGTAATTATTAGACCAACATCACATAACAGTACTATCCTGCTACCTTAGCAGTTGTCAGAACATTACACATTAGTTACTCTGCAAACTAGCAGTAGTCACACATAACACACAGGTTACTCAGTATTCTGCAACATAAGCAGTAGTCAGGAAACACGTTATCACATTAGAACACTTGTCATAAGCATATCATAAAACGCCCATAGTAGGAACATTAGAAAACCTATGGCAAGTTAGGGAAACATATTAGCAAGTCATGCCCATAAAAGGAACATGTGCACACATATGTAAAAGCATCATAGTACAGGCAGGTAATATAACACAATTAAGAAAGTCTGTAGCAAGAACTTTTAAATCATAATTATATTTGTCCATTTAAAAGTACCTGGGAATGATGAAGAGGCACTTCCAGTGCCTAAAACGAATCATGGGGCCCCCGGCGCTCTTCTGCGCAAAACGGGGGCCTCCCTAACTTGGCAAATAGAGAGGGGCGGCACGCACCCTCTCTGCTTTCTTGACGGGCCCCTTCTGGGACCTGTGCTCATTGGAGGGCCCCCCGGGCCTCCACCGGCCCTCTCCAAGGGGGGCCCAAGTCAGGGAAATCCTCGGGTTCAGGAGGGGGGCGCCACGCACCCCCTCCGATCTGCGAGCGGGCCCCTCTGGGGGCCCGCAACCTCCTGGGGTCTCCCAGGGCCTTCGTCGGCCCTTTCGGCAGGGGAGACCCCTTTGTGATGGTCTCGGGCCCACGAGGGGGCCCACCAGAGAGTTGGCGGCGGGGGCGAGCCTCCGATGAGGCTGTCTCCCCCGGCCGCGCACTGCGGAGAGAGCCCTCCGGGGCTGGAGCAGGGGAGGGAGAGGCGTCCTCCTCTCCCTCCTGCTCCGACGGCAACGCCGGCACCAGGTCGGGCCGGCCGGTGCCTCGGGGGCGCTCCTTGGAGCGATCCCTACCCCGGGGGCACCGCTAGGAGCAGGCTTGCTCCTCGTCATTTCGGAAAGGGGTTTCTCGTGCCCCGGGGGCACTGAGCTGAGCGCGATCCTCGCGCTCTGCAATAACTCGAAAACCCGGCTGCGGCGGTGATCCTAACAGCAGGAGAGCGCTTTTCAGAGCGCTAGGGCACATTTAAAATCCTGGGCTGCGGCGGTGATTTCCTTGCACAAAAGAGAAGCGCCTTCAAAGCGCTAGAACACATCCACAAGCTCGGGCTGCGGCAGTGATTTTTCTGTTTAGTCAAAGAAAAGCGCTTTCAAAGCGCAATGGCCCCTCAGCAGCCTCAGTCATTAAAAGAATGCCTTGTTCCTCGTAAAAGCATTCTGCCCAAGGGTTGAAGGATCGTAGCAGGGGTCAGGGGCCACAGCACCTTGCCCCTGGGAACAATTAAACAAGAAGGAGCACAGGGCTGGTGGGCCCAGCTATAGGCCAGCACAAGGGGTGCAGATGGTGGCAGGTCCTCCTAGTGACCAGGCAGGTCACAGGTCAGCACAGCAGCAGCAGTCCATGGCGGTTTCCTGGTGAGTCCATTCATCAGCGTTCTGTGTCCAGTTTCAAGTTCCAAGAATGTTCAAATTGTGGGGAAAATTCCCCTGTACTTATAGTCCTTTTTTACAGTGTTTTACAATGATAGGGAGAGGAGGTTCCAGCCAGTTACAACTGGTTCTGGGAGTGCCCCCTCTCTCCTTTCAGCACAGGCTCCAAACATCAGTGGGGGGTTAACGACCCTATTGTGTGAGGCCAGGGCACAGCCTTTACAAATGCAGGTGTGCCCCGCCTCTCCCTTCTCTCAGCCCAGGAAGACTATTCAGCATGCAGATGCACCTAGGTGACACCTCCACCCTCCCTGTGTACAGGCTGTCTGAAAAGTATGCACAAAGCCCCAACTGTCACTCTGCCCAGACGTGGATTGGAGTCAAGCTGCAAAACACCAGAATTATAAGCACAGATAAATGCGCACTTTCTAGAAGTGGCATTTCTGTGATAGTAATAAAAAATACACCCACACCAGTAAGCAGTATTTATTATCACCATCACAACCATACCAAACACGCCTACGCTACCCCTCATAAATCAGACAATACCCCTTACACATAAAGCAGGGCATTTCTAATGTAATCCTATGAGTAGGCAGCACTCACAGCAGTGAGACATCAAGTTAGGCTGTTTGTCACTACCAGGACAAGCCATGCAATATGGCACATGTCCTGCCTTTCTACATACATGGCACCCTACCCATAGGGCTAGCTAGGGCGGACTTTAGGGGTGACTTACATGTAGTAAAAGGGGAGTTCTGGGCCTGGCAAGTGAATTTAGATGCGAGGTCCCTGTGGCAGAAAACTGCGCACACAGGCCCTGCGCTAGCAGGCCTGAGACAGGTTTGAAAGTCTACTTCAGTGGGTGGCGCAAGCAGCGCTGCAGGCCCACTAGTAGTATTTAATTTCCAGGCCCTGGGTATAGAGATACCACTGTACAAGGGACTTAAAGGTAAATTAAATATGCGAATTAGGTATAAGCCAATCATACCAACTTTAGATGGAAGAGCACCTGCACTTTAGCACTGGTCAGCAGTGATAAAGTGCTCAGAGTCCTAGAGCCAACAGCGAGAGGTCAGAAAAACCAGGAGGAAGGAGGCAAAAAGACTAGGGATGACCATGCGTATGGCCAAAAGTCCAACAACAATCATCCCTACAATCTTCATTAACTCCATATATTGGTATCTTAATTGTGATTACCTGCTTAACACACACCTTGCAGAGGTTATATCCTTGAATATTTTGAATGAGGCCTATGCTGAGTTTCAGTTACTCTGAAGAAATCAGAGTAATTTCAGTAATTCCATATTACTCTTGGATGTGGAATTATTGATAAGAATGCAATTACACCTGCTCATTTAATTAAGAGTAAATTTGGGGAATAAAATCCTATGCCAAGATCACACTTAGCTAACAACCTCCTGTGCTCATTATTCATGTTCTGCTGTATTTAGCACTATTTCTTAGCCCAAAATGCACCCTTAAGTCTATTTAGGACACAAATAAGCTAGATGCTAGGAATAAATTAGGTGGAAAATCCTACCCCAAGTGCACATTTAGCGAGCTTGAGCTGCTATTATATTGAGCAAAATGAATCCTTGATTCTATTTTGGATGTGAGGGGACAGTTTTGCATTACAAAAACAGCATTGAACACAGTATTACACTTCTTGCATAATACTGCATAATCTTGCATAATTCTTAGGCAATATCACACGATTACGCTACACAGAACTACACATATTATGCTCACCTCTATTTTAAAGCAGTCTGGAGTCTGAAATTTAATTTTAATTTCCTTATCCATACATATTTTTCATAGTTTATGACCAAAATCAGAGCAATTTGTCAACTTTCAGGAAGCATTCTTTCAAATCAGATGTGATTTATCCAAAATCAACTTTACTCAGTTTCCATTTCTCTTGCTCTTTTAATGAGGAGGATACATTCTCAGAAATGCATTTCCGGTTCCTGGCTTTTTATAGATAAGCAATATGATTTAATAAGTAAAAACAATCAAAACTTTGTCAGCAGTCATTCAAATAAGTTGAGGACTAAAAATGTCTTTCTACAAAACAGAAGCCCACAGAGGCCAAGAGGCCTGCTTGTGGAAGGAGAGTCCTTGTCCAAGTCATATCAAATAGGGGTGACCTCCTGTTAATCTGTGAAGTGTTTGAAAAGGGCAAGGAAGCCCTTGTAGCACATTGGAAGTATGAGGAGTTGCAACTGTTGAACTAGAATCTGGTGGTATCAGAGGAGAACTTGAAGAAGATAATATTGTTTATGAAGCAGTTCTCTACCAGTATCAATTCATAGAAACAATTATGACCTCCGTTACCACAAAGGCAGTCACATCGATCACAACCTGCATTACAAGAAGCTGCTTACTAAATAAGTATATGGAATTCTTGAATTAATCTAAGGCACTGGCAATCACTTGAGCCGCATCCCAATCCATAATTCTTTTGCCCACCAAGCCACCTCAGCTTGGATAAAGCCATCTGCAGTTCAGCCCAAACTGCCAGGCTGGGTCCTTTCTGGACAAGAACACAAGCAACCTAGGACCGGTTTCACCCTAGTTAGTTTCAGGGAAGTCCTGTCCTGGCAGTTCAGGCTTAACTGTCCATATGACGACCAGGGTCAAGACTGATTTTCATGTGGCTGGGTCCAACTGAGGTGGCATGATGGGCAAAAAAAACAATGGATTGTAATGCAGCCCTGAGCAATTGCCATGGCTAATATTAATTCAAGCATTCTATCCATCACCTTGCTGCTTTTGCATTTGATGCCCTAAGTGTGCGACATATGTCCAGACATGGGTCCCTGGCTAACTGTGCCACTGAAACCAACCTATACCTGACTTAAGAGCCCATAACAAGGGTGAAACCGGACCTGGGTTACTTTTATTCTAGTTCAGAGAGGATCTGGTCTGACAGTTTTGGCTGGGCTGTTCTTGTAAGGAGCAGAGTCAGGACTGATTTGCATACAGATGAGTCTAAACAGAGGATGCACAGGGGCAAAAAATAATGGATTGGGATACAACCCGAGTGATTGCCAGCGGCTAAGAACAATTCAACCATTCCACAAATCACCTTGTTGTTTTTCCAATTAACTCCCCTTATCTGCCCTTGCAGGGAGATCCACAGTTAGACATGACAGCCTTAGGGTGGTCTTCCCCCCAACTATTTGCCTGCCTTCCTCCATTTTTCTGATCTCATTTGTGCTGGTTTTAGGACTCTGCACACTTTACCGTTGCTGACCGGTGCTAAAGTGCTTGTGCTCGCTCCTCTAAACATGGTAACATTGGCTCATACCCAATTGGCATATTTAATTTACCTATAAGTCCCTGGTAAAGCACACTAAAGGTGCCAAGGGCTTGTAAATTAAATGCTACTAGTGAGTCTACAGCACTGATTGTTCCACCCACATAAGTAGCCCCTTAACCATGTCTCAGGCCTGCCATTGCTAGGCCTGTGTGTGCAGTTTCACTGCCACTTCGACTTGGCATGTAACTACTTGCCAAGCCTTAAATTCCTCCTTTTTGCGACATTAGTCACCCCTAAGGTGGACCCTAGGTAACTTATAGGGAGGGTGCTATGTAAGTAAAAGGAAGGACATGTACTTATAAATTTTACATGTCCTGGCAGTGAAAAAGTTCCAAGATCTTTTTTCATTACTGTGAAGCGGCTCCTCTCATAGGCCAGCATTAGAGATTACTTTACACGCTTTTAAGGGGTATTTTCTGATCTGAGAGGATTATACATCATATTTGGTACGGTTGGAATGGTAGTCAGAAATCCTACTTACTGGTGGAGTTGGATTCTATCTTACTATCTCAGAAATGCCACTTTTAGAAAGTAGGTATTTCTCTGCCCTTACTGCCATCTGTGCCTTACATCCTGTCTTCAATCCTCGTCTGGTCTGTGCTGGTTGACAGCTTACCCTGTGCACTCCACCCAGACAGCTATAACCACAGGGCACACAACTGCATCTGCAATCATCTGCATACAGATGGGTTTCCCTGGGCAGTAAGGGTGGAGGGGCTCCCTCTTCACTTCAAAGGCCAGTAGCCTGACCTCACATAAAGGACTGATAACCCCCCACAGGCTCCTGGCAGGCAGGGCTGGGTTGAAAGGGGAAATTGTGCACCTCAAATCCACTCTTTGAAGTTTCTCCCACTTCAAAGGCACTTTTGTGTATGTATTCTGGATCTGTGACCTCGCCAAATCAGACACTTCTGAACCTACAACTGGCCTCTATGAGAGGGAATGCCTTTCTGCCCAAAGGGCCCATCTGGACTGCTTTGCTGGAAGGACTGCTCAACTTCTTTTTGCCCTACTTCTTACTGCCTGCTGACCTCTGACTCTGCTAGAAGGACTCTACATTCCTCCTCAAGTGCGCACCAAAGGCTTGGGTTGAGCTTGCCTCCTGTTCTGAGGTCTCAGGTCTATCAAACTATCAAAGACTTCACCAAAGAGAAGAAAATCCAGCATATCATAAAATTGACGCAACGCCTGCAATATTTGATGCATCGCCTGCCAGAACGATGCAGCACCTGTTACCTCTTCTCAAAACATTCTGGATTTTTCGTGCGTCATCCCTGGGCATCAAAATATGCCAGCATGGCAGTGAGGAACCAAGGCTGTGCTCCTGGAAACCGACGCAGTGCCTGGTAGCATGGCAAGAAACGACATATCACCTTTGCCGAACCAGAAAAATCAATGCATCGCTTTTTTTTTCAATGCATCTCCTCCTCTGTGGCCTTCTGCATTGTTATTTTTGATGCATCCAAGGTACTGTGTGTTAAAAGGAGGCAACCACTGATTCTTAAGGATTGAGACTCAGTTAAACCTTCTATTTTCCTAAACTGGTGTGGGGTATTTTTTGTGGTGGGTTCACTGTGTTACTGTATGAGTTATTGCACAAATACTTTACACATTGCCTTCTAAGTTAAGCCCACCAGATCTGCGCCAAGCTACAGGAGGGTGAGCACAGGATAATTTAGCCTGGGTTGTGACTTACCCCGACTAGGATTGTAGTCCTTATTTGGACAGGGTGCATACCACTGCCAACTAGAGATCCAATTTCTTACACCCTCAAAGAAAAGACAAAGAAAATATAGGCTCTCATTACAACCCTGGCGGTCGGTGGTAAAGCGGCGGTAAAACCGCCAACAGGCCGGCAGAAAAAAAAATTTAATTATGACCATGGCGGAAACCGCCAACATAGACAGCCACTTTAACACTTCGACCGCCACGGCGGTACAAACAAACAGCATGGCGGTCACCGACAACAGACAGGCGGAAGACAATGTACCGCCCACAATATTATGAGAGGCCAATCCGCCACCTTTTCCGGGGCAGATTTAACGCGAACAAAAACACAACGGAAACAGGAATTGGAAGGGAAAAAACTCACCTCTACACACCCCACGAGGAATCCGGACGCCATGGAGCCTGAACTCCAAATACTCCCTGCGATTGTCTTCCTGCTCCTCTACCAGGAGCACGACCGACGGCGGCGACGACCACGGTGAGTACTGCACCTACAACACAGGGGAGGGGGGAGGGAAAAGAGAGTGACACACACATGCAACACGCAACACCCCCACCCCCACCCTCACCCACAACAACATACACACAAATACATGCTGCAACATTACATTTAAACCCCCACCCACCACCCTGGAAGAACGCAATGACAAAAGGAAATTATTGTATCCATTGTAATCAAGAATAATCAATTAGTCAAAAATGTATATACACTATAAACAAATATGTACACCAAGAATTCAAGTCCAGGTACTGCACCTATATAGTCCGTGGACACTGGGCCCAAAATGAATGGGCGAGGCCCACACTCGATACTCGATCGAAACGGAGAGAACACTGCAGGGGCATCAGATCGAAATAAAACAGGCACCTCAGGGGGAAGGGAAGGGTGGGCTCCTCAGCCGGATGATTGCACGACGCCAGCACCACGAGGGGACTCCATGCCCATTGATGTATCCTGGGGAGTGCAAAGCCACAGTCTCTCAAGTCTCTCCAGTGGGTGGTTTGCCCACTGCTTTATCCTGGGGAGTGCAAAGCCACAGTCTCTCAAGTCTCTCCAGTGGGTGGGTTGCCCACTGCTTTATCCTGGGGAGTTCTGGAGGGGGCCTTATGCCCAGAGTGCTTCATCCTGCCAAGGACTGAGGTAGTGGATGTGAATCTCCACTGGTTCAGGAGGGGGCCTTTTGCCCAGAGTGCTTCATCCTGCAAAGGACTGAGGTAGTGGATGCCTTTCTCCACTGTTTCTGGAGAGGGCCTTGTGCCCAGAGTGCTTCGTTCTGCCAAGGACTGAGGTAGTGGATGTGAATCTCCACTGGTTCTGGAGGGAGCCTTGTGCCCAGAGTGCTTCATCCTGCCAAGGACTGAGGTAGTGGATGTGAATCCCCACAGGTTCTGGAGGGTGCCTTGTGCCCAGAGTGCTTCATCCTGCCAAGGTCTGAGGTAGTAGATGCCTTTCTCCACTGGTTCTGGAGGGGGCCTTGTGCCCAGAGTGCTTCATCCTGCCAAGGACTGAGGTAGTGGATGTGACACTCCACTGACGGTGGGGCAACATCGAAGCTGCCAAGGCCCCTGGAACTGACCACCAGCCTTGTACAAATTACCACTGGGGATGGCAGCCATGTGTGCGGTGGTGCCACTGGCTCAGGATGTCGCGTGGCCGCTGGCGATGCTTGCAGCGGGGTCAGTAGCGGCAGTGCTAGCGGCGGTCATTGGGGTGGCAGTGCTTGCGGCGGTCATTGGGCCGGCGGTGCTGGTGGCGGCCTCACTGACTGCGGTGCAGGTGGCTGGCTCACTGACTACCGTGCTGGTGGCTGGCTCACTGACTGCTGTGCTGGTGGCTGGCTAACTGACTGCCGTGCTGGCGGCGGTGTGAGTAGCGGCGGTGCTGGTGGCAGACTCACTGACCGCAGTGTTGCTGAAGGGCACGGTGTCTGCAGTGCTGGTGAAGGACTCAGTATCTGGGGTGCAGGCGGCGGTGTCCGTGGCGGTCTTGTCCGCCGTGCAGGTTGGTGGCGATGTTGACTTGCCTTTCTTTTTCAGGCCCTTCCCGACCTTGGATGGTGGTGCAGCTGTCTTGCCACTCCCAACTATTGTCTTGGGTGAGCCCTTGGTGGCAGGTGTTTTGGCCTTCTCCCTCCGGGATGTGGGCAACTTCTTCTGTTTTGGAGGTGGGGGAATGTCCTTGGACTCACTCCTTGGGACACTGGCAGCCCTGTTGCTTGGCGCACTCCAGAATCCGGATATTGCTGGTACCACTGTGCCCGGTGATGTGGTGGCTGAGGTGCTGGGTTGGGACCTGGAAAGGCAGGCCCTAGGGGATGGACGGGGGGGAGGTGTAGGGAAGAGGTCAACATTTGAAAGGAAAAGTTTTTTTGACACACTGGGACGGGTAGATGGAGGGGGTTTGGGAGTGGAGGAAGAGTTAGTGGTTGTAGGAGGTGCTCGTATGCTGACTTTGGGTGAAGGTGCATTGGCTGGAGGCTGTCGTGAGGTGGATGGCTGTTGGGTGGGTGTGTGACTGCGTTTGTGTAGTTTGGGAGAAGGGCTCACAGACACACTGGGAGAGGACACAGGGGATGTGTGAAGGGTTGTGGGGGTGGTGAGTGCACGTGAGCGGTGTGTGGTGATGGGCGTGCTGGTGATGGAGGAAGTGGCTGAAGATGTAGTGCATGCAGGTGTGAGTGGAGACGTGACAGGGAGGGACGAGGGAGATGTGGAGGAGGGGGACCCAGTGGAGGCAGTGGATGTTGGTATGTGTGCATTGGTATGATGCTTGTGTGAGTGCTTGTGGGATGTGTGGTGCTCATGTTTGCCAGAGCCACCCTTGTGTGCTGAGGTGTGTGCATGCTGGTCTGATGGTGTGCTTGGATAGGCTGAGGTACTATGGATTGGATCTGGGTGGAGGAAGCTGGAGGGGGGAGGCTGGACACAGGGACAATGGCTGCCATTAGTGCAGGGCCAGAGCCTGAAATGATCTCTGTTGGGCTGCCTGGCCAGAATGAATGCCCTCCAGGTATGCATTTGTCTGTTGCAACTGCCTCTCTACACCCTGGATGGCATTCAGAATGGGAGACTGCCCAACAGTGAGGGATCTCAGGAGGTCAATAGCCTCCTCACTGAGGACAGCAGGGCTGACTGGGGCAGGGCCTGAGGTGCCTGGGGCGAAGGAGATGCCCACCTTCCTGGGTGAGCGACCATGGGACACACGCTGAGGGGCTGCTGGGAGGGCGGTGCTGGTGGGGGGGTGGCGGCTGTACCTGTAGATGCGGTGGGCACAGAGGGGCACGCTACTGCAAGGGAGCCCCCATCAGAGGAAGAGTCGGTGTCATTGGTCTCAGCTCCTGTCCCCGCCCTGGAGCTCCCCTCGCCCTCCGCCCCACTGGTGACTTCAGACTCCGTTGTCTGGCCGTCCAGGGCCATGTGGGATGCAGCTCCCTCCTGATCCGGTGGCACAGCTCCTCCGCCTGATGATGCTAATGCACACAAGAACAGGGTGACCACAAAAAGGGTGGTGGAAGAAAGACATGTTCAGTGCATACAATACCGCTACCGTCGGTGGACACTAAAGACACAGCAGCCCTGTGCACTACGCCATACACTTAGAGTTCCCTAATTAATCACAAGGACATGGGGTACATGGCCTATGCCCAATTGCTGCACACATGGAAGTCACAGGAGCCTGACTAGGTGTTGATGGCTCTTACCAATGGTGGGGTTGGGGTGCCACTTAGCCTGCCTCACAAAGGGTCCTTGCCTACAAAGCTCGCCATAGCCTAGGGGAACCCACTGACCACCTCCCACACCCAGACACCTCCAGTGAGCGCAGAGTCAGGTGGAAGTGATGGTAATCACCCCCCTTGTGGCTGCTGTGATGCCCTCAAGCGCCCATCCAACTCCGGATACGCTACCGCCAGGATCCGGAACATCAGGGGGGTCATGGTGCAACAGGCATCCCTCCCACGTTGGGAGGCCATCCCCAGCTGGGCCTCCACCGTCTTCTTGCTCCAGCGGCAAAGGTCCACCCATCTTTTATGGCAGTGGGTGCTCCGTCTGTGGTGGACCCCCAGGGTCCGGACGTCCTTGGCGATGGCACGCCAAATATCCTTCTTCTGGTGGCTGCTGACCTGGAGGATTAGTACAGGGTAAAATGTAAAACTTTTACCATCCGGACCATCACAGTCATTGTCCCACGTTCCCACCCTTGCCCTGATGCACATACACTCACTGTCCGATCATGCAGGCCTCACCTTTCCCCCGTATCTTCCATCCACACCACTCCAAGCAGGGCATTGCCATACAGCATGCTCAGAGTGTACTCACCTGTTTGTCTGGAGGACCGTAGAGTAGCGTGTACTGGGGGAGGACCCCATCCACTAGTTTGTCCAACTCCTCCGATGTGAAGGTGGGGGCCCTTTTCCCCAGACACATGAGCCATCGTCGCTTCCAGACTGAGGTCACAGCAGCACTTGCAGTGTAGATCCTCTCCTGTCGAACATCAGGTATCAAGTGAGTGAACAGACAGAAAATGGCGGTCACGTCCTCGGCGGTGCGTACCATCACCACCGGCGTACATCGTCATTGGCTCCTGGAACTCATAGGGCCCAATGTTAACCAATGCAGGATTGCGCCGCGGTCTTCGACCGCCTACCGCGACGGTGTCCAATGCCAGCTCAGTTACCTCATATCACCTTGTCCCACATTACAGGTCAGGCAGCCGCCATTTCAGGGGGCCACATGGCATCAATTTGTAATGCGTCACACATACTGTATATAGGCCTTGCATATACACAGAGACAGGAACATAGCGTATTGACAAATGTGCGCAATAAAAATATATTTTTACTACCTCAGTGTTGGCTGACTCTGTGCTCGCTGTTCTCATCGATAGGGCATGTCTGCTGGGGCAAGTGAGGAGATGGCGGCATCCTCTGGTGTACAGACCGCTGGTGGACCTGTCGACAATGGAAGAGAGACATGTAATAGTCACCTACAGACTTGATTGTGCCACAGTCCATGAACTGTGTGCCCAGTTGGAGCCAGACCTGATGTCAGCTATCTGCCATCCCACAGGATTCCCCCCTCTAGTGCAGGTCCTGTCAGTACTCCATTTCCTGGCAAGTGGGTCTTTTCAAACAACAGTGGCCATAGCATCAGGGATGTCCCAGCCTATGTTCTCCAACGTGTTGTCCAGAGTGTTGTCTGTCCTGCTGAAACACATGCACAGCTACATTGTGTTCTCTCAGGTGGAGGATTTCCCTACAGTGAAAGGTGACTTCAATGCCCTGGGACATATCCCCAACATCATAGGTGCCATTGATGGGACACATGTGGCCTTGTTACCCCCCGCAGGAGTGAACAGGTGTACAGAAACTGGAAGAGCTACCATTCAATGAATGTGCAGATGGTGTGTTTGGCCGACCAGTACATCTCCCATGTGAACGCCAAGTTTCCAGGCTCAGTGCATGACGCTTAAATTCTGAGGAATAGCAGCATCCCTTACATGATGGGGCAAGTCCAGAGGCACCATGTGTGGCTAATAGGTGATGACAAGGACCCTATATCCTGTGAATAGTTGTCCGGGTCTGGGGTTGTCCCTAAGGGTTAGTGTGTGTCTAACAGATTTCCCTCAACATTTGCAGGTGACTCTGGTTACCCCAGCCTGTCATGGCTACTGACCCCAATGAGAAATCCCAGGACAAGGGCAGAGGAACGCTACAATGAGGCACATGGGCGAACTAGGAGAGTGATAGAAAGGATCTACGGCCTCCTGAAGGCCAGGTTCCGGTGCCTCCATATGACAGGTGGTTCCCTCTACTACTCACCAAAGAAGGTGTGCCAGATCATCGTGGCCTGCTGTATGCTGCACAACTTGGCTTTGCGACAGTAGGTTCCTTTTCTGCAGGAGGATGGTCCAGAAGGAGGTCTTGTGGCAGCTGTGGAGCCTGTGGACAGTGAAGAAGAGGAGACAGAAGAAGAGGACATAGACAACAGAAACAACGTGATCCAGCAATACTTCCAGTGAGACACAGGTAAGAAGACATCACTGCCTCCTACATCTGATAAAATTGTTAGACCTATCATCTGTCTGTCACTTTCACCCAGTGTATGGACCTTGAATTGTCAATTTGCCTTTCCATATCACAAATGTGGCTCCCACTGTGTGACCTCTGCTATGTTACCTCATGGACTAGAGCTGTGTGACATAGGTATGTTGACAATAGAATGGACATTGCTATTTTCCTCAGTTATTGCAAATACACGTTTGTGAAAGCACAGACTGACTCCAGATTGTTTTGTGATTCAAGGGTGTTTATTTAAGTGCTAAATAGTGGAGGGGGTTGTAAAATGGTCAGGGGTGATGGTGGAGGAATGTCCATGGCAGAGTCCAGTTATTAGTCTCACAGGTGAATTGTCCAAAGGGACATAGGAAGTGGACCTAGGGCTGTTTAAGGATGGACATGGTGACAAAGTGGGACAGAAGGATGACATTCAGGGTGGTCTAATTTCTGGGCGGGGGTCTTGGCATTGTTCTCTGTCTTTGTCCTGGATCTCAGGGACCGCTTGTGGGGTGGTTCTCCATCTGCAGGGGGTGTAGTGCTGGTGTTATGGCCCTGTGGCGGTGGCTCCTGTCCACTAGCTCTGGCGGAGGTGGTGGGCAGTTCATCTTTCAGGCTAGTGTCAGGGGCTCCTTGTTGTGCCACAATGTCACTCCTGGTGTTCACAAGGTCCTTCACCACCCCTACAATGGTGCCCAGGGTGGTATTGATGGACTTGAGTTCCTCCCTGAACCCCAAATACTGTTCCTCCCGCAGCCGCTGGGTCTCCTAAAACTTGGCCAGTACCGTTGCCATTGTCTCCTGGGAATGATGGTACGCTCCCATGATGTTGGAGAGGGCCTCGTGGAGAGTGGGTTCCCTGGGCCTGTCCTCCCCCTGTCACACAGCAGACCTCCCAGTTCCCCGGTTTTCTTGGGCCTCTGTCCCCTGAACCGTGTGCCCACTGCCACTGCCCCCAGGTCCCTGCTGTTCTTCGGTTTGTGCGTTTGCCTGGGTTCCCTGTAGTGGTGGACACACTGGTGCTTGATGTGTCCTGTGGACAGAGGTATGGGCCCGCTCGGTGGGTGCTGTGATGGTGTTTCCTGAGGGGGGAGGCTCTGTGGTGGCCTGTGACTGTGTCAGGGGAACCGACTGTCCCGAGGTCCCAGATTGGCCGGGCTGGTCATCTAGATCCAGTTGGACAGAGCTGCTGTCATCACTGTGGGCCTCTTCTGTAGGGGGGTGGACATGTCTGGAACCCCCTGTCCGGTGACGTTGGGTAGGGGTCCTGCAGGGGTGTAAAGGCATGATTATTACATCTGTGTGTGCCATGGTGTGCAATGGGTGGGTGACCTTGTACCCCAGTGCTTACATTCTTGTGTAGGACCTTGTGTGATAATTTTTTTGGAGTCTGTGTAGGTATCTGTAGTGGACATGCTTTGGTGATGGGTGTCCATGCTTTGTTGTTGCATGCAGGACTTGGTGTTGGGATGTGTGGTTTTTGATAATGGGATATATGTGAGGAGTGATTGGGGTGAGGGCGAGGGTGGGGGTATGTGATGGCATGCAGGTACGGTGGGGGATATGGTAGTTAAAGATTTGACTTACCAGAGTCCATTCCTCCAGCTACTCCTGCGGGGCCCTCAGGATGCAGTATAGCCAAGACCTGCTCCTCCCATGTTGTTAGTTGTGGGGGAGGAGGTGAGATTCTGCAGCCAGTCCTCTAAACTGCAAAGTGGTGTCTTGAGACCACGTAACGCACCTTCTCCCGTAGGTCGGTCCACTTCTTCCTGATGTCATCTCTAGTTCTTGGATGCTGTCCCACTGCGTTAACCCTGTCCACGATTCTGCGCCATAGATCCATCTTCCTGGCTATGGAGGTGTGCTGCACCTGTGATCCCAATAGCTGTGGCTCAACCCGGATGATTTCCTCCACCATGATCCTGAGCTCCTCCTCAGAAAACCTGGAGTGTCTTAGAGGTGCCATGGGGTGGTGTGGGTGATGTGTGTTGTGATGTGTGAGGGGATGTGTTTGTGTGTGTTGTGTGAGGTGTGTGGTTGTTGTGCGGGTGATGGTGGTGAGTGCCTGTGGATTCTAGTTTGTTGATGGTGGTGTGTCTCTCTGGCCTTCTGTCGCAATTCTGGTCGTAAGGGATTGTGGGTGATGTGGGGGTTTTATATTGTATTGAGTGTGTGGGAGTGGTGTGCGTATGTGTATCAGGTGTGTGTATTTCGAATTGTCTAATGTGGTTGTGTTTTGTAAATGTGTGTGTATTTTGAGCACGGTGGTGTGTACCGCCAATGGTTTACCACTGTTGAAAGACCGGCGCGTGGATTCGTGTGTCGTAATAGTGTGGGCATATTCCTGTTGGCGTGACGGTGGAGGTTTTGTTATCGCCAGTTTATCACTGACCTTTGGTGTGATGGACTTGTGTAGGTGTCTGGATTTTGGCGGATTCCGAGTTGTGGGTCATATAGCTGTACCGGAATTCCGCGGCCACAGCGGTGTGTTGGCGGTCTTCTGCACGGCGGTAAGCGGCATTTACCGCCAATGTTGTAATGTGGGCCATAATGTTGAAATAATGTGCAAACCTAATGTTTCCTTTAAGGAAAATGGGTTGCATTAAAAAAAAAAATATTACTTTATTTAAAAGCAATCATACATGGTGGTCTGCTGATCTCAGTAGGCCACCATCCTGCACACGGCCATTTTCCTGATGGGTCGCAAACTGCGACCTACCTAAATAATATTCATGAGGTAGGTCGATTTGTACCCATTAGGGATCCCTAAATGAAACTCAATGAGGTTCATATATTAAGAATACCAATTACCTAAGTGCAATTTGGAAAGAATCACATTTAGGAATTCAGTATTTCTAATGTTCAGCACTGTGTGGAATTGCGTATGTACGTCATTCGTCATTTGCGCACCGGGAGGTGGAGCTGTGGAGCCTTGGAGTTCACTGCTGCACTGCAGAGCCCGTGTGGGAGCCACGAAAAGCAGTGAGCGGACCCCCGCACGAGGACCTCCGCAGAAGAGGGCCTTTCACGCCCTTGTTTTTATAATTGCATCGACCGATTTTCATGCAGAGACTTCCTGCTTGCCCCCCTTCCCCACTGCTTGGTTTGCCTCAGGCTCCTCCTGGGCAGCTGTTGCTGGCCCCCGGCTCCTGGGCCTGGTGAGCTCTTGCAAGGACTCCTGAGCCTGGTGGGGGTGTGCAAGAACTTTTTGCTGGGTCAAATACTCCAATCCACTCCACGACGGACGGTCTCCCACAAGAGAAATTCTGTGCCTGGGCCTGTGCCAATATTAATCTCTTCAGGACTATTCAGGACTTCTCAGGACTGCCTAGGCGGGGGCTACATTGGAGACGGTGACCTAAGGTAAGTGTTTGACATCCTGTAAACAGAGCTAAGTGAAGGTGTCTGGAAGCGCACAAAACTGTAGCTTAGGCTGTAGGTAACCGGTTTTGGATGGAGGCGGCTGGCATTAGGCTGGTGCGGCTTGTCTGGACCATGTTACCATGCTCTTCCTGCTTCCTCTTGCCCTTTTCATTCAATCTAACCCAAACGGGTCTCCTTTACTCTTCTTTTCATTCTAAGCCTGCAAGCCTTCAAGTGGAGCACAGATATTCCACAACAAGTGCCGCAAAGCACCTCCTTAAGGACTTACTTTCTTACGCTGAGCGACATTATTTCCTCCCCTAAGCTCCCCTAGGTTTGAAGGAAGGACCTTTGGAGCTGTCGTACTATGAGGTCTGGTAAAGTAAGGAAGGAGCACCCCAATCCTCAAAAGCACAAGAAATGCTTAACCTATGCTGGAACTTTTGGCAAAGGGTTGGGAGATTGAGCCGGAGCCAGGGCAGAGTGTTCCCATGGAGCCTGCAGTCACTGATGTTTTTTTACCCATTGCTTGTTATTATTTGACAACAGCGGCACATGTTCACCGCCCAGCTTCAGCCGCTTCTTTCCAGCTAGCATCTCAGGATTTGGGCCAGCTGACTGCACTTTTGTCAAAATATGAACTTTCACCAATTATTATTTCCAGTGACCATTCTTTCAATGCAGGAGAGTGGTGTCTTCTTCAGCGGCCTCTCCAGCAGTTTTCCATCGGCTGGCCGGGCAGGATGGGCTGGTTGTAAGCTGCCACAACTTCTCGCAGGATCACAGCATTCCTCTGCCATCCAGCCCCCCGGCAGCTCAATGGACCCGGAGTTCAACTGGCAGCATTCATCCAATGTTACCAACAAGGTCTTCTAGCGGGGCTGTCCCCAGCCCGCAAATTGAGTTCACTAAAGGCGAGCTCAATTACCAATCACTCCTTGACCTTTCCTTTCTTCAATCTGATTCCATGAGTGGTGCTGACAGGGAATCCAACCCTATGCCCTCCCCTATGATCATGGTAACTGGCTCTGCCTGGCCTCAGCTTTTGCAAACTCTCCAATCCACTGTGCTGGCTCTGAGCTACCACTCTGACAAACTGGATGTCCAAGTTGATCTGCTGAATACATTGGCCTCTTACGTAGCTGGTATTGATAAAAAAAATTAAAACCTCAACCAGCTTATTACTAGAGCACAGACAAGCTTTAATTTTGTGCGACCAACATGCTGCTGTTCTTCAATCATTGAAAGCCTTTCATCTTTGCCCACCTTTTTAAGTTTGGTTGTTTGTGAAATCAAGAGGCTATCCTCAGCTCCTGTGCCCCCGGTGCCCCTGCCGAATCTAAGGTCTCTCTCTGATTTGGCTAGGGAGTTCCCTCAACCAAAAACATTGGACAATTATTTTCTCCCAGTTAAGAGTGCAACATCCCTTAATCTTCCTTGGCCAATTGCACCTGGAGTCTTGGAGCATGGCACTGCGGCCAACTGTGCTCCCTTGATTTCTCTTTTACCGGAACTTGAGTCCACGGTGCCTGCCTCCTTCCATTTTTCCTGCATTCCTGCACAATCTGTTTTAGCTCAGTCAATGCCTTCAGGAGCTGATCCTGTGGCTCAACATCCGTTGAGCAAGGGGGAAAAAAAAGACTCTGCAAACAACGGAACAATAGGCGGAGCCAACCTCCTCAAGGATTTCTAACTAATGTCCAACCATTGGTTCGTCCGGAGGCGCAGCAGCTCTTGCAGTTGCAGGCGTCCTCCAGGGTGACTTCTCCGCCTAATCCCTTGTTGGCCCTACCCACTGACTTTCCCCTTCTGAGTGAGCCTGCTAAGGATCATCTGGCTGGCACTATTGTGTACTGAACTCCTCTTCAAGGACCATTTGATCTCAGCTGAGAAGGGCAACTTAGGCAGTGTGTCGGTTTCGGTAGCCCCACGCTGAGGCGGTGGAGTGCCTGTTCGCCCTGCCACCACACTGTTTGAATCTAAAACTGTTTATGGGAATACTGACAGTGATGTTTTAGATTTTGATTCTTCCAATTTCCTCAAGCTGCCATCTGACAACAAAAGCGGCCTTCCTGTAATTTTGCCATCAAGCCTCCGGTCCGTCTCTGCCGATATTCCGGCCTTGGGGGGCCCTGTGGGCCCATTCATTGCAGAGGAACAGTAACAGCCTTCATTCCCCCTGTGTCCCTCGATATCTCCACTGGAACGCTCAATTTTTTAACTTGTGTTTACCCCAGAATATTGTTCCAGGGGTCCTCATGACATTCTGAATAGGGGGAACATTTTAAGACTATTTAATGGCACCACAGATCTTAATTACATTGGTTCTAAGGACATTGCGTTTATTGAATTCTTGGACTCTAGGGGGCCCTACCCAAGGAACTCCACCCTGGTTTTGTTATTTTTTGCCCCAATAGCTAAGTCTATTTTTTCTACGAGAGATTTATTTCTCTTGTGGGGCATCACAATAACTCCTTATAAGGAGTCAGGTTATCCTGTGTTGCTATCAGAATCCCAATGTTCAACGGCTCCCATAGTACTGAAGCCCTCTTCAATCTTGAAAAGTGCCGTAGGTGGCACTTCTACTTTCAATGGTGCTCCTCGGACTGGTTCTGGGTCCCAGGGGTCCTCTAATTGGGATTGGTTGCCATCTACCCTTTCGCATGGGCGTCTCCATTGACCCCTACGGGTGGGTGCTTCTTTACAAACACCTGGATGTCTGTCCTTATGCTCATGGAATATCAACAGGGTTGTCCACAAGTTTGCCTCTGCTGACCTTTTAACATTTTTGTCACAATGTAATCACCCTTCAGGAAACCTGGGCTGAGCACAGCTGTCCATTGCCAGGGTATTTCGAAATATGGAAATCTGCCCATATGACAAGCAAGAATGGCCGTGCCAAGGGAGGATTGGCCATCTATGTAACTGTTAAATTAAATGGGAGCATTTTGCCACTGGTTTGGGATGATAACTGGATCCTGGGGATTGTTATCACGATGGGGATCGCGCAGCAGACCCTCATAGTAATTAATGTCTACATTGCTCCTGGAACAAAGGAAAAAAGAGGCAGGCTGTCTCGACTGATGCAGATTGTGGGCAACTTAGTTGGGGAATACCCATGTGCTAATTACCCTATAACTGATGATTTGAATACAAATCTGTTTCAGGATACAATGGAGGTTCATGATGGTCCCGACCTTGGTAATCCCCAGAATTCCTGAACAATTGAAGCCTCAGGGTTGTCTGCATTGCCCGTTGGGAGAGTATTTAGTAATGCACCTTAACAGCATGGTCTTTAAAGTTTTGAAGGGCCGTTTACGTGATGATGTCCCCCCCGGTGGACAAGCTCAGATGGTCTATCCCACTCCTATTTAGACTATATAATTTACCGTTTCCTTTCATCAAAAAGTTTCTGATTTCCTCCCAAAGTGAGAGCGATCATTGTCCACAAATTGCATCCATCAAATCTAGATTTCCTGTACACGATGTCATGTGGGCAGTGGGTGGCGGTGTTTGCTCCGAGTCACTAAAGCACATTAAATGGAATGCTTCTATTGACGGTATAGTATTGGCTAAATGTATTAACTTTTTTTACTCTGAGGGATCGGGTTGTGTCTCCCCAGTTAACTTATGGGTTAAACTCTCTTGCCTTTTATGGTCAAGGTTTCATCAATCTGTGCGTAACTGCGGCCCATCCCAGTCCTTCATCATCTCCAGGGAAACCAGAAATCTAAAGAAAGCGCGTAATAGGCTAGCAAGGTCAATTAGAAAAAGTCCTGATTCTGAGTGTTTATTTACTGAATACAAACAACTGAGGAAAGATTATAGGAAGGCTGTTTATGGTGACCATCAGACCTATCTTAACCAGTTTTGGGTTAAACTTTTAAGTGCAAGTAAAGATACAAATTCCACAAAATTTTGGTCCCTTATCAACAATCTAAATAGCAACCAAAGGGCCATTGGTGCTGTCAATATTTCAGAAGGAGACTGGACGTCTTACTTGACTACCCACTTCTCCGATAGCGAGCAGGATGTGAAACTGTTGGATGAGGGGGCCATAGTTCTACTTCTGCTTTGTTTAAGGCGTGTCCCTTGTTCACAGGGTCTTCAATTCCCTTGCAGGGAGTGAAGACGTTCTTTCAACTACGTCTCCCCCATATCATCTCAAGGGCTAAGCAATTTGGCGTCCCCAGACCCAACGGCCTCCCTCAGGCACTGTTCAAGCAGGATCCTCTTTTTTGGGCCAAGCATCTTGCTCATCTGTTTGAGCACTGCCTCTTGACTTCAACAATTCCTGAGTCTTGGTGTGGTGCCATCCTTCATCCTCTATATAAAAGTGGTTAAAGGTCAGATCCCGCCAATTTTAGGATGATAGCCCTGCTCGACAATGAGGCCAAGTACTATGCTAGCCTTTTTTTGCAAGATCTCCGTGCTTGGGCAGAATCAAAGGCTTTAATTCCCATTGTCCAAACAGGGTTTTCTGCTGGCTCAGACACTTCGACTAATTTATTAGCACTTTCTATTCTGATTGACAGGGCGATTTTGTCAGGTATGATGCTGAATTGTTGTTTTGTGGATTTTAAGGCGGCATTTGATCAGATCCCCCGGAGTGCCCTATGGGCCAAACTACAAAACTGGGGCATCCCTCCAGTACTCCTCGGTGCTATCATAGAACTCCATACAAACACCTGAGTCCACATTAAGCTTGGTGATGGGTGCTCCCTCTTTAGAAAAATTCCCACCACCCGTGGTGTGAAACAGGATTGTGTACTTGCTCCCTTTCTTTTTAATCTGCTTATTGCAGACATGTCAACGTCTCTTGATGCTGTCAACTCCCATCCCCCCAAGATTGGTGGCTTTCGGCTCAGTCATCTACTTTATGCCGACGATCTTGCATTATTTAGTTGCAGTAAGATTGGCCTTCAACGGCTGCTTAATCAACTTGCATCTTATACTTCCGTGAATCAATTGGAAGTTAATTTGCTCAAAACAAAAGTGGTCTCCTTTGGGAGGAAAAAACACTCAGGCTTTAGTTGGTATTATAAAAGCTGTAAACTTGTTTCAGACCAGTCTTACAAACATTTAGGGGTACACTATGATTCCAGGGGACGTTTTGTTAAACATAAGAAGGAAATTGAGCTCAAAGCTGTGGCACTGCAGGTGGCTTTCTCTAAATTATCTAAAGTTTTAAAGGGGTCAACCTTTCTTCCCTTAATGGAAGTTATGAGAGCAAATAGTATCCTGTTGCTGGCCTATGGTCAATAAATTTTGTTGGGTAAAGGCTCTTGCCTATAAATAGGCTGGTCAATAAAATCTACAAGAAAGTCTTTCATGTTCCGCAACTGGCTTCACCCGCTAAGGTACGGTTGGAATTTGGGCTTCCGGATTTGGTGGCAGTTGGTGCTGGTGCTTTTTTTAAGCTTTGTTATAAATTGCATCAGGCCACAGGTGGTCACCTGGAGGCAGTCTTGTGGCAAGAAATTAGTGAGTGCAAATCGAAGGGTACTTATTCTTATTTTTTGGTTGAATGCAAACGGCGACTAGATGCTGGTGATCTTTGGGCATGTAATCCCTCCTATTCTCTGTTTAAACTAGATGGTAAAAGGCTTATTCAACTGTATTCGTACCACTCTGACTGTTCCGTCCTCGTTTAACTGAAGCATGCCTGGGCAGTAATTGAATCCTTTAAACCAGCTATGTCTTCTACCTTTTTGTCCTACTCTTATGGGTTTTGGTTGAAAAATGTCTTTATGGCCTTACGGATTGGCGTTTTTTTTTTTTAAAAACAGCTACCCCAATGGCAGCTATCCTCTGGTAAAGGTGTGACATACAGAGGCTGTAGTAATGTGGCCTGAACTATTGATCACGTGGTTTACCTGTGCCCAGCTTTACTAGAGGAGCATAAATTCTTGCTTCGGAGAAAATGGAATGAACTGGGAATCACTCCTGTCGATAGGCTATCATCCAGTCTTTGCACCCAGCCAATCCAATGCTAAATGTGTTATTAACTAAATTTATTAAAATTGCACAATCCAAATTCAGTGGCACTGCGAGCAATGAATAGGTATAATCGGAATTTCTTCTACGCTGTTGCCATATTGCCCGTTATTGGTCAGGCCGTGGAGTTCCAACGCATAGGTTGGTATTTAATGTAATTACTATTTAATGCACTGTGCACTTTGTGGGCTGTGCCTTATGTATTTTGTCTTTTTATGTATTATGTCGGGTTCTGGGCTGGGTGGTTTGTTTTATTTTTATATTTCAGGATTGTCTTACATTTTCATGCAGGAATGTTTTTTTTTTAATGTGTCATGCGTGTTTAAATTAAGGCGTGTTTTTAGCATGAATTCAGTTTTTCATTGTATTTATTCTCGATTGCTTTTTTGCTCTTCGTTATTTGTATTGGATTTTATTATCTGTACAATAAATTATTCATTCATACTACTGTTTGTAGATCTGTCCCATAGTTTTGGTCTTAGAAGTTGCTGAAACATATTGTGTTCCTGTGAGAAAATGAGGAGGGAATGGGTTCCCATGCGTACTTCGAAAGCTGATTGGTCGACAGAAGGAAGAAGAAGCCACATGAATTTGTAACATTGATTTTGTCTGTCTATAATAGTGTATGTTCCTAGAGAAGGTCACCTCATGCCACATATCTCATTTCATCATGAACCCTTTCATCCCTGTGTTAGCATGTTGCTTGGACACTCTACTGCGTTTCTTCAACCTCTATTCATGAGACGTTCTGCTTTGATTGATTATTGAGATATTGAAATGAATTTGATGCTCAAGCTTCAAGCTTTATGAATTCCCTCAAATTCAGATTTTTGGGGGGTTTCTGAGACTGACACATTATTTCCTTATCATTCTTATAATACAGATTCATTTCTTTATGAATGTGCTTAATGCATTTTTAATGATTCATTGAATACTTATTTGATTATTGACAAAACAACTGACTCATATTGATGAGTCAGATGTATATGATGGTTCTGATAAAAATAAATTACTAAAAGATATGATTAGCAAAACCCTTTAACTCATACCAAACTCTATTTAGTGACTGAAAGTTAAAAATTGTTAGCATAATTTAATATGATGTACAACTCCTGATTAAGCTCAGATAACATTAAAGATCTATAAACCTGGGGTGTCCGAGGCTAGCCTTGATGAATGGTAAACCCAAACCCTAACTGAAACAATACCCACACCAGTAAAGCCTTTTGGCCACACCCAGGGTCAGACTGGCCCATAGAGTAATCAGGCAGTGCCCAATGGACTGGTCACATAGGTCAGTGTGGAGGCCAGTTTTTGCTCTTTGTGGACCTGTTTTATGATGTGCTGCGCTGGTCTTTCTGTTTTTTTTTCCTTTTTCCTTATCTTTATTTCGGCTGTAAGCCATAAAAGTAGACAAAACAAGACATATCATGGTTAAGAAACATAGCACTTAAATTTTTTTTAAGAATGTGTAGATAATATTATTTTTAAGCATTTTTGTTTTCACAAATCTCAAGACGTATAAAAATATTAGATCGTTAGAATTTGGCTTCAATCAATTAAAATTTATCTGACTAATTAATTGTAATCTAAAACCAAGTTATTAAAAGCACGTAATTATCAAAGTTATAGTTCATGTCTCCTATATTTTTTACAAGAACCTCGCCTCTGGGGGACCAATTTTATCATTTATCTCTGTTCACTAATATAGACGGCGAAAATTACATAATTTACTTTTTTAAGACCCCTAAATACATATTGTGGTCACAGATTTGTAAAAACATGCAAATCATCATTATTCTTTAAACTAAAAGTCCAGACCATTAAGGCTATAGCTTCATCCAATTAGGAACTGATATATTAAATGCATATAGTCTAAAACCAATGTGTTGGAATTACACATTTATAATAGTTCTTTTGTTCTTATTAACCATGCACTTCGTAGGTATCCCACCACAGAGAAAACTATTTTATCACTTGTATCAGTTGTTAGGAGTCGTAATGCCGTATTCCATTCCCTTATTCCAATTTCCCTACATAATGGAGCAATCCACTTTTTCCTGTGTACCAGATATCTAGGGCAGAAAAACATAAAGTGCGCAAGTGACTCTTTTGTCTTTTGGCAGTGATGGCAGTATATTGAATTGCAGTCCTCCGATCTCCATTGCGCTGTAAATGACTTAAGCGGAAGAGTCCCTAGTCTAAACTTAATGAATAGTGTTTTGATATATGGAGGATGTACATTATCCATGTAGGCCTCAAACTTGGGACTGCATTTGTGGTCTAAGAACTGCAAAGTCAGACTGCCATGATTTTTTAACCAAGTTTGGATCAAAATGTTCTCCCAGTAGCACTTTTTTACACGTTCCTTTATTTCCTTTACCAAATTGTGAGGAGCACTCCACACCTCCTCCATTTTGAGAAATTTACACGTGTCTCTGATGTATCTAAACCAAGGGATCTTTAGTACGCTGTTATTTGCGAGAAATTCATCTAGTGCTGCATGGAGAGTATGCCGGTCCTCTGAGGTCCAAAGATTAATCCAATACATTAGGGGTCTTAGTGCAATTTCATTGGGTATTTCATTTAGGGCTAAATCAAATCTGAGCGGAGTGAGAGGGGTGCTCATCGGCAACTTTAGAAAGTTTCGAATAAACCGGTTTTCTACAGTGGTCAGACATCTAGAATTAGTATGACCCCAAAGCTCGGCACCATAAATTGAGGCCGCTACTGCCACTGCTTTATAAACGGTGATGGCAGGTGTTATCTCCCCCTCGTAGGTATTAGCTATTTTCTTGGCTATCACTATAGCCCTTTGCCTAAGTGTTGTCAGACTCTTCTTGATCTGTGCCGACCAACGTTGGTCGTCGCTTAGCCTGATCCCCAAGTAGTCAAATTGTCTGACTCTATCCACTGATTGGCCTGCTATCGTCATTTTTCCCCTAAATAATTTGTGTGGGTTAAAGGCCATAAACTTAGATTTTGTTAGATTGATTTCAAGTCCTCTGTTGGTGCAAAAATTATAAAAGGTGTCCAGTTCGTTTTGCAAACCCATAGGTGTTCTTGAAATTAATAAGGTGTCGTCGGCAAACATTAAAATAGGGACCGGAGTTCCAGCTAGTCTAGGGGCATCATGATTACAGTGTAGCAATTGGTCCACAGCACCATTTATGTAAAGATTAAATAGTGTTGGTGCCAAGATGCAACCCTGCCTAACCCCTCTATTGACGGGTATGGCTTCCGTTAGGTCACCACTATCTGACCAACGTACATGAGCATAGGTCCCTTCATGGAGGTATCTAATCAGTCTTAGTAGTTCGCTATTGGGGTGATAACTCTCCATAACTTCCCATAGTGTATCCCGAGGAACCGTGTCAAAAACAGCTTTTAAATCGATAAAAGCTACATACAATTGGCTTTTATTGAGTGACAGGTATTTCCAGCAAAGGAGGTTAAACCTAAATGCCTGGTCTATTGTACTCACTCCTCTTCTGAAGCCTCCCTGAAATTTGGAGAGAATTTGGGAATCCTCTATCCATGTCTGTAGTCTGTTAAGCACTTGCTTAGCGAATTTTTTTTTAATAACATCAATAAGACTGATAGGCCTATAATTGTCAGGTTGATCCCTTGGCCCTTTCTTATAGATAGGGACTATAACTGCTCCTTGACATGTAATAGGGAGTCCTCCCCCCCTCAATATCTCATTACTAAGTGCATTTAGATACAATGACCACGTTGTCAGACGAGAAAGATATAGATCTCCTGGGATGCCATCAAGACCAGGGGCCTTTCCCTTGCGTGTAGATTTGAGAGCCTCTGTTGTTTCTTTTAAGGAAAATAGGTCCAGATCAAATTTGGGTGGTGTTATACTCCCCCACGTTAAGATATTGCCAGCAGAATCATTAGGTTTTAGTAGGGGTGTACTAGTACTATTGATATGTGATTTCCTATATATATTTGAAAAGTGCGTCATCCAAATTTCTGGCTGGATAACAGGGTAGCTTCCCATTTCTTGGGGGCTACTCTTATCTGACACTAGTTTCCAGAATAGGTTAAGAACCTTCTCCTGGAGCGCCACAACCATCTTATTCCAATTCTTATTGGTCCATTCTTTTTTTGCATTTTTAAGTGGTCTTTCTGTTGATTTTCCTTATATTAAACAAACATTGCCTTCTGTGAGCTAAAATCCATGCAGTCTTCCATACCTTGCCAAATGATTATACATTAACAGTTCCAACTCCACAATTCATAAACTTGGGCCCCCTTTTTTGCTATCTGATTTGCTGATGGGGGTCACTTTTATGTTGATGTCTAGCCTAATACCTGTCCGAATCCAACCCTGGCCACACCTGCAAAAAGCAGCTTGGAAACCAAGCCGTGATTTGACCCACACATGCACACAAATCTCCACAAAAAGGAAAATGGCACAGGTGTACATAAGAAAAAATGCTCTCATTCATCCATTCCAGAGCCTGTAAGCTCCTTACTCTGCCTTTTCAAACTTCATTCGAGCTTGCATGTGTTTCTACTATTACAGATGCAGCTGTTTCCTCTACTTTCAGAAGGTTAGAGAAGTGGGACTGTTCCACTCACTCTCATATAACAAACAGGAACCACACATAATCGTGCATATCTCCAGATTGTTTTCTAAGAAGCTTTCAACATGAATCAAATACATTCATTTTCTCACTTGAAATGTCTTATCTGAGCTCACTAAAATGTTAAAAACAGACCAAGCTTGATTTAGTCTGCTGTCTGCTGAATGGCAGGATAGTAGTCGTACAGACGTTCTTACAAATAACTGTTAATTCACTATTGCCCTAACGTCCGATATCGATGCAATGGTTTCACGTAAACAGAGTTATCTATTCTTCTTTTAAGTTGTTCAAGGTACTATCCCTACATACTGTAGTATTGTTTTGTTCAAAATGGCAGTTTAAGAGTAGGAATTATTAACATGGGCATACGTAAATGGAATCAAGGTCAGGCATGCCCGTGAATGGTGCTCGGTATACCTGCTCCACTTTGTGAGAGAAGTTGACAACACTCGTGTAACTTCCAGCATTTGTTAAACCACAATGATAGTTTATCCCATCATCCAACAACAATAATTATGGAAGAGGAGCACTTTGTAGACGATCCTAGTCAAACGGTACAAGATGTTTTGGTATCTTTGAAAAGCTACATGAAGTTTCAGATTGCTTCAATAGGTTCAAGGGGATTAGCAATTTGGAAGGGACTAAGGAGCAGTCTTCCACTGGATCCCAACTGCCAATGATTTCAAAAGACAGCCGATTCACTTTTTTTTTAGTTTGAAATCTATGATGTTTTAACAGCATTATGTTTAACTAGTTTGGGGACACTATAGGGTTGTAACAAAGGCCCATGCAGCCCCTGCAGTGTGGAGGTGGGAGAGCTCCAGGGAGCCCTCTCAGGAGAGTACACTGGCCTGAGATCTCATGGGTGAGTTCAGAGGGTTGGCCCTCCTTGACTTTGCTGGGGGCTCCCTCAAGTTTCATTACACCCGTGGGGCAGTTAAGATCCCGATCTTTGGAGGCTTTGATATGAGACCCATTTGGATGAGAGCAAATGTGGTAGTAAGTCGAAGACGTCGAACAAGCTAGATAGCTGATGACTTCAAATGCGCCGTGATGAAAATTCTGCAACGTTTGTAAACGTTTTCATCATGGCATTGATGCGGCCTGTACACTGTGAAACAGACAGAAGGTACAGGCCCGGGAGCTTACCTACATGGACTTTTAGGCCCATATTTATACTTTTTTAGTGCCGCATTTGCGCCACTTTTTGACGAAAAAACGGCGCAAACTTACAAAATACAATAGTATTTTGCAAGTTTGCGCCGTTTTTGCGCCAAAAAATTACGCAAATGCAGTGCCGTAAAAGTATAAATATGGGCCTTAATATCCTAAAGAAGGCATTTGTGTGAGAGTGAAAATAGGACACCGAGCAATGGAAGGGCAATAACAGTGTCTGCAGCACTAAGCTGAAAGGAAACGTGTTACAACAGAGCATTTATTTGAAAGAACTTTTAAAACAAAAGATTATTGGGGAAAACTGTAAGGATTTGAAATGCTCTTGCAAACCTTTGATCGTATGATGCTGCAAACTTAATTAATAAGCCATTGCTGACACTTATATATATTATGGACAACAACTCTCACAGTGTTTTTCCAAGTTAAAAATCATTAATCAGGTGCAAATAAATCAATGCTAAACCACCGTGAGCAAGACGGAAGTCGAAACACATAGGTGGTAATGGTTGAAATGCTGACGATTATTACCATTAAATGGGTTGATACGAATGTCCTGGGAGTGCAGTGATTTTTTTGATGGAACATTAAACGAGGGGAGGTGGTCAATCCCCTACTTTTGCACCAGCAATAAGTGCCTGCCGCTCTTGTGACCAATTTGTTTGCTATTTTAATTATGAGTGGCAGCACCCCGGACCAGGTGGAGAAGAGCAAATACGTTGTGAAGAATGGAAAGGGGGATACTAATCCCTTGCATGTGTACTTTTACATTTGAAGACTTCAAATAAGCTGGATAGCTGGTGACTTCAAATGCGCTGTGTTGAAAATTCTGCAACGTTTGTAAATTTTTTAATTATGGCATTGATGCGGCCTGTACACTGTGAAACAGATAGAAGTTACAGGCCCGGGAGCTTACCTACATGGACTTTTAATATCCTAAGGAAGGCATGTGTTGGGAGAGTGAAAATAGGACACTGCGCGTTGGAAAGGCAATAATAGTGTCTGCAGCATTGAGCTGGAAGGAAACGTGTTACAACAGAGCATTTATTTGAAAGAACTTTGAAAACAATGGAGTATTGGGGAAAACTGTAAGGATTTTAAATGCTCTTGCAAACCTTTGATCGTATGATGCTGCCGCTTTAATTAATATGCCATTGCTGACACTTATATATATATTATGGACAACAACTCCCACAATGCTTTTCCAAGTTAAAAATCATGAATCAGGTGCAAATCAATCTATGCTAAACCACCTTGATCAAGACGGAAGTCGAAACATGTAGGTGGTAATGGTTGAAATGCTGACGATTATTACCATTAAATCAGTTGATACGAATTTCCTGGGAGTGCAGAGATTTTTTTGATGGAACATTAAACGAGGGGAGGTGGTCAATCCCCTACACTTGCACCAGCAGTAAGTGTGCACCACTCTTGTGAACAATTTGTTTATATATATATATATGAACAATATTTTATCATCAACTAATATAATATCTTTTAAAATGTAAAAACATATAACTTACTAATACATGTAATATTTAAAAAAAAAAAATTACAATAATTTTTATAGATAACCTTTAGTATTTTTTAATAACATAAACATAAACATTTTACCTGAAGGTGGATTTTTTTAGTAACTTAAAAAATTATTTTAAATAATGTAATATATATTTGCATTAATTAACCATTTAATTTCAAAGTTAACCTAATAGTACCATAGTATTTTGGTCTACATTTAAAATAAATCAGTCTGTGGCTCAATGATACCTCATCACCCATTCTGGACATTCTAGTTCCGCCCAACTATGACATCATCAGACTAGATAGAACTGGAAAAGTTGGTGGTGGCTTAGCTTGCCTTTACCACTCCATGGTCACGGTAAAACAATCACAAACTGGGCTGATACCCCTCTGTTAATACCCTGGCATTGAAATATGGAGCAGTGACAAGATAATATGAAAATTTCACATGATTTATCACCCTCTGGAAATAACCTTCCTTTCATTGAACAAATAATGGAGACTATCTCCTGTAACTCGGATCAGAAATTACTGAACAACCACAAGGCCTTCCTTATGGATCTCAACCTCACACAGTCTAGTAATGGCCCAACACACTTTAGAGTCTCCAACCTCAATCTAATCATTGCTAAGGACAAGACCATTAATCTGGAATGCATAGCTCCCTGTGATTGGTCAGACCACTACCTAATCTCCTTCCCCATCTTGGATACAGTGTTGACTAGAAACGGCCAACCTCTTAACCCCAGACATTGGTCCATAGACTTGAGAGATATTAATCTAACTGATCGGACTTCTATTAGCAACACCACTCCTCCTCCAATAAACATTACAAAGGTAAATTTTCTTACAGAACATTACATCCAATCCATGTCACACATTCTTGACACGATTGCTCCAAAGCAACTAAAAAGAATACCTAGTAGACACTCCAAACCCTGGTTCAATGGCAGCCTGAACGAGGAAAGGAGCAGCTTAAGGCTTGCGGAGAGATCATGGAGAAATTCTCCCTCCATCACACACCTCGAAAACCTCAGGTCAATAAGAAGCTCCTACAGCAAACACAACCGAAGTTCCAAAGCAGAATACTTTAGGGCACAACTAGACCATTCCAAAAACAGACCCCAAAAACGATTCCAAGTCGTTAAACAACAAGCAATCTACAAATCTAAACAACCCTCGGTAGACATTGGGTCATTGCCTAGTGGTGATGAATTCTCTGCATATTTCATTGAAAAGACATAAAGGATTGAATCAGAGCTGCAACACTCGTCCAAGTTGCTGCTAACCCAGGTCCAGCCCAGTCTTCTACCAGTTCAGCTTTACAGCAGATCTTCCCTATTAGCTATGCTACAAAAAATAACACTACATGGAAAGCCTTCATAATTCCAGATGAAACTGAGCTACTCAAAACATTACCATCTATAAAACCTTCCAACCAATTCATCGACCCTCTTCCCGCAGAGCTCATCAAACTGCTTTGGTTGTCCATACTCCTTCTTTAGACTAAGATTGTCACTGCTTCTCTCTCTCAGGGCATGTTTCCTGATTGCTTAAAGATAGGACAGGGCACCCTAATTTAAGAAAAAACAAATGTGGACCTGTACGAACCCAACAACTAGCCCCCAATCTCCAACACCCCAACACTTTCAAAACTATTAGAGAAATGCGTGCACCTATAACTAACTTCCTAACCACGTTGAGAAGTATCAACTCCTAGATCCTTGTCAACCAGGTTTCAGATCAGATCACAGCACTGAAATGGCTCTGACACATGTTGTTGATGCACAGAGAATGCTACATCAGAACGTTCCCTGCTTGTTTATACTACTTGATCTCTCCTCTGCTTTTGATACGGTCCACCATAACAATACGATTGACATCCTTGAGAAGAGAATGGAACTACCTGGTCTCATAGTAAGCTGGTTTGCCTTGTTTCTTCATGATAGAGCCCAAAGATTCAAAGTCAATCAAACCCTATCCAACATTACTGCTGCCACGATTGGAGTTCCTCAAGGATCCGCGATCTCACCCATGTTATTCAACTTGCTCATGGAACCTCTTAGAGAACCTCTAAAGCTCTGAAACATTAACTACCATATATATACTGATGACACTCAATTGCATTTAAAAATGTCCTCACCTGAAGACATCAAAGTCCTCACCTAGACCTTACTGAAAACCAAACAATGGCTGACCCGTAATCACCTCATGCTTAAAACTCATAAAACTGAATGTTTCCTGTTCACCTACATAGTCATTCTGCCGACACAGAAGAATGGCCCAAACAACTCACCGCCTTCAACTGCGCCCCACACGTTATCAACCCCTCCTAGATCATCAGGTATTATGTTAAACAAATACCTAAATGTGCAAGTTCATATCAGTACAACCACTAAGGTAACCAACTACCAACTGATGACACTAAGGAAAACAAAACCCTTTTTGCCCCCTGATGACTTTCAATTAGCAATCCAAACCCTAGTCATCTCGCAAATAAATTACAGGAGTGCTACTCTCGCTGGCCTACCCAAGTTAAAGCTGACTCCTTTAAAGGCCACATTGAACTCAGCTGCTAGGCTCATCACAGGATCCAGAAGATTTGACCACATTAGACCAGTTCTAAACCATCTAAAATGGTTCCAATTTGAAGCAAGAATCTGGTTGAAGATAGCTTTTATGACAAACAAGGCCCTCCACTACAAAACCCCTGTCTACCTGGCCAAAAAAATCAAACTAACTGGTAGTAGTTGGTCCCTATTGCTGAAACCACAAGACGTTTAACAAAAAAAAAGCTTACAACCGCTCCATCTCTGGTCTAGCCCCATGAATTCAGAACTCAATGCTGCTGGAAACTAAAACAGAACCCTCCACTACTGCCTTAAAAAAAACAAAAAAATGCTTCTGCTGACCAAATTCCTTCTGGAGCGGTCCTAAGTTACTCAGCTTGACTAGTTGCTTGTGGTCTACTCCTCGTTCCTCAATCTACCAGGATGAATTGTTTTGTCTGTATTTGTATTACTCTTGCATATGCACATGCCTTCTTGTTGTCTCTTATGTATGTATGATACATCACTCTGATACCCTGATGAGTCATGTTCGCGCTATATAAAACTCAGAAAATAAATAAAATTAAGTCAATCACAAAATGTAAAATTCTACCATTGGTGAAGTATAGTTGGCCTCTCAACAAGGGTTCCTGCCAAGAATTATCCCAAGAAGGTTATTTAGTCTTTAGAGCGTAATAACGCCTTTGATGACCTTAAATGAATGTTGTGCCAAGCACTTATGTTGTGAGCACCTGATAACAACCAGACATTTGTATACAAATAGCTGCTTAAGACAAGTGAGTTGGAGGTCGACTTGCGTACAATAGAATGAAAGATGTAGGGAGTGACTTGTGACCCTTACCTCTCACCTTCATTAGTGACAGACAATTGACCAGAGAGCTAAAATGGGCTGTTTTTGTCAAGTAGTGCAATTCCTTCGTCTGGGCTGAAAAGTATTTCAGACCTTAAATGTGAGTGTCCGAATCATGGCATCATCTTTACACTAGCCAGAATTTGGAACTTATTAAGTTTGGTTAACTTCGGGAAAAAGGACAAACCATTATTTGACTTTGCAACAATTTTACTATTTTATTGTTTCACGTGATCACTGTAGGAAGGGGTGTAACAGGATTTCACATATAAATCAGCACTCTAGGCAACCAGGAACCTTTGAGCCCCGAAAAAGACTTAACAAGACAAAACACATTTTGGCTGCAAGACCTATATGGAGTCATGGTTTTTCAATCAAGATTAGTCACAATGCTTCAAGTGTTGAAAATGAAAATGAAGGATGTATGACACATGTACTTAGGCCCATATTTATACTTTTTTAGCGCTGCATTGTGTCGACTTGTAACGCAAAAGCAGTGCAAAATTACAAAATACAATTGGATTTTGCAAGTTTGTGCCACTTTTGCGTCAAAAAGCGGTGCAAATGCTGTGCTAAAAAAGTATAAATATGGGCCTTAGATCTTTGTAAGAATGACAAAAATGGATGATACTGAGGAATATGTGCTCCATTTCCATGGAGCGCTTATTGGTTTGATCGTATCTCTCTTGGGGTTACAATTCATTGTGAATCTCAAAGGTAGCATGGTATGTTGGAAGCTGGTATTTTGTTTTCCATCGAGGGGACTTCCCAATCTTCAGTTTCAGTACAGATTTTTCACAATACATAAATGTTCTGTGTGAAAGGAGCACCAAAATATTATCCCCATTTAAAGTGCTGGATTGCTATTGCCTCCCTTAAACGTGCAGAGAAAAATGGCGCCGCCCTTACATACATTTTGCCTGGTGCAGGCATAATGTGGTGCAAGGGTTTACAAAGCGGAGCAGTGTATGTATTGCACCACTTTGTAAATTTGGAACGGGGTAAAATGCCACTTTAGCCCCGCCTTAGCATCAAATACATGACGATAGGCTGCACTAAGGTGGTGCTAGGGGAGGCACTAAATATACCACTAAGGGTTGCAAACCCTGATTCAGTCAAGCAAAAGGTTTCTGAACGCTAAAACTCTTTTTGAAATGTACTAAACCCATTTAACAATTCAGAAAAGGTCATCCAAACTGTTAAATGGATGTAGGAAACCATTATAAATTGATATTTGGTAAGGGCGTGTTAAGGGTGTCCCTTCCATTCAATGATTCCTTATTGAATGCATTATTGTTTTGCCACTGAATACCGGTTTCAAAGTATTAATATCTTACCCATTCTAAAGTGGAATGTTTGTGATTGCTGACAAAAACATTTTTTGGAGCAGGCAGTCGCCCATGGGACCACTGCCTGCTCCTAAAATTTTGGAAATCTTTTAATTTTTTTTAACACAGCCCATTTCCTTCAAGGAAAATATGTTGCAATAAAAAAACGCTTTGTTTAAAAGCAGTCACAGACATTGCAGTCTGCTAAAACTTAGCAGACCACCATCTCTGTGATGGCAGAGAAACAAAGTGGGTTATAATTTTCCTCCTACCTCATTAATGTTAATGAAGTAGGTCAAAGTCCAACCCACTATAATTCTGTATTTGTGAACCAACCTATTGGTACACAGGTAGGTTCGCAAAATACAAATAAATCTGCTAAACGTTGGTGTTCAAATTGCAAACTCTTTTGCTGAATGCATTCTTAGTACATGAGTCCCTTAATGCCTTGGTCTGTGTTTAGAACAGACTGTACTCAACTCTCATTAACATTGTAGGGTATGTTAAGAGTTCCGGGTTAATTCAGATATGATGCTGATACAAGTCAACAACAGTCATATATGTGTAAGTTACCAGCCATCTGTGGCACAACAATGGACTTTGGGTGAAACCTCTAAAGGGAAAGCGTGCACAGGATTAAGTCTTTCTTTACTGACAGAAACATCTCTTCATAAAACAAGTCAGATAAGAAAGCATTTCTCTTTACCCTTGTGCTTCTAGCTTCTAGCATTGCCACTTTTCCACATTTCTGCAGTTGTTCTGGATTAAATGAGTAGGGTATTTGTCCTGGAAGTGAGGGTGATTCACAGTGCTTGCTTACACAATTTCAGTTGCAAAGAGTGAGTCACAGTTTTTGGCATAGTGCATCACAATGGCATTCCTAGAATCGCTGAAATGCATTTTCCTTTCGCTATGTTCCAGGAAAGCACATGTTCCTACTGCCCCGCCATCATCATCCAGTGTGCTGCACCTTGTATTGGGAAAGCTTAAAGGTGTTAATTGGAAATATTGTTCACACTGTCAGTTTATATTCCACATGCTAGAGATGCATGTGGGTTTATATTTGAGGAAAGGGGAATGAGTGTTCTTGCTTCATAATCCCTTGTGACCAGTGGGTTTAGCACAAATGCAAGTGAAGGAGACCAGCAAGATTTCCTTTAAATGTGTGTTCTATATTCTATAATGGTTTCATGAGTTGGGGTGTTGGTGTGTATTGAAGTATAAGATGTTGTTTCACGAGGTCCTTTCATTAGGTCCTATAGCAGACATTATAACAACTAATAGCTATTAAAGAAAAATGAGAAGTTAGGTTTAGTATTTACATGTAACACTAGGAAGTGCTGAGAACACTGGTTCCGAAATACAACACAAGTCATCTTTTAATGATATTTCCGACATTTTTTAAACTAAAATTGTACTACTGTACTCCATAACCGATTATATTCTATGTAGCAGTTTTCATGAGCTCTCTGATATTTTGGGACCTGGCTTGTTTACTAAAATATTATTAAAAGTGTCAGTCAATACGACAGACTTATCAATAAAACCTGAAATGTGGCAAAATAACTCTGATATGGCTGGTCCTCTGCTACAGTGTACTATGGCTCTTTAGTACAAACTGTACAACTCAGTGGCCAGAAGCCAAAACAAATGAGTTGTAAATAAAAAATAAAAAAAAATCACTTATGCCGTAAACACCACCACTCGAAGAGCAAGGGTTGCACATAGCTAAAATGAATGGTGAATCTAAGATGCCAAGACTCATTGGGGAATATTTACAAGCCCCTACATTCACCAGATCATTACTTTTTGTGATGCTCCGGTGACACTGTGCACTGCACCATATTTACAAGGTGGCGCTAAGCCACTTTTTGTGGCTTAATGCCGCCTTGTAAATATTGTCACCTCTGATGCGATGTTCAGACACCTTCCTGCACATAGACAACCATTCCCTTCAATGCAGACATTGTGGTGCAAGTATGCCTGCATTGGCGGCTAAATTTAGCACCAGCACTAGGGAAAACACAGGGGCACACAGTATTTTGGTGAAGATGGTACATCCCTGCATTTCAGAACTGACGCAGTATATTGCCAATTTTGGCACAGCACCGGGCTGCACCAGTTCCTTGTAAATCTGGCCCATGGTGTCTAGTTTCAGGAGTTCTGCAAGGGATTTAGAAGCCATTGTCCCAAATCATACAATGCAAAGTGCTGTAGCTATACTATTATTTTCAGAACTGTATGAACTAGAATGATGGCTCAGTTTGATTTAGTTGCATCCAATGGAACACAACTCACTGACGCTGGGCTGGGAGTGGGTAGATAAGTGCAGCATATATATATATATATATATATATATATATATATATATATATATATATATAAATGTATATATATAGAAAGATATATAGATGTAAATATATATATATATAGAGGTATATATATATAGATATATATATATATATATACATATATATATAAAGAAATATAGGTATTCTCTAATCAAGCTCCTAAGGTAAGGAAAATATTAATGAAACATTGGCACACTTTACAGACTGATAACACTCTCAGTAAATACAAAACTCCCACTCCGCAAATAACTTTCAGACGAGCTTGCTCACTAAAAGACACATTGAGCAAGAATATGATAACTGAACATACCCCTCCCGCACAAATACAAGGCTTCTTTTGCTGCAAAAAATGTAAAGCTTGTAAAACGAGTTATGATAGTAAGAAACTTCAAACCTCCTAACACAGCAAAGGAATTTGTCATAAGAAAACACACCTTGTGCAATACTGAGTATGGGATATATTGTCTCATATGTCCTTGCAAATGCATTTATGTGGGAAGCACAATATATAAAGTTACAAAATAGGTGCTAGAACACGTAAGAGCCATCACATACAATGACACTTCATATCCAGTTGCTAGACATTTTGCAGAAAAATATTTGAGTAATGCTAGTGCGTTACAATTTGTAGTCATTGATAAAGTGGAGGTTACCGTTAGAGGTGGCGATAGAGAAAAGGAACTGCGGGTACTTGAATCTAAATGTATCTTGCAGTTCGAGACACTAATGGCTCATGGATTAAACTCTGACGAGGAAATGGCAATACATTTATATTGAGATATCCAGATTGTCTTGTTATAATTGGTGATTGCTTTTCAACCCCCCCCCTTTTTTTTTTAGCCTCAATAGGATGTTTAGTAACCAGATTTTAATCACACCTTTTTGTATTATCTTTTCATTTTTTCACTTTGGTCAATGTTTAGTAAGGTGGTCAATAAGAAAAGTATGATTTGGGGAACTTATAGTCCCTAACTAATGGCCCATTTGGGCCTGTTTTGATTATAACAGGGTCTGTAGCCCACTTGGGCAGTACTTTGGAATAGTTACTAATTAGATCATTTTTTCTGATTAGACAAGGAGGGAAGTAAAAATATAATATAAAAAATTATGGCATAAATTATGGTTAACAATCATGGTATATTTATGAAATAAGGCTGTTACAAGCCAAGTTCCCCCATGTGTCAATAAGATTATTGTATGATTGGATATATATAAAATTTATTACGATATTTGATGTATATGTTTTTTCATGATAATGATTCTAATTGTAACCAAAAGGTATTTTGTGTTTTCTTTCCCGTTCCCATTTCGAAAATATGAAGGTCAATCAGGATTCAGATACAATTCTAAGATGGTGTCCACGTTAGTACTTATATATATATATATATATATATATATATATATATATCTCAATAGATAGATATACATATATCACTATATATCGAGAAATATATGTGTGTGTGTATGTATATGTATATATCCCAAAAAATTTCACATGTGATTATGTGTAAGAACCTCCTCAGTAACAGAAGAATGGACAAAAAATCACAGGGGAGTGGCAGTGTGCCACCTTATCATTTGGGTCAGATTAAGTCTTGCCAGCTTGAACTAAAATTCTGCTGCATACCATTATTTATAATGGGTCCCTATGTACTCAGCAGGAGTAGCGCTCAAATGTTGGCGCTACTTCTGCAAAGTACATCAATTGCATTAAAAAAAATGATGCTATTGCCCCCTACCCTGCGCCATGGTGCACCGTATTTTAAATACAGCACACACATGGTGGCATTAGGGGGGCGCTAAGGGGTGCAAGGAACTAAGTGCAGCACCACTTTTCCTAAATCTGCACCTTAGTATATGAGGCCAGCGTTTGTTGGAGTTGGAAATTCCTGGTGTAAACCAAAGACATTAATGCCCTCATTACAACATTGGCAGTAAATGCTGCCTACCACCAACATACTGTGACCGTGGCGGTATGCCACTACGGGTATTATGACCCACACAGAGATAACCACCACTACACAGACATCCACACAAGTCCGCCAGCCCAAAGGTCAGTGATAAACTGGCGGTACCAAAACCCACACCGTTACGCCAACAGAAATACGCCCACAGTATCAGGAACCATGAATCACTGCGGCGGTCTTTCAACCGCGGTAAACCATTGCCGGTACACACTGACACGCTCAAAATACACACACACTAACAAAACGACACCACATTGGACAAATCAAAACACACACACATACACACACCACACCCACACACCCAATCCAATATAAAACACACACCCACATTACCCACAACCCTTTCAACGAAAAAAAAGATTGCTAACTGAGAGAGAGACAAGCCAGGTGCACCCACTCAATCTGAGCCACAGAACACCAACACCCATACACCATCCATGCACCTCACAGCACACACCCCAACACATCACCCCACACACCCTCACACATACCACTCACACCACATCCATGGCACTCCAAAGACACCTTAGGTTTTCAGAGGAGGAGCTAAGGGTTATGGTGGAGGAAATCATCAGGATAGAGCCACAGGTATTCGGATCACAGGTGCAGCAGACGTTCATTGCAAGGAAGATGGAGCTATGGCGGAGAGTGGTGGACAAGGTCAACGCCGTGGGACGGCTCCCCAGGACAAGGGATGACATCAGGAAAAGGTGGATCGACCTGCGGGGGAAGGTGCGTTCCGTGGTTGGAAGACACCAGGTAGCCGTACAGAGGACTGGCGGTGGACCCCCACCTCCTCCCCCACAACTAACAACATGGGAGGAGCAAGTCTTGGCAATAATTCATCCTGATGGCCTCGCAGGAGTAGCAGAAGGACTAGACTCTGGTAAGTCAAATCTTTACTATTATATCCCTCACCCTACCTGCATGCCATCATAAACTCCTACCCCTATCCTCACCCCCATCACTCCACCACCTCACATATACCTCACTATCACAACCCACCCAGCCCAAAACCAAGCCCTACATGCCACACCAATGTATGGACACACATCACAGACCTGCATGGACACCCATCACTAAAGCATGCACATTAGAGATAATCACCTAGCCCACAAAATCACCACTCACACAAGGCAAAGTTGACAGGGCAGTCACAACCATACAGGGAAACAAACCCATGCACAAGATGGCGAACGTAGATACAATAACACTGCATTTACATCCCCACAGGATCCCCACTAAACGTCACCAGAGAGGAGGTGCCAGCCACTTCCAGTCCACCCTCGAAGAGGCCCACAGTGATGACAGCAGCTCTGCACACCTGGATCACGATGACCAAAGTGGACAATGAGGGACCTCTGGACAGTTGGTTACCCTGCCACAGTCCCATACCACCACAGAGCCTCCCCCTCAGGAAACACCAGCACAGCACCCACCCAGCGGGTCCATACCTCTGTCCCCAGGACACGTCAATCAGCAGTGTGTCCACCACTACAGGGACCCCAGGCAACCCCACAAACACAGGACGATCAGGGACCTGGGGTCAGTGGCAGTGGGCACACAGTTCAGGGGACAGAGGCACAGGAGAACAGGGACACTGGGAGGGCTGCTGTGTTACCGGGGGAGGACAGGCCCAGGGAACCCACTCTCCACGAGGCACTTGCAGGGATCCCGGGAGAATGCCAACATTCCCAGGAGACCTTGGGCCAGATACAGTACAAGTTGCAGGAGACCCAGTGGATGCAGGAGGAACAGAACCTGGGTATCAGGGAGGACCTCAGCCACATCCACATCATCCTGGTCACCATTGCAGGGGTGCTGGCTGAAATGGGCAACACCATGAGAGAGGCAATGGCTCACCAATGGGCCCCTGAAACTAGCCACACCGATGAACTGCCCGCCACCTCCGCCGGTGCTAGTGGACAGGAGACCCTACCACTGGACCAACAGGCCACCAGCACCCCACCCCCTGCTGAAGGAGAACCACCCCGCAAACAGTCCCTGCGATCCAGGCAGAAGCCAGAGAACATTGCCAAGACCTCGCCAGGAAATAAGACTCTCCTGATTGTCACCCTTCTGACCCACTCTGTCACCCTGTCCACCTTGAACTGCTATTGCTCACCTTCCTATGCCCCATTGAACAATACACCTGTAATACCAATAGACTGGACTCTACCCTGGACTTTCCTCCATCATCAACCCAGCCCATTGCAATACATTCCACTTATTAGCACCTAAATAAACACCCTTTGAACAAATTCAAGTATGGAGTCTGTGGATTATATGACAAATGTATTAGTTTCACAAACTGTAAACATTGCATTTCTAATCAACTGTAATATTAACATAGGTATAACCTGTAGTGGTCAGCAGTAAACACACCAGGAGCCAGAGTGGGGTACAGAGATCTGAAAATAGAGATGCCAAAGGGTACAGTTAGTGGCCATAGAAATAGGGAAATCAGGCTGCCATGTTCAATGTCAAACACAAAACTGCAATGAAAGTAAAGTTACAGTGTCTTATCTGTGTGTCACTGGAAGTACTGTTGTATGAGTGATCTTCTGTTGTCCACATCTTCTTCCTCTGTCTCCTCTTCCTCACTGTCCAAAGGCTCCACTGCTGCCACAAGACCATCTCCAGACTCATCTTCCTGCAGAAAAGGCACCTGGCGTCTCAAGGCCAGGTTGTGCAACATGCAACATGCAACGATGATCTGGCACACCTTCTTGGGTGAGGAGTACAGGGATCCACCTGTCAGATGGAGGCACAGATGGAGGCACCAGAACCTGGCCTTCAGGAGGCCAAAGGTTCTTTCAATGATCCTCCTTGTTTGCCCATGTGCCTCATTGTAACGTTCCTCTGCCCTTGTTCTGGGATTCCTCACTGGGGTCAGTAGCCATGAGAGGTTGGAGTAACCAGAGTCACCTGCAAATATTCAAGGGATACCTGTTAGACATACACTCACCGTTAGGGACAACTCCACAGCCATATACCAACATCAACTGGGTGGGGAACATGGGCTCACCTATTAGCCACACCCTGTGCCTCTGGAGTTGAGACATCACATATGGAATGCTGCTATTCCTCAAGATGAAGGCATCATGCACAGAGCCAGGATACTTGACATTCACATGGGATATGTACTGGTCCGCCAAACACACCATCTGCACATTCAGAGAGTGATAGCTTTACCTATTCCTGAACACTTGTTCATTCCTCCAGGGGGGAGATGGGGGGGGACAAATGCTACATATGTACCATCAATGGCACCAATGATGTTGGGGATATGTCCCAGGGCATAGAAGTCAGCTTTCACTGTGGCCAAATCATCCACCTCTGGGAATATGATGTAGATGCCCATATGTTTCAGCAGGGCAGACAACGCTCTGGTCAACACGTTGGAGAACATAGGCTGTGACATCCCTGATGCAATGGCCACTGTCGCTTGGAATGAACCACTTGCCAGGAAATGGAGCACTGACAGGACCTGCACTAGAGGGGGGATACCTGTGGGGTGGCAGATAGCTGAAATCAGGTCTGGCTCCAATTGGGCACACAGTTCTTGGATTGTGGCCCTATCAAGTCTGTTGGTCAGGATAATGTGTCTGTCCCCCATTGTCGCCAGGACCACTAGGGGTCTGTACACTGGAGGATGTCTCCATCTCATATTCATCCTCAGCGGTTGAAGTCTAGGGAGACCTACACTGCAAGTGCTGCTGTGATCTGTGTCTGGAAGCGACAATGGCTCATGTGTCTGGGGAAAGGGCCCCTACCTTCACTTCGGAGGAGTTGGAGAGACTGGTGGAAGGGGTCCTACCCTAGTACACTTTACTCTATGGTCCTCCAGACAAACAGGTGAGTACACTGTGAGCATGATTGATATGTGGAGTGCTGTGTGTGTAAGCCACACGTAGGGGGGCAGAGGTGTCCTGGGCAGAGTGCTGCATATATGGTGGTCAATGTATGTGCATAATGGGATAAGAAAGATGTTGTGGGCCATGAGTATGACAGTCCAGACGGTATGACTAATCCCTTTTCTGCTGTATTTTTCCTGAAGGCCAGCACCCATCAGAAAAAGGGTATTTGGCATGCCATCACCAAGGAGGTGCGGACCCCTGTGGTCTTTGACAGGCGGAGCACCCACTGCCGCAAACGGTGGGAGGACCTGAGTCGCTGGACAAGGGAGATGGGGGAGGCCCAGCTGGGGCTGGCCTCCCAATGAGTAAAGGGTGCCCGTCGTACCCTGACCCCCCTGATGTTCCGCATCCTGGCGGTGGCCTATCCGGAGTTGGATTGGCGCTTGAGGGCATTACAGCAGCCACAAGGGGGTGAGTACAGATTCAGAATCATGACTTGGCACGTTATGGTTTTACCTGGGTGGGGATGTGGACTGTGGGTGCCCCTAGGGCAGGACGAACATGGTAGGGTAGGTCCCTTGTTGGGCAGGCTCTGAAGCACTCCAACCCCAATGTTGTTAGTGGGCATCTACTACTGGTCAGGTCCCTGTTTGTTTCAGGTGTGCAGCTAATGGCGTTATGCTATGTACCCCATGGGCTGGTGACTATCTTTGTAAATGGTAGTGCATGGCCTAGTGCATAGGGCTGCTCCCTGTGTGTTGTGTACGCCAACGATAGTGTTGTTGCTGGCATTGACCAAGTGTATCCTCTGTCCTCTGTCTCTCCCCCCCTTTTTGTTTTGTCACCCTGTCTTTGTGTGCATTAGCATCATCTGTCGGAGGAGCAGAGGCACCTGTGACAGAGGGAGCTGCATCCCACATGGGCCTGGAGGCCGAATCCACTGACGGTGAGGGCACCAGTGGGACGGAGGGTGAGGGGAGCACCATGACGGAGACAGGAGGGGACACTGTAGACACCTCCTCCGATGGAAGCTCCCTGGAGTGGGTTGAAACGTCGACGATATTGCTCGTGCCTGGATTGGTTATATATATTATTTGAAGAGAACTGACAATTGGAGGATAGGACTCGGTTTTGAAAGAAATGATTGGATGATTTAATGTGTTCAAAAGATTAACGAACAGGCCATATTTCTTAAGTGTATATATAGATATGTTTTTAGGATTGTTTTCTTTTTGAATGGATTAATGGGATTTTTTCCTTTACTATCACACACTAGAACTTTTTCTACACTGGTTCTCTTCCACTTCTTGATAGGATAGGGGCACTTTCATATTTTGCTTAAAGAAAAATGTTCATAATAAATTGTTTTTGAGACATTTGAAGGGTATTGATGTATGTATTTGTTTGTAATTAGAGTTTGTATACTTAGGGTTCTTTTTGTTTATAATTATCTATACCCAAACCCCTAAGTGGGCTAATTAGGGTTACCCTCTGTGGTAGTTTATTTGCCCTCAGTGAGGAGGCTATTGACCTCCTGAGATCCCTCACTGTTGGGCAGTCAACCATTCTGAATGCCATCCAGGGTGTCGGGAGGCATTTGCAACAAACAAATGCATTCCTGAAGGGCATTCGCTCTGCCGTGGCAGCCCAACAGAGAGCATTTCAGGCTCTGGCCTCTGTACTGATGGCAGCCATTGTCCCTGTCTCCAGCCACCCCCCTCCAACTTCCTCTACCCAGTCCCATTCCCCTCAACCCCAGCCTATCCCAAGCACACCTTCAGACCAGCATTCACCCAAATCAACACACAGAAGTGGCTCAGGCAAACACAAGCACCACACTTCATCTCATAGGCACTCACACAAGCACCATCCCCATTCAGACACACCAACATCCATTGCCTCCACTGTGTTCCCCTCCTCCTCCTCGTCCACCTCCCTCCCAGTAGCGTCTCCACTCACACCTGCATGCACTACATCCTCATCCACCACCTCCATCACCAGCACGCCCATCACTACACACCCCTCACTGGCAGTCACCACCCCACATCCATGCACATGTCCACTGTGTCCTCTCCCACTGTGTCTGTGATCCCTTCTCCCAAAGTACAGAAACGCAAGCACACACCCACCCAACAGCCATCCACCTTACAACAGCATCCAGCTCATGCACCTGTACCCAAACACAGCAGATTGACACCTCCTACAAGCGCTCCCTCTTCCTCCACTCCCAAACCTTCACCCTCTTTCCACCCCAATGTCCCTAAGAAGCTTTTCAGAGCAAACATTGCCCCCTTCCCTACTCCTCCCCCCATCCTTCACCTCGGGCCAGGGTGGCCAGAACCCAGCCCAGCACCTCAGCCACCAAGTCCACGTCCGCTGTGGTTTCTGCAGCTGTCAGAGGCTCTAAGGTGACACCCGTCAGCCCAGCCAGTGTGCCACCAACCCCTGCCAAGGCCAAGAAGATTCCGCTACCTGGCAAGGTGAAGACAGCATACAGGAAGGAGAAGGAGCCACAACCACCCAGCAAGGCCACGCCAAATACTCCAGCTGCCAGACCCAAGGTGACACCATCATCTGCCAAGGGCAGGAAGGGGCACAAAATATCAGCCAAGGCACTTCAGCCATTTGAGCCTTCAGCTGAAGGCCTGGTGGCTACCAGCACAACCGCCAGCACCACCACCTGCACTGAGGCCATCACCGCCACCTGAATCGCCGCAAGCACCACCACCTGCACCGCACCTGCACCAGTGCAAGCACCACTACTGTCAGCAGCAGCAGCCCCAGTGGGCAGCTGTCTGAGGCTGCAGGAGAAGGGCTGGAGCCTTCCTTCACCACTGGCAGCACAGGCACCTGCACTGCAGCCAGCACTGCTACCTGCACCTGCTCAAGCCCTGCCGCAAGCACCGCCACCTGCACCGCTGACAGTAGCACCACTGCCAGCAGCAGAAGCCCCAGTGGGCTGACGTCCGAGGCTGCAGGAGTAGGGCTGGAGCCTCACCCCACCACTGGCAGCACCTCCACCAGCACCGAGACAACCACCACTGTGCAGCCGTAGCTGCCGGCGGATGGACTGTAGACCTGCCTCCATAGACTATCATGCATCCTGGCCACTGCAAATCTCGTGGCTCTGACACCCAGGTGAGGGACTGTGACCTGGCAACCTCCAAGTGCTGCATCACTGAGCACAAAACCCCCTCCAGAGCCAGTGGATTAAGGCATCCACTCACCCTATCCTTTGCAGGATGAAGCACACTGGCCACAAGATCCCCCTCCAGAACTAGTGGATTAAGGCATCCATTCACCCTATCCCTGGCAGGATGAAGCACACTGAACAAAGGCCCCCTCCAGAACCAGTGGAAGAAGTCACCCACTTGAGAGACTGTGGCCTTGCACTCCCCAGGACCAAGCAGTGGGCAATCCACCCACTTGAGAAACTGTGGCTTTGCACTCCCCAGGAGCAAGCAGTGGGCAAACCACCCACTTGAGAGACTCTGGCTTTGCACTCCCCAGGACCAAGCAGTGGGCAAACCACCCACTTGAGAGACTGTGGCTTTGCACTCTCCAGGACCAAGCAGTGGGCATGGAGCCCCCTCCAGGAGCAGTGGCGTAGTACCATCTTCCAGCTGAGGTGCCCCTCCTTCCCCATCCCCCTGAGGTGCCTGTGTGTTTTCGACCTGATGCCCCTGCAGTGTTCTCTCCGTTTTGAGGCAGGAGTCAAGTGTGTGCTTGGCCTATGTGTGGACATTGTCCCTCATTTTGTATATATTGTATATATTGTACATACTGTTTATTTATTTATGAATGTATTTCTCTAAATTTCTAATATTACACTAATTTGACCATTCCTTTTGTCCTTGCATTATTCCAGAGGGTTACGGGTGTATATGTAATGTTGTTGCATGTGTTTGTGTGTATGGTGTTGGGGTTGAGGGTAGGGGTGGGCGTGTTGCATGTTGCGTTTGTGTGTCACTCTCTGTTTCCTCCCCTGTGTACTAGGTGCAGTACTAACCGTGGTTGTCGTTGCTAGCATTGGTACTCCTGGTATATGAGCAGATACACCAGCATGGGAAGGACGTGTAGCTCGGCCTCCAGGGCGTCTTGGTTCTTCCTTGAGTGTCGAGAGGTGAGTCGTTTTCCTTCAGAACACTGTTGCCGCCGTTCTTTTGATGGAGTTGGTACCGTCCCGGAAAAGGTGGCGGATAGGCCTATTGTAATACAGTGGGTGGAACCTTGTCTCCTGCCGGACTCTTGGTGGTTACCTCTGCGGTGTTTGTTGCTACCACCGTGGCGGTCGGAGTGTTAAAGTGGCTGTCTGTGTTGGCGGTTTCTGCTGTGGTCATGATTCCATTTGTTTTACCGCCGGTCTGTTGTTGGTATTACCGCCACTTTACCACCGACCGCTAGGGTTGTAATGAGGCCCTAAGTGTAGGATTAAGGCTGAATCGCTGTAGCCAGAAAAAACACCTTTATGTACAACTATCTAAAAAATGTATAGAGGTTACTGCCATGACATATAACCAACATTTTTACCTTCATTTTCCACTAATCCATTTTATGGTATTAACGCTGATTTTTACTAATGAATATTCATGTATTCTGAGTGTTGAATTTACATAGAAAATGAGTTAAAGTAGAAAAATAATACCCGCATTTCAAAATGTGCCTTTTTGAGTGACCACCCGTAATCACGAAGTGTACCTATAAACAGCTTATTAATGTAAAATGTTAAGCTCATATTTGGATTAATGGATTGGATAGTATGTCTCATTAAAGGTTATGTATTATGTATTTGCTTTATTAATCATGGGCCTTAATTTAGCGAGATCTTGGGCCTATATACCTGGCCTCATGTCAAGCTGCATTGCTTAGGCAAATTATAAAATGGCTGCTTACGAGAATTAGATTGTGATTTTCCATTGCATGGACAGAATGTTAGTATTTAGATTTCTTTCCCATGCGAACTGCTTGCTAAAAGGGCTACATTGTATTACTTAGTGTGTGTAAAGATGACCTTCCCAGGAGCAGACAATGACTGCACTGACTAGAGTATAAGCTGATACAAATTTGTTACCTGATGAGCCCAACGATGGGAACAGGAGAAGAGGAGCCAATCATCGACATGTGAATAGTGGCCTAGTAAATTCTTAGATTTGGGGTTCTACTTTCATTGAACATAAACGTATGATTCTTTGATCAATAGCAACATGGGAAGTAGTTTTAGGGAATCTTACTTAGCTAGACTGCACCGAGAGGAGATAAGCCATAAGCCCCATTTGTTCCGAACTGCATGAAGAGACTTTGCTTTCTTGAACTTTAATACTGAATTCCGATGCCTTGCTGACTGAACCGATGTCCAATTGACGAAGATTGTCAAAGCTTGCTGAACCATACTGAAGCAAGATATAAGACAATGTTAATGATTGTTATGTCTATTTGCTTTTGATCCTAGGTACCAACCGCTAATTTTGTCAGAGCCATAGTGAGATGCTTTTCCAAAATGTGTCTTGACTAAAATTGTTTTCCATGAAATCCAAGCATGCTATTCTAATCTGAAGGTTAGTTAGTTTACTCATTAATGATGTTTGCTACATATAATAACAGTTGATGTATTTTCTTTGCTGAATCTAAATGTATTGCATTTCTCTTGTGCAGTTATTCTTGCCATTGTTTTGAACTGTAACTTTAGAATGGGTAGTGGTCCAAGCCTTGATCAAATTGAGATTCTTTAGGAGATTCGGGCAGCAAGAATCGTTTCCGTATGCTTACCACTTGACTTTGAAACTAAGTTACATGATATTAGCTCTGTTAATATAGGGAAATAAATATTCTAACTTTTACATAAAGGTGTGGTTATTCATGACCGAAAGGTCATGGTGTGTTGATATTACTGACTCTTATGATTATTGATGTTATTGATTGTCATTGATTGGTATTGGTACAGAGTTTCATGGTGGTAACTACTCGAAGCGCAGTCAAAAGGTCCATCGACCTACAAACGCGTCCCTTATAAATGAATGTAATTTAACCAAATAAGGTCAGAAGCGCTACCAGAGATGGTAGCAGAGTATGATGGTTAGTCTCCTTGAGAGCCCATCATAGAGGTCCCGTACAAGAGTGGCCCCTTAAGAGAAAATCTGCTGAAAGTTTGGATTTTTCAGATTTTATGATACAAAATGGAGAGAAAATGTGCCCCTATGTACTTAGAATGACATTCCCAGAACCTTGGAGCTTGCCAATGATGGTTTGAGGATGTTCCCTGCATTCTAGTGACAGTGTGAATGAAATAGGTTTTGTGCTTGCACAGCTTATGCAAATCGCAGGTGAATTGTGATGTTTGTGAGGGTTTAGGAAGTTTGAGCACTCTAAATGAAGTTGTAGAAGGAGTGTGCATACTCTGAAGTGTGAGAGTAGGGAAGTCGTCGAACTTCACATGTGTGTGGCATTTTTTGCTCAAAAATTGTCCACGTGGTTGTTGGTATATGGACCCTGCATGGTCTAAGACTCCGGAGTATATTGAAAAGTGTATGAGACACTTGGTTTTTGTTGGAATTTGTCTGGTTTGATAGGTCGGTTGGGCCTGGTCGACAAGTCAGAGTGTGAGTCAAAGTGAGCAAAATATTTTTTTGACTGAAATCTGGCGAATCCTATGTGCACCAGGACAGACCCACTGATCAGTTGAGAGTACAAATTGTGGGTCGAATTTTGCTTGCGATTCAGGGACAGTGAGAGAGTAGCTGCTAGAGCGAAACACTGTCTGAAAAAAACGTAAGGTTACTGAAGTGATTGTGTTACCCTACCTGTAGTAAATGCAAAAATTGGGTTTTGATTTTGTTTAGTGCTCGCAATAATTTTGCATTAGTCTAGTGTGACTCTGAGTTTAGGAGGACAACATGCAAAACTTTGTCAATCGCAGAATGTGTGAGTGTGACGTCATTGGAGCCACGCTGTGATATATTGGTTAGTGAGAAGGGTCACACACAGATTGGTGGACAGCCGTGAAGTGCAATTGGTTGAGAAGGTTGGAGAAAAGGATTCTGGGATTAAAAGTTACTTCCTGATTTGATTTAAAATAACATAAAGGTCGCAGAAATAAAAAATTTCAAAGCTTTAAAGAGTGCCCTAAGGGAAGATACGTACATTACAGCAAGTAGAGGAGATATTTCACCACCAGAAGGTGCACCAGCTTATATTGTGATCTAAGAAAATGGGGCTGCGCCATGTCTTTGGCTGAAACAATGGTGCAAAGTTAGAGAGAAAGATGGGAGTTTAGCGTTTCCTGACCATGGAACATTTAATTTGAGGAGCTTACAGAATCTGATGAGGGTGCTATATGATTTGTAACCTCCTCTGAGACCATCACAGTTTGAGGAATTAGCGATCTGGGAGTTAGTAGCCAGATAGCAACAGCAACAGAAGTTTGAGAGGAGGATGAGAAAGGCAGAAAAGACACTAGCAGAGGCTAGATGGGACAACGATCAGAAATTTAGGAGTACCGAGAGTCTACAGGGGATTACATTGTTTCCTGCAATTACACAGGACAGTGAGAGAGAAGGAAGGAAAGCCACCCAAAAGACAAATAGAAGCCCTTCCAAGAACAGTGAGCAGAGATTAAAAGAGACTAGGAGACCTTTTAAACTTGAGGATGATTCAGATGATGATGAGTTTACTTTACAGTTATTGAGGAATTGTCCCCCAGATGCAGCACCGTCAAGCACTAGTGTAAACCCTTCAGCACCGACAATGATTAACATGATGACGAGTCCAATACAGATTAATCCTAGCATGACCCAGAGCCAAATGCAGAGAAGTCTTAATCTGCCTACTATACCGGTAGCACTAAATCAGATGCCACATCTGAATGTCCAGAGAATTTACTCCACTCTTACTGCCTCAAGTGCAGTCACAAGCAGTGCCAAAGTACACTCCTCTAACAGGGACACAGACAGATATGTCTGTACTGATGAGTCAGAATACGGGAATTATGCGCTCACAGAACCTGAGTGTCATACCAAGCCCAGACGCTGTATCTGTTCCCGTCATCATTGGCCCAATCGTACCTTTGTTTGCGCAGGAAAATAACAGTACACATGGACAGGGAGTCCTGAGTCAGAATTCAATGAGGGGAGGACTCAATGAGAATACTCCAATAGTCTCTCCTGTGGGATCCGACCTTTGATGGAACAGGATCATTCCTAGACCTCAGTCCGTTTGAAGTTCCCCGAATACTGGAACAGGATCAAACATCAGTCATAGCCTGAAATAACTGACTGTGCAGTCTACAAATCTAGTTTTACAGCCATTGCCAAATACTCAGTCTAACAACATTTTGCTGCAAGGTTTGACTGCCCAACAATTATCTGAATGGTTAGACAAGCTGAATACCCTGCAGAGGGCTCATAGGAGAGGGGAGTACTTGAACTATACGAGACTAGGGATGGAACGGGTGAGCTCATTGAAGGAACTATGGGTGTGAACAGACTTGAATCTTACACTGAAGCAGTATTGAGATACTTGTGCCCAAAAAATACAAGAGAAGCAAGCGAGGTAAATCAGAAGCTAGCAGACTTGGCAGAGAAGTACAGAATAGAGATAGAGAAAACAAAACATTTGAAGAGGAGTTACAGGTTAGATTTTGACGCAAAAGATTTTGAGCACATGAGATCTCCAGGAATGAAAGCACACCTTAGGGAGTCACTCCAAAGCATCCAGACATGGGGAGCATTAGATATGTGGGAAGGCAGATGGGTGAAGAAGAGATATAAAAGGAAAACGGATTCTGCAAGTCTTACTGCAAATGTGCAGCACGTCGAGGACCCAGTGAAAATGTTACAGATGATAGAGATTCCAGGAAGGAATTTTGTTCATGTCCCTTGGAGCAGAAGTGACATTCTATCTTTTACAAATGATTACCACTGGTTGAGAGAGAAACCATTAGAATGGTACCAGCAGACAGACACATACGTGAAACTTGCAAAATGTTTGTGGGAATATTTGAACTTTCTATTAGAGATAGTAGTTCCAGCTGATTTATGGATGGATTGCAAGAGGAGTATAGATTGGCCGATGAAAGGATCAGAGGGAGATCCGATTATAGGTGCACCATCTCCAGAGGTAATAAAATATTACTACAAATTGACTACATTTTTGAAAATGAGAATTTTGCCCAAAATCATTGGCTGACAGAGAATAGATAGGACAGCTCAGGAAGCGAAAGAGTCGATACATGCGTATTACGAGGAATGTTTGCAGGCATTTAAGCATTTCAGTGGTACAGAAACAATTGAGCCGAAGGACATGATCCATTTTGTGTTTAGATTTGTGGAAGGATTGAGACCTGAAATTAGCTAGATGATTAATTTGATTTGCTGGCAAACAAAGCCCATCGATAAGGTATTGCAATATGCAAAGTATTATAGTGACGAGATTGAGTTGAAGCAGAGAAAGTTGAAAGAAAAGGCGATGGTGATGCAGATTGGAGCGGCACAAACAGGGATGCAGGGAAACTTTCCACAACAGCAGCAGCAGGGAAATGTATTATTTCAAAATAAGACAAGAGGCAAAGGTTGCACAGGAATTGGAAATGGAAACCGTTGTGCCTATCTGGGTACTGTAGTAGTTCAGAGTGATGTGCAGGGAATGAAGAAATTGTTGCTTTGTCATGCTTGCGGAGAATTTAGACATTGGAAGCCGGAGTGTCCAATGATGGTACAGGAAGGTGTTGTTCAGCAAACAAGCAACATCAATTTGTTCCAAAATCCGAGAGGACCAAAAATGAGAGGTCATAATCCAAATCTCCAAAACAATGTGAATCAAATGCAAAATGTCCACCCCCCGCAACAGGTGCAAATGCCACGTGTGCAGATGGCACAATCACAGCCAATACAACTGTAGGTTCAAATGGTACCTAGACAGTAAATCAAAATACCTCAAACCCCAATGGAGCAGCAGCAGGTGATGCTTCCTCAACAGGTTACAGGTCAGATGCTTAACCAGAGTAATAACACAGTACACCAATTTCCGTTACACAATGAGAATGGAATAAACAATGACTGGGTGAGCGAGAGCTCGGATGAAGAGGAATGTGTGCTTGAAGCTTCCTTGGAAGTAGATCAGAAAGGTCCATATGTGAAGTGAAAAATAATGGGTCATAAAGTTTCCTTCCTGGTTGACACAGGAGCTACACACTCTACAGTGAGAACTGAAGTTCCAAACCTGCCCCTTTCAGGAAAAACAGTTCAGATTGTAGGAGTAGTGAATCAGTATTTGACCAATCCAATCACAGAACCGGTTAAAATTGGTAATTTTAAAGGATTACATAAATTTGTAATCTGTGACTCAAGTCCGGTATCCCTACTAGGAAGAGACTTGCAGTGTAAAACCAGATGTTCGATCACTTGCTCAAAAATGATAGAATTGAGATACTGACAAACAGTGATGATGAGGATAACCCAGCTCCAGAGACAGAGTGTGAAGTAATAAATGAGGAGTACACTCTGATTAGTTTATTCCTAGTTTTTACAGTAAAGGATCTTCCTCCTGAATTGCATGGAACACCTAAAGAGAGAGTGTGGAATTTGACAGGAAAAGACATTGGCCTTATAAAGGGAGTGGAGGCAGTTAGGGTTTTGGTAAAGCCAAACACAATTTCTCCCCAGATTTGTCAGTACCACATGCCACAGGACATCATTGAGAAGGTTGCTCTCATAATTACAAAATTTGTGAACCAAGGGGTCTTGAAAGAAGTGTTAAATAGTCCATGTAATTAACCAATAATGGTATTGCGAAAGCCCTGTGGGAAGGTTTGGATTGTCCAGGATCTGAGAAAAATCAATGACATTGTAATCAAATGTTGTCCCGTATTACCAAATCCAGCTATGATTTTGTTTCAGATTCCATGTGATGCTGAATGGTTTACCATCACAGACTTGTCACAAGCCTTCTTTTCTGTGCCTCTTCATGAGGATAGTCAATTTCTTTTCTGCTTCAAATTTTTAGATCGAGTTTACTGTTGGAGTAGAATTCATCTAGGGTTTTCAGAATCACCTTCCATATTCAACCATATCTTGAAAAAGAAACTGGAGTCATTGGGAATGCCTTTCCAATCGACATTGGTACAGTACATTGATGATTTGTTGATTTCATCCAAAATGAAGGAAAAGTGTAAGTATGACACGATTGCTTTATTGAACGATTGGGAAAGAATGGTCATAAATTGTCTCCACTTAAATTACAATACTGTCAGAAAGAAGTGAAGTATTTGGGTCACCAGACTGAGAAGGGAATAAGAAAAATATGCAGAGAAAGGGTCACAGCCATGTTGCAGATGAGTTCCCCAGCCACACAGAGAGATATCAGGGTGTTTTGGGGGGTGGTAGGCTACTGTCACCAATGGATTCTCAACTTTTCAGTCATTTTAAAGCCATTGCAGAAGCTGACTCACAAAGAAGTCACTGATCCTCTAGTGATAGACCAGGCTTGTATGAAAGCACTTTCGAAATTGAGAGAGAGTTTGTGCAAAGCTCAGGCTTTGGGAATGCCTGACTACACCAAGCCCTTCATGTTGTTCTGACATGAGCATGATGCATGTTCTGTGTCTGTCTTGACTCAAGTCCATGGAGGTGTAAACCACACAGTAGCATATTTTTCAGCTACTTTGGACTCAGCTGTTTGCATGCAGTTGCAGCGGTTGGACAGAGCCTTGCACAGTGTGAAGGCATTGTGATGGGACACACCCTAACTATTGTGGTCCCTCACTCCATTGAAGTTTTATTTACAAGGACCAAGACGCAATACCTGATGTGTGCCAGATTGACTCGCTTTGAGACGAGCATCCTGGGGTCACTTAATGTGTCATTGAAAAGATGTACAGTGCTTAACTCGGCAACCTTACTCCAAGATGAAATAGTTGAAATCGAAAAAGTGGAAGACATTGAGCATGGTTGTCTTGAAGTAATTGATCTGTGCACAAAACCGAGACCTGATATCAAAGACACTCGATTGAAGAAAATGCAATATTATCTTTGTTGATGGTTCCTGTCTAAGGGACAATACGGAAATATTGAGAGCAGGATTTGCTGTGTGCACAATTTCTGGTATACTTGAAGCGTCCTGGCTTCAAGGAGTATACTCTGCACAAGTAGCGGAACTGGTAGCCCTTACTAGAGCATGCCATGTTTCTGCACAGCTTAAAGTTACTATCTATACGGATGGCCAGTATAGATTCAGAATATTGCAGGATTTTGGCCAGTTGTGGTCACAGAGAGGTTTCCTTACCTCTTCTTGTTCACCAGTAAGAAATGGTGAGAGAATTAAAGAATTGTTGCAAGCTTTCCAAATGCCTGAAAAGATTGCCATGGTGAAATGCAGTGCACACCTGAAATCGCAAGATTTTGTGTCAATGGGAAATGGATCTGCAGATCAAGTCCCAAGGTTTTGCGTATTGGACTGTATATTGTTCAATGATAAGTGGGAATTGTTACCTGAAGAAGGTGAGACATCTCCAAGTTATGCATTACATGTAATAGATAATTTGGAAGAACTGAAAACATTGCAGAATTATGTTGACAGGGAGGAAAAACGGCCAATGGGCAAAATGAAATGTGTACAGTGACAGGATGAATTGTGGGTTTCAGAAGAGGGTCAATTGGTTTTGCCGAACAGTTTGTTGACTCAAACGGCTACATATTATCATGGTCAAGCGCATGTTGGGAGGGATGCCATGATTCAACTGTTCAAACAGAATTGGTTCAATAAAGGGTTTAGACAAATTGCTGAAGCAGTCTGCCATTTTTGCATCATTTGTTAACAAATGAACACGGGAAAAGGGGCAGTGGTCAATTTGAGCCACATTGGAAGAGCACAGGGTCCATTCAGCACAATGCAGATGGATTTTATTGAGATGCCTGTGTGTGGAGGATTGAGATATGTGTTCGTAATTGTCTGCATCTTTAGTCATTGAATTGAAGCTTACACGAAGAAATGTCTCACAGTAGCAACACTACTGCTTAGGGAACCGATACCAAGCTTTGGGTTTCTGATCTCTTTAGAATCAGATAGAGGGAATCACTTCAACAATGAAGTAATTAAATTACTATGTTCAGCCTTAAACATTTAGCAGAAGTTGCATTGTAGTTACCGCCCTGAAGCATCAGGACTTGTGGAACAGATGAATGGTCCCTTGAAATCAGGAATGGCGAGAATGTGTGCGTCCACGAATCTGAAATGGCCAGTCACACTACCGTTCTGATGACACTGAGAAACACACCCGATAGGATTGTCACTGCATGAGATCCTCATGGGCAGAGCAATGAGGTTGCCAGCAGTCCCTGCAAATGCTCTTGTGAATATAACAGATGATATGTTGGACTACTGCAAGGACACTCATTCACTCTTTCTCTCATCAGGTGGAAGCTACCACACTGCAACCGTCTCAAGATCAAGGGCACAACCTGAGAGCTGTTGACTGGGTTGTGATCAGAAAATACATGAGGAAGACGTGTTTGCAGCCTTGGAGGAAAGGCCCTTTCCAGGTAGTTCTGATCACTACCACAGCTGTGAAGTGCACTTGAGTTCCAAACTAGATCCATGCAAGCCATACGAGAAAAGTGGCATGTCCCCTGAACAATGAAGAGGAGTTGTTGAGAATACCAAAAACGACCAGACCAACCTCAGAGCCCGAAAGAGAAGAAAGAGGAACTGAGACTGGATCTGAGCAAATTGAGAATGGTTCAGCCACTCCTGTGATAGACAAAGGAGAAGATCTACAGGAAAGTGACAGTGAGCCAATCTCAAGTGAGGCAGCAGGAGAGTCTAGTCAGAGCTCTCCCAGAAGTAGGTGATTTTGAGGTACAAACAAAGCAAATGCCAGACCCCAAGGGGGAAAGAGGTGAGGCAGATCAGAGGCAATGTAGTTTGACTCCCCCTGAATCAGTTGCAGGTCCATCAAGAAAAAATCCTGTAGAGCAAGAAGAAGTTTCAAGTTCAACACTGAAAAGAGCATTAACCAAGGGTCCACTGAAAGAAGATAGGTGGCCGAAGTAACAAGCAAAAAGGAAGGAAGCAATCGTTGCGACGATTGAGGAGGAAGTAGATACAACAAGGAGAGAAGACTGACTGATGGAGAATTGAATGGAGATCGAAAGTTGAAAAGAAAAAGAATTGCAAGTCAAAGGTACACAGGCCCTAAATGGGCGTTTGCAACAACAAGTGAAAGACAAAGGGAATTTTTTTTTTTTTTTTTATCAAGACATTCCAGGTCAATATTTTGGCACTTGAAGGAAGCAAGTGAATTGAACTGAGGAAATTACAAGCTGAGAAAATACAAAGGAGAAAAAGAAATTGTTGAAAGTAACCGGAAAAGACTTTAATAACATGATTGGACAAGATAACCTGATTTGGCAAGATGCTAAAAAGATTTTGACAAAGGGTCCTGGAAGCGAGACTGAAAGCTGTTAATAATTGCATGAAATAAGATTGAAGATTTTTTTTCTCTTTTTTTCTGCATAGTTACTATTTTTCTCTTCTACGTTCTGATTCTTTATAGATCATTAGTAACATTAGCCAGCAGGGTAGGAAGAATAGGTGCTGTAAATACATGAGTATTGGTTTTGAGATTGTGTGTGTGATATTGTGCCTGGTATTGATTGTGGGAATGACTGTTCTTGACAAGAGTAAAAGCAACCATACTTCAGCTGTAGAGACAACTACTGCAATAACAGAAATAGAGAAGTTTAGGCTAGATGAGAAGTATCTGCATGTAAACAATGAACAAGGAAAACATTCCTCTAATGTTTTCTATCCCTTTTTGACTGAGTATGTTGAGACGATGGTTGTGAGAAATTGTTATGTATGCACGCAGATTCCTTCATCAGTCGAAGAAGGAGTAACCTATCATAGTTTGCCCCTCACTTATGAGATAAAGATTCTATAACCAGGAGTACATCCAGTATTTCTATTCTAACCATGCTGTTGTATTTTCGTTTGTACCCATAATTAAGTACCTGAGCAGAGTTGCTAAGCAGAACAATATAGAATTAGTGAGAGGATTCTTTGAGCCTACATTCACTCTTGGCACAGCATATGCACATAAAAATAACCTGACATGCTTGCTTACACCATTAGAAAAAAGCTTCATTGATCAGACAGATGACAGCAGAAAGGCATTAAAGGAGAAATTAGAAAAGTGTTTAGAAAAAAGGACTTTTAGAAATGATTACACATTTAGTGAAATAAAAACACAAGGATAGTTAGCTTTAGATACACAACACATAGGGAAGCTTTGTGTATAGAGGCCTAAATCCAGTACTGACACATTGTTTGTGGGTACGAGTGAATGTGGACATGTGTTTTTGTTGCAGAGTAAATGGACATTTATGCTGAATGGACAGGATCCAGCAATTCCTGGTAGATATTACATCTGTGGGCCAAATGCTTATTACCGTCTTCCAAGAGGATGGTATGGCACATGCTACTTGGGGATAGTTTTCCCAAAGATATTTCAACTTTAGGACTTGAAAAGATTACCGGAAATGACTGAGTTACATCACCTTAAACAAAAGAGAGTCTCCTTCTGGTATGGTGGGAGATATATTTTGAGCAATGATTCCTTCAGTAGGAGTTGTTCTGAATTCTATAGAGATTCAAAAGTTGTCTACTATTGTGGATAACATGTTGACAAATTTTTCAGGAGCCACGATCCTAACGGATAGAGAAATGGCTGTGGTAAGTACTTTGACTCTTCAGAACTGCCTTGCGTAAGACATTCTTTTAGCAAAAGATGGCAGAGTTTGCTAATGCTTAATTCGAAGCATTGCTGCTCGTATATTCCTGATAATACCAAAGAAATTAGAAGCTTAATTACTAATCTGACTAATGAAATCGCTGATTTGAAGGAGCTGAAAGTACCAGGTGTTTGGGAGAAAGTTGGCAAAGGTTTTGCTTCAGTGGGGAATTGGCTTGGCAACATTGGGAAAGGGATTATATTTAAAATAATACAAGGGATATTGGTTATTGTGATTTGCATAATTGGAGCATGGGGAGTATGCAAATTGTGTTGCATGATTAATTTAAAGAAAATGAAAAATGATCAGAGGAGGGAAGAAATGAAGAGAGAAAATTTCTTTAGGGAAAATTCAAGGAGGGAATGAAGATTAAAATGGACAGAGATGACAAATTTGAGCTGAAACAGAAAATTTGTGTCGGAAGATGTAAATGTGATGACATATTTAGTCATCAGAGGAGGGATTGTTAACGCAGATTTTTACTAATGAATTTTTATGTATTCTGAGTGTTGAATTCACATAGAAAATGAGTTAAGATAGAAAAATAATAAACACATTTGAAAAGGTGCCTCTTTGAGAGACCACCAATAATCACAAAGTGTACTTATTAACAGCTTACTAATATAAAATGTTAAGCACATATGTGGATTAATGTAGTAGTATGTCATATTAATGGTTATGTATTTTGTATTTGCTTTATTAATCATAGGCCTTAATTTAGCGAGATCTTGGGCCCAGTTGCACAGCCTCATGTCAAGCTGCATTGCTTGGGTGAATTATAAAATGGATGCTTAGGAGAATTAAATTGTGATTTGCTATTGCATGGACCGAATGTTAGTAATTAGATTTCTTTTCCATGAGAACATCCTGCCAGAAAATGTTGTATTAGCTATGGATACATTGTATAACTATGTGTAAAGATGACCTTCCAGGAGCAGATAATGAATGTACTGACTGGAGTATAAACTGTTACAAATTCAAGTTACCTGATTAGCCCAACAACGGGAACAGGAGGAAAGGAGCCAATCATGGACATGTGAACAGTGGCCTAGTAAATTCTTAGATTTGGGGTTCTACTTTCATTGGACTAAACATAAACATATGATTATTCGACCTATAGCAACATGGGAAGTAGTCCAATTGACGAAGACTGTCACAGCTTGCTGAACCTTACTGAGGCAAGGTATAAGACGATGTTAATGATTGTTATGTCTATTTGCTTTTGGCCCTAGGTACCAACCGCTAATTTTGACAGAACCATAGTTAGATGTTTATTCCAAGTTTGTGTTGACTAAAATCGTTTAGCATGATGTCCAAACATGCTGTTCTAATCTGAAGGTTAGTTAGGTTACTCACTGATGATGACTGCTACATATAATAAGAGCTGATGTCTTTTCTGTGCTGAATATAAATGTATGCCATTTCTCTTCCACATTTATTCTTACAATTGATTTGTCCTGTAACCTTAGAATGTGTAGTGGTCCAAGCCTTGATTACATTGCAATTTTTAAAGATATTTGGGCAGCCAGTATTGTTTCTATATGCTTATCATTTGATTTTGAGACTAAGTTACGTGATATTAGCCTTGTCAATATAGGGAAATAAACATTTTAACTTTTACATTAAGGTGTAGTTATTCATGACCGAAAGTTCATGGTGTGTGACAGACTCTTATGACAATTGATGTTATTGATTGTCATTGCTATTGATTGGTATTGGTACGGAGTCTTATGGTGGGAACTACTCTAAGCGCAGTTAAAAGGTCCAACTACCTTCAAATGAGTCCCCTTATAAATTAATGTAAATTAACTAAATAAGGTCAGACGCACTAGCAAAGGTGATGTGTCATCCTTGTCAAGTAGAATGTAGTCAACCGTGTATTCTCTGAAAGTATGCTGCAATTCTTATGCTTTAAGCATTTAATTTATGCACACATCGCAAATGTGGTGTGGTCTTGAATCCCCCTCCAAACAACATAAAGCTGAACACTTTGTATAACATTACATCATTTCTATGTATGTCCAAAGTATACAGAAACTTAATACAGAATGTTATCACTAGGTATAACCCACAATGTATATCCCTTACATAAGTTTACTAATTTTGTATATCACAACCAAAGCACTCTATGCAAATGAACAGTAGAGAATCAAAAAGTCATATACATTTCAGACAGGTCCGTCTTGTGTTGAAAGTTATTCTTTTATTTCAAACTCTCAGTTCCATTCATGCTTCTGTACAATTCTTTATTACAGTTGTTCATACTTGACAGCCTTATTACAGTTGGTCATACTTGACAGCCAACACGTGTTTCGTCACAAAGTGACTTTATCAAGGCTGTAAGGTATAAGAATGAACATACATGTATGAACGTAGTATAAGTAACGTGCACTGGCTAAGAAGTCAGGTGACTGCCCAGTGGAAAAAGTGGCATGTCTACACCAAATGTGGTATAGGTGCATAGATAGATGGTGCAATGTGTGCGCCCAGCAAACGTGCAGATATCTACTATGGAAAATGTTGCTAATGAAAAACGAGTGCGGATACCTAGATGTCTAGATAGAAAAAACTTTAAGTGTCTATTTGGGAAATAAAGAAAGAAGTCCACTGTTATTAACCTTGGTGCACTTAGTCCCCATGGTAAAAAGCAGAAAGATGTCAAAAACTGGAATACATTATTAACCAACCCGTGCTCCAATAAAGTCCAAAATGTCATATGATCGTGTCTGTAGCTTAGCTCTACAGAATATCAATGTTGTGAGTAATGGCAGCATGTTTTCAAAAACGAGCATAAGTAGAGTAATCTGTGTAAACGATACTTCAAAAGTTCACATCTTTAGAGGTATTTTCAGAGACTATGCAGTACGGGCGATGATAAGCACAATAATCTGTAGGTGGAGAAAAATGCAGGATACTAGTTTATGGAAACACACCGCCATCACTCACGACATTGATATTCTGTGGACCTAAGCTACAGACGCGATCATATGACTTTTGGACGTTATTGGAACACGGTTTGGTTAATAATGTATTCCAGTTTTTGACATCTTTCTGCTAAGTGCACCAAGGATAATAACAGTGGACATCATGACCTTTCTTTCTTTCTTTATTTCCCAAATAGACACTTAAGGTGTTTTTTATCCTGACATCTAGCTATCCACACTCCTTTTTCACTAGCATCATTTTCCATAGTAGATATCTGCATGTTTGCTGGGTGCGCAAATTGCACCATTTATCTATACAGCTTATACCACATTTGGGGCCAGATGTATCAAGCCTTTTTGCATTCGCAAACAATGCAAATGTCCGTTTGCGAATGCAAAAATGCCTTTCAGTATTTATGAAAGGCTTTCGCAGCGCAAATTTAAGGAATCGCTAAAATAGCGATTCCTTAAATTTGCGAGCCTGTTTAGAGAATCTCAAATTGCGATTCTCTAACTAAGAAATCGCAAATAAGGAATCCTTATTTGGGATTTCTAAACCACATGTAACAAGCAATTCCTTAATGCGAATTGGGCATTAAGGAATCGCTATTACCACCAAGTTGAACTTGGTGGTAACCATTTGCAAATTTTAAAAATGCCTTAAAAATGCATTTTTAAAATTGACATGTAACACACACATGCCCCTTTGGCATGTGTGCGCCTTACATGTCTTGAAATATTTTTTGGGGGTGCAGCAGAGGGGGCCTTAGGCCCCCAGCACCATGGGGTTTTGCATTTCCTAAATTGTGAATTCCAGTTAGGAATTCGCAATTTGGGAAATGCAAAAAATTTGCAAATACAGCCCATAGGTGCGAATGAGGTCTGTATCGCAATTTGCGATTAGGTAATAGCATTTGCGATTTTTAAGAAATCGCTATTACCGAAACGCAAATATGATACATTGCATTTTGCGAATTAGAAATAGCGATTTCGTAAAAATTGCTAATTCCGAATCGCAAACGCCTTTTTTGTTACATCTGGCCCTTGGTGTAGGCATGCCACTTTTTTCACTGAGCAGTCAACTGACTTCTTAGCCAGTACACATTATGTATACTAGGGTAATGCATGTATTTTAATTCTTCCTTACAACCTTGATAAAGTCACTTTGGGACGAAACACATGTTGGCTGTCAAGTACGACCAACTGTAATAAGGCTGTCAAGTACAAACAACTGTGATGAAGAATTGTGCAAAAGCATGAATGGAACTGAGATTTTGGAATAAAAGAATAACTTTGAACACAAGACGGACCTGTCTGAAATATATATGACTTTTTGTTTTTGATTCTCTATTGTTCGACTGCATAGAGTGCTTTGGTTGTGATATACAAATTTATTATGTATTGAAGAATACATATTTCTACCCCATACAGCACCACTGGTGGACACTCCCAAATGAATTTAATCTACCTGAATACTGTGGGACACTTATGGGAGGTGCATTCTTTCTGCCATTGATACCCTCTATTATAAGTTTACTAATTGTATGATTCATTGAAGACAGGGATTTAATGATTCACAAAACACTTTCAACTAGTTCATAACTGTCCATTTCACTGAGACTAGTTCTCTGTACCAATGACAAAGCACACGATACATCCCACACATAAGCATTAGATGCATGTGCATTACCAAATATCCAACAGTGATTGCAACACAATCATCCTACATGTGCACATTCCAAACACACACCTCAAAGTTATATGTATATATGCTTTTAGATATTTACAGTACTTTTCCAAATGTACACACAATGACAAACAGAAGAAATGCTAATCATGTGTACTTTGTCAAGGTACATGTCCCCACAAAACTAATATTATGGTAACACACACATGTAAGGGGGACAAACATTAACTTGGCAATGTCAAACGTGCTCAGTGAAAGGGATTATCTGTATTTACGCTAACGAGGATGTATGCAATCCAAGAAGTTCTCTTCAGGTCTACCAAATTCTACACAAATAAAAATAGGAAACAGCAATGGATGCCTCGAAGAGCCTCTATCTGAGTGCCCAACATGTGTGAGCTTGGTGTTCACCAATCAGGAAAAAGACAACCAAAAAATGAGGGAACCACTGTTCGAAGGATGAGTCGCAAATCAATTGGTGTTTTTTGCACTCTAACTGCTTTGAGACTGAACCTCAGTTTTGTAATGAGACTGATGTACAAACGAGGCACAGTGTGAAACTACCATTAACCAGTAGATTGAAAACACTGGCTTTATTGATATGCATACAACAGGATTCATTTTGAAACTTCCTCAATATGGCTGTGAATGTAAGGTTTAAGGCCTGCAAGGGACAGCACTGAAAGCCAACTTGCTTTTGGGCAAGGACTACCTTCAAAAACAAAGGTTTGTACTCTGCAACTGGCAGTGGGGTACAAGTAGCAGTCCTATGGGTCCCTCTCTCACCCACATTTACAAGGAGGACTATATCTTTTCGGGAGAGATTCTATCTTGAGAATGGATGCTATCCTTTTCGTTAGTCAGTAGTTAAGCAGTCATGTACAGGAGGAACTACAGTCACAAACCATAGTCACACAACGGTGTGAGTACAGCAGTAAAGACTAGAGAGCCTATAACCATGACACACCCAGGTTCTCTATGTATATAGTGATTGCATGCTCCAGCGCAAAGTACTACTGGCTAAGCCCTCTTGTATGGAATAAAGGATGTACCTAGATCGCCAAAACAATTTTGCACTGCGTGCTCGTGTACAGAGCATCATGTAATCGTTCAATGAGACACATTGAAGGCCACGTACATAAAGCAGCATAGGTTAACAGAGAAAAAGAAACATTAAGCAAGCTCTCTCAAAACTATTTGTATTAGGTGATACCCATCTGCCTCACTTAAATCGCCATCTTGTCCCAGGGAGCTGCTGTGAGGCCTTGATCATGTTGAGAGGACTCATCTTAACCAACCCAGCTTCACTGAAGCACAAAAGGACTGTTCTAGCAGAGAGATACAAAAGACTTTGGTCCTCATTATGACCCTGGCGGTCGGCGGCAATATGGTGGAAAGTACTGCCAACAGGCTGGCAGTACTTTCCACCATAATCTGACTGAAGCCAAACCGCCAATGTACCACACCGACCTCCACGGCGGTAACAGCCGCCGGGCTAGAGATATCAATCTCCAGCTCAGCGGCCGTAACTGTACCGCCTGCGGGATAATGACCCCGCCTACTGCCATGGTTTCCGCGGCTTCCTTACCACCACGAAAACCATGGCGGTAACCACAGCAGCAGCGTCCGCCAGCAGAACACTGCCAGGCCATATTATGGGTCATAATACGTCTGGCGGCGGTCTACTGGTGTGGTGCTACTGGTGGCAGCAGCGCCAACTTACCGCCATCCGCCGGCATGGTCAATGCTGGATTTCCACCATTCTTCTGGCAGAAATCCGGCTGTGGTCATAATACAGTGGCAGCTGGTAGCCGCAGCCATGGTCTTTTAGTGGCCATCGCTGCGGCGGAAGGCGGTTTTACCGCCAATATCATAATGAGCGCCTTTATGATCATAAATGGGACATCATGAGGAAGATGTTCTGAAAAAGCCTACATGCCCAATTTCATTCATAAAGTTATAGATAATATAGAAAACGAGCTCAGTTAGGCCTCTAAACTACAGAAAAAAAAATACAGGAGTGATACCCTGAAGAAAGAAGGATCAAACTCATTTTAAATAATATACCCTTCTATTCCCTAGATCCCTAATCCCTTCTAATTCTAGAAAGTCAGTAGTAACCAAACACTCATACAAACCCCCAGAAATCTCATTACTGATCAATATCATTGCACTAAAAAGTAATGTTGAAGAAGGACCTATCCCTCTGTGGATAAGGGTTTTCCTACAGTCAGTAAAATAGCAAAGAATGCAATACCTCAAATGGAAAGATGCTCACTACTTCAGAATCCACCCATCTCATGACTGAAATGTTCATCCCAATATGCTACAACGACAAAATCATGTTCCAAGCCTTTGTTGCCAGCCATAGTCTTCCGGACTCAGCTTTAAAATGCTTTTGCACATCAATAAAAATCTCTCAAGAGAGAGCCTCCATTCTTCCTGTCCACAATGCACCAAAAGAACTACTTGTCCTCCTGGACCCCAATAGACTAGTTCAAGCAATACAAGCTCCCAGAAGAGCCACTATTATAGTCCTACACTGCCTGCATTATCTGGTCTCCCTGTACTCTCTAAAAACCCTAATCCCTCTACCAACAAGCTCTTCAAAGTCTGCTAACTCAAAAAATTAGAATCCTCAATGCACTAGCATCAGAAAGTCCAAACCAGACTCCCTCACTGCTTTCATAAGATCAATAGGAGAGTACATGAGACAGGAGTAGGTTGTTTTTCTTCTTGTTCCTGGCCATGCTGTGTTCCTGCAGGGGTGTTCAATGCAAGCAACACATACTTCATGTAGCCAGTGTGTTCTACACTGTGGTACTATGATTACTCAGATGTATTTTTTTCAACCACCTTATCAACACATCCCCTTTGATATAGGCCCTCATTACAACATTGGTGGGGGGCCACTGCCGCCTGCCAAGTTCTAACCATCGTTCGGCCGCACTCCCGCCGTGCCCATTCTGACATCCCCGCTGGGCCGCAACATGGGAGCCAGCTCCAAATGGAGCCGGCGGTGCTGCAGCTGTGCGACGGGTGCAGTTGCACCCGTCGCGCTTTTCGAAAAGTAGTATGGGGCTGTGCCAGGGGGCCTCAGCACTGCCCATGCCTAAGGCATGGGCAGTGCAGTGGCCCCCAGGGGCCCCACGACTCCCCTTCCCGCCAGCCTTTCCATTGCGGTTCCTACCGCCATGGAAAGGCTGGCGGGAAGGGGACTCGTAATCCCCTTGGCAGCGCTGCAAGCAGCGCTGCCCTGGCGGATTACAACCGGCGGGACCACTGTGGCAGAAAACCGCCGGTCCCGGCAGTGCAACCGCGGCACTTCCGCCGCAGTCGTAATCCCCAAGTTTGTACAGCCAGCCTGTTGGCGGTACAACCTCCAAAACAGCCCTGGCGGTCTTTGACCGCCATGGTTGTAATGAGGCCCATAATCTCTTGTACAGATAAATTAGTCATCTGATGTAACCGAGTCCAATTAGATGTATGGTAGCAATCTTGATAGAGGTGTGTGGCACATGATACCTTCACAGTTTCCTTTTTGATTCAGATTGAGAAAGGCTGGTGTAAGGCCAAAATGCTTCTCTGTTCTGTTTGGAGTTGCCTGGTGCAAAAAATGAGTTGATTCTCTCTTGTCTGCGAAAGCATGTTCTCTTTTGATTTAAAGAGACTAAGTGGTAGTTTTATGGTGCTAGCGGTGTTGCCTTTTCTTGTGCCACCTGCAGTCAGGTGCACACAAGCAAACTGCAATTTTTGGAGGATATATAGGCTGCGGCGATGCAGAGCGGCAGCCAAACATTCGGTGATGGTTGTCACAATGCCACGCCACAGTGTCACTTAAACTTCATACCCCCCTCCTCTTAACAACAAAAAGAACTGCTCTCTATGTGCTTGCAGAAACCTTCATTGATGTGAAACAAAAAACAGAATGCATTTCGGCACCAAGTGCCTTTGTCATCCTAAAAATGCCATCTTGCCTCTTCCTTTTCAGCCCATCATGTGACCTCAAAACAACCAATAGTGTGTGTGCTCATTAAAAAATCACTAATTTTCCAAACAATTCATATAAACAGAACTGGCTATATAAAACCTAAATAATACATTTGCAGGAGCTGATCAAATATTTACCAGCTGCTGTCTGAAAAGTTTCAGAGTGATCCATCAAGCAGGGGCACAGAAAAAGGGTGGATGTCCTAAAATGCTTTTTTCCCATGCATTTTTACATAGGGATTTTGAATAGCAATAGCCCCGAACAACTGAACGGAATAACACCGAATTTGGCAGAATGGTAGCTCCTGGTCCAGAAAGCAACGTTTTTGTTATTTGATGTAAATTGGTTCAGTAGTTTTGGAGAAATAAAGAAAAGCCAAATTTTTATACTTAGGGATGCGAAGACTCTGTGAACCCTCCCAATCTCGTGCTGAAATTGGATTGACTGCCAGCTCTCATTAAGAAAGTGTTTACAACCATGTTGGGACTCAACTTCAGCTGGGTCCCAGAAAAAAAGATAAAAAAATACCAAAAGGGTCCAGGGTAGGGATACCCCAGCCCTTTAGCTCTGGTGCTGGGGCACCAGAGGTACCCTTAGAGATTAAAAAAAAAGCATTTTTCTTTTGGTGAGGATCCAGGGATCCACCAAAGATGTTAAAATAAAACAAGTGCTTGTTTTGTAAACAGCCCCTGGATGGGCCAGATCCTGTGGGCAATTACATTTTGAATGTGGGTGAAGCCTGCCCACCCTGCAGCCCTCTGGACCGCCACCTCCCCAGGCCTTTTAACAAAATGGATGCCAGGGCAGCCAGCCCAATGCAGCCTTGGGGAACACCACTTCCCCAAGACAGAAGCAGAAATCAGATGCAGGTTTTTCTCACTCCCCTGCACTCCTGGGGACTACCACATTCCCTGGGCTTTAAACAAATATAAGGTGGGAGACTGCTCACCCCCTCCACCCTGGGGGCTTCAAACTAATATGATGCAGGGAGGTCACGCAGCTCCCTCACAGCCCTGGGGACTCCATTCTCCTGGGGCCATAATAGAAGAGTGAAGGGGGTCTTTTGTGGACCCCCAAGCCCAGGTGACCACCACCTCCCTGGGGCAATGCTCATTGGAGGTGGGCTGCACAGCCCCCCTCGTGGAGCCAATATTAACCATGGGTCCAGTTATGTCCTGGGGTTCCATTCCCCGGGCATAGCTGTTTGCTTTTGTTTGGTGGGAGCTTTGACAGCTCCCACCAAGCAAAAGCAAACTCCACTTTCTGACAGTGGGAGCTGTCAAACAGCTCAAACTGGCAGCAAGCAGAGCATTCATCTGTTTTCCTGTATGCAAATATGTGTGCAAGGAAACAGATAAAAACATTGCTTCACAAGTAGGGAGCTGCTTCTATTTAAGCAGCTCCCTGCTTGTGCGAGCAATGCTGGCTGCTGCACAAAGTGGGGAGCCGACTAGGGCTGCGGGGCCTTCATGGTCTCCCCACGGTCCTGTCACTCTCTGAGAGAGGAATTTTGTCACTGCAATGGTCTTTCCATTCGATGACTTCACAGAGTCAGACTATCAAGATGTTTGATATGAATGTTATTATTAAGTTTGGATACAGAGCAGAATAAAGTCACTTCTGGGCTAATAGTCAACACCTTATGCTGCCACTCAGTAGGCTCAAAATCCTTGTATCGCTTGGCAGTGTGTTTGTTTATTTACTGGTGTCTTGACAGTTAAACCTTCCTAGTGAAGGAACATTTATGTTTCTTTCCAATCATATTTGTAGGTTGACTGTCATATGTATGTCTGGAAGCATCACAGCAAGGAATCACCTAAAGGTTAAGGTCACAGAACCTCACACTAAAAGTTGGTGGTTCTAGCCCAGGTGTGTCTGTGGCCACTTATCTTCTTTAACCCCTTCTGTTGCCGCGGACGTAATGGTTACGTCCTGCGGCACAGTGCTCGTGTGCCCAGGACGTAACCATTACATCCTGGGCACAGAGGGAGTGCTAGAGCTCCCTCTGAGGGGTTCCCCCCCACCCCTACAACGCAGGGATGGAAGGGAAAGCCCTTCCTCTTCCACCCCTGACAGCCCCTCCGCCCCCCACCCCCGTGTGACATCAGCACGCGATCGCGCACTGACCATCACAGAGGCCTCCTTCCATTGCACTGGAAGCTCAGCTTCCAGCGCGATCGGAAGAGAAATGCCCCCGGGGGGGCAGAAACCTCTAGGCACCAGGGATCTGTATTTTTTTTTTTTTTAGAGGTGGGGAGCGACCCCTTAGGCAAGGGTCGCTCCCCTAGGGGTCAAAATATATTTAGGCCATTTCTGCCCCCCTGGGGGGCAGATCAGCCTATTTTAATTAGCCCGATCTTCCCCCAAGTGGGGCAGAAACCACTAGGCAGCGAGGATTTTGTTGTTGTTGTTATTTTACAGATGGGGAGCGACCCCTTAGGCAAGGGTCGCTCCCCTGGAGGGGCAAATTGTATTTAGGCCATTCAGGCAGATCAGCCGATTTTAGGTCAATCTGCCCCCAAGGGAGGCAGAAACCACTAGGAACCAGGGATCTTTTTTTTTTTGTGCTTTTTTTTTATTTTATTTTTTTTTTAGAGATGGGAGCGACCCATCAGGCAAGGGTCGCTCTCCTGGGGGGCAAATTGTATTTAGACCATTTCTGCCCCCCTTGGGGGCAGATCAGCCCATTTTAGGTCAATCTGCCCCCAAGGAGGGCAGAAACCAGAGGGCACCAGGGATCTTTTTTTTTTGGCGCCAATGTCATGCAAGGGGAGTGACCCGTAGGCAAGGGTTGCTCCCCGGGTGGGTGGGGGGCGGTCAGGGCAGGGGGGCAAATTTGTTTTAGGCCATTTCTGCCCCCCCGGGAGCAGATCGGCCTATTGTTATTACTCCATTGTTAGAAACCTCTAGGCGCCAGGGCTAACATTTTTTTTGTGTTTTTGTTGTTTGTTTGTTTTTTTATTGATGGGAAGCGACCTATTAGGCAAGAGTCCCTCCCCTGTGGGGCAAATTGTATTTAGACCATTTCTGCGCCCCTTGGGGGCAGATCGGCTGATTTTAGGGCAATCTGCCCCCAAGGGGGGCAGAAACCACTAGGCACCGGGGATCTTTTGTTTTGTGCCAATGTCACTCAAGGGGAGCGACCCCATAGGCAAGGGTCGCTCCCCAGGGGTGGCAAATTTATTTTAGGCCATACCCCCCCCAAATAAATGGGATCAAAGTTCTTCTGCCCACCAGTGGGCAGATTCGGCAATTACCCCTGAGCCACACCCCGGGGGCAGAAAGTCTACTACATGCCAGGGAATAAAAAAAATAAAAAAAATATTGGGGTGGTGGCTACCAACCAGTATGGGCCTGGTTACGCCCCCACCTCAACTGAAGGGGGTAACAGTCTTTCAGCTCTCCTCCGCACTTTAAAACATCTTATCCCACAGCAAGCAAGAAGACATTTGATTATTTGGGGTTTTAGTTTTACATTTGGGCCATGAGAGCTTGGCTTACTCTCAAAATCGTCCCACTTGGAATGGTGAGGGCTGCACTTTATGGACTTTGGGACGCTGCCATGTAGAAAAATCCACAAGACCTAGACACATCTGAAAACTAAACATCTGGGTGATTCCAGGGTGGTGTGTTTCACATGCACCCGCACCATTTTTGTACCCACAATCCCATGCAAACCTCCAGCTTTGCTGCAAATCACTCATTTTTCCCACGTTTTTGTGATGGAACCTTCTGGAATCTGCAGGAATCCTCAAAATTCCTACCACCCAGCATTGTCTCATCTATACTGATAAAAATTCTGCAGCACTTGTCAGCCTAAAAATGTCTTTTTGCAAACTGCCCTTTTGGACCCCCTTTGTTCCCCCTCAATATCAACATGTTTTTGGCTCTTCCCTTTCACAAGCACTTGGCCCACCTACACAAATGAGGTATCATTTTTACCAGGTGACTGAGGGGAACATTGCGTGGTATGAAATGTGTCCCAGTGCGGTGATCCCACACAGAAATGTGGGAAAAATGTGAATTATTTAGCTAAATTTGAGGTTTGCTGAGGATTCTGGGTAAGAAAACATTGGGGATCCACGCAAGTCACACCTCACTGGACTCCCTTGGGTGTCTAGTTTTCAGAAATGTCTGGGTTTGGTAATTTTCCCTAGAAGGCTGCTGAGCCCAGAACCAAAAACGCAGGTGCCCCCCTGCAAAACAGGTAGTTTTGTGTTTGATCATTTTGATGTGTCCAGTTAGTGTTTTGGGGCATTTCCTTTCGTGGGCAGTAGGCCCACCCACAAAAGTGAGGTACCATTTTTATTGGGAGACTTGGAGGAACGCTGGGTGGAAGGAAATTTGTGGCTCCTCTCTGATTCCAGAACTTTCTGTCACCGCAACGAGAGGTAAAAGTGTTTTTTTGGCCAAATGTTGAGGTTTGCAAAGGATTCTGGGTAACAGAACCTGGTCACAGCCCCACAAGCCACCCTATTTTGGATTCCCCTAGGTGTCTAGTTTTAAAAAATGCACTGGTATGCTAGGTTTCACCAGGTGCCGGCTGAGCTAGAGGCCAAAATCTACAGGTAGGCACCTTGTAAAAAACACCTCAGTTTTCTGTGGAAAAATGTGATGTGTCCACGTTGTGTTTTGGGCCATTTCCCTTTGCGGGCACTAGGCCTACCCACACAAGTGAGGTACTATTTTTATCGGGAGACTTGGGGGAAGCCTGGGTGTAAGGAAATTTGTGGCTCCTCTTAGATTCCAGAACTCTCTGTCACCGCAACGAGAGGAAAAAGTATTTTTTTGGCCACATTTTGAGGTTTGCAAAGGATTCTGGGTAACAGAACCTGGTCAGAGCCCCACAAATCACTCCATCTTGGATTCCCCTTGATGTCTAGTTTTCAAAAATGCGCTTGTTTGTTAGGTTTCCCCTGGTGCCGGCTGAGCTAGAGGCCAAAATCCACAGGTAGGCAGTTTGTAAAAAACACCTCTGTTTTCTGTGGAAAACGTTGTGTTTTGGGGCATTTCCTTTCGCAGGCGCTAGGCCTACCCCCACAAGTGAGGTACCATTTTTATCGGGAGACTTGGGGGAACGCTGGGTGGAATGAAATTTGTGGCTCCTCTCAGACTCCAGAACTTTCTGTCACCGGAATGAGAGGAAAAAGTGTTTTTTTGGCCAAATTTTGAGGTTTGCAAAGGATTCTGGGTAACAGATCCTGGTGAGAGCCCCACAAGTCACCGATCTTGGATTCCCCTACGTCTTAACAAATGCACGGGTTTGGTAGTTTTCCCTAGGTGCCGGCTGAGCTAGAGGCCAAAATCCACTGGTAGGCACTTTGCAAAAAACACCTCTGTTTTCTTTGTGAAAATTGGATTTGTCCACGTTGTGTTTTGGGGCATTTCCTGTCGCGGGTGCTAGGCCTATCCACGCAAGTGAGGTACCATTTTTATCGGGAGACATGGGGGAACACAGAATAGCAAAACAAGTGTTATTGCCCCCTCTACATTTTTTCCTTCCAAATGTAAGACAGTGTGTAAAAAAGACGTCTATTTGAGAAATGCCCTGTAATTCACATGCTAGTATGGGCACCCCGGAATTCAGAGATGTGCAAATAACCACTGCTTCTCAACACCTTATCTTGTGGCCATTTTGGAAATACAAAGGTTTTCTTGATACCTATTTTTCACTTTTTATATTTCAGCAAATGAATTGCTGTATACCCGGTATAGAATAAAAACCCATTGCAAGGTGCAGCTCATTTATTGGCTCTGGGTACCTAGGGTTCTTGATGAACCTACAAGCCCTATATATCCCCACAACCAGAGGAGTCCAGTGGACGTAACAGTCAATTGCTTTAAAGAATCTGACATCGCAGGAAAAAGTTACAGAGTAAAACGTGGAGAAAAATGGCTGTTTTTTTCACCTCAATTTCAATATTTTTTTATTTCAGCTGTTATTTTCTATAGGAAACACTTGTAGGATCTACACAAATGACCCCTTGCTGAGTTCAGATGTTTGTCTACTTTTCAGAAATGTTTCGCTTTCTGGGATCCAGCATTGGTTTCTCACCCATTTCGGTCACTAACTGGACTGTTACCATGGGGAACTGGGTCAAGACTGATTTGCAAATGGCTGCGTCCAACCTGGGGTGAGCAGTAGAACAATGGATTAAACCCAGATCTGTGACTGGGGGTGAGTGTTTGAAAAGTTTCAACACTCCGTCCATCATCCTTTTGTGTTGCTAAAGTTGCCCTAAGTGGGAAGGGTATGCCCAGACGTAGGTCCCTTGCTCACTGTGCCACTGGGTTTAAGCTAGCCTAGCTGATGAAGGGTGATACCCTGAAACCGGTCCTAGGATGCTTGTTTCCGGTCCAGGGAGAACCTGCTTGGCAGTTCGGGCTGGACTGTTCCCGTGGGGTTCTGGGTCAAGACTGATTTGCAAATGGCTGGGCCCAAACTGGGGTGGCGTGGTGAGCAAAAGAACAATCAATTAAACTAAGATCTGTGACTGGGGATGAGTGTTTGAAAAGTTTCAACACTCCGCCCATCATCCTTTTGTGTTGCTAAAGCTGCCCTTATTGGGAAGGGTATGCCCAGACGTGGGTTCCTTGCTCACTGTGCCATTGGATTCAAGCTAGCCAAGCTGATGAAGGGTGATACCCTGAAACTGGTCCTAGGATGCTTGTTTCCGGTCCAGGGAGGAGCTGGCTTGGCAGTTCGGGCTGGACTGTTCCCATGGGGAACTGGGTCAAGTCTGATTTGCAAGTGGCTGGGTCCAAACTGGGATGGCGTGGTGAGCAAAATAACGATGGATTAAACCCAGATCTGTGACTGGGGGTAAGTGTTTGAAACGTTTCAAGACTCCGCCCATCATCCTTTTGTGTTGCTAAAGTTGCCCTTATTGGGAAGGGTATGCCCTGACGTGGGTCCCTTGCTCACTGTGTCACTGGATTCAAGCTAACTTAGCTGATGAAGTGTGATACCCTGAAACCGGTCCTAGGATGCTTGTTTCCGGTCCAGGGAGGACCTGGCTTGGCAGTTCGGGCTGGACTGTTCCCAAATGAGGTGGCGTGGTGAGCAAAAGAACGATGGATTAAACCCAGATCTGTGACTGGGGGTGAGTGTTTGAAAAGTTTCAACACTCCGTCCATCATCCTTTTGTGTTGCTAAAGTTACCCTAACTGGAAGGAGGCTGAAAGCACAAAAAATAGTAAAAATGGGGTATGTCCCAGTAAAATGTCAAAATTGTATTGAAAAATTGGGTTTTCTAATTCAAGTCTGCCTGTTCCTGAAAGCTGGGAAGATGGTGATCTTGCTACTGCAAACCCTTTGTTGATGCCATTTTCAGGGAAAAAACCACAAGCCGCCTTCTGCAGCCCTTTTTTTCCATTTTTTTGAAAGAAAAAAAACATTTGCGCTGTATTTTGGCAAATTTCTTGGTCTCCTTCAGGGGAACCCACAAAGTCTGGGTACCTGTAGAATCCCTAAGATGTTGGAAAAAAAGGATGCAAATTTGGCGTGGGTAGCTTATGTGAACAAAAAGTTATGAGGGCCTAAGCGCAAACTGCCCCAAATAGCCACAAAAAGGCTCGGCACAGGAGGGGTAAAGGCCTGGCAGCGAAGGGGTTAATTTCTTTCATTTCTTTTAAACTTCAAAGGTTTAAGGTTCATACTGGAAAGTGATCTCATTCTTTTTATTTGACAGATACATATTTCTTTTAAATTTGCCCAGAAATATATAATTCTAAGTATCTCATTCATCAAAGCCTAAAAAACTCTATGGCCCTCATTACAACCCTGGCGGTCGGCGGAGAAGCGGCGGTCTTACCGCCAACAGGCTGGCGGTAAAAATTTAGGAATTATGACCAAGGTGGTTACCACTCATACTCGCACACACCCACTCACAGACCCACTGAAAACCTCACCCACCCACTCACAGACCCACACAGACACTAATGCACCCACTAAGACACTGATACGCCCACTCTCACAACCAGACAGACACTCTCATAGCTACTCTCACCACCAGATACACCCTCTCACACCTATTATCACCCCAGAGAGACAGGCTGTGGCCAACCTCAGTGGCGCACGGGTAAGGGCTTGGGTGGTTAGGGGGTTGGCCGCAGGGTCTGGTCACAGGCCAGTTCCTGAGGGCAACCCGAGGTGCACAACAGAAGGACGTGCATGGCTATGGTTGGATTATTGCATAGTAATAAAATAAATTAAAAAACAAAGGTTACAGGGACGTTATAGTTAGGCTCACATGTTAAAAGCACAAAACCACAGAAGTTCTGCAGTTATAGCTATTTCCAGTGACTCGTACTCCTGCCATGCAGTTTTCTTCTCAATACTTTTACTGCACATATTACATAGATATTATCAAAAGATGTCATGAGTGTTGCAATATGTGGGGTAATTAGCATCACTACGGGCAGGGAAACAGATCTAATTAAGACTGTTCCTAGATTGCAGGAATATTTAAAAAGCAAGGCTAAGCACAGATTTCCCTGCCCCACTGCTGTGGGACAGGCACACTGGGACATAGCTGCTGAGCTGGCCCCTTAGCTGGGCTCGCCTGGGCCTCATGAGACACGGGGAGGGAAGCCACCTGCAGAAAACGTGGTGCTACTGATTTCCTTGTCACCTGTGACAGGACGGGGAACTCTCATGGACATACAGGGAGTGCAGAATTATTAGGCAAATGAGTATTTTGACCACATCATCCTCTTTATGCATGTTGTCTTACTCCAAGCTGTATAGGCTCGAAAGCCTACTACCAATTAAGCATATTAGGTGATGTGCATCTCTGTAATGAGAAGGGGTGTGGTCTAATGACATCAACACCCTATATCAGGTGTGCATAATTATTAGCCAACTTCCTTTCCTTTGGCAAAATGGGTCAAAAGAAGGACTTGACAGGCTCAGAAAAGTCAAAAATAGTGAGATATCTTGCAGAGGGATGCAGCACTCTTAAAATTGCAAAGCTTCTGAAGCGTGATCATCGAACAATCAAGCGTTTCATTCAAAATAGTCAACAGGGTCGCAAGAAGCGTGTGGGAAAACCAAGGCGCAAAATAACTGCCCATGAACTGAGAAAAGTCAAGCGTGCAGCTGCCACGATGCCACTTGCCACCAGTTTGGCCATATTTCAGAGCTGCAACATCACTGGAGTGCCCAAAAGCACAAGGTGTGCAATACTCAGAGACATGGCCAAGGTAAGAAAGGCTGAAAGACGACCACCACTGAACAAGACACACAAGCTGAAACGTCAAGACTGGGCCAAGAAATATCTCAAGACTGATTTTTCTAAGGTTTTATGGACTGATGAAATGAGAGTGAGTCTTGATGGGCCAGATGGATGGGCCCGTGGCTGGATTGGTAAAGGGCAGAGAGCTCCAGTCCGACTCAGACGCCAGCAAGGTGGAGGTGGAGTACTGGTTTGGGCTGGTATCATCAAAGATGAGCTTGTGGGGCCTTTTCGGGTTGAGGATGGAGTCAAGCTCAACTCCCAGTCCTACTGCCAGTTCCTGGAAGACACCTTCTTCAAGCAGTGGTACAGGAAGAAGTCTGCATCCTTCAAGAAAAACATGATTTTCATGCAGGACAATGCTCCATCACACGCGTCCAAGTACTCCACAGCGTGGCTGGCAAGAAAGGGTATAAAAGAAGGAAATCTAATGACATGGCCTCCTTGTTCACCTGATCTGAACCCCATTGAGAACCTGTGGTCCATCATCAAATGTGAGATTTACAAGGAGGGAAAACAGTACACCTCTCTGAACAGTGTCTGGGAGGCTGTGGTTGCTGCTGCACGCAATGTTGATGGTGAACAGATCAAAACACTGACAGAATCCATGGATGGCAGGCTTTTGAGTGTCCTTGCAAAGAAAGGTGGCTATATTGGTCACTGATTTGTTTTTGTTTTGTTTTTGAATGTCAGAAATGTATATTTGTGAATGTTGAGATGTTATATTGGTTTCACTGGTAATGATAAATAATTGAAATGGGTATATATTTTTTTTTGTTAAGTTGCCTAATAATTATGCACAGTGATAGTCACCTGCACACACAGATATCCCCCTAACATAGCTAAAACTAAAAACAAACTAAAAACTACTTCCAAAAATATTCAGTTTTGATATTAATGAGTTTTTTGGGTTCATTGAGAACATGGTTGTTGTTCAATAATAAAATTAATCCTCAAAAATACAACTTGCCTAATAATTCTGCACTCCCTGTATATATATATGGAGATGGAGGTCCCAGAGGCGTCCCCCCGCATCTATAAATATGAAAGCCCTGGGGAGGTGGTGATCCCCAGGGGAGCGTGGGGAGCGCGAGACCCCCAGCATTTAATAATGAAAGCCCAGGGGAAGTGGCCGTCGCCAGTATATATATATATATATATATATATATATAAATATATATATATATATATATCACCGACTGGCGGTCACCTGTAGGTATAGTTAGGACATATTTTCCACGTAAAAAAGCGGTTTTTGACTTGGCTATATCTTTGGTGCTGTTCGACAAATCTTCACAAAATGTTCCAATAAAAGTGTGCCCAAGGGTCTTGCTTTGCATGCAATGTTTCGTGGTGATCCGTCAAGCTGGGACTTAGAGAAAATGCATTTACCATGTAAATTCCCATAGACCCTTCATACAGGCTCGCACTTGAAACAACAAGACAGAGGCCCTCATTCTGACCCTGGCGGTCGGTGATAAAGCGGCGGCCAACCCGCCAACAGGCCGGCGGTCCAAAATATGCAATTCTGACCCTGGCGGGAACCGCCAACACAGCCCGCCGCATTAACACTCCGCCCGCCACGGCGGAACAAACAAACAGCGCGGCGGTCCCCGCCAACAGCCAGGCGGCAGACAATGTACCGCCCACCCTATCACGACCCACCAATCCGCCACCTTTTCCGGGGCGGGATCACCGCCGATAAAAACACGGCGGAAACAGACTACGAACGGGAAAACGCTCACCTCCACATACTCCACGCGAGATTCCGGCAGTATGGAACCCGAGTTGCAGGTCATCCCCGCACTCCTCTACCTGCTCCTGTACCAGGAGCACGCCCGGCGGCGCGGAAGACATCGGTGAGTACTGCACCTACGACACAGGGGAGGGAAAAGATTACCGGCACACACCGACCCACCCACACCCATTACAACACACACATCAATGCATTCCCACAGATCACTGTCACAACCCACAAACCCCCCCTCCGAAATAATGCAAAGACCAAAAGAAGAGATCTTAAACGGGCAGATATATTGAAATATGGACAGCAGTAATACCAATAAATAAATAAACTATGTACAAAATATATACAGCTACTAAATGTAGTCCAACCACTGTCCGTGGACCACAGGGGTCCTGAGCAAAGGGGCAAGGCCCAGTCCCACGACAAGAACTCCACGGAGAGAACACTGCAGGGGCATCAGAAAGAAAAAAGGACAAGCACCTCAGGGGGAAGGGAAGGGGGGGCACCTCAGCCACTTGAGTACACGACGCCAGATCCACGAGGGGACTCCATGACCACAGGGCCATCCTGGGGAGAGCAAAGCCACAGTCCATACAGTCCATACAGTGGGTGGCCTGCCCACTGGGCCATCCTGGGGAGAGCAAAGCCACAGTCCATACAGTCCATACAGTGGGTGGCCTGCCCACTGGGCCATCCTGGGGAGAGCAAAGCCACAGTCCATACAGTCCATACAGTGGGTGGCCTGCCCACTGGGCCATCCTGGGGAGAGCAAAGCCACAGTCCACACAGTCCATAACAGACTCCACTGCCACTGGAGGAGGCATGTTGGCCAGAGGACATCCTGCAGCCCTGCCCGAGACAGATCCTGCCCTGCCACGTCTGCCAAAGGGCCAGCGGTTCCTGCCTGGAAGGGACCAGTTCAGCGGTCCTTGCCTTGAAGGGCCCAGTTCAGCGGTTCTTGCCTTGAAGGGCCCAGTTCAGCGGTTCTTGAGACGGCGGTCCCCAGCGGAGCGGTGCTGGAGACGGCGGGGCCCAGTTCAGCGGTCCTTGCCTTGAAGGGCCCAGTTCAGCGGTTCTTGCCTTGAAGGGCCCAGTTCAGCGGTTCTTGAGACGGCGGTCCCCAGCGGAGCGGTGCTGGAGACGGCGGGGCCCAGTTCAGCGGTTCTTGCCTTGAAGGGCCCAGTTCAGCGGTTCTTGAGACGGCGGTCCCCAGCGGAGCGGTGCTGGAGACGGCGGCCATTCTATGGCCAACTGCTCATTGCCTGGTGGTGCCCTCCTGGGCAGCGGGGATGGTGCTCCTTCAATGCCCACCTGGGCTGTGGGTGGTGGGGCCCTCCTGGCCAGCTGGGCTGGGTCCTCCCTGGGCAGCGGCTATGGGGGTGGTGGGCTCTCCCGGGGCAGCTGTGCCGGTTCCTCCCGGGGCAGCGGCTATGGGGGTGGTGGGCTCTCCCGGGGCAGCTGTGACGGGTCCTCCATGGGCAGCAGGCCTGCTGCCTGACTTCTCCGCCTTGCTGCCCTTGCCCTCCTTAGTCGGGAGTCTGTGGCCCTTTCCTCCCTTTGGAGCTGTGGCTGTTGACGGTGGCTGGCTAGTGTCCTGGGGGGATATCGAATCCGGGCTCCGGCGGCGGCCCTTCCGCCTTCTGCTCCTCTTCCCAGGGGGTGGGCTGGCTGTCCCCTTGCTGCTGGGCGAAGATCCAGACCTGCGGGCTGGTGGGCTCCAATACCCCTGCACCCTTGTCAAGGGGGCTGCAGGGCTGGTGGTGGCTGAGGTGCTCTTTTTACCCCAACGAGAAGGAGGGGGGGGCTCAGGGTCAGGAAAGAAGGTAGCAGTAGAGAGATAGATTTTCTTGGGACAATGGATAGTGGTAGGTACAGTGGGTATGGGAGTGGAGGGAGAGGATGTGGTTGTAGGCGAGACAAGTTTGCTGTCTTTGGGTGCAGGTGCAGGAGCGGGAGGCTGTCGTGAGGTGGATGGCTGTTGGGTGGGTGGGTGGCTGCGTTTGTGTGGTGTGGAAGAGGGGGTGACAGACACAGTGGGAGAGGACACAGGGGACGTGTAAATGGCAGTGGGGGTGGTGACTGCACGTGTGCGGACTGTACTGGAGGGTGTGCTGGTGATGGAAACACTGGCTGATGGTGAGGTGAATGAAGGTGTGAGTGTAGACGTCACAGGGAGGGAGGAGGGAGACGAGGAGGTGGGGGTCACAGAGGTGGAAGTGACTGTTGGCATGTCTGCATCGGAATGTTGCTTGTGTGAATGTCTGCGTGATCTGTGGTGCTTGTGTTTGGATGAGCTGCTCTTCGGGTGTTGAGGTGGGTGCAGGCTGGTCTGATGGTGTGGGTGGGACAGGCAGAGGAACAGGAGACTGGGAGGAGGGAGTTAGTAGAGGGAGGCAGGAGACAGGGACAATGGCTGCCGTCAGTGCTGAGGCCAGAGCCTGGAACGATCGCTGATGGGCAGCCTGACCCGAATGAATGCCCTCCAGGTACGCATTGCTGCGATGAACCTCCCTCTCCACCCCCTGGATGGCATTCAAAAGGGTAGTCTGCCCAACAATGAGCGTTCGGAGGAGGTCAATGACCTCCTCACTGAGGGCAGCGGGGGTAACAGGGGCAGGGCCTGAGGTGCCTGGGGCGAAGGAGATGCCCGGCTTCCTGGCAGAGCGGGCACGGGGCGAACGCTGAGGGGCTGCTGGGAGGGCGGAGATGGTGCGCTGGGTGGCGGCTGTACCTGTAATGGCGGGGGGCACGGATGGTGCCACCCCCGCAAGGGAGCTCCCTTCCGAGGACGTGTCCGTGTCGCTGCAGGGTCCAGTCGTCCCCGTTGTGGAGCTCCCCTCGCCCTCCGTCTCACTGGTCCAGTCAGACTCTGTGGCATGGCCCTCCTGGGCCATGTGAGATGCAGCTCCCTCCTGCCCCGATGCCACTTCTCCTCCGCCTGATGATGCTGATGCACACAAGCACAGAAAGACAAACAAAAAGGGGGGGGAGAGAGAAATAAAGAGATTTTGAGTACATGGATCACCGGTACAGTTAGCGGACATGACAGACACAGATGCCCCCTGCACTAAGTTGCGCACTTGGGGTCCGCTACGCATTCCGTGGAACATGCCCTACACGCCTAGAGTTGACAACTGCACCCATGGATGACACGGCCCAGGGATGGCTGTACTGACAAACTACTGAGGGTGGTGGCTGGGGACACAGGGGCTTACGGGGGTGCCCAGCCTACAGATCTCACCCTGGCCTAGGGGGACCCACAGCCCTCCTCCCCCACCCAGACACCTCCACTGCGCGACAACTGAGTAGATAATGCTTGTACTCACCCCCTTGTGTCTGCTGTGCTGCCCTCACGCGCCCATCCAAATCAGGGTAGGCCACCGCCAGGATCCGGAACATCAGGGGGGTCAGTTGACGGCAGGCACCCCGCCTACGTTGGGAGGCCATCCCCAGCAGAGACTCGGCGGTCTTCTTGGTCCCGCGGCGGATGTCCTCCCACCTCTTGCGGCAGTGGGTGCCCCGTCGATGGTGGACCCCCAGGGTCCGGACTTCCTTGGCGATGGCACGCCAAATCCCGATCTTCTCATGGGCGCGGACCTATGTGACACGTACAGGGAGGGAGAAATACCACGTTCAAGTTTGTCTGCATTTTCGTTGCCAGTGGCCCAACGCCCACCATCCCCGCCAGGCCCAACATGCCCCCCATCCCCGCCAGGCCCCCCGCCATGCCTCCCGCCAGGCCCAACATGCCCCCCATCCCCGCCAGGCCCCCCGCCATGCCCCCGCCAGGCCCAACATGCCCTGCATCCCCGCCAGGCCCCCCGCCATGCCCCCCGCCAGGCCCAACATGCCCCCCATCCCCGCCAGGCCCCCCGCCATGCCCCCGCCAGGCCCAACATGCCCCCCATCCCCGCCAGGCCCCCCGCCATGCCCCCGCCAGGCCCAACATGCCCCCCATCCCCGCCAGGCCCCCCGCCATGCCCCCCGCCAGGCCCAACATACCCCCCATCCCCGCCAGGCCCCCCGCCATGCCCCCCGCCAGGCCCAACATGCCCCCCATCCCCGCCAGGCCCCCCGCCATGCCCCCAAGCCAGCCAGTGGCCCCAAATCCATATTGAATTAAACTCACTTGTTGGTCTGGAGGACCGTAGAGTAGCGCATACTGGGGGAGGACCCCATCCACAAGTTTCTCCAACTCCTCTCCAGTGAAGGCAGGGGCCCTTTCCCCAGTCGCAGCAGCCATTGTCCCTTCCAGACCGAGGTCACAGCAACACTTGCAGTATAGGTCCTCTCCTGTGAAAGTTCAAGTCGCAAGTGGATAAGTAGATAGAAAATGGCGGTCACGCCCGCGGCGGTGCGTACCGCGGCGGTGCGTACCGCCACCGCCGGCGCCCTTCGCCATTGGCTCCTGAAACCCATAGGCTTCAATGTTAACCAATGCGGCTTCGCGCCGCGGTCTTCGACCGCCGACCGCCGCGGTGTGCCACGCCAGCGCATTGACCTCACATCCCATTGTCACACTTCACAGGTCAGGCAGCCGCCATTTCCAGGGTGCACATGGCTCAATTTCAACTGCGTCACACAGGCCTAGGCCTTGCATAGCCACTCAGACACGCCATTCACTGCATAGAGAATCGTTTACTGTGCAAGCTGTGAGTACGCACCTGTGGGTTGCTTGACTGTGTGCTCCATGTTGTCCTTCCTAGGCACCGTCCGCTGGGTTTGGCGAGGAGACGGATGAATCCTCGCGTGTACCGACCGCTGGTGGACCTGTCGACAATGGAAGAACGCCACATTATCCTGACCTACCGGCTTGACCGTGCCACTATACATGAACTGTGTGCCCAGCTGGAGCCCGACCTGATGTCCCCCATCCGCCAACCCACAGGGATTCCCCCTCTGGTGCAGGTCCTGTCAGTACTGCATTTCTTGGCAAGTGGGTCATTTCAGACAACAGTGGGAATTGCTTCTGGGATGTCTCAGCCCATGTTTTCGAAGGTGTTATCCAGAGTGTTGTCTGCCCTGATGAAATACGTGAGAAGCTACATCATTTTCCCTGAGGTGGGCGAATTGGCTACAGTGAAGGGTGATTTCTACGCCCTTGGACATATTCCCAACGTCATTGGTGCCATTGATGGGACCCATGTGGCTTTGGTTCCCCCAAGAGACAGGGAGCAGGTGTACAGGAACAGAAAAAGTTACCATTCCATGAACATCCAGGTGGTGTGTTTGGCTGACCAGTACATCTCGCATGTAAATGCCAAGTTCCCTGGGTCAGTGCATGACGCCTACATCCTGAGGAATAGCAGCATCCCTTACGTGATGGAACAGCTAGAGAGACACCGTGTATGGCTATTGGGGGACTCTGGGTACCCCAACCTGTCGTGGCTACTGACCCCAGTAAGGAATCCCCGGACCAGGGCAGAGGAACGGTACAATGAGGCCCATGGGCGTACTAGGAGGGTGATCGAACGCACCTTTGGCCTCCTAAAGGCCAGGTTTAGGTGCCTGCATATGACAGGTGGATCCCTAATGTACTCACCTAAGAAGGTGTGTCACATCATCGTGGCCTGCTGCATGCTTCACAACCTGGCTTTGCGCCGCCAGGTGCTTTCCTGCAGGAGGATGGTCGAGACGGTGGTGTAGTGGCAGCTGTGGAACCTGTGGAGAGTGACGAGGAGGAAGACGACGGGGCTGAAACAGACAACAGGGACAGAATCATTGAACAGTACTTCCAATAGGACACAGGTAACAATTCAAACATAATTTAGTAAATGTGAACTACTCTCCTGCATCTCTGCTGCCTGTCTATTTGCCCCAGTGTATGATGACTGAGTTGTGGCTTTTCCCTCCCTATTTCAGATCTGGGGTCCCCACTACGAGTCCTGTGCTTCGTTTCCCCATGGACTACAGCTTTGTGGCAGCTGTTTGTTGACTTCACTATGTACAAGGACATATTTGCACTGTCATGTCAATTACAATATTTTGAAATCACAGCCAGACTCCAGATAGTTTTGTGCAAAATGGGTGTTTATTTCAGTGCTCAAAATGGGATGGGTGGTTTCAAGTGGGTGGGGGCTATGGTGAAGGAATGTCCATGGCAGAGTCCAGAGTAACAGTCACACAGGTGCATTGTCCAGAGGCCTGTGGAGAGATGGAGCATGGGCAGTTCAAGGATGGACAGGGTGACAATGTGGGACAGTGGGCTGACATCAGGTGGTATCCTTTGCTGGCGGGGGTCTTGACATCCTACTCTGTCTTCTTGCGAGATCTCAGGGCCCTCTTGCGGGGTGGTTCTTCTCCTGCAGGAGGTGGGGGTCTGGTGGGCTGCTGTTGTGCGGGGGCCTCCTGTCCACTAGCGCCGACGGAGGTGGTTGGCTGTTCTTGGTCCAGGCTAGTGGCAGGGGCCCTTTGTTGTTGTTGAGTGTCCGTCCTGGTGTTGATGAGGTCCTGCAGCAGCCCTACCATGGTAACCAGGGTGGAGGTGAGGGCTCTGATGTCCTCCCTGTACCCCCGATAGTGTTCCTCCTGCAGTACCTGGATCTCCTGGAACCGGGCCAGTACCGTCGCCATCGTCTCCTGGGAGCGGTTGTATGCTCCCATGATGGTGGTGAGGGCCTCGTGGAGAGTGGGTTCCCTGGGCCCGTCCCCCCCTGTAGCACAGCTGCCCTCCGAGTTGCCCTGTTTCCCTGGGCCTCTGCCCCCTGGCCGGTGTGCCCACTACCACTGCCCCCAGGTCCCTGTTGTTGTTGGGGTGGTGGGTTATCCTGGGTGCCCTGTAGTGGTAGACACACCGCAGATTGACGCGCCTTGGAGACAGAGGCATGGGCCCGCTGGGTGGGAGCTGTGCTGGTGTTCCCAGAGGGGTTTGGGTCTGTAGTGGCCTGTGCCTGTGTGAGGGGAACCGACTGTCCAGAGGTCCCCGATTGTCCGGGCTGGTCATCAGTGTCCAGGTCGACAGAGCTGCTGTCATCGCTGACGGCCTCTTGGGTGGGGGGTGTGGAGAATTCTGGGCCCTCCGTGGCGGTGTGTTGACGGTCGGGTCCTGCAGGGGTATAGAGGTATGGTTATAGTTTCAATGTGTGGCATATGGGTGTATCTGTGGGTTCCCGTGTCCCCAAGTGCTGGCATTCGTGTGTGGGGGCTTTGGTGAGGGTGGCTTGTGGGGGGGATGTGTATATGCATTGGGCATGCTTTGGTGATGGGTGTCCATGCTTAGTGGACGCATGCAGGCCTAGGTTTTGGGATGTGTGGGTTGTGATGGTGAGACATTGGCAGGGAATAGGTGTGCTGGGGGTGGGGGTGAGGATGGTGGTGGGGGTGAGGATGGTGGTGGGGGTGAGGGTGGGGGTGAGGATGGGGGTGGGGGTGAGGGTGGGGTTCGAGGATGGGGGTGAGGGTTGGGGTATGATTTGGCATGCAGGTGGGGGGGAAGCAGTAGTGAAGCTTCAACTTACCAGTATCCATTCCTCCGCCGACTCCTGCGAGGCCGTCAGGATGCAGGATGTTCAAGACTTCCTCCTCCCATGTTGTAAATTGTGGGGGTTGAGGTGGGGGTCCTCCGCCAGTCTTCTGCACGGCGATGTTGTGCCTGGATACCATGGAACGCACCTTCCCCCGTAGGTCGTTCCATCGCTTCCTGATGTCTTCCCGATTTCTGGGGTGCTGTCCCACAGCGTTGACCCTGTCGACAATCCTCTGCCATAGCTCCGTCCTCCGGGCAATGCTGGTGTATTGGACCTGTGTGCCGAATAGCTGGGGCTCTACCCGAACGATTTCCTCCACCATGACCCTGAGTTCTTCATCTGAGAAGCGGGGGTGTCTTTGGGGTGCCATGGAGTGGTGTGTATGATGTGTGGGGTGGAGTATGTGTAGTTAAGTGTGTTGAGTGTGGTGGTGTGTGTTGTTTTGTGTGTGATGGTGTTGTGTGCCTCTGTGTGGTAGGATTGTCTAATCTGTGCTGTCTCTCTGGCCTTCGTGACTAATTTTTGGTCGTAGGGGTTTGTGGGTGATGTGGGTGTGTGTTTTATATTGTATTGTGTGTGTGGGAGTGGTGTGTGTATGTGTATCAGGTGTGTGGAATTCAAATCGGCCAATGTGGCTGGGTTTTGTTCGTTTGTGTGTATTCTGACCGCGGCGGTGTGTACCGCCAATGGAAAACCGCGTTTGAAAGACCGCCGCGTGGATTCGTGGGTCGTAATGGCATGGGCGTATTTCTGTTGGCGTGACGGTGGAGGTTTGGTCGCCTCCACTTTTCCGCCGACCGCTGGTCTGGCGGTCTGTTGTGGCTGTCGGATTTTCAGAGGTTTGGCTGCTGCGGGTCAGAATGACCGTGGCGGGTTACCGCGACCGCGGCGGAATTATGGAGGATTTCTGACCGGCGGTAGGCGTCATTTACCGCCGAGGTCAGAATGACCACCAGAATTACAATACAATTGGCAAAAAGGTAGCTTCAGGTCCGCAGATCACCCTATTTTTCATTTGGTGTATATACTTTCAGTAGTTTTTGAGATATTAAAGGGAAAGGAAATTTGGGCTGTGGATCCTGGGAGATCTGATTGGCTGCCAAGATTTCAAACAAGAAGTGTTGGTAGCCATTTTGGACTCTGTTTCAGCCGAGTAAAAAAAAAAAAAAACATTAAAAAAAGAAAAAAGGGCATAGCCTTGGTCCAGGGGTCCCCCGGGACCTCTCCACAGGCTTAAAAGCATTTTTAAAAAATCATGGCAAAATTAACTGCTTGATCCAAAGATTTATAAAAAAGCAGTCTCCTGCATTGTCACTGCTTTGGCCCCCGGCTGGGACAGTTCATGAGGGCATTGTGGGATAAAATAAAGGAGAGGTGCATGAGGTCCCCTTCCAAGGGGTTTTAGAAGCCCAAGGGACCATCACCTCTCTTGGATTGTGCTGAATAAATATGCAGGGGGTGTGCAGCCCCCTGCACCCTTGTGACCACCAATATAGACCCTCATTACAACCCTGGCGGTCGGTGTTAAAGCGGCGGAAAAAACAATAGGATTATGACCACGGCGGAAACCGCCAACATAGACAGCCACTTTAACACTCAGACCGCCACGGCGGTACAAACAAACAGCACGGCGGTAACCACCAACAGACAGGCGGAAGACAATGTACCGCCCACTCTATCACAAGATGCCAAGCCACCACCTTTTTCGGGGCAGAACCAACGCGAACAAAAAGACGGCAGAAGCAGTACACAGAAGGGGAAATCACTCACCTCTCCACACCCCACGAGGAACCAGGACACCATGGAGCCAGAACTTCACATCCTGCCGGCGATGGGCTTCCTGCTCCTCTATCAGGAGCTCCAGAGACGGCAGCGACGACCACGGTGAGTACTGCACCTACAACACAGGGGGGGAGGGAAAAGAGAGTGACACACACACACGCAACGCGCAAAACCCCCACCCCCATCCTCACCCACAACACCATACACACAAATACATGCTGCAACATTACATATACACCTCCCCAACCCCTCTTGAATAACGCAAGGACAAAAGGAATTGATTTGAACAATTGTAATCAATAAAAATCCAGTACTCAAAACTCTAAATACAGTACATACAATTATGTACACCAACTACACAAGTCTGGATAGTGCACCAATCATTGTCCATGGACCACTGGGCCAAAAATGCATGGGCGAGGCCCACACTAGATTCACGACAGAGAGAACACTGGAGGGGCATCAGATTGAAAATAAACAGGCACCTCAGGGGGAGAGGAGGGGGGCACCTCAGCCTGATGAACGTACGGCACCACTACTCCATGAGGGGGCTCCATGACCATTGATGTATCCTGGGGAGTGCAAAGCCACAGTCTCTAAAGTCTTTTGCAGTGGGTGGGTTGCCTACTGCTTTATCCTGTGGAGTGCAAAGCCACAGTCTCTCAATTCTTTCCAGTGGGTGGGTTGCCTACTGCTTTATCCTGGGGAGTGCAAAGCCACAGTCTCTCAAGTGTCTCAAGTAGGTGGGTTGCCCACTGCTTTATCCTGGGGAGTGCAAAGCCACAGTATCACAATAGGATGCCTTTCTCCACTGGTTCTGGAGGGGGCTTTGTGCCCAGAGTGCTTCATCCTGCCAAGGACAGAGGTAGTGGATGTGTTTCTCCACTGGTTCTGGAGGGGGCTTTGTGCCCAGAGTGTTTCATCCTGCCAAGGACTGAGGTAGTGGATGTGTTTCTCCACTGGTTCTGGAGGGGGCTTTGTGCCCAGAGTGCTTCATCCTGCCAAGGACAGAGGTAGTGGATGTGTTTCTCCACTGGTTCTGGAGGGGGCTTTGTGCCCAGAGTGCTTCATCCTGCCAAGGACAGAGGCAGTGGATGTGTTTCTTCACTGGTTCTGAAGGGGGCTTGGTGCCCAGAGTGCTTCATCAGATGAATGACCACTGGGGATGGCAACCATGTCTGCGCTGGTGCCACTGGCTCAGGATGTCGCGGGCCACTGGCGGTGCTTGCGGCGGTGTCAGTCATGGCGGTGCTTGCGGCGGTGTCAGTCGCGGTGGTGCTACGGCCTCTGTGGCAGCGATGCTGGCTGCGGGCTCTGTGGCGGAGGTGCTGGCTGCGGGCTCTATGGCAGCGGTGCTGGCTGAGGGCTCTGTGGCAGGTGTGCTGGCTGCGGGTTCTGTGGCGACAGTGCTGGTGGGGGGATCTGTGGCAGTGGTGCTGGCTGCGGGCTCTGTGTCGGTGGTGCTGGTGGCGTGCTCAATGACAGTGGTACTGGCGGCGGGCTCTGTGGCGGCGGTGCTGGTGGCGGGCTCTGTGGCAGTGCAGGTGGCGGTCTTCTCTGCCGTACAGGTTGGCGTCGAAGTGGACAGAAGGTGTGACACTGGTCCCTCAGTCGGTGCCACCATGCCCTCTCCTGACCTTCCCTTTAGTTTCTGGCCCTTCCCCATCCTGAATGGTGGCGCAGCTGTCTTGCCACTATCGCCTTTCGTTTTCCCTGAGCCCTTGGTGTCAGGTGTTTTCTGCTTCTCCTTCCAGGATGTGAGCAACTTTTTTAGTTTTGCAGGTGGCGGAATGTCCTTGCTCTCGCTCCGTGGCACACTGGCAGACCTGATGGTTGGCGCATTCCAATAGCCCGCAGTTGCTGGCACCACTGTACCTGGGGATGTGGTGGCTGAGGTGCTGGGTTTGAACCTGGAAAGCCTGGCCCAAGGGGACGAACGGGGGGGCGAGGTGTAGGGAAGAGGTCAATATTAGGAAGGAAAAGATTTTTAGACACACTGGGACGGGAAGATGGAGGGGGTTTGGGAGTGGAGGAAGAGGTAGTGGTTGTAGGAGGTGTACATCTGCTGATTTTGGGTGAAGGTGCTTGGGCTGGAGGCTGTTGTGAGGTGAATGGCTGTTGGGTGGGTGTGTGCCTGCGTTTGTGTACTTTGGGAGGAGGGCTCACAGACACACTGGGAGAGGACACAGGGGATGTATGAATGGTAGTGGGGGTGGTGAGTGCACGTGAGCGGTGTGTGGTGATGGGCGTGCTGGTGATGGCGGTAGTGGATGAAGATGTAGTACATGCAGGTGTGAGTGGAGACGAGACTGGGAGGGAGACGTGGAGGAGGGGGACACAGTGGAGGCAGTGGATGTTGGTATGTGTGCATGGGTATGGTGCTTGTGTGAGTGACTGTGGGATGTGTGGTGCTTATGTTTGCCTGAGCCACTCTTGTGTTTTGAGGTGTGTGCATGCTGGTCTGATGGTGTGCTTGGGATAGGTACAGGGGATTGGGTCTGGGTGGAGGAAGTTGGAGGGGGGAGGCTGGACACAGAGACAATGGCTGCCATCAGTCCTGAAATGCTCTCTGTTGGGCTGCCTGGCCAGAATGAATGCCCTCCAGGTATGCATTTGTTTGTTTCAAATGTCTCTCAACACCCTGGATGGCATTCAGAATGGTACACTGCCCAACAGTGAGGGATCGCAGGAGGTCAATACCCTCCTCAATGAGGGCAGCAGGGCTGACTGGGGCAGGGCCTGAGGTGCCTGGGGCGAAGGAGATGCCCACCCTCCTCGGTGAGCGGGCACGGGACACACGCTGAGGGGCTGCTGGGAGGGCGGTGCTGGTAGGGGGGGGGGGTGGCGGCTGTACCTGTTGATGCGGGGGGCACAGAGAGGCCCGCCACCGCAAGGGAGCTCCCACCGGAGGAGGAGTCGCTGTCACTGCTGTCACCTCCTGCCCCCGCCATGGAGCTCCCCTCGCCCTCCGTCCCACTGGTGGCTTCAGACTCTGTTGTTTCGCCCTCCAGGGCCAAGTGGGATGCAGCTCCCTCCTCCTCAGGTGCCACTGCTCCTCCACCTGATGATGCTATTGCACACAAGAACAGGGAGACCACAAAAAGGGGGGGGGGTGGAAGACAGAAGAAAGACATATTAAGTGCATGCAACACCACTACGGTTGGCGGACACTTCAGACACAGCAGACCTCTGCACTACGCCATGCAGTTATAGTTCCTAGATTATTCACAGGGCCATGGGGTACAAGGCCTATGCCCGCTTGATGCACACATGGAAGTCACAGGAGCCTGACTAGGTGTAGATGGCACTAACCACTAGTGGGGTTGGGGTGCCACATAGCCTGCCTCACAAGGGACCTTGCCTACCAACCTCGCCCTGGCCTAGGGGAACCCACTGGCCACCTCCCCTACCCAGACACCACGTAATGCACGCAGTCAGATGATCGTGACTGTACTCACCGCCTTGTGGCTGCTGTGATGCGCTCAAGCGCCCATCCAACTCCGGATACGCCACCGCCAGGATCCGGAACATCAGGGGGGTCATGGTGCGACGACCACCACTCCCACGTTGGGAGGCCATCCCCAGCTGGGCCTCCACCATCTTCTTGCTCCAGCGGCGAATGTCCTCCCATCTTTTCCGGCAGGGGGTGCTCCGTCTGTGGTGGACGTCCTTGGCGATGGCATGCCAAATATCCTTCTTCTAGTGGACGCTGACCTAGAGGAATAGTACAAGGGAAAAGGATAATCTTTACCCGTGTGAACCGTCATACTCATTGGCCCACATTGCCCTGACACACATACACTCACCGTCCGCTAATGCAGGCCTCAGTCCCCCACACCCCATGTATCTTCCATCCACACCTCTCCAAACAGGCATTGCCCATGCAGCATGCTCACAGTGTACTCACCTGTTTGTCTGGAGGACCGTAGAGTAGCGTGTACTGGGGGAGGACCCCATCCACTAACTTCTCCAACTCCTCCAAAGTGAAGGCAGGGGACCTTTCCCCAGACACATGAGCCATCGTCGCTTCCAGACCCAGGTCACAGCAGTACTTGCAGTGTAGGTCCTCTCCTGTCGAAGGTCAGGTATCAAGTGAGTGAACAGACAGAAAATGGCAGTCACGTCCACGGCGGTGCGTACCGTCACTGCCGGCATACATCGTCATTGGCTCCTGGGACCCATAGGGTCCAATGTTAACCAGTGCAGGATTGCGCAGCGGTCTTCGACCACCTACCGCGACGGTGTTGAACGGCAGCGCAGTTACCTCATATCCCCTTGTCCCACCTTACAGGTCAGGCAGCCGCCATTTCAGGGTGCCACATGGCATTAATAATAACTGCGTCACACCTATCTCGGCCTTGCATACACACAGTAACAGGCACATTGCGGATTAACAAATGTGTGCAAATTACATTTTGCAATACCTCAGTGTTGACTGACTCTCTGCTCACTGTTCTCTGAGAGACACGTAATAGTCACCAACAGATTTGATTGTGCTACAATACATGAACTGTGTGCCCAGTTGGAGCCAGACCTGATGTCAGCTATTCGCCATCACTCTAGTGCAGGTCCTGTCAGTACACCATTTCCTGGCAAGTGGGTCTTTTCGAACAACAGTGGCCATTGCATCAGGGATGTCCCAGCCAATGTTCTCTAACATGTTGTCCACATTGTTGTCTGCCCTGCTGAAACACATGCGCAGCTACATCATTTTCCCTCAGGTGGAGGATTTGCCTACAGTGAAAGGTGACTTCTATGCCCTGGGACATATCCCCAACATGATAGGTGCCATTGATGGGACACATGTGGCCTTGGTACCCCCGCAGGAGTGAACGGGTGTACAGAAACGGGAAGAGCTACCATTCGATGAATGTACAGATGGTGTGTTTGGCCGACCAGTACATCTCCCATGTGAATGCCAAGTTTCCTGGCTCAGTGCATGACGCTCTGAGGAATAGCAGCATCCCTTATGTGATGGGGCAACTCCAGAGGCACCGTGTGTGGCTAATAGGTGAGGACAAGGACCCTATACCCTGTGAATAGTTGTCTGGGGTTGTCCCTAAGGGTTAGTGTGTGTCTAACAGTTGTCCCTCAATATTTTCAGGTGACTCTGGTTATCCAAACCTGTCATGGCTACTGACCCCAGTGAGAACTCCCACGACAAGGGCAGAGGAACGCTACAATGAGGCACATGGGTGAACTAGGAGGATTATAGAAAGAACCTTCGGCCTCCTGAAGGCCAGGTTCCGGTGCCTCCATATGAGAGGTGGTTCTCTCTACTTCTCACCAAAGAAGGTGTGCCAGATCATCATGGCCTGCTCTATGCTGCACAACCTGGCTTTGCGACAACAGGTGCCCTTTCTGCAGGAGGATGATCCAGCTGGAGGTCTTGTGGCAGCTGTGGAGCCTGTGGACAGTGAAGAAGAGGAGGCAGAAGAAGAGGATATCGACAACAGAAACAACGTTATCCAGCAATACTTCCAGTGAGACACAGGTAAGAAGATATCACTGCCTCCCACAGCTCATACTATTGTTTGACCTATCATTAGTCTGTCATTTTCACCCAGTGTATGGACCCTGACTTGTCTCTTTGCCTTTCCATTTAACAGATGTGGGTCCCACTTTGTAACCTCTGCTATATTTCCTCATGGACTAGAGCTGTGTCACATCGGTCTGTTGACATTTAAATTGACATTGCTATATTCCATAGTTATTGCAATTAGACATTTGTGTAAGCACAGACTGAATCCAGAATGTTTTGTGATTGATGTGTGTTTATTTTTGTGCAAATAAGTAGAGGGGGTTGTAAAATGGTCAGGGGTGATGGTGGAAGAATGTCCATGGCAGAGTCCAGTCTATTTGTTTCACAGGTGCATTGTCCAAAGGGGCGTAGGAAGTGGAGCAAGGGCAGTTGAAAGATGGACAGGGTGACAAAGTGGGACATAAGGATGACATTCAGGGGGGTCTCATTTCCTGGCAGGGGTCTTGGCAATGTTCTATGTCTTGTTCATGGATCTCAGGGACCGTTTGCAGGGTGGCTCTCCTTCTGCATGGGGTTGGGTGCTGGTGTTGTGGTCCTGTGGCGGTGCCTCCTGTCCACTAGCGCCGGCGGAGGTGGTGGGCTGTTCATCTTCCAGGCTGGTGTCAGGGGCCCCTTGTTGTGCCACAGTGTCCCTCCTGGTGTTGACAAGGTCCTGCAGCACCCATACAATGGTGACCAGGGTGGTGTTGATGGACTTGAGTTCCTCCCTGATCCCCAGATAGTGTTCCTCCAGCAGCAGCTGGGTCTCCTGAAAATTGGCCAGTACCGTTGCCATCGTCTCCTGGGAATGATGGTACGCTCCCATGATGTTGGAGAGGGCCTCGTGGAGAGTGGGTTCCCTGGGCCTGTCCTTTCCCAGTTGCACAACAGTCCTCCCAATTCCCCTGTTTTCCTGTTCCTCTGTCCCCTGAACCGTGTGCCCACTGCCACTGCCCCCAGGTCCCAGATTTTCTTGGGGTGGTGGGTTTGCCTGGGTTCCCTGTAGTGGTGGATACACTGCTGCTTGACGTGTCCTGGTGACAGAGGGATGGGCCCGCTGGGTGGGTGCTGTGCTGGTGTTTCCTGAGGGGGGAGGCTCTGTGGTGGCTTGTGCCAGTGTCAGGGGAACCGACTGTCCTGAGGTCCCTGATGGGCTGGGCTGGTCATCTTGATCCAGTTGTGCAGAGATGCTGTCATCACTGTGGGCCTCTACTGTGGGGAACTGGACATGTCTGGAACCTCCTGTCCGGTGACGTTGGGTAGGGGTCCTGCAGGGGTGTGAAGGCATGATTATGGCATCTGTGTGTGCCATTGTGTGCAATGGGTGAGTGAGCCTGTACTCCAGTGCTGCTTGCATTCTTGTCTAGGTCCTTGTGTGATATTTGGTTTGGGATCTGTGTGGGTATCTGTTGTGGACATGCTTTGGTGATGGGTGTCCATGCTTTGGTGTTGCTTGCAGGGCTTGGTGTTGGGGTGTGTGGGTTGTGATAGTGAGATATATGTGAGGTGTTGGAGTGATGGGGGTGAGGGTGAGGGTGGGGGTATGTGATGGCATGCAGGTAGGGTGGGGGATATTATAGTTAAGAGTTGCCTTACCAGAGTCCATTCCTCCTGCTACTCCTGCAAGGCCCTCAGGATGCAGTATTGCCAAGACTTGCTCCTCCCATGTTGTTAGTTGTGGGGGAGGAGGTGGGGGTCAACCGCCAGTCATCTGTACAGCAAGCTGGTGTCTTGAGACCACGGAACGCATCTTCCCCCATAGGTCGTTCCACCTCTTCCTGATGTCATCCCGTGTTCTGGGGTGCTGTCCCACTGCGTTGACCCTGTCAATGTTTCTGCTCCATAGCTTCATCTTCCTAGCAATGGAGGTGTGCTGCACCTGTGATCCGAATAGCTGTGGCTCTACCCGGATGATTTCCTCCACCATGACCCTGAGCTCCTCCTCAGAGAACCTGGGGTGTCGTTGAGGTGCTATGATGTGGTGTGGGTGATGTGTGAGGTGGTGTCGGTTGTGATGTGTGAGGGGATGTGTTTGTGTGTGTTGTCTGAGGCACGTGGATGTTGTGTGGGTGATGATGTTGTGTGCCTGTGGATGCTAGTGTTGTTTCTGGTGGTGTCTCTCTCTGGCCTTCTGTCGCAGTTCTGGTCTCAAGGGTTTTTGGGTGATGTGGGTGTGTGTTTTATATTGTATTGGGTGTGTGGGAGTGGTGTGTGTATGTGTATCAGGTGTGTGTATTTCGAATTGTCCAATGTGGTTGTGTTTTGTAAATGTGTGTGTATTTTGAGCGCGGCAGTGTGTACTGCCAATCGAATACCGCAGTTGAAAGACCACCGCGTGGATCCATGTCTCGTGATAGTATGGGCGTATTCCTGTTGGCGTGACGGTGTCGGTTTTGTTATCGCCAGTTTATCACTGGCCTTTGGTGTGGCGGACTTGTGTGGGTGTCTAGATTTTGGTGGATTCCGAGCTGTGGGTCGTAATAGCTGTAGCGGAATTCCGCCGCCGCAGCGGTGTGTTGGCGGTCTTCTGCATGGCGGTAATCAGGATTTACCGCCAGGGTTGTAATGAGGGCCATAATGGAGGACCCAACCATACCACAGGGACCCCAATCTCCCCAACTAATGGTTTTAGGAGGGGTTTGCGTGAAAGCCCCGGCTCCAGGGACCACCACCTCCACACGGCAAATCAAAAAAGGAGGGGGGCCACGCAACCCCCATCATGGAGCATTTGTTGGGGGGTTGGCTGGAGGGCCTTGCCAGGCCCTGCATTAAATCCTGGCTGCACATAGTCAAAGGCCGTGCACGGCTCGGTGTTGGGTGGTTATAGGGGGGTTGACCGCAGCCCTGTAGCCAACCTCCTCTGCTCACTGCTGAAGGCAGTGCACATCAGTGGTTGGATTATTGTGTAGTAATTCAAATTACTTTACATTAAAAAGACCATAGAAATTCACTGAAAAGAACAAAGGTTACAGGGATGCAATAGATAGGAAATAAAATTAAAAAAGCCATAGAAATTGACTATAACTCACACCCTCCATGCACTGCTAATTACCCCGGATATTACCTCACTCATGTCATCTTTGGTAACATCATTGAAAATGTCACTGTAACATTTGCAGTAAAATTATTGATGAGATAACTGTGCACGTCGGGCCATGGGTTATGTTGCAGTGATATTATCAATGATGCCATACAAGATGTTTTCAATGATGTAATATGTGGGGTAGTTAGGTGTGCATGGAGAGAGTGAGAGTTATAGCGATGGGTAAACTTTCTGAACCTGAACTGGTGAACTATTAAATAATTATCTTCTGTAAATTTAGTTACACTGTCAGTAATCTGACTTTTTGATTCAGGAACAAATCCTTTACCTAGACCACTAGTAGAAGCATACTGTGAGTAAATAAATGTATAATCTATACTCTTTGATTTTCAGCATTTTCACCAGAATGAACGTGTGCCACAGCTTCATTAATGCCAGAGAAAAACTCAGCCTGCCTTGCAGTATGAAAGAACATAAATATTTATTGTCATCAGTGAAGGTGGGGCATAGATTATCATAGATATGGGGATCTGAACATCATTAGCAATCTTATTTTATGATTAAACAGTAGCTTTTGCCAAAAATTGGATTTGCTCCATGATTGTAATCAGAGCTCAGGGTTTTGGCACCTTCTCAAGGTTAACTAGTGTTCTATGCAAGCAACTACTATACAATGTAACACAACTGCAATGGTTCATTTTGGCATGACATATCATTTGTCCTGTAAGTGGTATGTGAATGAACAGCAGCTTATAAATCATGCATGTATGTGTCCGGTCATCACACACATTGAAAGCTGGCGACATTGAAACGTGGGAAAAAATTGTGCTACCAGGGCATTTTAAGATTTCAAAACTGTACTCTGGAAATATAGCAATTCTATGTGAACTATGTATGCAGGGCTATGTGTACTTAATATGAATGACTTATTGCAGTAATTTACCAGTCTTCCAGAACCAGCTGTACAGACTCAAACACAAGGTACTCATTAAAGTACCTTCAGCCATAGGAAGAACGCCCTGAGGCCTGAAAGCACCATAGAGTAAATTCAAGCTTATATATCTTCAACAAAGTTTTATTTCAAAGAGCATGTTGAATGGCATGGGCCGCATCCACATTGATGAGGAACATCAATATTTTCAGAGCTCTATACGCAAAATACAATTGCAACAGTTCATGGAAATGATCCACATAATTCACCTAAAGAGTATTCTGGCTGCAAGTGAGGAAACTTGCAATAATCTCCTACAGCAATCTCCAAGAGCCAGGTCCATTGATTGACAACCTGTGCTGTACAAGGCTCTGGCTAGAACAGTTTGCAGAATTGTCACAGAATGGCATCAAATATGCATTATAGATATTCTCAAAATGTTCATTCTTAAACATTCAGAGAAATGTTAGCAGCTTAACATTGCTTCTTATGATAGTCAGCATTCTGGTCATTGTTGGGTCATGGCAAGTCAAGGACCTTCTCTCACTCTTTGGAATGTTAGAGAAAAGGCAGTAGACCTGCCTCCAAAGATGCATATATCCTCTGTTGGGTGGTGTGATGAGACTCTTCTCTTAATGAGCGTGTACTATGCAAAACTTTAGTGATGACACTGACTCAGGTGTGCTTGATGGTGAGAGTGCACAGGTGTAGTTTTTTCTCTGGAAGTCATATCTGACCTGGTAAGGGTGATTTTGGACACCAAGGGCCTGATTTACTATATGGCGGAGGTGTTACTTCATCACAACTGTGACGGATATCTTGTACACCGAAATATGTCCCATGGGAAATAGTGGGATTTAGATTTCAGCGGATAGGATATCCATCACAGTTGTGACAAACTGACCCGTCCACGGAAACCTTATTCAGGCCCTAAGTCTTCAGTTTTATCATTCCATATTGTCTTTGAATTGCTCATTCAGTTTTTCTGTTGCTAATATGTGACACATAACCACTGTTCACTTGGTTCACAAGGTCAGTGCTGTGATGGGCCACTGGTAATGGTCAACAGGGTTGATAGTAATGTCTGTAAGTTTCTTGATCAGTGAGTTTTCATTTTGAACGTGCTTTGGGGAATTTCTTCTTGACTTTTAGGAGTTGTTTGTCAAATTTCTCAATGGGTATATCTCTGTATGAGTCTCTTGCTCTTAGGAAGAAATGAGCACCTGTTTGCTATATTTATGAACATGTTTGGAATTTTTGCAGAGGTTCCTGACACTGCTCCTACAATCCGCTCCACAATGTGGAAGCATATGAGATTTTAGGACAGATAATTGAATTGACGGTGCACATCTTACTTTGCACAGGCACTGAGTTTGTCCTCAGGACCAGGTACAATGCTGCCAGATTAGTAGATGTCTTCTGATGAGTTTCTCAATATGATTTATCCAGCTAGAGTTTAGTGTTACCCAAGGGAGAAGATCCTATTTACCCACTTTATTACATCTCAATTAAGGTAGATTAGTGGATTATATTATTTTTGGTGAATACACTTACTGGCTGGAACTCTGAAACTTTGACAAATTTACTACGGGGACACAGGACTTACCATGGCCCTCTGACCTCTTACATGCTTGTTGACTACTTGCCCAACTCACGGAGGATACATTCGTCATAACTCCCAGCACCATTGTTTACTACCAGCACAACGGTTTTCTAGTCTTCTGTGATTGGATAACAGGTACCTATAAGGATAGAGAGTGTGTTACACTACTATCTAGAGGGACTTTTCAGATGTGCATCCATTATCTAGCCTTGAAAAAGACACTGTGTGACGAAACACGTGTTGGCTGTGTCTTACCGAACGAAATAAATCATCTTTTTTGAAGAATACTGTAATATACATTTTGGACCTTCTACACCAGCTTTTACTGTCACATTGCATAACTATTGATAGTCATCAGTGCTGTGGTCTCAGTTATACGTAGTCTTACTTGTGTAGAGATCTACCTGCCTGTCATTGTACCAAGCAGAGAGTCTGCTGTTTCATCATTCTGAACTTCCTTTTCTCCTAATGAGAGATATCAGCATCACCATCAGCGTAAAAGATGAGGTGTGCCTGCTTAAAGTCTGTGTGAATATCCTTTGTAAACAGATTGCATAGAAATGTTTCAAGAATCAGTCCCTTAGACACTCTGGAAGGGTAAGGTGTACTATCTCCAGCATACAGCTACACAAGATGTGTGTTCTGTCAAGTAACTGACAGCTAAAAAGCAGGTTTGTTAAATTGCTTAGAAACTTGAGTTTAATTAGCTTGTCGATCAATCCTGTGTTCCATTCGTTTTGCGGAGTTGACTGAATCCAGGTTGACTACTTGAGTTGATTCGCTAATGTTAACCAATTGTTTAGAATGTCAGCTACTCTTAAGAGTGCTCTTTCCACAATCCAAACTATTCTTTTGCAAAATAGGTTTTCATGAGATGCAAAGTCACTGAAACAGGCAAGAATTACCTTTCTAAGATTCTTTGAGAAGCTCAATAGCAGACTTATACTATTAACATTTGCAAGACCACTCAGTGGTTTCCCATTATGAGCAAATACTATGATTTTTTTCACCCAGGTTTTTTTCAAGATGATGAGTGGGATCTGTATTCATCTTTTAGGGTGTGAAGCTGGTTCTTCTCCAGTAAATCCAGTCCATTCTTGACTTCTGAAAGGACTACAAAGTAGTTTACAACCTCAAAGCAACTGGATAGCTCACCAGCATGCTTTGGTACTTCTTCAGCTGCAGCTGGGCACAAATTAAAGTGTGAGTTTATATGACATCTTTTGGTTTTTCACATACTATTTCATTCAATTCACCTGATCTGTAGTGCCTCTAGGGCTTCGTCACTCATCTTCTTTATACCAATGTGAAGAACTGGTGCCCTAAAACAATGGCTGATTTGTTTTTTACGTGTTGCAACTTTTTTCTACCAGGTGCCAGCACTAAATCAAATCCCAAAACAATACTCCAGGCAGGAAAGGTTCAGATCCAAGGAACATCTATCTCCTCTCTGTCTTCGCCCAATTCATTAAATCAAATTACAATGAGTGTACATGTTGATGCCATTCAGTTTTTATTACTTCAATGATTATACAAGGTGTTAGAAATGGGGTCTTTAGTTGGCAGAGGTATTCACCTTTGTCCAAATAGGGACCACAATCCTAGTCAGGGTAAGTCACATGCATCCTAAATTATCCTCTGCCCACACTCTGGCAGCTTGGCACTGAGCAGTCAGGCTTAACTTAGAAGGCAATGTGTAAAGTACTTGTGCAATAAATCATAAGGTAACATAGTGAAAACACCACAAAAATACACCACACAGGCTTAGAAAAATATAAGATATTTATCTGGTTGAACTAAGGTCAAAACAATAAAGATTCAATAGGCACAAGTTGAGGTATCACTTTTGCAAGATTAAAAAGAGTCTTAAATCTTAAAAATCAACAGTTGTCTCTTGGTTTCACAAAGTACATGGTTTGCATCACAAATAACACACACAAAGACCACATAGGAGGAGATGTGTGGAAAAATAGGGTGTGTGTTGGAATTTCTGGCACGGCACAGACCTTGCGTCGCTGCAAGGGGCTTTGCGTTGATTTCAGGTGCACATTCTTGGTTCCTCACTGCGATACAGGGATATTTTTGACAGGTACTATGTGTGGAAATCCTGGGTGTGCGGGACAAAGTCACAGGTGGTGCATCGATTTGGAAGGCAATGCATTGAATTTTCTGGTGCACGGTAGGCACTGCATCGATTCTTCACTCGCAAAGTAGGGCTGCGTCATTCTGGTTCAGCTGTGCGTCGATCCGGTAGGCTGTGAGTCTAATTCCTGGCCGCAAGGCAGGTGCTGTCCTGATTCTTCACTCGGGAAGTCGGGCTGCGTTGTTTCAGTTCGGCTGTGCAGCGATTTTTCTTGTCACAATGCAGGCTGTGTGTTGTTTCCGGCAGCCTGTGCATCAATCTTCGGCGCACAAGGAGCTTCTTGAAGCAATGAAGTCTTTTTGGCCCTGAGACTTCAGAAAACAGGAGGCAACCTCAATGCAAGTCCTTGGAGAGCACTTCTCATTAAAGTCAAATGCCCAAGGGAGCTGTCAACCAGCCCAGCCCATACGTGGATTGGAGACAGACTGAAAGGCAAAGATGGATTTTGAGTGCAGAGAAATGCTCACTTTCTAAAAGTGGCAATTCTAAAATATCAATATAAAATCTAACCTCACCAATAGGCAGGATTTTCTATTACCATTCTTGCCATGCTAAATATGACCTGGTTACCCCTTTCTGATCGGAATCTACCACTCAAACCGTATATATAGGTAGCCCTAATGCTATCCTATGAAAGGATCAGGCCTCACAGTAGTGGAAAACAAATTGTGGAGTTTTCCACTACCAGGATATATAAAACACACAAGTATATGTCCTGCCTTTCACCTACATATTACCCTGCCTTATGGGTTGCCTAGGGCCTACCTTAGGGGTGACGTATATGTAGAAACAGGGGAGTTTAGGACTTGGCAAGTACTTTTAAATGGCAAGTCGAAGTGGCAGTGAAATTGCACACACAGGCCCTGCAATGGAAGGCCTGAAACATGGTTTAGGGGCTACTTCTGAGGGTGGCACAACCAGTGCATTTAATTTATAGGCCCTAGGCACATGTAGTGCACTTTACCAGAGACTTGTAAGTAAATTAACAATTCCAATGGGATATGAGCCACTGTTACCATGTTTAAGGGATAGAGCATATGCACTCTAGCACTGGTCAACAGTGGTAAAGTGTGCAGAGTTGTAAAACCATCAAAAATTAGGTTAGAAAAAAAGCGGAGGAAGGCAAAAGGTCTGGGGCTCACCCTGCAGAAAGGCTATTTCCAACACAAGGACAAATTAAACCCTTGATATTTAACCCCTTCTCTGCCAGGCCTTTTCCCCCTCAAGTGCCAGGCCTTTTTTTGGCTATTTGGGGCAGGGTGCGCTTAGGCCCTCATAACTTTTTGTCCACATAACCTACCCACGCCAAATTTGCGTCCTTTTTTCCCAACATCCTAGAGGTACCTAGACTTTGTGGGTTCCCCTGAAGGAGACCAAGTAATTAGCCAAAATACAGCAAAAATTTCATTTTTTTAAACAAATTGGAAAAGAGGGCTGCAGAAGAAGGCTTGTGGTTTATTCTCTGAAAACGGCATCAACAAAGGGTTTGCGGTGCTAAAATTACCAGCCTCCTAACTTTCAGGAACAGGCAGACTTGAATCAAAAACCACATTTTCAACACAATTTTGGCATTTTACTGGGACATACCCGATTTGTACGATTTTTTGGGCTTTCAGCCTCCTTCCAGTCAGTGACAGAAATGGGTATGAAACCAAAGCTGGATCCCAGAAACCTAAACATTTCTGGAAAATAGACAAAATTCTGAATTCAGCAATGGGTAAGTTGTGTAGATCCTACAAGGGTTTCCTATTGAAAATAACAACTAAAATAAAAAATATATTGAAATTGATGTGCTAAAAACAGCCATTTTTCTCTACGTTTTACTCTGTAACTTTTTCCTGCAATGTCAGATTTTTGACAGCAATATATCGTTAGGTCTGCTGGACTCTTCGGGTTGCGGGTATATGTAGGGCTTGTAGGTTCATCAAGTGCACTAGGTACCCAGAGCCAATAAATGAGCTGCACCATCCATGGGGTTTCATTCTATACCGGGTATACAGCAATTCATTTGCTGAAATATAGGTATCAAGAAAACCTTTGTATTTCCAAAATGGGCAAAAGATAAGGTGTTGAGGAGCAGTGGTTATTTGCACATCTCTGAATTCCGGGGTGCCCGTACTAGCATGTTAATTACAGGGCATTTCTCAAATAGACGTCTTTTTCACACAATGTCTTATATTTGGAAGGAAAAAATGTAGAGAAAGACAAGGGTCAATAGCACTTGTTTTGCTCTTCTATGCTCCCTCAAGTCTCCCGATACAAATGGCACCTCACCTGTGTGGGTAGGCCTAGTGCCTGCGACAGGAAATGCCCCAAAACACAACGTGAACAAATCAAATTTTTCCAAAGAAAACAAAGGTGTTTTTTGCAAAGTGCCTACCTGTGGATTTTGGCCTCTAGCTCAGCCGGCACCCAGGGAAACCTACCAAATCTGTGCATTTTTTTAAACTTGAGACCGATGGGAATCCAAGATTGGGTGACTTGTGGGTCTCTCACCAGGTTCTGTTACCCAGAATTATTTGCAAACCTAAAAATGTGGCTAAAAAAACCCTTTTTCCTCACATTTCAGTGACAGAAAGTTCTGGAGTTTGAGAGAAGCCACAAAGTTCCTTCCACCCAGTGTTCCCCCAAGTCTCCCGATAAAAATGATACCTCACTTGTGTGGGTAGGCCTAGTGCCCGCGACAGGAAATGCCCCAAAACACAACATGGACACATCAAATATTTCCAAAGAAAACAAAGGTGTTTTTTGCAAAGTGCCTACCTGTGGATTTTGGCCTCTAGCTCAGCCGGCACCTAGGGAAACTTACCAAACCTGTGCATTTTTTTAAACTTGAGACCGATGGGAATCCAAGATTGGGTGACTTGTGGGGCTCTCACCAGGTTCTGTTACCCAGAATTATTTGCAAACCTCAAAACTTGGCTAAAAAAAGACTTTTTCCTCACATTTCGGTGACAGAAAGTTCTGGACTCTGAGAGCAGCCACAAATTTCCTTCCACCCAGCTGTCCCCCAAGTCTCCCAATAAAAATGATACCTCACTTGTGTGGGTAGACCTAGTGTCCGCGACAGGAAATGCCCCAAAACACAACAAGGACACATCACATTTTTCCACAGAAAACAGATGTGTTTTTGCAAACTGCCTACCTGTGGATTTTGGCCTTTAGCTCAGCCGGCACCTAGGGAAACCTACCAAACCTGTGCATTTCTGAAAACTAGAGACCTGGCGGTATCCAAGATGGGGTGACTTGTGGGGCTCTCACCAGGTTCTGTTACCCAGAATCCTTTGCAAACCTCAAAATTTGGCAAAAAAAAACACTTTTTCCTCACATTTCGGTGACAGAAAGGTCTGGACACTGAGAGCAACCACAAATTTCCTTCCTCCCAACGTTCCCACAAGTCTCCCGATAAAAATGATACCTCACTTGTGTGGGTGGGCCAAGTACCCGTGACAGGAAATACCCCAAAACACAATGTGGACACATCACATTTTTCCACAGAAAACATATGTGTTTTTGTAAAGTGCCTACCTGTGGATTTTGGCCTCTAGCTTTGCCAGCACCTAGGGAAACCTACCAAACCTGTGCATTTTTTAAAACTAGAGACCTAGGGGAATTCAAGATGGGGTGACTTGTGGGGCTCTCACCAGGTTCTGTTACCCAGAATCCTATGCAAACCTCAAAATGTGGCTAAAAAAAACACATTTTCCCCACATTTTTGATGATAGAAAGTTCTGGAATCTGAGAGGAGCCACAAATTTCCTTCTACCCAGCGTTCCCCCAAGTCTCACGATAAAAATGATTCCTCACTTTTGTGGGTGGGCCTATTACCCGTGACAGGAAATGCCCCAAAACACAATGTGGACACATCATATTTTTCCACAGAAAACAGATGTGTTTTTGTAAACTGCCTACCTGTGGATTTTGGCCTCTAGCTCAGCCGGCACCTAGGGAAACCTATCAAACCTGTGCATTTCTGAAAACTAGAGACCTGGCGGTATCCAAGATGGGGTGACTTGTGGGGCTCTCACCAGGTTCTGTTACCCAGAATTATTTGCAAACCTCAAAACTTGGCTAAAAAAAGACTTTTTCATCACATTTCGGTGACAGAAAGTTCTGGAATCTGAGAGCAGCCACAAATTTCCTTCCACCCAGCGGTCCCCCAAGTCTCCCAATAAAAATGGTACCTCACTTGTGTGGGTAGGCCTAGTGCCCGCGACAGGAAATGCCCCAAAACACAACGTGGACACATCACATTTTTCCACAGAAAACAGATGTGTTTTTGCAAACTGCCTACCTGTGGATTTTGGCCTTTAGCTCAGCCGGCACCTAGGGAAACCTACCAAACCTGTGCATTTCTGAAAACTAGAGACCTGGCGGTATCCAAGATGGGGTGACTTGTGGGGCTCTCACCAGGTTCTGTTACCCAGAATCCTTTGCAAACCTAAAAATTTGGCTAAAAAAACACTTTTTCCTCACATTTCGGTGACAGAAAGGTCTGGACACTGAGAGCAACCACAAACTTCCTTCCACCCAACGTTCCCCCAAGTCTCCCGATAAAAATGATACCTCACTTGTGTGGGTAGGCCTAGTGCCCGCAACAGGAAATGCCCCAAAACACAACGTGGATGCATCACATTTTTCCACAGAAAACAAATGTGTTTTTGCAAAGTGCCTACCTGCGGATTTTGTCCTCTAGCTCAGCCGGCACCTAGGGAAACCTGCCAAACCTGTGCATTTTTGAAAACTAAAGACCTAGGGGAATCAAAGATGGGGTGACTTGTGGGGCTCTCACCAGGTTCTGTTACCCAGAATCCTTTCCAAACCTCAAAATGTGTCTAAAAAAGCCACATTTTCCCCATATTTCGATGACAGAAAGTTCTGGAATCTGAGAGGAGCCACAAATGTCCTTCTACCCAGCGTTCCCCCAAGTCTCACGATAAAAATGGTACCTCACTTGTGTGGGTAGGCCTAGTGCCCGCGACAGGAAATGCCCCAAAACACAACAAGGACACATCACATTTTTCCACAGAAAACAGATGTGTTTTTGCAAACTGCCTACCTGTGGATTTTGGCCTTTAGCTCAGCCGGCACCTAGGGAAACCTACCAAACCTGTGCATTTCTGAAAACTAGAGACCTGGCGGTATCCAAGATGGGGTGACTTGTGAGGCTCTCACCAGGTTCTGTTACCCAGAATCCTTTGCAAACCTCAAAATTTGGCAAAAAAAAAACACTTTTTCCTCACATTTCGGTGACAGAAAGGTCTGGACACTGAGAGCAACCACAAATTTCCTTCCTCCCAACGTTCCCACAAGTCTCCCGATAAAAATGATACCTCACTTGTGTGGGTGGGCCAAGTACCCGTGACAGGAAATACCCCAAAACACAATGTGGACACATCACATTTTTCCACAGAAAACATATGTGTTTTTGTAAAGTGCCTACCTGTGGATTTTGGCCTCTAGCTCAGCCGGCACCTAGGGAAACCTATCAAACCTGTGCATTTCTGAAAACTAGAGACCTGGCGGTATCCAAGATGGGGTGACTTGTGGGGCTCTCACCAGGTTCTGTTACCCAGAATTATTTGCAAACCTCAAAACTTGGCTAAAAAAATACTTTTTCCTCACATTTCGGTGACAGAAAGTTCTGGAATCTGAGAGCAGCCACAAATTTCCTTCCACCCAGCGGTCCCCCAAGTCTCCCAATAAAAATGGTACCTCACTTGTGTGGGTAGGCCTAGTGCCCGCGACAGGAAATGCCCCAAAACACAACGTGGACACATCACATTTTTCCACAGAAAACAGATGTGTTTTTGCAAACTGCCTACCTGTGGATTTTGGCCTTTAGCTCAGCCGGCACCTAGGGAAACCTACCAAACCTGTGCATTTCTGAAAACTAGAGACCTGGCGGTATCCAAGATGGGGTGACTTGTGGGGCTCTCACCAGGTTCTGTTACCCAGAATCCTTTGCAAACCTAAAAATTTGGCTAAAAAAACACTTTTTCCTCACATTTCGGTGACAGAAAGGTCTGGAAACTGAGAGCAACCACAAATTTCCTTCCACCCAACGTTCCCCCAAGTCTCCTGATAAAAATGATACCTCACTTGTGTGGGTAGGCCTAGTGCCCGCAACAGGAAATGCCCCAAAAAAACAACGTGGATGCATCACATTTTTCCACAGAAAACAAATGTGTTTTTGCAAAGTGCCTACCTGTGGATTTTGTCCTCTAGCTCAGCCGGCACCTAGGGAAACCTGCCAAACCTGTGCATTTTTTTAAACTAGAGACCTAGGGGAATCAAAGATGGGGTGACTTGTGGGGCTCTCACCAGGTTCTGTTACCCAGAATCCTTTCCAAACCTCAAAATGTGTCTAAAAAAACCACATTTTCCCCATATTTCGATGACAGAAAGTTCTGGAATCTGAGAGGAGCCACAAATGTCCTTCTACCCAGCGTTCCCCCAAGTCTCACGATAAAAATGATACCTTACTTGTGTGGGTGGGCCTAGTACCCGTGACAGGAAATGCCCCAAAACACAATGTGGACACATCACATTTTTCCACAGAAAAAAGATGTGTTTTTGTAAAGTGCCTACCTGTGGATTTTGGCCTCTAGCTTTGCCAGCACCTAGGGAAACCTACCAAACCTGTGCATTTTTTTAAACTAGAGACCTAGGGGAATTCAAGATGGGGTGACTTGTGGGGCTCTCACCAGGTTCTGTTACCCAGAATCCTTTGCAAACCTCAAAATGTGGCTAAAAAAAACACATTTTCCCCACATTTTCGATGATAGAAAGTTCTGGAATCTGAGAGGAGCCACAAATTTCCTTCTACCCAGCGTTCCCCCAAGTCTCACGATAGAAATGATTCCTCACTTTTGTGGGTGGGCCTATTACCCGTGACAGGAAATGCCCCAAAACACAATGTGGACACATCATATTTTTCCACAGAAAACAGATGTGTTTTTGTAAACTGCCTACCTGTGGATTTTGGCCTCTAGCTCAGCCGGCACCTAGGGAAACCTATCAAACCTGTGCATTTCTGAAAACTAGAGACCTGGCGGTATCCAAGATGGGGTGACTTGTGGGGCTCTCACCAGGTTCTGTTACCCAGAATCCTTTGCAAACCTCAAAATTTGGCTAAAAAAACACTTTTTCCTCACATTTCGGTGACAGAAAGTTCTGGACACTGAGAGAAACCACAAACTTCCTTCCACCCAACGTTCCCCCAAGTCTCCCAATAAAAATGATACCTCACTTGTATGGGTGGGCCTAGTACCCGTGACAGGAAATGCCCCAAAACACAATGTGGACACATCACATTTTTCCACAGAAAACAGATGTGTTTTTGTAAAGTGCCTACCTGTGGATTTTGGCCTCTAGCTTTGCCAGCATCTAGGGAAACCTACCAAACCTGTGCATTTTTGAAAACTAGAGACCTAGGGAAATTCAAGATGGGGTGACTTGTGGGGCTCTCACCAGGTTCTGCTACCCATAATCCTTTGCAAACCTCAAAATTTGGTTAAAAAAAGACCTTTTCCTCATATTTTGGTGACTGAAAGTTCTGGAATCTGAGAGGAGCCAAACAATTCCTTCCACCCAGCATTCCCCCAAGTCTTCTGATACAAATGATAACTCACTTGTGTGGGTAGACCTAGTGCCCGCGACAGGAAATGCCCCAAAACACAGCGTGGACACATCACATTTTTCCAAAGAAAACAGAGGTGTTTTTTGCAAAGTGCCTACCAGTGGATTTTGGCTTCTAGCTCAGCCGGCACCTAGGGAAAACTACCAAACATGTGCATTTTTTTAAACTAGAGACGTAGGGGAATCCAAGATCGGTGACTTGTGGGGCTCTCACCAGGTTCTGTTACCCAGAATTCTTAGCAAACCTCAAAATTTGGCTTAAAAAACACCTTTTCTTCCCATTTCGGTGACAGAACGTTCTGGAATCTGAGAGGAGCCACAAATTTCCTTCCATACAGCATTCCCCTCAAGTCTCCTGATAAAAATGACACCTAACTTGTGTGGGTAGGCCTAGTGCCCGCAACAGGAAATTCCCCAAAACGCAACGTGGACACATCACATTTTTCCACAGAAAACAGAGGTGTTGTTTGCAAAGTGCCTACCTGTGGATTTTGCCCTCTAGCTCAGCCGGCACCTAGGGAAACTTACCAAACCTGTGCATTTTTTTAAACTTGAGACCGATGGGAATCTAAGATTGGGTGACTTGTGGGGCTCTCACCAGGTTCTGTTACCCAGAATTATTTGCAAACCTCAAAGCTTGGCTAAAAAAATACTTTTTCCTCACATTTCGGTGACAGAAAGTTCTGGAATCTGAGAGCAGCCAAAATGTCCTTCAGCCCAGCATTCCCCCAAGTCTCCTGATACAAATGATACCTAACTTGTGTGGGTAGGCCTAGTGCCCGCAACAGGAAATACCCTAAAACACAACGTGGACACATCACATTTTTCCACAGAAAATAGAGGTGTTGTTTGCAAAGTGCCTACCTGTGGAGTTTGCCCTCTAGCTCAGCCGGCACCTAGGGAAACCTACCAAACCTGTGCATTTTTAATAACTAGAGACCTAGGGAAATCCAAGATGGGGAGAGTTGTGGGGCTCGGACCAGGTTCTGTTACCTAGAATCCTTTGCAAACCTCAAAATTTGGCTAAAAAACACCTTTTCCTCACATTTCGGTGACCGAAAGTTCTGAAATCTGAGAGGAGCCACAAATTTCCTTCCACCCAGCGTTCCCCCAAGTCTTCCGATAAAAATGATACATCACTTTTGTGGGTTGGACTAGTGCCCGCAACAGGAAATGCCTCAAAACACAACGTGGACACATAAACTTTTTCCACAGAAAACAGAGGTGTTGTTTGCAAAGTGCCTACCTGTGGATTTTGGCCTCTAGCTCAGCCGGCACATAGAGAAACCTACCAAACCTGTGCATTTTTGAAAAATAGAGACCTAGGGGTATCCAAGATGGGTTAACTTGGGCGGGTCTCACCAGGTTCTGTTACCCAGAATCCTTTGCAAACATCAAAATTTGGCTAAAAAAACACTTTCTCCTCACATTTCGGTGACAGAAAGTTCTGGAATCTGAGAGGAACCACAAATTTCCTTCCACCCAGTGTTCCCCCAAGTCTCCCAATAAAAAATATTCCTCACTTGTGTGGGTAGACCTAGTGCCCGCGACAGGAAATGCCCCAAAACACAGCATAGACACATCACATTTTTCCAAAGAAAACAGAGGTGTTTTTTTGCAAAGTGCCTTCCAGTGGATTTTGGCCTCTAGCTCAGCCGGCACCTAGGGAAAACTACCAAACCTGTGCATTTTTTAAAACTAGAGACCTAGGGGAATCCAAGATGGGAAACATTTGGGGCTCTCACCATGTTATGTTAGCCAGAATTCTTTGCAAACTTTTAAATAGGGCTAACAAAACACTTTTTCCTCACATTTCGGTGACAGAAAGTTCTGGAATCTGAGAGGAGTCACAAATTTCCTTCCACCCAGCGTTTCCCCAAGTCTCCCGATAAAAATGATACCTCACTTGTTTGGGTGGGCCAGGTGCCTGCAACAGAAAAAGGCCAAAAACCTGTAGAGATTGAGGGGATAGCACAGCGAGTTGATTGGCACATATTTTTCTTTTATACATCTTTAGGCTGGCTCTGCTTTGGGGACCCACACAAGTGAGGTGTCATTTTACTTGAGAGACTGAGGGGAACGTTGGGGAGTAGGAATTTTGTGCTGGAGCGGTGATCCTACAAAGAAAAGTCAGAAAAATATGCTTTTTTAAGCAAATTTTCAGGTTTGCAGACGTGTCTGGGTAAGAACATTTTGTGGGATCCACGCAAGCTATACCTCCCTGGATTCATTGGTGTGTCTAGTCTTAAAAAATGTCTGGGTTTGGTAGGTTTCCCTAGATGAAGGCCGCACCCAGGACCAAAAGCATACGTGTCCCCTCCCCCCAAAACACAGGTAGTTTTGTAAAATATCATTTTGATGTGTCCACGTACGTCTGTGATGTGCCAAACACTAAAATTCTGAAAAGAAACGCACTTAGGTTATGTGAAAAAGACCCCTCACCCACCAACCAAGTTGGTGGCTTGCTTCATCTTTGGGGTTCCACCTGAGACACCTACCATGTCACAAGTGTGCTGTGACGCCTGATTACAGCGGAGCAGGTTTTGACATTTTTACCACACATACTGGTTTGATTTGGCACGGGGAGAGTTATTGTTCAGTAGATCAAATTTTATAAACAAGAGATTTCACAAAAGTGAAATGCACTGTTAATAAGTAAAAGGCCAAAAAACTGAACCAATGACTCACAGCTCGTGAGCTGTGAAGACGCGTCAAGGCACCAACCGTTTTACAGTCCATTCACACACCTTTAATACATGACATGCACAAGACCATTCACGCCACCAGCCACGGGCCCAGCACATTACAACACTTGCATCGACAGACAGTGCCACTCAAGAGCCCATCACTTACATACGCCCACATGCCTGATACAGCAATCACACCAGCTGATGGGAGTGCATGGACTGACGTTTGGCTGGCACTACCAGCCAAGCGCCACCCCAAGCACACTGCAAGTCAACCGCCACCCCACGCACACCGCCAGCCAAGCGCCACCCTACGCACACTGCCAGCCAAGCGCCACCCCACACACACCGCCAGCCAAGCGCCACACCGCAATCACTTTTTTTTGTTTATAAACAACAAAGAAACCACTAATTATAAAATAAGTACAAAACTACAAACACAAAAGGTCTAACTAAATACATGACAGTAATGCCAACCATGAAACTGAACATATGAAAATATAAAATAGTCAGTTTATGCTCACGGTATTTCCCCAAAAAAATTCTTGGTGTCGTAACTCCTGAAACAGCCGGCCACACACAGCCCAGGCTTTGAAGGGCAATCGGGGCAGTACATCCGACTCTCCCTCCGGATACCTCTTCGGGCACATACTCTACATTTCTTAGTGGGCAAGTCTTTTTTGAGAGTGGGAGGAATGTGATATGGAAAGTGACGATCTTTCAATCTAGCCACATCCTCAACCGCTGCTACTTTAGGAACTCTTGCCTGTTCCACCACCTCTCTGTCACTGACTCCTGCAAGTTAACAAATTTCATCCTGTACTCAGATGAGCAATCCTTGAACACAATAAAAGCATTAAAAGTTGCCAAATGAAATAAATGTATGGCCAACTGTTTATACCACACGTAAGACTTATGAAGGGCAGTGTAAGATTCCAACCTCTGATCTACTCAATCAACACCCCCCATGTGCCTATTGTAGTCCAAAATACATGCAGGCTTGTGCACTTCGGCAACCTGACCGCAAACAGTCACAGGGGAAGTACTCTCATCATGGATGGTAGATAGCACGTACGCATCCCTCCTGTCTGAACATTTCAGAGCTAGCAGCTCATTATTCCGCAAGGCACTGCACTGTCCCCTCTCAAGTGTTTTTACAGACAGGCTCCCTTGGATAGCCTTTCCGGTTAGAACGGATTGTGCCACAAGCAAGTGTCCACTCTAAACAACTCCTTGAACAACTGCACTCCAGTGTAGAAATTATCTATGTACAAATGGTGACCTTTGTTAAACAGTCCTCTACCAAGTTCCCACACAATTTTCTCGCTAACTCCAAAAGTGGGCGGACAACCAGGAGAGTCAATACTGGAATCCCTACCAGTGTAGACCCGGAAATTATACACGTATCCTGTACTACTTTCTGACAGCATATACAATTTAATTCCATACCGTGCCCTCTTACTAGGAATGTACTGCTTAAAAACTAAACGCCTCTTGAAAAGGACCAAAGACTCGACCACACTTATCTCTTTGCCTGGATCATAGACCTCTGAAAAACGATCTACAAAATGATCAAGGACAGGCCTAATCTTAAAAAGATGGTCACAATCAGGGTGATCTCGTGGCAAGGCTAAACCGTTGTCTACAAAATGCAGCATACGAAGAAGAAGCAAATAGCGATTACGAGTCATAGTTGCAGGAAATATAGCTGTTGCCATCAAGGGACTAGCAGACCAATAAGAAGCCAGTGACGGCTTCCTTATCAACCACATCAAAAAAGTCAAACCTAAAAACTTTTGTGGGAACCCACTGAGTAGCTCTTGACTGAGGCCTAAGTCAGTCAACGTTGTCCCTCAAATATCGCTCCGCATACAAATTAGTCTGCTCCACAATCTCTTCCAAAAATACATCGTCCATGAACAAGTGAAAGAAATTGACAGACAAAAAGTTTTCCGTATTGACTCTACACCCTGGGAGACCAGTAATGCAAGTATCTGTGGCTGCTCCATGTTTGGGGCAATCCAGGTGTCAGGTCTTCTAATAGGAAACCATTCAGACCCAGGCTGCTGCACTCTTGGCACATCAATGTCCTCCTCTAAAACAGGCTCTTCATCTGCACTGAGTGGCTTTCTCATCAGAAGAATCCTCTTGGACAGAAAACTCACTCCCAGAATCTCTCACTTCCTCCTCTGCCTCAGATGCAGAGTCAGTCTCATAATCATGGTCAGAAGATGACTTAAAAAAGCATGCCAACAACCTGCTGAGTGGTCACTCTGCGGCTAGCCATGATCCTTTCTAACAACAAATGTATTGCCAACAACAACCAGCACTAAGTTAAGTAATAAACAAAGTGTAGCCTTATCACAAAGAGTTATGTACTAAAAAACTATACCACTCACTTGCCTGAAACAGCTACTCACCAGTAACTACTTTGCACAGACACAGCAATCACCAATGATATCCCAATCCCACTAAAAAGAAAAAAGAAAAAAGAAAATTAGACACATGACAACACAAATATCAATGTGCTCCAATTTAAGGACAATTTCACACACAATCCTGCATTTAGTACACCACCTACAAACATGTCAGTCATGCATGTCAACAATACTCATTTGGAGTAAATTTCTTTTACTTACCTAAAACATGCAACTATGCAAACCACAGGACAACTACTGCCAAAACCGCAAGGATCCACAGCAAACGAAGCAAAAGCTTTGAACTAGAACAAAAAGAAGAAATGAACTGTTACAATCACAAATACAAATACTTCGCCAGTTGACAAACACCCCACCACCAAGAACATAGAAATTGTCCCTATTTCCTAAGTGGCTTCTGACCCCCTTAAGGGCAGATGGGCCAAAAAAAATAGGCCGATCTGCCCCCATCGGGGGGCAGAAATGGCCAACATCTCTGTACCCTGTTTGAGGGGGGTGACCCTTGCCAAAGGGGGCAAAAAGGGTCACCCCCAGCACAAAAATACGAAGGGGAACAAAAACAAATTCCCTCATGTCTTGGTTGCTTCTGCCCCCTTGAGGGCAGATAGGCCTAAAAACAATAGCCCGATCTGCCCCCAAGGGGAGCAGAAATGGCCATCAGTAATGTGCCCCCCTTTGGGGAGCTACACTTGCCAAAGTGGCCGCCCCCCACACAAAACACACACACACACACACTCAAGATCCCTGGTGCCTAAGTGGATTCTGCCCCCCTTAGGGGCAGATGGGCCAAAAAAAAAAAGGCCAATATGCCCCCAAGGGGGGCAGAAATGGCCAGCAGCTCTGTGTCCCCTTCGGATGGGGTGACCCTTGTCAAAGAGGGCGCCCCCAGCACACAAAAAAAAAAAGGGAACCAAAAAAAAATCTCTGACATCTCGGTACCTTCTGCCCCACTTGGGGGCAGATGGGCCTAAAAAAAATCGGCCGATCTGCCCCCAAGGGGCAAACCTCAAAATTTGGCTAAAGAAACACTTTTTCCTCACATTTCGGTGAAAGTTCTGGACTCTGAGAGGAGCCACAAATTTCCTTCCACCCAGCGTTCCCCCAAGTCTTCAGATAAAAATGATGCATCACTTTTGTGGGTAGGCCTAGTGCGAGCGACAGGAAATGCCCCAAAACACAACGTGGACACATCAAATTTTTCCACAGAAAAAAGAGGTATTGTTTGCAAAGTGCCTACCTGTGGATTTTGTCCTCTAGGTCAGCAGGCACCTAGGGAAACCTACCAAACCTGGGCATTTTTTTTTAAATAGAGACCTTGGGGTATCCAAGATGGGGTGACTTGTGTGGCTCTCACCCGCGTCTGTTACCCAGAATCCTTTGCAAACATCAAAATTTGGCTAAAAAACACTTTTTACTCACATTTGGGTGACAGAAAGTTCTGGAATCTGAGAGGAGCCACAAATTTCCTTTCACCCAGTGTTCCCCCAAGTCTCCCGATAAAAATGATACATCACTTGTGTGGGTTGGACTAGTGCCCGCGACAGGAAATGCCCCAAAACACAACGTGGACACATAACATTTTTCCATAGAAAACAGAGGTATTGTTTGCAAAGTGCCTACCTGTGGATTTTGGCCTCTAGCTCAGCAGGCACCTAGGGAAATCTACCAAACCTGTGCATTTTTGAAAAATAGAGACCTAGCGGTATCCAAGATGGTGTGACTTGTGCGGGTCTCACCAGGTTCTGTTACCCAGAATCCTTTGCAAACATCAACATTTGGCTAAAAAAACACTTTCTCCTCACATTTCGGTGACAGAAAGTTCTGGAATCTGAGAGGAACCACAAATTTCCTTCCACCCAGTGTTCCCCCAAGTCTCCCAAAAAAATTATTCCTCACTTGTGTGGGTAAACCTAGTGCCTGCGACAGGAAATGCCCCAAAACACAGCGTGGACACATCACATTTTTCCAAAGAAAACAGAGGTGTTTTCTGCAAAGTGCCTTCCAGTGGATTTTGGCCTCTAGCTCAGCTGGCACCTAGGGAAAACTACCAAACCTGTGCATTTTCTAAAACTAGAGACCTAGGGGAATCCAAGATGGGTGACTTGTGGGGCTCTCACCAGGTTCTGTTATCCAGAATTCTTTGCAAACCTCAAAATTTGGCTAAAAAAACACTTTTTCCTCACATTTCGGTGACAGAATGTTCTGGAATCTGAGTGGAGTCACAAATTTCCTTCCACCCAGCGTTCCCCCAAGTCTCCTGATAACAATGATACCTCACTTGTTTGGGTGGGCCAGGTGCCTGCAACAGAAAAAGGCCAAAAACCTGTAGAGATTGAAGGGATAGCACAGCGAGTTGATTAGCACATATTTTTCTTTTATACATCTTTAGGCTGACTCTGCTTTAGGGACCCACACAAGTGAGGTTTCATTTTACTTGAGAGACTGAGGGGAACGCTGAGGAGTAGGAATTTTTTGTGCTGGAGCGATGATCATACAAAGAAAAGTCAGGAAAGTATGCTTTTTTAAGCAAATTTTCAGGTTTGCAGAGGGGTCTGGGTAAGAAAAATTTTGGGGATCCCAAATGGCCAACAGCTCTGTACCCTGTTGGGGGGGTGACCCTTGCCAAAGGGGGCAAAAGGGGTCACCCACAACACAAAAAAACTAAGGGGAACAAAAAAAAATCCCTCATGTCTTGGTAGCTTCTGCCCCCTTGAGGGCAGATAGGCCTAAAAAAAATAGCCCTATCTGCCCCCAAGAGGAGCAGAAATGGCCATCAGTAATGTGCCCCCCTTTGGGGAGCTACACTTGCCAAAGGGGCCACCCCCCCACACAAAACACACACACTCAAGATCCCTGGTGGCTAAGTGGATTCTGCCCACATAAAAAATAGGCCATTCTGCCCCCAAGGGCAAAGGTGCCGCCCCCCCACACAAAACACACACACACAGGATCCCAGGTGCCTAATTGGATTCTGCCCGCATAAAAAAAAAATAGGCTGATCTGCCCCTAAGGGGGCCAGAAATGGCCAACAGCTCTGTGCCCCGTTTAGGGGCGACCCATGCCAAAGGGGCGAACGGGGGCACCCCCAGCACAAAACAAAAAAAGGGGGAAAAAATATAAATCCCTGGTGTATTGGTGGTTTCTGCCTCCCTTGGGGGCAGATGGGCCTAAAAGAAATAGGCCCATCTGCCACCAAGGGAGGCAGAAATGGCCAATACTAATTTCCCCCCTTTTGGGTGGGCTACCCTTGCCCAAGGGGTGCCCCCAAACACACAAAACACACACAGATACCACAAAATTCCTGGGGCCTAGTGGGTTTTGACCCCACCCTGGGAGCAAGAGCGGACAAAAACATGGCTGATATAGCCCCAGGGGGAGCCGAAACATATAAAAAAATATTGCCCAGGGGCAGCGACCCTTGCCTAATACTTTACTTCAATAAAATAAATAAAATAAAATAAATCCCTGGTAGTCTAGTGGGTTTCGACCCCCCTGGGGGTAGATCGGCCAAAAAAACAGCCAATCTGCCCCCGGGGGGGGGGGGGTCTCAAACAGGATTTAAAATTGCTCCCCAGGGGAGCGACCCTTGCCCAAGGGGTCGCTCCTCTAAATAACATGGAAAATTAATCCATGGAGCCTAGTGGGAATTCCTGCTCCACGATCGCGCCCCCCACAATTCTCAAGCAGGAATCCACTGAAAACAGGCACAGGGGGAAAGGAAAAACTATTTCCTTTCCCCCTGTGTCTGTTTTCCCCCCCAAAACCCCCAAAAAGAGAGAGGACTTACCGAAAGAAGTCCTCTCTTGGCGATGCGCTGGAAGCAAATGGCTTCCAGCGCATCCTCTGCAGCTTCTGATGACATCTGCGCGCTGTGAGCTCACTGACGTCTTCAGATTGCCGAGGGGGGGGGCGGAGAAGGGGAAGCGATTCCCCTTCCAACCCCAACTGGGGGGTGTGGGAGGGAGGCCCACCGGGGGGAGTCCTAGCGATCCCCCTGTGGGCCGGGTGCAGGACAAGCTGGTCCCGTCCAGGGCACACGGGAACCGTGAGACCACCTCACCCCAGGCCGCCGTGGGGTTAAAGATGGGATATTCCTTTGTTGTAGATTACTCCATATTCAAAGATGGCAATCTGGATCTCTGATATAGCACTCTGCTATGCAGCCATATTTAGCCATTGTAAAAGAGTGCAGTTTCTCTTTTGAAATATCATGGTTTGGTGGGCGTTGAAGAAAGGATGTCATGATGTATGTGTCCAAATGGCCAAGCCTTCTTACAGCAACCAACATTAGAAGACAGGATACCTGCTCCCCACTGGCATATAACCACATACTTCATGCAGTTTGTGTTGAATATGTGTTCATAAAACCCTATGGTACAACTGAATGTTAGTAGGTAAAAGTGTGTTCTTCACCATAGAGAGCTCTCTGCTGATCAGTGGACTTTTTAGTACTCTGTTTTTAAGGAGTATATTTTGAACTTTCCCATTACAATATCAGTTATAGATGTGATAGTTGTGTATACTTTCCTTAATGTTAAATGTTTTTTCAATGTTCTCTATTCATTAAAGGGATTCAAATACCTCTCAATGGCAAACCTAAATCTGTTAGTGTGAAAAGAAGTGTGTAAATCCTCCAAGAAGGATTTCCCCCCCACCCCCCCACCCCCCCAGGTAGTACGGCAGGGGCATTTTCAGTGGTGAATTTGGTGAATTTGGCACTATTGGATGACAGAGGACTCACACATTCTGGCAGATTTACAGTTGTCAAACAAAACTAAATCATCCCATGAATTTGATTGAAAATCACCAAGAGTAGTCTGTGGCAACAAACATTCTCCAGGTGCATGTTGCCTTATTTTGTATTCTAAACTAGTTTTTTTCTTTAGATTATTCTAGATATTCTGTTTTCCTTATTAAACAATGTGAATGTGACAGCAACACCTCTTGTTTTGAGACGGAAGTTCAGGCATCACAACAGGGATGTAGGGAGAGATGTATCATGAAGGCCTTTTGTGATTCGGAATTTGCGATTTAAGAAATCGCTATTTCCGACTCGCAAAATGCCATGTATCACATTTGCGAATTGGTAATAGCGATTTCTTAAAAATCGCAAATGCTATTACCGAATCGCAAATTGGGATACCAGCCCCATTCGCACCTATGGGCCTGTTGGCCCATATCTGCGAATTTTTTGCATTTCCAAAATTGCGATTTCTTAACTAGAAATCACAATTTTGGAAATGCAAAACCCCAGGGTGCTGGGGGCCTAAGGCCCCCTCTGCTGAACCCAAAATCATTTTTTTCACCATGTAAGGTGCACACATGCCAAAAGGGCATGAGTGTTTACATGTACATTTTAAAAATGCATTTTTAAAATTTGCACATGGTTACCACTAAGTTCAACTTGGTGGTAAATAACGATTCCTAAATGGCCAAATCGCATTTAGGAATTGCTTCATACATGTGCTTCCTTATTTGCAATTTCTTATTTAGAGAGTCTCAATTTGCGACTCTCTAAACAGGGTCGCAGTTTTAAGCGATTCCTTAAAATTGCGTTCAGAATGTCTTTCATACATTCTGAAATGGCTTTTTGCATTCGCAAACGGGCATTCGCACCGTTTGCGAATGCAAAAAACCTTGATACATCTGGCCCGTAATCGTTACAGGGATGAATAGCCAACATTGGGAAGAACAGGGAAACGGGAACTTCATTGTGAACAGTGGAACATTTCCATCCATACGTGGAAGCAGATAAATGCACTAATCTCTAAGTGCAGCTATTCTGGAGACTTATGCTGTGGATTAGCTTGGGCTTTTACACTGTCAAAAAATGAGAGCATTTAGTTCAAATAGATGCAGTTTGGAACTGGGCACTGGCGGAAGCCAAATAATAAGCAATTTATTGACGTATAATTATCAATGTTGCTGCAATTTACGGGTTCAATCTCCATTCAACAGCAAATAAAACAGGGTGTGTAATTTGGCCAACTGAATAAAAACTTAGGCCGGTGGTAATAAATATGAAATTATGACCATGGTGGAAACCACTCAGACAGACAGCCACTTTAACACACCGACTGCCAGGGCGGAATCAACAGGCACCTCAGCGGTAATTGCCTACAGCCAGGCGGAAGACAATGTTCTGCCCACTGTATTATGAGACACCAATCCGCCACCTTTTCTGGGGCGGGACCAACAACATCAAAAGCCTGGTGGAAGCACTGCACAGAAGGGAAACGACTCACCTCTGGACACTCAAGGAAGAACCACGCCGCCATGGAGCCCGAGTTGCATGTGTTCCCCATGATCTTCTACCTTCTGCTCCACTACGAATACCAACGCAGGCGAAGACGACCACGGTGAATACTGCCGCCTAGCACATAGGGGAGAGGAGAGGAAAAAGAGAGTGACAGACACACGCAAACCCCCCCAACTCTGAACACCATACACACAAGCGGATGCACCAACATTACATATTCACCCTGCACTCCTAAGGGATAATGCAAGGACAAAAGGAATTGATTAAAGTGAGTGTAATAAGATAAATATAGTAGCAATACATGCATCCAAATCAACAAGTATATACATATTTACAAATGCAGGGACACTGCCCAGTCCTCAATGTCCGTGGGCCACAGGGCAACATCACATAGTCCAAGGATCCACCTCACTCCTGCAACAACACGGAGAGAACACTGCAGGGGCATCAGGTCGAAAATAGCCAGGTACCTCAGGGGGATGCATGACTGCCAAGACTTTCTCCTCCTATGTTGTAAGTTGTGGGGGAGGAGGTGGGGGTCCACCGCCAGTCCTCTGTACAGCTAGTTGGTGTCTTGCTGCCACGGAAGCACCTTCCCCCGTAGCGCGTTCCACCTCTTCCTGATGTCATCCCTTGTTCTTGGGTGATGTCCCATTTCGTTGACCCTGTCCACGATCCTCCGCCATAGTTCCATCTTCCTAGCAATGGATGTCTGCTTCACCTGTGATTCAAATAGCTGTGGCTCTATCCTGATGATTTCCTCCACCATAACCCTTAGCTCCTCCTCTGAGAACCTGGGGTGTCATTGTGGTGCCATGGATGTAGTGTGAGTGGTGTGGGTGAGGGTGTGTGGGGTGATGTGTTGGGATGTGTGATGTAAGGTGTGTGGATGGTGTATAGGTGATGGTTGTGTGGGTGCTCCTGCTGTATCTCTCTCTTGTGGCAATTATTTCTAGTCGTAAAGGGATGTGGGTAGTGTGTGTTTTATAGTGGTTTGGGTGTATGGGTGTGGTGCGTGTGTGGGTGTCAGGTGTGTGTAATTTGAATTGTCCAATGTGGTGTCGTTTTTTTTTAGTGTATGTATTTTGAGCGCTGCGGTATGTACCGTCAATGGTCTACCGCCATTGAATGTCCACTGCTGTGATTCGTGGGTCATATTGTGATGGGTGTAGTTCTGTTGGCGTAACGGTGTGGGTTTTGGTACCGCCAGTGTATCACTGACCTTTGGGCTGGCGGACTTATATGTGTGGCTATATAGTGTCGGATTGGTATGTTTGTGTCATAAGATGGTTAGCGGTTATCCGGCGCTGCGGCATTATGTTTCCGCCAGTCAGCAAGTGGGATTTACCGCCAATGTCATAATGAGGGCCCTAATCTTGTATTGGTAGCATTCCACAAAATAATGGATTTTTGGTTGCTACATTGTTAATGTCTCTCAACTAAGGCATGAATACTGCAGCTGGGGGCAACATACAGTCAATCATTATAATTAATTGGGGACTCCTCAAAATACCTCCAAGAAAATCATTGCCTAACCTGGCTTTCACTCTTCAATTTACCTTTGTTCGTGCACAGAATATTTGTCCTGTGCAGCATTCGTATAGACAGCTCTTTTTTCAACCACTGAGTAAAAGAGGCAAGAGCAAAGTAAATTGTCAGTCGGTCAATAAACTTTGGGGTATATTTATACTCCGTTTGCGCCGAAATTGCGTCGTTTTTTTTCACACAATTTAGACGCAAAACTAACTCCATATTTATACTTTGGCGTTAGACGCGTCTAGCGCCAAAGTCCATGGAGTTAGCGTCATTTTTTAGCGTGGACACCTACTTTGCGTTAATTATATGCAAGGTAGGCGTTTCCGTCTAAAAAATCGACTCCGAGGCATGTGCGTGAGATTTATACTCCCGGGCAAAAATCACGCCCGGGTCAAAAAAAATGACGTACGGCCGCTTTTGCGCCGTTTTTTAGCGCCTGCAAAAGGCAGGCGTTAAGGGACCTCTGAAGGAGCCCAGAGGTGCCCCCCCATGCCCCCAGGGACACCCCCCTGTCACCCATGCCCACCCCAGGAGGACACCCAAGGCTGGAGGGACCCATCCCAGGGACATTAAGGTAAGTTCAGGTAAGTGTTTTTTTTAAAAACGATTTGTGGCATAGGGGGGCCTGATTTGTGCCCCCCTACATGCCACTAAGCCCAATGACCATGCCCAGGGGACAGAAGTCCCCTGGGCATGGCCATTGGGCAAGGGGGCATGACTCCTGTCTTTGCTAAGACAGGAGTCATTTCTATGGGGGTTGGGAGTGAAAAAAAATGGCGCAAATCGGGTTGAGGCGAAAAAATTGCCTCAACCTGACTTGCCCCATTTCTTGACGCCCAAGCTCCATATCCCCCTACGCCGGCGCTGCCTGGTGTACGTCGTTTTTTTAACGCACACCAGACGGCGCCGGCGGCTAACGCCGGCTAACGTCATTCAATAAATACGGCGCCCGCATGGCGCTTCAGAATGGCGTTAACCGGCGCAAATTTTTTGGACGCAAAACTGCGTTGGCGCAGTTTTGCGTCAAAAAGTATAAATATGGGCCTTTATTCGGCCCTCAGGCCATAAAAGTGCACATAAGAAAAACGTATTAAACACAATATACAAACAAATGCTAAAAACACAACATACAATAGTGACTCTCCATACGATATCATAAAATCCAGTAAAAGAAGTACTCTTCAAGATTAAAACAGACTGTGCCATTATGCATCATCACACCTAGGTAAGAGACGCAAAGGGGATTATGCACTGAGAGCAGTCAATCTACAAATCGCAGTTTAAACGCAAAATGGTGAGGGGGTTATACTGGGAGGTATGTAATTCTTCAAAGCAAGATTAACAAAGTTTCCTACAGCTGCACAAATCTCTATATTCTCCAGTTTTTGCAGAAGTGCAAAAGCCTCCCTGTGAGAGTTGGCGTTGAAGGAGAGGAAGACAGGAGTCAAAAAACATATATGGGGGTAATAGGTGCAAAATACACTAATGTGCATTGTACTTTATGTGCATTATTATTGCAAGGGCATCTCAACAATGAAGATCCCTAAACTACATTTCTTGGGAAAGACACTAGGAATTGCAGAAGTTAAAACACAGTCTAGTTCAATAAAACCTCACATTTTGCTTGTGAAAACTGAACAAGTAAGACTCACACCTAAAGGTCAAATTAATTAAATTGTAATTAAGACTGGCCGAAACCTTATCAAATTCCACCCGATTAAGCCTCCTTCACATTACGGATGCCTTTGAGTCAATACTCAACAGGTTGCTAAATAAACCCGGGGAACCCAAGTCTGTAAATTCCTTCTTAATATGTCTTAGCCAGGGAATAGCTAGCGCATCGTCAAGAGAAAGACAATCCTCAAAAACATCTCTTGACAATCATGCATCCATATTTCCCTAGACCCTGCGCCACAGTAAGAGTGGTTCCAGTTGAATTTTATCCCCCCTGGGGACTAACCCTAATCCTGATAAACACATAAAGGCCGGGGTGGATTGGGGAAATGCCAGCACTCTACGCAGAAATTTATTTTCAACCTGCTGAAGTATCCCCAGACTTCTATAGCTCCACACCCTTGCTCTATGACTTGCCACTGAGATACATTTGCTCTTGTATATATCAATAATTTCTCTACTGGGCTTATGTCCCCACTTTCTAGCAAAGGTACAAAACAATTCAACAACTATCTGTGTCTGTGAAGCCCTTGAATTGTGCAAATTGTGCCAAGATAAATGTGGGTCAAAAGGCAGAATGACTTTACTGGATTTCTGCCCCACCCTCATATAAAATGTCTTAGTTTTTACATTTTTGGAGGCAATACTCATTGTAAAGGACTTTTGTAAATTAGTTTCAGATCCAGGTTCCTCATAAATGTATAAAATTAATCTAGAAGAAGCTGTAGGACTTTAGCAGTTCTTACCATTAGGACTGCATCATCTGCATATAGAAGGACTGGGAGAGCTCTGGACTTTATCATAGGCAGATCTTTCCCCCTTTTGATCAAATGTACTTCTAAATGGTTAATATAAATGAGTAACCTGAGCAGAGCCATCACACACACGTGCCTTACTCCTCAATAAGACTGAATGCTATGAGTAAGTGCCCCATCTCCACCATACCTAACTCTTATAGTGGTGTCCAAATGCAGTCTTTGTGGAAGGTCGATTGAGACCTGCTCAATTCCCAGCCTGGCCATCCTCTCCCACAACTTCCTCCTATTGACCATTTCAAAAGCAGAGGAGAGGTCCATGAACGCAAGGTTAATGCTACCCCTCCCAGGTTTTACGTATTTGCCTATTGTCCGGGGTAAATTGAGACACTTCTCAACAGTCCCTACTCCTAGGCAGAATCCATACTGAACTCTTGATAAACAGTGGCCATCCTGCAAACAGGCTTCTAGTTTCATAGCAAGAACCCCAACCCCACAATAGGTTTTGCATTACAGAGAGTAAGGTATTAGTATGTTCATTATTAAGATGTTTGTTATTTATTCCTTCTAAGATTATGGGGCTCATTTAGCGTGCAATGAAAGTGAAATGTCTGCCAAAAAGTGGCAGTTGCACCGTTGGCGTGAATTGCAGTTTCCCCAATTGTATTTAGTTGTGTCAGAAATGCTCGGGTTAGGACATCAAAGTCGCAGCTGGCTCTACCACTTAAAATTTTTTGCCAAGAGCCCATCCCCAGACTCTGCCTATTTAGGACATAGATCCAAGGTCTAGTAATCATCAACATGAAATGTTGACAGCAACCCCGATTTTCTGGTAAAAAAAACAAAAACTTTTAATATGTCAAGGATTGTGCTTTGTGTCTATGAAACATAAAAATACCAGCCAGGCTGATTTAACATTGCAGTCTAGCCAACAATACATTTTTACCAAACATTTTTGTGACATACACGGAAACATTCAGAGCCAGATTTACTGAAGTCCCACGCAATGCAGTGCATCAGCCAAAAAAGGACAGGGAAAGCAGAAGAGCACCACATCTACAGAGATATGTCTCTCTCCTTCCTTCTCCTTTGCACCATCTCAGAACTTTGCTGCTGAGTGCCACACACACACCTTTGCGCCATAGTGAATGGGTGTGTGTGTGTGAGTCTAGCATAGGTTTTGTTCTAGAAAGGTTCCCTCCCAGTACAAACTGTTATGCCTAGACAACTTTTAAAACTTTTCATACTTTGTATGTATGTCCCCTTGATGCTAATTAATGCAAAGCAGCACTTTGCACTGCTTCGCCTTACTTCTAGGCAGAAAGTAATTAACAAAAAATAACATTTTGCTTCTGATTTGCTGCACTTTTGTGACACCAACACAGTGCAAAATATGTGTAAATCTGGCCCTGAGTGTGGTGGGCCAGCCTTCCTTTGGGTATATATGAGTTTCTCTGTGTAGCAAAATCAATGCAAGAATCGGTATTGTGATTTACCTGTGTACTGTTGAGAGGGGGCCACTCACCTGAAAAGCAGGATGTCTGCAGGGGCGATGGTATGCCCCTGACCTACTGGAACACCTCTCAGCACTTCCTAGTGGACACAGAAACCCCAGCAGGTGTCCCAAAAGGAAAGGGGGAGTGGAAGAGAAAGAGACAAAGCACTGCCACATCTTGCCGGTCCAGCCAGGCACCCTGTATCTTCGGGGGCAGGTCGTTGCTGACAGAGTGATAGTAGAGTTGGTGCACTTGACTTCCTTGAAACTGAATCTCTCTTTCTGATATGGGCACAGGAGTGGTAGAAGAACACTGGGATGCTCCAGCACTTTTCTTGGATAATAATAACTGTTGGCACAATTACTAAAACTGCATTACCAAAAACCATAACTGAGTACCATAACAATAAGTACTGCAACACTAGGGCTGGCTTCACAGAGATTCAACTACAATTAGAACTGTGGTTGTACTTATCATGCATAAGAAAGACAAACAAGGGCATAAATTATATCACGTATACCTTTCCTGCATGCATAGGGTTAAACTAAAAGGAACAAAAACAGTCCAAGAATTACAAATGTCTACTCTGGGTTTAAACAGTTAGAGTGGCACAGTTTGGTTTGGTTTCACTGTGTGTGTGAAAAACCCTTCAAAAGCAAATTCCTCAAACCTGAAACACAGGCATGAATGACACAATTTAAATCCAAGAGTTATGCTACTAGAGAAAGAAAAGTCACGTTATTGTTCTTTCAAAATTGCACTGTCACTTTTTGTAGTACTTGAGCTCAAGCAGATTTCCTGAAGCACATTCAGGCAAGTAACTACAATAATTATGTAGAATGTTCAGAAATGCATTTGTCTCTTCAAGATAAGCACTCTGCCAAAATACAAGGTCTGAAATACACCAGCTGTTCTAGGAAAGCAGAGCGCTCAAAGAACAAACTCCCTGGAGAATACTAGTCACTTAGCTGCAGTCTTTTCTGGAGTGCGGGAGGAATGCCTTGTGTCAGCTGGTACAGGAACAAAGAAAAGAATTGCCTCAAAAGTCCTGAACAGGAAGATGACACCAGTGGCTGGACTGCCAAAGCAGATGCTGAGATCAGGGAGCAAAACAAAGCCAAGCAGGGAGGCATGCTTCACTCTGCTATTTATAGCCAATCAGGAAAGCAGTTGAGTTTCCACTTGTGGATTAGTCACCACACTCAATTAGAAGCACATGTCTACACCACCCTCAATTAGAAGCACATGTCTGCACCTGCTCACATTAGCAAACAAGCATTGGTAAAACACAGTGTAACACAGCACATTATGTTTACTTAGAAACATGAAGGTTTAACCAAGAACAGAGATATGGTTTAACCCTAATCCCTGGGGATGCTGACAGATAACGCAGGAGGCACCTTGGGGATTCCTGACATATACCACTTAATCATAGTGCAACACACCTAGAGATTTAATAGAGTCTACGGTGTGGTGACAGGCAAGGGGCAGGGTAATATGACCAAATAATTTATAATAATAGCGTGGAAGCAAAATCATATGTAATTGTTAGATCTGGCATTCTTCGTGTGGTCTCCTCTAACTTTTTGCCTCTACCTCCCAGGTTGTTGCATTGTGCTGGACTCTGTTTTTGCTGTTTTTGTTACTCTATGCACTTTACCACTGCTGACCAGTGCCAAAGTGCAAGTGCTTCCTATATGAAATTGTATGTCAAATTAGCTTTTCCATGAATGGCATGTCTGATTTACTAGTAAATCCCTAGTAAAGTCCCCAAAGGTGCCTGGGGCCTGTAAATCAAATGCTACTAGTGGGCCTGCAGCACTGGTTGTGCCACCCACATGAGTAGCCCTGTAAACTTGGCTCAGACCTGCCACTGCGGTGTCTGTGTGTGTAGTTTTAAACTGCCAGCTTGACTTGGCAAGTGTACCCACTTGCCAGGCCTAAACCTTCCCTTTTCATACATTTAAGGTACCTCTAAGGTAGGCCCTACGTAGCCCCATGGGCAGGGTGCAGTGTATGTTAAATGTGGGACATGAACTGATGTATTTTACATGTCCTAACAGTGAAATACTGTCAAATTCATTTTTCACTGTTGCATGGCCTATCCCTCTCATAGGTTAACATGGGGACTGCCTTTAAATATCCTTAAAGTGCAGTTTCCCTTTGAGAGCACATGGAGATATGGCGTTTGGGGTCTCTGAACTCAAAATTTTAAAATACATCCTTTAGAGAAATTGGTTTGCAAATGGCAAACTTTTAGAAAGTAGGCATTTTCTTGCTTAAACCATTTTGTGGATTCCCTGACTGGGTCAGACTGACAGCTGGTCTGTTTGGCAATTTCGTCTAGACAGTGCCTGCATATCCTGATTAGCCATCTGGCCTAGAGTGGAGGGAGGAGTAGTCACTTACACCCGAATGGGCAGTGCCTGCCCTCACACAATGCAGTCGCAAACTCCCTGGTGTGTGTCTAGGGCCTGGTGTGGGCAAGGCAGGATTGTGTAAACAAAAGAGACTTTACTTTGAAGTTTTGCAACTTCAAAGGCAGAAAGGGGTACAAGTACCCAAAACCCCAGACTTTAGATTATGTCAAGACTGCTTGAAGGATTGAAGAGGAACCTCTGCCAGGAGAAGAGCTGAAGAGTTGAGATGAAGTGCTGCCCCTACCTCTGACCGTGCTTTGTTGGGCTATCCTGCTGTTGCTGCTTCTGCCTGTGAAAGGGGACAAAGACTGGACTTTGTTGTGCATTTCTACTTGAGAGGTATCTCCAAGGGCTTGGACTGAGCTTGCCTCCTGTTTTTGAAGTCTGAGGGACAGCAAAGGCTTCACCAACCAGTCTCTGAGTCTGCATGCTGTTGACTCTAGCTTGTCAGAGGGTGCCATTCCAGTTCCTGGGCTCCTGAGAGTGAAGTTTCTGGTGAAATCTTGTGAAACGATACCGGATGATGCCATGCAACTTCATAAGATCGCCGCTGCATGCAATCTGTGATGCCACCTGCACCTGAAGCCCTGGACCTCGCAGAAGCGCGGCAACCCCACCAACCTTCCAGGCCTCACATCTCCGATGTCGCTGACGTCCCAAGAACTCGCAAGATCATAGGGTCATAGCACCGACGCTCATGACACCCAACTCTCTCACAGCGCCTGTGACCCTTTGCTGTGACCGCAAACCTGTGACGTTGCCCCAGAGCATCGCAACTTCGCTGGACTTTGACTTTGCCGGAGGTGCCCAGGGACTGACTCCTCACAATCGACGCCACCTTACCTCCACGGCTCTGCAGCAGGGACCCAACGCCTCTTTGTGATGCCTCTGCTCTTTCGCCTCGCATCTCCGGAACTGACGTTGCCTCAGATTCAGTGATGCCTTGCTTCCAGACTCCATGCACCGGCCTGTTTTCCATATTCTTGCTACATGACTGTACCTGGGGTTCGTGTGACTCCGTAAATGGCGCCAGTGGCATCGCATTGTGGGAAACGACTCTGTTACGATGCCGCTTAACATCAAATTGCAGCATTAGTGCTTCTAGGCACTATGTTTGTGTTTTTAATTGCTAACATCATATTTTTAATTGTGTATTGTGGATTTTAATTGTATTTGGTCTTGTTCTACTAAACTGGAACCCCTTCCCTAAAGCGAGTGTGCCTTCTGATGCTGTTTTGCCAACAGCACTGTGGCATGTGGGCTACTGAGTAATGGTTTGCTAAGTTTGAGCCAGCTAAGTCTTACCTAGATTCTACATAAGCCAGGTGCACCAAGAGGTAGGTGCAACAGAACATCTATCTATTTACAGCCGATGTCTTGTTTACCACCTCAAAAGGACCCTTCAAGGTTCAGAAGGTCGGATTTACACAAGACCAGCATCATATGTGTAATGTGATCACAGTGGGTTACACACTTTTTGATATTTGAAGCTATTCAATTTAAATTCAATTCTAATGCTGCAATAACACATACAATGATATTCATATGTTGTACAGCCCCTTAGCTGCTCTCTCTCATGAAACAAAGTGAAACCATTTCTTCCGGAAAGTGACTTCTGAACTGCTGTGCAAACCCTCGTAATCACGCATCTGAATGATAATATCAGGAAGGGCCAGCTCACCGGCTTCTGTAGGTAGACACAAAAGCTTCTGCAATTCTGCCAAATAAAGCTGCTCACCAAAGAGTAGAGTGTTGAAAAGAAGTTATGCTCTAGTTCAATTGGCAGTCCTTGGAAAATATACAGAAACCATGGTAAGACAGTTACTTTTATTGTGTGGATACAGCATAGTCATTATAGATACACAGGAGACTTCTTATAAGATCCGTTTTAAGTTGTTGAAGTAGCGGAGGATAATTTGCTCAATATAGATCGGGGTTCTTGGGAGCGATATTAATCCCCAGATAGGTAAGCTCTTTTTTTAACCTAATGGAAAGGTGTGGATCTCGTCTTCATCTCGGATGGGGATAGAGTCAGGTTCAGAAGGAAGGATTTAAAAAGGTTAGTATGATAAACTGCTACTGACTCATAAAGTGTTTGTTCCTGCTGTAAAGCTGCCAGGAAGGTTGTAAGGGAAAGTGTTACATCATCCGCGAGGAGTGAAATTTGTGGTTAACAGATCCAAATGTGAGGCCCTTGATCACTTTCATAGCCCTTACGTTGGCTGCAAGGGGTTTTGAACTGACGGTGAACAGAAGTGGGAAGAGTGGACACCCCTGAAGGAAACCTTATTCTATCTAAAACAGGACAGTGACCACTCCATTAACTAGTACACCTACTAGTGGATTTGCATAGTTTGCCTGTATAAGTTATTTGCACATGCCGAAGAGATGGACAGTATGAAAGAGGATGGACCAATTTACCCGGTCAAAGGCTTTTTTTGGCATCTAGTGCCAGTCAGACCACCAGTATGCGGTTTTGGTAGCTTTTTTAACCAGGTGAAACACCCTCCTCAAGTTTTTGTTTGTCTGTATCCCCTTAATAAATCCTGACTGCTCCAGGTGAATCAGTTTCAGCATAATGTTCTCCAGCTGCCTGGCAAGGATCTTAGTGGATAGTTTAACATCCAGATTTAATAATGCCATGGGTCTGTAATAGGAACAATAGTGTGGGTCCTTTCCTGGTTTTGAGAGGGCTGAAATCAGTACCTCATTCTTCGAATGTGTGACCCCTCTAGAGGTAGCTATATGGCTGATGTTAGAAATGGGGTCTTTGGTTGACAGTCAGGTTACCCCCTGTTCAAGCAAGGACCCTCACTCTAGTCAGGGTAAAAGAGAATCACCCTCAGCTAACCCCTGCTTACCCCCTTGGTAGCTTGGCAGAGCAGTAGGCTTCACTTCAGATTGCTAAGTGTAAAGTATTTGTACCAACACACACAGTAACTTAATGAAAACACTACAAATTGACACAACACCAGTTTAGAAAAATAGGAAATATTTATCTAAACAAAACAAGACCAAAATGACAAAAATCCTAAATACACAAGTCATGAATTTTTAAAGATTAAACTCAAAAATAGCACTTAGAAACACAAAATGCTTCGATGAGGTGTCAACACGGCGTCATGACGGAGTCGTTCCCAACAAGCCGACACCAGCGGCGCTGGACACAGAGTCGCGTAGGCCCCCAAGTACAGTACCTTTGGTGAAGAGTGAAAACTAGTCGATGCGCACAGTCGGGGATCGCGGTGTCTGTGCAAAAAGTTGAATCCGCGCACTTCGAACGGTGTCGGTCACTACGTGGTGCGGTGACTTCCATGGAGTCGCAGACTTCAGTGGGGCTGCAGCGGCATCAGGCCTGTGAAGGTCATCACGTTCCAGCAGAGATCACGGAGTCGTGTGCAGGCTGCGTCACCGGATTCAGCAGCGGCATCGGTCCGAAGTCGTCTGAAGTCGATTTCCTTGGATTTCCACCATCTTTCCTTTCAAGGGCCCAGGGACTGGATAGGGCACCACTTGTCAGAGCAGGAGTCTCTCCAGAGACTCCAGGTGCTGGCAGAGAGAAGTATTTGCTGTCCCTGAGACTTCAAACAACAGGAGGCAAGCTCTAAATCAAGCCCTTGGAGATTTCTTCACAAGATGGAAGGCACGCAAAGTCCAGACTTTGCCCTCTTACTCTGGCAGAAGCAGCAACTGCAGGATAGCTCCACAAAGCACAGTCACAGGCAGGGCAGCACTTCTCCTCAGCTCTTCAGCTCTTCTCCAGGTAGAGGTTCCTCTTGTTTCCAGAAGTGTTCTAAAGTCTGTGGTTTTGGGTGTCCTTCTTATACCCAATTTCTCCTTTGAAGTAGGCCTACTTCAAAGTAGAGTCTCTTTTGAATGTGAAATCCTGCTTTTCCCAGGCCAGGCCCCAGACACTCACCAGGGGGTCGGAGACTGCATTGTGTGAGGACAGGCACAGCCCTTTCATGTGTAAGTGACCACTCCTCCCCTCCCTCCTAGCACAGATGGCTCATCAGGAAATGCACACTACACCCAAGCTCCTTTCGTGTCACTGTCTAGTGTGAGGTGCAACCAGCCCAACTGTCAAACTGACCCAGACAGGGAATCCACAAACAGGCAGAGTCACAGAAATGGTATAAGCAAGAAAATGCTCACTTTCTAAAAGTTTTTTCAAACGCACAATCTCAAAATCAACTTTACTAAAATATGTATTTTTAAATTGTGAGCTCAGAGACCCCAAACTACACATGTCCATCTGCTCCTAAAGGGAATCTACACTTTAATCAGATTTAAAGGTAGCCCCCATGTTAACCTATGAGAGGGACAGGCCTTGCAACAGTGAAAAACGAATGTGGTAATATTTCACTGTCAGCACATATAAAACACAATACTATATGTCCCACCTTAAACCATACACTGCACCCTGCCCTTGGGGCTACCTAGGGCCTACCTTAGGGGTGTCTGACATGTAAGAAAAGGCAGGGTTTAGGCCTGGCAAGTGGGTACACTTGCCAAGTCGAATTTACAGTTAAAACTGGCCACACAGTCACTGCAAGGGCAGGTCTGAGACATGATTTCAGAACTACTTATGTGGGTGGCACACTAGTAACATTTGATTTACAGGCCCTGGCACCTCTAGTGCACCTTACTAGGGACTTACTGGTAAATCAAATATGCCAATCATGAATAAACCAGTCAACATTACAATTTACACAGAGAGCATATGCACTTTAGCACTGGTTAGCATTGGTAAAGTGCTCAGTGTTCACAAGCCAACAGCAACAGGTCAGAAAAAATAGGAGGCAGGAGGCAAAAAGATTGGGGATGACCCTGCATAAGCAAAAAAGTCCAACAGTTGAACAGGGCTATCAGGTGGGGTACCAATTCAGAGCTGAAGGTCTCATAAAATTGGGAAGTAAGACCATCAGGCCTGGGTGAATTATGCAGTTTAAGTGCAGAAATAGGTGCTTCAACCTCATCTCTACTGGTACCTCGACTCCTTGGCTATCCAAAGCCTCATTTTGATCCACTGTCACTTGAGGCAGGTTTACGTCCTGAAGGTGTTTTAATTGTTCAGCCATCTCCACAGGCTCCAATGTATATAGCTTTTTACATACATTTTTTGAAGGCTGTTGCTTTATCCTCTTCTGAAGTTGGCACTACCCCACCCTCTAAAATAATATGACCGATGTAGTCCTTCCCGTGTTTGACCCTTTTAAAATAGATAAGAGTTAAATTAATTTCCCTCTAATAACTGCCTTAAAGGTGTCCCAAGTATTAGACTGGTTGGTATCTCAGAAGTCATTCATTTGAAAGAATTCCCTAATAGTCTTGCACAGTTTTTCTTGAAAAAGATGATCCCCAACTAAAGGGGCAGGATAGAACCATCTACAATATCTAGGCACTGGGGGGTCCACTCTAATGGTAGTGCACTTTGGATACCATAATAAAGTGTTCCATTGATTGACTTGTAAAGGTGTAATCAAGTCGGTAGTATGAGCAATGTGAATGGGAAAAGAGGGTATAATTGTAAGTGTCAGTATGGTTGGTCCTCCAGACATCTACGAGCCCCATAGACCAGAATGCATGTCTTTTAGAAAAGCTGTCGTGGAAAGAGCAATGTGGGTGGGTGCTGTCTAGCTCCGGATTACATGTAAGGTTGAAATCCCCCATCAAAACGATTTTCTCCTCAGAAACCTCTACCAGAAGGGTAAGTAACGATTGAAGGATAGCAGTCTGGTATGTTGCACTTCATCATCAGTAACCTCCCCTTCCTATCAGATTTTGGGGGTCATTCTTACTTTGGCGAGCGGCGGAGGCCGCCCGCTAAAGTAACCCCGTCAGAACACCGCACCGCGGTCGAAAGACCGCTGCGGTGATTCTGAGATTTGCCCTGGGCTGGCGGGCGGCCGCCAAAAGGCCGCCCGCCAGCCCAGGGCAAATCAACCTTCCCACGAGGACGCCGGCTCAGAATTGAGCCGGCATAGTGGGAAGGTGCGACGGGTGCAGTGGCACCCGTCGCATATTTCAGTGTCTGCATAGCAGACACTGAAATACTTTGCGGGGCCCTCTTACGGGGGCCCCTGCAGTGCCCATGCCATTGGCATGGGCACTGCAGGGGCCCCCAGGGGCCCCGCGGCACCCCCTACCGCCATCCTGTTCATGGCGGGTTTCCCGCCATGAACAGGATGGCGGTAGGGGGTGTCTGAATCCCCAAGGCGGCGGAGCGCGCTCCGCCGCCATGGAGGATTCAGAAGGGCAGCGGTAAACCGGCGGGTGACCGCCGGTTTACCCTTTCTGACCGCGGCTGAACCGCCGCGGTCAGAATGCCCTTCGGAGCACCGCCGGTCTGTCGGCGTGCTCCCGTGGCCGGTGACCCTGGCGGTCACCGGCCGCCAGGGTCAGAATCAGGCCCTTTATGTCAGTTAACATTTTAAGGAGGAGTGAAAGAGGATGGCTACCCTGTTATGCTTAGCAAGAGCTGAGAATCTGTAGATCAAGGCTCACACATTATTGCACAGTCTATGATTTTCACCTCATGTAAGGCTATTATATTGTGTTTCCTCTATAGAATGTATTTACCTAATTTATGATGTCTGGACGGGGAGTTCAGCCTCTTGATATTCCAGGTTAGCTTTGTTGATAGCAAAGTGGCAATAAGGGTCAGATTTAAAAGGCCCTAGACCTCCTCTCGTCACATTAGCGTAATGTTTTATGCTAATGTGACCCGAGGCCAAAATCACTGCGCCAAATTTACAAAGTAGCACAATGCATGGATTGCTCCACTTTGTAACCTTTGGCGCTACATTATGTCTGTGCCAGGCATAATGCATGCAAAGGGGGCATTCCCTCATTAATAGGGCTGTAGAAATGGCACAAAGAAATGTAAGAGATTTCTTTGTGTGATTTTTTTCAGAACTTTTAACGTCTGCTCAGGGCAGGCGTTAAAAGGGGGCACACCATTGTTTACAGTGGCCCCCTACGGGCTTTGCAGGATTAGCGTCAAAATGTTTGACGCTAATCCAGCAAAGTTTCAAACTAGCATCAAAAATGTTGATGCTAGTTCCTCTAACTACCACCATGGTGGCATTAGGGGGGTGCTAAGGGGTGCAAGAAAAGTGAAACTGCACTGGGTACAGAACCATGGGCCAGATGTAGCAAAGGGTTTTTCCCATTCTGTGTCAATGGGAAAATGTGTTCGTACATATGGCCCCATGTTTCTTAAATCAGGCCCTGCATATATATACTCAAGCAATGGCAGCAGAACTGGCTACTTGATCCATGACCCCCATCCTTCCTCAGCCTCGGTAGAGAGAAAGTGGCCATCTCCCAATCCCTCTGCGGCCGCCCCATGACTAATCACAGACATCTCGCTCATGGTTGGTAAACAGTAACAAAAAACAATATAACATTTGTGAACCTGGTTCCCAAACAGCGGTGTACATCGGTCCTAGAGTGCAGAAGTGCAGCTGAGTGGGTCACGTACTGCTAAAATATTCTAACATAAAATACATATGATCAAGGCAAATTGGCATTAGATTTGTAATATATGCAAATGGAAGGGTTTCCCAACATGCTGTAGGTAGGCAACAACTCTCTAAGAGTTCTTTGCGGGATTGCACTTGATCAAGTAACATGGGGCCATATGTACGAACACATTTCCCCATTGACGCAGAATGGGAAAAACCCTTTGATACATCCGGCCCATGGACTCCAGAAGGGAGTCTGGTATACTGGATGAGTCAAATATCCACGTATTTAAAAGGATACTATGATCTTGGTCCCTCTGCAGATTAGCTTCGGTGGTTAACTCAAGGGGCTTTTTTCAACTCGAGGCCCAACGTTTCCCTTGCTGTTTCAATCGTGACTGTGATAGCCATTGTCTTTTATTGGTGCCTGTCATTGAACTCCTGGTGGGTCCCTCCTGATTTCCCCCGGTGTCACTGTGATCTGGAGCAGATATACCAAGCAACGTAGCTTTCTCTTTCATGTTTGTGAAATGATGTGACTTGTTTTGGTATCGGAAGGCCAAAGGGATAGGTCCACCTGTATTTGATGTGACTGGGTATATTATGCAGGTACATGTTTCTTGATGTTGTGTCTTAACATTTTTTGAACTGAACTTTTTACATCTTCATGAATTATGACCGGTTTTCAAATGAAACATTTTTTTTTTTTTAAATGGGTTATGAGCAATGTTATCCTACAAAGAATGGATTGTCACTTGCCAGCTATCTTTAAAATCGGTCAACTTTCAAGTCTTTTACTATGGCAAAGTTCACATTCATGGTCAAAATATTAAAAGTACAAAACAAAATGGTCTAATGTATCACAAATACAATTATACATCTGCACTTTATCTTAATTCGTTAGTAACCTGGGCTCAACTGATGGCCTGATTCACAAAGGAACTTACTACACTTCAAGAACCGAGTGCTGTCTCCGCACTCAGGCTGGAATCTCCACATGGTACACTCTCTGCAGTGCGGAGATTGTGCCCTGAGTGCGGAGATTCCACCCGAGAATCAGCACTCATAACTTTACGTGTTGTTAGCCCCTTTGTGAATCGGGCACTGAGTGATTTGAGCTTAGACAGAACATAATCTGGCAAAATGTCCAGAAAAAAAAAAACAACAATCTACCAGTTATACTGAACTGAGAAGTCTAGTGATAAGAATTTTTTTGGACTCAGGTGCTAATGTACCCGCTTGTTAAGTTTTGATGTTTTCTTAAAAGGGAAATAAGCTCAGGTGGTCAGTGTCAGCTATTCCACCCAAGGTAATTGCACCAGGGGTATCAATCTTCAAGGGCTTATACGCCAATAGGTGCCAGCATTTTAGCTTTGTCAATGAAATTTACTTTTGGGGAAGGTGCTGAGATCTCAATTTAAAAAAATTGGTTTAAAGCTAAATTATTTTTTTCTCAAAAGGCACACATTGCCTTCGTAACCCCCTGCACATAAAGAAACTGCTTTGTGTGTGGATGTGCTCCTTGTGAAAAAAAGGTAAAATGGTGTGACTCATATAGAAGTTAGCCAAGGGCTGAATAAGTGACCTGACCCACTGCCTTATAATATACGTTGTAGTGGGCCAAAGGAAAATATGAATGAAACAAAGACAGCCCAGTGGATGAAGAGGAATGACCACAAGTCCCTTTAACTCTTTCGCTGCTGGGCCTTCCCCCAATCCCCAACCTCCCCCCCCACCCCAAGTGCTGATCCCTTTTTTGGCTATTCAGGGTAGTTTGTGCTTAGGCCTCCATAACTTATTGTCCACATAAGCTATCCATGCCAAAGTGTGTCCTTTTTTCCAACATCCTGGGGATTGTAAAGGTGCCCAGGTTTTGTGGATTCTCCTGGAGGACACTGAAAAAAATAGGCAAAATATAGCAACATTTTGATTTTTTTTAGAAAATAGGGAAAAAGTGCTCCAGATAAAAGTGACAGTTGTTTTCCCTAGGTGGCCTATTTTCACTATTTTGTGTGCTCTCAACCTACTCACAGTTTGTGGTGGAAACCAGCATGAAACCCACAGATGATCCAGAAAAGCTATACATTTCTGTAAAGTAGACACAATTTCTATTTCAGCAAGGGGTCATATGTGTGGATCCCTCAAGGATTTCCCAAGGAAAATAACTGTTGAAAACAAAGAAATATTGAACAAAACGGGCATTTGAGACAACAATTTCATCTTTAACTTTTTGTCACAATGGCAGATTGACAAAAGCAATATACCATTATGTCCACATGACCCTTCGGGTTACAGAGATATCTAGGGTTTGTAGGTTCTTCAAAATCCCAAGGTACCGAGAGCAAACAACTGAGCTGCACTGTACAATGTTTTGTCATTGAGTACCAAGTATAGACCAATTCTTATAGCAAAATTGGAAGACTGAAAAATGGATATCAAGGAAACTTATGTATCGCTGAGATGGGAAAAAGATATAGGGCCAGATGTATGAAATATTTTTGCACTCGCAAACGGTGCGAATTGGGAAATTCAGCCAATGCCTCCTATATCATAACTGATCTCATGGCCAGGTACCCAGGGAGCACACATGATTCATACATCTTTCGTCACAGCGGCATTCACACAAGACTGCTAGCTGGGGAGTTTGGTGAAGGATATCTACTAGGTAATGTCACTCTTTACACTGGCGCATAGATAACAAACCCATGTCAGATGGCTGAGGTACTCATCACACCTTCTGTCCCTTCCAGGAGACAGTGCCTATGCAGTGCACACCTACATGATGACGCCCTACTTCAATCCCACAACACCAGCAGAACGGAGATAAAATGCAGCACACAGGGCAACCCGCAACGTGGTGGAGCGCACATTTGGCCTCCTGAAGAGTCGCTTCCGTTGCCTCCACAAGAGTGGAGGGGCACTACAGTACAGTCCAGAGACGACATGTAGAATAGTGGCTTCTTGTGCAAACTTGCACAATATGGCTACAACCAGGGGCATACCTATAGAAATCATTGACACTGAATCAGATGAGGATGACGATCCCATACCACCTCTACAGCCAGCAGACAGGACCAGTGCAGCAGAGGGAAGGCAAAGGCATGCTGACATCACACACAACCATTTCAGACGTGAGTATGAATGACAAAACTCCACTGACAACTGTACCTGTAGTGATAGAAATGTATTACCTTACGTCAGGTAATGAATGGTGAAAATTGAAGTAAACAAGTAAATTCAAATACTAAAAATAACAAAAGTACTGTGTCCCACACTATTACATCATAGTGGGAACACCAGTGTCACTGCGGCAAGAGTCACTTCCTCCTCCCACGCACACCACTGGGGTGCCCAGTTGACTCACTGGCACCCTGAATGTCACCCTCAGTGGCAGTGCTGCGCCTGGCACTGTGCCGTCTGATGTCTGATGCAGGTACTGCCACACTACTAAGGCTCGAACTGTCCTCAGTGTCCCCCAAGGCTACCTCACTGGGAGTGGCCGATCTCTGTCCCATGACTAGTTCAATCACATTAGTGATTTGGACAAGGCCCTGGACCACATCCCTGCTGGTGTGTGCAGCCTCCACTTGGGCCGCCACAGCGTGACGGGAGATGAGTGCTGTGGAGTTTGCCATCCTGTTTGAGGACCTGCAGTAGTTTGCAAACATGGTTCTGAAGCGGTGTTCATGTCTGCGTAGGCTCACCCTTTCGTGGCGCAGCTCCTCACACAGGTCACGCACTGCACTTGTAAGCTCCCTAGTGTCCTGAGAGGCCTGCACCTGTCCCTCACGCAGATGGGTGATATTACTGTTCAAGGTGTCAAGTCGCCAATGCAGGCCCATCATATGTCTATTGTGGACTCTCAGGTTCCTGTCCAGACCCAATATTCTCCTGTTTTGCAGGCGCTGTTGCTGCAACATAGCAGCCTCAAGTCCCCCGAACAAGGATGGACCCTCACCTGCCTCCTGCGGTTGCTGCTGGGACACTGTGGCACTTCTGCAGTGTGCTGCATGACCCCTGTCCTCCGGTATCTGGCTGCGCTTATCTGGTACAGACGTTGTGCTTGCCCCCTCCTGCTGCACATCGGAGTCGCCACTGAGATCTGGCAGTGGCAATGGCCTGGGCCTGCGGCGCACAGTGGAGATGTTGACGGACCCACTGGTGTTGTTGTCAGAGGGCTGCTGTGTGTCCGTCTCCCTTACAGACGGAATTTCCGTGGCTGCTGGGCCAGGCCCACCTGCAACAATATGCAGCATGTCAATTCTGTATGTTACATTCTCTGTCCAAAAATGGCAATAAAGCTACAGGTAATGCTCTACATGGTGTAGTGTGTGTTGTGTTACCTTGGGTGTCACTATGCTTGCTTACATTGTCATGCTACTATCTGTACTAGTTTGTGGACCACAACTCCCATAATGCATTGTTGTGATGCTTCTAAGATGTGGACTGGACTACTTCACACACTACTTCACATTACATGCTAATTCCTAAGGGGCTTTTATGCATGCACATATTGGGTTCACACGACAACATTGCACTTACCTTGGCTGGTACTCGGTTGAGCGGAGGTGTCTATATCTGTGACCCCTGTCACTGCTTCCGGGAGGAGTGTCGATTCCACCAGGTCCTCCAGTGGTGTGGCAGGTGGCTCGGTTGGTGGTCCTCCACCTGTGCCCCTGGCCTCTGCAAGTCTCCTTGCCACCCTCTCCTTTGCCCGGGACCGCAGGTTGTACCACCGTTTTTTAATCTCCTCAATGGAGCGCTGTGCCACTCCAATGGCGCAGATTTTACCCTGGATCTCAAGCCATAGCCTTCTCTTCTCGCTCTCAGGAACCTGGAGTGATGATTTACCAAACAGGCGGTCATGGCTCCTCACAACCTCTTCTGTTAGTACCAACAGCTCCTGTTCACTGAACTTGAGTTTGCGCTTCCTCTCCTGCTTCTCCTGTGATGTACCTTGGGGCTCCATTGTGGCTCAGGTGATGCTGCTCCTTCAGAGTGCTGCTCAATGTGGCTGGGCTGCTCTCACTCAGGATGCTGGTTTGGGTGTGGCACCTGAAACTGCCTGGGATGACTCATTTCCTGCCGGTGATGTCATCAGGCTCCTCCAGGTGTGCATTCTCGAACTTTCTCTCATTTTGCGATTTTTACCGAATCGCAAAAAAATCGCAATTTGCGAGAATGCAAATTGCGATTCGGTATATGAGCCTCGCAAACCACAAATAGCGATTATTAAGAAATCGCTAATTCCGAATCGCAATTTTGTTGCATGGCCAATTGCGACTCGGAAAAATAGAGTTTAGGAGCATTGCTAATTTCTAAATCTCTGAATTTGTGGGTATCTGTACTAGCATATGAGTTGGAGGGTAGTTTTTAAAATGTCATCTTTCCTATATAATGGCTTACATTTGAAAGGCACCAATGCAGCAAAATCCAATTGGTAATAACAAATGTTCTACTATTCTATGTTCCCATTCGTCTCCCAATAAAAGTGGCACTTTGCTAGTGTGGGTAGGCCTAATGTTTGTGACAGAAAGTGGCCCACACCTCAACATGGACAAAAAGCATTTTTCAACCAAGAAACTGATCCTCTTTTTCTGATGTGAGCTGCTCTAGCTTTTGAACCCTACTCCAGCTGGCACCATGGAAAACCTAGCCAACCTGTACATTTTTGAAAAACAGACAACTAGGGTAATCCAGGATGGTGTGACTTGCGTGTGTCCCATTAGTCTTTTTTTAGCAGGAACACCCTGCAACTTTAAACTTTGTCTGAAATCACTAATTTTCCTTACATTTCTGTGATCAAACTTCTGGAATACGCAGGAGTCCACAAAAGTCCTACCACCCAGTATTGCCCCACCTGTGCCGATAAAACCACTGCCTCAGTTGTGTGGCTGAGCCTAGTGCCACAAGAGGAATGGCTCAACCCAAGGACAATGGGAGCCCTTGCATGAGGACTCATATTGACTTTGGTTGCAACTGTTCTTGTCTCTGGTGCTAGGTCCAGCCACACAAGGGGGCAGAGTTTTTATCGGCACAAGGGGGGCAATGCTGGTTGGTAGGCATTTTGTAGATTACTGCAGATTCTGGAAGATTCCATCACAGAAATGTAGGGAAAATGTGTGACTTTAGGCAAAGTTGGGGGTTTGCAGGGCATTGTGAGTGAGAAAATGATGTAGGGTGCATGTGAAGCACACCACCCTGGACTCCCCCAGATGTCTAGTTTTCAGAAGTGTCTGGGTTTGGTAGGTTTTTCCAGGTGGCAACCTACCCAGGCCCAAAAAGTGCGACTGTTCACCATTGTGACAGACGATATTGTGAGTTAGCCTATCTATCCTGGCCCATATGTGAAATCAACACCCAAAAGAGTCAAAAGTCCTCTTGCTTGCCATTGGGATGATGGAGGAGAAAGACCGTTGCCCCCTTCAGTTGGAGTGGGGGCATAACCCAGCCCATGTTGGTGGGCAGCTCACACCCCTCTATTTTTTTTATTTCTCTGGTGCCTAGTGGGCTGTCTGACCCCCTAGTGGTGTATCGGGGGTAATTACCCCATTTGACACCAGAGGGGCTGAAAGAGTCTGTGCCCATTAATTTAGAGTGGGGGCTTGGCCATGCTCATGTCCATGGCGGGCATCCTCCACTTTAAAAAAATTCTCCCGTGGGTAGCAGATCATGGGTAATAATCCCCATCCGCCCCAAGGGGCAGAAAAACTGTGCCCATTTTATTTGGGGGGGGTGGGATATTGTTATGCCCCTTCTGGGTAGCCCACACCACAAATACTAACAAATACTAACAAAAAATATTCCCTGTGTCTAGTGTGCTTTCTCCCCATTGCTGGGGGGAAGATCGGGGGCTGTTACCCCATCTGCTACTCCATGGTGGGAAAAAGACTGAATGTGGCCAAAGAAATAAAGGAGGGGCAAAAGCCCTTGCACAGGCGTCCGTTCCTCTCCATGGTGTCTAGTGGTGGATCCCTGCTCGGTAGATTGCCCTCCTGTGACGATCCCCAAGCATGGATCCACAAGGGCACCATTAAAAAGGGGATGTCAATTCTCCCCTTTCCAATGATGCCTCCTCCGTCTGCCTAGGTGCTTGGGGAACTGAGATGGTCCAGCGAGCACCTAGGGACTGAAAGTAAAATGAACTGATCAGCTCATTTCACTTTCTTGTTTTCAGTGAAATTACATCAGTGCGCCATGTGCGCTGATCTGCATTTCACTCAAAACAAGGAAATAGTCTCTGGAGCTGAGGAAGCTATTCCATAGCTCCTGGGCAATTTCTTTGATTAGGAAATCCTTTTGGGGCCCTAACCAAAAGGATTTCCTGCTGTATGCCAAGAACAGAATGGTTCCGTCCTCAGTTCACGACGACCGCGGCATAGGACATAGCTTAAGTAAATTATATTATACATATAATTGTAGTAAAATCAAAAGACAGTGGTTGATGCCAGACCTAAAATGAGTCTCTTGTGGTTGGAATCTCACATTGGATTTCAAAAACCTAATCTGAAGGCATGGAAGAGAGTACTGGACCCGATGCATTAAATTTAGGTGTCATTAAATGAACCCCTAAATTGTGGACACATTTCAGGAATAAGTTAGATAAAGGGAGTGCAATCCTAATTTGGAGGTGAGGTGAAATCCAAAAGCCAAAGGGCCTCATTTAGATCTTGTTGGAGGTGAATACAATGAATATCCCATCCGCCAAATTATTATCCCATTACATTTTATGGAGATCGTGACGTAGCAGAGAGGTTATTTGTCACATTTGTGATGGAGTAACCCCTCCGCCAAGATGTAAATCAGTTCCTTCATGTTCATGTGCCTACGAAAGTCTTCAAAATATATCTTCTTATGAAAAGTAAAGATTGGATTATCATGAAAAATCATTTACTCACATATCCAGTGATATTCCATTCCGGCCACTCAGCAATAGATTACTGCATGACTTTGATTGAGAAATATAAACCAATTACATTTATTTTAGTATTTTTTCAGAATTACATTCAAACCTTTGCCCCTGTTAATGGTGAATTATTTGTACGTCTTTATATTCACCCATATTGGATAAAGGACTTCTACTGACTCAAGGCAGACACTACAGGATGATCTGAAATTGTCAGATGTGGCATAAGAAGTGCACAACATGCACTTATTTACAATAAAAAGAGGTGTAAGAAATGGGTGTACTTTCGTGCCACACCAGTTTATTTCAATATAGTGGAATAAAGTTCCCTTTAGAACTTTGCTTCACGCATGTGACACCACATTATTGTATTTTACACCAAGACATCTGCAAAACCGATTTGTGATTGAAAGCTTTATTTTGGACAACCACAGGGTGTTTGCTTTTGGGCTGCAAATGTGAAGATCAGGCAGAGCCCTATCTCCTTGGAAATAATGAGGTTGAAAAAAATCCCCCATGTTGGACCACTGTTGACTGATAATGATGATAAATAGCCTTAAACAATTCCATTAGAACGTTGACCCCAAAGTGTCATATGTATTTAAATTTCAGATGAACATTTTATCTGCTTTCATGTAAAATAGTGACAAATAAGAGAAGTACCAAAGTAAGACAATAAAGCCCATTCAAATTTCCATCCTGACTTGATATCACTTGGTGATATAAATTCACTTACCCCTTGTTGTTTCTCTGCATCTGTGCTATAGGCCTGTTCTAAATAAGTGACTCCCCAAATCAAGGTTGGAACAGGACACTCTCCATGAATTAGGTGATGTTCTAACATTTCAAGGAGCAAACAAAGCACCTAATGGTGCCTTTGATAAGCTCTACCCCTTCTTTCCCTTGCGTGGTAAGGGGCAGGCTCAGGTGGTTCAGCCAAATGTGGGCATTCATCAGCGGGGCAGTCAAATCTTCGAGTTCACATGCCTTCCGTTCGATCTTCCCTTAGTACCTTGGTGTTTCACCAAGTTGATGAGACCTGCTGTGGAATGGTTGCGCGCCAGGGGGATCAGGCTCATAGTGCATTGAGATGATCTTCTCCTGAACAGAGAGGCCCTTCTCCGTCAATTGGATATGACCAAATCTCTCATAGAGGTTTTCTCATAAATTGCCAAAATTGGATTTCACTCCAGCCCAACGAGTGCCTTTTCTAGGGTTCGAAATAGATTCTGTGCAATGATCCCTTTATCTTCCCCAGAAAAAGACGGTGTTGTTTCACAGGGAGTTGCTTAAGACGCTGGAGAGGGAGAAGATTTCTGTTCATCGCCTGGCCAGGATAGTGGGTTTCCTGTCCGCATCTATTCAGGCGATTTTTCACAGACCCCTACACTATTGTGCACTACAGTGTCTGAAGGCCCAACATCTCAGACAGGGCCGACTGTATGCCCAGGAGATTTCGCTTTGCCCGGAGGCTCACACCGAACTTTATTGTTGGCTTGATCACATGCATGCCTGGAATGGCAGAGCCATTATCGGCTCCACCCCAGACCTGGTCATAGAGTCTGATGTCAGTCTAATGTGGTGGGGAGCCTGCTTTGGAGATATTACCAAAGGAGGCCAGTGGTCAGAGCAAAAAGCGTCCCTCCACATCAACTGTTTTGTGCTCCTGGAGGGTTCTTTTTCAGTTCAGAGCCTAGCAACCAACAGAGTATCTTGTTCCATCCTCCTGAAGAGAGGCAATGTCTCTGCAGTGTGTTACATCAATTGCCTCGCGGGCCCCAGCTCCAAAGTCCTGGAGGAGTTGGCCAAGGATTTTTGGTACTTCTGCCTACAACACGCCCTCTCAGTGACAGTAGAGTACCTCCCTGGGAGACTCAATCAGATGGCGGATTGGCAGCATTTCCATCTAAAGGATTACAACAATTGACAGTGAGACCTTGTTCTCTTTCAGCAGATCATGAATGGGTGGGACCCTTGTCAAGTGGAGTTCTTTGCGTCCCATCTTAACTACCAGTTACCCCATTTCCTCAGTTAGCGCCAAGACACCCTGGTGGAAGAGACCGATGCTTTCCTCCAGGACTGGTTCCAGTTTTGGGGCTATGCATTTCCCCCCTTTTTGATGAAAACCAGACTGACAGCCTTGGTCAGGCAGCAGAAAGCTGAGGTGATCCGACTGACAGCGCTCTAGAGATCTCAATCCTGGTTTCCAGTTCTTCTGGAACTTTCCAACGGCTTCTCCAGTCCCACTTCCCCAGAACCCTCGGATGCAGAGGGATCCGTACATCAACTCACACCCTTTGGTTCAGGATGGCAATCTCACTCTGATGGGGTGGAGGATTACCGGGTCCACAGAGAAGTCCCAGCCCTTTCAGCACATGCTGCGGTCCCAATCAAACTAGCTTGGTCCGACTCTACAGTCAAACGATACAGGTCAGCATGGCGTAGGTGGTCATGACAGTGTTTGAGACAAGATTAGGATCCCATGGGGGCAGATGTAGTGCAGGTGGTCAATATCCTAACCAAGTTACCAGACCAGGGGTGGCATACTGTGCTATAACTGCACGCAGATCAGCTATTTCTGTGGGTCAGGTTACCCTTCATGATGTTCCAATAGGGGAACACTCCCTTGTGTGTCGTCTTCTTAAGGGTATCCCTTTATCTGTTCCACTGGAACCATGATACTCCCCTTTCTGGAATGTTAACATAGCTTTGCATATGCTCCAATCTTGGCAGCACAATCAATACCATTCTTGTAAGGCACTTCAGGAAAGTTGGCTATGTTATTATGCCTACTCTCCTGTAAAAGAATGTTAGATGTTCATGCCTTAGACAATATCGCATGTATGTCTACTCTAGAGGGTGTTTCTTTTATAGTTTCTAGATGTGCTAAATCTAATACCAGGTTGTTGATTACCCTTCTTTTCCGGACCACCCCAAATTATTTGTGGTCCGTTGCCTGAGAGCAAATGAGAGTATGACGGATGAGTATCGCCCGGCTGGGATGGCACAATTGTTTCTTTCACTCAAAAAGCCCTTTAAACCTGTGCCAGCTTCCACCATTTCCCGTTGGGTTCAATGGTTCCTTCAGGAAGCAGGGATTGACACATCCTCCGTTGGTGCCCACTCTACAAGGGGTGCCATGGTCTCCAAAGCTTTTTCTCTTGGAGGTAGACGTGAGGATATTCTCAGAGCAGTGGATTGGTCATTGGAATCCACATTTAGCGCCTTTATTTTAAACAACTTCCCAGCATGGATGCTCTTGTTGTCAATCAGCTTTAACCCCTAGACATCAGGGATAATTTTTTTTTATATATAGGTGGGGAGCGACCCCATAGGCAAGGGTCGCTCCCTTGGGTGAAAATTTACTTTTAGGCCATTTATGCCCCCCTTGGGGACAGAGCGGCCTATTTTTATTAGGCCAATCTGGCCCCAAGGGGGGAAGAAACCACTAGACACCAGGGAGTTTTGTTTTTTATTTATATCTATACATAAGGGGAGCGGCCCCTTGGGCAAGGGCCACTCCCCAGGGGGGCAAAATATTTGTAGGCCTATTATAATTAGGCCAATCTGCCCCTGGGGGGCAGAAACCGCTAGACACCAGGTTTTTTTTTGTTTATTTTATTTTCTTATATGTGGGGAGCGACCCCTTAGGCAAGGGTCGCTCCCTTGGGGGGAAAATTGTCTTTAGACCATTTGTGCCCCTCTTGGGGGAAGATCGGCCTATTTTTATTAGGCCAATCTGCCCCGAGGGGGCCAGAAACCACTAGAAACCAGGAATTTTTTCTTTTGTTGTGTAACTTTTACGCAAGGGAAGCGACCCCTTAGGCAAGGGTCAGTCCGCTGGGGGGCTAATTCATTTTAGGCCATTTCTGCCCCCGGTGGGGGGACAGAAACCACTTACACAGCAGGGATTGGTGCGTGTGTGTTTGGTTTGGGGGGCAGCCCCTTAGACATTACTGTTGGCCATATCTGCCCCCCCTTGGGGGCAGATCTGCCTATTTTTGGAATGCTCATCTGTCCCCAAGGGGGGCAGAAAATCCACCAGTCACTAGGGAAGATTTTGGCCCTCATTACAACCCTGGCGGTAAATGCCGCTTACCGCCATGCAGAAGACTGCCAACATACCACTGCGGCGTCGTAATTCCGCTACAGGTATTACGACCTACAGCTCGGAATCCACCATAATACAGACACCCACACAAGTCCGCCACACCAAAGGTCAGTGATAAACTAGCGATAACAAAACCGACACCGTCACGCCAACAGGAATACGCCCACACTATCACGACCCACGAATCAACGCGGCGGTCTTTCATCCGTGGTATTCCATTGGCGGTACACACTGCCGCGCTCAAAATACACACACATATACAAAACACAACCACATTGGACAAATCGAAATACACACACCTGATACACATACACCCACCACACGCACACACCCAATCCAATATAAAGCACACTCCCACATCACCCACAAACCCTTACTACCTGAAATTTGAAACCACGCGAGAGAGACACACCACCATAAACAACACCAGCGTCCACAGACACACAACACCATCACTTACACAACATCCAAGCACCTCAAACAACACACAACAACACATCCCCTCACACATCACAACACACACCACCTCACACATCATCCACACCACATCATGGCAACTCAACGACACCCCAGGTTCTCCGAGGAGGAGCTCAGGGTCATGGTGGAGGAAATCGTCAGGGTAGAGTCACAGCTATTCGGATCACAGGTGCAGCACACCTCCATTGCAAGGAAGATGGAGCTATGGCGAAGAATTGTTGACAGGGTCAACGCAGTGGGATAGCATCCAAGAACTAGGGATAACATCAGGAAGAGGTGGAACGACCTACGGGGGACGGTGTGTTCAGTGGTCTCCAGACACCAGATTGCTGTACAGAGGACTGGCAGTGGACCGCCACCTCCTCCCCCACAACTAACAACATGGGAGGAGCACGTCTTGGCAATACTGCATCCTGAGGGCCTCGCAGGAGTAGCAGGAGGATTGCACTCTGGCAAGTCAAATCTTTACTACCTTATCCCCCCACCCTACCTGCATGCCAGCACATACTCCCACCCTCACCCCATCACTCCAACACCTCACATATGCCCCCCCATCACAACCTACCAATCCCAATACCAAGCCCTGCATGCAACACCAAAGCATGGACACCCATCACCAATGCATGTCCACTGCAGATACCTACACAGACCCCAAACCAAATAACACACAAGGACCAAGCCAAGAATTCAAGCCCTGGAGTACAGGGTCACTCACTCATTGCACCCAATGGCACACACAGATGCTATAATCATGCCTTTACACCCCTGCAGGACCCCTACCCAAAGTCACCGGACAGGAGGTACCAGACATATCCAGTCCCCCCACAGAAGAGACCCACAGTTATGACAGCAGTTCTGCACAACTGGATCAAGATGACCAGCCCAGCCCATCTGGGACCTCAGGACAGTTGGTTCCCCTGACAATGGCACAGGCCACCACAGAGCCTCCCCCCTCAGGAAACACCAGCACAGCACCAACCCAGCGGGCCCATACCTCTGTCCCCAGGACACGTCAAGCAGCACTGTGTCCACCACTACAGGGAACCCAGGCAAACCCACCAACCCAAGAAAATCAGGGACCTGGGGGCAGTGGCAGTGGGCACACGGTTCAGGGGACAGAGGCTCAGGAAAACAGGGAAGCTGAGAGGATTGCTGTGCTACAGGGGAAGGACAGGCTCAGGGAACCCCCTCTCCACGAGGCACTCTCCAACATCATGGGAGCTTACCATCACTCCCAGGAGATGATGGCAATGGTACTGGCCAAGTTTCAGGAGACCCAGCGGCTGCAGGAGGAACACTATCTGGGGATCAGGGAGGACCGGAAGTCCATTAACAACACCGTGGTCACCATTGCAGGGATGCTGCAAGACCTTGTCAACACCAGGAGGGACACTGTGGCACACCAAGGGGCCCCTGAAACTAGCCTGGATGATGAACAGCCCTCCACCTCCGCCGGCGCTAGAGGACAGGAGGCACTGCCACAGGAACACAACACCAGCAGCCCACCCCCTGCAGATGGAGAACCACCCCGCAAACGGTCCCTGAGATCCAAGAACAAAACAGAGAACATTGCCAAGACCCCCACCAGGAAATGAGACCCCCCTGAATGTCACCCTTCTGTCCCACTTTGTCACCCTGTCCATCCTTCAACTGCCATTGCTCCACTTCCTATGCCCCTTTGGACAATGAACCTGTGAAACAAATAGACTGCACTCTGCCATGGACATTCCTCCACCATCCCCGCTGCCCATTTTACAAAACCCTCCACTTATTTGCACAGAAATAAATACACTTAAATCACAAAACAATCTGGAGTCAGTCTGTGCTTTCACAAACGTGTAATTGCAATAACCATGGAATATAGCAATGTCAATTTACTTGTGCACATACCGATGTAACACAGCTGTAGGCCTGGAGGAAATATAGCAGAGGGCACAAAGTGGGACCCACATCTGTGAAATGGAAAGGCAAAGTGACAAGTCAGTGTCCATACACTGAGTGAAAATGTCAGACTTATGCTAGCTCCAATAAGAGTATGAGATATGGGAGGCAGTGACATCTTCTTACCTGTGTCTCACTGGAAGTATTGCATGATTATGTTGTTTCTGTTGTCGATATCCTCTTCTTCTGCCTCCTCTTCTTCACTGTCCACAGGCTCCACAGATGCCACAAGACCACCAGCTGGACCATCCTCCTGCAGAAAAGGCACCTGGCGTCACAAAGCCAGGTTGTGCAGCATACAGTAGGCCACGATGATCTGGCACACCTTCTTTGGTGAGTAGTAGAGAGAACCAACTGTCGTATGGAGGCACCAGGATCTGGCCTCCAGGAGGCCGAAGGTTCGTTCTATCACCCTCCTAGTTCACCCATGTGCCTCATTACAGCGTTCCTCTGCCCTTGTCCTGGGATTCCTCACTGGGGTCAGAAGTCATGACAGGTTGGGGTAACCAGAGTCACCTGCAAATATCGAGGGACAACTGTTAGACACATACTAACCCTTAGGGACAACCCCATGCCCAGACACCTATTCACACTGTATAGGGTCCTTGGCCTCACCTATTAGCCACACACGGTCCCTCTGGAGTTGCCCCATCACAAAAGGGATGCTGCTATTCCTCAAAATGTAAGCGTCATGCACTGAGCCAGGAAACTTGGCATTCACATGGGAGATGTACTGGTCTGCCAATCACACCATCTGCACATTCATCGAATGGTAGCTCTTCCAGTTTCTGTATACCTGTTCACTCCTGCGGGGGCGGGGACAAATGCCACATGTGTACCATCAATGGCACCAATGATGTTGGGGATATGTCCTAGGGCATAGAAGTCACCTTTCACTGTGGGCAAATCCTCCACCTGAGGGAACACGATGTAGCTGCGCATGTGTTTCAGCAGGGCAGACAACCCTCTGGACAACACGTTGGAGAACATTGGCTGGGACATCCCTGATCAATGGCCACTGTTGTTTGAAAGGAACTACTTGCCAGGAAATGGAGTACTGACAGGACCTGCACTAGAGGGGGTATCCCTGTGGGATGGCGGATAGCTGACATCAGGTCTGGCTCCAACTGGGCACACAGTTCCTGGATTGTTGCACGATTAAGTCTGTAGGTGACTATGATGTGTCTCTCTTCCATTGTTGACAGGTCCACCAGCGGTCTGTACACCGGAGGATGCCGCCATGTCATCACCTGCCCCAGCGGACGTGCCCTATGGAGGAGAACAGTGAGCAGAGAGTCATCCAACACTGAGGTATCAAAAATGTCATTTGCACACATTTATTAATCCGCAATGTGCCTGTAACTGTGTGTATTCAAGGCCTACATTGGTGTGACACAGTTATTATTAATGCCATGTGGCACCCTGAAATGGCGGCTGCCTGACCTGTAAGGTGGGACAAGGGGATATGAGGTAACTGCGCTGGCGTTCTACACCATTGCGGTGGGCGGTCGAAGACCGCGGTGCAAACCTGCATTGGTTAACATTGGGCCCTATGGGTCCAAGGAGCCAATAACAATGTACACCGGCGGTGACGGTATGCACCGCTGCGGACGTGACCGCCATTTTCTGTCTGTACACTCACTTGATACCTGACTTTCAACAGGAGAGGACCTACACTGCAAGTGCTGCTGTGACCTGTGTCTGGAAGTGACTATGGCTACAGTGTCTGGGGAAAGGGCCCCTGCCTTCACTTCGGAGGAGTTGGAGAAACTAGTGGATGGGGTCCTCCCCCAGTACACGCAACTGTACGGTTCTCCAGACAAACAGGTGAGTGCATGCTGCATGGGAAATGCCTGTTTTGAATGGTGTGGATGGAAGATACATGGGGGGTGGGGCTGCGGCCTGCATGTGCGGACGGTGAGTGTATGTGCGTCAGGGCAAGGGTGGGAACGGGGGCCAATGAGTATGATGGTCCGGACGGGTAAAGAATTTCCTTTCCCCCTGTACTATTCCTCTAGGTCAGCGCCCACCAGAAGAAAGCTATTTGGCGTGCCATCGCCAAAGATGTCCAGACCCTGGGGGTTCACCACAGACGGAGCACCCACTGCCGTAAAAGATGGGAGGACCTGCGCTGCTGGAGCAAGAAGACAGCAGCGCAGGTCCAGCTGGGGATGGCCTTCCAACGTGGGAGGGGTGCCCGTCGCACCATGACCCCCCTGATGTTCCGGATACTGGCGGTGGTGTATCCGGAGTTGGATGGGCACTTGAGGGCATCACAGCAGCCACAAGGGGGTGAGTACACTCTCATTCAGCTGACTCTGTGCACATTATGAGGTGTCTGGGTGGGGGAGGTGGGCAGTGGGTTCCCCTCCACGTCTCCCTCCTCCCTCCCAGTCTCGTCTCCACTCACACCTGCATGCACTACATCCTCAGCCACTACCTCCATCACCATCACGCCCAGCACGCCACCTGCACCGCTACCTGCACCGCCTCCGGCACGTCTACAGCCACTGCGACAGTCCCCAGCCTCTTCCCTTGGTGGGCAGCCGTCTGAGGCTCCAGGAGACATCCTTCTTTCTCACTCAGCTGGGGCAGACACATGCTCCGCCGCCTTAGACCGCGCCACCAGCACCGCCGCAACAGACCCCGTCGCCAGCACTGCCACCACAGACCCCGCAGCCAGCACTGCCGCCCCAGACCCCGCAGCCAGCACCGCCGCAACAGACCCTGCAGCCAGCACCGCCACCACAGACCCCGTAGCCAGCACTGCCTCGACTGACACGCCACAAGCACCGCCAGCAGCCCCGCAACATCCTCGGACAATGGCACCACCGCTGACATGTCTACCATTCCCAGTGGTCAGTTGTCCGAGGATGGTGGTGAGTTCAAGGACCCTGGGCAGCTTCCATGAAGCATCACTGTCATCACAGTTGTCACCTGCATATGGAATGCAAAGCCGCAGCAGTGCTGGTGGTGAGTTCAAGGACCCTGGGCAGCTTCCATGAAGCATCACTGTCATCACAGTTATCACCTACAGTGTGGGGTATGTCTCTGCCTCCATGGCGTATCATGCTACCTGTACCTCGGCAATCTCGTGGCACACACACCCAGGCAAATGTATTGTACCGGCCATACTGCACGTGGAACACTCTGAGCACAAAGCCCCTTCCAGCCCCAGTGGAGAGATACATCCACTACCTCAGTCCTTGGCAGGATGAAGCACTCTGGGCATGAAGCCCCCTCCAGAACCAGTGGAGAGATACATCCACTACCTCAGTCCTTCGCAAGATGAAGCACTCTGGGTACAAAGCCCCCTCCAGAACCAGTGGAGAATGACATCCACTTGAGAGACTGTGGCTTTGCACTCCCCAGGATAAAGCAGTGGGCAAATCACCCACTGGAAAGACTTGAGAGACTGTGGCTTTGCACTCCCCAGGATACAGCAGTGGGCAAACCACCCACTGGAAAGACTTGTGAGACTCTGGCTTTGCACTCCCCAGGATACAGCAGTGGGCAAACAACCCACTGGAGGGACTTGAGAGACTGTGGCTTTGCACTCCCCAGGGTAGAGCAGTGGGCAAACCACCCACTTGAAAGGCTTGAGAGACTCTGGCTTTGCACTTGCCAGGATATAGCAGTGGGCAAACCACCCACTGGAAAGACTTGAGAGACTGTGGCTTTGCACTCCCCAGGATACAGCAGTGGGCAAACCACCCACTTGAAAGACTTGAGAGACTGTGGCTTTGCACTCCCCAGGATAGAGCAGTGGGCAAACGACCCACTGGAGGGACTTTAGAGACTGTGGCTTTGCACTCCCCAGGACCAAACTGTGGGCACGGAGCCCCCTCGTGGAGCAGTGGTGTCATGCGTTCATCAGGCTGAGGTGCCCCCCCATCCTCCTGAGGTGCCTGTATATTTTAGATCTGATGCCCCTCCAGTGTTCTCCCCCTGTTTGGAGTCAGGTATCATGTGTGGGCCTAGCCCATGTATTTTGGGCCCAGTGGTCCACGGACAATGATTGGTGCACTATCCAGACTTGTGTATTTGGTGTACATAATTGTACATACTGGATTTAGAATTTTGATAATGATATTTCACATGATTACATTCGTTCAAATCATTTCCTTTTATCTTGCGTTCTTCAATAGGGTGGGGGAGTGTATATGTAATGTTGCTGCATGTATTTGTGTGTATGGTGTTGTGGGTGAGGGTGGGGGTGGGGTTGTGGCGTGTTGCATGTATGTGTCACTCTCTTTTCCCTCCCCCCTCCCATGTGTTGTAGGTGCAGTACTCACCGTGGTCGTCGCAGCCGTCGTTGGAGCTTCTGATAGAGGAGAAGGAAGACCATCATCAGCAGTATCTGCAATTCGGGCTCCATGGCGTCTGGTTCCTCGTGGGGTGTGGAGAGGTGAGTGTTTTCCCTTCTGTGTACTGTTTCTGTCATGTTTTTGTTTGCGTTGGTTTTGCCCCGGAAAAGGTGGCGGATAGGCCTGTTGTGATAGGGTGGGCAGTACATTGTCTTCCGCCTGTCTGTTGACGGTGTCCGCCGCGCTGTTTGTTTGTACCGCCATGGTGGTCGGAGTTATAAAGTGGCTGTCTATGTTGGCGGTTTCCACCACGGTCGTAATCCAATTTTTTTCTCCGCCGGCCTGTTTGCGGTATTAACGCCACTTTAACACCGACCGCCAGGGTTGTAATGAGGGCCTTTGTTTTAAAAATAAGAGGGCGGGGTATGGTCATTTATTTACAAGTTTGGCAGTCATGTCTTTAGTCACATATGCTTAACTGAAGAAGTTATGCACGTTGTGTGCACGTCTCTGTGTGCCTGCAGCAGTGTTCTGGAGATGAAGTTTATGTGGTGGCTCATCCTCCTCATCTTCACTTGGTGCCTCGTGTTCTTCATCCCAGGGGACATTTGTCCTGACACAAATATTGTGCAGTATTGCACGGGTCAATGTAATGTTGCAGACCAAGCATGGGGAAAACAGGAGTGTCCCACCCAAAACATTCAGGCAGCAAAACCGTCCCTTGAGTTGTCCAAATGTCCGCTCAACAATGTTTCTTGTATGACTGTGCACCTGGTTGTTAGCCTTTTCTGCCTCAGTTTGTGAGTTTTCAAACGGCATCATGACCCACTGTGGATGCCATTTCCTTGCTCAACTGAAATATAAAAAATAAAAACAACGTCATTGATTTTGATTACTCTATTTGCTTAAGTCCTGCCCATGTGCATTATGTGCATTGGGTTTATCATGCACTTCATCCAATTATGACCACATGATATGTTGGTCATACCAGTGTACTATCATTTGCAGGGGCCTGTTCACTCACTGTATGGTATGTCAAAAGCAGTGCATGGGCAGATACATTGTACAATTCATCTTCCTGACTGTCATATTTCTGCAGCAGATTTAGATGGTAGCAGATTCCCATTGCTCAAGTCCATTCAATGTTGTATTTTCACAATGCATGTGTGGTTAGACAATGTGGATGTGAAGTCTTTTTTGTAGGTCCAGCCTAGGTTGTTGGTGACATGCCAGACATGGCTGACACTGACACATGTTTAGGTCCATGCTCAACCCCAGATGTTGTTGTTGCCATACATTGCATTTGTTCATGCCTTTGATTGTCCTACATTATCCATGCCAGTTGACATGCTGTCATCCACCAGTATGCACTCAGACATCCATTAGTAACATGATATGACTACTGCCATATCCCAATCTACTATTGCATGTCACAGTGAGGGAACATTGTTTACATGTGTGACACAATTGTACCCAATGTGTGCACACAACACATGCATCCTACCAAATTGTTGGTGGTCATCTAAGGAGGGGAACTGGTACACAATACTTGTGGCCTCCTGCAGAATTGGGCTCAATACAACTAGACTTACACACACGTTGGCTAGCAAGAGAACATTCAGTCTTTCATCAGGATAGGATTTGTGTATATTGGTGCACCTGCCAGCCAAGGGTACTGCATGGTAAGTGATGTCTCTATTTAGCATTACATTTCACACATGTGAGGAGTTATTTTACATACCATTACACATGTGTACAGTTACATGTCACCTGCTCATGGGCCGTGTTCTGTCATCTGGCACTTAGGGCCACAGTTATAGGGCTCATGGCAGAGAATGGTGCAATAAGTGCCTTGCTGTGCTGCCACGCACCACCATAAAAGGGCGGAAATGCACTGTATATACAAGATGTTGTGCATTTCTGTCCTTTCCCCATGCAGTGGTACACAAATTGCTGCCATGCACCAATGCAGGCAGCCTTGCACCATTGTGCATGGGTGCCTGCTTTGTGGAGATGATTGGGACACCTTCCTGACCAAATACAATCACAAGAGGTGTTTCCCTCTTTCTATGTGGCTGAAGATTGCATCACACATAGTAAGAGTATGATACAGGGAGAAATAAATAAATTATGAAGGAATGCCCCTTTCACATGGTGTTATGCATGAAAGGTATCCATATTCACAAGGCCATGAAAAGCCATGCAAGGTGGTTTTGCATGGCCTTGTAAATATGGACTGACACACTGTACCACTGGAGCATGAGTAAAATGTCACTCCTGTGGTGCATTCTGCCAATAGGGCCTTGTATATGAGGCCCCTAGCCCCTGATTTGTGAGCCATTATGCATCTGATGGCCTATGAGGGTTGCATGTGCCAACCCCCAGTATATATGATACACCTCCCTTTGCACACAAAGACATTGAGCATATTTCCTGGTTGACATGCATGGCTGTGTGCCTTTACATTATGCAAAGTTTGCAAAACTGGGTTGGGATGTGTTCACCGGTATTTCAGGGTGCTTTGCATTACATATGTGTACTGGAGAATGGTGCATATATATGTAAGAGGCCTCATCCTGCAGTCCCTATCTGTGCAGGCAGTTGTCTGTATATTGTGTCCCCCCTAACTATTTGTTATTATGTCTGTTAAGTACTTGCTGTTTGCTTACTTACAAGCAGGCTATTTCCATATTGTTCATCCTGGAATCGCTGTTTAATGATGGACTGCCGGAAGATGTAGGCATCATGTACACTGCCCGGATATTTGACCACCACATTCAGGATCAACCCGTGATGGTCAATGATGGCCTGGGCATTCATTGAGTGGGTATGTTTCCAGTTCCTGTATAAGTGTTCAGTTGCAGCAGGAGGAATGAGTTGCACATGGTGCAGTCCATGAGTACAATGAGGTGGAGCAGTTAAATGATGAACTACCTACACAGCCAGTAGAAGGTGATGACTTCTTCCTCCCTGAGGGCAATCAGGGATATCCGCTGGCAGTTGATGCACTCCTTTCTCGTACACTGCCTCTGTGGTGCGGGTCGTGGTGGTGTTGGTGGATGTGGCAGTGGGAGTTGTGGGGTCTTCTTGGTGCCCCAAGCTGTAATAGAAGTAGGTCCATGGTGTCCTCCAGTGTGCCAGGGTGTTATGTGCGTTTCTCCTTATGTACCTGTACCAAACAGTCATTTTAACACCTGGTCGGACCAGGCGTTAAAATGTTGAAGCTAGTCAGACTTGGCGCGACTTTTCCTAAGTGTGCATAATTTTTCGGAACGCTTGCAAATAAGACTGCCTGGATGCAGTGTCATTTTTTAAAAGGGAATGTCTACCTTCCATATCATTGTCAGTACATGACGCAGCCAGATCTGATGCTATTGAAAACTGACACTAGGGTGGAAAAAGTGACGCTAGAGGCCTCTCGCATCACTTTGTAAATATGGAGTTGTTTTTGCACCGCTGCTGCAACAACAACAAAAATACGCAGCAGCAACGCAAAATCCTTGTAAATAAATCTCCAAGTCTAGTACCATTAGTGGAAGAGCCTTGGCAGAAGGTTCCCGTAGAAGTTGCTGGTCTCTACAATCTGCTTTTTGATCATATGAAATCCTTGCTGTAGTAGACTACTTCTCAGACTAGATACATTGTGTGTGCATTTGTGGACCAAATTCAGAACTGATGTTGTTACCCAATTTGCTACTGGAAGCACAACTAAAATATTAGTTTCGGATGATGGCACACCATTCATTTCTGGAAAGTGGTAACATTTTTGCAATGTTATGGCATTAAAAAACGTAATGATGCATTAAAAAACACATGTTGTAAACGCAATCTTCGAATGACGTGGTGGAAGAGGCAAATTGTGTGTTTTTTGGTAATGTGAGGAACTCAAACTGCATTAGCTGCAAGGTTGTATGTTCAATCATATGTGAGAAAGAATATTTTGAAAACTATGGCCCGTATTTATACTTTTTTTGCGCCGCATTTGCGTAGTTTTTTGATGCAAAAACGGCACAAACTTGCAAAATACCATTGTATTTTGTAGGTTTGCGCCGTTTTGCGTCAAAAAGCGGCGCAAATGCGGCGCTAAAAAAAGTATAAATACGGGCCTATGTGACTAACATCACTCAACAGCAAGGGTATTCCTAATTTTGTGCTTTGTAAGAGAAAGGTTAGAAATTGGTTCTTTAGTTGGCCGAGGTCTACACCCTTGTCCAAGTAGGGATCACAATACTAGTCAGGGTAAGTCACAACACAATCCAAATTATCTTGTGCTCAACCTATGGTAGCTTGGCACAGAGCAGGCAGGCTCAACTTAGAAGGCAATGTGTGAAGTATTTGTGCAATAACACAGGCAGTAACACAGTGAAAACACCAGAAAAAGTACTCTACACCAGTTTAGAAAAATAGATAAATTTTACTTGAATAAAATAAGATCAAAACTACAATAGTCCAATATGCACAAGTCAAGATATCACTTTTTTAAAGGTTTAAATGAGTCTCTATCCTTAGGAATAAGTGGTTGTATCCTTGTAACAGATAGTACCTGGAATGCGTAAAAAAATAATGATGCACAGGGGTCACAGAGGAGGAGAGGTATCAAAAAATAAGGTGTTGCGTCAGATTGTTTGGCACGGCACAGATGATGAGTAATTTCATTCCATTCTTCTAAGTGATGCGTGGATTTCCAGGATCGCAGCCTTGGTTCTGAAGAGATGCATGGAAAAATAAGGCACTGCATCAGATTTTCCAGCGTGGCAGAGAGGATGTGTTGTTTCTTTCCACACTGCAAGGAGATGCGTTGTTTTCCAGGAGCGCAGCCTTGGTTTCTCACTGAGATGCAGGGATATTTTGACACCCAGGGTCAATGCCTTCAAAATCCTCAACGAACTGGTAAAAGGAGCAGGTGCTGCATTGATCTGGTAGGCGATAGGGTGATTTTTCAGCTGCGAGGCAGGTGCTATGTCAATTTCTGCAGGAGCTGCATCGATATTCCGATGCACAGGGATTTACTTCTCTGTTCTGAAGTCTTTGTGGCCGTGAGACTTCAGAACAGGAAGCAAGCTCAATCCAAGCCCTTGTAAAGCACTTGTGGGGAAGGCAGAGTCCTTCCAGCAGTCAAGGGCCAGCAGACCGCAGGGTAACAAGCAAGGCAGCAGTCCTTCTCAGTAAAGCAGTCCTGATGAGTCCTTTGGGAAGCCAGGCATTCAGGTCCAGAAGTGTCTGATTTGGTGGGGTCAGAGACCCAGTATATATACCCAAAATGTGTTTGAAGTGGGGAAAATGTCAAAGAGTGGTTTTGAAGTGCACAAGTTCCCCTTTCAACCCAGCCCTGTGTGCCAGGATCACTGTGGGGGGTTATCAGTCCTTCGTGTGAGGGCAGGCGACTGGCCTTTGAAGTGTAAGGGAGAGTCCCTTCACCCTTCCTGCACAGGGAGACCCTTTGAGTATGCAGATGAACGCAGATGTGACTGAGTGTCCTGTGTTCATGGCTGTCTGGGTGGAATTCACAAGGGGAGCTGTCAACCAGCACAGCACAGACTTTGACCATAGACAGGCTCCAGGGCACAGATGGCAACAAGTGTAGAGAAAAACCCACTTAATAAAAAAGTCAAATTTCTACAATAATAATATTAAATCCAACATTATCAGTAAGGAGGAATTTCTATTACCATTTTGTCTATACTAAACATGACAGGGCTACTCATTTCAGATCAGAATCTACCACTTAAAAGTATTTTAGGGCAGTTCTAGTGCTGGCCTATGGGAGGAGCAGGCCTCACAGTAGTGGAAGATTAAGTTGTGAGTTTTTCACTACCAGGGCATATAAAATAGGTTACCTAGGGCCTACCTTAGGGTTGACCTATATGTAGAGAAAAGGGGAGCTTAAGGCTTGGCAAGTAATTTTAAATGCCAAGTCACAGTGGCAGTGAAACTGCTCACACAGGTCTTGCAATGGCATGCTTGAGACATGGTTAAGGGGCTACTTAGGTGGGAGACACGATCAGTGCTGCAGGCCCACTAGTGTCATTTAATTTACAGTCCCTGGGCACCTCTATGGCACTTTACTAGGGACTTACAGGTTAAATAAAATATGGCAATTGAGTAGGAACCAAGGTTACCATATTTTTAGGGAGAGAGTGTGTGCAATTTACCACTGCTTAGCAGTGGTAAAGTGTCCAGAGTTTTAAAGCTAACAAAAATTAGGTCAGAAAAAGAGGAGGAGGAAGGCAAAAAGAGAGGGTCATTTTCCAACAAGAGGTCTGAATGAAGTTGATAATAGGATGTGTATTTCATGCTCAGAAAGGTGTTTTGACAGGTGAAGATAAGCAGAGGAAAAGAGTGAGACAAACAGAGGCATAGTAAGGAATATTATGCACTTGATAGATGGGTAAAAGAGTATTCATATGTAGTGAGTGATTGTGTACCAATTAAGAAGCCTGGAAAGGTGAATGTAGTGTCCAGATTTAGCTCACCCATCATGGTACAGAGAGTCACCAAGAATACTGTGCCTCTCAAAGGTAAGGGTTGGTGGAGCAAGACCAGTGTGACTAAATTACAAAGTGTGCCATCCGATGTTCTTGTAAAACATCTTTAAAAAAGTCTAAACTATAGTTGGACTGGTGTGGTGCACTGAACTCACATGCAAGGTTTGCAGTTGAGGATAGTGCTGCAAATACAGAATGATCTCCAGAAGGGTGTTGTGATGATGATTAAGATCAAAATGAAAGCAACTTGTTAAGGGAACTCTAGTTCTAGGAGGTTATGAGGTTATTGTAATAAGAAGGCTGTTTACGGCAAAGACCAGGGACAGGAGGGCTCGCTTATAGCTGATGGAGTTTTTTGTTCTGGTTATGTATTTAAGACACTAAGGCCCATATTTATACTCTGTTTGTGCCGGACTTGTGTCATTAATTTTGGTGCAAATTAGGCGCAAACTTTACTCCATATTATACTTTGGCGCTAGACCCGTCTAGCGCCAAAGTTATGGAGTGTGCGCCATTTTTTTTACGTGAAAACCTACCTTGCGGTAATGACATGCAAGGTAGGCGTTCCTGTGCAAAAAATTACTCTAAGGCACGTGCGCCTTATTTATCCTCCGGCGTCAAAATGACGCACAGGAGGAGGCGGGCCTTAAAACATGTTGCCAAGCTGGATTTGTGCCATTTTTTAACGCCTGGGTCAGGGCAGGCGTTAAGGGACCTGTGGGCTCATTTCCATGGTGGGAGACCATGGAAGCAGTCCACAGGTGCCCTTCCCTGCACTCATGGACATCCCTTGCCACCCTCGCCCACCCGTGGAGGACACCCATGGATGAGGGGACTCATCTTTGGTGAGTGCAGGTAAGTGCATGTAAGTATTTTTTTAAATTTATTTTAAGTGGCATAGGGAGGCCTAACTTGGGTCCCCCTACATGTCACTGTCTTTGCTAAGACAGAAGTCATTTCCATGGGGGTAGTGCATCAAAAAATGGCGCTAGTAAGGTTAGAGCCAATATTTTTGACTCTAACCTGACTTGCACCATTCTTTGGTGCACAATCCCCATTCTTCCCTTCACCTCCGCTGCCCAGTTACCATCATTTATTTTGACGCTAACCAGGCCGCAGCACCGGCTTTCGTCATTCCATAAATAAGGCACCTGGCTGGCGCGTTGGAATGGCGTTAACCGGCGTTAAATCAGCGCTAGCGCAGATTTGCCTCAAAAAGTATGAATATGGGCCTAAAAGCATTGCACCAGCACAAAGCAATACAAATCAATGCTAAGTCGTACAGAGCTGTTTACTATCAGGAGCAAAAATGTTTTTGCACTGGAAAGATACCTTTTTTCTTAGCACAACACCAATGTAAATTGCTTTATGTTGTTTTGCATCAAGGGGTTGATAATGGGGAAGATAAGTTCAAATACCCATATGTGACGGCAGGTCCAATCAGCTAAAATAGTGAGACTGGGTTTTGCATCAAAGACAAATGCCTTTTTGAAGCAGACATTTACAAGGGGAAATATATTTATTTCTCAAAAAAGCTGACATATTGCATGTGTGCTGCCGCACACAAGACACATCCAATGGCTGGGATTCTTCTGAGTTTGTCTAGATATTGATTTCTTTCCAGGAAGAGTCTGATTCCAGTGCAAATATTATGCTAGTCAGTTCACACTGACCTCTTCATCCTGGTATGAGGCTGTACGGCATTCTGTGTACCAGTGGAAGTGATGACAGCAGCAGCAAGCTAATCTTAGTAGATATGAACCTTCACTGTGTTTTCTCCCTTTTACAACGCAGTGCAGCAAATCTGATTTCTTCAAAGGAAAGGACGGGAAGGGGAGAGTAGAGAAGGAGATGAGAAGGTACACAGGACATAACAGGTTATCTCACAACACTCGTGAGCTACTGGTAGCTCTCCAACTACCTGTAAGTAGCTCTCCTGTCTACAGCCCAGTTTTTTAAGTTAGAAGGTTTTGTTTGTTTGAATTAATGGATGGATAACAAACTTTACAGTGTGTATTTGAAACGAAAATGTATTTTTAGAACATATAAGCTGATGTTTGGAGAAAATAATTGACATTCAATAATGTATTTAAAGCTAATATTTAGGTGATCAAGTGATGATGGGAATTCTTATTACTAACAGTATTACCTTGATGCGCAGAGCACTGCAGCTCTGATTGTTATGTATTACCCATGTATAGGCATTTCAAATTGACAAAGTATTTTTGCATTACAGCTTGAAACGCTCCTGATGACCTGCTGTCATCACTCCTGGTAATCTTGCATAGGATGGCCATTAATCTTTTCTTCAGTGAACACCCTTACAACACTTGTAGTAATGGCTCGGGAAGAAAAGTAGCTCTCATTACTGACAAGGATGGAGACCCCTGTTCTACACCACGTATGTATTGTTTCTTCATTCCAGTTGTGTGTAACCTTATAATGTCTGTGTATGCAACACAGGGAATGCAACGCTGTTGTGGTCTTCAAATGACAGCTGCTCTTCACTTGCCGGTCGAGGGCTCTGCTCTGTAATAAACTCATCTCGTTTCTACGTCATCTGGACGGAAGTGCTATCCTGTCACTGAATTTACATAACGTGTACTTGTATCATGTGCGTTTGCTCCTTGGAGCTGAATAAGAACTATCTATCACTATGCAATTCAATTATCTTCATTTTATTGACCTACTACAAACAAACAAAAATAAGTCTCTCCCTAGATTCGAACCTACAGCCATGAGATCTAAACAGACTGAAAGACTATATGCAGTGGCTCGCTGCGCCTCTAAACCAGTATGGCAATAGTCCCACAGCTGATTTCCTAGTTTACAGATTTAAAACATAGTACTTGTGGACCAGAAAGAGATCAACAGAGAATTTCGTTTAGGAAAATAAAAACAACATTGCAAACGTTGCCACTGTCTTTCTGCTGTTCTTCTAGAAGGTTCGTTGGCATGCAGGAGTTGATTTTGTTTACCCAGCCCCAGTGCATCGTGCCGAACTCATTACTCAGTCTCAATGCGGTTTCATTGCTTGCAGAACAGAAGGCTGAGGGAATCATGTCAGAAATGTTCAGCACAATGACACCAATTCATTTTTTATAGGCTAATCAGAGGGAAATGGAAGAACACGCAGTCCTGACAGCGCACACCGCATCCTGCGCTATCTCTACATTAGCTATCTGTTCTGAACAAAACTTTTGGGGACCTTCAACAGGCAATGGATTTTGACAAAATGACTAAAAGACCTGGTGAAGAGAGAACGTGATGCATTGTTTCCAATGCTCGATAAAATATAACCTGCAAAGTATACTCGTTTTCAATGCAGACTAAACCAGCCCTAAACGGAATTGCTTAGTTCACATTCACGCTGCGTGAGTTGGTGGTGGTGTGTTTTACTTTTCTTTCAACTACTATTTTTGCATTTATATTGACAAACAAAATTGGACCATATAGCTAAAGAAAACACAACCAAATTAGATCAGACTAAAAAAGGAAATGTCTATTCCAATTTTAACTTGCGTTTCTCTGCTCGCAGAGTTGCCAACTCACCGTATGCTACCATGTGTCACATGATATCGGCTCTCTTCATTTCTTCACTGAAGACACGACCGCAGGATGTTTTAAAAAGGTAACATCACACCAGCCATATTTTAAATAACAATAAGAGCGACTACACCGAAATGCATTCTGAATACATTCAAGCTCGAGGGCTCTTGTGCCATAAAAGCACGAGAGCGCTCTAATTAAACTATTCAAATGACTCAACCTACTACATGTATTCATTTGGCCACAAAAAAATTAGTGTCTCATTTGTTAGCAGATAAGTTCTTGTTGTGCTAAAAACTGGTAGGCTTCCATGTTGCTTTTGAAACAGTAGGTCATCAGGCACAGTTTCTCATAAAGAAAACGTCAATGTGTAATGTGCCCAAACTGTGCCCCAAACCTTTGTAGAGGGTGGCTACTGCCCCTTAGAATGATAAGGGGAGATTGCCAACTGCAAGAGCTAAAGAAACGAGCATCAACGTTTCTGTGTGTTCTCGGGAGGCGAGCATATGAACATTATTAACCAGGACTTACATGGTGAGGTGTCATGTATGTTGTGTGTGAGTGTACTATATGTTTGGGTGTTCGTGTGCTGTGTAAGTTGTGTCACCATGAGGGCCCAGCTAATGCACTACAAGATAAAGTTTCACTCTATGAGACCTGATTATAAGTGGCCCATAGAGAAAGGTGCTATTAAGCACCCCTGATTAAATCCAAGTTCCTGGGGTTTGGAATTGACTTTGTGCCATATATTGCATCTATTCAGAAGTTTTGGAGAATAATATGTTGATTTGTGTGCGTATTGCACCAAAATCTGACAGTCACAGTATAGTACTCTTTTCCTCTGTGAAATTCCAGCAAGTTTAACAAGTGTATGGACTTTAGTGCACACAAGTGTCGGAGCGCTCGCGGAGGTCTTCTTCACGCCTCAGGTTGAAAAAACGCAATCACTCTGATGGGACGTCAACACTGTTCCCACCAAAAAGGACGACTAGATCATTGGACTTTGTAAAGAGTGTAGTAGTCAGATTTATTCAAACACAGATCAATGACATAAAACCATAACCAATTCTGGACACAATGAATAATTTTACTCTAAATCAAACTGCAAACTGAATATATTTCAAAGCTTTATTACAATCCCAAAATCAAAACTGCACAAAACTAAGTTGTGGACATACATGAAAACCATTGACTTACCAAAACGTCTAAAGCGATTTAGGCCGTCATTATGTCATTGGTAGTAAAAACCGCCTACCTCCGCGGTGACGGCCACCAAAATACCATCACCTAGGCTACCATCCGTCCGCCATACTATGAGCACTGCTAGACTTCCGCCACAAGAAGGGCGGAAATCCAGCAGTGATCATACTGGCAGATGGTGGTCAGGTGGCGCTGATACCACCGGCACTGCCACGCCAGTTGAACGCCGCCAGCCATATCATGACCTGTGATACGGCCTGGCGGTGTTCTGCTGGTGGGTCCTGCTGGCAGTAGCAGCACCCCTTCCCATTCCCTACCAGAAGACCACCTGGAACAAGGTAAGTCAGGTTTCCGACAGGGGAGGGGAGTGTTGTGTGTGTGTGTGTCTGGTTGTGTGCATGAATGTGTGAGTGTGTGCGTGAGTGTTGTTTGCGTGGGTGTATGCATGTGTGTGAATGGGTGTAAGAATGTGTGCGAGCATGACTGGATGTATGCGTGTGTGCCAGTGTGAGTGAGTGGGTGTCTGCGAGGTGCATGTCTGTGGGTGTGTGCGTGTATGGGGAGGATTGAGTGGATCGGAAGGGGGAGTGAGTGGATCGGAAGAGGGGAGTGAGAGGATTAGAATGGGGGAGTGAGTGGATCAGAAGGGTGGAGTGACAAGATTGAAAGGAGGGAGTTTGGATGGAGGGGGGTGGGGAACGTCAGGTGGGTGTGAAGGGGGGTGGGGAAGCCACCTACTGGTGACAGGGAAAGAATTCCCTGTAACCGGTAGGGCCTACCACCATGGTTTTCATGGCATTGCTAACGCCACGAAAACCATGGTGGTAGGCAGGCTCAAAATGCAGCTGGCGGTACTATGCCAGCCGCCAGGCTGGAGGTTGACATCTCCGGCCTGGCGGCTAATCCCGCCATCGCTGTATGAGTGGAGAAGTGGTGGGTTGACTGCAGCCAACTCACCATTCTCATAATGTGGCGGTATGTACCACTCACCACCGGGGTCACAATGACCCCCTTAGTCTACTAAACATCAATACTGTTAAACAATCTAAAAGAATAGCATAAATTAGCAAAACCACAATATGCACATTAATTTCTGATTCCATAGCAGATGATGGTGACATCTTTAAATTATCAAAATACAAATTTTAGCAATCAGTTTCAAAACTGGGCCATCTTTACTCTAACACGAATTTGGGCTTGCATATGAGGGAACAGGCTAACACGTGGGCAAATGGAAAAACAAAATTAATTTGAAAAAATCATTTAATTAGGGCATCTCACAATAAAAATATGCTCGCATAATTATCTAAGCTGGGTAGGAAACAAGAAACCACATTTAGTTATACTTGTCCTCAAGGGACAACAGACAAGAATACTTCATCAGATAGAGTGTTCACCTTCTAACTGACATCAGTAAACAGGAGCATCAGGACAGTGCAGAACATGGGCTGCACATAGGGCAACTCATCAGTTCAGAAATTAGTTGGGCATATTTGTACTGAGCAGCATAAACAAATTTGAAAACATGACTTTATTCTTCAGAATATAGTTAAAGGGGAAAGCAATTCAGAAGAAGCAGAGGGCAGTTGGGTATCATCAGAGCATCAAGACGGTCTCTAGCAGAGTGCCTAAAAGTTTCAAAGTTGGTCACTAATTAGAAAATATCCATGGTCCATTGATTGGTCCTTCAGATGGGCTCATCTTACACACATGATTTGGCATCCAATGGTTGTCGCTGGCACCATCAAGTTTGCAACTATTCCACATTTTCTCAGAGAAAGTACATTGTCATGTTTAATGATTTTATACAGTTCCACCAAAATATTACATTTTCCAGTTGTTTGTTACTTCAGAATTCTTTTTCACAACACACAGGAAAACTAAATATATATTACATACAATTTATTAAATTTTCCTGGCTTTTTTGACAGCTAGAATAAACATTGTTACATAGTTAGCACTGAAACATGTTCTTCGTCTTCAATACAATAGGCCTTTGAACATCACATCAGCAACGTAGAGAAAGAATTCAGGTCAGAGGGACCTGAATGAGCAAGTAATGTTCCTCTACTGCTGCAAGAATGCAACTTTCAGGCCTAGTCAAGCTAAGAAAACCAACATGTACATTATTAATACAATTATTAGACATAAATCCTATTGCACACCTTACAATTGAATCACATATGTAAAGCAAATTATTTTATGGCAAAGATTGTTTATGACATATGAGAACACTTTTTTAAACATGCATTCATTGTTTGCACACATATAACTCATGTTAATAAATTCACTTAATTCAATACAAGTACGATTAATTCATTTTCATTTAGTACTTCACTTCTAATATTCATCTAGTAAAATTATTTTTCAGTATTTCATGTCAGTAACGTACTGAAATATAAATGCATAATGTCTTTCATCTTAAAACGTGATGTGAAATACGAATGGAGGCCATATTGTCCACCATATTTCAAATGTGTACAATTTACATTTCCACGTTAATTTTTCTGTTAGAATTTTTAATGAAGGTTTGTAAGTCACTATTAACTTTTATGCAACTAGTGTATTAGTAAAGTTTGAACTCTATCTCAAGTATTGCTGGATGCAGTAAACTCTGCACAGCTCATAATTCCAGCATCTAGGCAAAAATGTTTTTCCACAGGAGTCAGAACCCTCTGACCCCTCGAAAAAAGGTGCACAGTGTAATGTGAATGTAAAATCTCTTTGTATTTTACTAGGATTGCAAGGCCTAAAGCGATGTCCAGGTGGACAAGTATGTATCTACTGTACTTGGCATGTTTTGGTGCCACGAATAGGGATAGGAAGCATGCTCAAGTCATATTTTTGTAAGTGTTTTGGAACACAGGCTTAGGAGTGGAGAAGGACGGTGGGTAATAGAGTTGCAGATTGCAAATAGAGACCTTTGGATATTAAAACTCAGGAAACATGCAGGTCCTTAAAACTCTTTGCTTTTCAATTGTCCTCATTTTCTTCAGGAGCAAATGACTGCCTCTGAGTTTTCATAAAACATATTATGATCATGAGCAGAGCCTGACTGGATCCAAGATTCCTCCTTTGGTGTTTAAGCCCAAAATCTAAATTGAATTTGAAAAAAGATGGATCCTCTTCCATGGATCACCAGGTGGGTGAAGCACTGAGCATTACATCAGAGTTTTCTAGCAACAGGGATCCAGTGCATTTCCATGAAGGTTGCAGTTTTTTGGTCAAGCCTGCTCAACTGTAGTATTGCAGTTTTTCAATTAGTGGTTTTGTAAGCCTAATATAATGCTTGTAGACATGGTTGAGGCATGAAAAAACTAGAGCTGTGGACACTAGACACCTGGGAGAATCTCAGGTGTGTAAAGATCCTATATAGCTTGGTCGAATTTCATTCTGTCAGGCAGTGGTGGCGTACAATGTTTGCCATTCTTGACTGTTTTAGAACATTTTTTAACATCAGACTATTCTGTTGCATTCAGTTGCCTTTTTCTTTAAAGCACTAACTGAGTGCAGACAAGTCCATGTCTGAAGGCTTTACAAACGTTAATGTGATCTTGATGTCCTCTGCACAGTTGTAGTTAGGCAAAAGGAAGACATTGAAAAGTATAGGGAGATTGATAATCCTTTTGTGACAACAACTCTGTTGGTGAACGATGCTCAGAAAGAAAGGAGAGTGACAAAATGGACTCTTTCCACAAGGTGAGTCGTAATGCAGTTAAGGAAAGTGCCTTTGGAATAGTAGTTTATGGTCAAAGTTGTCAAATACTGTTGAACATTCCAGTATGAAAAGGGCAAATAAGAGGTTGGAGTATACTGTGTTTGAAGGTTCATCCAGGTACGCAATTAATGCTAATTAAATGTATCTTCATCTGTGTAAACAGGCCTGTTTGTCAGAGATGGGATTGTGTGTTGGAATAAATGAGATTTGTAGTATGGTGACTTTTCAATGAGATGGCCACAGTGAAATCTTATACACAAAAATAAGGTTTTACTGTATTTCAAACTGTCTGATTAGCCACCCCCTCTAGGAAGACCAACTTGCCTCTCTTAGGAGTGCTAGTCAACATACAATGAAGAGTTTTTGCACGAGGAGAGGCCCTCACAACCATTACAGCCACAGTTTCACAAGTGTAATCCAGAGTGTTCTCAATTTGAGATCCAGTTTTTTTTCTTGTCTGAGTGTAGTGTGGGTCTTGAGGGGTACCTTTCTCACCTGAGTGCTCCACAATATGCCATTCAGAGCAATAGAGCTCTCTACTGTTTCCTGTTTCCTCGATAGAAGACTCACCCTGTTTTGCATACATGCTTTCTAAGAAGCAATTTCTTCCACACCCTTTTCCGTGCCCTCTTTCTGTAGCTGGGCGTGTAAAGAAGCTGCTCTCATTACCCAGAAGTTGATGCTGGATCAGGGAACCCTCAAGAGAAAGTTAGTGGGAATGAAGTTGCTGGAGACAGTATCTTTCAGCTTCAGGGTTAATTAACAAGACAGGAGATTTCGAGTTCATGGGATCACCATGGGCTCTGCTGGCTTGAGCCATTGAAAAATAATTTTGACTGTTGAACAAAGCTTTCTTAGAGCATCTTCAGAAGGGAAATCATCTTCTACCGAATAAGGGAACCAGTCTGTCTTGCCAATGTCATCAATGTGATGCTGGATTGCACCAAGTAATAAACAGATTCTATTGCTCACACAAGGGAAGTATCATATGCATCGTAAGGCTCAGACCATAGCAAGCCACAAATAGAAAGCTATTAGCCCTCATGGATGGTGAGCACAACTAGATGCGTAACTATCTCTCACTCTTTCTCATTTTACTCCACTAATAAATGTATTCACGCAACCACGTTGACAAAAGAAGTCCTCTCTACTTATTATCAGGCACAACACCAAAAGCATTCACCAAAACTGCTCTCATAGCCCCACCCTTTCAATCAGATACACCAGCAAGTTCCATCCCTCACTCCTATTTGCTCTAGTCAACATTTTTGTGTGGCACCAGACTTGAGGATAACAAAATCGCTCTCTCTGCCACACACAACACCCAAACATTTGCCACATGAGCCAAACTTCAATTAAGCATCCTTACAACAATGAACCCCTATTGTGTAGTGTTAGAAATGGGGTTTCTGGTTGGCTACGGTATGCACCTCAGCCAGGCAGAACACACTCACTGTAGTCTGGGCAAAGTAGTTACACGTCCAAGATAACCCCTGCTCACCCCCTTGGTAGCTTGGCACAAGCAGTCAGGCCTAACTTGGAGCCATGTGTAAAGCGTTTGCACAACACACGCAACACCCGTGATGCACTATCCGCATCACAAAGGAAACACAACACCAAGTTATATGAAAATGTACTGTATTGTACACAACGCAATTATTAGACCAAACATCACATATCAGTAGTATCCTGCTACCTTAGCAGTTGTCAGAACGCTACACATTAGTTACTCTGTAAACTAGCAGTAGTCACATATAACACACAAGTTACTCAGGATTCTGCAACATAAGCAGTAGTCAGGAAACACGTTATTACACCAAAGCACTTGTCATAAGCATATCATAAACACCCATATTAGCAACATTAGAAAACGTATGGCAAGTTATAAAAAACATATCAGCATGGTATGTCCATAAAAAGAACATTTGCATATGAAAACATCATAAAACAGGTAGGCAACACATAAGTCACTAATAAGGCACTAATAAGTCACTAATAAGGGCATATTTATTGTTCCTTAGGAAGTACCTGTATAAGATGAAGGCACCTCCAGTGCCTGTATAACAAAAAATGGGGCCAACGGCGCTCCTCTGCACAATGTGGGGGCTCCCCTTTACACTCTGGGGTAGAGGGGGCGGCATGCACCCCCTCCCTATTCCTGAGAGGCCCCTCCTGGGGCCTGCGATTGCTGGGGCGGCTCCAAGCCTCCACGAGCCCCCATGAGGGGGGTGCCAAAGTCAGCCAGTACTTTTAGAACAGGAGGGGGGTGCCACGCACCCCCTCTGCCATAATAACAGGCCCCTCCTGGGGCCCACGATCGCGAGAGGCCCCCCATGCCTCCACTGGCCCTTCCACATGGGGGGGCACCACAAAAGGGCCCAGAGCACCAACACGATGCCCGGCGGTGCAGAGAGCCTCGGATTAAGCTTCCGCCCGCCCCCTCTGAATATTATATTGACCAGGGCCCTCCTGGGGCCCACGAATGGGACGCACCCACACACGGGTTCTGGTGGAGCAGGGAGCCTTGGATGAGGCTTCTCGTCCTGCCAGATTCAAAGTTGCATGCTGCAGCCCGCCCGGGCTACAGCCAATGACAGGCTCCCAAATAGGTGCCTGCTTGTGCCCCGGGGGCGCTCTGTAGAGCGAACCACGTCCCAGGGCACGCTTGGGGTGCGCTCGCTCTGATCCTCTTCCTGAAGGTGCCACAGGGGCACAAGTTGCAGCACGTGTCCGACGCGCTCGGAATTTTAGTGAAGCCCGGGTCACGGCAGTGAATCCTCACATAACAACACGCCCTGCAACGTGCTGGGCCACTCACAGACCCTGGGTTGCGGCGGTGATGCTCCTCCAGTTGTAGAGCACTTCCAAGCACTGTAGGAACCACAGGGAAGTGTTTCAAAGCAGGCAGAGTAGAGCGCCACCCCTCCTGGTGCACAGCACCATTTTAGTGAATCGCCTTCCATGCACTATGAAGCAAAAATGAAGCACTCCTCATGCTCCCCATAGTTGCAGGGGTCAGGGGCCACAGCACCCTGCCCCTGGGGGACAAAGCTTCAGAGAAAAGGCCCACAGGGGCACAGGATCCAACAACAGGCCAGCGCAAAGAGGATGCAAGCAAATGGTAGTCCTTTACAGTGACCAGGCAGGTCACTGGTCAGCACAGCAGCAGCAGTCCATGGCGGTCCCTGGTGAGTCCTTCCAGCATTCTGTGTCCAGTTCCAAGATGATTCAAAGAGTCTGCAAATTGTGGGGAAAATTACCCTGTACTTATACTCAGTCTTTACAGTGTTCTACAATGGTGGGGAGAGGAGGATCCAACCAGTTACAACAAGTTCTGGGAGTGCCCCCTCTCTCCAGCACAGGCTCCAAACATCAGTGGGGGGCAAATGACCCTATTGTGTGAGGTCAGGGCTCAGCCTTTACAAATGTAGGTGTGCCCCGCCTCTCCCTTCTCTCAGCCGAGGAAGACTTTTCTGTATGCAGATGCACCTCTGTGACACCTCCACCCTCCCTGTGTACAGGCTGTCTGAAAAGTATGCATAAAGCCCCAACTGTCACTCTGCCCTGACTTGATTGGAGTCAAGCTGCAAAACACCAGAGTCATAAGCACATGTCCTGCCTTTTACATACATTGCACCCTGCCCACAGGGCTAGCTAGGGCGTACCTTAGGGGTGACTTACATGTAGTAAAAGGGGAGTTCTGGGCCTGGCAAGTAAATTTAGATGCCGGGTTCCTGTGGCAGAAAACTGCGCACACAGGCCCTGTGCTAGCAGACCTGAGACAGGTTTGAAAGCCTACTTCAGTGGGTGGCGCAAGCAGCGCTGTAGGCCCACTAGTAGCATTTAATTTACAGGCCCTGAGTATAGAGATACCACTGTACAAGGGACTTATAGGTAAATTAAATATGCCAATTAGGTATAAGCCAATCGTACCAACTTTAGATGGAAGAGCACCTGCACTTTAGCACTGCTTAGCAGTGATAAAGTGCTCAGAGTCCTAGAGCCAACAGCAATAGGTCAGAAAAAATAGGAGATAGGAGACAAAAAGACTGGGGATGACCCTGCATAAGGAAAAAAAATCCAACATGTAGCATGCTATTTTTTTGCTATGATGCTTTGGCACCGGTCTGCACACATGCAGCACTGCATAAATTCATCTACAGTACACATAACAATATATATTACAAAGGAAGTCAGTCCAAGATCCCATGTTCATAAAATATAAAGCCATCAGGAAATTATAGTGAAAACAGATGGTCATATAAATGTGATATTGCTTTTTTAATTAAATAAAGCTGCAATGCCAGAAACCTCTAGTACGTTTAGTATGACTTGCAAAATGATCTTGAAAATAAAATCTCAGCAAAATAGTTATGTATCTTTCTTTATCCATGTGCTGATCATTTCCTGCACACCATGGTCATTTAAGCAGACCATTGTGTATAATCAAGAGTTTCTTAGTGGACGAACCAATGTACCTGTATTTTCTTATTGTGTGGCCAGTTTTTTTGATGCACTAAGCATTCTTTATTGTAATGGTGTATGGGCCAAATCAGGCTAGATCTCAGACCTCATGCTTGGTACTTAATCACGGTTTAAAGTATGAGGGTATATTCAACTCCAGCTCCCTAGATCAGGGGTCTCCAACTAGTGGATCGCAAGCTACCCATAGCTGACCGACACCTGGTTAGTAGCTTGTGACACAGTATCTCCTGTTACTGTTGCATAGGGAGTATTTATTATTTTGCTTAATTTCAGGCCTCTTTGCAGCCTTTGCCCATCCTCAAATAAACCAGCAGCTCTGGATGGTTCAATTGAGCTGCTGGGGAAGGGCTGTGAAGGAAGTAGTCACTTTATATGATGTATCAACATGAGATTTATTGTGCAAAGAGTCCAGGCGTAACCTTACTAGTGGACAGGGGCTTGTTCTATCAATTCCAAGGCTGCTCTTTTATGGGGTAGTATGGTTGAAAAGCCTTAGGCTTGTCAAAGAGGCCTGTAAGACATATGCAAATAAACATGCAGGCAATAAATGAGACACACAACTCAAGAAGGAGATCTACACTAATTTACAAATATAACAAGTATATTTATATATGTTTTGACACCAGAATCAATTTGTTCAGGTAAGTACATTTTGGAAGAAAAAGCTGTACAGTTTTGAAAAGTTAACTGCAATTTCTGAAAAGTTGCAATGTTATCCTATAAAGAGAAAACCAAGTACTGATTTCAGTATAGTACAGCCACTAACAGAACCAATCTCCTGGACTTAAGGTGAGTATTGGGAAAAGGTCAGTATCACACCAATGGGTCTCACCGGGTGTCACTGGTGAGGCCGGGTGCTTCGATGTAGTATGGCATCGGGTGCCCAATGTTAGTCAAAGGGGATCAGTCAGGTTCAAAAGAGGCTTCATCTCTGGACAGGGGATCCAGTCTGAAAGAAACAACAAGTCAATTCCAATCTTGAGATTTCAGGGGACTTGGGGACAATTCAGTCCTCTTCTCCATGGGCCAGGGGCGACAGATCTAGAGGTGTCCAGAGACATCGGGTTTTCTTCACTGGAGCACTCACGGCTGAGGGAGCCTGCGTGCAGAAGCTGCAGGCAGCATCAGTGAGTCCTTAGTGGGCAAGTCCAAGATGGGTTTTGTCTCTGGAGGGCTGGGGGGCTGCGTTGGCACTGCTGGCCCACTTCAACTAGGGTAAGGTGGCACGGGTGCAGTGTTGATTTCTGGTTTCGGGTTTTCTGTGGCCCAGAGTCCTCGCAGTTGTCTTGGGGTGCCTTCAAAATGCTGGGAAGCAGCTCCGCTGCCCCATGGGAGTCCCTGGGTCTTTGTTGAAGGCAGGCAGGCCTCCCAGGCATTTGGAGGCACAGCAGCCTGGAGGATGAGTCGACTTTGGTGCATTTCGGTGGGAACAGCAGACAGGCCAGCAGGTGCTTCTTCCTTAGGCTTTGCATTTGCGGTTCTTGGGGGTCCTTCTTCTTCGTAGGGCATCAGGAATCTGATTTCCTGGTGCCAGCAGCTTCCCTAAATACTGCATTTAGGGTGATTCAGGGAGTGTAGAGTAGAAGTCAATGGGCTATTTACCCCTGGGGTCACTGCACCCCTAGATAACCACTTCCTGTGGGAAGTGAGCAGAACCCTGTCCCAGAGTTACTAAATCTGCTAACACCAAGATGGCAGATTTCAAAACGTTGTGTCCACATCAGGCAGCTCACCATAGGCATGGAACTGACCTGAGAGGTGGATGCACCTACCTGAATACTAAACTTCCCGCCTGTCCATGTACCAAATGGGCCCTGGGGTAGGGGGTGAACATCTCCCCTATGAGTGAAGCCAGATCTGCATACCAAGGGTTGGGGGCTTTTTTGAAGCCCCCTGCCCTGGAATGCAGGTTTGCAGGTCATACTGTTGGGTGGGGTGTCTAAACACCTCTCCCTGAGCAATTGTGGTTGACTAACTGAGAGCAAAAGCTCTTAACCTAGGAGTCAGACTCATGCCTGGTGGTAGCAGGCTGGTTAACACTAGTCAAACCCCACACGGGTAGGATTTCAGGGGGTACCTCTGAGGTGTCCTATGGGTGCATATATTCCTAAAACCATCACTGGCATCAGTGAGGGTTTATTAATACAAGATGTTTGATAGCAAACATACCTAGTTTCAGTGAAGCCATCATGTACCTGGGCAACTCGTAATGACCAGTGTCCAGCACATGCACTTAAAATGGCTTCCCTGTTCACTCACTATGTCTAGGAATCAACATAGAAGGGCCCTCCCATGCAATATACTGCATCCTGCTTTGGGGCTGGAAGGCCTGCTGTAGGGGTGACTTACATATTTTGCAAACAGGCGGTGTGCTATGTTGTGTTTTCACTTTTAGCTGCACCAAGACATGCAGCCTGGAATGGCAGTCTGAGTGTGCTAGGTGAGGGGCCCCTGAGGGTGGCACAATACATGCTGCAGCCATTGAGGACCCTCTTTGGTACTCATGCTCTAGGTACGATTTACTAGGGGCTTACGGGAAGGCCAGATGTACTACCAACTGGGGGAACAACTGCAAAGTTTTAGGGAAAGAGAGATGGTACTGGGGATCTGATTAGCAGGGACCCAGTGCACTTTCAGTCAAAATTGCATTGAATACCAGGCAAATGGTGGGGGTTACCATGTCAAAATTGGGACACTCTCCTCCAGGCTGGCAGAAGCAGGTGACACCATTGATAAAAGCCTGACGCTGGCATGAGCAGTATTAGACTGCCCACCAGGAATCACGTGAATCATGTGTCTGTCTTCTGAAGCCTAGCACTGCGCTTCCATGCTACATGTCCTGTGTGGCTTGTGGGGTAAAGCTGCATCCTTGGCAATGGAGCCTTATAATAAGGACAGTTTTTTTCTTGGTAGATACTGTGCAGGTGGTTTGGTGCAAGAGCGTAATCTGTGAAAGGCCCGGTGCTGCTATAATTTCTAACTTGAGAGTTACGTTGTTAGAAAAATAAAAAGATACTGTAGTTTTGAAAAATACAAAAACTGTGAATCAAGTTCATCATTGTTACCAGGCCTAATTGAACAGGCTGACTTTTCTCTATTTTGTTTTCAGCCTTTTTTCCATGCAGAAAATGTAAATGGATATGTGCTTATTTCTGACTGTGGTCATTCCTGCCCTGTAAAGGAGGAAGAGGAGTGAATTTGAAATTAAAAGTACTGCTGTTTTCAACTCACTGGATGTTGATGAGAAGGAAATGTTTTTATATAATGAAATACCCACATGAAACTTTATTCTTCCCTGCTGGGCATGTTTAAGAGTGAACTATCCGTTCAACTTAAGACCTTATTATTATATAATTCACAGTTGCATTGAAGTTGCATTGAATAGTGTTAGAAATGGGGTCTTTGGTTGACAGTCAGGTTGCCCCCTGTTCAAGCAAGGACCCTCACTCTAGTCAGGGTAAAAGAGAATCCCCCTCAGCTAACCCTTGCTTACCCCCATGGTAGCTTGGCAGAGCAGTAGGCTTAACTTCAGCGTGCTAGGTGTAAAGTATTTGTACCAATACACACAGTAACATAATGAAAACACTACAAAATGACACAACACCAGTTTAGAAAAAAAGGAAATGTTTATCTAAACAAAACAAGACCAAAACGACAGAAATCCACAATACACAAGTCAAGTTATCAATTAAAAATAAAAAAGAGTCTTTAAGTAGTTTCACACACTAATGCTGTCAGCATGAAAAAGTACCTTGGTGCGTCAAAAATAACCCTGCAAGGGTGAGTGCACGTCAAAAAGGGCTAGAGATGCGTTGATTCCACTCATGAGCAGGAGCTTGTGTTGTTTCTCCTTTCGCCGGGTCGGGCGTGTCGTTTCTTCTCTCTGCATGAGAGCGATGCGTTGATCCGGTCAGCACTCTCGGGTCCGGGCAGGCCTTGCGTTGTTTTTCCACACCCAGCAGTACTTGAGTGGAAAATCCAGCTGCATGATGATTCGAAAACCCCAAAATGCTGGTTGTGATCTCCCACCCTCCGTCAGCTATGCTGCGCGTTGTTTCTCCTGCTCCGTGCGTCGGTTCTTCGGTCACGTTTCCTGTGAGCATTGTTTCTTCAACCGCAGATCGGAGTTGCGACGATATCTCCCCGCACGGCGCTCTGTGCGTGGATTTACTTGTCTTTAGGCTGACAGCTTCTCCTTTCAGGGTCCCAGCAACTGGGTGGGCACCACAGGGCAGAGTAGGAGTCTCTCTAGAGACTCCAGGTGCTAGCAGAGAGAAGTCTTTGCTGTCCCTGAGACTGCAAACAACCGGAGGCAAGCTCTAAATCAAGCCCTTGGAAATTTCTTCTCAAGATGGAAGGGACACAAAGTCCAGTCTTTGCCCTCTTACTCTGGCAGAAACAGCAACTGCAGGATAGCTCCACAAAGCACAGTCACAGGCAGGGCAGCTCTTCTTCCTCGGCTCTTCAGCTCTTCTCCAGGCAGAGGTTCCTCTTGTTTCCAGAAGGGTTTCTAAAGTCTGTGGTTTTTGGTGCCCTTCTCATACCCAATTTCTCCTTTGAGGTAGGCCTACTTCAAAGTAAAGTCTCTTTAAATGTGAAATCCTGCCTTGCCCAGACCAGGCCCCAGACACTCACCAGGAGGTTGGACTCTGCATTGTGTGAGGGCAGGCACAGCCCTTTCAGGTGTGAGTGACCACTCCTCACCTCCCTCCTAGCACAGATGGCTCATCAGGATATGCAGGCTACACCCCAGCTCCCTTTGTGTCACTGTCTAGTGGTGTGAGGTGCAACCAGCCCAACTGTCAACCTGACCCAGACATGGAATCCACAAACAGGCAGAGTCACAGAAATGGAATAAGAAAGAAAATGCTCAATTTCTAAAAGTGGCATATTCAAACCCACAATCTTAAAATCAACTTTACTAAAAATGTATTTTTTAATTTTGAGCTCAGAGACCCCAAACTTCATATGTCCATCCGCTCCCAAAGGGAATTTACACTTTAATCAGATTTAAAGGTAGCCCCCATGTTAACCTATGAGGGGGACAGGCCTTGCAACAGTGAACAACTAATTTAGCAATATTTCACTGTCAGGACATTTAAAAAACACATTCCTATATGTCCTACCTTAACCATACACTGCACCCTGCCCTTGGGGCTACCAAATGGCCTACTTTAGGGGTGTCTGACTTGTAAGAAAAGGGACGGTTTAGGCCTGGCAAGTGGGTACACTTGCCAAGTCGAGTTTACAGTTAAAACTGCACACACACACACTGCAGTGGCAGGTCTGAGACATGATTACAGAGCTACGTACGTGGGTGGCACAACCAGTGCTGCAGGTCCACTAGTAGCATTTGATTTACAGGCCCTGGCACCTCCAGTGCACTTTACTAGGGACTTACTAGTAAATCAAATATGCCAATCATGGATAAGCCAATTACATACACATTTTGTATAGGAGCACTTGCACTTTTGCACTGGTTAGCAGTGGTAAAGTACCCAGAGTATCAAAAACAGCAAAATCAGAGTCCAGCACACATCAACAACCTGGGGAACAGAGGCAAAAAGTTAAGGGACACCACGCCAAGGATGAAAAGTCCTACAAATAGGTTGCCTTTTCTTTCTTGATTCAGCTTTTTTCCACGCTGAAAGTGTAAGCTGAATCAAGAAAGAAAAGTCAGCCCGTTCAAAGAAACATTGATGCAACTGTGAATTATTTAGTCATAAATAAGCTCTGAAGTTAATCAGGGAGTTCGCTCTCAAACATGCACAGCAGAGAAGAACTAAGCTTCTTGTGAGCATTTCAATGAATAAAAACATTTTTATCGGAGTTTCAATTGAGTTCAAAACAGCACTACTTTTATTGCAAACTCACTACTCTCTCTCTCTCCATGCTTTAAAATGTGGTGACAACATAAATTCAAAGTCATTCTTATCAGCGTTTCTAGGGCACTCAATGTATTTTGTTCAAATTACAGTATTGGCTCCGTAGACTTAAAGTCAGTGAAGGTGATTTTGAGGGGATCTCTAGGAATAATGCTCAAGTGGCACAGCCTTAAGTAGCTCACAATGATTTTCAGTGATCACAAGTAGCTCTCAATACAGAACATGCTGGAGACCTGTGCTCTAGGTGAACCTCTGAAATTGAGCAGGTTACTACTTGAACTTTCTAGCTTGCTCTCAGCACATATATACTGTTAAGTGCGGGTAACCACTGATTTCACTTTGCTCCTTGAATCCTAAATTACATCTTATCTAGATACTTACATAATAAATGTACACATATGTAATAGTAAAAAAAGTAACAGGAATGCTTTTATGAAAAGAGTTTTCTATATGTTGTGAATACAGAGCACATCTAAATAAGAAAACAGAGTTCAATAGTGAAATGGATATGAGGTATTCCCTTGTCTCCATGTTTCTGTATATGTCCAAAAACTGCAATCACAGGTAAGACTCTCAACTACTGTAAAGCTCAAACTCTTATCCCCCAGACCCTGAGCGCCTTCAGTAATTCTACAACCCACTTTAAACACTCTAGTTCACATATTCTTTCATGATCTATTTAATCACAGACTCTGACATAATCCCCTTCTAATCTCCATCTCTCTGCTACCATTTTGTACACATCTTATAAAATCCCTGTTCCACCTTCTCAACTAAACAGATGAGCCCTGGTGCTAACTCGCCGATGGACTCTGCCGTCATACCAGCCTGGGAATCTGTGGCGATAAGGTAATCACCCAGAAAAACACCCAGCCTGCAAAGTACCACAAAGTACTAAAATCATTATCTAAATATACTCTCTGCTTCTTTGCTACCTCGTCATCCATCTTTCATTCTCTGTGGTGTAACCAGCTAGAGCAATCACCCAGGCAAGCCCCTGACCAAACAATTATTCCTGTCTTCTTATTCCATCGCTGGACTGCTAAAATATTGTAACCTTTGGTATTATAAACTACACCTCATATAATACTACACTAACCACTACCCCAATGGTGAAACTGACAAAGCAAGTACCAGAGAGGATAAATTTCCCCTTGCAAAGCAGATCTGAATTAGAAGAGCCTCTCCAGTGAATACTTACGAATTGTTTTCAACCGCACCTACTCCACAATTTGAGAAACTACCCAATTCACCGGGGAATGCAAAAACTCCAGTATGTCCTCCCAACATGTTTGTGATCATTAACAACATGAATCCTTAAAACCACCTAATCTACAAAGGGATGTTTAAACATTGGGTCACTCCAGGAATTGCCTTTTCTGAAACCTGATCAATAATAGATCATGACAGACAAACAAAATTCACATAAATGATCTATTATCTACCTCCGAACTAGATCACCTATTCACTACAAAAACCTGGCTGGGAGGAGATACTGTGCTAAATCAAACCAAAGCCATTTTTTTGTGTTGTCTAATCCTATTCAGTTATATTGTGATTCTGAACAGTGGGAGAAAACGAAAAATAGCAGTGATTTTTAAAAATACTTTTATTTAATGCCAGTGTTCAAAGACCACACAACATTGGAACGTTCGGCTCTGCTTGTCTCTTGTTCACCCTGCCCAAAATCCTCTGACTCATTCCTGCTCACCTGCTGATCAAATCCTCACAATAATGCCTTTCTAAATACTTTCCTGGACTTTCAGAAATTATTCTTGTTCACCCACATTTCTGCATCAAGAGTAGCCTCACAAATTGGCTTGAAAAGCTAGAACTGAATGAATCACACTTCACAGAATAACATCTCTAACTTTGAAGATCTTGACCTTTACCAATTCACTTTGGCTGTAACACTCTTGTTGCACTCATATTTAAATGGAATGATGTCAGTGATATGAAGGAACCAACACATTTGTTTCGATGTTAACCTTCCCACTGCACCACTCTCCCCATCAGTCTCCTGCATAAACTCACTGAACAGACCATGGAAAGCTCTTAATGCAGACAAAGTGGAAAGTACAGTCTGCCAAACTTTCCCCTGACAGTATGATGGCTGCGAATCATTCCCCCGATGACTCACTGAGCTGTTCCACAAAGTGATTCTTCTCAAACCCTCATGAAACTCACAATACTGTCAGAAGGAGGACTGACTCGGTCTGCTTGTCATACAACAAGTAAGCTAAATCATAGATGTTGAGAAAAGTGGGTACAAGATCAAATATAAACTTTAGAGATAGTACAGAATATATAAAGGAGCTGTTAAGCAAGCCAAAAACTCTCACTCTTCGTGGCACATTTCAGAACCCAGACCAAAGAGTTTTTGAAAATAATTTCCAAATTCCATAACCAAGACTGTAAACCAAACAACAACAGCGACTCTCGGGAAAGCTGCCTCGCTCTGGCTGATTCCTTCATTGAAAAACTAACAATCCACTGTCTCATTTGCTGTTGAGAACAACTAGTGACGACTTGTCCATGCATATTTCAAATGTGAAGGAGTGGTGTCTTCAAGAAGGGACATAATACTGAAAGGAAAAGCCACAGGAACACAAAAGGATATGTCCGCGTCAGAAACAAAGATGCAAATCTTGGTTAAATAATTTACTTGTGGCAAAGAAAGCAAAAGACAGCACTGAAAGACAAACAGAGCTGAAAGTTACCTGCTAAGATGGAGCTTGGAAAAAAGGGGCACGTATATAATGGGTTTGGGCAGTAGCATACTGAACAAATATGATTGTGTTGCGGTACAGTAACACATGGAAAGACCTCTACTTGTATCAAGTAAAAGAGGAAGCAGGGAGTTATGAATTGTTGCATGGTTGCAGTGTAATTTTAGATAGGGCTATTCTCTATTACAATACATGATGGCAGCCATCTTGAATTTGGTTGGATTTTTAAGAGAACATTCTGGTCTGGAATCTGGTAAGCTGCCAAAACATCATGAGGTTTGAGGGCCACAAGGTCAATAGCAAGGACCACGCATCTTAAGGAATGAGCTCGCTACCTTCCCCGTTCATTTTGCAGCTCACTGTGCCTTCAAAAGGAGCGTATCTGCAGTGTCATGCTGCCCAGAAACAATGAACTGCTAAAGACAGACAGATTTTAGAATGGCTACAAGATAATACAGCTAGCCCTACCACTGCACCTAAGACCAGTTGGGAAAAAGCTCTTTCCTGCCTGGCCCTAATGGGTAAATAGCATGTGCCAGAGCATTCATCTTCACCAGGACTGTACTCAAACCAAGCGCCATGGGTGGCTGGTACCACATTCTTGAAAACAGAAGCACCTGTCCAAGGAAGTGCTGCTCAACCTGGTAAACCACTTAATAACTATCATTCCATTTGAGTCGTAGGAGGTCTGCAGTCAAATCTATATGACAGGGTTTGTGTGAGAGCCTCAGTGAACTAACTAGAGGGATATGAACTTGTCACTCAGTTGTAGTAATGCTCAGGTGCACTGTAATGTTGGAATGACACAGTATGTCTGTGTTATTCTTTTTGTGAACAAATCATCTATTTAAGCACACTTTTCAGTGTGCAAATTCAGACATTAAGTATTTCTGCATAGTGCCCACAGGTGACTCCAAAGGGAGGGATACCCGTTCATGGAACTGCATTTTATGTGTATTTTACCTACGATTTAATGCAAGGAAAAAATATGCGTGAGCCATGACAGGTGTCTCTCAAAGGGATTTTCATGACAATGTCCCTGCATAATCCCTTGGTTACAAATTCAGGCCCGGTCTGGCTTCCTTATATAGTATCTTAATGGCTCGCTGGTCAGAAAGAGTGAAATCCTCTCATCCAGCCAACATTATCATTAAAATTAGCAAAATGATAGTGCTGATGAAAGGAGTTTTCCATTCTTAATTTACAGACTATTTAGATGACAGTAGCTGTGGCTCACTCCCTATTTGATCTAGGGCCTGATTTTGTTGTTGAAATATTAACCTGGGATTAAAAATTGTGGGCGCTGTTCATCTTTAGACCACATACTATTTAGCACAACTAATGTATGCTGCGTGCATATTGAAGGGTAATAGTCACAACCTCCATTTTCAGTAAAATGACAACCAAATTCAATTGATTCACACTTCAATCTCTTTAGGATTAATTTAGGCATGGAATAATCAGGTCCTCACATTCTAGCATGACCACTAGCTAAGTGTTATTATTATAGTGTTCAGAGCCTGAACCATAGTGTTGTATGATTCATTTTTCATTAAAGGAAAAAGTAGAACTTAGTGAAATACCACGCACACATAGGTATGATGAATAGGTCGCTAGTCTCAGTCTCTAAGAAATTGAATTTTTTTTAATCTAGAGTACTGCTAAAAAAATAAGACATAACCTTACCTATCTCTCTTCAACAGAATGCCAGAGCCTCCCTGTGGTATTCTGAGTCCCGCTGAACAGTATCTAAATTAGCATGTCTAATATTAACTATTAATTGATGTCAATGGTTGGCTTTGTGTCATAAAATAATAAAGATTTGGGAATTCAACTCCGAAGTTCAAAGATGTACAATGCTGGACTGTCTTTTCAGCCAATCTGTAAGAGCTAGACGGGCCAGCTTGAAAGGACCAGTGTGTGGGCTATTTTTTTTTTAGTCTAGTCATGCCCCAAGGGTCCATGAAACACCTGGTCCACACACTTTCCCTTTCAAGCTAGAACCTCTGGTAGTGCCATACTGACGTAAAAGTCAATCAAGCACTGAAGGCTTACCTGGATCATTTACTTTAGAGCTCAAGCTTTGATAAGATTGAATGTTTTCCAGGCACTGCTAGATTGAGCATAAAAGTGATATCTAGAAGGGAACCCTAAATTATTATACACATTCTTTGTTCTGGGCTAGCATCTGCATTCCTCCTCTAAATGGCATTCCCAACATTTGTAGGTGAATAATAAAAGCCACCGTTTGGCCTTCAGGAAGGGAAGGAAATAAGGTGTGAACTTTGAAGTCATTTCTTTGTTTTATGCCCATTCCTAATAAAAAACAAACATAAAGGGCATTTCAGTAAACTATTTAAGCATGAAAGATGATTAGTGACAGAAAGCCATTTGTACTGTCGTATAACTGATGTGTCTAGCATTTCCCCTGGATAACAGAATTATCCTAAATAAATACTTGCCCAGATTAGACCCCGATAGAAAAACCAGAATGAGCTCGTGGTGATAATAATATTTCATCAATATGAAACAATAGTAAGAGAAGAAATTCCACATACCACCTCCATTTTTAGGCACTAAAAAAGCTGTGATTTTTAGGAGAATAAAATATGAGAAAAGGAGATAAATATAAACATTGTGCGTTAAAACTGAAAACAAAAACTCAGCAGCTCTAAAGAATAAATATGCCATAACATGCATATGTGCTGCGTGATGTACACGGCAGCAAAACCAAAAAATAACTGACTGGGCTGTTTCGGGAACAAGTAGGCGCATATTCCATCTCAAGATCAAATAACTATCTATGATTCCAGGAAATGCTCTTCACTTTACCTCCCAATGCCTTACTAGTGTCTCCAGACTTAATGGCGCGATTAGAATTGTTTTTACGCTCTTTCATGCAGGGCCATGCTGTGATTTGGTACCCATTTCGATTGAGACTAATGATATTATTGGCACTTTGGAAAAACAAGATGTTAATATATACTTTTGCTTTTCAACAGAAGGTGCTGTGATGCCATAACTCGATACACAAAAGGCCTACTCGTTTACTGTACACATAAAAACACTTTCTTCTTCACAAAGGGTAGGACTGACTGTGGTGTGGAATATAGAGAGCGCGTGCAGAGTCTTACATCTTTGCATTCACGCTGCGCTCTTACAGGCCTCTCTCATTTACACCCTGTGGGGAAGCAGCCGCCTCGGTCTCGACTGATTTTGCTTGTGTTTTGTTTGTTTTCTTATCTGAAGCATTTCAACTAAGCTCCCTTTTTACCAGCTGCTAACTGAGAACCGACTCTAGTGATATTAAGACGCAGTGGCCCAGCTTATGGACAGCAGGGGCCTTGGCCAATGAAACATGGGGCACTGGGCATCGTTTCTCTAAGCGCGGATCTTGAGACACTTTTTTCTTTATTGTCTAAAAAGAGATTTATGTTGCCAACATGTAGTTTCCTAGTGGGCCTGGAGCAATGCTGTGCCTCTGAACAGGTTTAAACTATCTTCAAGCTGGTGCAGCTGTATTTAATCAGTCCAGAAATCCAAGAAACAGCGGGCGATAACTCATAAATTATACACTAATCACAAGCCTTTATGACCTTGAAATGCACTGTGCATGGTGAGAAGTTAAAATATTCGCTTTGATGCATAACGTGTGCTAAATAATCAAGGTGTGAAGACTGTTTGAACATTTTCTCCTCTAGTTACAAAATAAGTTTGCAAAAGTTTGCTTTATAAAATGCCCAACACCCTAAAAATGATAGCACCCTTTCCTCAAAACTGGTGGGTGCTCACCTGGACTACTGGAATTATGAGATAGTGAGCGATCAAATTAGGTAGAAGGACTCTGAATTATGCTGCAAGTAAGGGCAAACGATGTGGCAAGAATTGACAAATTATGCTACATGTGAATTCATGGAAACTATGCAACACTTTATGGGGCATACTTATCCAACAATTTTAACAAAATACTCCAAAAACATTAACGTTTCTTTGGGAAGAATACAACAAATATTCAGCAAAGCTGTTCAGATTGTTACTCATCAATCTAATGTCCCCTGAGTGAGAGCAGCATGCTTTCATTAGATTCCGAAGTATTACTGAAAAGACTTGCAAACTGAAACCTAAAGGTGCACCAAAGTCAAAATTGTTTAAGCTCCTCAAGGGCTGAACAGGAGTAATGTTGTATTGATTTGTTTAGCACACTAATCACCCAAGAGGGTATTCAGGCACTTTAGCAAGGTGTGTAGGTATATAGTCTCCAAGGTGCTTCTATGAAGAGCCAGGCCTTCAGCTTCATGCAGAAGCCAATAAGTGAGGAGCAGGCTCCCAGGAAGGTAGAAGGGAGGTTGTTTGATGTCTTGTGTATGATGTAGGAGAATGAGCACCCTCCAGTTTTGCTTTTGCAAATGCTGGTAGTGTGTGCGAGTGAGGCACAGCGTACATGTCTGGTGGGTTGGTGAAATTGGGGTGGGGCAGATAATGCTAATAATATTATTAAAACCGTGTTGGTGCGTGAGGGAGCTACATTTTTGCCAGGAGCCTTGTGCCAAATCTGGCCTTGTTCCCTGTTGCTGATTAAACAAGTGAAGCAAAAAATTGAAAATTAATATAACTTTATCTAAGACACATCCCTGTAACTTTTAGCCCCTTGAAGGAACCTGTGGATGACACTTGTGGAAATCATGGTAGTGAGTTACAATGAAAGAAATTTCCTTTACACTATACTAAGGAGGACGTTGAATTACCTTCTCCTTGACATAAAAACAAACTTTGAATTTAGGCAAGAGTGACAGAACATAGGTGGTCATTACAACCCTGGCGGTCGGTGTTAAAGCGGAAGTAAAACCGCCAACAGGCCAGCGGGAAAACAAATGGAATTACGACCGTGGCGGAAACCGCCAACATAGACAGCCACTTTAACACTCCGACCGCCAAGGCGGTACAAACAAACACAGCGGCGGTAACCTCCAACAGACAGGCGGAGGACAATGTACCACCCACAGAATTACAACAGGCCAATCCGCCACCTTTTCCGGGCGGATTCACTGTGAACAAAAACACGGCGGAAACAGGACTTGGAAAGGGAAACGCTCACCTCTACACATCCCACGAGGAACCAGGACGCCATGGAACCGGAACTTCAGATTCTACCAACCTTTATCTTCCTGCTCCTCTACCAGGAGCACGAACGATGGCGGCGAAGACCACGGTGAGTACTGCACCTACAACACAGGGGAGGGGGAAGGGAAAAAACAGTGACACACACGCAACACTCCCACCCTCACCCACGTCAACACACACACTAATACATCATGATACATTACAGTTACAACCCCCAGCCCCCCTGGAAGAATGCAAGGACAAAAGGAAATGAGTCGAATGATTGTAATATATCCAAAGACAGTAATCAAAAATATATACAGATATAAAGATATTCACACTATAAACAAATATATACACCAAGAATACAAGTCCAAGGTATTCCACTATCATAGTCCGTGGACCACTGGGCCCAAAAGGCATGGGCGAGGCCCACACTCAATCCCGAACAAGACGGAGAGAACACTGCTGGGGCATCAGATAGAAATAAAACAGGCACCTCAGGGGGAAGGGAAGGGGGGGCACCTCAGCCGGATGAGTGCACAACGCCAGATTCACGAGGGGGCTCCATGCCCACTGTTCAATCCTGGGGAGTGCAAAGCCACAGTCTCTCAAGTCTTGTTTGCCCACTGTTCAATCCTGGGGAGTTCAAAGCCACAGTCTCTCAAGTCTCTACAGTGGGTGGTTTGCCCACTGTTCAATCCTGGGGAGCGCAAAGCCACAGTCTCTCAAGTGGATAACATTCTCCACTGGTTTCGGTAGGGGGCATTGTGCCCAGAGTGATTCATCCTGCCAAGGACTGAGGTAGTGGATGTCTTTCTCCACTGGTTCTGGAGGGGGCTTTGTGCCCAGAGTGCTTCATCCTGCCAAGGACTGAGGTAGTGGATGTTTTTCTCCACTGGTTCTGGAGGGGGCATTGTGCCCAGAGTGCTTCATCCTGCCAAGGACTGAGGTAGTGGATGTCTTTCTACACTGGTTCTGGAGGGGGCATTGTGCCCAGAGTGTTTCATCATGCCAAGGACTGAGGTAGTGGATGTCTTTCTCCACTGGTTCTGGAGGGGGCTTTGTGCCCAGAGTGCTTCATCCTGCCAAGGACTGAGGTAGTGGATGTTTTTCTCCACTGGTTCTGGAGGGGGCATTGTGCCCAGAGTGCTTCATCCTGCCAAGGACTGAGGTAGTGGATGTCTTTCTACACTGGTTCTGGAGGGGGCATTGTGCCCAGAGTGTTTCATCATGCCAAGGACTGAGGTAGTGGATGTCTTTCTCCACTGGTTCTGGAGGGGGCATTGTGCCCAGAGTGCTTCATCCAGCTCGTGGTGGCCTCAGTAGCGTCGGAATCTTTGATGCTCACTGGCCTGCGATGCTAGTGGCGGCTGTGTCCTGGGCATAAGTGCTGGTGGCAGCGGTGTACTGGGCAGTGGTGCTGGTGGCAGTGGTGTCCTGGGCAGGGTGCTGGTGGCGGCGGTGATCTGGGCAGCGGTGCTGGTGGCGGTGGTGTCCTGAGCAGCGGTGCTGGTGGCGGTCTTGTCTGCTGTGCAGATTTTCCCAGACTTGCCGGTTTTACTGTGCCCCTTTCCCACCTTGGATGGTGGCGCAGCTGTCTCCAGACTCCCAACTGCACCCCTGGGAGCGGCTTTGGTGGCTGATTTCTTTCTTCTCTCCCGCTGGGCACTGGGCAACTTTTTGTGCTTTACTGGTGGGGGACTGTCCGTGCTCTGGCTCCTTGTCACACTGGCTGCCCTGCTGCCTGGCGCACTCCAGAAGCCGGTTACTACTGGCACCACTGGTTCCGCAGATGTTGTGGCTGAGGTGCTGGGTTGGGACCTGGAGAGGCGGGCTCTAGGAGACTGAAGGGGTGGGGGAGGTGAGGGGAAGAAATCAAGGTTGGACAGGAAAAGTTTTTGGGACAAACTGGGACGGGTAGATGGAGGGGGTTTGGGAGTGGAGGAAGAGGTAGTGGTTGTAGGAGTTGTACGTTTGCTGACTTTGGGTGAAGGTGCATGGGCTGGAGGCTGTCGTGAGGTGGATGGCTGTTGGGTGGGTGTGTGGCTGCGTTTGTGTAGTTTGGGAGGAGGGCTCACAGACACACTGGTAGAGGACACAGGGGATGTGTGAATGGTAGTGGGGGTGGTGACTGCACGTGAGCGGGGTGTGGTGGTGGGTGTGCTGGTGATGGACGTAGTGGCTGAGGATGTAGTGAATGCAGGTGTGAGTGGAGACGAGACAGGGAGGGAGGAGGGAGACGTGGAGGAGGGGGACACAGTGGAGGCAGTGGATGTTGGTGTGTATGATGCTTGCGTGAGTGCCTGTGGGATGTGTGGTGCTTATGTTTGCCAGAGCCACCTTTGTGTGTTGAAGTGTGTGCATGCTGGTCTGATGGTGTGCTTCGGATAGGCTGAGGTACAGGGGTTTGGTTCTGGGTGGAGGAAGTTGGAGGGGGAGGCTAGAGACAGGGACAATGGCTGCCATCAGTGCTGAGGTCAGAGTCTGAAAAGCTCGCTGATGGGCTGCCTGACCAGAATGAATGCCCTCCAGGTATGCATTGGTTTGTTGCAACTGCCTCTCTACACACTGGATGGCATCCAAAATGGTAGTGAGGGACCTGAGGAGGTCAATGGCCTCCTCACTGAGGGCCGCAGGGGTGACAGGGGCAGGGGCTGAGGTGCCTGGGGCGAAGCAGATGCCCACCCTGGGTGAGCGGGCACGGTACACATGCTGAGGGGCTGCTGGGAAGGCGGTGCTGGTAGGGGGGGTGGCGGCTGTACCTCTAGATGCGGGGGGCACAGATGGGCCCGCCACGCAAGGGAGCTCCCATCAGAGGCGGAGTCCGTATCACTGGTCTCTGCTCCTGTCCCCGCCATGGAGCTCCCCTCGCCCTCCATCCCACTGGTGAATTCAGACTCCATTGTGTCACCCTCCAGGGCCATGTGGGATGCAGCTCCCTCCTGCTCCGGCGCCACTGCTCCTCCGCCTGATGATGTGTTGGACTTTTTGCCTTACGCAGGGTCATCCCCAGTCTTTTTGCCTCCTTCCTCCTGGTTTTTCTGACCTCTCGCTGTTGGCTCTAGGACTCTGAGCACTTTATCACTGCTGACCAGTGCTAAAGTGCAGGTGCTCTCCCATCTAAAGTTGGTATGATTGGCTTATACCCAATTTGCATATTTAATTTACCTATAAGTCCCTTGAACAGTGGTATCTCTATAACCAGGGCCTGTAAATTAAATACTACTAGTGGGCCTGCAGCGCTGCTTTCGCCACCCACTGAAGTAGACTTTCAAACCTGTCTCAGGCCTGCTAGCGCAGGGCCTGTGTGCGCAGTTTTCTGCCACAGGGACCTGGCTTCTAAATTTACTTGCCAGGCCCAGAACTCCCCTTTTACTACATGTAAGTCACCCCTAAGGTACGCCGTAGCTAGCCCTATGGGCAGGGTGCCATGTATGTAGAAAGGCAGGACATGTGCCATATTGCATGGCCTGTCCTAGTAGTGACAAACAGCCTAACTTGGTGTCTCACTGCTGTGAGTGCTGCCTTCTCATAGGATTGCATTAGAAATGCCCTGCCTTATGTGTAAGGGGTATTGTCTGATTTATGAGGGGTAGCGTAGGCATGTTTGGTATGGTTGTGATGGTGATAAAGAATGCTGCTTACTGGTGTGGGTGTATTTTTTATTACTATCACAGAAATGCCACTTCTAGAAAGTGCGCATTTATCTGTGCTTATGACTCTGGTGTTCTGCAGCTTGACTCCAATCCACATCTGGGCAGAGTGACAGTTGGGGCTTTGTGCATACTTTTCAGACAGCCTGTACACAGGGAGGGTGGAGGTGTCACAGAGGTGCATCTGCATGCTGAATAGTCTTCTTGGGCTGAGAGAAGGGAGAGGCAGGGCACACCTGCATTTGTAAAGACTGTGCCCTGGCCTCACACAATAGGGTTGTTAACCCCCCACTGATGTTTGGAGCCTGTGTTGAAAGGAGAGAGGGGGCACTCCCAGAACCAGTTGTAACTGTCTGGAACCTCCTCTCCCTACCATTGTAAAGCACTGTAAGAACTGACTATAAGTACAGGGGAATTTTCCCCACAATTTGGAGACTCTTGGAATCATCTTGGAACTGGACACCAAAGGCTGAAAGGACTTATCAGGAGCCGCCATGGACTGCTGCTGCTGGGCTGACCTGTGACCTTCCTGGTCACTGTGAAGGACTTGCCACTTGCTGCCTTTCCCTTGTGCTGGCCTGTAGCTGGGCCCTCCACCTGAGGACCTTGTCTTAAGATTCTGCTCCCCAGGGTCAGGGTGCTGTGGCCCCTGACCCCTGCATCCCTTTCTTCACGAGGGGTGCTTCTCCGTGGTTTGCAGCGCGCTTATGGAGCCTTGGGAGCTCGTAGGCTCCTGGCTGCATTGTGCCCCTTTAAATAAGATCACCGCAGCGGCCCGGGAAGCTGGAAGAACACTCGCGCACCGCATCGGGTGCAGGCGAGTGTCTGCTCGGGCCCCAGGAGGGGTCCGATCTTCTTGTGGCTTCGCGGCAGGACCAGGGGAAGGCGCGGGGAGTGCCCCCTTCCCCCTGGCCTCTGCGTTAGGAGCAGGACGCTCCTTTTCTGCTGTTAGGTAAAACAGGCATTATTGTGGGCCCCCCCCTTGGTGGAAGGGCCAGTGGAGGCCCGGGGGTGGCCCCCAGAGATCGCGGGTCCCGGGAGGGGCCTGTCATTAAACCGGAGGGGGTGCGTGGTGCCCCCCTCCTGCCCTAAGTTGTTTTTGCTTGCTTTGGCCCCCCTCCTGAGGGCCGCTTGAGGCCCTTGTGGGCCCCAGCAATCACGGTCCCCAGAGGGGCCTGTCTATAAAAGAGAGGAGGTGCATGTCGCCCTCCTCTGACCCCAGAGTATAAGGGAGGCCCCCGTTTTGCACATAGGAGCGCCGGGGGCCCCATTGTTCGCCTTCTAGGCACTGGAGGTTCCTTCATCCAACCAGGTACTGTTTAAAGGACCAATATAGTTGCAATCCAAAGTTCTTTCTACAGACTTTTGTTTGATTCATATATTACCTATCTGCGTTTGATGTTTTTACATATGTGTATGCAAATGTTCCTTTTATGGACATGCTTGCTAATATGTTTTTCTAACTTCCATATGTTTTCTAATGTTCCTACTATGGGCATTTTATGATATTCTTATGACAAGTGCTGTGATGTAATAACGTGTTTTCCTGACTACTGCTTATGTTGCAGAATACTGAGTAACCTGTGGGTTATGTGTGACTACTGCTAGTTTGCAGAGTAACTAATGTGTAACGTTCTGACAACTGCTAAGGTAGCAGGATAGTACTGATTTGTGATGTTTGGTCTGATAATTGCCTTGTGTACATACAGTATATTTTCATATAATCTGGTGTTGTGTTTCCTTTGTGGTGGGGATATTGCGTCACATGTGTTGTGCAAACGCTTTACACATTGCCTCTGGGTTAAGCCTGACTGCTCGTGCCAAGCTACCAAGGGGGGTGAGCAGGGGTTATCTTGGACGTGTAACTCCCTTGCCCTGACTAGAGTGGGTAAGTTCTGCCGGGCTGAGGGGCATACCCCAGCCAACCAGAAACCCCATTTCTAACATGATGCTAATGCACACAAGAACAGGGAGACCACAAAAAGGGGGGGAAGACAGAAGAAAGACATGTTGAGTGCATGCAATACCGTTACCGTTGGCGGACACTACAGACACAGAAGCCCCCTGCACTAAGCCGTGCACTTGGAGTTCCCTAATCAATCCCAGGGACATGGGTTACAAGGCTATGCCCGATTGCTGCACACATGGATGTCACAGGAGCCTGACTAGGTGTAGTTGGCACTGTACACAGGTGGGGTGGGGTGCCACAGGGCCTGCCTTAAGAAGGGACCTTGCCTACTAAACTTGCCCTGGCCTTGGGGAACCCACAGCCCACCTCCCCCACCCAGACACCTCCAATGCGCGCTGTGTCAACAGAATGAGAGTGTACTCACCCCCTTGTGGCTGCTGTGATGCCCTCAAGCGCCCATTCAACTCCGGGTACGCCACCGCCAGGATCCTGAACATCAGGGGGGTCATGGTGCGACGGGCACCCCTCCCACGTTGGGAGGCCATCCCCAGCTGGGCCTCCGCCATCTTCTTGCTCCAGCGGCAAATGTCCACCCATCTTTTCCGGCAGTGGGTGCTCTGTCTGTGGTAGGCCCCCAGGGTCCGGACTTCCTTGGCGATGGCACGCCAAATGTCCTTCTTCTGGTCAGCGCCGACCTACAGGAATGGTACAGGGGAAAAGGAGAAGATATAACCGTCCGCACCGTCACAGTCATTGGCCCGCATCCCTACCCTTGCCATGACGCACATGCACTCACTGTCGTTTCATGCACGCCTCATTCTCACCCCCCACCTATCTTTCATCCACACCACTGCACACAGGCATTGCCCATACAGCATGTCACAGTGTACTTACCTGTTTGGAGGACCGTAGAGTAGCGTAGAGTAGCGTGTACTGGGGGAGGACCCCATCCACTAGTTTCTCCAACTCCTCTCCTCTCCTGTCAAAGATCAGGTATCAAGTGATTGAACAGAGAGAAAATGGCGGTCACGTCTGCGGTGGTGCGTACCGTCACCGCCGGCGTACATCGTCATTGGCTCCTGGGACCCATAGGGTCCAATGTTAACCAATACAGGATTGCGCCGCGGTCTTCGACCGCCTACCGCGACGGTGTAGAACCCCAGCGCAGTTACCTCATATCCCCATGTCCCACTTTACAGGTCAGGCAGCCGCCATTTCAGGGGCCACATGGCATTATTTTGGACTGCGTCACACACATCTAGGCCTTGCTTTAACACTAATACAGGCATATGTTGATTTGCTAATATTTTCCAATTAAGCTGTGTTTACTTACCTCAGAGTTGCCTGACTCTCTGCTCGCTGTTCTCCTCCATTGGCACTGTCCGCTGGGGCATGAGTGGAGATGGCGGCATCCTCCGGTGTCCAGACCTCTGGTGGACCTGTCGACAATGGAGGAGCGACATGTGATCATCACCTATAGACTTGATCGTACCACAATCCTGGAACTGTGTGCCCAGTTGGAGCCAGACCTGATGTCAGCTATCCTCCATCCCACAGGAATCCCCCCTCAAGTGCAGGTGCTGTCAGTACTCCATTTCCTAGCAAGTGGGTCTTTTCAAACTACCGTGGGCATAGCATCAGGGATGTCCCAGCCTATGTTTTCCAACATGTTGTCCAGAGTGTTGTCTGCCCTGCTGAAACACATGCAGAGCTGCATCGTTTTCCCTCAGGTGGAGGATTTGCCTACAGTGAAAGGTGATTTCTATGCCCTGGGACATATCCCCAACATCATAGGTGCCATTGGAAGAGTTACCATTCGATGAATGTTCAGATGGTGTGTTTGGCAGACCAGTACATCTCCCATGTGAATGCCAAATTTCCTGGCTCAGGGCATTACACTTATATTCTACGGAATAGCAGCATCCCTTATGTGATGGGGCAACTCCAGAAGCACTGTGTGTGGACATGGACCCAATACAGTGTGACTAGGTGTCTGGGTCTGGGGATGTCCCTATGAGTTAGTGTGCATCTAACTGTTGTCCCTCGACATTTGAAGGTGACTCTGGTTACCCCAACCTGTCATGGCTACTGACCCCAGTGAGGAATCCCAGGAAAAGGGCAGAGGAGCGCTAAAATGAGGCCAATGGGCGAACTAGGAGGATTATAGAGCGGACCTTCAGCCTCCTGCAGGCCAGGTTCGGGTGCCCTCCATATGACAGGTGGTTCCCTATTCTACTCACCAAAGAAGGTGCGCCAGATCATCGTGGCCTGCTTTATGCTTCACAACTTGGCTTTGCGACGACAGGTGCATTTTCTGCAGGAGGATGGTCCAGAAGGAGGTGTTGTGGCAGCTGTGGAGCCTGTGGACAGTGAAGACGAGGAAACAGAAGAAGAGGACATAGACAACAGGAACACAGTGATCCTGCAAAACTTCCAGTGAGACACAGGTAAGAAGACAACACTGGCTGCTACATCTGATTTAATTCTACTACCTCTCATCTGTCTGTCATTTTCACCCAGTATATGGTCACTGAGTTGTCACTTTCCCTTTCGATTTCACAGATGTGGGTCCCACTGTGTGACATCTGCTTTGTTTCCACATGGACTACAGCTGTGTGACATAGGTAGGTTGACAATAGAATGGACATTGCAATTTCCCTCAGTTATTGCAAATACACAATTGTGAAAGCACAGACTGACTCCAGATTGTTTTGTGATTTAAGGGTGTTTATTTAAGTGCTAAATAGTGGAGGGGGTTGTAAAATGGTCAGGGGTGATGGTGGAGGAATGTCCATGGCAGAGTCCAGTCTATTAGTCTCACAGGTGCATTGTCCAAAGGGGCATAGAAAGTGGAGCTGGGGCAGTTTAAGTATGGACAGGGTGACAAAGTGGGACAGAAGGATGTCAGTCAGGGTGGTCTCATTTCTTGGCGGGGTCTTGGCATTGTTCTCTGTCTTTGTCCTGGATCTCAGGGACCACTTGCAGGGTGGTTCTCCATCTGCAGGGGGTGGGGTGCTGGTGTGGTGGTCCTGTGGCGGTGCGTCCTGTCCACTAGTGCCGGCGGAGGTGGTGGGCAGTTCATCGTCCAGGCTAGTGTCAGGGGCCCCTTGTTGTGCCACAGTGTCCCTCCTGGTGTTCACGAGTTACTTCAGCACCCCTACAATGGTGCCCAGGGTGGAATTGATGGATTTGAGTTCCTCCCTGACCCCCAAATACTGTTCCTCCTGCAGCCGCTGGGTCTCCTGAAACTTGGCCAGTACCGTTGCCATCGTCTCCTGGGAATGGTGGTAGGCTCCCATGATGTTGGAGAGGACCTCGTGGGGAGTGGGTTCCCTGGGCCTGTCCTCCCCCTGTCGCACAGCAGCCCTTCCAGTTCCCCTGTTTCCCTGGGCCTCCTTTCCCTGAACCGTGTGCCCACTACCACTGCCCCCTGGTCCCTGGTGTTGTTGGGGTGGTGGGTTAGCCTGGGTTCCTTGTAGTGGTGGACACACTGCTGATTGACGTGTACTGGGGACAGAGTTATGGGCCTGCTGGGTGGGTGCTGTGTTGGTGTTTCCAGAGGGGGGAAGCTCTGTAGTGGCCTGTGCCAGTGTGAGGGGAACCGACTGTCCCGAGGTCCCAGATGGGCCGGGCTGGTCATCTAGATTTAGTTGGACAGAGCTGCTGTCATCACTGTGGACACTTTCTGTGGGTGGATTGGACATAGCTGGACCCTCCTGTCCAGTGACGTTGGGTAGGGGTCCTGTAGGGGTGTAAAGGCATGATTATTGCATCTGTGTGTGCCATGGTGTGCAATGGGTGGGTGACCCTGTACCCCAGTGCTTGCATTCCTGTGTAGGACCTTGTGTGATAATGGTTTAGGGGGGTGTATGGGCATGTGCAGTGTCCATGCTTTGGTGTTACATGCAGGGCTTGGGTTTGGGATGTGTGGTTTGTGATATTGGGACATACGTGAGGAGTTGGAGTGATGGGGGGAGGGCGAGGGTGGGGTTATGTGATAGCATGCAGGTGGGTGGGGGATGAAGTAGTTAAAGGTTTGACTTACCAGAGTCCATTCCTCCTGCTACTGCTGCGAGGCCCTCAGGATGCAGTATAGCCAAGACCTGCTCCTCCCATGTTGTTAGTTATGGGGGAGGAGGTAGGGGTCCGCCGCCAGTCCTCTGAACCGCAAGGTGGTGTCTTGAGACCACGGAATGCACCTTCCCCCGTAGGTCGTTCCACCTCTTCCTGATCTCATCCCGTGTTCTTGGGTGCTGTCCGACTACGTTGACCCTGTCCACGATTCTTCGCCATAGCTCCATCTTCCTAGCTATGGTGGTGTGCTGCACCTGTGATCCGAATAGCTGTGGTTCTACCCGGATGATTTCCTCCACCATGACCCTGAGCTCCTCCTCAGAGAACCTGGGGTGTTTTTGCAGTGCCATGGGGTGGTGTGGGTGATGTGTGGGGTGGTGTGTGTTGTGATGTGTGGGGTGATATTTAGAGGCGTGTTGTGTGAGGTGCTTGGATGTTGTGTGAGTGCCTGTGGAATCTAGTTTGTAGATGGTTGTGTCTCTATCTGGCCTTCAGTCGCAATTGTTGACATAAGGGTTTGTGGGTGATGTGGGTGTGTGTTTTATATTGTATTGGATGTGTGGGAGTGGTGTGTGTATGTGTATCAGGTATGTGTATTTGTAATTGTCCGATGTGGTAGTGTTTTGTAAATGTGTGTGTATTTTGAGCGCAGCGGTGTGTTACGCCAATGGAATACCGCAGATGAAAGACCGCCGCATGGGTTCGTGGGTCATGATACTGGGCGTATTCCTGTTGGTGTGATGGTGGAGGTTTTGTTATCGCCAGTTTATCACTGACCTTTGGTGTGGCGGACTTGTGTGGGTGTCTGGATTTTGGTGTATTCTGAGCTGTGGGTCATAATGACCGTGGCGGAATTCCGCGACTGCGGCGGTGTGTTGACGGTCTTCTGCACGGCGGTAAGCAGCTTTTACCGCCAATGTTGTAATGACCCCCATAATGTTTAAACAGATATTGCTCTGCCATTATTTACTGAGTAATGGCATTCTTATCAAACCTATATGTCGGCTAGAAGTGTGTTATACAAAAACATTGTCAGGATAGGGCAAAGGATTAGCAAGAATTTAATAGGAGTACCTCCCTCTGAAAATGCAACACTCTAGAAGAATATGTGTGTTGTTGACTGCACAAGCACAATACTTTGTGGTGATTTGTGAACCTCAGTGGCCTGGTGCAATGTTTTATGGAAGAGTTTGCATTTTTTGTGGTCTCTGATGCTTATTTATTTAATCAAAATTCATTACACAAACAAGTGATTTTGTATAAGGAACATATGCCTGGATCTACCAATAAATCATCAACATTTTAAAATTAATATCTACCAGAGAGTACTGAAGCGCAACTCCTCCATGTCTTCACTTTTTGATGGAGGTAATTGCTGAGGTATAATAAATGCCACACTAAGACTGTGTTCTGGTGATACGTTAGGCTTCTTATACTCACAAGCACAAATAAAGTTGCAGACAAGTTTTAAATGTCACTTGCCCCTTATTGCACTTTCTCTAAAAATGTCTCAGTTTTTTCTCTTTCCGTGTACATATCATCTCTCACTTGGACTTCATTCTTCTGATTCCCTCTCCCATGCGTGCTCCTGTGGTTCCTCTATTGCCTCCCATTTTGAGAACAGAAAACTATAGATAAGTATAATGAAACATTGAAACGTCTATAGAAAGGATGTTTCTATTAAAATAAAATTCTGAACATGAACACTTTTTCCTCTGTTAGTCATCTGTCTATTTTAGGTGTATCGCTTTCAATTTCTCTTTGAGATAAACTTACCCCCTCCTTGACCTGGATAAGAAATGTTTTCTTTTGCCTGTGACTGTGCTTTACTGGGTTGGCTTGCAGTTGCTGCTTTTGCCGGAGAGATGACAAAGACTCGACTTTGTTGTGCATTCCTGCTTGAGAAGAATCTCCAAGGACATGAACTGAGCTTGCCTCCTGTTTTGAAGTCTCAGGGCCATCAAAGACTTTCTCCGCCAGCACCTGGACTCTCTGCTGAGACTCCTGCCTTGCCAAGTGGTGTCCTGTCCCGTCTCTGGGCCCTTGAGAGGTAAAGTTGGCAGAACAAGGACTGAAATCCACGCACAGAATGCCATGTGGGGAAATTTTAGATGCACCACCTGCAACGCGGTTGAAAACTGAGACGCTACCCTCTCTGTGGCAAAAATCGATGCTCCACTTGCATCGTGGCTTGGGGATCGACGTATCGTGGCTATAGAAATGATGCAAAACTCACTTGCAGATGCTGATAATGATGCAAATCCCACATAGTGTGGTTTTCCTACACCGTGCAGCAGGATTTCACACGCAATGTCGCTGGACATCAAAGTCATCGTGAACCAGCGTGGATCCGAGGTGCCCTGTCCAGAAATCGACGTATCACTCTCTTGTGAGGGAAAAAATGACGCATCGCGGACTGGACCTGAGAAGATAACGACGCACGGGCTCACTTGCGAGTAAGGAATTGACGCATCACTGACTTTTCTGACGCATACTCGCCCGTGCAGCTTTAATTTTGATGTAAACCAGGTACTTTGTGTAAAATCAACATTTACATTTTTTTTTTACAGAGTAAGACTCATTCTTTTGAAGATTCAAATCTTGACTTGTGTAGGTTGGATTTGTGTTGTTTTGGTCTTGTTTAATATTACCTATTTTTCTAAACTGATGTGGTGCCCATTTTGTAGTGTTTTCTCTGTATTACTGTGTGTGTTGGTACAAATACTTTACACATTGCTTTTGGGTTAAACCTTTCTGCTCGTGCCAAGCTACCAAAGGGCTGAGTGGGCGTTAACCAGGTGTATTTCTCCTTTGCCCTGACTAGAATGTGGGTCCTTGCTTGGACAGGGGGTAATCTAAAAGCCAACCAAAGACCCAAATTTTAACATTTTTAATAAAGGAAAAATAAAAACAAGAGAAAGAGACACTAGACCACATGTTATGTTTCAGTTCTTTAACCATATTTGTTGAATTTCTACAAAATGATCATGATATTTGGGTCAAAGCCATGACCCAGAGAAAAAAATGATTTGCTATGTGTTAGACCTGACACGCGTGGGTAGTGGTTCCCCACCTTTTTATTCTTTTCTCTAGGAGGTTCTGCTGGTTCTTGCAAGGGGCTCACAAGCCCTGGGGTCTATCCCTCTGTAAATACAGTGTGAAAGTGCCAGTGCCATCCTTCCATCCACCTGGAATTGGTGCTAGAACATGTGCACATACTGGCACATGGGTGGTTTTCTATGTAGAATTTGCTTCTGGCACCTGTCAGGGTGTGCACACTTGCACATGGGTATCTAAAATAGTGGCTGAGCCTCATAGTGCATAGTGTGGAACACCTGTGCATGTTTGCAATTACCCATGAGAGCTGCTCTGTCCATAAGGTAACATGGGAGAAAAATAGTCCTATTAGGTCTGGTTGCAACAGAGGATTGTAGAGGAGCAATTTGGCATCATTGGATTTAGAATGACAAACCCCCTCTAATGGTAAATGTGGTTTTATTAGTAATGCATTAAAAATGCCACTTCTTGGAAGTAGGCATTTCTAGATTCTTAAACGCTTTGGCCCGTATTTATACTTTTTTTGCGCCGCATTTGCGTCATTTTTTTATGCAAAAACGGCGCAAACTTGCAAAATGTCATTGTATTTTGTAGGTTTGCGCCGTTTTGCGTCAAAAAGCAGCGCAAATGCGGCGCTAAAAAAAGTATAAATACGGGCCTTTGTGTTTCCTGCAAATTTGGCTCCATTCCACCGGATGTGGGGGAAGAGCACCTCTGTGCATTCCCCAGGAGAAAGCTATAAAACTTGGGCATCCAGAAGAACAGACCCCAGCCTTTCGGGGCCTGGGATAGATTTATTGGAGAGGGAGGTTTCTGACACTTGGCCTCTCGAAGCCAGAGCATTGCCCCACTAAAGAAAAAGATCTACATTCTACGTCCTTAGGGTGGATGGAGAAGAAATTTAGGGGAAACATCTGTGGATCAAAGGAAAACCCTTTGAACCACCCCTAACTTCAAAGCCACACTTTAGTATAACTAGGGGTACTACCCTTCAGCAAGGCAGAATTGCATCTATGCAAAGCGGGATCAATGCTGCTGGACTGCATGGTGCGCACTGCCAGAGGGATCTGTTGTGCACAGAGGGATAACTGTCTGAGGAGGGGATCCACGCACCCTTCCTGTATTGTGGCTGAATTAAGACAACTGCCTGCTGCTGTGTTGTAACCCGAGGTGTGCTCTTGAAAGGCAGATTGTCTGCCCCCTGTTCTCCCAGGAGGTCTCAGGGACCTCAAAGACCTACTGGGAGGGCATCTACATCGTCTGGTGGTGCCAACTGGAGAGCAGTACCTTCGTCTGTGCCTACATCATAGGCTGTACTCCATCGGGCAGCAGCAGCGTGAGTGTGGACTAGGTGTTGTGTCTGAAGATTGGAGTTACCTAGTGTGGAGCCTACAAATACTGCCCGCACTTCAGGTGAGTGGCCCTTCATTGTGGGGACCACCGCACGCCGAGACGTCTTGTCATGTGAGTGAGATCACCCATTGTGGGGCCCGACGTGGCCTGCTGTTGTCAAGTGAGTTGTATTTCTCTCATGTAACGCTCATCTGCACACGCATTGTGTGCTGTGCCTTGTTCATAGGCTGCAACCCTCAGAGGTGGGGGTCCAACCGGAGTTATGCTCGTATGGTACGGTTGAACTTGCATCGAAGTGTGTGACCAGAGAGTCTGGTGTGACTAAAGTCATCATGCACCAGACGTTGTTTCTCATTCCAAGGAGGTATGGAAACAAAGTTTCTTGTATGACCGGACGATCTAGACCAACTCTAGTCATAGAGCGCTTGATGCTGTGTCACATTCCAGAGAGGTGCAGAATTTACGTTCTTCGTGGGAGTATCTGGTGCAGCTCAAATCATCATGCACCTGACTAGTGCCTCCTCCTGAGGATGCACCACATTAGGAATTGTCTTTGGAGTAATCGTATGGTCGGGGCTAATTCAAGTAATCGGGCCCCTGACATTGTACCTCATCTGTGTGGAGGTACAACACTGAGCACTTTTCACGTCAGAGTGTAACCTTCTGGTGCAACTCAAGTTTTGGTGCACTATGGGCCTGATTCTAACTTTGGAGGACGGTGTTAAACCGTCCCAAAAGTGGCGGATATACCACCTACCGTATTACGAGTTCCATAGGATATAATGGACTCGTAATACGGTAGGTGGTATATCCGCCACTTTTGGGACGGTTTAACACCGTCCTCCAAAGTTAGAATCAGGCCCTATGTGTGGTGACTCCTTGTAAAAGGGGTGGCTAGTAAATTGTTGTGCGCAACTGGGATTGTTGAGGGCACCTCAAATGAACATGCACCAACAGTACACCACCGTTCTGGAGGTGCTGAAATTGGTAACTATTTTGTAACACTGACTGTCTGTTGGGGCTGGGCACCACAGTGGCTAATCGGTGCCCCCAGTGACTCTCTCTCTGTGTGTTGCAGACCTCCGAGTGAACCTCCTACTGGGAGCCCAACCTAATTGCTAATTGTTGCCAGATTTGCTGTTGTCTTTCCTTCAACCCTCCCATCTTGTCCTATGTAGTGTGACTACGGCCACGAGTAGCCTAATATCCAGGGGGAAGGTTTACACAATCTATGGTTTTCGGTGGGGCAGGATAGCCAAAGCTGGTTGTTAAGTGGATGGTGGTTTGAGACCCAAGATGCCTGCAAACACAGTGGAATCCACTAGCTGGATATCAGTGCACCGCATTAGCGTGCCGAGAGTGCGTGCATACGAATGTGTGAGTGCATAGGATGATCAATCCCCATGGCACCACTCGGTGGTGCAAAGTGGATGTGTGGGAGTGAGTGAGTGTGAATGCGAGGGCAGCACCGTGGCATTGCTGGTCACATTCTTCTGTCAGAGAATTCCTGAGGTTGACTATTATGATTTACTAGTGTGGCCTAGGCCACAGTGCTATGCAGAAGTGTAACAGGCCTTGTATTTACATATTGGTGTTAGCATTGGGAACCGGAGTACACCCTGAATTTAATTGTTACATTAAAGTTGGTAAACTATAGGGTGGGTCTTGTGCTGACAACGTTTGGCACCACATGAGGGTGTGGGAGGGAACGTATCATTTCTCACTTATACATATTGTCATTGCTGTTATTCACAGTCGGGCTGAATATTGTGAACGCTATTGCTAAACGTGATTTATGCCTGGATGTCTATGATACTCATGCTGTGTTGACAACATGTATGTTCAATATAATTTTTATATACCTACACAGTGTGTGAAGTCTCATTTGTGCAGCTCAGCTTGTTTGTGGTGGGGAAATGATGTGCCATTGTTTTATACATTGCCTCTGTGATAAGCCTGACTGCTCTGTGCCAAACTACCCAATGGTGAGTGCAGGTTGTACAGGGAGTGTAATCACCCACCCCTGACAGGAGTGATGAGATTCTGCCTGGCTGGGGGCTTGCCACAGCTAACCAGATCGTGCTGCCTCCAACACTATGTTTCAAGCCTAATAACCAATAATTGTTTACCCATACATATTAAAGGGGACAATCTCACTGTCAAACAAATTATGGAAAGGCCTATTATATTTTGGTTATAGTCTCAGGCAGGCTTTTTCTGAAAATGGAGATAACTGGTTAATAATCATTAGATTAAGCACTAAACCCCTTCTGAAATTAATCAATTGATGACCATGTACTTAACTCAGTATGGGTTAGTAGGCTGTGTATGTGAAAACTAAGTAGTGTTTGTAAAAACAGATAGAAGTCAGGTATCCCTTTGAATCCATAGATTATAGTTCATGAGATATTATTTACATCCAATAAGTAGGTTCTAGTTGAAAAAAATCAGTGTTGTTCCTTAATGAACAGATTATTTGTGATACCAGAAGGGTCATCTGTCAGACCAGACAGTTTCTCAAGAATTACGAGTTCTAAGCAAATAGCAAAAAGCAAAGGCTATATATATATATATATATATATATATATATATATATATATATATATTTCTATATATATATCTGCACATGCAGGTGTATATATATGTGCATGTGCCCCAATAAAAATGCCCCTGGAAGTAAGTATATTCCACAGAGAAGTTTGTGAATCGATGAGAATAACTGGTATTTTGCCTCAAACGTTAAACCCTCATTTGAAAGCAATTAAAGGCTTTTCCAATATAGTATTACCTGTATCCAGTATTTTCCATCATTTATTAATGATCTCTTTTAATCAAGGCAGAAAGGGTCCAGTAGGAAATTACACATCTGAGATGATTTGTTGATTGTTTCACAGACCTTCTTGGTCTTTATCAGGTGTTCTTTTCATGGCTTTCTTGAGCAATTTTCCTGAGTAAACCTTTACTAAAAGTTTCTCAATGAGTACTTCTGCCTGTTCTTCAAATCTGTTGACCATGTCGCAATTCCAGTGTACTCGTAACCATTGTGCAGAGAATTTATGCCCTAGGGCCGCGGGTGGTAGCTGTCAGACCTCAAAAGGGAATTCTGATTAGTTGGCTTAGATTATACTTTGTTGTGCAGGTAGTCATTTTTCAGGATTAACTCCGGAAACAGTTCTGGCATTTTGCTAATTTTTCAATGTTTTCACTGGCCTTGCAAACTAATACTGGCTTTGTCTGTAAAATACTGGCCAAATGCTAAACTTAACTGTATCACAGAAGGAAGGAACTACACGGACTTATGTCAGTAGTCTTTTGTGACTTTAATTTTTAATTTTACTACTGCTTCCTAGATCTCACTGTTGTGGTCAGATTGGGGCCACATCAATCAATCAATCAATCAATCAGTTTATTTTTAAAGCACGCTACTCACCCGTTAGGGTCTTAAGGCACTAGGGGCCATATTTAAACTTTTTGACGCAAAACTGCGCTAACGCAGTTTAGCGTCAAAAAATTTAGCGCCGTCTAACGCCATTCTGAAGCGCCATGCGGGCGCCGTATTTATTGAATGGCGTTAGCCGGCGCTACCAGACCGGCGCTGCCTGGTGTGCGTGGAAAAAAACCACGTACACCAGACAGCGCCGGCGTAGGGGGAAAATGGCGTATGGGCGTCTTAAAATGGGGCAAGTCAGGTTGAGGCAAAAAAATCGTCTTAACCCGACTTGCGCCATTTTTTAACGACGCCCATCCCCCATCAACATGACTCCTATCATTGTAAAGATAGGAGTCATGCCCCCTTGCCCAATGGCCATGCCCAGGGGACTTCTGTCCCCTGGGCATGGTCATTGGGCATAGTGGCATGTAGGGGGGCACAAATCAGGCCCCCCTATGCCACAAAAAAAAAAAAAAAATACTTACCTGAACTTACCTTAATGTCCATGGGATGGGTCCCTCCATCCTTGGGTGTCCTCCTGGGGTGGGCAAGGGTGGCAGGGGGGGTCCCTGGGGGCAGGGGAGGGCACTCTGGGCTCATTTTGAGCCCACTTGTCCCTTAACGCCATGCCTGACCCAGGCGTTAAAAAGCGGCGCAAATGCGCCGTTTTTGGCCACGCCCACTCCCGGGCGTCATTTTTGCCCGGGAGTATAAATACCACGTAAAGGCCTGGGAGTCATTTTTTAAGACGGGAACGCCTCCCTTGCATATCATTAACGCAAGGAAGGGGTTCACGCTAAAAAATGACGCACACTCCGGGCACTTTGGCGCCCGAAGCGTCTAACGCCATAATATAAATATGGCGTTAGTTGGCGTTAGTTTAGCGTCGAATTTGCGTCGAAAAAAACGACGCAAATTCGGCGCAACCAGAGTATAAATACGGCCCTAGGTGGGGGAACTACTGGTAGAAAAGCCATGTTTGCGGTGTTTCCTGACCTTCAGGAGGTCCTGGGTCTGGCGTAGCTGGAGTGGTAGCGAGTTCCAGGTCTTGGCGGCGAGGTGTGAGAAGGATCTTCTTCTGGCAGTGGTGCATCGGACACAGGGGACGGTGGCAAGGGCAAGGCTGGTGGAGCGGAAATTGGCATGCGGGGTGTGGAAGGTGAGTCTGTTGTTGAGGTAGGCGGGTCTTGTTTTGCAGAGGGCTTTGTGAGCGTGGGTCAGGAGCTTGAAGGTGATCCTCTTTGGTATGGGTAGCCAGTGCAGTTCTTTGAGGTGGGGGGAGATGTGATTGCGGCGAGGTACGTCAAGGATGAGGCGTGCGGCTGTATTGTAGATTTGTTGTAGCTTTGATTGCAGTTTGTCTGTTGTTCCGGCACAGAGGGTGTTGCCGTAGTCCAGTCTACTGCTGACCAGGGCATGGGTGACGGTCTTTCTGGTCTCGACGGGGATCCACTTGAAGATCTTACGGAGCATGCGTAGGGTGTTGTAGCAGGAAGAGGAGATTGCGTTGACCTGCTGAGTCATGCTGAGGGTGTGGGCCAAGATGAAGCCTAGGTTGCGAGCGTGGGTGGTGGGCGAGGGTGCGGTGCCTAGAGTTTTGGGCCACCAGGAGTCATTCCAAGCTGACGGGTTGGGGCTGAAAATGAGGACCTCAGTTTTGTCAGTGTTGAGCTTGAGGCGGCTTGATTCCATCCAGTTGGAAATGGCGAGAAGTACGTTGTGGAGGTTGTTTTTAGCAGCAGTAGAGTCGTTCATGAGGGAGAGCTGGGTGTCATCTGCGTATGATATTATGTTGATGTGGTGTGTTCGTGCGATGTTGGGGAGAGGGGCCATGTAGACATTGAAGAGCGTAGGGCTGAGTGAGGATACCTGGGGGACGCCACAGATGATTCTGGAGGCTTCTGACTGGAATGATGGAAGACAAACTCTCTGGGTTCTGCCGATAAGAAATGATGAGATCCAGTTGAGGGCTTTGTCGCAGCTTCCGGTGTTGTAGAGACGTGTATGTAGGGTGTGATGGCATACCGTGTCAAAAGCAGCGGAGAGGTCCAGCAGGATGAGTGCTGCAGTTTCGCCTTTATTGAGCATGACACTTATGTCGTCCGTAGCAGAGATGAGTGCGGTCTCAGTGCTGTGATTTTTTTCTGAATCCTGATTGGGAGGTGTCGAGAGCATTGCTGTCTTCTAGGAAACGGGAGAGTTGGGCGTTGACAACTTTTTCGATGACTTTGGCCGGGAAAGGGAGGAGGGAGATCGGTCAATAGTTCTTCGGGTCATCCGGGTCTGCCTTGGGCTTCTTCAGTAGTGCGTTGACTTCTGCGTGTTTCCAGATTTCTAGGAAGGTGGCTGATTCGAAGGAGCTGTTGATGGTTCTGCAGAGGTGGGGAGCGATGATGCTGCTTGCCTTGTCAAAATTGTGGTGGGTGCAGGGGTCCGTTGGGGATCCGGAGTGGATGGAGGCCATGGTGTGTGCGATGTCATCTTTGTTGGCGAGGGTCCAGGTGTGAAGGAGGTTGGTGTTGCTCGGGCGGTCCTGTGTCAGGGCGTCCAGCTTGAGGGTGTCAGTGGTCAGATTGGGCTTGAAGCTGTTGTGGATTTCTTCTATCTTGCGGTGGAAAAGGGTGGCGAGGGAGTTGCAGAACTCTTGCGTAGGGGGGGTTCGTTGGAGCAGGTCTTGGGGTTGGAGAGGTCTCTGACGATGCTAAAGAGTTCTTTACTGTTGTGGGCGTTGTTATCTATGCCGTTTTTTAAATGGGTCCTTTTAGCGGTACGGATTAGCTGGTAATGCTTGCGGATGGACTCCTTGAGTGCGATGTGGTTGTGTCTGCTGGGATCCAGGCGCAGGGCCTTCTCTCTTTTTTGGCATTCTCATTTGGAGATTTGTAAATCAGGTGTGAACCAGTTGGGTGTGGTGCTGTGCAGGGAGTTTGAGGTTTTTTTTGAGCGGTGCGAGGGTGTTGGCGTAGTCTGCTAACCAGCGGTGCAGGTTGGTAGCGTCTTAGTCAGGGTGCGAGGTTGTAGGTGGCGTGGTCTGGGCGAGGGTGGAGATCAGTTCTTCTGTTGAGATTTTGCTCCAGTTGCGTCGGGGTGGTTGTGTGCGGTGGTGGTGAGTAGCTGGTTTGTGATAGAAGAAGTGGATGCATCGGTGGCCTGACCAGCTGAACTCGGTGGTGTGGCTGAAGGAAACGTGGCTGTTGGCAGTGAAGATGGGGTCGAGATTGTGGCCTGCAGTGTGAGTGGGCAAGGAGACGAGTTGTTTGAATCCGAGGTTGGCGAGGTTGTCCAGCAGGTGGTTGGTGTTTATGTCGTTGTTGTTATCAAGATGGAAGTTCAGATCGCGGAGGAGGATGTAATCTGCTGAGGTTAGGGCCTGGGTGCTGACGATATTGGCGATGGAGTCGCAGAATTGGGCTCGGGGGCCCGGAGGTGTCCTGGGTGCTGGTAGAGACTTTGATGGTGCTTTTGTGGACTACGCCGATTCCCCCGCCTGGCTTATTGGTGTGGTCTCTCCTGTGAACTTGTAGCCTTCAGAGATGGCAATGGCAATGTCCGGTTCAGAGGCCGAATTTGTTTCGGTGAGGAAGGTGATGTCCGGTGATAAGGTGGTCAGCAGGTCCCAAAGTTTGATAGTGTGTTTGTGGATGGAGCGAGTGTTGAGTAGGATGCAGTTGAGGAAGTTGTTAGCGGGTCTGTTTTTGCTTTTTAGGGTGCAGGAGAAATGGCAGGCTTGGCAGGCGAAGGGTCCTTTGGTGGTCCTGGGGGAGGACTGCAAACATGTGGGGGTGCGTCCAGGGTTCATGACGTGGAGGTCTCTGGCGGAGTATCGGTGTCTGGTGGTGTGGGGGAGCAGGGACCAGAGGGACTGGCGCTGGGCGCGGTCCAGGCGCAGACGGGTGCAGACGGGCGCAGACAGGCTTGCATCTGTCATGCCTCCGGTGCGCCAGCGACACACCCGCTGTGCGGTTGCGCATCAACCGCCATTAAGAAGGGAGGAGGGAGGGAGGAGCAGCTGGGAAGCGGGAGGGGAACCGCGAATGGGGGCACGTTGGCGGTGGGGCCGCTGGGAGGCAGCGGCAGGAAGCGGGAAGATTGAGGAGCGCACAAGAAGGCAGAAAAAAGCGAAAAAGGCAAAAATAAGGCACAAATGCGGCACAAATAAGAAAAACAAGTGAAAAAAGTCACAGTAACCTAGAAATACGTCACAAATAAGAAAAACGAGTGAAAAAAGTCACAATAACCTAGAAACACAGCACAATAAGAAAAAACGAATGAAAAAAGTCACAGTAACCTAGAAATACGACACAATAAGAAAAACGAGTGAAAAAGTCACAGTAACCTAGAAATAAAGCACAGTAAGAAAAGCGAGTGAAAAAGTCACAGTAACCTAGAAATACGGCACAATAAGAAAAGCGAGTGAAAAAAAGTCACAGTAACCTAGAAATACGGCACAATAAGAAAAGCGAGTGAAGAAAGTCACAATAACCTGGAAGACAGAGTGCTAGTCTAGGGACGCTTACCTGCAGCCCACTAGACACCAGGGATGAGCCTCGAACATGCGAACAGCAGCGTGGGCGGGGGACAGGGAACACAGGCACAGCAAGGTGGTGCTGCAAGCGCGGGGGAGCGAGCTCCTGACCAAAAGTAGGTCGGCGGTCACTCACCGCGTCGTGCAGCAACCACCATTAAGAAGGGAGGAGGGAGGGAGGAGCAGCTGGGAGGCTGGAGGGGAACCGCGAATGGGGGTGCGTGGGGACGGGGCCACAGAGAGGCAGCAGCAGGAAGCAGGAAGACTGAGGAGCACACAAGAAGACAGAATAGAGCAAAAAAGGCAAAATTAAGGCAGAAATACGGCACATATAAGAAAAACGAGTGAAAAAAGTCACAGTAACCTAGAAATACGGCACAAATAGGAAAAACGAGTGAAAAAAGTCACAGTAACCTAGAAATACGGCACAATAAGAAAAACAAGTGAAAAAGTCACAGTAACCTAGAAATACGGCACAATAAGAAAAGCGAGTGAAAAAGTCACATTAACCTAGAAATATGGCACAATAAGAAAAGTGAGTGAAGAAAGTCACAATAACCTGGAATACAGAGTGCAATGATGCCACTTTCTTTGAGGTCATCAGAACTATTGCTGATCAATAAATTAAGATGGCCTGGCTAAAAGTCCCTGAAAGTATATGACATGCATATTGTTTGTGAAGGGGAACCACTAAAGTCACTAAGTAAAACTGAGCATCACCCTCTGGTAGCTATGGCACATAGCACACTGGCTTAACCTAGAGGCAATGTATAAAGTATGCAGGAAGTACTAAAGTAATAATAAAGTTGAAATGCAAGACCAGAAACGTCCTAGCCCAATTTAGAAAACTAGAGAATATTGAATAAATAAAATGACACCAAAATGCCCAAAAACTGATAAGGGCAACCAGAGTTATGCTTTTTTAAAGTTTAAATGTGAAAATAGGCTAAAAAAGTGTTAAGAACCAACCATGGTCCTCTGGTTGCATTTGACCAGTACCTTAGCGCAAGTTATGGCTGACTGGGATAAAGAGCAGGCCGTATACAGAAACTAGGTTTGACTCCATTGAAAATTTTAGCCTTGGATTTAGTTTCTGATTTGGAAGTAAAAAATTCTTAGAGGAGCAGGCTGTGGCCAAAGAGGACTCTACCTCATCAAATAGCCACTTCGGTATGGTTTTGGTGAAGCCATTGCCTTTTGTCCAGAAAGCTTCAAGTGGGAGAAATTTATATTTTGTGCCCAGAGAATGTCCCTCACTGGCCAGATTCTTAATGCAACTTTGTCTGGTAAAGATTTGTGCCCTTGGACTTAGTCACTTTTTTGCAGTTCGGATCCTTCCAACGGCAAAGCACCTTTGTTGGATCAGCTTGACAGGTTGGTCAAAGTCATCCAGACGCATTTGGAGCCAAAAAGTTTCAATGTCTCTGGTTTCAGGAAAAGTTATAAGGAGTATACTTTGACATAAGGATCTTGAGGGGTGGCATTTGGGGCTCTGGGCACACACCAGCAGAGGCCCACAACAGGGGCCCGGGCAAGTCCAATTGGAACTGTTCATCTGAGAATGTGCAGGAAAGGCCTCTTGTAGCTTGTTGCATCACTGTAGCTTGAACAGGAGGTCAGCCTCATGACCCTTGGAGTCCACATCTTTGTCTTGGATACAAAGAGGAGAGCAGGTCAAGTCTTCTAGGCTCCTCTCGGGTCACAGGCAACAGGTCCAGCATTCTTCTGTTCTTCCACAGATCCAGAATGTGTTCTGAGGAGGATACTGTGGATTTCACATGTATTCCTGGCCGAGGCTGGTGTGGTGAAACCCTTCTCCCCATGAGCAGAGCCAGTGTGCCCACACGATAGGTGTACCCAGGGAAATAAGCATCCCCCCTCTGTAGTCATTCTAATCCAGTTTTGGGGCCAGCTCCTCTCCCACTGTGATTGGTGCCTGCCTGACCAGAGGAATAAACCAGAGCCCCACCCAGAAGTTAGCTAACACGTGCCTGTGCCAAAGTAGACTTTGTAATGTATTGCTAGTATATTATTTCTACATGCAATGATACTTGTAAGTTGTATAACTACAACTCAGTAAAAAATCTATGCAAAAAATAGTCCAAGAATGAAATTTGTAGCAAATTTAATATTGGATCCCAGTGCTAACCGGGGTACAGTGAAAATAGCTTTTGGTGTTTTTTTGCTGTAGAAACATGTTTAACATTAAACCTGTACATGTTCTAGTTTTAAAAACCATGCACCCTGCCTTCTAGGCAAGTAAGGTCTACCTGGGGATGATTTATTATTATAAAGGAAAGTTTAGGCTTGGCAAAAGGGGCTATTTCGACAGGTCAAATTTGCAGTTCAAAACTGCCCAACCAGGCTACAAAGAGTAGTCAGGTTTATGCTGTCACTGTAGTGGATGGCACAAGAGGTGCTGCTGTCTTTCTCACCCCACAATGCTTTTCAGCTGTAGTGCAAGTGAATGAGGAAGTGGTAAATCCACATTTATCCTGCAGAGCCAGCCACACTACAATCCAAGTTAGTAAATGTTGTTCACCTACAAAATATGGTTTAAGGGAGGCTAATAGCCCACATCGTAGAGGAGGGGTGTCCGTATCATGTCCCTTAAATCAAGCTTAAAATCCATAAACAAAACTTGTGCCAATACATCTGTATTTCGATGTAGTAGCCCCAAATGTATCGCGTTAACCAAACATCCAACAAACTTCAGTTTAAAGGGCCCATAATAAAACTGACAGTACCAGCCGCACACACCGATCTAAGCAGTGCCCACGTGGATGATACAGGGGACTAAGACAGCAATTATCAGGGCACTGCAGATTAATATGCACTCAAAGAAAGAGTCAAAAGAGACAATCGACAACAGAACGTCAAGAGTGTGAACATTCAAAAAACACCACAGCAAGGGAAAAAAAACTCCAGCTTTTGGGCAAAAAGAGCCTACCGTGCAGCGTACCTTTAAGAAGCTGGCTAATCAGATGGGAAAATGACAGAGATCAAAGTCCATAACGACAAACTAGAGCCCAAAGTGCCTTTACAAAAAAGCCTAAACAGTACACCTGCTTTACACACTAATCTGAACATGCCACAAGACCCATCACAATCAATTGGGGTCTTACCATTCTGGGCTCTTTCAGTGTATTAGAGTCAAGGGATCAAACCTCTATTGATACATACATGGCTCAATAATTCCAGAAGGTGCTCTACAAAGGGAAAATAACATTTGGTATGGAATGAAAGCCAGAATCACTAAAAGACTAGGCAAACAACAAAACGAAGAAATTTGACAATCTGGAAATAGAAAAAACAGATTTGAAAATCACAACAGAATGACAGCCACCCCACGCGTGTGTGGTTATAGCCCAAATAAGATTTTGCTTGTATTCAGAGGAGTAACTATTTAAAACAAAGCATTGGATGGAACAAACTCAGTACCGTTATACACATTGTCATCACAGACATTGCCAAGGATGAAGAAGGGAAATCCTACTCATAACCGGTCACAGCTAAAAAGCCTATGATTCCAAGAGACAGAGTATCTCTTCCTTGAGGCAACCCCAGGCTTAGTAAACTATGGGCCGTATTTATACTTTTTGGCGCACAACTGCGCCAACGCAGTTGTGCGTCAAAAAATTTAGCGCCGGCTAACGCCATTCCAAAGCACCATGTGGGTGCCTTATTTATGGAATGACGTTAGCCGGCGGAGCTGCCTGGTGTACGTCAAAATAAATGACTTACACCAGGCAGCGCCGGCGTAGGGGAAAATGGAGCTTGGGCGCCAAAAAATGGGGCAAGTCAGGCTGAGGCAAAATTTTCGCCTCAACCCGATTAGCACCATTTTTTTAGACTCCCAACCCCCATTGAAATGACTCCTGTCTTAGCAAAGACAGGAGTCATGCCCCCTTGCCCAATGGCCATGCCCTGGGCATGGTCATTGGGCATAATGGCATGTAGGGGGGCAGAAATCAGGCCCCCCTATGCCACCCAAAAAAAAAAAAATAATACTTACCTGAACTTACCTTAAGTTCCCTGGGATGGGTCCCTCCATCCTTGGGCGTCCTCCTGGGGTGGGCAAGGGTGGCAGGGGGTGTCCCTGGGGGCCTGGGAGGGCACCTCTGGGCTCCTTCCGAGCCCACAGGTTACTTAACGCCTGCCCTGACCAGGCATTAAAAAATGACGCTAAAGCGGCTGGACGTCATTTTTTTTGCCCCGCCCACTCCCGGGCGTCATTTTTGCTCGGGAGTGTAAATACGGCGCACATGCCTCGGAGTAGTTTTTTAGACGGGAACGCCTACCTTGCATATCATTAACGCAAGGAAGGTGTCCACGCAAAAAAATGACGCAAACTCCAAGATCTTTGGCGCTAGACGGGTCTAACGCCAAAGTATAAATATGGAGTTAGTTTTGCGTCGGATTTGCGTAAAAAAAAAGACGCAAATCCGGCGCAAACAGAGTATAAATATGCCCCTATATGTGCAAGAGTGCTCTAATAATGTAAATTCTATCATGAACATTATTCTCCCTCCAATACAAACAAAACAAAAAAAGAATAAAAAGAAAACTCAAACCCATAAACAATGAAAACAGGCTTCTTGGCATAAACAAGAAGACACGGAAAGCACACTTTTGTCCTAGCAATTGACTATTCCAAAGATAATCACTTCATTAGAAAATCTACCTATGCCACAGATGTAGCCATCTCGATTTTGTGTACAATGATCCAAACAAGAAAACATGGTACTGCTCATGCTGGAGCAGCATGAGCTAGTTGACCCACTACAAAAGTGGACAACACCAAAAGAACAGCAGAAATGCTGCACCAGTGGCTGACTAAATCTGAGACTGGACGATCCAAGGACTTGAGCAAATGCAATTGATATCTATGACAAGCATTTGCAATGCTCCTCAGGTTTTCTCGAGTTAGAGATATTAGTGTTGTAAATTCCTAACTGGACCTTTCTTGCCACTTAAATTGAAAACGAAAAGTAAAACACCTCACATAAGTGAGCCGATTCAAAGCAACATGAACGTGAGCGCGAGCGCAAAGGAAACACACAAAAGGAAAAAGAAGTTTGCTTGCAGTCAAATGTATCAGCTAACATGCAATTATTCATGTAACAGGGTCAGTCTGCATCGGCAACAAAACCGCCCCAAGGAGGGATAATCGTAAAGCATTTACGAATGATAAGAAAGGATTTTTTAAAGGCAAGTCCATGAACGAGTGATAGTGATGAGTGTGGCTAAAAGGCCACAGATAGATTACAACAGGCCAGACCGCTTGCGTGCTCGTCCTAAAAAAAAGATCATATCTTAGAATATCCCTTAAATTCCTTAAAAGTACAGAGATTTGGATATGGAGGATTTCCTAACCTGAGACACAGGCCTTTATGCAGCATAAGTTATACTCTCATAAATCTTGATCCTTGGGAACTTCACATCTGTTTATCAATGAGAAAGCTCAATTTCAGAACCAAAGTGTCTTTCACATAGTCTGAGGGTAAGACATTTTAAGAAACACTGTTAAACAATTGCCTCCTCAGAGAAAGTACTGGCCATTAAACTAATAGTACTGGATGGAACCATAGCTAAAACCCTCTATGTATATGTAAATCGCCCCAGCTCATTTACCTTCAATAATCTGTTGAATTTAATCTCTCATTAGGTGTTAATCATGAATGCTAACAATGAGGAGTGCCTGATACTTATCAAATGAGACCTGAATGCCAAAGTGAGAGAGTTGGAGGGGTGAGAAGACATGAAAATCCAGAAATCAGCAGCAAGTATTGCATGTCTAAGGCACTTCTACATAGCAATGGACAAAAAAGTCGTCCTGCTATGTTATGTAGCACAACATATTTGACCTCAGCACTAAGGGGGTCATTCTAACCCTGGCGGTCGACGACCGCCAGGGCTAAAATGACGGGAGCACCGCCAACAGGCTGGCGGTGCTCCCATGGGCATTCTGACCGCGGCGGTACAGCCGCGGTCAGAAACGGGAAACCGGCGGTGTCCCGACGGTTTCCCGCTGCCCTAGGGAATCCTCCACGGCGGCGCTGCAAGCAGCGCCGCCAGGGGGATTCCGACCCCCTTACCACCATCCTGTTCCTGGCGGGCAGGATGGCGGTAACGGGTGTCGTGGGGCCCCCTAACAGGGCCCCACTAAGATTTTCAGTGTCTGCATAGCAGACACTGAAAATCGCGACGGGTGCAACTGCACCCGTCGCACCTTTCCCACTCCGCCGGCTCCATTCGGAGCCGGCATCCTCGTGGGAAGGGGTTTCCCGCTGGGCGGGCGGGCGGGTGGCCTTCTGGCGGTCGCCCGCCCGCCCAGCGGGAAACTCAGAATAACCGCGGCGGTCTTTTGACCGCGCATCGGTATTCTGACGGTTCCCGCTTGGCGGGCGGCTCCCGCCGCCCGCCAAGCTCAGAATGACCCCCTAAATGTGTTTGAGCCTCAGGAGCATGGTTATCCTCACTTACAATGCATGAGGGACAAGTATGGTCATTGACTACCTTCTGATCAAATGCAAGGACGGAATAAGATTTTAGAATTTCAGTATCGACCAGCACAGAATCCCAGTCCAATCGCATTGTACCTGAAAAGGAACTGTGACTCATTACTCCTGATACCCCCTCCACCCCCTCCCCACAAGCTGGACCACTCACGGTTGATTGGCAAGGCGGGGAAAGTAAAATAAGGGATGAATATCCAGGAAAATATCAATATAAGGAAGCAGTAGATTCACTCATAGATTTCCTGACTGAAAAGTCCTTCTCACGGACTTTGATTAAAGAAGCCATAACACATATCAATCAATCAATCAAAATATTTGCAGAGCACGCTTCTCACCCGTGAGGGTATCAAGGCGCTGGGGGGGGAGGGTGGTCACTGATCGAACAGCCGTGTCTTGAGGTTCTTTCTGAAGAGCAGGAGGTCTTGGGTCTTGCGGAGGTTAGTGGGGAGGGAGTTCCAGGCCTTGGGGGCGAGGTAGGAGAAGGATCTGCCTCCTGTAGTGACGCTTTGGATGTGGGGGACTGTGGCGAGTGTGAGGTCGACGGATCGGAGGTGGCGATTGGGAGTGTGGAAGTTCACTCTTTCGTTGAGGTAGGTTGGGTCGGTGTTGTGGAGGGATTTGTGCGCATGGATGAGGATTTTGAAGGTGATCCTCTTGTCGATGGGGAGCCAGTGAAGGGATTTGAGGTGTGATGAGATGTGTTCATGGCGAGGGAGGTCCAGGATGAGGCGGGCGGCTGTTTTCTGGATTCTCTGGAGTTTGCCTTTGAGTTTGAGTGTGGTGCCGGTGTAGAGGGTGTTTCTGTAGTCTAGTCTGCTGCTGATGAGTGCGTGGGTGACGGTCTTTCTGGTCTCTATGGGAATCCATTTGAAGGTTTTTCACAGCATGCGGAGTGTGTTGAAAAAGGAGGTGACGGCGTTGATTTGCTGGGTCATGGAGAGGGAGGGGTCCAGGATGATGCCAAGGTTCCGTGCGTGGTTTGCGGGGGTAGGTGCAGCGCCTAGGGCGGTGGGCCACAAGGAGTCATCCCATATGGTTTTGTTGGGGCCGAAAATTATTATTTCGGTTTTGTTGGAGTTGAGCTTGAGGTGGTTTGCCTACTAAAATGATCTGTTTTACCACGAAAAACACAAACTGATGACGAGATTAAGGTAGAAGGACTTCCTCATAAGAACATGAGTTGCAGTGATTATGCAGTTTCGACTACATAGTGTTTGAGATTGTTATCCCAAAGTAGGGAAAATATTTCACCTCTTCCACACAGCATCTTTGTTTCACGACTGAACTAGCAGATTGAAGTGCCCATACAAAAACACACTATTCAGCAGCCCTGCGAACGTTTAATTGCAGACAGACATAGATGGGATTTTTATACCTCTGTATATGAATTTCAGTATATGAAATGAGGTGCGGTTTTTCATAACACGACAACAGTTTAACATTTTGCTTCTAAAACACTGCGCCACTGGTGGCCCTTGACTCGTCCAAACCTTACTCTAGGCCTGATTCCCAAAAAATGAATTACAGACTTACATTTGGGATTCACAAAGTCGCATCAGGGTATGCCTGAACATCTGTATAAATCTCAGTACTCCATGCGTTCTGATGATGGACGGTATGTACTCCAGCAGATCGCTCTCTTGGAAGGCAGTCTTTGGGAGTAGGCCCGGAAGAGCAGATGCGGAAGTACACTTCTTTTTAACTTTCTTTTCTCTCAGAAAACTTTTGTCCTACTCCCCGTTGAAGAAATGAGGCGCACTCATTCCTTTCTAACCTTGGAAAGGGACGTGCATAACGTGTGCAAATAACCTCAAGCATAAGCAGTAGTTTGTGGCTAGAAAACAGTTCTTGAATATTTCTTCTTCAGACCCTGGTCAGAGGTTTGCTTCAAAGGAAAATCTGCACAACTTGCAGATGAACCACATGAATAAATGCGATCTGCATATAAATGCATCAACGACTCCATGGCTTTTGATCATTCGTTTTACTGTGACGTATGTGTTGTGAATGGATCCCTGCCACACAAAACGCGAGACCTGTATCTCACGAGAATTATGAGAAACATAAAATGTACCCCCTTTCCCTTACTTTCTGAGAATACGCCTGTCATGTTCGCACAGGCAAATCCATGGTGGTCACAAACTGCAGACAACTTCCAAAATAAATGCAGATGTTTGCATTTATGTTCTTGTTTGCTTCACTGTTTAGCCCCCACTGGAGAAACAGGACAACGGTGTTCTGTCTGTGAAAACAGCATTTCAGTGACATTAATGATCTGCAGTATAACATCACAAATTGATAAGCACCAAATGGAACAGTCTATTGACATAGCTTAGCGTAGTTATTACCAGGGGAAAAAAATCATATTAAAAACATGTTTAGTAAATTATAACGTCACTGTAAATTATAGGCGCAAACGTTCGCATCAGGATGCACGTGCCAAATTGCACGATGAAATATGCCGATAGTGTAGCTCAAATCATCGAAGGGTGGCGTGATCCTTGCATGCAATACCTACGAATGTGTTTTATGCTAGATCAGGCTTTGGTCAGCATACTGTCTGGTGATGTCTCCTTTGATGTGTCCCTTTGGTCTTCTGCACTGCATTGTATGCATAGTCTGTTTATGTTAACCCCTTCGCTGCCAGGCCTTTTCCCCCTCCTGTGCCAGGCCTTTTTTTGCCTATTCGGGGCAGTTCGCGCTTAGGCCCTCATAACTTTTTGTCCACATAAGCTAACCAAGCCAAATTTGCGTCCTTTTTTTCCAACATCCTAGGGATTCTAAAGGTACCCAGACTTTGTGGGTTCCCCTGAAGGAGGCCAAGAAATTGGCCAAAATACAGTGAAATTTTCGTTTTTTTCAAAAAAATTGGAAAAAGTGGCTGCAGAAGGAGGCTTGTGGTTTTTCCCCTGAAAATGGCATCAACAAAGGGTTTGTGGTGCTAAACTCAGCAGCTTCCCAGCTTTCAGGAACAGGCAGACTTGAATCAGAAAACCCAATTTTTCAACACAATTGTGGCATTTTACTGGGGCATACCCCATTTGTGCAATTTTTTGTGCTTTCAGCCTCCTTCCAGTCAGTGACAGGAATGGTCATGAAACCAATGCTGGATCCCAGAAACCTAAACATTTCTGAAAAGTAGACAAAATTCTGAATTCAGCAAGGGGTCATTTGTGTAGATCCTACAAGGGTTTCCTACAGAAAATAACAGCTGAAAAAGAAAAATATTGAAATTGAGGTGAAAAAAACATAAATTTTTCTCTACGTTTTACTCTGTAACTTTTCCCTGCAATGTCAGATTATCGAAAGCAATATACCGTTACGTCTGCTGGACTCCTCTGGTTGCGGGGATATATAGGGTTTGTAGGTTCATCAAGAACCCGAGGAACCCAGAGCCAATAAATGAGCTGCACCCTGCAGTGCGTTTTCATTCTATACCGGGTATACAGCAATTCATTTGCTGAAATATAAGGAGTAAAAAATTGCTATCAAGAAAACCTTTGCATTTCCAAAAAGGGCACAAGATAAGGTGTTGAGGAGCAGTGGTTATTTGCACATCTCTGAATTCCGGGGTGACCATAGTAGCACGTGAATTACAGGGAATTTCTCAAATAGATGTCTTTTTTACACACACTCCTATATTTGGAAGGAAAAAATGTAGAGAAAGACAAGGGGCAATAGTACTTGTTTTGCTAATCTATGTTCCCCCAAGTCTCCCGATAAAAATGGTACCTCACTTGTGTGGGTAGGCCTAGCGCCCGCGACAGGATATGCCCCAAAACACAACGTGGACACATCACAGAAAACAGAGCTGTTTTTAGCAAAGTGACTACCTGTAGATTTTGGCCTCTAGCTCAGCCGCCACCTAGGGAAACCTACCAAACCTGTGCATTTCTGAAAACTAGAGACCTAGGGGAATCCAAGGAGGGGTGACTTGTGTAGCTCGGACCAGGTTCTGTTACCCAGAATCCTTTGCAAACCTCAAAATTTTGCTAAAAAAACACATGTTCCACACATTTCTGTGGCAGAAAGTTCTGGAATCTGAGAGGAGCCACAAATTTCCTTCCACCCAGCGTTCCCCCACGTCTCCCGATAAAAACGATACCTCACTTGTGTGGGTAGGCCTAGCGCCCGCGACAGGATATGCCCCAAAACACAACGTGGACATATCACAGAAAACAGAGCTGTTTTTAGCAAAGTGACTACCTGTAGATTTTGGCCTCTAGCTCAGCCGCCACCTAGGGAAACCTACCAAACCTGTACATTTCTGAAAACTAGAGACCTAGGGGAATCCAAGGAGGGGTGACTGGCGGGGCTCGGACCTGGTTCTGTTACCCAGAATCCTTTGCAAACCTAAAAAATTGGCTAAAAAAACACATGTTCCTCACATTTCTGTGGCAGAAAGTTCTGGAATCTGAGAGGAGCCACAAATTTCCTTCCACCCAGCGTTCCCCCACGTCTCCCGATAAAAATGATACCTCACTTGCGTGGGTAGGCCTAGCGCCCGCGACAGGATATGCCCCAAAACACAACGTGGACATATCACAGAAAACAGAGCTGTTTTTAGCAAAGTGACTACCTGTAGATTTTGGCCTCTAGCTCAGCCGCCACCTAGGGAAACCTACCAAACCTGTACATTTCTGAAAACTAGAGACCTAGGGGAATCCAAGGTGGGGTGACTGGCGGGGCTCGGACCTGGTTCTGTTACCCAGAATCCTTTGCAAACCTAAAAAATTGGCTAAAAAAACACATGTTCCTCACATTTCTGTGGCAGAAAGTTCTGGAATCTGAGAGGAGCCACAAATTTCCTTCCACCCAGCGTTCCCCCACGTCTCCCGATAAAAATGATACCTCACTTGCGTGGGTAGGCCTAGCGCCCGCGACAGGATATGCCCCAAAACACAACGTGGACATATCACAGAAAACAGAGCTGTTTTTAGCAAAGTGACTACCTGTAGATTTTGGCCTCTAGCTCAGCCGCCACCTAGGGAAACCTACCAAACCTGTACATTTCTGAAAACTAGAGACCTAGGGGAATCCAAGGTGGGGTGACTGGCGGGGCTCGGACCTGGTTCTGTTACCCAGAATCCTTTGCAAACCTAAAAAATTGGCTAAAAAAACACATGTTCCTCACATTTCTGTTGCAGAAAGTTCTGGAATCTGAGAGGAGCCACAAATTTCCTTCCACCCAGCGTTCCCCCACGTCTCCCGATAAAAATGATACCTCACTTGCGTGGGTAGGCCTAGCGCCCGCGACAAGATATGCCCCAAAACACAACGTGGACATATCACAGAAAACAGAGCTGTTTTTAGCAAAGTGACTACCTGTAGATTTTGGCCTCTAGCTCAGCCGCCACCTAGGGAAACCTACCAAACCTGTACATTTCTGAAAACTAGAGACCTAGGGGAATCCAAGGAGGGGTGACTGGCGGGGCTCGGACCTGGTTCTGTTACCCAGAATCCTTTGCAAACCTAAAAAATTGGCTAAAAAAACACATGTTCCTCACATTTCTGTGGCAGAAAGTTCTGGAATCTGAGAGGAGCCACAAATTTCCTTCCACCCAGCGTTCCCCCACGTCTCCCGATAAAAATGATACCTCACTTGCGTGGGTAGGCCTAGCGCCCGCGACAGGATATGCCCCAAAACACAACGTGGACATATCACAGAAAACAGAGCTGTTTTTAGCAAAGTGACTACCTGTAGATTTTGGCCTCTAGCTCAGCCGCCACCTAGGGAAACCTACCAAACCTGTACATTTCTGAAAACTAGAGACCTAGGGGAATCCAAGGAGGGGTGACTGGCGGGGCTCGGACCTGGTTCTGTTACCCAGAATCCTTTGCAAACCTCAAAAATTGGCTAAAAAAACACATGTTCCTCACATTTCTGTGGCAGAAAGTTCTGGAATCTGAGAGGAGCCACAAATTTCCTTCCACCCAGCGTTCCCCCACGTCTCCCGATAAAAATGATACCTCACTTGCGTGGGTAGGCCTAGCGCCCGCGACAGGATATGCCCCAAAACACAACGTGGACATATCACAGAAAACAGAGCTGTTTTTAGCAAAGTGACTACCTGTAGATTTTGGCCTCTAGCTCAGCCGCCACCTAGGGAAACCTACCAAACCTGTACATTTCTGAAAACTAGAGACCTAGGGGAATCCAAGGTGGGGTGACTGGCGGGGCTCGGACCTGGTTCTGTTACCCAGAATCCTTTGCAAACCTAAAAAATTGGCTAAAAAAACACATGTTCCTCACATTTCTGTTGCAGAAAGTTCTGGAATCTGAGAGGAGCCACAAATTTCCTTCCACCCAGCGTTCCCCCACGTCTCCCGATAAAAATGATACCTCACTTGCGTGGGTAGGCCTAGCGCCCGCGACAAGATATGCCCCAAAACACAACGTGGACATATCACAGAAAACAGAGCTGTTTTTAGCAAAGTGACTACCTGTAGATTTTGGCCTCTAGCTCAGCCGCCACCTAGGGAAACCTACCAAACCTGTACATTTCTGAAAACTAGAGACCTAGGGGAATCCAAGGAGGGGTGACTGGCGGGGCTCGGACCTGGTTCTGTTACCCAGAATCCTTTGCAAACCTAAAAAATTGGCAAAAAAAACACATGTTCCTCACATTTCTGTTGCAGAAAGTTCTGGAATCTGAGAGGAGCCACAAATTTCCTTCCACCCAGCGTTCCCCCACGTCTCCCGATAAAAATGATACCTCACTTGCGTGGGTAGGCCTAGCGCCCGCGACAAGATATGCCCCAAAACACAACGTGGACATATCACAGAAAACAGAGCTGTTTTTAGCAAAGTGACTACCTGTAGATTTTGGCCTCTAGCTCAGCCGCCACCTAGGGAAACCTACCAAACCTGTACATTTCTGAAAACTAGAGACCTAGGGGAATCCAAGGAGGGGTGACTGGCGGGGCTCGGACCTGGTTCTGTTACCCAGAATCCTTTGCAAACCTAAAAAATTGGCTAAAAAAACACATGTTCCTCACATTTCTGTGGCAGAAAGTTCTGGAATCTGAGAGGAGCCACAAATTTCCTTCCACCCAGCGTTCCCCCACGTCTCCCGATAAAAATGATACCTCACTTGCGTGGGTAGGCCTAGCGCCCGCGACAGGATATGCCCCAAAACACAACGTGGACATATCACAGAAAACAGAGCTGTTTTTAGCAAAGTGACTACCTGTAGATTTTGGCCTCTAGCTCAGCCGCCACCTAGGGAAACCTACCAAACCTGTACATTTCTGAAAACTAGAGACCTAGGGGAATCCATGGAGGGGTGACTGGCGGGGCTCGGACCTGGTTCTGTTACCCAGAATCCTTTGCAAACCTCAAAAATTGGCTAAAAAAACACATGTTCCTCACATTTCTGTGGCAGAAAGTTCTGGAATCTGAGAGGAGCCACAAATTTCCTTCCACCCAGCGTTCCCCCACGTCTCCCGATAAAAATGATACCTCACTTGCGTGGGTAGGCCTAGAGCCCGCGACAGGAAACGCCCCAAAGCGCAACGTGGACACAACCAACATTTTTGAAGAAAACAGTGCCTACCTGTGGATTTTGGCCTGTAGCTCAGCCGGCACCTAGGGAAACCTACCAAACCTGTGCATTTCTGAAAACTAGAGACCTAGGGGAATCCAAGGAGGGGTGACTTGCGGGGCTCGGACCAGGTTTTGTTACCCAGAATCCTTTGCAAACCTCAAAATTTGGCCAAAAAAACACTTTTTCCTCTCATTTCTGTGGCAGAAAGTTCTGGAATCTGAGAGGAGCCACAAATTTCCTTCCACCCACCATTCCCCCAAGTCTCCCGATAAAAATGATACCTCACTTGTGTGGGTGGGCCAGGTGCCTGCAACAGAATAAGGCCCAAAACCTGAAGAGATAGAAGGGAGAGGTATTTTTGCAATATATCATTTTGATGTGTGCACATACGTCCGTGATGTGCCAAACACTAAAATAGTGAAAAGAAACACACTTAGGTTATGTGAAGAAGACCCCTCACCCACCAACCAAGTTGGTGGCATGCTTCATCATCGGGGTCCCACCCGAGGCACCTAGCGTGTCACAGGTGTGCTGCGACGCCTGATTACAGCGGAGCAGGTTTTGTCATTTTTTACAACACATACTGGTTGGATTTGGCACGAGGGTGAGTGATGGTTCAGTGGATCAAATTTTATTAACAAGAGATTTCACAAAAATGAAATGCACTGCTAATAACTGAAAGGCAAAAAAGTGAACCAATGACTCACAGCTCGTGAGCTGTAAAGCCGCGACAAGGCACCAACCGCTTTACAGTCCATTCACACACCTTTCATACATGACACGCACAAGACCATTCACACCGCCAGCCACGGGCCCAGCACATTACAACACTCACATCGACAGACCGCGCCACTCAAGGGCCCATCACTTACATACGCCCACATGCCTGATACAAGAATCACACCAGCTGATGGGAGAGTGGACTGCCGTTTGGCTGGCACCGCCAGCCAAGCGCCACCCCACGCACACCGCCAGCCAAGCGCCACCCCACGCACACCGCCAGCCAAGCGCCACCCCACGCACACCGCAATCACTTTTTTTAATTTATAAACAACAAATAAACTACTAATTATAAAATAGGCACTAAACTACAAACACAAAACCTCAAACTAAATACACGACAGATGCCAACCGTGAAACATATGAAAATATAAAACAGACAGCTTACGCTCACGGTATTTCCCAAAAGTTTTTCCTTGTGTGGTAACTTCTAAAACAGCTGGGCACACACAGCCCAGGCTTTGAAGGGCATTCGGGGCAGTACATCCGGCTCTCCCTCCGGATTGATCTCCGGGCACATACTCTACATTTCTTTGTGGGCATGTCTTTTTTGGGAGTGGGAGGAATGTGATCTGGAAAGTGCCGATCTTTCAATCTAGCCACATCCTCCACCACTTCTACTCTAGGAACTCTTGCCGGTTCCACCACAATAAGGCTTTCTATCACCGACTCCTGAAATTTAACAAAAGTCATCCTTGACTCAGGTGAACAATCCTTGTATACAATAAAGGCATTAAAAGTTGCCAAATGAAATAAATGTAGGGCCAACTTTTTATACCACACATACGACTTACGAAGAGCAGTGTAAGGTTCCAACCTCTGATCTACTCTATCAACACCACCCATGTGCCTATTGTAGTCCAAAATGCACGCAGGTTTGCGCACTTCCGCAACCTGACCCCAAACAGCCACAGGGGAAGTACTCTCATCGTGGATGGTCGATAGCATGTACACATCCCTCCTGTCTGAAAATTTCATAGCTAACAGCTCATTATTCCGCAAGGCACTGCACTGTCCCCTCTCAAGTTTTTTACAGACAAGCTCCCTTGGATAGCCTTTGCGGTTAGAACGGATTGTGCCACAAGCAACAGTGTCCACCCTAAACAACTCCTTGAACAACTGCACTCCAGTGTAGAAATTATCTACGTACAAATGGTGACCTTTGTTAAACAGCCGTCTAGCAAGTTCCCACACAATTTTTCCGCTAACTCCAAAAGTGGCCGGACAACCAGGAGGGTCAATACTGGAATCCCTACCAGTGTAGACCCGGAAATTATAAACATATCCTGTACTGCTTTCTGACAGCAGATACAATTTAATCCCATACCGTGCCCTCTTACTAGGGATGTACTGCTTAAAAACTAAACGCCCCTTGAAAAGGACCAAAGACTCGTCCACACTTATCTCTTTGCCTGGAACATAGACCTCTGAAAACCGATCCACAAAATGATCAAGGACAGGCCTAATCTTAAAAAGGCGGTCACAATCAGGGTGATCTCGTGGCAAGGCTAAAGCATTGTCTACAAAATGCAGCATACGAAGAAGAAGCAAATACCGATTACGTGTCATAGTTGCAGGAAATATAGCAGTTGCCATCAAGGGACTAGTAGACCAATAAGAAGCCAGTGACGGCTTCCTGATCAACCCCATCAAAAAAGTCAAACCTAAAAACCTTTTCATCTCTTCCAGATATGTGGGAACCCAATGAGTAGCTCTAGACTGAGGCTTAAGTCTGGCAGCGTTGTCCCGCAAATATTGCTCTGCATACACATTTGTCTGCTCCACAATCTCTTCCAAAAATACATCGTCCATAAACAAGTGAAAGAATTGGACAGGCAGAAAGTTTTCCGTATTAACTCTACACCCTGGGAGACCAGTAAATGCAGGTAACTGTGGCTGCTCCATGTTTGGGGCAATCCAGGTGTCAGGTCTTCCAATGGGAAACCCTGCAGCCCCAGGCTGCTGCACTCTTGGCACATCAATGTCCTCCTCCTCTAACACAGGCCCTTCATCTGCACTGAGAGTAGCTTCCTCATCAGAAGAATGCTCTTGGACAGAAAACTCACTTCCAGAATCTCCTGCTTCCTCCTCTGCCTCAGATGCAGAGTCAGTGTCGTAATCATGGTCTGAAGACGACTCAAAGAGCATGCGAACAACCTGCTGAGCGGTCACTTTGCGGCTAGCCATGATCCTAACAACAAATGGATTGCCAACAACAACTAGCACTAAAATAAGTAATGAACAAAGTGTAGCTTTATCACAAAGAGTTATGTACTACAAAAAACTATACCACACAGTTGCCTGAAATAGCTACTCACCAAGCAACTACTCTGCAATCACCAATGATATCCCACTAAAAAGAAAAAAGAAAAAAGCAATTTAGACATATGACAACACAAACACCACTGTGCTCAAATCTAAGGACAATGTCAAACACACAATACTGCATTTAGTACACCACCTACAAACATGTCAACAATACTCCTTTGGAGTAAATTGCGTTCACTTACCTAAAACATGCAACTATGCAAACCACTGGACAACTACTGCCAAAACCTCAAAGATCCACAGCAAAGGAAGCAAAAGCGTTGAACTAGAAGAAAAAGAAGAAATAAATTGTTATAATCACAAATACAAATACTTTGCCAGTTGACAAACACCCCACCACCAAGAACTTAGAAGTTGTCCCTGGTACCTAAGTGGATCCTGCCCCCCTCGGGGTAGATGGGCGTAAAAGAATTGGCCAATCGGACCCCAAGGGGGGCAGAAATGGGCAACACCTCTGTGCCCCCTTTCAGGGGGCGACCCTTCCCCAAAAACACACACAAAAAACGATATCCCTGGTGTCTAGTGGTTTTCGCCCCCCCCTGGGGGCAGATCCGCCGAAAAAACGGCCGATCTGCCCCCAGGGGGGGGCGAAATACAAATAAAAATTGCCCCGGGGGGGGGGGCGACCCTTGCCCAAGGGGTCGCCCCCAAAAACAAACATAAAAAAATATATCCCTGGTGTCTAGTGGTTTTCGCCCCCCCCTGGGGGCAGATCCGCCGAAAAATCGGCGAATCTGCCCCCAGGGGGGGGCGAAATACAAATAAAAATTGCCCCCGGGGGGGGGGCGACCCTTGCCCAAGGGGTCGCCCCCAAAAACACACACAAAAAACGATATCCCTGGTGTCTAGTGGTTTTCGCCCCCCCCTGGGGGCAGATCCGCCGAAAAAACGGCCGATCTGCCCCCAGGGGGGGGCGAAATACAAATAAAAATTGCCCCCGGGGGGGGCGACCCTTGCCCAAGGGGTCGCCCCCAAAAACAAACATAAAACAATACATCCCTGGTGTCTAGTGGTTTTCGCCCCCCCCCTGGGAGCAGATCCGCCGAAAAAACGGCCGATCTGCCCCCAGGGGGGGGGCGAAATCCAAATAAAAATTGCCCCCGGGGGGGGCGACCCTTGCCCAAGGGGTCGCCCCCAAATTTTGTAAAACAGAAAATCCCTGGTGGCTAGTGGAGATTCCTGCTCCACGATCGCGGGCCCTGCCCGCGATCGTGGAGCAGGAATCTTGAGAAAACAGACACAGGGGGAAAGGAAAAACCCTTTCCTTTCCCCCCATGTCTGTTTTCTCAAACCCCCCGCCCCCCAAAAACGGAGAGGACTCACCTTAGAGCTCCTGCTCCGAAGACGCGCTGGAAGCAAATGGCTTCCAGCGCGCCGGCAACACTCGATGACGTCAGCGCGCTGACGTCATCGGATTGCCGTGGGGGGGGGCGGGGGTGGAAGGGGAAGGTCTTCCCCTTCCATCCCCGCCTGGGGGGGGGAAGGGGGGTGCACGGGGGGCGCGCTAGCGCGCCCCCAAGTTCCCCTGTGCCATGGACGAGATGATCTCGTCCAAGGCACAGGGGAACTGTAGCCTTGGACGAGATCATCTCGTCCAAGGCACAGAACAGGTTAATGGAGCACACAAAGCTCTCCCTTATGAGGAAACCCAGGGGCATATTTATGAGCTCCTTGAGCCACTGTTGCGTCACTTTTTGTGATGCTACAGCAGCACGAACCTTGAAGTCACATCTATGAGGCCATGTAAAGCCACGTGGCATGGCTTTGAAACGGATCAAAGAGATGGTGCAAGGCAAGGCAGCACAAATCGCTGTGTTACCTTACTCTGCGCAAGGGAGGCGTTCTGTGGGCATTCCAGTGGGTGTTCCCATGCAACACCAATGGATTTTGATGCATTCTCCCATATACAAGACTTTGTAAAATTGAGGCTGCACCAACATCTTATGCCTCCCCAGGGGATGTGCAACGAGGAGAAATATATTTATTTTTCCTGCTTTTTCCTCTTACTTGTTCCTCTTTCTGTGTGCTGCATTCTGAAACACTCATAGAAAGAGGAAATAACCTCCCAGGATAATTTTTTTACAGGAAGGTGCCCCTTCCTGCACAAAAACAACCCTGCCGACATGTCAGACATCCTTCCACAATGTTACATGGGTGTCTGTATTGATGCTAAGCTGCCAAAACAGTGACAGCGCAGTGCGAAAGGACAGGAATGCTCTGTATGCCATAGATACAGTGCATTACTGCCCTTTCCCTTTGATGCAGGGATGTGCAGCAAGGTGACGTGCTGTGCTGCCCTGTGAAAAAAGCCCATAAATGTGGGCCATAGTATCTTCAGAACAATCAGATCATCAGTGGAACTTAATGCAAGTCAATGGAGCTCTGCAGCATGATGACCAGGTTTAATCAGATGTTATAGATATTTTCCATATTAAACCCATTCTGAACATTTAAGGACACGTCTTATCAGCACAAAAGCAAATTTTAATCGTTTATTTCTTTACTGAAAATCACAAAATAAAGATTGTTTGGTTGTAATTATTTACGGTGGGTGTTGTTCATGTATTATCATGTAGGTGTATCAAGTAAACCATAAACTAATTACCTGTTACAACTCTTGCCCCTTTCATTTGCATGTTGTGCTTTTGGAGTAAGGGATGAATCATATCTACTGAGGGCCTAGCATGTACATTTTGTATATGCCTTAAAAATACAGTAGGAGCTGTCTGATCTTTCCTTTAAGGCAAGGAGTTGCTTGCCTATATAAACATTGCCAACATTTGATACTGTGTGAAGTAAAATGATTTTATTTTCCAATGATTTATAGCACATGCATTCTTCTCATTCCTATGGGGCACAAGACACAATGGGGGTTATTATGACCCCTGCGGTCGGTGCTATAGTGGAAGTATTACCACCAACAGGCTGGCGGTACCTACCTCCACCATTATGACATTGGCAGTTTGGCCAAAGCCAAACCGCCAAGTCAACACACCGACCGCCACGGCGGTAACGACCCCCGGGCTAGAGACTTCAGCCCATGGCCGTCAAAGGGCCGCCCTTGTCATTTTGACCCCACCCACCAGCATGGTTTCCGTGGTTTCTGTACCACCATGAAAGCTGTGGCAGTTGGCACTATCAGTGCAAGAGAATTCCTTCCTTGGCACTGATAGGGGTCTCCCCCCCTCCCCAGAGTCCTCTCCCATTCTCCCCCTCCCACTCCTGACCCCCCCACATATACACACATACATGCACATACATACACATACATACACACCCATACACACACGCATACGCGCATTCACCCATGCATACATACATTCATACACACTCACAGCAACACTCACAAACATACATCCAGGCACACATGCAAGCACATGACACAACATGCACGTACACACACACCCACTCATGCACACACACCTTACACACGCATGCACGCATTCACACCAGTCACACACACCCCCACACACACACACAACACCCCCCACCCCACTCTCTTGTCAGAGAACCCGACTTACCTGCTTGCAGGGGGTCCTCCGGTAGGAGACGGGATGCCAGCAGCAGCGTCTGGCAGCAAAACACCAACAGGCCGAATCATGGAACATGATACGGTAGGTGGTGTTTTGCTGGCGTGGCACTGTTGTTGGCAGCAGCGCCACCTTACCGCCGTCCGCCTCCATGACCGTCGCTGGAATTCCGCCAGCATTCTGGTGGAATTTCGGCAACGGTCATAATGGCATGAATGGTCAGTAGCCATGGCTGCCGTTGCCGTGGCGGTAGGCGGCATTTGCCGCCAAGGTCCTAATGAGGGCCAACACATTTTATAAGCTCATTTATATTGAACCATGAAAACACAATACAAAGTGTAGTTACATTTACAAATTAAAACCGAAAAAATGCTGAAATTTGCAAATTATTGTTAGGTGCACAGTCCATAATTTGCCCAATAACAACTTGCCGAACAAGAATTCAAACCATTACTTTCACAACAAATGCAACATTGATACAAATACCACCAAGTAGTGCACCAAATATTTTTTTTTTTATTATCTTTTTATAGGATTTGTAAATTTGACACTGGATCATGAATTCTTAGATTTGGGAGAGTGCAGCATAGAATTTGTGAACCCCACCATAAAAAAGTTTACTGTTGATAGTTATTTAATTCCTAAAAGGGTCACCTTTTGGACCCCAACCTCACATTGGTCTGTGGGGACATTAGGTTAACCCTGCCTCCTAATGCCATTTACTGTTAGTGCACTGTGTTGAGTAATGGCGGTCTCAAGAGACAACCGGCCAAGCCAATTAGCCAATTAGCATACATATTTGCAATGTACGATGGCAGACAAATTTTCTCTCCCAATGGTTCTATTTGATTTTTAAATTTGATTCATCCTCTCTATTTCCAGCTGGGCACAATTTTTGAAAGCTAATTTCTCAAAAAATACTGAACGAATTTAGACCAAACCAAAGAACAGCAATTCCTTCAGTGAAGCTGTACTTATATGCCAGGTTTGGTATAATTCGGTTTAACTGCTTTTTGTATATCAAGGTGAAAAAATCCTATGGGAGTTCAAATGGCAAATTTTATTTTTGCCCCCACCCCGCGCCATTTTAACATTACGTTTTGTGTAGATTGGTTGAACCACCCAAAAATTAATAAGAAAACATAGAATGCCTTTTCAATGGGAAGTCTGTATTACCATAAACACAGAGGCACTGTTGCTGTTTCTATAATTATGCAGTCGCTATCACCAGTGTGTAGCTATGTTTCAGCCATTTTTCATTGAAAACACATTTGCCTGTAACTTTTGATCCCATGGATGGTTCTGCACTGAAGTTGGCAAGTACTTTCTGAAGTCAGGTACGATCCAGCATTGTAATTTTGTGCAGATCTGTGCAGGTGAAAAGAAGCTAAGGTGTGACAAAAGATGTGTTTTCCATTGTAGTTCTCATATGAATTTTGTTCTTGTGTCTAAAGCCAAAAGTAGAACTTTACTCAAACAGCGTGCTTTCAATGTTTTGGTTGAAATCTGCTCAGTGAATATCGAGATACAAGTGATTTAAAAAATTGCTGAGCATTCTGTAAACGGTTAATATTTTTGTGTTGCCTATATTGTCTATTTTACAGATTTATGGTTTTCGAGGATCTGTGGATATCTGCCAGTCCAAACATTAAAAAAAATGAACCTGATTAGATGAATGAGCTTTGTTTCACATTGTCCTCATTGTAATCCCATGGTTCCAAAGCTTGAACTGTGGGCCCAAGAGTTATAATTTGCTGGCAGAAAGTGAAACATGTTACAGTATCCATAGCCTGAAAAAAAATTCAAAAGCCATATAATGAATAAGATCTATCTATCTATCTATATACATATATATGTATATACATGTAGATATACATAAATATGTATATATATGTATATATATATAATATCTATTTATATATATATATCTATAGTTATATATATATATATATATGTGTTTGTATATATATATATATATATATATATATATATATATATATACATGTGTGTGTGTGTGTAGAGAGAGAGAGAGAAAGAGATTTGTAGATATATATCTATATATATTTCCACTCTATCTATCTATCTATCTATCTATCTATCTATCTATCTATCTATCTATCTATCTATCTATCTATCTATCTATCTATCTATCTAATATATAGATACAGATATATACATATTACCTATCGGCCAATAGGTAGTCACAGTTAGGACCTAGTTTCCATAAGGAAATTATTTTTTGTTTTGCTTATACCTTTGGCGCCATTTGACAAATCATTGCAACATTTTTAAGACCAGTGTGCTAGTCACTTCAGCTGCTGTCTGTAAGGTTTCAGGATGATTCGTCAAATGGGGGCCAAGAAAAAGGGGGGTCCCAAATTGCAATTTCCCCATATAATTTAACAAAGGGATTTTAGACATGTCTACAGTCTGAAACTCAGAAAGGAATTACACCAAAGTTGGAAGAAAGGTAGATCTTAGTCCAGAAATATCTTTTTTGTAATTTGGTGTTGATCTGCTCAGTAGTTTTGAAATTATTAAAGAAAAAATGTTTATGCATATCTAGAGACAGGGATCCTCTGAAGATCCACAGCACTGGATCTGCAGATCCACATGACAGCAATGCCATCATTGCCTGCCAACACTTCCACCAGGCCCAAGACAAAATGCAAAAACACCTTGACACCCTAGGCCTGGTGTCCGGGTGCCAAAGAGAATGCATCTGGGGCCAAAAATAGTTTTCTGCAAATTTTTTTAAAAAAACAAGTATAGTTTCCAGGCTGATTTTGGCCGCAGGGGCCCCATCCCTCACAGGCTGGTCAGATGTAAAAAGGGGGAGGGGGGCCAAGCCACTCCCCGTCCTGGGCTACATTTGGCCTCCGAGACCCCATCCTCCAGGATCCAGCCATGCATGAAATGGGGAGGTCATGCGGACCCCCTTCTCTGAGCCATTAATGGCCATAGGGACCCCATCCTCCAGGGTCGGCCCAGGCTATGTACTGGGAGCCTTCCCTCAGGATACAGTGGATTCCCTGCCCGCACCGGCACGGGAACCTGTGTTTGCTCTCACTTGGCAGGAGCAATTTCAAAACTCAAGTTGATGGAGCAAGCACTTATGGATTTATTTAGATCCTGGCAGAGGGGTTTACTCCTTCACAAGTGTGACAGATATCCCGTCCGCTGTATTCAAATCCCATTATAGCCTATGTTGATCATAATACAGTGGATGGGGTATCTATCACATTTGTTGTGGAGTAACTCCTCTGTCAGGATCTAAATTAGGTCCCAAGCCCGCTCCTAGAGGAGGGGAGCATAAAAAATGCTCCCACCCACTGGGAGGGGACTTGTCATCTGTTTTCCTCCCCTCAATGAAGCAGGTAGGGAAACAGATGAAAAGATTACTCCTAGCTGCATGCCCTCCTCCCCTTTATAATATGGTTGGGCCCCAGGAGATTTCCCTGAGCTGAAATTGGCCCAGGGAAGGGGGCTGTGTGCCTCCCTCCCCTGTAATTATAGAGGTGATGCCCCAGGGATGGGGTCCCAGGGTCCAAAAACAGCCATGGGAGAGGGGGCCACACACTCCCCCCTCTACAAAATGCACTGACCTTGGGGGATGCATCCCCAGAGCCAAAATCGGCCAAGGGAGGGGGACACATTCCCCTTGCCACACAAAATGAGCTGACCCAGGGGGATGGGATCCCCAGGGCCAAAACTGGCCCGGAGAGGGATGTGCATGCCCCCTTCCCATTAAATGTGGTGCCAGGCCACAGGTGAAGGGGCCCCTACGTCAAACATCAGCCTGAGGAGGAGGTCTGTGTGCCCCCCTTCCCCTGAAATATGTAGCCAGAACCCAGAAGATGGTTTCCCGGGGCCAAATGCAGCTCGGGAAAGGGGGGACACATGCCCCCTCCCCCCAAAAATGCACCAGACCCTGGAGGATTGTGTACCTGGGGACAAATGAATCCTGGGGGGGCCAATGAGTTGGATGCCTTTGAGGGATTGGCCAAAGAGCCTGGCAACAAGGCAGGCCTTGTGGCAAATCCCCCTCTGCACAAGGCCAAAAGCCAAGCGCAGCATGTGGTTGCCTGCATGGGTGGGTTGACTTCAGGGCCAGGCCACAGGACATGCATGGCAGCAGTTGGGTTAACGTATGGTAATTAAATACTATTTTACCTTTAAAAAAAACATTGAAATTCATTGAAAAAAACAAAGGTTAGAGAGATGTTATAGCTTGGGAATAAAATTTAAGAACCTTAGAAATTCATTAAACAACTAAACGTTACAGGGACATTATAGTTAGGTTCAGATTTTACACAAATAATCCTCGTCGTACTGTTAATTACCCAACATATAACATCATTCAATCAATCAATCAATCAATCAATCAAGGCATTTATAGAGCGTGCTACTCACCCGTGAGGGTCTCAAGGCGCTAGGGGGGGTTACTGCTGCTCAAAGAGCCAAGTCTTGAGGTGCCTCCTGAAGGCGAGGTGGTCCTGGGTAGTTCCTAGGTGAACGGGAAGGGAGTTCCATGTCTTGGCTGCCAGGTGGGAGAAGGATTTACCTCCCGCGGTGGTTCTGCGGATGCGCGGGACGGTGGCGAGTGCGAGGCTGGCTGAGCGAAGCTGATGGGTGGGCGTGTAGAACGAGAGGCGTCTGTTGAGGTATTCGGGACCCATTTTGTGGACGGCTTTGTGTGCGTGGGTGAGGAGGCTGAAGGTGATCCTTTTGTTGACGGGGAGCCAGTGCAGGTGTTTCAGGTGGGCGGATATGTGGCAGTGGCGCAGTATGTCGAGGATGAGGCGAGCGGAGGCGTTCTGTAAGCGCTGGAGACGTTTCTGTAGGTTTGCGGTGGTTCCTGCGTATAGGGTGTTTCCGTAGTCCAAGCGGCTTGTGACGAGGGCGTGGGTAACAGTTTTTCTTGTTTCGGGGGGGGATCCAACGGAAGATTTTTCGGAGCATGCGAAGGGTGTGGAAGCAAGAAAACGAGACGCGTTGACTTGCTTGGTCAGGGTGAGGAGGGGGTCCAGGATGAATCCGAGGTTGCGTGCGTGGTCTGAAGGGGTAGGAGCGGTGCCCAGAGCCGTGGGCCACCAAGAGTTGTTCTAGGCAGATGGGGAGTGGCCGAGGATGAGAACCTCCGTCTTGTCTGAGTTCAGCTTCAGGCGGCTGAGCTTCATCCATTCTGCGACGTCTTTCATTCCATCCTGCAGGTTGGCTTTGGCGGTGGCTGGGTCTTTGGTGAGGGAGAGTATCAGCTGGGTGTCTTCTATGACATCATCTTCTATGACATCAGTGATAATTTCATTGTAAAATTTGTACTAAAATTATTGATGAGAAAACTGTGTATGGCGGGGGGGTGCTAACTATAACTGCTGAATTTCCATGGTTTTATTTAAAATTTTAACCTAACTATAATGTTCCAGATGATCAAGACCTTGTTGGTTGAAACGCGTTGGTGTTGGTGTTAGTGTTATCAGTTGCAGATTAAAAGAAGTAAATCAAACATCCTGTAAGTGCCATATCATTGACCTTATGTCAAACTTGTGTGGTGATATATATATATATATATATATATATATATATACACACACACACACACACATATATATATATATATACATATATATATATGTATATTTATATATATATATATATATATATATATATATATATATATAGAGAGAGAGAGAGAGCGAGAGAAGGGGTGAGGGTAGCAAGGGCTAAATATAAGGAAACTTTACGTAAGGCAGAAAATGATTGAGAGGAATGGAATTGGGAGGAATTGCTTGAATCCGCAAAGTGCAGGGACACTTTTACATTTTGGAATATAATTGCCCATCGGAGCAAAAACAAATCAACCTGCACTGAACATCATCTGGATCCTGATACTTGGCTTCAACATTTTACAGAGATATACTCGGAGCCTATAGGCTATAGTGCAGAAAGCCTGGGTTTCTCTTATAACTCCCTTGAGAGAACTATGACATTTAGCAACTATTGTAGCATCGAGGAAACACAAAAAGCTATCAATGCTATTAAATCAGGTAAAGCTCTTGGTTTAGAAAAAATACACGGGGATTTATTTAAGCATGATAAGGAAGTATGGGTTCCATACATTAATTGGACTAGCAATGCAGTAGTCTCAGGAGTCTTATAGACGTATTACAGAAAGTGTATGACAGGCAGGTACTAAGGAAACTGAGTAAGTGGATAGATGATAATAATATACTTTCATCAAACCAGGCAGGGTTCAGAGCCTGGGTGAGTACAATTGGTTAAGTCTTCAGGCTCTTATGCATCTTATGGAAATGTACTAAAGTTAAGAGAGAGCAAATGTATATTGCATTTATTGATCTCAAGGCAGCTTTTGATCTTGTCCCGAGAGACCCCTTGTGGACCATGCTTGAGAGGCAGGAATTACCAGAAGATCTTTTAATACAGATTGTGAGATTGCATCAGGAGAAGGGGTATATGCCCCTGAATTACTTTTTGCGGACAACACTATTTTGATTTCACAACGCCCTTGGGGTTTGAAGTGTTTACTTGATGAGCTTAATGTGTATTGTGAGATAACGGAATTAGAAATAAACAAAGTGTATGATTATTAATCCTCGTAAGAACTCAACGATTAATCTAAATATTTATATGCAAAAATTGGAAGTTGTTCATTACTTTAACTATCTGGGTATTTCCTTAAATTTGAATTTAATATAACTTAGTAAGTTTCCATATAATTAAAGCAAAAACAGTGCTTGTTCACAATGCAAGGGCTATTACCAAGAAACAGCAAGGTGCTAGAACTAAGACAGTTAACCCAGCCTCAGGGTTATACAAGTATAAGGCCCAAGCTGCTGCATTATATGGTGCTGATTAATGGGGTACAGGAGAGCTGAAGCAACTTATTCTAGCTGAGCACAAGTTTCTGAGAGGGCTAATGGGATGTCCAGTGTGAACACCATTAGTACTCATGCATCAGTATGTGCATATTAGGCAAACAGGGCTTAGAGCCATGGTATGTGGTGGAATTGCCAACCTAGGACACTGGTTATAGTTATGATAATTGGATCCCAATAGGCCATTAGTTCTGAAAAAACAGAGGCTGGAAAACCTGAAACAGATTCCAGTAAATTGGCTGGAAAAGCATAATCCCTCAAAGAGAGAGCAAATGTAGAGGAAGCAGCTTTATGCTATAAAAATGCAATTATAGAAAGTGCAGGAGAGAGGAGCAGTGGAACTCATATGCAGAAACTGACAGAGACAGAAACGTAAGAAACTAGTGTTTACCCAAAAAGGAAATAAATAAAAAGTATGAGTCACCTCATTGCAAAAGTACCTTAAGATTAGCAGAGGTTAGCAGATTGTATAGAGGACTTAGATTTATTATGATTCTGATTTATGAGAATCATGATGCAGCATTCATGGAGGACTTGGACAGGTGCAATAATGGATGATCTGTGCAATGGATAAAAGTGTTTTGTTAAATGGAGATTGTTTTGCAGAGGGAAATTGCTGAATGAAACAAAGAATGTATATGAGAAGCTGAAGAAAGAGCAAGATGAAGAGTTCATATCTAAATTCCATGAACATATCAAATATAATTGGATAAATATGACAGTGAGAAGAAATAAAACCGAAAAAGAGAACAAAGTTATGCAGACATAAGGAGACATTAGCAGGGCCAGAACTATACATTACAGGGTTGATGTGACTAGAAAGCAAAAGGCAGGTAATGTGAAGAGGCAACAATTGGACAATCAGTTATCATAAAGTTCCTCAGAACTGAGTGAAAGGATCTCTGAAATTGATGCTGCAAACTAGTATGAAGGAAATAAAGGTGCCTGATCAGGTTTTCTTTTAATGTGTACAGGCCGTTGCAGAGAGTATCTGTGCCCAAAAAGAAGGAGGTAGAAGAAGGCCTTGCAGTGAAAGAGCAAGGAAGAGAGAACGTACAGGGGTGGAGACAAACAATACAGGAACAACACAAGAAGTGGCCATAAACGGAAACTACAACCCACAACTTCACAGAAATGAAGTCACGACATAACATGAGTTCATTGTATAGTAATGAGTGAACTGTAACTTATCTAATCATATACTAACTTGTGAGGAGCAGAAGATACTGGAGCTAGAATTAGTCTCCTGCCTAGAGTTATTTTGAGGTGCCAGTTTGTTCAAATTTTCCAGGAAACTAAAGTTGACCAAATAGTTCAATAATCAGCCCTTAAAGCCTCCAGTAATCAAAGAGCACTTGACACCAACTTGAAACTTGGGGTGTGTAATTACTGTATTCTCCGCATGAACTAGAGAATTGCAATTTTGAAACACATGTCTTTTGTCCATGGAATTAATGTGAAATTGACTTTCATACGATGCCTGGTGAAGCCATTGATATGTTTCAGGGTATAATTAGAAGAGATTTAAAGAAACTCTTGAGGAAATTTTTAGTATAGAGAGAGAGTTATAGATGATCATAAAATGAAAATATTGAGGAAGCATGGTAATAGTTGAATGTAGAGATCTATCAAAATACTGTGTATGAGTGTCATCCGTAGACTGATTAATGGAGATCCATGAGACAAATGAGTAAATTCCTCATGCAGGTACACACTAAAAGCCCTACAATTTACTTCCTTCCCAAGACCCACAAGAATGCTTCAAGGCCACCAAGGAGATCAATATTGTTCTCTAGAGGTAGTCATCGTAGTCATCTGTAACCAACTTTCTAATGTGTGGATCAGTTCCCTAAACCTTATGTTAAAAGTGACTGGCAAGGCGGGCAATCGACTTTGGGCAGATGGGCCTGTGGCCAACACCAGTTGGTGGGCTGTTACAGCCTGTGCGTACATATACTGGGCCTGATCCATGTCATGCCGGCTAAATGTCAGAGGCAGAGTAACAATGAACTACTCCTTCTGTCACTGCATGGGGTGTGCCTGCCCCCTGGCTCCCAATAGGTGTGACAAAGGTCTCAAAAAGTTTCTGAGTGGAATCCAATAGCACTCTCTTTGCAGAGGACTGGGGTAGCAGAACTGGATAGTTAGGGTGGTGGGGGGGTTATGAGGGCCATTGAGGGAACTTCTCAGGTGATTTGTATCTCCCTCCCCTCCATGGAAGGGGGAGTGGTAAATTTGTTTTTGCTGTTCTACTTTTCCTGCCAGATATTAAGTATTGCATTTAACTAACTCTTACATTGGGAGCCTAAGTTTGAGCTCCAGCATCAGCTCAATATCCTGTGATTCTTTGCAAATCACTTAGTTTCCCTACCTAATGTAAAAATAATTTGATCCTATGCAATCTAACTGGTACTTGTGTAAATTGGTATAGAGATACAAAATATGGTTACTAGATACAAGGAATAAGGGTATCCACTAAGTTTGTACCTGAAAACAGTAGGTAAGGTGGATGAGGTGCACAGAGAACATTATAAGTCCGAAAATAAGAGTATGGATGGTGGTAATTCTCAACCCTTAAGGTTTATCACAACATATACTAGTGAATTTGTGCAAATAAGGTGAATTCTTGGAAATAATTACTATGTGAGAAAAGCTTGGTTGTTAAAATTGGAAAAACGCAGAATAGTGAAAATATTATAAGTGTTGATATATGGGGTTACAAAAAGAAATTTACAATTAACAAATATAGACACAGCAATATATCGTACACAGTCTGTGTTCTTGAAAGCCTCTAAGAAACGGTACATGGGAAGCATGAAAGAGAGGATCCTTGAGCATTGACAAGCTATCACTAGTGAAGAAGTGAGTCACCCTACAGCTAGATTCTTCTAAGAACTTCATGAAATTAGTTGTGAAAAAATGAATACTTTGGTGTGGACAACCTAAAGAGGCAAGGGGGGAATAGGAAACCGAGGGTAAGGACATTGGTTTCATAATATATTTTGCTGTGTGGCTCTCTCCAGCCACAAGGCTTGAACAGTGGCATACATTTGCAGTGGATATGTAAATATTTGTATAAACTTCCCTTTCACTGGTCTCTGCCCAACAAATAAATTGTAAATAGTGTGTTTTAAAATCTGTATTTTTCTCTTTTGTAGTCAAGGGCACCAAAAAATGAAAGAACATATAAAGAGATTATGGACTTGTTGAAGGGTCTGCGCTTATTCTCCATTTCAGATTTTACTTTTAACTTGACATCTTATTTGAATGGTGAATTTTACATATGTTTCTGTGAATGTGCTACATACACATTTATTCTTAGTAGCCATTTTCACCCAGTAGTCTGTATATTTAGTTCCAGGGTCGTACAATCAGAACTTGATGTCATTGTTTTATTTTTCTGTGCCATGAAAGACAACTCTTATATTTCAGAAAAAACAATGAAGCAGTTCTGCACTTCTCCCACAGTGTGATAAGAACAGTGTTTTATTATATAAACAGCATCCATGTTGGGCTCAGTGGGAGAAGCGCTTCATGCTGAGGATATCATGGAACCACTGTGAACTGTGACTGAGATGTATCCCCGCTGACTCTGACCTTTATCCTGTGAAGGAAAATAGCCTGCACACATAAACTGACTTCCTGAAACATAATACCAAGGTATGGTGTTAGACTATCCCAATAGGTCTGACAGAGGGTACTCCGCCATGCTCCTTTTAGTATAGATATTGGTGACAAACAGAAAAGGAGTAACATTAGTGACAACTAACATTGTTGAATTGTTTGTATTTTCACCATCCTAATAATGCTTATCAAAAATTATGAGTTTCATCTGCTTACTCATCGTAGTTCACGTTTCCTGTACAAGAACATCATTATTTCAATAAATGTTTTGAAAATGCATTTTCATATCTTTCTTGTTTATACCTTGGGCATTTAAAAGTAACAAATTCAAGGGTTAGATCTGTTTCCACAAACTCCTAGGGAATCAGAGCGGTCGTGCTTGAGGTTACCAATAACATTTACTACCCTAGTCAGGTTAGGGGTTTAGATGTGGTACCGTGAGCAAGCCAAAATAAACCAATATTTACCAAAGATATATGTTTACAAAGTCTCTATATTGTGAAGTTTTTGTTGACATAATACAAAGTCCTATTAAACTCGTAGGGCTCTTATAACATGGCACCACCAATGTTCTACAACAGGTACTTATTTAATGAGTAGTTTTCTTGTGTGTGCTCAAGGCTCCATTTTCATCTTCTTTCGGAGACGTCTGTGGTATAAGGATTTATCCTCCTCAGCTTAATAGGAAACACTGATTTATATCTGTAGGTTGACCAAGCTTGAACTTTCAAAAGGATTACCCCAGTATAGCATTTCCTTTCTTCAAATTCCATTAATTGAATATGGGGCAACCAGTGAACATTGCTGTTAATGGTAGACAGGCTGTCATTAATCACAAACTTACAGATGGGCTCGCCGATGGCAGTGGAGATGTTACCTTTGTGGTTAAGGCACACAAAGCTTATAAACATGAAGTTTTTAATTCCTGTGTTAATTTTCCTGCAGTAGAGAATAATATAACAGACATTTCACACATACATTGAAGCTCCAGTTGCAGCTCCTTATAGACCTTATGAAAATTTTGAAATAGCATTAACATACCAGGAACGTCAACATTTATTCCAATGTGCCACCCCACAAGCTCTTCAAAATGTCAGGCTGGGTACTCCTAGCAATGAGGGGAGAACCAGGCCAGCCTTGGCAGGATATACACCATATCTAAATGCAGGAGCATTAAATCAGTGTGACATGCATGCTTTTTTAAGCCATCTGGTTAGACTGTATCAATGTCTAATGCAGTTAATTATGCATATATTAACTACTGCCCCAGCAAGGGCTTTTCGAGCTGGGCAGCCACAGTTAGCTGTGCCTGCAATTAGTCAAATTTCCATTAATGCCATTATGGGTAAAATAACTACCAAACAGGAAGACATTCACAAAAAATATTTCTAGCTCAAATGTATGAACAGGCTTTTGACAGAGAACATGGTACATAATTTGTATTTCTGCTGAATAACTAAGAAAAGAAAAAACAAAATGATAGCCAGGCTGCATTTATTAATTAAAAGCCCAGGTGAGCCCACCCGCAGGGCCATATTCAATAAGGAGTGGAGGGTCACAAAAAAAGACAGAAGGAGGAAGAGCATAGATACCCCGCCCCCCTAGGCCTGGGGAGCAAAAAACTTTTTCAATAAAAACGTTGCCACAAATTGTTGGAGGATCAAATCTCTGGTGGGCAAGAGCTGAGGGGGGGTTGATTTTATTTAAGGGGTACATTCAGATTCCCTCCTCAAGCCTCCACAAGGTCCCAGGGACCCCCTTCCTGGGCATGTACCTGAAATGGAAGGGTGGTGCGGGCCCCACATCTCAAGCCTCCACATGGTCCTGGGCATTCCATCCTCCGGGGCTGATAATTTGACAAAAGTAGGGGGCAAGCAGCCCTCCTCCCTGAGCTAGGAGAGGCCCAGGGGACCCCACCCTGGGCCATTTTTCAAATAAAGAGGGGCAGCTGCACGCCTCCCCAGAGCCATACAGTGGCCAAGGAGACCCCATCCCTGAGGGCCAGTTCAGTGATGATGTCTCAGGGTACCTAGCCCCTTGGACATGGGATGTTTCCCTGCCCATGAGCAAGGGCAGGGAAAGTGCTACAAAGCTTCTCCCGAATGATGAGAGAAGAAACCCTTTGACTGCTCCCACCCAGTGGGAGCAAAACAAAACTAGTCCCACTGGGTTGGAGCAATGCCTGCTCCTGCTGCACCCATGATGGATCCAAGCAGGGGAGACAGCATGGCTTCTTGGGCCCTGGGCCTTCCCTCACAGCCTCTAATGAAGAATGCACTGTGAGATATCCCGGATAGGCACTGGGACACCCCACTTTAAAAAACAAATAAGACTAGGTGTGGTGTGCCCCAGAGAGGCACCAGGGCATGTCACTTAAAACAAAAACATGCCGGCTCCTGCAGGAACAGGGAGCCAGCAGGGCTGTGGGGGCCCAGGTCCTCCCTTCATAGCCCCCAATATGGGAACTATTTAGTGTATGCCACAGGTGAGCACCAGGGCACGCCACTATAACATTATTTAAAATGACAATGCCAGCTCCTGCAGGACCAGGGAGTCTGTGGGGCCATGGAGGCCGTGTCCTGGGTGGGACAAAAAGTGAATAATAAATGAGCAGCCACAGATACTTATTTATTATTCACTACTCCATCATGGAGAGCCCAATAATGCCCTGGGAAAGCTTTTTCCATACATTTCAATTTTGGTGATGTCCCTAGAAGGGGCAGGGACATCACCAATTCTTTTTCTTTGTTCATGGGTGGCTGCAGGGAGATCTGCAGCTCTCCAGCAACACTAGAAACAAAATCCATAAGTCTACTGGGTCATTGAAACCATGACCCCAGGAGAACTTAACATATTTTTCTGAAGCATTTCTCAGGTTGAAGCTTTTCCTCTACAACTGAGATTGCAGTGCCACTTAGGAGGCAGTTAAATTTTATGTGTTAAAGATATATCACATAAATTGACCCCTATTATGTGGTTAACTTTACTACTGCATTTTTGGGGTGTAAAATGTGGAACGATAAAAGACAGATATATTTTTTTAGTTTGTTCTTAAGGAAAACAAAGTATATTTCTGAAAATGTATTTTTACAGTTTCCTCCCCAAAATGTAATAATAAAGAGTCACAGACATCTAGTTCAATAAAATGTTATTAAATATTTTAAGTGAATATTAAATATAGATTTGATTAAAACTATTGGTCATTTTTGGAGAAAAATGATAGATCTGCTTTATATATATGGTGTTATATCTAGGGTGGGTGTTAAGGGTGGAAGGAGTGATGGGGAGTTAAGCTGACTTTCAGGGTTGGCTGCAGGGGTTGGCTGTAGGGCATGGCCATAGGCCAGGCCCTGTGGCCAACCCCCTTCCACGCACAGCCAAAGGCCATTCACATGGTGTGGGTTTAGCTACCTCTGAGGTGCTGGCCGCAAGCCAGGCCCTGTGGCCATATGCCCATGGTGGAAGGTTGGCTTTGCATATGGTGATAAAATATTCCTTTAAGTTAAAAACTCCTGAACATTCACTGATAAAAACAAAGGTTAAATAAATGTTATAGTTAGGTGAAAAGCTCAGTAACAACTTAACATTTGAACTCTTAAAGTCACAGAAAATAAGCTGTCACAGTCATCTTTATCAACTTTAATGTGCCCTACGATAACTAGAACTCATGCTGCGTCATGCACTGCTAATTACTGCACACATTACATCACACATGACATCTTCTATGAAAGGTACTACTTAGACAGAATTCAAAATGCTCAATCTACAACCAAGGAATTTTATAAAATTCTCAATGAATTTCAAAAACCTACATGCATGGAAGGAAGTCATCCCACTACTCAAGATTTCACAAACAAATTGGCAACTCACTACACCACCAAGCACGACACATTGGACTCCTATTTAAAACAGAAGAAAACCATCAGCACCAACCCCTTTCCTAAAATACCCTCTAAGAATAAACCAACCCAGCCTCTACAATCCTTCCAACAAATATCCCAAGGTGAATTTATGGACTTGGTCAAAGCAAGCAGACCTTCTGGTTGCCCTTCTGACCCTTGCCCACCACAAATCTTCAAGAACATTCTTCTATCTACTTCTGCTGCCACACCTGTAAGAAGAATCATCAACAACTCTTTAAGTACAGGAAGTTTTCCTGGAGACCTGAAAAAGGCATACATACGACCTTTATTAAAGAAAACAAACCTAGAACCGCAAGAGCCCAACAACTACAGACCTATCACAAGTGGACCTTTCCTGGGCAAATTGATAGAAAGAGCAGCATTCGCCCAGATGTCACAATTCATTGAAGACAATTCTATACTTTCAGACTTCCAAACTGGATTCCGCCCAGGAAGAGGCACTGAATCGACACTCATAGCAATCTGGGATGATCTTAAAAACACAGTTGACCGCAATGGAGTTGCCGCACTACTTCTCTTAGACCTCTCGGCTGCCTTTGAGACGGTTGACCATGACACCCTAATTCAAAGACTCCTCAAAGCCGGCATACAAGGGACTGCTCTCGACTGGATTACTTCCTATCTTCAAAAAAGATCTAAAATCATCTACTTGCCCCCCTTCTCATCCAAACCCTACCTCACAAAAGCAGGGGTCCCCCAAGGATCTATCATCTCACCTTTGCTTTTCAACATCTACATGATATCATTACCAGAACTGATCAATGATTTCCATCTCACATGCTACAACTATGCAAATGACAGACAAATACTACTTATATTAGAATGCCCCAAAAACATTGAAAACTTCAGTTGCCTCAGAGCCGTTGATCAGTGGATGACCTGGAGCCATCTCAAACTAAATACCTCCAAAACAGAAATACTTATGCAATACAAGTTATGACCCTCTGTGCGTCTGGCCTGACGATCTCGGACCACCTCCTCAATTATCCAAGAAAGTTAAAAACCTTGGAATCACTATGGATTCCAAGTTAACTACGAATGCCCAAGTGGACAAATTAGCACAAACAAACTTCATCACCTTGAAGACTCTACGACGCATCTTCCCCCACCTTGTATTTCCACACAAAGTGCAAGCTACTATCTTGCTTGTACTATCCACACTGGATTATGCCAATGGCCTCTACCATGGATCATCTCTATCTATTATGAAAAAACTAGAACGTATTCAGAACTCCGCAACTTCAGGCTACTATTACATGTAAAGCCACAAGCCCACATCTCCCCTGCCTTGAGAGCACTACACTGGTTACCCGTTGCCAGAAGATGCACTTTCAAGCTGCTTTGTATCGCCCACAAAGCTATACATGGAACAGGACTGCTTTTTATCAAAAACAAAATAACCAAATACATCCAACAAAGAGCCCTCCACTCAAGATTGGCACCCCGCCTTAGAACACCACCATACAAGAAAAAGACTATAGGTGGTACATCCTTCTCCGTTCAAGCAGCCACACTATGGAATTCATTACCCCCAACTATAAGAGCCACTGATAACTTTCTTGTCTTCAGAAAACTACTCAAAAGTTGGTTCTTTCCTTCATAACTACCATATTTAAACAACTATGGACTGCATATGCCTATGTTGATAAATATTTTTCAGATTATGTGTCTATTTCTAGTTATGTATAGTTATTTAGAAAATATGTATTGCTACTATGTCACAACAATAAAATACACTCACTCTTTAAAACTGTTTGACTAAGTATATTTCGTCATGGTTCTAATTATGTATTGTATGTACATATATGTGTGCATATGTGTGTGTATTCATTGTGTATCTTTGTGTGTGTGTATGTGTGTGTGTATATATATATATATATATATATATATATATATATATATATATATATATATATATATGTATGTGTGTAGGTTGTCTCATCCTGCTACTATGATCTACCTAGCCCTTCCACAGACTCTTCCCTCCTCCATCCCCCTTTACTCATCCCAGGCCTTTGGGATGAGTAAATGAGGGATATACTCCCAATTAACACTTCTGGATTTCTTTCCTCCTCCACCCCTCCATTACTCCAGTTAATCTAACTAACAAACTCTCATATCCGCAGCTCAAATTAACTCATAATAATACTAAAACTATACTCATATTTCCCGATACTAATCCATCACTAATTCTTGTTGGGTTCCGGAGTAGCGTGCTACTTGCCAAAAAGCACTTCAATACCTCGTCAGGGGTAGTAAGCGTTATATAAATACAATTACAATACAATACAATACAATCATTGATAAAATTACTGCAACATTTGGAGTGAAATATTGATGGGAAAACTGTGCATGGTGGGGGAGCGAGTTATAATTACCTCAAGGCAAGAGTTATAGTTACTTAAGATAACAGTAAATGGTGAATTTTTGTGGATTTTTAGAGTTTAAAATGTTACTTTGTTATTGAAAATTTCACCTAACTATAACATTACTTTAACCTTTGTTTTTTTCCATGAATATAAAAGATTACAACACATAAAATTGTAACCACTTAAAAGAAGAGAACAAGGTATTTACATTCTAATGTTTTTCAAGTTTAATAATGTTTTTATACTTTTACCTATAGTTCACCATACAGAGATCTCCACCTCAATTGTAGAGATACATATACATCCTTACACAGCACATTTTTATCATTTAAAAATAAATATATAATGCTATATTTTGGCTATGTTCTTCGGTCTCACCAGAGGAACTACAAACATTGGGTACCATTATATTCCCAAACATGTGGGGGGAAAACTAACACAAATTTGGCATGTAAACCTTTTGTGTGAGAAATAAGTGATAAAGGCTTATGTCCGAATTACACCATTCATTAAATACCCATAGGCAAAGCCAATAGGTCTGGCATTGGCTGTCTGGCTTTTGACTTGGTCAATGTTTTTTTTGTTCTGTCATGACTTTTGCAAACTTTACTGTTGAGGAAGCTGACAGGCCTTCCTCAATCTGAAAACATTTTTCATAAAGTACACATTATCAGGGATTAGACACTGATAGGAACTACTTTGTTTGTGAATGTGCTCCTTGCGAAAGGAAAGAATGCCATCACTCACAGCAAATGGCCGAAAAGTGGGCTGATCCATTTCCCTAAGCTGTGGTGGAAGCAAATTGTGAACAACACAATAACAGACCAAGGGATAACAAAGACTGACTAAAAGTAGGAACTATATTAGGAACTATATCATTATAGATATATTTGTATCAAAATCAAAGGCCCATGATAATGTCAGACCTAAACGAGGGCTCTGCACTGAGTGCAAACACGTCAGCACTTAAGAGGGTAAAGTATTATTAGATACCTATACTCACTTGTGATGTAGTGACTTTGGATGTAATGCTTGTGATGCAGTGACTTATGATGTATAGCCTTTGATGCAATTAGTGCGTGTGCAACTTACCTTAGGATCAGAGGCCTGTGTTTAAGGGAGGGAGATCATAATTGTTAGAAATGGGTTTTTTGGTTGGCAGTCAGGTTGCCCTCTGTCCAAGCAAGAACCCTCACTCTAGTCAGGGTAAGTCACACACAATCCAAAATCAGCCTGCGCTCACCCTCCGGTAGCTTGGCACGAGCAGTCAGGCTTAACTTAGAAGGCAATGTGTAAAGTATTTGTGCAATAAATCATACAACACCATAGCATAACACCACAAAAATACACCACACAGTGTTTAGAAAAATATAGAATATTTATCTGGATAATTGTAGGTCAAAACGATCAAAGTTGCAATACGAATTTGTAAAGATATCACTGAAAAGTGATATTAAGAGTCTTTAAGTCTTTAAAAAGCAATAAAGTGTCTTTCAAGCACAGAGTACCTGGTTTCTGGTGGGAAATCTCCTCAGAGGGCCACAGGAGAAGAGATGCGTGGAAAAAGGGGTGTGTGCGTCGATTTCTCCTCAGCACACACAGACTTGCGTCGTTCTTTTCCACGCGGGGAAGTCGGGCGTGGTTTTCCGGCGCGCAGACAGTCTCTTTTTGTGGATCGCGGGGATTACCAGATGTCCCGGGTCTGTGCGTGGATTCTCCTGCTTATTTTCCGGCTGCGCGTCGTTCTGCGGGGCTGCGCGTCGAAGTTTCGATCTCACGGTAGGCGTCGCGTCGATTTCTCCTTGGAAGTCGGGCGGCGTTGTCCTTGCGAGGCCGTGCGTCGAAATTTTGGTCTCACGGCAGGCGTCGCGTCGATTTCTCCTTGGAAGTCGGGCGGTGTTGTCCTTGCGAGGCCGTGCGTCAAAGTTTCGCACTCACGGTATGCGTCGCGTCGATTTCTCCTGGAAAGTCGGGCGGCTTTGTCCTTGCGAGGTTGTGCGTCGAAGTCTCGATCGTCCCGAGGGCGTCGCGTCGATCAGCGTCGGTGTGCGGCGTTTTTCTCGCCGCGAAATAAGCTGCGCGTCGAAATTTTCGGCGCACGGAGCGTCCAAGTGAAAGGAAGAAGTCTTTTTGGTCCTGAGACTTCAAGGAACAGGAGGCAAGCTCTATCCTAGCCCTTGGAGAGCACTTTCACAGCCAGACAAGAGTTCAGCAAGGCAGCAGGGCAACAGCAAGACAGCAGTCCTTTGTAGAAAGCAGACAGGTGAGTCCTTTGAGCAGCCAGGCAGTTCTTCTTGGCAGGATGTAGTTTCTGGTTCAGGTTTCTTCTCCAGCAAGTGTCTGATGAGGTAGGGCAGAGGCCCTGTTTTATACTAAGTTGTGCCTTTGAAGTGGGGGTGACTTCAAAGAGTCTCTAAGAAATGCACCCAGTTCCCTTTCAGCTCAATCCTGTCTGCCAGAGTCCCAGTAGGGGGTGTGGCAGTCCTTTGTGTGAGGGCAGGCCCTCCACCCTCCCAGCCCAGGAAGACCCATTCAAAATGCAGATGTATGCAAGTGAGGCTGAGTACCCTGTGTTTGGGGTGTGTCTGAGTGAATGCACAAGGAGCTGTCAACTAAACCTAGCCAGACGTGGATTGAAGGGCACAACAAGATTTTAGTGCAAAGAAATGCTCACTTTCTAAAAGTGGCATTTCTAGAATAGTAATATTAAATCCGACTTCACCAGTCAGCAGGATTTTGTATTACCATTCTGGCCATACTAAATATGACCTTCCTGCTCCTTTCAGATCAGCAGCTGCCACTTCAACAGTGTATGAGGGCAGCCCCAATGTTAGCCTATGAAGGGAGCAGGCCTCACAGTAGTGTAAAAACGAATTTAGGAGTTTTACACTACCAGGACATATAACTACACAGGTACATGTCCTGCCTTTTACCTACACAGCACCCTGCTCTAGGGGTTACCTAGGGCACACATTAGGGATGACTTATATGTAGAAAAAGGGGAGTTCTAGGCTTGGCAAGTACTTTTAAATGCCAAGTCGAAGTGGCAGTGAAACTGCACACACAGGCCTTGCGATGGCAGGCCTGAGACAAGGTTAAGGGGCTACTGAGGTGGGTGGCACAACCAGTGCTGCAGGCCCACTAGTAGCATTTAATCTACATGCCCTAGGCACATGTAGTGCACTCTAATAGGGACTTATAGGTAAATTAAATAGTCAATCATGGATAAACCAATCAATAGTACAATTTACACAGAGAGCATATGCACTTTAGCACTGGTTAGCAGTGGTAAAGTGCTCAGAGGTCAAAAGCCAACAACAACAGGTCAGAAAAAATAGGAGGAAGGAGGCAAAAAGTTTGGGGATGTCCCTGTCAAAAAGCCAGGTCCAACAATAATGAATGTATTTGGAGGAAAAGCTGGGCAGCAGGTTATTTAACTGTCAATACTCCAGTGTATGCTTGGCACATAGAGATAGGACTGGCTTCAGCAGGCAAAACTGAAATTGTGTGAATAGCCGTATGTTATCTTGTTTGCATTTGTATTTCTACCCTTTGTCTGGTAGCACTTTTGACGTCTGCACATTTATTAGTCTTCTAGGATGTTGATTGACTGAAATGTATGTGTACAGTGTTTCATAATGTTTATTAACAATGAACTTTATCAACTGTACTGCTTAGAGATTGGCTAACTTTGAACTCACTAATGTATTGCTCACTAATAGTTCACGTCGGAGAACACATGGCTATGTCCTGTCATGTATCTATTTATAATGCATTGTGTGCATGGATGTATATGTCAAAGGATTTTTCCCTTCAGTTTCTTTCTTCTGAGGTGTGCAGTTTGTTAATTACTCAATGTTTTGCATCCGTTCAGTTAAGAAGCATTGCTAGCAGATTATTGTTATTGATGCAATGTAGTATACATGTGGGTGCTGTCCATTTAACGTATTCTAAAATATTTCCCAAATAGAATGGGGAGAGCAAGATCACGTTCTGTTGATGTGTCAGTGGTTGGCGAATGGTGATGCATTGATGATGCATTTTCACCTAATCGTGACATGAGATGTGGCTAATCTGTTCTCGTTATTTGGAAATATATACAAGTATCATGATGTTGATGTGATGTTGCGGTGACAGTGCTTTTCCAATTGGTGTTGTATCACACTCTTGACTGTGCCAGTAGCAGTGTATAAAGTGTATGTTGGTGTAGAGTAACCTAAAAACACATTTGTCTCTGTTGATGCGACAGTGCTTATCTGCCTATATAGCTTTGCTGTCTTATGCATGTAATGGTACCGGAGTCTATTAAGTGTATTCTCTGGAGTAGGTTGAAGAATGGATAAAGCTCAATATAGTCAAATAGATGCATCGCTGAGGCGGAAACACTTATCCAACTATATGGTTGTAGTGCTGTGTTGTATGCATGATGGTGCCAAGTGTGTGACTAGCATGTGTTTATGGTGTAGGGTAAAGAAGAGTCATATAAGATGTTGGTTAATACGGTTTCTGTGAGTTTAGAAGGACTACGAATAATGTCACTGGTTTTGCTTGGGTGTATATATGCAGTGTTGGATTTAAGAGCGCAGTTCTGTCTACAATGTTCTCTGCGATATTTTGGTGTCCTGTGGAATGAGGCTTACATAGAAACTTTTGGCAGTCATTTAGTTGAGAAAAAAACATGAATAGGTATTGTAGTAAGATGACATGTCACCCACCTTTCAACAAGAGGAAAGGAAGATGAGGTGTTGCGTATCAGATGAATGTTTTAACTCTAGCTCCACATGTTTTCACAAAGCTCTCTTCACAAGGTTCTATAAAGGTTTAGGCTGAACCATACCACTACAGGCTGCCAATTAAAGCATGTGGTCCTGTAGGCTCAGACCTCTTATTTCCATGGAGATGGAGCCCTTTGTTAGAACCTTAAAGGTCTCAGGTGATAAGGGGTTTGGTGAAAGTTATTGGAATCTTTGTTAATTTGGGGGGATGAAAGCTCATGGCAAGCTGTGAGAGCAAAATACAAGATACACCAGAAGCAGAAGAAATGACAAGTATCATATATTTGTAAAGGTGAAAATGTACAGACCTCTTCCGAACACTAACATTCATTGTGTTGTAACTTAGTCAGTGATCAGCAGCAATAAGGGCATTTGTCTTCAAATATTGCTAACAACTGGTCTCATTGTAATTTGTTGCAATTAGATTCTTTATTTAGTACTTTGCGCTTTATTTTGATGATCATGGTGCTCAGTGCTGTTGGTTATGGCTTCTTGCAAATCAATGGTAGGACCATAGGTTGTCATCTTTCTTTCCTGCTCCAAAATAAAAGAGTTTATTTCCGGTTTCTCCATTATCACTTTAAAACATAACATTATTATATAACATCTATTCCTTACCTTTGCACACATTAAAACAACACATCTCAATATAACAATACATTTTCACCTGCACAAGGAATTTTGAATAAGTGTGGATGACTGATAAATACATTCAAAATTTTCTGGCCACCACAGATGTTTTACTATCGGTGGTGGGCAGAACCTTCTTAGAACAACTTTGCATAACACTTTTTTTACAATCTTTTAATGAATGTGATCATGCCGCATCTAATCCTTGTAATTGTTACTAGTACTCCATAATTTTAATTCTCCAAGTATTACATAGGTAGAACTGAGCACAAGTGATAGTGGACACTGAAGCTATCTTCGAAAAGAAATTAGGAAAGGTTTGCACCAGAGCTGCATGTTGGCCCCTCTGTTTTTCTCCATGTTTCTAGTAAACTTACCTGCATCTTTAAAAGGAGCCACGGGCTTCAGCCCAAAAATGAACGCCTCACATGTCCCTTGTCTTTTATATGCAGACAATCCGGTTATAATGGACATGACAGAAATAAGTCTGCAAAGGAAATTGAAAGTATTTCACTGTATTAGGAAGAAGCTATCAGTAAAAATGGATAAAATGAAAGTTCTGGTATTGGGAAAAGTTAATATAAATGATAATTGGTCTCTGGAGGAAAGTAAAGTAGAAGTTGTAAAAAGTGCTAATATTTAAGGTTGTGGTGTGATGAGAAATTGAATTAACATGAACATATTGAGAGCCTCATTTCGACCCTTTGGGGGCCTAGGACCGCCAGGGCCACGGTGACGTCAGACAGCCGTCATAGTGGCGGTCCGACCGCCGCGTTACGACCGTGGCGGAGCCGCCACAGTTGGTCTGCCGACACCGCCAGGTTGCCATCAGCCGCCAGCCTTGAGGTCTCGGTGGTCTCACAAGTCCCCTTTCTGCCAACCATTGCATGGCTGTAGCCCCGCCATGCAAAGGCTAGCGGAAAGGGGGTTACAGGGGGCCCCATGGGGGCCCCAGTACTGCCCATGCACTTGACATGGGCAGTTCAGCGGTCCCCAAGGACAGCCCCGCAGGGCTTTCTACTGCCTGAATTACAGGCAGTGGAAAGCGGGACGAGTGCAGCTGCACCCGCCGCACTGCCACATTGGTGCCGGCTCAATTAAGAGCCGGCGTGAATGTTAAGGCCCAGTCCAACGCAGGGATGGCGATGTTCTGACTGCAATGGCAGTCTACAGGCGGCATGAGGTTCTAAAAGCAATAGCATTGCCCTCAGTATGTGGATTAAAAACATCTAATAAAGAATATGGCGGTCCCTCGTGCCCATTTCTATCAGCCCATGTTGCTATAGTCCGTCCATAACTGCTATATGGAGGGGAATTACTAAGCCGAAGTGGTAAACTGGAGTGAAAGTATCAGGAGTGGAGATGTATATAGAGACTGTTATGCTCACCTCTGTCAACTATGATACAGGCCAGAAGAATGGCAACACAGCTTTCTGCGTGGATTTACTTAGGTTTTACCGAGGTGGTAAGATTTTCGTCTGTATTGGCAAGGGAAGGATGTCAAAAACGAGGTTGCACAGAGTAAATTGAGTTGAGCAAAAGAAGTTAGACAATCATTGAGTGAAATACGTAGAGGACTAACAATAAAGCAAGGTGACAGCAATCTAAAAAATAATCATTCCAAGGCTATATTACTCGTGTTGACTAATAATTGTGCTAGGAAACATATTATGCGGTTCCTAAGTCAAAAAACATCTATACAGTTTGTGAGAAAGACATGGATAGGGGATGATGCGGTTACATATGCTGATACAGTGTTAAACTCCTTGCTTGAGCAAGCTGTACTTAAACTTACATCTAGATTAAATCTATGGTGTTGAAACAATATTGTAAAATTCGCAAACATAGATGATAATGAAAAATATACATGTGGACTCAATACAAAGTGTGATTGTTTACATTGTTGGATTTTTAAATGGTTTTATAGGCATGTTAAAGGTTTTTAAAGCCAATCTTTGGAAGTATGGCATTTTGGAATGTACACAATCATCTGATATTTAGATATATATGAAATATCTTCATGTTACTTGGGCAGTTGGAAGGTTTCATGTTTAATTATAATAATCTTGTGTTGTCTATTCATATAGGGTAATTTTATTGAGAAGAATAATATAAAGAACGATCAACTGCAGTTTTAGTAAGTAATAAGTTTATTTCGGTCTTTGCTCATAAAGCACAGCATCACAGTTCAGTGATAAATTTTGAAGTACTAATAAATACAATAAAATCAAATAACCAGTAAGGTCAAAATTCATCGTACATGAAAAGGAAAGTAAAAACAAAATAGGTCCATCTTTAGATAGTATTTAAAATAGTAATAAAACAATTGAGGGAGTACAATACTATCTCACTTTAAAACATCAACCAATCCTTTTTCCTAATCAGCCAACCAGCATATAAAAAACGGCTGACCCACCAAAGGATAGCCTGTCGCAAATCAAAATGCAATATCCTCTAAGACTCCTGGTATCGTCTCACATTGATATTTTTACACAGGAGTTTGATCCAGGTTTGACGCTGCAGATTGTACCTAGGGCAGAAAAACCTAACATGCTCTATGCCCTTACTTGCATACCCACAGTACTGACACAAGGCCGATGCTGATGACATAGTCTTCGATTTACACAAAAACTAGAAGATTTCCCAACCTAAATTTAACAAAATGTGTGCAGGCCACTGATGGAGAAGTAGCGTCTATATAGGGCTCATTCCCCGGAAGTGCCTCACGATCTAAAGAATCCTCCACCAATCTCCTTGGTTTGGCCTTACAATGGCACCCAAAAACATTCCTTTGCCAGAAGGCTGTAATAACTCACCTTCTAACATCTGAGCCTATCATTTTGCTCCCCTAAACCCAAGTTGCCAAGGTGATACTTTAGGAATCTGAACCAGGGAAATGAATGGGCCTTGCTCTAGCTCAATACTTCCTCCACAGCCGATCTATAATAGTGGGGCTCATTTACAGATCACAGCCTAACTCAATTTAAGAGGTGTGTTAAGGCTGTCAAGTGCCCCACTCGTTTAAGCCCTAGGTCAAAACATAATGGACCAATTGAATTACTCTGGGGCAGGGAGAAAAGTGACCTTCTAAAATTGTTTTCCCTAACAGTTAAGCCCCTGACATCTAAGTATCCCCACACTTCTGCTCCATATAGGGCAGCTGCCTGCGCCTTAGCACTGTAAATCTCCACAGCTGAAGAAATTGATTTTGGGGTAGTCCCCTGAACCTGCTTAATAATAGCTGAAGCAGCATGTCTGAGCCCCGTTTATTTTCATGCAGTTTTCATGAAAATTATACCTTTGTAACAGAAAAAGGTTTCTAGAAAATTGCTAGGTAAATACTAAACAATACAGATGTGCATCTTCAGTACAAGAAAATGAAAACGCATAATTATGTTATGTTGTGCTAAGAATCAGGTGGAGGGTTTTGAAAGCAGCCCCCTTGAAAGATGTATCAATGATCTTCCATTGCGTTTCAAATGATTAGGTTTGTTTACCACTTAAGAAGAGAACGCTTATTAAACAAATGGAAATTGGAAAACCTGAGCTTGACTCTGATATCTAAGTTCACTGTGATTCCAATACACTAATTAGCTGAAAGAAAGAATGTCAGACATACTTTCATTTCCAGAAGTAATGAAAAATAACTAATTAGTAGTAGGACATCATCTTTGCGAATTATGGACTTTGAAACCACTGCCTTTTGTGCAACAAAAGGACCCACACATTTAATATGCACATGATGTTGTAAAGTCTTCCTCCTACAAACCAACCATGGATTTGAAGCATATAAATAAAGTTTATTGGATATACAACAAATACGTCTTTACATAAAAAGGACCAGGTGTCAAAATGGATACGTTTTATAAACAGAGATAGGGAAATACAATCAAGGAAGAAGCTGTAGTAGTAGTAGATCAATCTAGCTTGTATGTGGTAGTAGTGCTCAGTTTGAACTTTGCACTGTGGTAATAGAAATATGATATATGTTTGAAAGTACATTGGCTACACATAACATGTTTTATGGAACCAAGATTTTTTTTCTGACAACGCATAAATGCATGTATGTGTGGGTGTACAAAGAGACCGATTTCACATTAACAGTGTTCTCCTAGCAGTGTGTTTTCCTTTCTGTGTCCTTCTCCAGTGCTAAATGACGTGAAAGTACATATTCCTATTAGCAGAATTTTCACTCTGTGGTGCTCCGCTCTTTTCAGACAAGAACTAATCAGTTTCCTCGGGGGAAAAGCTCTGCATGTTTAATGAAGTTTTTTGGACGGTGTCCATGATTGATTGTAAAGTAATCGACCTTCTTGTAAAGCATGTGTTCTCTCACTGGCATCACGGCACTTGACATCACAATAGCTCGATATCGCCTAGTGTGCAAGTGATCTCTGCGTTTTGAAATATCCAGGCGCTCTGTGCAGGGCCTTGACTTTTCCATTCAATATAGATGGGGCGAGGAAGGATTTACTGAATGAGCTCCGGGTGTATTATCTTCAATTTCGTAAAAATTGGTGAGTTGTCAATACTCGACCCCCCGCCAAATAGCAGTAATCTGAGCTTTATACAGTTTCTCATTGGAAGGAGGACAGAATCACTGTGAATCACATTAAGATGTCTTAGAGAGGGCTCGTTGTGCAGTTGTTCCCACACAACACCTACAGTTTCTCCTTCAGCTACACTTCCTCTTCCTCTGCCGTCCATTGTGACGCATGAAGCTTGATTCCAAAATCTAGAGACGTAAAGGAACCTGAACCTGTATCTTCACCGGTACTGAATACATACATGCCTAAACTATACAGAGGCAGGGGAATGCTGAGCTCCCTATACATCCATTACTATTGATGTGAGAGAGCGTAGCTTATACTCAATATTAGCTTCAAATGTTTATGGACTAATGCATAATAATGCCGCATAGAAAATGTATTAATGTATTTTTGCTAAACGCGTGCTTGAAATGTGCCCACAGGGAGTGGCCGCCAATGTATACGATGATTAATGAAACTTGACTAATAATGTATTAATGATGTAGAATTAAATGTTAATGTTTGGTTTTACACTAATTAAAGGGTTATATGCTAAAGTTCTGCAATAAATCATTAGGCCTTAGTTAGTTAGCTGCCCGGTTTCATATTAAATGTGTTTTCCTAACGTACAGTGTGATGACTTGCTGAAGGACATGAACTCGTATTTTTTTCCAAAGTTAGAAGATGAGTGTAACCGTAGTAGAGCCGTTCTCATGAAATTCGACTTGCTCAAGGAAACATTCTTGCTGAATGCAACAGTGTAGACTAGTTGCAGGTACAAGGTCGCCTGAACCGGTACAGACAATGGAGCCACTGACTAAAGATGCGAAAAGGACCACGAGAGGATGAAATCATACCGGACATTCTACCCGCTGGAGACGTCAATCACAAGATCCAATAAACTACGTGAGAACTGTTATGGAGTGACAGTTTTTATGAACTCATTGGAACCTTATTGGAGGAAGATAGTGGGGTGCCGACCTCACCCAATTACATTTTAGGGGACTGTACAACAGATAAGGGATAAAAACCCTATGACACGAGGAGCTTGATGAGAATTAGGAAAGGAGATTAGGAGAGAGGGGAGATGCTAATGTGAACTTTTGCTATGACCCAGACACTTTCTCACTCTGCATAGAGACTTTGCTGTTTGGTTCTTCAAACCATCCTTGCCCTTACTTTGCCCGATTATACTTTACCTCCTTATGAGGGAAGTACCCATTTATCTTGCCTTACCGAGCTTTGCTGGAATCCTGACTGGTGGCGAATCAACTGATGTCCTGAGGACGAAGACAGAATTTGTATGCTGACCCAATACGAAGGGTAACTATATGACAATGATATTGTAATTGTCTGTTTGCTTTTCCTTTCTAGATACTAACTGCTTCTTTTGACAGAGACCTTAGCTAGATGTTTTCCAAATTGGTGTTGCTGATTGGTTTTGCATGAAGCCCAACATGCTAATGCTAATTCAAGGTTAGTTGAGAGGTTCATTACACAGATGCAAATAGACAAATGACTGGATCTATGCTTTGTTGAATAATGCGCTAATGTTACTCTGCTAAGAATAATCTATGTTGATGTAGTGCTATGTTCTAATATTCGTGATCCTTGCTTTGATGAAATCTTATCAGAGTTGCCATATTGTGACTATGCTAATGTGTTTCTTGGTTTTGAGACTAATAAACTTGCTATTAGAATTGTAATCAATAGGGAATAAATATCACAAAATCGTACTAAACTGGTGTGGTTATTCATGACTGAAAGTCATGGTGGTTTCTGAGTTTTATTAATGTCTTTGACTAACGTGAATTGCCTTGTTATGGTAAATATTGATGATGTTATTGACATATTGATTGACATGTTGATTAGCTATCTCGTCCTAAGGTGTCTTCAATCAGGGTCGAAAGATTAATTGGCCTAAAACGAGTCCCAGAGTGAATAAATTAGACATTAAGGGACGCGTTAACAGATGCTTCTTGGGCCTTGGTGATGCGTAATTTTCGTTGTACCATCATGCATTACAGGAGTGCCATAATAATGTAATCGACAATACATTATTTGTGTGTCTTACTGGTACTAATGTAAAGTGGAGCATCCACATCATATTATTGAAGATGCATTTACAGTAGAAGACTACAAACGTCGTAAACATGTGTGTTCTAATGTTTGATTTTAACATGATAAATTGTTATATATTATGATTATGGTATCATGATGTAATGGCATATATAATCATACTTCATTTATAAGTCTTGTTTTAATTTATAATAGCAAGCTGCACCTATAATCATGTACTTCAAAACTGTATTGAATGTCTTATTCAATTAGCATTACCAATGGCATGAAACATTTTGTTTCTTGTGTTTAACCTTCAACATGTAGTTTTGCTTGCATTGCAAATATTCTTTCCTTGCAGGTGTGTCCATGCGAGTCTAAAGTTAATGAAGGGCATATTGTGTGTTGAACATATTGGGGTATGGGAGGAATCTTTGGCAAGGACAAGGCACGCTAATGAACTGTGAAGAAAAAGACTCCTGTTTATGTACCAGACACCAAGAAACATTCAAGGTTGTCCTGATGTTGGATTCGTGGGATGGGAAACATGAGGAAAGTTTCCAATTTCAACTGTGCGACGAAGATGGACACTTACTGGTGTTGATGATGTGGATTTCTCAAAGGTTCTGTAGATTTAACTAGTATTCAACTAGTTAGACAAGGGCAGATTCCCTTGATACTTGGAGGGGTACAGACCTCTCTACTCATCCTTGGTTTATGTGGATTTTTGTTATGCAACACCTCTCTATCAGAACTTCTACTGAAGTTTCTATTAGGCTGACACTTTTCTAAATTCCCTGAGACTTAATTAGGGTTCCCCTTGATTTCAGTTTAGCATATTTAGATTCACTTAGATTCTCCAATGATTAGACCAGAAGACCGCAACTTATATACTGATCATCAGATTTCATTTCTCATCTTTTATATTTCCTCAAATGAAATTCTCAGATGTCTTATACCTATACAATTTAACTTCATTCTGTGCTTTACTTCACCTTTGGCGGTTTTGTACTTATACCGATTGGCTTTTAACTTGTAATAGATTTTTTAACTTTATCTACCTAGGTTACACTGGTATTTGATTTGAAAGGTTGACATTAAGTCCCATTCACCACTCAAGCACCTGAAAAAGGTCAGTCAGAAGACAAAAAGTAAGATAACGGGCCCAGGGTATCATCAAGCTGGATCGCTGGCACAGTCCTCCTTTACTCTCGAAAGCCTTTGTTAAATTGATGCTTAGATTTACTTTCTGTTATAACAGCATATTTATTTGGATGGAGTGGGGGTTATAAGTTTGTCAGATTTATTACGTTTTTTTTTTTTTATGGAAGAAGAGCTCCGTCTTTTACAAACTGAATAGCCAAATTAATTATCAGCAGAAATACTTAACAGCTGTGGGTACTCAAACATTATTTGCATTTCTGTAGCAGCACTCTCTGGAAATCTGCATTGATTAACTAAGAGATTTGTCATGTAATCTAAAGATGTATATTTAAAGATGATAATGAGTAGCTCTGTATTTTGTTGCTTGCCTGTAGAAATGGTTATTGATTAACAAACCAGATTTGTGCATCTATATCTAAATATGCAATGTGTAAATCCGTGTTCTGCATGGGTCGGTGCAGTGTTTGCTTTGGCTGAGCTCACTTCAGCCATTGTTTTTCATGGGTGTTTTTATGATGTTGCATTGCTCAGATAGGCTGTCCATTAAGGCTATGGCATTTTGTGGATTTGTGTTCCTGTTGTTGATGGTGCTCAAGTAGTGCTTTTGTTAGATTGCAGAAGCAACATAACAAGTATAGCTTGTAATTCAGAGCGATTATGTGTTCTCTCTGGTGTATTTACTTCACTGATATGATGACATTTTATTTGCTGGTTTCTAGATTTTTACATATAAGGCTATTCTGTTTGATAGCATACTAAGGCTGTTTACTAATTAAACGTGCAAGTTCTTCAGTTGTATTTCGCTATTTTAATCACATGCTCTAGGATTTGCAACTTTCTTGTTCACAAAGTAAAGTATGCATTCAAATATGCTTTATTATAGCTGCTCCAAAAGTACTGTCCCACAGTCAGAAGTATCCATCATGCAATAGTTTACTTCTTATGCTATTAAATTCACCACTTACAATGCAAACATCACCTCATGGCTCTTTCTTATAATGTAAACTCTGCTACAAAAGTGCACTACTCCCAGCTATCACATCGCTGTATCCCAAGCCAAGAGATTGCTTCAATATTGTATTTTCTTTCTAGGAAAGCTGGAAGCAACACACAAAAAGTAGAACAGCTATTAACCCTCTAACAAAAAGTCAGACGTATTACCTTTACCATTGCATGTTTAATAAAGCCAGACCAATTGATTGTTACAATGCTTGATTTCATTGTAGTACCAACTCCTTCATTAAAGATATGAAGCACAATTTAATCTTCAGCCTGCATGCATGACACAGCATGTAATTAGAGTATCTCACAGGTTGATACACAGAACAAATACTGGTCACTTGTGACCCTAATGTTCTTTTATGTTTCCACTCTGAAGTATTTGTACAACTGTAATAAAACATTTAATTGACTTTATTCTCTGTGAAAGGAGCCTTTGTAATATTTAAAATGGATGTCTGCTAGCTCTAGCGCATTAACAATGGTGATGCACCAATTACTTTTTAAGCATTTGGCCCTTTATATAGGGCAGGCAGTCCAGCTGCATACAGCGCTGCAGTTGCTCTTCTTGCCTTCATGAGGAAGACATCTTGGAGAATTATTGTATGACGAGTAATCAAAGATAAACGTACTATGGGGCCAAAACATTATGGGGCCAAAATATTATGGCAGAACTACTGAGAAGATATAAGCATATACAAAAGTATAGATTTACTGTTCTTAACTTCACGTCAACATACCTTGAAGAAATTATACATAATCAACCTACACACATGTAGTTAAGTTTAGTAAATCTATTATTCTGTAATTTATGTTGTGGTGGAATACTGCTGAATTGTGGGTTTTGCTTTTGTTTTTTTCACATTACTGCACCAACCTCTTCGAGTTAGTCATATGCTTTTAGCAATAGCACCATGAACAGGGTGATGTGTTCAAGCAAGCTCTGTCGAAGACATCAGTTTTTGGGATTCTTTAGCTCTTTTGAAATACATCTTTTGGATATGTACATGCCCAGTGTAAGTATTAATAACCTCAAATAGAATGCAAGGGCTAGTTTGGCTTTGTATACAGTATGAACATTTTAATATTTTTATATAGTACTTTTGATCCTATTAATAGATTGTTTAGGCTATAAAGGAAGGCCCTTGGAGAAACTTGGATTATCTGTGGCTTTTCTACGTAGTTTGGAAACTAACGTTATACTGTATTTTCAAAATGGGTGCACTGGTGTGCAGTATGAATGTGCAGTGCTTTTCTTCATGTTTTGACTGTCTGGATGCAGCTGGCTAAAGTAGCCAAAAACCTGGGGCCTTAACCTTTGATACTCAGGTTAACAGAACTGTGAGTTCGTGCTTTTGGTGGATTGGTATCTTGAAGAAAGTATTGGATTTTCTTCCTAAAGGTCTGAGGATTGCAGTGAGCATTGCTTTGATCAACTAGTGCTTAGATTACTGCAATTCCCTGTAAACCAATCTTTCCTTGATAAACTTCAAATCATCCAGAATGTGCCAGCCCACTTGGTACTGGGTTTATCCAGATTTTGCTTGGTCAGAGAGGGGTTGAGATCCTTGCATTGGTTACCTGTTAAGAAGCGGGTGCTCTTTAAGGCAATCTGTTTGACCCACAAAGCTCTTTTTGAGCAGGAATCATACTACCTTAAGACAATCCTGAACTGGTATGTACCTACGAGAAAGTTGAGATCTATGGGTTGGTAGTGCTGTGACGCAGGAAAGCTAGATGGAGCACACGGGCATTCACAGTTGCAGGAGCCAGTCTGTGAAATTCCTTCCTTATTCATATTAGGTGTTTGAGTTCTCATTTGCCATTTCACAAACAGGTCAGAACATGGCTTTTTTATTTAGAGTAGTTGGGTTGCTAAAGTTAGAGGGGTTCCCCTGACTCGATCCCACACCCAACTGAAACCAATGCCACCTTTTATTTAATCGGATGCTGGGTTAGTGGTAGCCACTCAATTTTGTGTGCGTGTACATCACTATCCTTTTAAACATTGATTATAATAAAGATAATGGGTACATGGACAAGCCTGAAGTCTGAACATGTTTTCTTTTAAAACATTGATAAACAAAGGAATGAATGTGTAAGCAACAGACCCATACCTCCTGGATCCATTTCAATTTTCACTGCTTTGCTGTAAATAAATATAACTCTGAAAAGAGGACTGATTAGGGTCATAGTCTAAAATGAAATGCCACGCCTGGGAAATCCCTGTAAGCTTCAAGGCATCACTGGTACTACATGTAATATATTGTACAACTTTAGTTTAAAATCTTCCTTAGACAATAAAGGCTAAACATTTGATTGTACCCATTCTAGGCCAGATGGCAGAGGTTCACCTCCCTTATGGTTCAGGTTGAACCACATGGTTTCATCCCTAATTCGATTTCAGCAGAGTGCAGCTACATTAGTAGTTGGATCTTCAGGATACCATAGGCATATCATGCCCTATAGGACTAACAACAATTTGTCCTAACACATTTTTTAACAATATAATATCCTAGACCAGCATCATGAGCCATATGCTAGGCAGACTATTCTATATCCGGAGCAGGAATAAAGAAGGCTCAAGCCCGGGAGAAGATATGAAAATTGTGTTGGTGACACCCGGTGCAATAGTCTTTTTCTTGGCACCCCGACCTCCTCCTCCATGAATTCCCTCACTGCAGCTCTCCAACAGTGCACCTTCTCTCTCCATAGCCTCTCTCTAAAATACAATTCATTTTTTATAGTGCTACTCATAGTTCACTCACACTCAGTTCTGTGATCTGCATGGTACACATCCTTTGCAGCAGGCATTTTATCCTTTTGTGCTACTTTCTGATGAGCCAAAACTTGACTAGATAAAATTCTGATCTCTCTCCAGTAGGAACATTATTCACCAGTGTTATCTTAACATTTTTAATGCTGCCTGGAAACTGCTGGCTGCACAAGGAAGGTCATGTGCTTTTAAACTAAAATAGATTTTTGAACACAGCGCCCCTACCAAAGTCAGCAAGCCAGTGCCAGGTTTTGCTGAACACGTTGTACTACCCTAAAGCCAGCCCTCAGGTGAAAATAATTATTTATGTGTTTTGTTGGCAGTCTAAAGCACTTTCAGAGTCAGTCTCAATGTTCATATTATTTTTTTCTCTGAAATATGGCATACATTTATGTCATTAGATGCTTTTGTTTGCTATTTTAATAAATAAATCTATTAAATGAAAGAGGTAATATTACTGGGAATGCCTACCTCACCATAAATGGCAGGTGCCAAAGTAACTTTGTGGGATATCTACACAGGAAAGCATTACTAATTATGATTTGACGTTTTGTGAGCTGGCTGGTATCTCGCAATACAAACATACCTAACTGGCAACAGAATAAATGAATTAATAAAAAAGCACTTTTAAACAGGACATGTTAGCTACGTACAATAATAGAAATTTTGACACGTTTAGAGTTCAAAGAAGTAGCAGCATAATTTGATATTGTTTCCTCCTGCCCAAATTGTGATTCTCCAGTCTCATTTGGGGACAGTGGAACCCCTGGGTTTTCAGTGACTGGAAGTCACAGCAGTGGTAGCCCCACCCCAACTTTAGGTGTGCCTACTGCAGAAATCCTTTCTTTTCTAGGTTCCCCACATATAAGCTTCACCCTCTTGGAAAGGAAAATATAAAAGTGATCACAGTGTTATCAACCAAAAACCTTAACCAACAGAACAGAGGGGACAAACGCAAACTAATTCAGTGACCAAATATAAAGGGCGCAGAAGATACATAGTTTTAATTATTGAGTAATAATTTATTGTACAGATAATAAAATCCGAAACAAATAATCAAGACAAAAGGAAAAAGGAAAAAAGAAAAGAAACAAACAATCAAACACAATGCCCTCAAGAACTGAGTTCAAACTAAAAGCACACCATAAATTGTGCATGCAAGATTTTAAAAACATTATGAAACAATACAGTACAGTTTTAATTATATGTTCACGGACTGTCTCCTATAGTAAGAAAAGGATGAAGTCTGGAATTTGTGTTTTGCCACTGTGTTTAATTTGTTTGACCTTTTTATATTAAGAGGTGTTGTTTTTAGATGATTTCTCACTTTATATCATAGCATATTTTATGTGTTTTCCAAGCTACAGAACTGTAATAAGACCTCTATACAAAAAGATTTATAAGCCAGAAAAATCAACATAATAACTAACTACTAGGCCCAAAAAACTGCCCTTGCCAAACAAATTAAGGCCCATATTTATACAAAAATGACAGAGCGCCACACTGCACCAAAATTGGAAGTGCCACGCTCTGTCATTTTCACAATGCCAGGATGCGCCGTAATTGAATTGAATACAGTGCACCCCTGTGTTGTCCCCAGCCCTGGTGCTAAATTTAGCTGCCAGCGCAGGCATCCTCGCACCATCCTGCATAAGGATGAGTTGAGGGCTATGATTGTTTATGTGTGGGAAGGTGTCCCTTCCTGCACATAAGCAATCACTAATAGTGCCAAAGTGTCATTTTCAAATGATTTTTTGTGGGCTGGAAGGAATACCTTCCCGCACATAAACAATCATTTCTTGCATTTTGCTCTTTCTCTGCGAGCTGCAGAATGCAGCACACATAGAAAGCAAAAAACAAGGAGGAATAAAAGTATTACTCCTCATTGTGCCTTGCTAATGCCACCCCTGGGGTGGTGTTAGAGTTTGGCGCTGCCTCAGGTTTGTGAAAGCTCATAAATCTGTGGCAGTATCAAAATTCAATGAGTTTTGCTGTGGAACACAACAACCTTTGCACGCTCCTTCCATGCAAAGGGCTTCATGTCGTATTTACAAGGTGGCATTAACCCACAAAAAGTGGCTTAACGCCACCTTCTAAATACGCACAGGGCATTGCGCCACTGGAGCGTCACAAAAAGTGCTCCGATGGCCCTAGGGGGCTCATAAATATGCCCCTATGTCTGGTCTGCACTCTACTTAACCTGCACTGCATGTCTTGCAAAACGTGGCAGGAGACAAATTCTCTCTTTAACTGTTTTTTTCATAACCTCTCGCTTACCTATACAGCGACATCTATCTTTTAAAATAATGGAAGCTGGATAATGAATACTTTTACTTTTTTAGTAAACTGCTGTGGGATGTGCTAGGCTGTATTAAAAGGTAACTACAGCAGAAGTAGCAACATTAACATTTGCATAATCAGTGGGAATCATGTGGGTGTATTACTTACCCGTGAAATTGCTCTTTCAGAAACAAGATGAAACTAACAACCCCCTAAACTATATTGAATGTTTCATAATTGTATTCATCAAAATGTTATATCAGGTGTCATAGAGAGAGTGAGGGATAGAGCCACCCTTTGAGACCAGAGTCGCTGCTGAAGCTAAGAGATATAGGTGGCTTTATGCATAAATAGAAAGAGTGTTTGGAAATAGAGAGTTGACTGTGTCAGAACAGTACTATAAAGAGTTTATATAATTTCTTTAGACATAACTGAGTTATTTATTCCACTGCTAGTTTGTACTGAGTCCTAAAGAGTTTGTAATTTGTTTCAGAGAAAACCTGATAGCTAAAAGCACAAGACCTATAACTGGTGTGATATTCCAAAACAGATTGACACTCCATTCTAAAACTTTCTCAGACTAAGAACTGTATTAGACAAAGGAATGCTGTAGTTGGAGGACATGACTGACTGAGTAGGGACAGATTCAGGACACTCTTTATGTGTGTTACTGCATTTTGAGATTTGGAATTAATAAACTAATCAAGAAATATATACATAATACAATCACTTACCATTCTTTTATTGACTCTAATGTCTAAATATTGATGAATTGGTTGTTTTTACAGTATTTGGTATTTCCTTTTGCCACTCTCATAAAGGATCCAACTAAAGAGAATGAATGAAGAGATTTTAGGGTGATGCACCCAGCAATAAATACTCGTAGCAGAGGGATGATTGGTTGCTAAGAAAGGAAACATCTAATAATCTAATTAATTAAGATAAAAAAACATAAAAGGTACTAGAAATTAATCAAAGCTTAGGGTTCAACTTCAGGTTTCAGCGGAAAATTGAGGTGCAGCTGATGGTGGTGGCCACATGTGGTGGCAACAGCTGAGCAATGAATGTAAGTACGAATAGGACTGTATGTTGATAAAAAGTAGAATACATTTAGTCTGTTAAAGAGATTATCAGACTAAGAGATAGTCTAAGATCTCAGGATAAATACTTGAGTTGATTTGTCTGCTACTAAAGTGTAATTTACGAGATGTCATCGAATTACACAGGTTAGGGAAGTAATTGTTCTTTGTGTGAATGTACTGAAAAAATATTGGTAATCAAGTGACTTCATGCGCAGAGGTTACTCGTCACTACTAAGGTGATTTCCCGCTGGTCGTAAGATCACTTGGATAAAACTGATTGAGAGAGAGACTATCCATTGATTTAGTTAGAAAAGCAGACAAAGAGTATGGCCCTCATTCTGACCTTGGCGGGCGGCGGAGGCCGACCGCCAAAGTCCCGCCGTCAGGTTACCGTTCCGCGGTCGAAAGACCGCGGCGGTAATTCTGACTTTCCCGCTGGGCTGGCGGGCGGTCGCCTTCAGACCGCCAGCCAGCCCAGCGGGAAAGAGGCTTCCACGATGAAGCCGGCTCGGAATCGAGCCGGCGGAGTGGAAGCTGTGCGACGGGTGCAGTTGCACCCGTCGCGTATTTCACTGTCTGCACAGCAGACAGTGAAATACATTTAGGGGCCCTCTTACGGGGGCCCCTGCAATGCCCATGCCAGTGGCATGGGCACTGCAGGGGCCCCCAGGGGCCCCGCGACCCCCCCTACCGCCATCCGGATCTCGGCGGTCCGACCGCCGGGATCTGGATGGCGGTAGGGGGGGTCGGAATCCCCGCGGCGGTGCAGCAAGCTGCGCCGCCGCGGAGGATTCAATGGGGCCGCGGTACACTGGCGGGACCCCGCCAGTGGTGCCGGTCCGACCGCGGCTTTACCGCCGCGGTCGGAATCCCCATTGGAGCACCGCCGGCCTGTCGGCGGTGCTCCCGCGGTCCTCCGCCCTGGCGGTCAAAGACCGCCAGGGTCAGAATGACCACCTATGTCTTAGTTTACATTTGTAAAGTCTGTGTAACAAGAAGAGAAATTGTAAAGGAGGGGTAGTTGCTGTAGGAGTGAGTAGTGATGTATTGAGGTGCTACTCTGTTATTGGTTGGTTGGTGAAGGTTTGAGCTGGTATTGCTGGAAGTTCACCAAAGAAAATGTTCTGTTTGTGATTCAAAAATAAACCAAATCTAGAAGAAAAATGAAACGAAGATTTTGAAAGCAAAAAGAAGTGTAATAAGAGGAGATACAGTAATTCCAATAAGGGAGGAAAAAGAAACCTCCAGAAGGAACACCAGGCTACAGTATGATGATAAAAAGAGGACTAACATGTGTGTCTGGCTTCGGGACTGGAGCAGAATTACAGAAAAATAAGGTAGTTTGAGCTTTCAAAGATGGGGAACATTTAATTTGGCAATGATAAGACATTTGAGGGATCCTCCTGCTAGACCCACTCAGTTTGAAGCGTTATGCGAATGGGAAAGGATGGCTCTAAAATTTGATGGTGGAAAATACATTAAAAGAATAAAAAGGACAGTGAAGAATTATGAAGATGCATTTTGGGACAGAGAGATGGAGAAAGAATATAGCTAATAGAGCAAACATATTCTCTGCAGTTTAAAGGATGAACAGAAAAGACCTAGGGAGGACGGTAGATCACCTTAAAAGTAGTTTAAAGTTTTCAGTAGATGAATTGTTGGAGGAAATGTTTTCAACACGCCTTATGCCGAAGCTTGTAGAGAAAATGCTCGTAACAGTTTGGCAGAAGATACTGCTCCTTTAGACCCTGCAATTTCACAGCTTACAAACCAAATGCAAACATTAGTGCCTGTAAATGTACAGCTGCCAGTGCAGCAACAGGTTCAGTCACAATCAATGATGGTTGAACTAACTATTCCTCAGACTGTTATGATGCAACATATAATGCAACAAGCTACTGTTAGCCCTCCTGCTCAAATTATAACTGCACAAAGGGTACCTCCTTGTAAGGTGTCACAACAAACATAACATGGACAAGGGACAGACACCACAGAAATACAACAAACATCTGGGGACACTCTGGTAAATAGGCTTGCCCCAACCTCACAGAATTCACAACTTATGATTTGTACACCACCACAGGATGTTATGACATTAGGAGGGAGAGCTCGGTTTTCCTTCACGACAACAACTGTCCAGGCTGAGGAGACATTAGGGGGAGGATGGGTGCCAGAGTGGATACAAGAGATTATCAAAAAGTGTGGAAAGACAGAGAAGGTTGAAGAGCTAAGTACCAGAACTGAAGTGGATAGTGCTGAATCATTAACAGATTATTCAAAGGAAATACCAATAGATATTCCAAAATTAAAAGTAGAATTGGAAGAAATCTTACAAGGTTGTTTAGATTTGGAATATATTGAACATTATCAAGAAGAAGAACAGGTCTATTTAGGTAAAGAAATGACTAGAAGGGAAGCTCAAGTGCATGACCAATTGACAGAATTGGCAAATCTATATGATCTGCTTTAGAAATGGGGCCTTTGGTTGGCAGTCAGGTTCCCCCCTCTCCAAGCAAGGACCCTCACTCTAGTCAGGGTAAGTCACACACAATCCAAATTATCCTGTGCCCACTCTCTGGTAGCTTGGCACTGAGCAGTCAGAAGGCAATGTGTAAAGTATTTGTGCAATAAATCATGCAATAAAACAGTATAACACTAAAAAAATATAGTAAATTTATCTGGTTAACTGCAGGTCAAAACAATCAAGATTTGATGAGTACACGTTGAAATATCACTTTAGAAAATGATAAAAAGAGTCCTTCGTCTTTAAAAAGCAACAAGTGTCTCTTGCAAGCACAAAGTACCTGGTTTACGTTCAAAATCTCCGCAAGGGACCGCAGAGGAGATGTGTGGAAAACAGGGAGGTATGTGTCAGTTTTGGGTTGCGGGGTATTTGGACTCCCCAGGGATGATGCAGCGAAATCCTAGGTGTGCAGAGAAATTCCTGTCGCATGGCAGGCGCTGCATCGATTCTTTTCGCATGAAGTCGGGCTGCGTCATTCCAGGTCAGCTATGCTTTGATCCAGTGGCCCGTGCGTCAACGTTCCGATCGCAGTGCTGGCGCTATGTCAATCTACACTCAGGGAGCCAGGCTGCGTCGCTCCAGTTCGACGTACAGTGATTTTCTCACCGCGATGCAGGCTGTGTGTCGTTTCTGTCAGGCTGTGCATCGAATTTTCACCGCACAAGGAGTTCTTTGCAGGATTAAGTCCTTTTGGCCCTAAGGCTTCAAGGAACAGTAGGCAAGCTCTATCCAAGCCCTTGGAGAGCACTTCTCAGCAGAGCCAGAGGGCAGCAACGCAGCAGGGCAACAACAGCAGGGCAGCAGTCCTTTGCAGAAAAGCAGTCAGGTGATTCCAGGCAATTCCTCTTGGCAGGTTGTAGGTTCTGGTTCAGAGTTTCTTCACCAGTGGTATCTTGTCCAGAAGTGTCTACGTTGGTAGTGTCATGGACCCTGCTTGAATACCCAAATGGGCCTTTGGAGTGGGAGAGACTTCAAAGAGTGGCTTCGAAGTGCACCAGGTCCCCTTTCAGTTCCATCCAGTCTGCCAGGGTCCCAGTAGGGGGTTTGGCAGTCCATTGTCTGAGGGCTGGCCACTGTCCTTTCAAATGTAAGTGTCAGGCCCTCCACCCTCCCAGCACAGGAAGACCCACTCAGTATGCAGATGTGTGCAGGTGTGACTGAGCATCCTATGTTTGATGTTGTCTGAGTGAAATGCACATGGGAGCTGTTAGCTAACCCACCAAGACGTGGCTTGTAAGACTCAGAACGATTTAGGTGCAGAGAAATGCACACTAAAAGTGGCATTTCTTAAACAGTAATATTACATCCAACTTCACCAGTCAGTAGGATTTTGTATTACCATTCTGGCCATGGTGAATATGGCCTGGTTACTCCTTTCAGATCAGAATCTACCACTCAAACAGTGTATGAGGGTATCCCTAATGTTAGCCTATGAAAGGAGCAGGCCTCACAGTGATGGAAAACAAATTTAGGAGTTTTACATTACCAGGACAAATAAACTACACAGGTATATGTCCTGCCTTGTACCTACATGGCACACTGCCCTATGGGTTACCTAGGACATACCTTACGGGTGACATAAGTTGAAAAAGGGGAGTTCTAAGACCTGGCCAATAATTTTAAATGCCAAGTCGAAGTGGCAGTGAAACTGCACACACAGGCCTTGCAATGGCAGGCCTGAGGCATGGTTAAGGGGCTACTTATGTGGGTGGCACAATCAGTGTTGTAGGCCCACTAGTAGCATTTAATCTACAGGCCCTGGGCACATGCAGTGCACTTTACTGGGGACTTACAAGTAGATTAAATAAGCTAATTGGGTATGAACCAATGTCCCCAGAGAGCATATGCACTTTAGCACTGGTTAGCAGGGGTAACGTGCGCTGAGCCCTAAAACCAGCAAAAACAGTGTCCAACAGTGGAAGGAGGCAGGCAAAACGTTAGGGGTGACCACCTTAAGGCTTTCAGGTCTAACAATATTGATATTCCTAAAGTGTGCCTCTCCAGAGAAGCTTTAGAGTGCATCTGGATGATAAATGTATTGAAAATATGCACACACCAGGTCTGCAAATGGACCTTACTGAACTAGTTAAATGCGTTTACAAATGGAGTGCAATGAAAAAAATAAAAAGCAAAATGGGTACAAAAGCTGGACAAGAAAAATAAATTAGCTGAGGAGAAAAAAAAAATTGGTGAACAATCAGGAAAGAAGAAAACCACTACTGCTTATCCATTAAGAGAGACCACGAGTGGAACACACATACATGTGCCATGGAGTAAACGTGATCGTTTAGCATTTACTAACAATTTCCTTAAACTAAGAGATAGTCCTATGCAATACTACACCCAGGCTGAAAGGTTTGTGAAATTGTCAAAAGTCTTGTGGGTTGATTTAAAAACTTTCTTTGATACAGTGGTGCCAAGTGATTTATGGGCCAAATGTAAAGTAGCTGTTCAATGGCTAACTACAGAATCCTAGTGGGAAGTTGGTACCGATCTCCTATAGAGATGATTAAATATATTGATTGAGAGTCCAAAGAAGAGAATACCTCCTAAGGAAATGAACTACTTGAAATTGAAAGGAATGCAGCAAGAGATTAAGGAAACTCTGTGTGAGTTTTAGGAAGGCTAATGTAAGCATTTTATCAACATACAGGACAGACGCATTTAGATCCAGGAGATAGTTTTTTTTATTATGAATTTTGTGTGTGGTCTGCAATCTGAAATTTGTCAGGATATATAGCAGAATATTATTTGTTGGCAGACTAAATCTCTGGATGAGATATTGAAGTATGCTCAGTATTGTAGCAATGAGCAAAAAATAAAGCAGAGAAAAATAAAGGAGAAATGTATTCTAGCACAAACAAAATCGGCACAGCTGGGGTTTCAGAATGTGAATAGCATGACAGCAATTCCAGGGATGAAACAGGTGACAAAGGCAGGAAATAAAGTGATGATGGGGAGGGGAAGATGAGTATTTCAAATTAAATGAAATGAATACAAATGCTAATATAGCACCTTTAAACAAAACAACTGCCTGTCATATTTGTAATAAGATCAGACACTGAAAGTGGGAATGTTGATGTAATCCTGACAGAAATCAATGTAATCAAATTCAGGGAGCAGGTCAGAACTCATTGCTGATGGTTCCTGCAAGACAAATACAACCTCAAGTGAAAAATCAAAATCAGTTAATGCCAATGCCACAGCCCCCTTTAATACAACCTGATGTGAATGGACCTCACCTTAATCAGAACCAATTGCCCCGAGTGACCAGAAATATGCCCCAAAATCCTAAGCTATTAATGCAATTCCCAAAGTATGATGAAAAGGAACCATCAAATTTTGGCACGTCACAATGACAGTGCCTGACGGGGAGGGAGATTGCATGCTTGGTGCAATCTTAGCGGTAGGCCAGAGTGGATCATATCTAGATGGTGTTGTGAATGGCCACTCCATAATATTTTTGATTGACACTGGGGCTACCCCTCTTAGAAAAAACAATACAAGCAATAGGTGTTGCAAACAAGTTGGTTACAAACCCCTTCTCCGAAGCAGTCCCTGTAAGGATAGGATCTTTTCAAGACCAACATAATTTTTTTGTGTGTGATTCAAGTCCTGTTAATTTGTTAGGAAGGGACCTGTTGTGTAAATTTAATTGTACTATTAGCTGTACTCCCAATGGAGTCATTGTTTTAAATCTATGCTGATGAGAATGTAGAAATCAGATGAGGATGGAGAGAAAATGCTGAGAGCCTGATTATGATCTTGGCCGATGGGCTACTCATTCACAACCGTGATGAATATCCCGTCCACCTTATTGAAAGTTCTGTCATATTCTATGGAACTTGTAATATGGCGGACAGGATCTCTGCCACATTTGTGACAGAGTATCCCATCTGCCAAGATCTTAATCAGGCTCTAAACCATTTGCCTAAGAAACTGATTGAGAGGGTCATCAGAAGCAGAAGTTTGGAATACTACAGAATCAGATATTGGGTTACTAGAAGCAGTCGAACCAGTGAGAGTAAAGGTAAAACCAGATGCAGTATTCCCTAAAACATCATCCTACCCAATAACACCAGAGGTACTAGCAGGGATTACTCCTTTAATAAATGAGATGTTAAAAAAGGAAATCTTAAAAGAACTGATTGGGAGTCCATGCAACTCACCAATCATGGGAGTACGCAAACCAAATGGCAAATACAGAATAGTACAAAATTTGAGAAAAATAAATGAAATCGTAATCCCATGTTGTTCTGCAGTACCGACTCCTGCCACCATATTTTACCAAAGACCGTGCACAGCTGAGTGGTTCACTGTGATTGACTGTGAAATGCCTTTTTTTCTATACCATTACAAGAGGTAACCCAGTTTTTAATTTCTTTCATATTCAAAGAGAAGGTAATCACATGGTGTTGTGTCCACAGGGGTATCAGGAAAGTTCATTTCTTTTCAATCAGATTTTAAAGGAAAATCTAGAACACCTAAAGCTACCAAGGAGTTCAGTTTTGATTCAATACATTGATAATTTACTGATTTTGCCAAGTATGGAGGAAAATTGTCAGCAAAATAGTATAGCATTATTAAATCATCTGGCTGAGAATGGACACAAGGTGTAACCTCAGAAATTGCAGTATTGCCAAAAAGAAGTTCAATATTTAGGACACACAATTGAGAAAGGGACAAGAAGAGTGCCAAAAGACAGCATTGAAATAGTACTGAAAATGAACACCCCAAGATCGCAAAACGAGGTCCGAGTGTTTCTCAGGGTGGTTGGCTGCGGTCAAGAGTGGATACCCAACTTTTCTCTTGTGGCAAAACCATTGTTGAGAATGACACACAAGGACATTACTGATCCGATCCCAATGGGCAACAAATGTAAAAAAGCATTCCTAGAATTAAGAGAAAGCCTTTATCTTGCACCTGCATTGGGAATGCCACATAATGGTAAAGATTTCATTTTGTTCTGAAGTGAGAGAGAAGGGTGCGCTTTTTAAGTATTGACTCAAGCTCAAAGGAGTTACAAAAGACCAATTGCATATTTTCTGTAACTATTGATCCTGTGCCAGCTATGCAGTGGTTGCAGTCAGCACTAGTCTAGAAAAAATGGAAAACATTGTAATGGGATTTCCTTTAACTGTAATGGTAACACATTCAGTTTAGGTGTTACTAACCAAAACTAAAACTCAGCATTCCTCACGAATTTGCAACTCACAAAAACAACTTTTGTCTGAAAACAAGGTAGTGTTAAAAAGGTGTAATATTTTCAACCCCAGTATGTTGTTGCCGATACCTGAAGGGTGAGATTCTGATCGATATGCACATGATTGCCTTGATGTCACTGACTTGTGCACCAAACCGAGACCAAACATAAAAGACAAGTCTTTGCTAAATCCTCATTATGTGCTTTTTGTTGATGGCACATTTTTAAGAACAAATGAGGGTTGCTTGAGAGCAGCATGTGCCGTTGGCACAATACAAGAAGTGATTGAAGCCTCATGTTTACAGGGAATTACGTCTGCGCAAGTAGCCAAATTGATTGCTCTTATTAGAGCCTGCAGATGAACAATTGGAATAAGAGTATTGATTCTTACAGTCTGTAGAGGTTTGGTGTTGTCCATGACTATAGGCAATTGTGGTCTCAGTGAGGTTTTAAGACCTCAGCTGGAACACTTAATCGAAATGGGCAACATGTGAAAGATCTATTGGATGCTTTAATAGAACCCATGGAAGTAGCTGTTGCAAAGTATGTGGTGCATTGGAGTGACTAGCTGAGTCCCCATTGGTAACGGGTGCTGTTGAAGTGGCACACTACTGTGCAACTATGTCATGCACCTACATTTGTTCTTTCATGACTGGAAATTAAGAAGGAAGCATATGTGCTATGATTTTGAAACCAGCAGAAAATTGGGATGAACTGAGAAAAATGCAAGAGAATGCCTCAGTTGAAGAGAAGCAAGGATGGATAAAAGCAGGTTGTGGAATTGATGACAAAGGTATGTGGATTTCATTGCAGGGTCGACCAGTACTGCCAGTTAGTTTACTCATTCCAATGATACAACATTCACATGGACAGGCATATTTAGGTAGGAATGCTATGGTCAGAACATTTAAACAATATTGGTACAATCCGAAATTCAGATCCCAAGCGGAAGAGGTTTGCAACAGATGTGTTGAATGTTAGCAAATTAATGTTGGTAAAAGAACACGTTACGCTAAGGCATGTGGGAAAAGTTGAAGGTCCTTTTAACAGAATGTAGATAGAATTCTTTGGGATGCCACCTCACAACAGACTGAGGTATGTTTTAGTGATTGCTTTTTTCCCAGGTGGGTGTTAACGTACCCTAAAAGGAGCAATGACAGCCTTACAGAAGCAAAATGACTACATAGAGAGCTAATACCAAGATACAATATACCTGTTTTTCTGGAATCAGATCGAGGTACTCACTTCCACAGTGAGATTTAAAAAATGTTGTGTGCATCATTAAGAATTGATCAGTAGCTCCTTTGAAGTTATTGTCCAGAAGCTTCAGGAATTGTTGAGCAAATTATTGGTACAATCAAATCAAGACAGGCTAAAATCTGTGCATCCACTTTTTAAAAATGGTCAGATGAATTGCCCTTAGACCTGAAGAGTTTGCGGAACATGTCTGACTGAAAAACAGGGATAAGTTTTGATGGAAGAGCCATGAGACTACCTGCAGTTCCAGCAAATGTACTTGTGAATATAACAGATGACATGGTACTCAATAACTGCAAAGGCCTTGCTGATATAGTCTGTTCTGTGCCCCAACAGGTTGAAGCTGCAACTGAAAATTCAAGTCAAGCACAGTGCCACAATATGAACCCAGGAGATTGGGTTTATCTTAAGAAACATGTGAGAAAGTCCTGGTTAGGGCCACTTTTGAAAGGCCACTTTCAAACAGTTCAGACAGTTCTGATGACGAATACAGTAGTGCAATGTGCAGGAGTACCTAATTGGGTATATGCCTCTCGCACTCAGAAGGCTAGAAGTCCTGAAAAAGAAATAGAGCAGAGTGATTTGGTGTCCGTAGAACCAAGGTTGTGTAAGAAAGAAAACAGTGGTAAGAATCAATGAGCAAATTGGGGTAAATAAATTCCAACAGGTGAAGTGGTCCCATCGCTGGACATCTCACAAAGTGGTGAAGATTATGAAGTCCAATCTGTAATTGTTGGAGACCCAAGTGTAGAAGAAAACACAAACGCACAAGGAGAACTTGAAGACCCAGGAGAGAGTACAAGTTCCAATAATGAAAGGACAGTGACTGCGATTTGCCCCAGAAATAAAAAATAAGAAGAAAAGACTGAGTGCAAATGTAATTATACCACTGCTAGCAACCATCAAAGAAGAAGAAGAATCGAGTAGTGCCAGTGAAACAGAAGGATTACTGCACTCACCAATAAATTCAAAAGGAACACGAGTATCTTTTTGAAGATATTCTTCGCCTAAGTGGACTTACAATTGAGGGCAATTACTGAAAGTACCAGTTTCTGAAATACTTGAGTGGAGCACTGAGCAATCCGTACCTCCCTGAAAACATTCTTAAAATAAAAGCATTCAGAATATCTCTCTCTCTCTCTCTCTCTATATATATATATATATATATATATATATATATATATATATCCCACTCCCTGGGAGATGTCTTTCAATTCTTTATTGCATTATCTATGCTGTGATATTGTACCCTGCATTCGGTAACAAACCCAGAGTTGTGTAAAATATTCTGCGTACCAAAACTATTCGCAACAGACAGGAATACCATCTCAATATATTAAACTTATAACAGAGAAACTCATAAACCACAACAATTCAGCCCAAGTGGGCATCCATTATAAATTCACATATCTGAAAGAAGCAGCTGGTCTATTCCATAAATAATGGTCAAATACTTGTAGAAAGTTCTGCTCGGCATGCTAACGCCGGTTCTCATATAATCACCACCTGTGTGCAAATATAAACAAAACATAATTGAAACAACCCTAAACCTAAGAATGTGTCAATTAATCAATGCATTAATACCTAAAACATCTTCACGTAGAGGCTCTTCACACGTAAATTATATCAAAGCTTTCTATCCCAAGAGAACACTAATTTCTTCACTTGAATTTAACACAGAGGAGGCCAATGTTTCGAAGTTCACTATGTATTTAGACTCCAATGTTCAAAACATATGTTCCCTGTCTCCACCACATCTGTTAAATTTAACCTGATCAATCACGGGAAACTGTAATTGATTTTCATTGTCCTGGTGGAATTAGTGAAAATGTCTCGCTACAGGATAATTTTTGTCAAGATGTTGAATTGCCCTCTTGTATTCCAGCACCCTCTTTTTAGCACGATGAACCGTGCTGCTTACATAGATCTTCTCACATGGACATGTCAAACAATACATGCAAAAGTCAGAATTGTAATTGTATGCCTCTAATATGGTAATCTCTTTGACCACTGCTCAATTTCAACCCACTGCAATTTCCACAGTTAAATACAGGCTCGACATTGCATACAACAATAGAACCCCACTGGTCCAGTTTGGTTTTAACAGATCATCAGAGCATGTTATCATATTATAGCAAAGGCCATCCCTTAGAGATTTGCTTTTCTTAAATGTAATGAGAGGTGTGTCATGGATGTAGCTGTCTAACACAGGGTCAATCTGCAAAGTATGCAAACTTTTAGCAAAGATTTTTCTTACGCTGTAAGATTGGTTGCAATATGATGTAATAAACATAACTTTCTCAGAATCCTCCTGACACACCTTACCTTTATGGAGTAAACTTGCTCTAGAAATGTTATCAACCTTCTGCTTTGCCTACAAGATGACATCATTGCCATAATCTCTCTCCTTAAACCTTTTACACTTGATCTTATCCTGTCCAGCTCGCAACAATTCTCTATAAGGAGTGCTCCTTAGCAAGCTTAGAGGTTGTGCATGTTGGACATTCATTAGGCCATTTCCAGCTTTCATTTTCCTATACAACCTGGTAATCAAAAAATCATTGCTGACCAGAACCTCAACATCTCAAAATTCAATACGATTTCTACTATGATGTTAGACAAATTGTAGATTATAATCATTCTTATTCACAGTGGTCACAAAATTCATAGCTGATGTTTCATCCCCCCCCCCCAAATCACAAAGATGTTGTCAATGCAGTTACACCACAAAACCACTCCCTCCTCAAAGTCAGTAACCTTGACGGACACCCACTCCTCCCACCAGCCCATGAACAAATTTGCATAGCTGGGGTAAAAGCAGATGCTTATCCCCATCCCCTCATTGAGGGCATACAATGGGAAGATGATTATCACCTGATGACACTTGAGCCCTCATTACGAGACTGGTGGTGACAGGTCTGCCACGCTGGCAGTGGCGATCCGATGGCCAACAGGGTGCCATATTACTGCCACGGTAGTGATCAGGCCAGAACACATCCAGGTTACCGCCTGTACTGCCAGTGTGGGCCGACTGTCGACGACAGCAATTGCCATCTTCAGGCCGGCAGATAGGGCCTTACCACCCACTGTATTACGGCTCAGCACACCACCACGATTTCCGGGGTGGGCCAACCTCCACCCAAAGCCTGGTGGAAAGGAACAGTATATAAGGAAACACTCACGGTAGGGACACAAAGGATGCCGCCAATGACATGGAGCTTGAACTGGAGATCTTCCCAATGCTAGTACTTGCAATCCACCTACAGGACTTGCAGTGCTGACGAAGACAACAATAGTGAGTAACCCGCCTACCACGCAAGGGAGGGAAGGGGACACTTACACACCCACACACCACAAACACACCCGACACCGACTGCCATGCCACACACAAACACACACACAGCAACACCCCTACCAATATACACACACACATGCATACACACGCACACTACCCTCATGCACAACCAGAACACACACCTTGCCCAACACACGTCACTCATACACCAAACAATGCCACATGTACAATTATATACTCATATCCAGCCACACACAAACTGATCACAAAACCACAGCCGACACAGACATCAGGTAGAAGACAGGCATACCAGACACACATACGTCACACAATCACAAGTGATATTCACACATTCACTGCTACCATACTATGATGCCATCGTCCATACCACTCACTCCACCTACACTATGCACAACAACTGAACACAAATCACAATCACACACACCATCCACACCAACTCTCAAATCCACCACCACACATACACCATTTTACAAACAAATACAGAGAGGGGTAAAGCTAGGAACAGAAGTGATGTTGCCACACAATCACAGTACACACGCACAGATGAGCAAAAACGAGCCAAATACCTGTGTACATGAGGCAAACATAATCAAACGCAGGACAGCATTATCAAAGTGCACCAACTGGGCCATCTGGCAGTTCATTGGACCATGTCCATTTAGCACAACAGAGTTAACAATGCCCCAACTTTATTCCTTACAAGACCATGGTCTCCACAGGGCAGGGGCATCAATGGGGTAGGTACCTCAGGGCGCAGAAAGAAGGGTTGGTGGTGTGGACTCAGGTTAGGAAGGGGGGCTTGGGCTTTGGCTTGGAAGAGGGGGGCTTAGCCTTAGCTTTTGATGGAGGGGGAATGGGTTTCGACCAGTGGGTGGGAGCAGGATGAGACCTCTTCACAGGTGTCTTCTTGGAGGGGGAAGGGACTTGGGAACCAGAAGGAAGGTCTAGGGAGGATTGTGAAGCAGAGATGCTGACTTTGGAGAGGCCACGGGAACACGCAGGGAGCAGACGAGGTGGGCCAGGAGGTTCAAACAGTTAAACGAGGGAAAGGAAAAGTTTTTTAAGACTATGTGGAGCTGCTGTGGAAACAGACATGGGGGTGGACGTAGAGGGAGTGGTTGTAGGACATGTAGGTTTGCTGGATGTGGATGCAGGTGGGTGCTGAGTCTGGTTGTTTGTGGTGGATGAATGTGGGGTGCCTGAGTAGGTGCGTTTACGTGTCTTGGGAGGAGGTCGGGATGAAAGGGTAGGAGAGGACAAACAGGTCATGTGAATGGACGTTGTAGTGGTGTCTTCATGTCTGCTGTGTGTGCTCCAGGTGTCTGTTATGGTTGTTGTGATGAGTGCGGGTGTGGTGTCTGGGGTGCCGGCTGTTGTGGTGACTGTGTCAATAGGGCTGGATCTGGGAGTGAAGATGCAGTGCTTATGGGTGTGTGTGTTGAGGTCACTGTAAGGGAGGACGTGGTGGGGAGACAGTGGAGGAAGTGGCTGTTGTATTTTCATCTGTCTGTTCAGTGTGTGCATGGCTTTGGTGTGACTTGCGGTGCCTGTGTGTGTCCTTGTATGGCTCGTCTATTGTCCTGTGTGCATTCTGTTTGGCTTGTGTGCTTCGTATGGGTGTGGGATGCTGGATGGGGCACAGGTGGTTCAGGTGGGGATGGAGGTACTACGGACACTGGCTGCTATCAAAAACGAGGCCAGAGTCTGAAACGGACTCTGGAGGCCAGGAAAGGCACTGTGAATGCCTTCCAGGTAGGCATTGGTTTGCTGCACTTGGGATGCCAGCCCCTGGATGGCATTCACAATGGTTGTCTGTCCAACAGAGATGGTTCTCAGGAGGTCAACAGCCTCCTCATTGAGGGCAGCAGGGCTGACTGGGGCAGGGTCTGAGGTGCCTGCCGCAAAAGAGACGCCCACCCTCCTGGGTGAGTGGGCATGGGCAACTCGGTGGGGAGCTACTGGAAGGGGAGTGCTGGTAGTGGGAATGGCGGATAAAGATGCCATTGGTGTGGTCCCAGAGGGGTCCGCCACCACCAGTGAGCTGCCATTGGAGGAGGAATTATAGTCTGATGTTGCAGTGGCAGTAGGCTCCTCTATGGTGCTCCCCTCACCCTCCAACACACTGGTTCCCTCAGTGTTGGTGGACTGTGCATCCTGGGTCCCATGGGCTGCAGCATTCCCACACTCCGGTGCCTCTGCTCCTTTGTCTGATGATGCTGATGCACACATGGACACAATAAAACAGAGAGGGAGGCGGTGACAAAGAATGGTATCCAGGCTGTGAGTAACTCAACTATGATGCAGGAAGGCACACATGCATTACACCTCAGTCAAGTACCTCACCTTCCCATAACCTTTGCACTACACTAATGTGCCATTGATAGGGATTACAACTGCCTCTTTGAAGTACACTACACTGACAGAGGTGCCTTACAGATTCACTGTACAAATCCAACTAAGGAACCCATTCACTGCTCAAATGTATTGAGTAGTACTACGTCAATTTGCTAGACAACAGGAATACTACCTGACTGACAGGTCTACCTAATTCCCACCTTACCAGGGTACACATGCGACCTACACAACATAGTAATGAAAGCCAATCAAGAGGCTGAGCACCTGCATACCCTGACATCTATGAGTCAATGTAACAACATCCTTTCTTCCCATTACCTACCATCCCCACAATACAGTTGTCATGAAGGACAGTGTGAGAACTCAACCCCTTGTGGCTGCTGTAGTACTTTCAAGCGCCCATCCAATGCTGGGTAGTCCACCGCCAGTATGCAGGCCATTGGGGGGTCAGGGTCCAGCATGTACCCCTCCCTCATTGGGAGGACATCTCCAGCTGGGCCTCCATGGTTTCTGGGCCCATCATCTCAGGTCCTCCCACTGTTTCCTGCAGTGGGTGCTCCACTGGCTATAGACACCCAAGGTCCGCTCATCATAAACCCTTCTTCTGACTGGTGCTGACCTGCATGGGAGACACATAGGAAAACACACTTATGTAGACTTACCACATGCATGCTGATATAGGGTACAACCATTAGTCTACCATACATTCTATAATCTTCCTGCAGGTTCTCATTGATGGCCTATTCCACTACTCCTATACGCTTGGTGATCCTACCTAACCACATACATTCACCCATAGCAATCGCACTCACTACAAAGATACTGTTGATCCACTCACCTGCTCCTCTGGTCTCCATACAACTTGGCATACAGGGGTAGGAGCCCGTCCACAAGCTTGGTCAGCTCCTCCTGGGTGTAGGCTGGATCCCTCTCCCTGTTGCACATGCCATCTTCGCAACGAGATGCAGCACACGCAGTGGAGTTGTGGTTGTGTTGAATGCAGGAGTCAAGTGGCAAAGGAAAATCAAAATGGCGGTGATAACAGCGGCGGTTTGCACCATCAAAGACGGCGGCGATTATGGTTGGCCCCTGTTCCCATAGACACAAATGTTAACCAATTTGGGATTGCATGGCGGTACAGACTGCCTAACTGCATGATGACTAACACCAGTGGAGTCATGTCACTTTCATCTGTCCTCTGCTTGTAGGACAGGAGACTACCATTTTAAATGCAAAATGTGTCATAGTTCAGTCTCTATGCGCCTTCCATTCTGTCATATTTGATTGTAATTGTTATGTGCATAAGTCATACACAGCTATACATGCCATAAGTGATGTGTGGCACTAGTTGGCTGCATATGTAGGTTGAATCCCACTGTGAACACTGGGTGATTGACACAATGTAAGCTGTATAAAACCCTTCCATGATTGGAAGGCTACATTAGTGCAATTGTGTGTGTAGGCATAATTCGTAATGTGTGGTAATGATGACATATGTGTGTTGTCCCTCCCTAGGTACCAACCCATGTGGAGACTGAAGAATGCACCGGTGTACTGGCCCCTAGATGACCTGGCAACGATGGAGGACCAACACATTTTATTGACCTACCGTCTGAACCGGATCACTATATGTGAACTGTGTGCCCAATTGGAGCAAGATCTATACCCAGCTCTTTGTATTCCCTATGATATTCCCCCTGCTGTGCAGGTACTAACTGTGCTACAATTTCTGGCCACTGGGTCATTTCAAGCGACAGAGGGCTTGGCAGCAGGTGTGTCACTGCCAATGTACAGCAAAATCTTAAGGGATTTCCTGACTGCCTTGCTGAAACACCTCCACTGCTACATCAAATTTTCACAAACTGCTGACTTGCCCACTGTGAAATCTGCTTTTAATGCCATTGCACACATTCCTCATGTGATTGGGGCCATAGATGCACCCATATTCTCTTCATACCTCCCAGGGCAAATTAACAAGTGTAGAGGAATAGGAAAAATGATCACTCCATTAATGTACAGGTGGTGTGTCTTGCAGACCAGTACATCTCCCAAGTGATTGCAAAATTCCCTGGATCTGTGCATGACTCTTACTTTTTGAGAATCAGCAGTGTTCCACACCTGATGGCACAAGTACAAAGAGAGAGAGCCTGGTTTGTGGGTGAGTGAGATGTGAGAGTGCTGTAGCTAGCAGCCTGCCTTTCCTGCTCTTTACCCTCTGTCCTCCGGCAGGACAAAAAGAGTCATCGAGAGGGCCTTCAGCCTACTGAAAGCAAGATCCGGGGCCTGCACATGTCAGGCACATCCCTGTGCTAACAAAGTATGCCAGATCATCGTGGCCTGCTGTATGCTTCACAGTTTGGCACTAAGAAGCCATGTATCTCTACTAGAAGAGGAGGGATGACTACCCTACCAGTGGAAGCTGACGGGACAGAGGACAGCAACGAAGAAGGGGAGGAGGGTCATATGGACACCAGAATTCATCTCATTCAGCTGTACTTCCAATGAACTCAAGATACATTTTGCCTACTGTATCCCACAACATTGCCTACGTAGATTTGTGTTCGATTGACAGATTGTACTATCAGTGCTGGAGACACTGCAGTGTGTGGGTGGTGCAATGTGTGTACTGTCAAATACCCCTTACTGCTTCAAGTGTTTGAGGACTCCCAAAGATAGTACACACAGAGAAGTCATGTTTTCCTAAATGTTTTTCCTGCCTTCACATGTATGGACTGTTTGGATATGCTGCATGGACAGAGGGGTGGGCCTGTTTTGCTGTCAGTATTTGCCACTCAACATCTCCTCAGTACTTGCACACTAACCCAGAGTCCCTCACAATGTAGGCAGAGGTAACCTCAGCTGATGTTGATGGCCCTCCAGTTGTAGAAATGTGCAAAGCTACATTTGGAGTCACTTTCTGGTGTGTAGTGCAGCTAATACTTGGCAGTCAAGAAGTGACAGTACTCTGGCAATGATGTACACATTTGGACACAAAGAGGTGCATGTGTCATGTAAGAAACAGTACCTCAATGTGTGCTACATATCTGTTCCTCACAGGACTTCCATGGTGGGATTCCTTTTGTCATGCCTTGTACATGGGCGATTTGAACATTCCTGGTGCAAATGTTAGGAAGCCATTTCACAGATTTGGAATGATACATACCTGCTAACTACCACGGTAGCCAATTACACGTACTGTTTCAAAATTTGACATTGAGAAAGTTGTTTGTCACATGCATGCATAGTGAATAAAGCACAAATACATTGGGTGTTATTGTACAGTGTTTATTAAGTGAATCAAAATGAGGATGGGGTAATTCAAGGGAGTGAACAGATGGTGGACGTAATTGTCAGTTTTGTGTTCACAGCTGTTAGTGGCACAGGTTCAGAGTCCAATGGGCCATTGGATAATGGAGCTAACGCAGTAGAAAATCAATAAGTTGTGTCAGTGGCACACAAAGGAGACATTTCAGGAGAGGATCACTTCCTGATGGTGGGTTTGGTCTTTTCCACAGTTTCTGAGGGATGTCTGGCTCGCCAGCCACGTTTGCGAGGAGGTCCTTGGGCTACAGAGGAAGGGGTAATGATGTTCTGTGAGTCCTCTTGCAGGGCCACCAGTCCATTACCAGCAGCAGATGTGGAGGGCTGGGATGTCTCGTGGCTTGTAGAAGTGGCCTGCATGAGGGAGGAGATCTCACACTGGACTGCTGTTATGTCCTTCAGAACCCCTTTGATGGAGGCCATGGTGGCATTGTGGGCCTGCCATTTCTCCATGGCCTCCTGATGGTGTTCATTCTACAGACTCTCAATCTCCTGCAACGTGGGCAGGATCTGGCCCATCCTGTCCTGGTATTGATGGTATGCTGGCAGGATTTGGGAACTGGCCTCCTGGCCAGTCGTTTCTCTGGTTTGCCCCCCACCTTGGCCCACAGATGCCCTTCAACTAGGCCTTGCACCTTGTGCCTGTGACCCCGTCACAGTGTGCCCACTCCCACTTGCAACAGCACCTTCATCATCTTGCCTGATGATGGGTGGTGACTCTGGTCCCTGCACAAGTGAGCACACAGTAGCTAACCTGGGGACACTTGCTTTGTGGCTTTGGGCTACAGCTGTAGGTGGTGGCTGAGTGGTGGGGGTCTGTCCGGTGGGCTGGATGGGGCTTCTGAGGGTGAATGATCAGGGGTTCCCGATAAGCCAGGATGGTCATCTAGAGCCTGACATCCCGCTGGACTGTCATCACTGGGGCCTTCTTTTGCTGGGGGTCTGGCACTTCCTGGCACCTCCTGGCGGCTCCCATTAGCAGTAGTACCTGTGAAGTAGAAATACATTTTATTGTGTGTCCAGCAGGGTATTTGGCACCTGGGTGGCAGTAGTGTTCACATGCTTTAGAGGATATGGCATTGACAGTCAGTTAGTTGTTTATGGTGGACATTGCACATGTGTCATGCTTTCACACATTAGCTTTGGCATGTGTTTCCTTCTGTTCATGTCCTCTGTCCTGTCATTCCCATGTCCCTGTCGCCATTGAACGACCGCTGTGCTGATTTGTGAGTCATAATTGGGAGGCCGGGGTATTCCTGCTGTGCTGGTGGAGATTGCAGAGGGGCCTGTTTACCGCCGTCGTTCGACCTGGCGGGGTACGATACCTGGGTATTTTCTGGCAGTTTTGGGCGGTATGTTTCTCATGTCCACTGCGGTCTTTTGCTGGCAAACAGATCAGCGGTAATTACCGCTGAAGTCGTAATGAGGGCCTTGATGTCACCGGCTTGCATACCTGTATTCAACATGAATCGGGTTTGAAAGCAGTCAGACACTACATGAGAGCAAGGTCTATCTCATTATTGCTCCATACTGAGATGATATGTGACATGATTGGGTACTGTCTTAAGACCAACTTCTTTCTCTTTGATAATCAAGTTTATAGACAACTTCTGGGAACGGTGATGGGCACCTGCTTTGCCCCCAGCTATGTGAATTTGTTCATGGGCTGGTTGGAGGGGAAGCTTTCTTCCTGAGTAAAATAATTTGCAGTAATCCAAAGGTGTTTATATATATATATATATATATATATATATATATATATATATATATATATATATATATATATATAAAAGCAAACTCCTTAATGTAAAGAAGGATCCGGACTCCTGTGGTACTGCTGAAATACTATTTAATTAACAATCACAAGATTACAGGCTTGCACACCAATGTATTTCGGCCGTAGCCTTGTTCACATGAACATATATTTAAAAAAAAAGCTGGAAGAAAATAATTTACCCAGGGCTGGCATTAAGAAGAATAAAATGAGGGATAAAAATTAAGAAGGAGTAACAAGAAGACTAGGGATTGTCCAACAAAGAAAACTAACAAAGAACTTTGAAAAAAAAAAGTTGTTGCTTGTTTCAATGTATTTTCTCTATTTGCTGTGCACAATAAAATCCAGTGCGGTAGTAGATCGGATTTTAGAGAAAATATGTACTGTTGCGAGAACTAGAGTTAAAATATTCTTATGAACACTACTTATCTTGATAGTTTTAATAGCCATAGCAATCTATTAAGGGCCTCATTATGAGTTTGGCAGACAGGACGGCCCATCCACCAAACTTCAGACGGGGAGGTTGCCATGCTGGCTACCTCCCCGGTGGGCTCATTACAACTTTCCTGCTGGGCTGAGCAAGGTTTCTGCCCATCAACCCAGTGGGAAAGTGGTGGCAGCATTGTCACTGCCTTCTAAATGAGCTGGTGGCAATGCTGATGCCAAGTGCATGGACAGTGCAGGAGCCCCCCTGTGGCTCCCTACCCCTGTTCGCCTCCAGCCTTTTCATGTCAGTGATACAGCTATGAAAAGGCTGGTGGAGATCCAGGTCGTAATCAGCAGGCCGATGCTGCATGCAGCCCCACCTTGGCTGATTCCGACCTCCCCAACCGCCAGCCCTTCAGGATCACATATCTCAGCAGTGAAGGTGGAATCCTGGCCGTCTGACTGCGGTCAACTCCCAGAGCAGCAACGGTCCTGACCATCGCCATCAGGCTGGCAGTCTCAAGACCACCGGCTTCGCAATAGGTGTCCTTAGTAATATATTTGATACCAGAGACAGACAAGACTATTTAGGTATTCCAATTACAATGCAACATCAATTTCCAATAGATGAGGGAAAGCTGAAAGATTAATTTGTAGATTATATGCAAGATGATTATGCATTAAATGGTTACTCAAGATTAGTACAGGAATATACTAAGGCTTTAGATGTTAAGGATTGGTATATTTGTGCGCATATGCCTTCGCACATCATCGTATCCCACAAACCTATGCTACATCTTCTAGTATATTGCTAAGCATAGTATATAGAGAGCAACATTTTAAATATTATTTTTCAAATTTTGAAAGATATTTTCAAAGATGCCCTTAATGAAAGACATCAATTTACACCCAAAGCCAAAAGATGTGGAGACTGCTTGGCATTATTTTAGACCTTATTTTCCTATTAGCACTGTTAGAGCACATCAAATACATTTAACCTGAATGAATGGACAAGCGAAACATTGTATACAGATATTAGAAGAAAGAAATGAAAAACATATGAAATCTGAGAATAATAAAAATTATGTACAAAAGAATGCATGAAATAGAGAAGAAGATGAGTTTAGAAAGAAAATACTTGTACCTAAACTGAGATTGGATCAGAGATTGACTGGTAAACTATGTGTATATAGGAGAAGAATACAGAGTAAAAAAATGTTAGTGGGAAATGGTAAATGTGGACATACTTTTGAGTTATCAGTAGGAGAGTGTCAGATCTTACAAGAAGATGACCCTATAATCCTAGAGTGTATTTTATTTGTAGAAAAAATGCTTACTTTAAACTCCCCCCATTTTCAGAAGGAATATGTTATTTAGGATCAATCTTACCCAAAATGTACCATGTAGATTCTTTTGAAGCATTAACAATGATGCCTGCATAAAGAGATATACAAGGGGTGTGAATGAAGGAACACAATTAACAGGAGACATATCTGGAGCAGTCTTACCTACTGTAGTGGTAATATTGAATGATGAGAAGATAAGGACATTATCCATGGTTGTAGATAGACTAGCTACCAGTACTTCTGGAGCTATTTTGCAAGAAAACACTGAACTAATTGCTATTAGATCAATGGTTTTATAAAACTGTTATGCTTCAGACATCCATTTGGCTGAGAAACGCAGAGTCTGTAAAATATTCCAAATTGAAAATTGCTGCAGTTATATTCCTGATGAGAATCAAAAGATAAAAGCCTATGCCAAAAATATCACAGATTTAAAATTAGATCTAGGACCATTGGAGACTCAGACTATAGCTGAAAGCATTTCTAAGAGCTTTGTTGATTTTGTAACATGATTAAAGAGTTTGGTAAAAGGAATCCTTAGTTACATCTTAATCCCCATAATAGTAGTAATTATCTGTATTATTGTCTTCTATTGTCTTTGTGTAGGAATCAGAGTAGTAATTAAGAAAGACAGAGAGAATAAATTAAAGAGAAGAATGAAGGAAGATATTGAGATGAGTGAGAGTAGAAGTGAAGAATATATTAAAACAAAAGAAATGGAACAACTGAAAAGGAAAAAGGAAGAATCTGAAAAATTTGAGGAACCAATTGAAGTAGAATTATGTGGATTTCAAATCATCACAGGGGGGAATTGATAAGACCTCCATAGAAAAAGATTTATAAGCATGAAATAACTGCTAAGCCCAAAAATTGCCATTGCTAAACAAATTAAGCCTGCTCTGTGCTCTACTTAGTCTACTCTGCATGCCTTGCAAAACACGATGGGAATTTCTTTTCTCTCTCTGTTTCTTTGTTAACCTCTCTCTGATCTATACAACAACATCTATGTTTTAAAATTATAGAAGCTGTAATACTTACACTTTTACCCTTCTACTAAACTGCTTTGGGATATGCTGGAATGTTTTAAAAAGTAACCATGGCAGAAGTAGCAACATTCAAATTTGCATGATCAGTGGGAATCATGTGGGTGTATTACTTACCTGTAAAATTGCTATATTCAGAAACATAAAATGGACAATGAACTGGATGAAATGAACAACCCCTTGGTCGAATCAGAAGATGCATTGTTGTACTATATTTAATGCTTCATAATTGTATCAATCAAAATGTTCTATAAAGTGTCCTAGGGAGAATAAGTGGGGCTTCCTTTCCTGATGCTGCTAGATGCTGGTGCAGGTGATGCTGAGAATCCTGATCCACTGCAGAGAGAAACTGAGTTCTGCTTCCATAGCCACCCTTTCAGAACACAGTCGTTGCAGAAACTAAGAGCTATAGTTGGGTAAAAGAGAGTAGACTGTGTCAGAGTAGTAAGATACATTTATATCATTTCTTTAGGCATAACTGAGTTATTTATTCCATTGCTAGTTTGTACTGAGGCCTAGAGAGTTGATAATTTGTTTCAGAAAAAGCCTGATAGCTAGAAGCACACAACAAATAACTATGGGAATATTCTGAAATGAAACACATTGACACTCCATTTTAAAACTTTCACAGACGAAGAACTGTATTAGATAAAGGAACGCTGAAGTTGGAGGACAGGATCGAATGAATGGGGACGGATTCAAGACACTCTTAATGTGTGTTACTGTATTTTGAGATTTGGAAATAAAAAACAAATTAAGAAATATATACATTATAAATATTTTTAAACCACTTCACATTCTTTTTATTGACACTAAAGTCTAAGTATTGCTGAATTGGTTGCAGTAATTGACAATTCCCTTTGCCAGTATCATAAAAGATCCACATAAAGGTAATTAATAAAGAGAGATTATAGGGTGATGCACCCAGCAACTGTATACTCCTTTCCTAAGATTTGATAAGCACTAGAAGAAGGCATTTTTTTTATTCCTGCTGCAAAATCTATATCAAAGAATAGTTTTTGCAGTGCTACATTGACTTTTGCAAGGTCCTCTGTAGAAATAACACTGAGCACAGAATTAATTGAATTATACACTTATGGGGCGGGGTTATCGCTCCATTCCAAAAACCCAATAGGGGGAACTAAGCTTGAAGTGCGTTTAGCCCAGTAAATTTAAGAATGTATCTGACTCTCCTGTCACTGAAGAAGAAGTAAGAATCACTATTAATAATTTAAGACCTAATAAAGCAGTCGGGCTGGATAATGTACCAGGGGATTTTTATTTAAGTATTCCAGATGTTTGGGCCCCTTATTTTTTGGTCTTATTTAATAACATCCTTGCAGGAGGACCTATCCCACCCTCCTGGGTAGAAGCAGAAATTATTCCCATTAATAATAAGGGTTCCCAGGACGATCCCCAGAATTACAGGCCTACCAGTCTAATTGACTGCACCCAAAAATTATTTAGATCAATCTTACTTGATCGTCTACAATTGTGGATAGAAAATATTAATATTTTGACTGATCGCCAAGCAGGGTTTCAAAAGGGAGTTAGCACAATCAACCAGGTTTTTAGACCCCAGCTGATCCATTGGAAAGCAGTGGTCCTGGGGGATGGTCGACTATACATCGCCTTTGTTGACTTAATCACCTCATTTGATCTGGCCCCCATCCCAATTTATGGCAGACACTAGAAAAAATGAGAGTTCCTCCAGATGTGTTAGCTATCAATATTAGTTTACATAGAAACAACTTTGCACAAGTGCAGTATGGCCCTGCAAGAGACCAGACTCACCCCTTCAAGTGGACCGTGGGGTTAGGCAGGGCTGTGGCCTGGCCCCTACCATTTTTTCTCTATATGTGAATGAGTTAATTGATTATTTAAATCTATGTAATGGGGATGCACCCAGATTAGCAAATCTCAAAATCCCCGCACTGCTGTTTGCAGATGACATTCTTTTAATATCTAAATCAACTATGGGTCTGCAAAATATCTTTACTCAGTTTGAGAGTTTTTGTGAGCAGAGGGGCTTTAAAATGAATGCTGAGAAGATCAAATACAAGATAATAAATCTTGATCGGAAAGCTAGACCTAGCCCTCAACTCAGAGGGGTCACTCTAGAATGGGTTCGTGTGTTTGAGTATTTGGGCCTGACCTTGACAGAGAATCTAGAGTGGAATGGCCAAATAGAAAAGAGAAGGCTGAAACTAAAGCAGTGTGTGGGAGCAACTTTTGGAGGTCATCATGCCTCTCCTTTTCGCCCCCTCGATCCTCCCTCACAAATTTATAGATTGCAGGCTTTGGGGACTGTCCTTTACATGGCTGAACTTTGGGGGCATCAGGATGTGGGCCAACTTGCTGTTGCTGAGAATTGCTTTTTGTGTCATTGTAGTGAAGATGGGTAGGTTTGACCACTGACTTGGTGTTTCACCACTGTGCATATTAGTTGTTCAATGTTCACCAGTTGCACATTACATTTTGTATTCAGTTTAGCTGCCTATTGGCTTTATCGTGGCATTAGACATTGCAGTTGAGACATTGCAGATGAGTGGGTTTTTCCACATGGTAAACTAAGCTTGTGTTCTTCGTATTTTCTCTTACCGAACTTGATAGCATGATAAGGAAAAGCATATTTTGTGTTTGTGTTTTTTTTAAAAGCAGGGAAGAAATTGGCCTTCAAATAGGGAGCCTTGAAATCATGGCCAATTTTCACCGTTGTTTCTTCCAACTCTGACCTACAGTAGCCAGCATGTTTTGAATATTTACATCTGCGAGGGAAGGGCCTTTCAGAAGGATTTTTTCCATGATTAATTAAGCTATAAAAGGTGGCCCTGGGCAGCAGCGAGGGGAATTTCCGAGACCTCAGTCAGGATTGGACATCAAATGCCTGACATTTTCCTGTGAGAGTGGAAACCTCTTTCTCGCAGTTGAACAGAGGTCATCAACTTGCAGGCATGAGAAAGATGAAGAGCATTGGCAGGCCCTTCATTGATGAATTTTAACTTTATTCTTTGCTTTGCAATTATGCTATAATATAATCACATATATTTTCTATGTACATTGCAGTTGAGAATCACTTTGATATATTTTCCTTTCATTGCTGTGACTATTTTTAAACGTGTGCCTCCGACCTACTAATCTCCTTTTTCAGGAACCTCGTGGTGAAGTAATAATAAATGTCTTCTTTAAACAAAGAAGTGAATTCCAGAGATTTTTGTTAGCTCGGTCATTAGTGAAAGCAAAATAGTTGTTTAGTGGGTCTTCCAGGTAGTACCCCCTCATTAACATTAAGGCTTGATCTGAGAGTTGTGCCCATCAAAGAGGAAGTGGGGGTTAGGCCTTTGTTCTTTTGGCAAAGACTCAGTGCTACTCCTGAGCTAATCTCTTATAGAGAAACTGTAAGGGATGTATTAAGTCCCCCAGGCACTAAGGGCCAGATGTATCAAGCGATTTTGCATTTGCAAACGGTGCGAATCGCAAAATTCGTCCGTTTGTGAATGCAAAAATGACTTTCAGAATGTATGAAAGGCATTCGCAGTGCAATTTTAAGGAATCGGTAAAATAGCGATTCCTTAAAATTGCGACCCCATTTAGAGAATCGCAAATTGCGGTTCTCTAAATAGGAAATCGCAAATAAGGAATCCTTATTTGCGATTTCTTAAGCACATGTATCAAGCATTTCCTAAATGCAAATTGGGCATTTAGGAAATGCAATAACCACCAACAAAATTTTTGTGTTAACCATGTGCAAATTTTAAAAATGCATTTTAAATGCATTTTTAAAATTGACATGTAGCGCACACATGCCCCTAAGGCATGTGTGTGCTTCACATGTCCGCAAAAATATTTTTGGGGTGCAGCAGAGGGGGCCTTAGGCCCCCAGCACCCTGGGATTTGCATTTCCTAAATTGCGAATTCCTAACTGGAATTCACAATTTAGGAAGTGCAAAACCATTTGCAGCAGGCCCATAGGTGCAAATGGAGTTGGATTCTCTATTTGCAATTCGGTAATAGCATTTGCGAATTTTAAGAAATCGCTATTACCGAATCGCAAAAATCATACATACCATTTTGCATTTCTTAAATAGCGATTTCTTAAAATTCGCTATTTAAGAAATGCAATTTTTTTTTTATACATCTGGCCCTAAATCACTTCCCTGATTTTGATATGTTAGAGATTCCCTTTATAATATAGGCTGTAGTGACTTATGGTCGATTTCAGAGTCCTCCCCATGAATAGGGAAGGCAGTGCTAAAAAAGAGGTATTTAGAATATAAAAAGGGGCAAATAATTGCCCCCCACTGAGTGGTTTGCTGTCTTCGTCATTCTTTCAGATCAAGGATGTATTTTTCCAGGAAGAATTTTTGGATCAAATAGAGCCTTGCCTGGCAAGAAAGTTGTACATGCCATTCAGGTGTAGTACACTACCAGTTGCCGTTTTTACAGGCAGATGGGCATGTAAGAAGGATCCTATTTCACTCTCCTGTGTCCTTTGTGGAGCTACTAAGGAGACAGAGGAATAAGTCATTTTTTTTGCCTGGCCTATGTAAAGTGTAGAAAGATCTGGATTCTCCCTGTGTGGTGCTCACTGCGGGTAAGAGAATGCCAAACCTCCCTTCAAATATTGAAATCCAATGCTAGACACCATCTAGTTTTTGCAGTATCCCAGTTTTTACTAACAATGTGAAGAATTAGGCAACATGTATATTTGTAGTAATTCAGATCAATTAAATGACAGGTGTTTAAACTAAACATTTTTTGGTTATTGATTTATTTTTTGAATAATGCATTTTAACTGACCAATACTGAATAGTGATGCATTATGGCATATTGCCTTTTTATATTATTGAACTAGTTTATAGTTCTGAAGATTAAGTTTTTTTTTAAAATAAATTGTACTGTACTGATTGTGTTCTTGTGGATTATGTTTTTATTTGATATATCTATGTTGAAGCATAGCTCTTTTGACTGTACATATTTATTTATGATGTTTTATGAATATTGAACTTTCATGATCAGAATGACCGAAATAAAGTGCTGGCTGAACTTTGAATGAAGTCCCTCAATAGGCATACTAAAAAAGAAAAATATAATTAAAGAGCATGGGGCGATCCACTACAGTAACAACCAAGCACACCTATGTGTGAAGGAAGGAAAAAAAGCAAGGCTTCACATAACAATAGCTGCAGATCTTCGGCGGATATGGCAAAGTATTGAAGACAGAAGTGGGAATAGTTCTCATTTGGAATATACCTATGAAACGGTCAATGCCCTGGTCATCACATTTCCTATGAAAGTATTATTTCAAGTTCAAGAGGAGGGGAGACAGAAAACAATATTTATCCATTTAGTCAATACTCACAGTGCAAAGAAGACCTTAGATGACCCTTCTGAAATATATACCGTACAGCTGGTAATGAGTTGGCACATGCATGTTTGACCAAAACACACATCACACGTTATTGACATTGAGGCCACTGATGCATTTGGTAGTGTTAAGGGTCCCATCTTTAATCGCAATACTTGTTTCTCCTCAGAAAAATATGATAGGAACAAAGTCTCAAACATGCCCTAACTTCAAAGGTGATTTCCTTTACTAAAAGAGTGTAGCACTTTTCCATGTGTCATGTCTTTTCAGGTAGGGTCTTTGCACAAGTGTCAATGAACATAAATACAGTGTTTTCATCAGACAAACTTGTTATCTTGATGTATGCAAGATGTAAGCAATTCATACCACCATCACATTAACTTTCACCACAAATGTTCCTATGTCATGAACGTAATATAATGGAGTACTTTGCACGGAAATTATATTCAGTGTCTAAAATGGGCTTTTGTAGGCCTGTCACTTCTATCACATTGCTCAAGTCCATCAAACTAACACAATGCAATTTTGTAAACACTGGAAGGTGCATGCTGAGCACATGAAATAAGCAATGGCTGACTCAAGTTGGCCTGAATTGCAGATTTTGGGCATGATTTAGATATTGGCAAAAAAAATACTTCCTCACAAATGTGGCGGATATCCTGTCTGTTGACATCTAAATTCCCCCAGAGAATAATGGGATTTAGATTTCAGCAGACAGGATATCTGTTGTGACTGAGTAACTCATCTGCCAATATCTAAATCAGGCCCTGAGTTGGGTCTGATTTAATTTGAAAGGTGACATGTACACATTGGGTTTACAATGGATGAAGAACGACCTTAATAACAGTATGCATGTCCGGATCACATATCTACTCAACACAGACCTTGAGAAGACCAATGGAAATACCTGCTTGCTGTGACTGACAAGATAGGCATGCAAATAGATCACAAATACCACCTGATTGCGAAGTCAAGGTTTGTGCATCACAAATTAGATTCAGATGGGAGTGGTGTGTACTTGGCCTAAAAATTATCAGGGACCCCCATTGGCCTAGCTTAGTACTAAGTGGATACTTTGTACTGTTAGCTCTTTGAAATCCTGATGGCTCTTCTGACTGGAGGGTAATTCACCCATGTACATTTCAGAAAGCTAAGTGTATTATGACAGGACATATTGAAAATGTGCGTGACCATCAGGCTTTACTATAAGACCTGATGAATATTGATCATGGTATTTGCTTATGTTTTAAGGCTCTCATTAAAGGTAGGAATTTGAATTGCCAGCATCTTGATAAAGGTGAACATTACTTTCTCTCAGCAATGGCAAGCACAGGACCTAAAAGAAACTTGCCACTCACAGAAGTATATGGTAGCAAAGGAATTGCAAGTAGATGCCTGCTAGCCACTTCACATTATTCTATGCCAGATACTCATTCAACACTGCCTGTTACCTGATATCTGCAACTCATATTTGGCATCCTGCTTGGCTACCATCTCCCAGGCAATCACACACATTGCCTGTGATGAAATATTAAGCTCCCCTCCAGCTAGCTTGCTGCTGCCAGGACGGACTGGAGCTAGGAACAGATCTCCTCTAACATAGCATTAATCCTAGCACCACGGGTGGAAAATTACTCTAGGTGGGTCTGGTGGAGGCTCCTGACAACAGGCATATCTGCCTAACAAGGGGCAAACTACATGACTGGTGTTGGAGGTGGCTCATTCTGGTTGACTGAGGCAGGCCATAGCCAGGCAGAACCTACCACTCGCATCACGGGTGGGTGATTAAACTCACTGTGTAACCTGAGCTCACCCTTGGGTAGCTTGGCATAGAGCAGTCAGGCTTATCACAGGGGTAATGTGTAAAGCATTGGCACAGCACTACCACACAACAATTACACTGAGCATCACAAAAGAGACTTCATAAAAGGTATGTGTTAATAAAGTTTGTATTCAACACACACCTTAGTGAACACAACATGAACATCATGTACATTTGGGCATAAATCACATTTAGAAATATCACTAGGAGTACTAGGCCCAACTCTGGTAAAACAACATTAGTAATAGGTACACATGAGGAAAATAATACTTTCCCTCCCACTACCCTCACGTGGTGCCACACGAGGTCAGCAGGAGACCCACCCTAGCGATTTCCCCACTTCAATGTCACACAATTGTAGGCTGCACCCCAGTTCACAATAATAGCAGCAATGTGTGCATACAGAGAACAGCAGCACTTTTAGATAATTCCATAGCCTAGGCCACACAGGTAAAACCCACTGTCAACCGTGATAGTCCTCAGACCAAGAAACGACATGTACACTGCACCACCATGCGGTATAGTCAACAACAGGTGGTCACTCCCACTCTCTCCGCACCACTATGTGGTGCCACGGATATCAGCAGGCTAGTATAAAATGCACTCACTCTCACTCCCTGCAAGCACCCTAATGCGATGCATTGATATCTAGCAGGCTAATGGTCATTGAACTCAGCAACCCCACCTTGGGTCCAATCTTTCCTCCACCCTCCAACCAGTTCCCACTACCCAGCCCCCTCATGAGCTGGATATGATAGCACCCTTCCTTGGGATACTAGGTCACTCACGGGCAGAATTACACTTATTCAGGACCCCAGGGTAAAGGTGGAGGGGAGCAAAGAGATAACGGCTGATCAGACAATGGTAGACAGTGGAGATCTGGCTACCTCTTAGGGAGTTCACTTAGGGGTTCTCGCACTGTGCTGTCAGGCATGGGCCCTGGTCTGCCAAGCACAGTGGGGGGGGTGTCACTCTGGGACACATGCTGTTCACAGTGGTGCCCGACCCGAGCAGGTGCTCCAATATACAGATAGATACCAATTCCGCTCCTCCTGGGTACGAGACACAATGTCTGGGGTGCGATGACTTGAGTTGCCCCGGACAGTCCCGGTTCCAAATGAAGAGTTACCAAATCTGCACCTCCCTGAAATGAAGCACAATGTCTGGTGTACTATGACTTGACTCCTGAAAAACAGATCCGAACACACATGGAAAGTTTTCAATTCTGTATCTCCCTGGAATGAGGCACAACATCTGGTGAGCAATGACTTGAGTCACACCAGACAGATCTGATCAAACAAAAAGTTATCAATGCCACACTTCTCTGGAATGAGGCACAACACCTGGTGCGTGATGACTTGAGTCACTCTAGACAGATCCGATCACACACAGAAATTTACCAATGCCATACCTCCCTGGAATGAGGCACAACCTCTGGTGCGCAATAACTTGAGTTGCACCAGACATATGCAATCACACACAGAAAGTTGTTTTTGCCGTACCTCCCTGAAACAAAACACATCGGGTTGGCAATGACTTGGGTTGCACCAGACAGATCCGATCACACACGTAAAGTTACCAATGCTGTACCTCCCTGAATGAGGCACAGCATCTGATGTGCAATGACAAATACTATCACACACACACAGAGGTGCAAGTTCGGCAGTGCCACAAGAGGAAGAATGCAACACTGTTCTGTGTACTACCCCACCTCCGAGGGTTACAAACAGTGAAACAGACACCTCACACAATGAGCATACAGGTGTAGCACGAGAGAAATGTGGCATGTTCGACAAAGGTAGGCCAAGTGGGGTCCTTCAACTGGTGAATCGGCTCACTACCAGGCAGATCCCTGTGCGTGAATTGGCTCCACAATAAAGGGCCACACTCCTTGAATGCGAGCAGTACTTTGAAGGCTCCGCACCAAGCAAATCTGGTCTCCAGGAGCAATAATTTCATGCCCGCACTGCTGACACTGGGTGATGTCCAGCAGACGATGTAAGCACTTAAGAGGTCAAACCTCTCCAAATGACACAGGCAGAAGGTGTATGTTAGAAATGGGGTATTTGGTTGACAGTCAGGTTACCCCCTGTTCAAGCAAGGACCCTCACTGTAGTCAGGGTAAAAGAGAATCACCCTCAGCTAACCCCTGCTTACCCCCTTGGTAGCTTGGCAGAGCAGTAGGCTTAACTTCAGAGTGCTAGGTGTAAAGTATTTGTACCAACACACAGAGTAACTTAATGAAAACACCGCAAAATGACACAACACAGGTTTAGAAAAATAGGAAATATTTATCTAAACAAAACAACACCAAAACGACAAAAATCCGACATACACAAGTCAAGTTATGAATTTTTAATGATTAAACTCAAAAATAGCGTTTAGAGACAAAAATGCTTCGATGAGATGTCAACACAGCGTTGTGACAGAGTCGTTCCCAACAAGCCGACACCAGCGGCGCCGGACACGGAGTTGTGTAGACCTCGAAGTACAGTACCTTTGGTGAAGAGTGAAAACAAGCCGATGCGCGAGGTCGGGGATCGCGGCGTCTGTGCGAAATGTTGAATCCATGCACTTCGAGCGGCGTCGGTCACGACGTGGTGTGGCGACTTCCACTGAGTCGCGTGCTTCAGTTGTGCAGCGGCGGCGTCGGGCCTGCGAAGAGCGTCGCGTTCCAGCGAAGTTTATGCGTCGGGTGCAGGCGGCGTACCGGATTCAGCAGCTGCGTTGGTCCGGAGTTGTCTGAAGTCGATTTCCTTGGATTTCCACCAGCTTTCCTTTCAAGGGCCCAGGGACTGGGTCGGGCACCACTTGTCAAAGCAGGGGTCTCTCTAGAGACTCCAGGGGCTGGCAGAGAGAAGTCTTTGCTGTCCCTGAGACTTCAAACAACAGGAGGCATGCTCTAAATCAAGCCCTTGGAGATTTCTTCACAAGATGGAAGGCACACAAAGTCCAGTCTTTGCCCTCTTACTCTGGCAGAAGCAGCACTGCAGGAAAGCTCCACAAAGCACAGTCACAGGCAGGGCAGCACTTCTTCCTCAGCTATCAGCTCTTCTCCAGGCAGAGGTTCCTCTTGGTTCCAGAAGTGTTTCTAAAGTCTGTAGATTTGGGTGCCCTTCTTATACCCATTTTAGTCTTTGAAGTCACCTTTCTTCAAAGGGGACTCACACCTACTTGTGAAATCCTGCCTTGCCCAGGCAAGGCCTCAGACACACACCAGGGGGCTGGAGTCTGCATTGTCAGAGGCAGGCACAGTCCTTTCAGATGAGAGTGACCACTCCACCCCTCCCTCCTAGCAGAGATGGCTAATTAGGAAATGCAGGTTACACCCCAGCTCCCTTTGTGACACTGTCTAGTGTGAGGTGAAAAACAACCCAACTGTCAAACTGACCCAGACAGGGAATCCACAAACAAGGCAGAGTCACCAAATGGTTTAAGCAAGAAAATGCTCACTTTCTAAAAGTGTCATTTTCAAACACACAATCTCAAAACCAACTTTACTAAAATATGTATTTTTAAATTGTGAGTTCAGGGACCCCAAACTCCACATGCCCATCTACTCTCTAGGGGAATCTACACTTTAATCATATTTAAAGGTAGCCCCCATATTGTCCTATGAGAGAGACAGGCCTTGCAACATTGAAAAACGAAGTTGGCAGTATTTCACTGTCAGGACATATAAACCACATTACTATATGTCCTACCTTATCCATACACTGCACCCTGCCCTGGGGGCTACCTTGGGTCTACCTTAGGGGTGCCTTACATGTAAGAAAAGGGAAGGTTTAGACCTGGCAAGTGGGTACACTTGCCAAGTCGAATTTACAGTGCACATTTACACACACAGACACTGCAGTGGCAGGTCTGAGACATGATTACAGGGTTACTTGTGTGGGTGGCACAACCAGTGCTGCAGGCCCACTAGTAACATTTGATTTACAGGCCCTGGGCACCTCTAGTGCACTTTACTAGGGACTTAACAGTAAAGCAAATATGCCAATCATGGAGAACCAATTACATACACATTTTAAACAGGAGCACTTGCACTTTAGCACTGGTTAGCAGTGGTAAAGTGCCCAGAGTAATAAAAACAGCAAAATCAGAGTCCAGCACACATCAATAACCTGGGGAACAGAGGCAAAAAGTTATGGGAGACCACGCCAAGGATGAAAAGTCTAACAGTGTAGTTCCCTCGCAGGAGGATTTTGATGTCCTTGAGACCTCCACTGAGAACAGGGGGCAAGCCAACAAGCCCTTGGAGAGCACACTTCAGATTGCCACACAGCAGCAGCCAGTTTACCGAGGCCAGTCACGATGCAGGAAGCATGTGCAGTGCCTTCCTAGGGCAGTAATTACTCCTTGTGCACAACAGGTTCTTCTGGCAGTGTGCACCGTGCCCCTGCATGTGTACCTCTACTTTGCTGCAGTGGAGCACCAGTAGGTATACTGTAGTATGCCTTTGAAAGTTGGGGGAGATTCAGAGGGTTCCCCTTTGAACCACAGATGTAATCCCTAAACTTCAGTCCTGTCTTCCCTGAGGTTGTGGAATGCAGATCATAATCTTTAGTTGGGCCACAAATTACAGGTCTTCGTTCCATTTGAGTGCCCAAGTGTTATAGCTGTCTCTGGGGAATGCACAGATGTGGTCCTCCATCCACCAGTGTGGACGCAAGTCAAATTAAAACGCACTAAAAGCATTTTAGGGCAGAGAAATGTCCACTTTCTAGGAGCGGCATTTCTCCATGCGTACTTAGGAAACCACCTTACCATAGAATGGGGGTTGTCAAGACATCACCTTGAGCATATACAAGCCTATACTGGTAGGCTGGACTTATGTTTAAAAGCGCCAAAGATGCAAGTGCACAAGCAGACCTGATACGTTAGTCCAGTTACATGTTTAAAGCACCATGGGGCATATTTAAGAGCCCTTAGCACCATTCCAACACCACATTAGTGTCATTAAAAGGACAAAAACGCAATGCCATATTTCCAAAGTGGTAAAATGCATGCATTGTGCCACTTTGTAATCCTTTGCGCTACATTGTGCCTGCATTAGGCATAATGTATACAAAGGTGGCTTTCCCCCACTGGGATGGGCCAACAAAATGGCACAAGGAAATCTAAGAGATGTCCTTGTGCCATTTTAGAGCAGGCGTTAAGAGGAGGCTTCCATTGCTTACAATGGGTCTCTGGGTGCTTTGCACGATTGGTGCCAGAATTTTTGATGCTAATCCTGCAAAACGCCAGACCAGCGTAAAAAATTCAGATGCTAGTCTCCAAACTACTGCCATGGTGCACCGTCTTTTAAATAGGGCGCAGACATGGTGGCGTTAGGAGTGCTAAGGAGTGCAAGAAAAGCGGTGCTGCACTGTGTACAGCGCCACTTTTCTTAAATATGTCCCCATAGGTGCTAGTGGGCACACCTATGCCAGTGCCACTTCCCAACATATGTGGGAAGGCGTTCTTGCACTTTCCCACTGTACTTACAGTGGGTAAGTGCCCGGGGCCCTAAAGCCAATAGGCTGAGAATCAGCAAAACCTACCAGAAAAAGCAAAAAAGTTTGGGGAAACACCACCTCAGCATGTCAGGTCTAACATCTGGACACCCCATTCTCTGGCTATGTTGTGTAATATCACCCCTCCTTTAGCTGATGAGGGGACTGGATAAAGTCACCAGGAACAAACAGTGCCCTTCACAGGGACCATAGTTCTTGCTGCAGCCCCGCACAGGTGGCAGACATTTTTCCTCTAAACCTATCTCAAAAAACTAGACCATATATTGAAAAACTACAGTGTGGGATGCTCATGCTTGAAAATCTCATGGGGCCTAGGCATCCACTTTATATGTAGTTCCCCTGCCTAATATATACAGAATTAGAGAAATAAATAGAGCATTTGTCCCTGATAAACTATTCTTCTACTTTAATGAAATTTGAATCTGACATTAACTATAACATGCAGCCTGATTTTTGACTTCTCCAGATTTAAACAGGGAAGCTTCCTCCTGAAGAGGAGAGGGGTGTTGCCCTGGGGCTGTGAGTGCAGCAAGCAAACACAAATAAATAAAAGGGCATAATTATGTCATTTTATTTTGCCACCAGCTCACGCTGTGTACAGCGCGAGCATGAGGGCAAGGAGCGGGCTGAGTCCTGCAATTGCAGGATGACTGCTGTCCCTGTCAGTGCTCATGTCGGGCTGGCTAGCTGTTTTGTTACGGCCAGCCTGACATGTGCACTGACTGTAAACCCAGCAATCCTAGTGCTGTCAAACAGCTGGGGGATTGATGACATAGGCTCCTAGCCTCAAACTAAACACTGGGTTTGTCTTCTCACACCTTTCCTGGAGCTGCTTCCATGCTGAGAATAGCATGAGAGCAGATCCAGGATTGGTTGGATTCCCGTTCCACTGAGCAGAAATAAAGTCCTTCCATTCTTGCTCATGGACGCCAGAAGGGTCGCATATATTGTGAGCCAGTCGCCATCGCACCCCATCGTATTATTCCTGCCAGCAGCCACTGGATTTAAATATTATAGAATTAAATAGTTTTATGTAAAAAAAATATACGTCTAAAATTACTCTTGCTTGAAGTTCTTTGTTACCTTTTCGGGTCCAAATCCTGCTATGTACCTGAACATAAAAAATTATTATAAACTAACGTTAAGGGTTGCTACAATTAGGATAAGGAGTCAGAGGTAATGACTTTAAATGATAAGCAGTGAAATTGGTTTACGGAAAATGAGACGAGGTAATTGAAAGAGAGATAATACATTATAGGTAACCATGTGTTCTGTTGACATGAACAAGCATAAAGCCAGAGCATAAAACATGTCATTCCCCTAGCAAAGTAATGGTACTCTGAATAGAGTGACACCCAATATTGTGTGTCAGCAATTAGTAACTCCTGATGTAGTTAGTCGATATAGTAACATACATCCCTCATAGTGCAGGGGGCTAACCATCCACTCATGCAATGAAGCACTTTGCAAAAGGTATAGAACACTGTAAAGATGTCAAAATTGTCAAAATGCAACAAAGTGTCTTTCTTTCCTCTGACCGCTGTACAAATCTGCAAATCTGACGAACATTTGTGGAAAAATCACTTAACAACTTCACACAAAGCTACCAAAGAAGAGTTGTGCTATAAAACAGGTAGGCTTTTATTGTTATATTAATTAATAATTATGAAATGAAGGACGAATGACTTACCGCTATTGACTGTTCCATGGAAGCCTAGATGTGGCACTATTTTCTGCCACAGGCTGCCAACATTCTAAAAGGAGGGAAAAGGGAAATTATAGGTATCAGTGAATTGTCGAATACAGACCAGAGTAAGTGCATGTAAAAAAAAAGTTTAAGCACTTACACAAATCTGATTCAGAATTCGTATTAGTTACCATACCCATGCAACACATTTTTCTCTCACTAATTTTACTTACACATTTTTACACTCTCTCATATGCCATTTACATTCGGTGCCAGAAATCCTCTATCAGCAAGAGAACTGGAAGTACGAATCTCATCAGGTAGCCACACATAGGGAATGGTGGCTAGTTGAAGTAAAACCTTAAGTCGCCTCAAGCATTCTGATTCTCAAAATCTGCTTTATTAACTTCTAAAATTGTTTATGAATGAACACTGAATCACAGTTTGGAAGGGGCGTATTGTGATTCCTTTCGCTGTCTCAAAGGTTTGTGACCAGAATTGTAGTTGCAATCCATTGACAAATTGCTGAGTACCAAGTCGGCGTGTTAACTCATTCGCAAAAGCAGTGAGGTACCATTTGGACCACATCCACTCCACTTTGCAAATGTGGGTATTTGCATCTAGAGGGAATATGCAGTTCCCTAGGAGACCACTAACAATTGTCACTGAAATTTTGGGCTGCTTTTAAAAAAAAGTTTTCTTTTTTAAAAAGACAATCAAAGGGGTGGCGGTCCGCTCCTGCAGTCTACCACCCCTGTGACTGTAGCCAGTCACAGTGGGTTGCAAATTAAAATCTGCCTATTTAATTTTCATTAGGAAGGTTGGTCTGCGACCCACTAAGAATCAGTATTTTGCTAACTGTCCTGTTAGTACATATGTCCGTTGCAAAAAGGATACTGGTTGCAAAAAGACGAGTTGCACTCTACAACCACTTTTTGTGACCAGTAGTACATCTGGCGCAAGGTGGTGGTAAAGGCTGCTTATGACGTGAGCGGCATTCTTATGACCTTAAGTGGAGAGGGAACAATGACAGTCTCAAAGGCACCAATGTTTTGCCTCTTTGTTCAATTTTAAAAAATTCCCCTCTGTGCTACTAATAATAATTGAAAAACAAAACCTAATAAAAACTACATTCTAAAAAACTATTAAAGTCACAACAGAAGAGACAAAAAAGAGCGTTTTTAAAACAAAAACAGAAAACAAATCAGCAGCAAGCAGAGGGCAAAAATTAACAAAAGTGGGTGGGACAAAAAAAAGAAGCATGACCTCCTGCACTGTAAAAACGAAACAGCAAAAGCCACCCTCTTAGTTCAGAAAATGGCTTAAGTTGTAGAAGACAGCAAGTGCTGATTTTCTAGGCTGTTTTTACGCAAATGCATGCATTGTATACATTTTTCCCCTAATGGACAATTCTCTACAGAAGTTATTTGCAGAGTTTTATACAGCGTCAACAAGACCCTTGTCGGTGACAGAGCACTTTACAATTATAATCAAAGGCAGTTATTAAACAGACGAAAAGTTAAATGCATAAAACATACATACACAAATAAATTGGTGAGGCTACATTGGCACATAGAAGAGACAGAGACAGGATCCCATAGTCGTTCATAAATACTGGCTTGGGCGGAGTCCAATGGGTGTCAAGATGGTGTAGGGTTTGGAAGAGGAAGGACAGCTCGATGAAGTGGGCAAAAGCTAGAGAAAATAAAATGTCAGATAGGCAAGTAGGGATGGCAAATGAAGAAAGGGAGGTGTGACCTCAGTAAGAGAGGAATCTATGGACTACTAACAATTTTACTTCTTTCCTGAAAAAGGAAGTGGAAGGATTGCACCTGGTCTCTGGAGGGAGTTCCAAATTATAGGTGCAATTCCAGAAAAGGATTGATAATAGGTTTTCTTTCTGTTGAATTTATGTGGCTTAAGTAGAAGGCAGCGTGTACATAAGGAAAGTCTATTTCCACCAGTTAGGACCAATGTCTGGGACAGGTAAGAGGGGTGTTGTGGTGCAGCACTTTGTGGGTCATGCATGCAATTTTGAGATGTGTTCTCACCTCACTGGGTAGCCATCTCAATGCTTTAAGTCAGGGTGATGTGATCTCTTCTTTTTTTTCGAGCCTGTGATGAGCCTTGCTGACACTTTCAGGGTAAGTTTCCACTGTGCAAGTTTGCTTTCCGGAAGGCCACAAGTGTAGCATTACCATAGTTTAGTTTAGATATTACTAGAGCTTGAACCACTACCTTGAGATCAGCTGATGGAAGGAAAGGTTTTAGGGGGTCATTCTGACCCTGGCGGTCAGTGATAAAGCGGCGGCCAACCCGCCAACAGGCTGGCGGTTCAAAAAATGGAATTCTGACCCTGGCGGGAACCGCCAACAGAGCCCGCCACTTTACCACTCCGACCGCCACGGCGGGACAGACAAACAGCGCGGCGGTCACCGCCAACAGGCAGGCGGCAGACAATGTACCGCCCACCCTATCACAACTCACCAATCCGCCACCTCATCCAGGGAGGGAGCCCCGCCGATAAAAACACGGCGGAAACAGACTACGAACACGAAAACGCTCACCTCTATACACTCCACGAGGACGGAGGACAGCATGGAGCCCGAATTACACATCCTACCTGCTCTCGTCTACCTGCTCATCTACCACGAGTACGAACTCCGGCGCAGACGACAACGGTGAGTACCTCACCTACGACACAGGGGAGGGAGGGAGGAGGAAGGGTTACGGGCACACACATACGCATCACACCCACCCCCCAACTATCTACACACCAATGCAGAGCACCAAGTCAAAGTGACCCCACCCAAACCCCCCGGAATAACGAAAAGATATGATTCAAGTGAGAAACAACATTTATGTACAAAATAGGTTCATCGAAGACATGGCAAAATAGGTAAATGATGGAAAAGATTTCAAATGTAAACACTGCGTGACCGAGAAATAGAGGCAGAAAGTCCCGCACAGTCACAGAATTTGCAAATGTCCGTGGGCCGAAGTGTATCAAGATTTGGGCAAAGCCCACACAGGAGCCCTGAGTCCGTTGGAGAGAACACTGCAGGGGCATCAGATGACAAAACTACAGGCACCTCAGGGGGAAGGAAAGGGGGGGCACCACAGCCACATGAGTCCACCACGCCAGATCCAAGAAGGGGCCACCATGCCCACTGTCCAATCCTGGGGAGTGCAAAGCCACAGTCTCTCAAGTCTCAACAGTGGGTGGCTTGCCCACTGTCATATCCTGGGGAGTGCAAAGTCACAGTCTATCAAGTGGATAACAGTCTCCACAGGCAATGGAGGAGGCAGGGTGGGCCGAGTGCAGCGTGAACATTAGCACGACACAGAACCGGCAAAGTCATTGGCCCAGCGGAGCGGTGCTTGAGACGGCGGGGCCCAGCGGAGCGGTGCTTGACAGGAAGGGCCCAGCGGAGCGGTGCTTGAGACGGCGGGGCCCAGTGGAGCGGTGCTTGACAGGAAGGGCCCAGCGGAGCGGTGCTTGAGACGGCGGGGCCCAGCGGAGCGGTGCTTGACAGGAAGGGCCCAGCGGAGCAGTGCTTGAGACGGCGGGGCCCAGCGGAGCGGGGCCTGTCTTGGCGGGGCCCTCTTCAGCGGTGCCTTCCTGCACGGCGGGGCCCTCTTCAGCGGTGACTTTCTGGATGGCGGGGCCCTCTTCAGCGGTGCCTTCCTGCACGGCGGGGCCCTCTTCAGCGGTGACTTTCTGGACGGCGGGGCCCTCTTCAGCGGTGCCTTCCTGCACGGCGGGGCCCTCTTTAGCGGTGACTTTCTGGATGGCGGGGCCCTCTTCAGCGGTGCCTTCCTGCACGGCGGGGCCCTCTTCAGCAGTGACTTTCTGGACGGCGGGGCCCTCTTCAGCGGTGCCTTCCTGCACGGCGGGACCCTCTTCAGCGGTGCCTTCCTGCACGGCGGGACCCTCTTCAGCGGTGCCTTCCTGCACGGCGGGGCCCTCTTCAGCGGTGACTGTCTGGACGGCGGGGCCCTCTTCAGCGGTGCCTTCCTGCACGGCAGGACCCTCTTCAGCGGTGCCTTCCTGCACGGCAGGGCCCTCTTCAGCGGTGACTTTCTGGACGGCGGGGCCCTCTTCAGCAGTGACTTTCTGGATGGCGGGGCCCTCTTCAGCAGTGCCTTCCTGCACGGCAGGGCCCTCTTCAGCGGTGCCTTTCTGGATGGCGGGGCCCTCTTCAGCGGTGTTTGTCCTGTAATTCCAGGGAGTCAGACCTGGGCAGGACTCCCTGCTCAGTCGCCCTCCGACCGTGCAGTTGCTGGACCTTTCGGTGACGGTGTCCTGGGCCCTTGGGTGTCCTCCCTCACACCCGGGATGGGGCTTGTGGGGCCCTCCTGGTCCGCCCTCCTGCTGCTTGACTTCTCCGCCCTGCTGCCCTTGCCCTCCTTCGCTGTGGCTCTCTGGGCCTTGCCTCCCCTGGATGTTGTGGCAGGTGAAGTGTCCGAACTTTGGTCCTTGGGGGCAGCCGTGGCACTCCTCCGGCGGCGGCCCCTCACTTTCCGGGTCCTCTTTCCAGGGGGGGGGCTGGCTGTCCCCTTGCTGCTGACCGATGTCTCACTGCTGGCAAAGGGGGGACTCCAAAATCCATGGACTACGCTGACACGTGAACCCGGGCTGGTGGTGGCTGAGGTGCTCTTGGGACTCTTAGCAGATGGAGGGGGTGGGTCAGGTGAGGGAAAGAGGTCAAGATTGGAGAGGTAACACTTTTTAGGACCAAGGTAAAAGGTAGGTGCAGTGGTTATGGGAGTGGAGGAAGAGGAGGTGGTTGTAGGAGAGTCAGGTGTGCTGTCCTTGGGTGAAGGTGCATGGGCTGCAGGCTGTCGTGAGGTGGTTGGCTGTTGGGTGAGTGTCTGCCTGCGTTTGTGTGTCTTGGAAGAGGGGGTGACAGACACAGTGGGAGAGGACACAGGGGACATGTAAACGGCAGTGGGGGTGGTGACTGCACGTGTGCGGACTGTACTGGAGGGTGTGCTGGTGATGGGTGTACAGGCTGTTGGTGGTGTGCATGCAGGTGTGAGTGTAGACATCACAGGGAGGGAGGAGGGAGACGAGGAGGTGGGGGACACAGAGGTGGTAGTGGCTGTTGGCATGTCTGCATCTGGGTGTTGCTTGGGTGAATGTTTGTGTGATCTGTGGTGCTTATGTCTGGATGAGCTGCCCTTGGGTGTTGAGGTGTGTGCAGGCTGGTCTGATGGTGTGGATGGGATAGGCAGAGGAACAGGAGACAGAGACAGGGTGGAGGCAGTTAGAAGAGGGAGGCTGGAAACAGGGACAATGGCTGCCGTCAGTGCTGAGGCCAGAGAATTGAACGATTGTTGATGGGCAGACTGACCCGAATGAATGCCCTCCAGGTATGCATTGCTATGATGCACCTCCCTCTCTACCCCCTGGATGGCATTCAAAAGGGTAGTCTGCCCAACAATGATGGTCCTCAGGAGGTCAATGACCTCCTCACTGAGGGCAGCAGGGGTAACAGGGGCAGGGGCTGAGGTGCCTGGGGCGAAGGAGATGCCCGCCTTCTTGGGCGAGCGGGCACGGAGCGTAGGCTGAGGGGCTGCTGGGAGGGCGGAGCTGGTGCGCTGGGTGGCGGCTGTACCTGTAGAGGCGGGGGGCACTGATGTTGCCACCACCGCTAGGGAACTCCCTTCCGAGGACGTGTCGGTGTCGCTGGTTTCACCACGGCTCCCTGTTGTGAAGCTCCCCTCGCCCTCTGCATCACTGGTGGCCTCGGTGTCTGTGCCATGGCCCACCGTGGCCTTGTGAGTCGCAGCTCCCTCGTGCTCCGGTGCCAAGTCTCCTCCGCCTGATGATGCTGAAGCACACATGCACAAGAAGATAAAGAAAAGGGTGGGGGGAGACATAATAAAAGGTTGAGTACATGCATTGTCAACACCGTTGGCGGAGAGGACAGACACAGGAGCCTCATGCACTAAGCCGCGCAATCGGGATACACTACTGAGTACTTGTGACTGGGCCAACAGGTCTAGGGGCAACAAACGCGCACATGGGTGATGCAGGACCATGGCTAGCTGTACCTGGCACCGTACAGAGGTGGGGGGCGGGCGCACAGGGACATGGCTAAAGGAGAGGAATACAATACAGAAAGCGCCCTGGCCTAATGTCACCCACAGCCCTCCTCCCCCACCCAGGCACCTCCACTGCGCGTAAAGATAGCTGAATGTGCTGGTACTCACCCCCTTGTGTCTGCTGTGATGTCGTCACGCGCCCATCCAAATCGGGGTAGGCCACCGCCAGGATCCGGGACATCAGGGGGGTCAGGGTTACGACTGGCACCCCTCCTAGGTTGGGAGGCCATCCCCAGCAGTGACTCGGCGGTCTTCCTGGTCCCGCGGCAGATGTCCTCCCACCTCTTGCGGCAGTGGGTGCCCCGTCTGTTGTGGACCCCCAGGTTCCGGACTTCCTTGGCGATGGCACGCCAAATGTCGATCTTCTGATGGGCGCTGACCTATTTGACATGTACAGGGTGGAAATTTAAATATCATCAATATTCCGCATGATAGATGCGATTGGCCCCCCCTCCCCAACCTTGCCATGTGGCACATGCTCTCATCTGTCGTGCCTTGCACTCGTCATTGTCCCCCCACCCCACCATCTTACATCCACCATACACAACCCAGGCATAGCCCATTCAACGTGCACACTGTGTACTTACCTGTTGGTCTGGAGGACCGTAGAGTCGCGCATACTGTGGCAGGACCCCATCCACAAGTTTCTCCAACTCTTCTGTAGTGAAGGCAGGGGCCCTTTCCCCAGTCGCAGCAGCCATTGTATCTCCCAGACCGAGCTCACAGCAGCACTTGCAGTATAGGTCCTCTCCTGTGGATGATCAGGTCTCGAGTGATTAATCAGATAGAAAATGGCGGTCACGCCTGCGGCGGCCCGTACCGCCGCGGTGCGTTCCGCGACCGCCGGCGCAGCTAGTCATTGGCTCGTGAAACCCATAGGGTTCGATGTTAACCAATGCGGCTTTGCGCCGCGGTCTTCGACCGCCTACCGCCACGGTGTGTCACGCCAGCGCATTGACCTCACATCCCACTGTCACACTTCTCAGGTCAGGCAGCCGCCATTTCAAGGGCCCACATGGCTTATTTCTACTGCGTCACACAGGCCTAGGCCTTGCATTCCCACTCATACAGCCATTCAATGCATTGAGAATCGTGTACTGTGCAAGCTGTAGTTACATACCTGTGGGTTGTTTGACTCTGTGCTCCATGTTGTCCTTCCTAGGCACCGTCCGCTGGGACTTGCGAGGAGGAGGATGAATCCTCCCGTGTACCGACCGCTGGTGGACCTGTCGACAATGGAGGAACGTCATATAATACTTCGCTACCGACTTGACCGAGCCACTATACATGAACTGTGTGCCCAGCTGGAGCCAGCACTGATGTCCCCCATCCGTCAACCCACAGGAATTCCCCCTCTGGTGCAGGTTCTGTCAGTACTCCATTTCTTGGCAAGTGGGTCTTTTCAGACAACAGTGGCCATGTCATCAGGGATGTCTCAGCCTATGTTTTCTAAGGTTTTGTCCAGAGTGTTGTCTGCCCTGACGAAATACATGCAGAGCTACATTATTTTCCCTGAGGAGGGTGATTTGGCCACTGTGAAGGCTGACTTCTATGCCCTTGGACATATCCCCAACATCATTGGTGCCATTGATGGGACCCATGTGGCCTTAGTACCCCCAAAAGACGATGAGCAGGTGTACAGAAACAGGAAAAGTTACCATTCAATGAATGTCCAGGTGGTCTGTTTGGCTGACCAGTACATCTCCCATGTAAATGCCAAGTTCCCGGGGTCAGTGCATGACGCGTATAATATGCGAAATAGCAGCATCCCCTATGTGATGGAACAGCTACAGACACCGTGTGTGGCTAATAGGTGACTCTGGTTACCCCAACCTGCCGTGGCTACTGACCCCAGTGAGGAATCCCCGGACCAGGGCAGAGGAACGGTACAATGAGGCCCATGGGCGATCTAGGAGGATCATAGAAAGGACCTTCGGCCTCCTGAAGGCCAGGTTTAGGAGCCTGCATATGACAGGGGGATCCCTAATGTACTCACCCAAGAAGGTGTGCCAGATCATCGTGGCCTGCTGTATGCTTCACAATCTTGCATTGCGACGCCAGGTGCCTTTTCTGCAGGAGGATGGTCCAGATGGTGGTGTTGTAGCAGCTGTGGAGCCTGTGGAGAGTGAAGAGGAGGAAGACGACGGGGACGACACGGACAACAGGGACACGGTCATACAACAGTATTTTCAGTAGCACCCAGGTAAGAATCCCCCACGTCATTTTACATTTACTTCTGGCCTCCTGCATCTCTACTTTCTGTGTTTCCCCCCAGTTCCTTTCAACTGAATTGTGACTTTCCCTTGCCTTTTCAGAGCTGTATGACCCACTGCGTGACTTCTGGTTTGTTCGGCCATGGAGTAAAGCAAATTGACATTGGTATGTTGTCATCACAATGTAACTGTACATTTTTGACCCGTTATGTGTAATACATTTGTTAAGAATACAAGCAGACTCCTGAGTGTTTTAAGTGCAATAAGTGATTTATTTGAAGTGCTACATATGGGTCCATGATAGTAAAACGGTGATGGGTGGGGGTGGAGTGATGTCCATGGCAGAGTCCAGTTCTCGGTCACACAGGTGCATTGTCCATATGCCTGTGGAAGGATGGAGCAGGGGCAGTTCAAGGTTGGACAGGGTGACGATGTGGGACAGTGGAATGACATCCGGGGGGATCTTAGGCTGGCGGGGGTCTTGGCATCCTACTCTGTCTTCCTTTGTGATCTCAGGCTCCTCTTGCGGGGTGGTTGATCTTCAGCAGGAGGTGGGGTTCTGGTGGCCCGTCGTTGTGTGGGGGCCTCCTGTCCACTAGCGCCGGCGGAGGTGGTAGGCTGTTCCTGGTCCGGGCTGGTGACAGGGGCCCTTTGGGGTGCCACATGGTCCCGCAATGTGGTGACTATTAGGTTCAGGGCCTGGACGATGTTCCTGAGCTCCTCTCTGTACCCCATGTACCGTTCCTCCTGCTGTGCCTGGATCTCCTGGAACCTGGCCATTACCGTCGCCATCGTCTCCTGGGAGCGGTGGTATGCTCCCATGATGGTGGTGAGGGCCTCTTGGAGAGTCAGTTCCCTGGGCCTGTCCTCCCCCCCTGTCGCACTGCAGCCCTCCCAGTTGCCCTGTTTCCCCGGGCCTCTGTCCCCTGGACGGTGTGCCCACTACCACTGCCCCCAGGTCCCTGTTGTTGTTGGGGTGTTGGGTCAGCCTGGGTGCCCTGTAGTGGCAGACACACTGCTGATTGACCTGTCCTGGAGACAGAGGCATGGGCCCGCTGGGTGGGAGCTGTGCTGATATTCCCAGAGGGGGTTGGGTCTGCTGTGGCCTGTGTCTGTGTGTGGGGAAGCGACTGTCCAGAGGTCCCCGATGGTCCGGGCTGGTCGTCAGGTTCCAGGTCGACAGAGCTGCTGTCCTCACTGCGGGCCTGTTCTGGGGGTGGGATGGACATATCTGGACCCTCCTGGCCGGTGTGTTGGCGTTCGGGCCCTGCAGGGGTGAAAGAGTATGGTTATTGCTTCTGTGTGTTCCATGGTGTGCGATTTGTGGGTGCCCTTGTCCCCCAGTGCTGGCATTCCCTTGTGGCAGGAGTTGTGAGGGTGGTTTGTGGGGGGGATGGGTATGTGCAGTGGTCATGCATAGGTGATGGGTGTCCATGGTTTGTGTTGGCATTCAGGGTTTGGTTTTGGGTTGGGTGGGTTGTGCTGGTGAGACATTGGCAGGGGGGATGTGTGCTGGGGGGTTAGGGGTGAGGGTGGGGATGTGGGTTGGCATGCTGGTGGTTGGGGGGGAGTAGTTGAGACTAGATTTACCAGAGTCCATTCCTCCGCCTACTCCAGCGAGGCCCGCAGGATGCAGGATGTTAAGGACCTCTTGCTCCCATGCTGTGAATTCGGGAGGGGTGGGTGGTGGTCCGCCGCCAGTCCTCTGCACAGCGATGTTGTGTCTGGAGACCATCGACCGTACCTTCCCCCGTAGGTCGTTTTTGGCGGCTTGGCAGTTGTTGGTCAGAATGACCGTGGCGGGTTACTGCGGCCGCGGCGGTAGAATGGCGGTCTTCTGACCGGCGGTAAGAGCCTTTTACCGCCGAGGTCAGAATGACCCCCTTAGTCTCCTTAAAGCATGGAGTTGATGGCTAGCTCCGCTGCTGATGGCACTGATGTGCTTTTGCATTGAGAGATCATTGTGCAGGATTATTCTTAGAGATTTCGCTGACTCGAAGATGTGTGGGGTACAAGACAGTAAGTGGGATCCAGTTGTTGATCCAGTTGTTGATCCTAGGGGTAATGCTGGTTGGAGAGATCAGAAGGAATTCTGTTTTAAGGGCGTTAAGTTTGAGGTGGTTGCGTGTTAGCCAGTGTTGGTGTTGTCAAGGAATCTGATGTCATTGGGAAAGGTGATTTTCATGTAGAGTTGAGTGCCGTCTGCATACATGTAGTAGGAGATTTGAGAGATTTTGAGGATTTCGGTCAAGGGCTCCAGGTATGAGTTGAAAAGTTTTGGGAAGAGAATGGAGCCTTGGGGGATGCCTAGCGTAACTGGTGAGTTGAAGTTTGGTTAATTAGAACCCACTGCAATCTGTTGTGAAGGAATGAGGAGAACCATTTTAACACAGTACTGGAGAGACCCATCTGTAATGATATGTGAATTTTGACCACTGACTCCATGTTGCACTTAGCTTAGCAGCACACCGTCACATTAGTGACCAGCAGCTTCATTTTGCCTATTAACTTTATTTTAGCATTAGCCACGTTAAAAGCTACAAGTAGTTTTCCACATTGTGCACATGTTTTTATTTTTTGTGTTCTTTCCCCCCAAGGGCTTAGGCTGATGATAATGTACTCAGACAGCAGGGAACGGTCTTGTTTTGAATTGGCACCTTGGGATTGTAGCCAAGTCCTGACATGTTATTTTCAAAGCTGGCCTAAAGCAATCAGCATTTTTTGAATAAATTAACTTCTGCAGGGAGAGACATGTTCTAGAATGTTCCTCTCTTGTTTGTTCAAAGTATAAGAGGACAAGACCAGATGGACTGGGGACAGAGAGTATTTGCAGATCTCAGGCATATCCAGGACACTGGAGGGTGTCATCGTTCCTGTGAGGATTATTGATCTCTCTCTCCTCGATCGATTCTGGGATCTCGCGATCTGATGCTGAATAGGAGGGAAATTAAGCAGTTGTGCCCTTTCCTCATGGTGATGTATATTTTTTAATTCATTATTTGCTTTGCATTATAATATAGAACCATATATTTGTTGTGTATATTGCAGTGGAGAATCATTTGTGCATGTTTTCATTTCATTGCTGTGACCATGTTTAAACGTGTGCTTTCAGCATGCTAATCTCCTTTTAGGAACCTTGCATAGTGAAATAATAGATGTCTTCTTTGGACTAAGATGCGCATTCCAAAGATTTTTGTCAGTGCATGAGTGTTTCAGTTCAGTCATTAGTGAAGCAAAACACCATCCTATTTTCTAATAGGTTCAGGAGTGTTTCATTATTGATAGTGTCAATTGCTACTGACAGGTCCAGTAGTATTAGTGTTAGAAATGGGGTCCCTGGTTGACAGTCAGGTTACCCCCTGTTCAAGCAAAGACCCTCACTCTAGTCAGGGTAAAAGAGAATCACCCTCAGCTAACCCCTGCTTACCCCCTTGGTAGCTTGGCAGAGCAGTAGGCTTAACCTCAGAGTGCTAGGCGTAAAGTATTTGTACCAACACACAGTAACTCAATGAAAACACTACAAAATGACACAACACAGGTTTAGAAAAATAGGAAATATTTATCTAAACAAAACAAGACCAAAACGACAAAAATCCACCATACACAAGTCAAGTTATTAATTAAAAATCAAAAAGAGTCTTTAAGTAGTTTTAAAAACACATTAGCGCTGCTAGAGTGAAAATGTACCTGGTGTGCGTCAAAAATAACCCCGCACGGGCGGGCGTGCGTCGAAAATAACTCCGCACAGCGGTACTCGAGTCAAAAATCCAGCCGCACAATGAGTCGAAGGTCCAGCCGCGCAGGTTGCGATCTCCCAGCCTCCGTCAGCGATGCTGCACGTCGTTTCTCCTGCTCCGTGCATCGATTCTTCGGTCGCGTTTCCTGCGAGCGTCGTTTCTCAGCTGCGGAGCTGGCGGCGCGTCGTTTTTTAGCCGCAGATCGGATTAGCGTCGATCTTTTCCCCGCAAGGCGCTCTGTGCGTGGATTTTCTTGTCTTTAGGCTGCCACCTTCTCCTTTCAGGGTCCCAGTAACTGGATGGGCACCACAGGGCAGAGTAGGAGTCTCTCCAGAGGCTCCAGGTGCTGGCAGAGAGAAGTCTTTGCTGTCCCTGAGACTTCAAACAACAGGAGGCAAGCTCTAGATCAAGCCCTTGGAGATTTCTTCTCAAGATGGAAGGCACACAAAGTCCAGTCTTTGCCCTCTTACTCTGGCAGAAGCAGCACTGCAGGAAAGCTCCACAAAGTACAGTCACAGGCAGGGCAGCACTTCCTCCTCAGCTAACAGCTCTTCTCCAGGCAGAGGTTCCTCTTGATTCCAGAAGTGTTTCTCAAGTCTGTAGATTTGGGTGCCCTTCTTATACCCATTTTAGTCTTTGAAGTCACCTTTCTTCAAAGGGGACTCACACCTACTTGTGAAATCCTGCCTTGCCCAGGCAAGGCCTCAGACACACACCAGGGGGTTGGAGCCGGCATTGTTAGAGGCAGGCACAGTCCTTTCAGAAGAGAGTGACCACTCCACCCCTCCCTCCTAGCAGAGATGGCTAATCAGGAAATGCAGGTTACACCCCAGCTCCCTTTGTGTCACTGTCTGGTGTGAGGTGAAAAACAACCCAACTGTCAACTGACCCAGACAGGGAATCCACAAACAAGGCAGAGTCACAGAATGGTTTAAGCAAGAAAATGCTCACTTTCTAAAAGTGGCATTTTCAAACGCACAATCTTAAAATCAACTTTACTAAAAGATGTATTTTTAAATTGTGAGCTCAGGGACCCCAAACTCCACATGTCCCTCTACTCTCTAGGGGAATCTACGCTTTAATCATATTTAAAGGTAGCCCCCATATTATCCTATGAGAGAGACAGTCCTTGCAACAGTGAAAAACGAATTTAGCAGTATTTCACTGTCAGGACATATAAACCACATTACTATATGTCCTACCTTATCCATACACTGCACCCTGCCCTTGGGGCTACCTAGGGCCTACCTTAGGGGTGCCTTACATGTACGAAAAGGGAAGGTTTAGGCCTGGCAAGTGGGTACACTTGCCAAGTCGAATTTACAGTGTAAAAATACACACACAGACACTGCAGTGGCAGGTCTGAGACATGATTACAGAGCTACGTATGTGGGTGGCACAACCAGTGCTGCAGGCCCACTAGTAGCATTTGATTTACAGGCCCTGGGCACCTCTAGTGCACTTTACTAGGGACTTAACAGTAAAACAAATATGCCAATCATGGAGAACCAATTACGTACATATTTTAAACAGGAGCACTTGCACTTTAGCACTGGTGAGCAGTGGTAAAGTGCCCAGAGTAACAAACACAATAAAATCAGCGTCCAGCACACATCAACAACCTGGGGAACAGAGGCAAAAAGTTAAGGGAGACCACGCCAAGGATGAAAAGTCTAACACGTGTCCCCCCCAGCTAAAAGTGGGGAGCAACTACCCAACCTCATGGGAGTTCTCATCACTAAGGCTGAAGAACCTGGACAGACCATCAGCATTGGCGTGCTCTGTACCAGGACGATGTTCCACCGTAAAGTCCATCCCCTGTAGGGAAATGGACCACCTCAACAGTTTTGGATTCTCACCCCTCATCTGCATTAACCATCTGAGGGGCCTGTGGTCGGTCTGAACTCGGAAGTGAGTCCCAAACAAGTAGGGTCTTAGCTTCTTCAGTGCCCAGACCACAGCAAACGCTTCGCGTTCTATGGCACTCCACCTACGTTCCCTGGGTAGTAACCTCCTGCTAATGAAGGCTACGGGTTGATCTAGGCCCTCTTCAGTAAGCTGTGAGAGTACTGCTCCAATACCATGCTCTGAGGCGTCTGTTTGCACAACAAACTCCTTGGAGTAGTCAGGTGCCTGCAGCACAGGTGCTGTGCACATGGCAGCCTTTAGGGCATCAAAAGCGTTCTGGCAAGCCTCTGTCCAGATCACTTTCTTGGGTTGCTTCTTGGAAGTCAACTCAGTTAAGGGGGTAACAATGGTACCATATCCCTTAACAAACCTCCGGTAATATCCTGTGAGACCTAAAAAGGCTCTCACTTCAGTCTGGGTCTTGGGAGGCTCCCAAGCCAGAATCGTATCAATCTTAGGCTGTAGGGGTGCCACCTGGCCACTCCCCACCTGGTGTCCTAAGTACACCACAGAACCCTGCCCTATTTGGCACTTGCTCGCCTTAATAGTGAGGCCTGCCTTCTGCAGGGCCTCTAACACTCTCCAGAGGTGTTGCAGGTGTTCCTCCCATGTGGAACTAAACACAGCAATGTCATCCAGGTAGGCGGCACTGAACTCATCCAGTCCTGCCAACACCTGGTTGACCAACCTCTGAAAGGTGGCAGGGGCGTTCTTCATCCCAAAGGGCATCACATTGAAGTGGAAGTGCCCATCTGGGGTAGAGAATGCTGACCTCTCCTTTGCCCCCTCAGTTAAGGCAATCTGCCAGTACCCAGATGTTAAATCAAACGTACTGAGGTACTTGGCAGCTCCTAACCGATCAATGAGCTCATCAGCTCGGGGGATGGGGTGTGCGTCAGTCTTGCTGACCGCATTGAGACCCCGGTAGTCCACACAGAACCTAAGTTCTGGAGTGGCACCAGGAGCAGCAGCCTTTGGGACCAAGACCACTGGGCTGGCCCAAGGACTGCTGGAGCGCTCAATAACCCCTAGGGTTAACATTTTGGAGACTTCCTCCTTAATGCAAGCCCTGACCCTGTCAGTCACCCTGTAAACCTTATGTTTAACAGGTGTACTGTCCCCAGTGTCCACATCATATGTGCACAGGTGTGTGACTCCTGGGATCAGGGAAAACAGCGAGGCGAACTGTCCCAGCACGTGGCGACAGTCCCTCTGCTGTTCCTCAGTCAGGGAGGGGGAGAGGATCACTCCCTCCACAGACCCATCTTTCTCTCCTGCAGACAGGAGGTCAGGAAGAGGCTCACTCTCTTCCTCCACCCCGTCATCTGTCGCTAGGAGCATGGATAGCTCAGTTCGCTCAAAGTGTGGTTTGAGGCGGTTGACATGTAGGACCCTCAAAGGGTTCCTGGGGGATTGTAAGTCTACCAGATAGGTGACCTCGCTCTTTCTTTCCACCACCTCAAAAGGCCCAGTCCACTTATCTTGGAGAGCCCTAGGCTCCACTGGTGCCATGACCCACACTTTTTGTCCAGGCTGAAACTCAACCAGAGTGGCATTCTGGTCGTACCACCGTTTCATATCCTCCTGGCTTGCTTCCAGGTTCTCCTGAGCGAGACTCCTGAAGCGGGCAGTCTGGTTTCTTAGTGCCAGCATGTAGCTAAATACATCCTGGGGTGGTTTACTAGGAGCTTTCTCCAAAGCCTCCTTCACCAGACTGAGCGGTCCCCTCACAGGGTGGCCATAGATGAGCTCAAAGGGGCTAAAGCCAAGTCCCTTTTGAGGCACCTCCCTGTAAGCGAACAGAAGGCATGGCAAGAGGACGTCCCACTTACGCCTCAAGGGCTCTGACAGGCCCTGAATCATGCCTTTCAAGGTGCGGTTGAATCTCTCAACCAGACCATTACTTTGGGGGTGGTAAGGGGTGGTGAACTTGTAGGTTACCCCACACACCTTCCACAGAGACTTCATATAAGTGGATATGAAGTTTGTACCTCTATCAGATACCACCTCCTTGGGGAACCCCATGCGGGTAAAAAACCCCATTAAGGCACGTCCCACCACGGGGGCAGTGACCGTCCTTAGAGGAATGGCTTCTGGGTACCGCGTGGCATGGTCCACCAAGACCAGGATGAACCTGTTGCCCATGGCTGTCTTGGGATCCAGAGGCCCCACAATGTCAATTCCTACCCTTTCAAAGGGAGTACTGACTACAGGTAAAGGTTGGAGGGGAGCTTTGCACTTCCCCCCACTCTTGCCACTTGCCTGACAAGTCTAACAAGACCTACAATAAGCAGCTGACTGCTTGTGCATCAAGGGCCAGTAAAAGTGGGAGACAAGCCTCTTATAGGTCTTGTCCTGCCCTAGATGTCCTGCCAAAGGCACATCATGAGACAAACCCAGTAGGAAGGCCCTGAAGCACTGGGGTACCACCAGCATACGAGCTGACCCAGGCTCAGGAACCTTAGGCTCACTATACAGGAGGCCATCCTCCCAGTAAATCAGGTGAGTACCTGGCGCCTCGCCAGCCGCCTGGGCTGCAGCCTGCTGCCGCAGCCCCTCAAGAGTAGGGCACTCCTTCTGCGCTGTGCAGAATGCTTCCCTGGTGGGTCCCCCTTCCTGCTGCCACTGTGACAGCTCAGGGACCTCCCCCAGTTCAGCCACCTGTTCCCCTGTAGGCTCCAGGGCATCACCCTCAGGCTCTGCCTCCTCCCGGACCGTGGGAACTTCTGGGGCCGGTTTCCCGCGCCCCCTGCCCTTCCTCTTCTTGGCGGTCCCCTGGGCCACTGTTTCAGGCTCCAGGGGCTCTTGACTACCCTGATTGGCTGCCATAGACCGGGTGGATACGCATACCCACCCAGGCAGACCCAACATCTCCAAGTGAGACCTGTGTTCCACCTCCTTCCAAGGGGAATCCTCCAGGTCGTTACCTAGCAAACAATCAACAGGCATGGTTGGACTCACAGCTACTTTCCAGGAACCTGAGACCCCCCCCATTCAAAGGGAACCTGCGCCACTCTGCAGAGGCGCTCAGAGTTGTCTACCGCAACTACTTGGTGAAGTACCCGGGGATCAATCTGCTCTTCAGACACCAGGTGCCTCCTCACTGTAGTCACACTGACTCCTGTGTCTCTCAGAGCCTCTACCCTCTGTCCATTGATGGTCACCCATTGCCTGTACTTCTTAGTGTTATCAGGCACTAGGTTTCTCTGGACCATCTCACTGTCCCCTAGTGAGACAAGGGTCATTTCTGCTGCTTCCCACCCACCTGAAACCAACTCCTCCCCAAGCGCTACACTGGCCAAACCCTGGGACGGTGCACCAGTGGGTGCCGGTGTACTTCTGGGGCATTTGGGGTCCCCCCTCACATGACCCACCTGGTCACATGCATAGCACTTACGTGGGGGACCACCTGCCACTGGCTTCCCTTTGGACAACCATGGCTTCTTTTCACTGGGGGGTTGGAAATCCTTACCCTGGGAATCAGTTTGGGGCCCTTTAGAGAACTCCCCCTGTTTGCCCTTACCCCCCCCTTTCTTCTGAGAGGGACCCTGCCCACCCTTGGCGTGGTCTCCCCCATACCTCTTTTGGACCCTGGTGCTCTCCCAGCGGTCCGCTTCCTGTGCAAGCTTCCTGGGGTCAGTCAGCTTGCTGTCAATGAGGTGCTGGCGCAGCTCTGGAAAACATAAACTGTACAAGTGCTCCCAAGCAATTAAATTGTAAAGCCCCTCATACGTGTTTACCTTACTGCCCTTCACCCAACCATCCAGTGACCTGCAAAAAGAATCAACCCATTCCAACCATGTTTGGGATTCCTTTCTCTTGTAGGATCTAAACTTCTCCTTGTACTGCTCAGGGGTGAGACCATACCTGGTAAGTAAGGCCTCCTTCATGACAGGGTAGGTGAGATCCTGAGCATCCCCTAAGGCTGTCAGTGTGTCCCTCCCCTCTGCCTCAAAATGCTTCCACAGGGCTGCCCCCCAATGAGCTTCAGGGACCAGGTTCATGTGGAGAGCTGACTCATAACCCTTGAACCACAAGCAGATATCATCATCCCTCTTATAATCCCTCACAAGGTCTTTTGGGATGTGTACCCTTCTCTCAGGCTGCACTGTAGGATTGCTGCCACCATCTCTACTGGACTGACTCCTCTGATCTATCTCTTTTAAACTGAGCTCATGAGCCATGGCTAACTTCCTTTCCTCAATGGCCAGCTTTCTCTGTTCCACCTCTAGACTGAGCTTTTTCAACTCCAATTGGTACTCCCTCTCTGCCTGTCTGTCCTGTAACTCTTCAGGTGTCAGACCCTTGGAGGATACACTGCTACTTGCCCTAGAGACTCCTTCCCTGGGAATAACAGGCCCCCCCAATATACCATTCTGTACTGATTGCTCTCTCTCCGCATCCTCATCCTCCTCATCCTCAGTGTGCCCTCCAGTGCTTCTGGTTGTCACCCAGGCCCTCAGCGCCTTTTTCAGCTCATCCTTCTGGGAAGAGCTCTTAATGGGACAACCAAAATTTTTACAAAACTGCTTTAGCTGAGCCTTGTTATAACTATCCAATTGCTTCAGGTCAAAAACAGCTTCAACTGGTGCATCTCCAAGTAGAGACATGATAAAAGGTTAAAAGAGTGCAAAGTTCCAAATGCAGAAAAGCAAGTTCTCAAATGAAGTTCCAGAAAAGTCAATCACCGGATCAGCGAAAAAAGAAACTGAATGCAGAGCAAAAACAGTCCAAATAGAAAAAAACAAAAATCACAAGACTAGTAGTATGTGGTCACGTAGTGGTCTGAGATCAAAACAGTAGTGTACACTTAATTACTGTATGTCAAGCACAAATACAAGTCCAAATCCCAACCGCTGATCACCAATGTTAGAAATGGGGTCCCTGGTTGACAGTCATGTTACCCCCTGTTCAAGCAAAGACCCTCACTCTAGTCAGGGTAAAAGAGAATCACCCTCAGCTAACCCCTGCTTACCCCCTTGGTAGCTTGGCAGAGCAGTAGGCTTAACCTCAGAGTGCTAGGCGTAAAGTATTTGTACCAACACACACAGTAACTCAATGAAAACACTACAAAATGACACAACACAGGTTTAGAAAAATAGGAAATATTTATCTAAACAAAACAAGACCAAAACGACAAAAATCCACCATACACAAGTCAAGTTATTAATTAAAAATCAAAAAGAGTCTTTAAGTAGTTTTAAAAGCACACTAGCGCTGCTAGAGTGAAAATATACCTGGTGTGCGTCAAAAATAACCCCGCACGGGCGGGCTTGCGTCGAAAATAACTGCACGGCGGTACTCGAGTCAAAAATCCAGCCGCACAATGAGTCGAAGGTCCAGCCGCGCAGATTGCGATCTCCCAGCCTCCGTCAGCGATGCTGCGCGTCGTTTCTCCTGCTCCGTGCGTCGATTCTTCGGTCGCGTTTCCTGCGAGCGTCGTTTCTCAGCTGCGGAGCGGGCGGCGCGTCGTTTTTCAGCCGCAGATCGGATTCGTGTCTATCTTTTCCCCGCAAGGCGCTCTGTGCGTGGATTTTCTTGTCTTTAGGCTGCCACCTTCTCCTTTCAGGGTCCCAGTAACTGGATGGGCACCACAGGGCAGAGTAGGAGTCTCTCCAGAGGCTCCAGGTGCTGGCAGAGAGAAGTCTTTGCTGTCCCTGAGACTTCAAACAACAGGAGGCAAGCTCTAGATCAAGCCTTTGGAGATTTCTTCTCAAGATGGAAGGCACACAAAGTCCAGTCTTTGCCCTCTTACTCTGGCAGAAGCAGCACTGCAGGAAAGCTCCACAAAGCACAGTCACATGCAGGGCAGCACTTCCTCCTCAGCTAACAGCTCTTCTCCAGGCAGAGGTTCCTCTTGATTCCAGAAGTGTTTCTCAAGTCTGTAGATTTGGGTGCCCTTCTTATACCCATTTTAGTCTTTGAAGTCACCTTTCTTCAAAGGGGACTCACACCTACTTGTGAAATCCTGCCTTGCCCAGGCAAGGCCTCAGACACACACCAGGGGGTTGGAGCCGGCATTGTTAGAGGCAGGCACAGTCCTTTCAGATGAGAGTGACCACTCCACCCCTCCCTCCTAGCAGAGATGGCTAATCAGGAAATGCAGGTTACACCCCAGCTCCCTTTGTGTCACTTTCTGGTGTGAGGTGAAAAACAACCCAACTGTCAACTGACCCAGACAGGGAATCCACAAACAAGGCAGAGTCACAGAATGGTTTAAGCAAGAAAATGCTCACTTTCTAAAAGTGGCATTTTCAAACGCACAATCTTAAAATCAACTTTACTAAAAGATGTATTTTTAAATTGTGAGCTCAGGGACCCCAAACTCCACATGTCCCTCTACGCTCTAGGGGAATCTACGCTTTAATCATATTTAAAGGTAGCCCCCATATTATCCTATGAGAGAGACAGTCCTTGCAACAGTGAAAAACGAATTTAGCAGTATTTCACTGTCAGGACATATAAACCACATTACTATGGCCCTCATTCTGACCTTGGCGGGCGGCGGAGGCCGCCCGCCAAAGTCCCGCCGTCAGGTTACCGTTCCGCGGTCGAAAGACCGCGGCGGTAATTCTGACTTTCCCGCTGGGCTGGCGGGCGGTCGCCTTCAGACCGCCAGCCAGCCCAGCGGGAAAGAGGCTTCCACGATGAAGCCGGCTCGGAATCGAGCCGGCGGAGTGGAAGCTGTGCGACGGGTGCAGTTGCACCCGTCGCGTATTTCACTGTCTGCGCAGCAGACAGTGAAATACATGTAGGGGCCCTCTTACGGGGGCCCCTGCAATGCCCATGCCAGTGGCATGGGCACTGCAGGGGCCCCCAGGGGCCCCACGACCCCCCCTACCGCCATCCGGATCTCGGCGGTCCGACCGCCGGGATCTGGATGGCGGTAGGGGGGGTCGGAATCCCCGCGGCGGTGCAGCAAGCTGCGCCGCCGCGGAGGATTCAATGGGGCCGCGGTACACTGGCGGGACCCCGCCAGTGGTGCCGGTCCGACCGCGGCTTTACCGCCGCGGTCGGAATCCCCATTTGAGCACCGCCGGCCTGTCGGCGGTGCTCCCGCGGTCCTCCGCCCTGGCGGTCAAAGACCGCCAGGGTCAGAATGACCACCTATATGTCCTACCTTATCCATACACTGCACCCTGCCCTTGGGGCTACCTAGGGCCTACCTTAGGGGTGCCTTACATGTACGAAAAGGGAAGGTTTAGGCCTGGCAAGTGGGTACACTTGCCAAGTCGAATTTACAGTGTAAAAATACACACACAGACACTGCAGTGGCAGGTCTGAGACATGATTACAGAGCTACTTATGTGGGCTGCACAACCAGTGCTGCAGGCCCACTAGTAGCATTTGATTTACAGGCCCTGGGCACCTCTAGTGCACTTTACTAGGGACTTAACAGTAAAACAAATATGCCAATCATGGAGAACCAATTACGTTCATATTTTAAACAGGAGCACTTGCACTTTAGCACTGGTGAGCAGTGGTAAAGTGCCCAGAGTAACAAACACAATAAAATCAGCGTCCAGCACACATCAACAACCTGGGGAACAGAGGCAAAAAGTTAAGGGAGACCACGCCAAGGATGAAAAGTCTAACAATTAGCAAACAAGATTCATTCTGATGAAGTGATCAAAGAGCATCATCAACAACGTGGACCAGGGCTGGTTTTGGTGCTATGGCCCGGTATGAAACCTGATTGACACTGGCCGGGGAATTGGAATTGCTCAATGTGATTGCGAAGCTGTAGGTGTATTAATTTTTCATAAAGTTTGTCCAAACCTGGGATGGTGGAGATGGCTCGGTAGTTGTTAGGGACATACTGGTCAGAGTTGGGTTTTTTAAGATATGGGTGACATGACCACTTTTTAGGCAGCCGGCTGTGGAGCCTTGGGCAAGTGAGGCATTACTAATCCTTGTCCATAAGGTTAGTATGAGGGGTTAGGACTCATTGAGAAGTTTGGAGGAAAGGGGGTCACTGGAGTGATTGGAATATTTTAGAGAACCTAGAAATGTTGCCAAGACATTTTCCTCAAAGGTTTTAAAACTGGACCGCACAGCATTGTTTTTATAATTGTGGGGTAGGATGATGGGCTTTTTTCCTGATCATGAGGGACAGGAGTGGTGGAGGTAACCATGGTAAGAGTTTTTGGGCAATCTGGATCTTGTAGTGATTAACAGAGTTTTCTCAGCAAAGAAGGAGGTAAAAGATTCGCAAGTGGGTAGAGCTTTGTTGTCAGAGGGTGGAGCATTGCTTTCTCTGATTGTTTGGTTGTTGATGAGTTTAAACTATTTTTTGGGATGATAAGTTGTAGAGTCAAATTCATTTCAAAAGAATGTTGTTTTGGAGCTTCTAATGTGTTTATTGTAGGTGCTCTGTGTTTGAGTTCGAAATTTAAGGTTAGTCACAGAAAAGAAATGTCTCTAACCTTTTTCATCAAGTCTGAGGCATCTGCGTACCTTGTTGAGGTTGCAGTTGAACCAAGGATTGGATCTTTTGAATGGGATTCTCTTAAATTGTTTTGGGGCAATGGTATCTATGATTTTTGCCATAGACTTGATGTAATGATCAGTGAGGTCATCGATGTCATACATGTTGGCGGGAGGAGCAGGTTGTGGCTACTAATAGCTGACGTAAGTGGGTTGATGTTGCGGGTGTCTCAGACCCTTTCTTTAGAGATATAGTGAAGTTTAATGCAATGGTGGTCAGTCCAGTAGCAAGGTAGAATGAATTCGATTTGAATGGTGTTTTCTTTAGCAATGATTAAATCTAAGGTAGCATCTTTAATAGGGGTAGGGCTGTTGCAGGCTTGGAAAAGGTTGAGGTTGTGTAGAAAGGTTTTAAAATTGTTAACCAGAGAATTGTTGGAATTGGTTCAATAAATGTTAAAGTCACCAAGGAAGATGGGGATGTTTTGCTCTTCATTAACGGAGGTGATGATTTCCATAAACCGTTCAATGAATGTGTGGTTATCTCCAGAAGGGGGGTAGATCGTGTGGAGTGAGTATGTAGTGTTCTCATTGGTGAAGAGGTTAATCCTAAGGTATTCACAAGAAAGCAGTGATAGAGAATGTGTTTATTTCAAGAATAGCATGGACCTGTGAATACAGGCTAGGCCACCCCCGAAGCGGCCTGAACAGTCTAGTTGGATGATTTAGTAACTGGGATGGACTAGTATGTCAAGAGTTGGGGTTGAGGATTTGTTCAGCTAAGTTTCAATGACTATGAATATGTCAAGGTCAAGGTTAAGTACAAGATCAACAATGTAAGCCAGGTGTTTCACAGCTAAGTGACAATTGAGTAGTGAGCCTTTAAGGAATGTTTTAGTGGTAGTGGTAGAAGAGTGTGAGATGGGAACTTGTTTGCAGGTCATGATATTAGCGTACCTAAAGCTAGGGAGGGAATCTCTGGAAGAGTGAGTAATATTAGTCTGAATTTTTACAGCAGGTGCCACAAGGGAACAGGTATATGTGGTGAGGAGGGATAGAATGTAATTAGTCATAAGTTGTGTGACTAACCTATTGGCTCAGGAGAAGTGGTCAAGATTCAGTCTAAATTTCCAGCTCAGTTATGGGTAACATATATTGGTCGAGTATGGCATTTAGGGGCTGGAGTGTTGTGAGTCTGGAGTTGCATCAATTGTGAGGGCAGAATGTGTTCCAGGTTGGTGGTGATATATATACGATTGCAATTGTCAGACTCGATCAACAGTAGTTCTGTTTTTATGGTATTAAGCGTAGATTGCGAGTAATGGATCCTAGTGGGCTCCCAATTGGTGGGAGAACATGACCTGGGAGAGTTGGGTGAGTCCAAGTAGTAGGGGGCACTCTCAGGTGGGATTCGCAAATGGAGTCTTAGTAGTGGCTAGATGATAAGGAGGAGAGTGGATATTGTACTGTTTGATAGAAGAGTTGGTGCAGGGTTTATTAGTGAAGTAGGAGGGGGTGTTGGTGGGGTGTTTATGTTGAAAGGCATTGCCCACATTAGCAATTAAGGAAGTGAAATGATGGACAGCAGTTGCACCCATGAGTGGGTTGGTATCAGCCTAGAGAGAGGGGTGTGAGGAGGGAGTGGTGGTGGTTGTGAAATGAAGTTGAAAGGCATTACCGGCATTAGTGATTGAGAAACAGGAGTGATGAACAACAATTGTACCCATGTGGGAGTTGGAGTCTGCCTGGGTAGAGGGGTGTGAGGAGGGGTATTGGGAGGGGAAGTTGAAAGTGGGGCATGGGAAGGAATAAATGAGGAGTTGTTAGGAGACTGCGGGGGCAGAGGCCATGTCTAATTTGGACTTAATATAGGAAAAAAGGTTGACCAAAATATTCAGGTTACAATCTGAGGCTTGAATGAGTATGAGCTGTTGTTATAGATGGAGCTGGTGGCTTCCACATTGTACAGTGGAGGTGGTGCAATAGTGAGTTTCTAGCCATGAGGGATTTTATTGGTGGTGGTGTTATGGAGAAGTGAAGATAATGCAATCCTATATTGAGTCCCACAACTGTAGTGAATATGAGATCATTCAATATAGTGCCCTTGTTGTGGTAGAAGTAGGGGTCTATGATCAGAGTTTCTTTATTGTAGTTGAGAATTTTATGTTTGAGATTTTTAATGGCATTTTTGATAGGTTAGGAGGATAGTTTATTCTAAATGAATTGTTTCCTGCATGGGACAGTAGGGTGTTCAACTTGCTATCTTGAGATGAGTCCATCTTGGCTGACGGAGTCATGGAGAGCAAGGAGCAGGATAGGCAACACTTCAAAGGTGGCTGCCCTGTAGGAAGCAGGTATGGAGGCTATTGCAAGAGAAGCTATAAAATTCCTTTTCTGTTTTAATTGCCAAAAAGACACAGGAAGTTTCTTGCCAGTGCCCTTGTTTTATATGCCATGAGTTTAGTTAATCCTTTGTCGATTTCATTGGTGATTGAAGTACAAACCATGAGTGTAGAAGAGAAATATGTAAAAGAGTAAGCAGTATGGGTGACAATGACGTTAAGATGGGTAAAAATTGACTGAGAAGGAAGTTTATATTGAAATGTTGGTAAGTCAGGCTAGTCAAGGAAAAAGGAGTCAATTGCCAAAGATAACGGTAGGGAGCTCATAATGTAAGAGCCATTTGAAAACGATTGACGAGAGGGACAATGTAGCCATGCGACAGAGATTTATGAGGACAATATAGCCACCTACCACTCTCCACCTGCAATACAGAACAGTCCTTCAGCCCTGTATGAGTGCTCCATATGCCGCCCGCCTCGCAGTACACAGTCGGGGGCTGAGGAGAGACAGCGAATAATCCAAGAAACCGACAGAGGCTGCAGTGGCGAAACAGCTTATGCAGGTTCTGGCAGGCTGGCGGAGCCACAGCTCTTGTGTCGGGGGCCAAGCCAGCTCATCCAAGGTGCCAAGCAGACTGCTGCAATGCAGCAGAGACAGGGGTGCACAATGGCCCTCTCTGAAGGGTCACCCCAAACCTTTTGCCTTCCCCCTCCTCTTTTTCTGACCTCATTTTTGTTGGCTTTAGGATTCTGGTCACTTTACCACTGCTAACCAGTGCTACAGTTCATGCCCTCTCTCCCTAAAGCATAGTAACATTGGCTCATACGCAATTGGCATATTTAATTTACCTGTAAGTCCCCAGTAATTTGTCCTACATGTGCCCAGGGCCTGTAAATTAAATTCTACTAGTGGGCCTACCACCCACATAAGTAGCCCCTTAACCATGTCTCAGACCTGCCATTGCAAGACCTGTGTGTGCAGTTTCACTGCCACTTCGGCTTGGCATTTACAATTGCTTGCCAAGCCACAAACTCCCCTTTTTCTGCTTATAAGTTACCCCTAAGGTATGCCCTACGTCACCCATAGGGCAGGGTGCTATGTAAGTAAAAGGCAGGACATGTACTTATGTGTTGTACATGTCCTGGTAGTGAAAAACTCACACATTCGTTTTACACTACTGTGAGGCCTGCTCCACTGATGAAGGAGCATTAGAACTGCCCTCATATACTTTTAAGTGGCAAATTCTGATCTGGAAGTAGTAGACCTGTCATGTTTAGTATGGCCACAATGATAATAGAAAATCCTGCTTACTGGTGAATTTGGATTAAAAATTTCTATTTTAGAAAGGCCACTTTTAGAAAGTGGGCATTTACTGCCCTGTGTCTTACAGCCCTGTCTCCAATCCATGTCTGGTCTGTGGAGTTGGCAGCTCCCCTTGTGCATTCCACCAGACAGCCATAAACACAGGACACATAGGCCCATATTTATACTTTTTTAGCACTGCATTTGCGTCATTTTTTGACGCAAAATCGGCACAAACTTACAAAAACATTTGTATTTTGTAAGTTTCCGCTGCTTTTGCGTCAAAAAATGAGGCAAATGCGGCACTAAAAAAGTATAAATATGGGCCTTAGTTACATCTGCATTCAGCTGCATACTGAATGGGTCTCCTTGGGCAGGAAGGATGAAGGGGCACTCTCTTATACTTCAAAGGCCAGTGGCCTGCCCTCACACAAAGGACTGATAACCCCCCACAGGGATCCTGGTAAACAGGACAGGGCTGAAAGGGGAACTTGTACACTTCAAAATTGCTCTTTGAAGTTTTCCCCTCTTCAAAGGTGTTTTTGTGTGTATATATAATGGGTCTCTGACCCCAACTAATCAAACACGTCTGGGTCTACACCTGAACTCAGTGAGAGGAACTGCTTGACTGTCCAAAGGACCCATCTGGACTGCTTTGCTGAGAAGGACTGCTGTCCTGCTTGTTGACCTGTTGCCTGCTGGCCTTTGACTTTGCTGGGAGGACTCTGCCTTCCTCAAAAGTGCTTTCCAAATGGCTTGGATTGAGCTTGCCTCCTGTTCTGAAGTCTCAGGGCCAACAAATACTTCATCTGCTAGTTCAACAACTTCAGTGACTCCAGCACCACCTTAGGTGACTCCTGCATGGCCGCAGCAGTCCAGCGCTGCACTGGTGCCTGCTCCGGCTCCATGGCTCTCGATGTACACAATGACTGCAACCTGCAACGCACATCTGACATCGCTGTGATGCTGCAGACGTCCCACAGTGTGATCACTACACTGTAATCACAACACTGTGAAGTCAACACTTAACTTCTTGACCGACTGGATCCATCCACCCCGCCGGTTCACAAGAAACCGACGCATCGCCACTGACCCCACACCAGCTCCCCCTGCAACTGAACGGAACCGACACCTCACCTGCCTCGAAGTGTGGAACCAACGCCTCACCTCCCGGGATGCCGTAAAGGACTGGTGCCACAACGGCTCCAGCGATGCATGACCTCCATGACTTGGTGCAACGTCTTTGTTTCTTCATTTTCAAAGGTACTGTGCCTGGGGGTCCGTGTGACTCCATGACTATTTGGAACAAATACATAAACGACGCTGTGATAGCCTCAGTTGGAGCTATTGTGTTTCTAAGCGCCTTAGTGGCATTTAGGCCCTCATTATGACATTGGCAGTAAATCCTACTTACTGCTATGCTGACTGCCGCCAACATACCACTGCTGCAGCGGATATCCGCTAACCATATTATGACAAACACACACCAATCTGTCACTATTCAGCCACACACACAAATCTGCCAGCCCAAAGGTCAGTGATAAACTTGCGGTATCGAAACCCACACTGTTACGCCAATAGAACTACGGCCACAACATTATGACCCGCGAATCACCACGGCAGACATTCAATGGCAGTAAACCATTAGCAGTACATACCGCCGTGCTCAAAATACACACATACAAACAAAACAACACCGCATTGGCGAATTCAAAGTACACACACCTGACACCCATACACACACCACACCCACACCACTATAAAACACATACCCACACTACCCACAACCCTTTACGAATACCAATAATTGCCAGCAGAGAGAGACAGCAAGAGCACTCACACAACAAGAGCCGCATACCACCATCACCTATACACCACCCACGCACCTTACATCACACACCCCAACACAGCACCCTACTCATCCTCACCCACACCACTCACACTACACCCATGGCACCACAGCAACACCCTAGATTCTGTCAGGAGGAGCTAAGGCTAATGGTGGAGGAAATCATCCGGGTAAAACCACATCTATTTGGATCACAGGTGCAGCAGAAATCCATTGCTAGGAAGATAGAGCTATGGCGGAGAATCGTGGACAGGGTCAACGCCGGGGGACAGCACCCCAGAACAAGGGATGACATCAGGAAGAGGTGGAACGACCTACAGGGGAAGGTACATTCCATTGCAACAAGACACCAGGTTGCAGTACAGAGGACTGGCGGTGGACCCCACCTCCTCCTCCACAACTAACATCATAGGAGGAGCAAGTCTTGGCAATCATGCATCCTAAGGGCCTGGCAGGAGTAGCAGGATGACTGGACTCTGCTAAGTCAATTCTATACTACTATCCCCCCACCTGCATGCCATTACATACCCCCATCCTCACTCCCATCACTCCATCACCTCCCACACACCCCACCATCACAACCCACTCATCCCAATGCCAAGCCCTGCATGCCATACTAATGCATGGACACCACTCACAGACCTGCATGGACACCTATCACTACAGCATGCACATTAGAAAGAATCAGCTAGCCCACCAAATAACAACTCACTCAGGGCAAAGCATCCGGGGCAATAACAACCATAGAGTGCAACCCACCCATGCACAATATGTCACACACAGAAACAATAACACAGCTTTTACATCCCCACAGGTACCCCAGCCAAACTCACCGGAGAAGAGGTGCCAGCAACATCCAGTCCCCCCACAGAAGAGGCCCACAGTGATGACAGCAGCTCTGGTCGCATGGATCTGGATAACCAACCTGGCCCATCAGGGACCACCGGACAGTCGGTTACCCAGGCACAGTGTCACACCACCACAGAGCCTCCCCCTCAGGAAACACCACCACTGCACCCATCCAGCGGGCCCATACCTCTGTCCCCAGGACACGTCAAACAGCAGTGTGTCCACCACTACAAGTATCCCAGGGCACACCACAAACTCAGGAAATCAGGGACTGGGGACAGTGGCAGTGGGCACACGGTTCAGGGGACAGAGGCACAGGACAACAGGGAAGCTGGGAGGACTGAAGTGCGCCAGGGGAAGAACAGGCCCAGGGAACCGACTCTCGAGGAGGCACTCACCGCGATCCTCGGAGCATACCAACATTCCCAGGATACGCTGGGCCAGGTCCTGGACCAGATGCAGGAGAACATACGGCTGCAGGAGGGACAGTACCTGGGGATCAGGGAGGACTTGAAGTCCATTGATACCACCCTGGTCTCCATTGCAGGGGTGCTGGCAGACATGGACAACAGTATGAGGGAGGCAGTGGCACACCAGGGTGCTGCTGACACTAGCCAGACTACTGAACAGCCCTCCACCTCCGCTGCCGCTAGTGGACAGGAGGACCCACCACAGGACCAACAGGGCACCACCATCCCTCTCCCCGCAGAAGGATAACCACCCCGTAAACATTCCCTGCGATCCAGGCAGAAGCCAGAGGCTACTGCCGAGACCCCCGCAAGGAAATAAGACTCTCCTGATTCTCACCCGTGTGTCCCACTCTGTCACCCTGTCCACCTTGAACTGACATTGCTCCCCTTCCAAAGCCCCCGTGGCCAATGCACCTTTGCTACAAATAGACTGGACTCTAACCTCAACTTTCATCCATCATCACCCCATCCCATTGCACTTCCCCCTTTTCTTCAGAGTACTGCAATAAACACACTTTGAAAAAATACAAGTATGGAGTATGTCAAATGATTTCAAAATGTATTTGTTTAACAAGGTTCAAAAATTGCAATTTAACTGTACAGTAATGTTTAAATAGGAAAGACCTGTAGTTGGATGCAGTAAACACACCAAGAGCAATAGTGGAGCACCAACATCTGCAAAAAGAGATGCCAGTGGGTACAGTGAGTGGGCATAGAAGTAGGAATTCACAGCCTGATAGTGACAATGTCACACATCAACTGTCAATGAAATGTGAAATAACACTGTGTGCCATTGGAAGTATTGACAAATTACTGCACTTCTGTTGTCCTCGTCCTCTTCCTCTGCCTCCTCATCTTCACTGTCCACAGGGTCCACTGCTGCCACACGGCCATCTCCAGCCTCCTCCTCCTGCAGAAAAGGCACATGGCGTCGCAAGGCAAGGTTGTGCAACATACAGCATGCCATGAGGGCGAATAGCACAGGGATCCACCTGTTAGATGGAGGCACCGAAACCTGGCCTTCAGGAGGCCGAAGGTATGTTCAATAATCCTTCTTGTTCACCCATGTGCCACATTGTAACGTTCCTCTGCCCTTGTCCTGGGATTCCTCACAGGGGTCAGTAGCCATGATGGGTTGGGGTAACTAGAGTCACCTGCAAATATCGAGGGACAATTATTAGCCACACACTATGCCATATGGCCCATACCATACCCACACATCAACATCCACTGGGTGGGAACCAGGGCTCATCTATTAGCCACACCCTGTGCCTCTGGAGTTGGTCCATCACATTTGGGATGCTGCTATTTCTCAGGATAAAAGCATCATGCACCAAGCCTGGATACTTAGCATTGATATTGGAGATGTACTTGTACGCCAAACACACCATCTGGACATTCTTCAAGTGATAACTTTTACGATTTCTGAAGACCTGTTCATTTTGCCGATGAGTGGACAAATGCAATATGTGTCCCATCAATTGTACCAATGATGTTGGGGATATGTCCCATTGCATAGAAGTCAGCCTTCACTGTGGCCAAATCCTTCACCTGGGGGAAAACGATGTAGCTGCACATGTGTTCAATCTGGCCAGCACTATTAAGAACATTGGCTGTGACATTCCTGCTGCCAAGCCCACTGTCACTTGGAAAGAACCAGTTGCCAAAAAATGGAGCACTGATAGCACTTGACCAAGAGGGGGGATACCAGTGGGGTGACGGATAGCAGATATCAGGTCAGGCTCCAATTGGGCACACAGCTCTGTGATTGTGGCCCTGTTAAGTCTATAGGTGAGGATAATGTGCCTGTCCTCCATTGTTGCCGAGTCCACCAGGGTTCTGTACACGGGGGCATGTCTCCAACTCCTATTCATCCACAGCAGCTGCAATCCATGGGGTAAGAGTGAGCAGCTGGTCATTATCTGTACATTGTAACCACTACAGTTCAATGCATATTGTGATTGTTACAATATTTTGGTGGCATATGTCCAGAATTTGAAATTAACTGTGATGCAGTTAGGATCCATGGCCTGCCCCTCCTCCCCCCCCGAAACTGCGTCCACCTGTCCAGTATGGAGGGACAGGTGGAAATGAGGTAATTCCGCTGACGTTGTGCGCTGTTGCAGGAGGCGGTCGAGAACCGCCATTCAACTCCTCATTGGTTATCATTGGGCCCTATGGGGTATAGTGGGCAAATGGTGTGGAACGCCGGCAGCGACCGTACGCACCGCCGCGGATGTGACCGCCATTTTCTATCTGTTCAGTCATTTGCTACCTGACCTTCAACAGGAGAGGACCTACACTGCATGTGCTGCTTTGACCTGTGTCTGGAACCTACGATGGTGTGTGTGACTGGGTAAAGGGGCCCTTCCTTCACCTTGGCGGAGTTGGAGCGATTAGTGGATGGGGTTCTACCCCAGTACCGACTGCTGTATGGGCCTCTGGACCAACAGGTGAGTACACTGTGAGTACGATGCATGGGGCATGATGCATGGAGTGGTGTGTGTGAAGGCCTTGTGTAAGGGGGGTTTGGTGGATGGGCCCTGGGCAGCGTGCAGCATGTATGCTGGGCCATGTCTGTGCTAATGGGTTTGGGAAGGGGCAGGGTGGGCCATGAGTGTAACAGACAGGACGGTCTGAATAATACCTTTCCCTGTGTGTATTTCTCTGCAGGTCAGCGCCCAATAAAGGAAGGGTATATGGTGTGCCATCGCCAAGAACGTACAAACCCTGGGGATCTAGGGCAGGCGGAGCACCCACCTTTGGAAACGGTGGGAGGACCTGAGTTGCTGGCCACAGAAGACGGCGGAGGCCCAGCTGGGGATGGCCTCTGAACGAGGAAGGGGTGCCCGTCGAACCCTGACTCCCCTGAAGGCCCGCATACTGACGGTGGCCTATCTGGAGCTGGATGGGCACTTGGGGGCATCACAGCAGCAACAAGGGGGTGAGTACAGTTCCCTTCATTACTACTTACACCTGGTGGGGTGGTATCCGGGTGGGGTATGTGGGCCTGTGGGTGTCCTTATGCCAGGCCTGACATTGCAGAGTAGGTTCCATGTTGGGCATGGATCTGATGTGAAATTCCTCCAACCTAGCTAGCAGACATCCACTAATGGGCAGAGGTGTGTGGGTCTCAGGTATGCTGCAGTTGGCGGTATGTGTCCCTACCCATGGTCTGGTGACTAGCATTGTAATTGGTAGTGCATTGCCTAGTGCGTAGGGATGTTCCCTGTGTGTGAGTGTGTTGTGTACGCCAATGGTGGTGTTGGTGCCGCCATTGACCAAGTGTATCCTTTGTCTCTCCCCCCCTTTTTGTTTTGTCATCCTGTCCTTATGTGCATTAGTATATTCTGGCGGAGGAGCAGAGGCACTGGCGATGGAGGGAGCTGCATCCCACAGGACCCAGGAGACCAAGTCCACTGACGGTGAGGGCACCAGTGGGACAGATGGTGAGGGGAGCACCACAACGGAAACTGGAGGGGACAGTTCGGACACAGATACCTTCTCTGATTGAAGCTCTGTGGTGGTGGCGGACACCTCTGTCACCACCCCGTACCAGCACGCCGTTCCAGCAGCCCCTCAGTGAGTTTCTGGTGCCCACTCACCCAGGAGGGTGGGCATCTCCTTCGCCCAAGGCACCTCAGGTTATGCCCCAGTTAGCCCTGCTGCCCTGAGTGAGGAGGCTATTGACCTCCTGCGATCCATCTCTGTTGGGCAGTCAACCATTGTCAATGCCATCCAGGGGCTGGCAGCCCAAATGCAACAGTCCAATGCATTTCTGGAGGGCATTCACACTGGCTTGGCGGCCCAACAGAAATCAATCCAGGCTCTGGCCTCCTCTCTGATGGCAGCCATTGTCCCTGTTTCCACCCTTTCCCCTCCAACTTCCTCTACCCAATCCCATTCCCCTCAACCCCAACCTATCCCAAGCACACAGGCAGACACGCATGCATACAGGACAACACACAAGAGTGGACATGTCAAACACAAGCACCACACTTCATCCCACAGGCACTCACAAAAACACCATCCAGATGAAGACATACCAACATCTACTGCTTCCACTGTGGCCCCTGACCTCCTCCACCTCCCTCCCAGTTGTGTCTACATTCACACCTGGTCAAAAAACAGGCAAGCACCTCAGCCTCCCATTCGACAGGCACAGTAGTGTCCCTAGCAACTCCAGGTGGGAAATGATCCCAGCCACCAGCCAGCCAGATGGAAAGGGTGCCTGCCCAAGTGCTGCAAGGAAGGACAAAGAGCCAGCCCCAAGTGCTGCAGGAAGGAAGGGCAAGGAGCCAGCCCCAAGTGCTGCAGGAAGGAAGGGCAAGGAGCCAGCCCCAGCTGCAGGACGGAAGAGCAAGGAGCCAGCCCCAGCTGCTGCCGAAAGGGGCAGGGAGCCATCCCCAGGTGCAGGCAGTAAGGACAAGGGACCTGGTGCTGGGACTCAGTCTGCGACCCAACCACCAACCATGGTGGTGCAGCCATCCGAGGATGCAGGGGATGGGCTTGAGCCTCCCCCCACGACCACCATCATCTACGCCACCAGCAACACCACCAGTGGGCAGCCATCCGAGGCTGCAGGGTATGGGCTTGAGCTTCCCCCTACCACCACCAGCAGCAGCAGCACCAGTGGGCAGACGTCCGAGGCTGCAGGGGACTGGCTGGAGCTTCCCCTCACCACCACCAGCAGCAGCAGCACCAGTGGGCAGCCGTCCGAGGCTGCAGGGGATGGGCTGGAGCTTCCCCCGACCACCACCAGCAGCAGCAGCACCAGTGGGCAGTTGTCCCAGGCTGCAGGGAATGGGCTGGAGCCTCCCCCCACAACCACCACCAGCTCCGCCAGAAGCACCACCACCAAAACCACCACCAGCACCAGTGGGCAGCCGTCCGAGGCTGCAGGGGATGGGCTGGAGCATCCCCCACCACCACCAGCAGCACCAGTAGGCAGCCGTCCCAGGCTGCAGGGGATGGGCTGGAGCCTCTCCCCACCACCAGCTCTGCCAGCAGCACCGTCAACAGCACCACCACCAGCACCAGTGGGCAGCCGTCCGAGGCCGCAGGGGATGGACTGGAGCTTCCCCCCACCACCACCAGAAGCAAAAGCACCACTGCCACCACTGAACAGCCATCACCACCGGTGGACATTCTGTAGACCTGCATCCATGGGCTGTTGTGCGGCCTGCCCCCTGCAAATCCAGTGGGTATGTCACCCACCTGAGAGACTATGACCTTGCACTCCCCAAGATCTGTATTACAGGGCACGATGCCCCCTCCAGAGCCAGTGGAGATGCCATCTACTCACCCCACCCTGCCCAGGATGAAGATCACAGGGCACGATGCCCCCTCCAGGACCAATGGAGATGCCATCAACTCTACCCATCCTCCCCAGGATGAAGCTCACTGGGCAAGATGCCCCATCCAGAACCAGTGGGAAAGACACCCACTCCAGAGACTGTGGTCTTGCACTCCCCAGGACCAAGCACAGGGCATGTTGACCCCTCCAGAGCATGTGGGCAAGTCACCCACTTGAGAGATTGTGCCCTTGCACTCTCCAGGACAGAGAAATGGGCATGTTGCCCCCTCCAGAGTTAGTGGGCAAGTCACCCACTTGAGAGACTGTGGCCTTGCACTCCCCAGGACCAAGCACAGGGCATGTTGCCCCCTTCAGAGCATGTGGGAAAATCACCCACTTGAGAGACTGTGGCCTTGCACTCCCCAGGACAGAGTAATGGGCATGTTGCCCCCTCCGGAGCCAGTGGAAAGGTCACCCACTTGAGAGACTGTGGCTTTGCACTCCCCAGGACCAATCACAGGGCATGTTGCCCCCTCCAGAGCATGTGGGCAAGTCACCCACTTGAGAGACTGTGGCTTTGCACTCCCCAGGACAGAGTAATGGGCATGTTGCCCCCTCCTGTGCCAGTGGGCAAGCCACCCACTTGAGAGACTGTGGCCTTGCAGTCCCTAGGATCAGGCACAGGGCATGTTGCCCCCTCCAGAGCATGTGGGCAAGCCACCCACTTGAGAGACTGTGGCCTTGCACTCCCCAGGACAGAGTAATGGGCATGTTGCCCCTCCAGAGCCAGTGGGCAGACCAACCACTTGAGAGACTGTGGCCTTGCACTCCGAGGACCAATCACAGGGCATGTTGCCCCCTCCAGAGCATGTGGGCAAGTCACCCACTTGAGAGACTGTGGCCTTGCACTCCCCAGGACAGAGTAATGGGCATGTTGCCCCCTCCAGAGCATGTGGGCAAGTCACCCACTTGAGAGACTGTGGCCTTGCACTCCCCAGGACCAAGCACAGGGCATTTTGCCCCTCCAGGGCATGTGGGCAAGTCACCCACTTGAGAGACTGTGACCTTTCACTCCCCAGGACAGAGTAATGGGCATGTTGCCCCCTCCAGAGCATGCGGGCAAGTCACCCATTCGAGAGACTGTGGCCTTGCACTCCCCAGGTCCAAGCACAGGGCATAGTGCCCCCTCCAGAGCATGTGAGCAAGTCACCCACTTGAGAGACTGTGGCCTTGGACTCCCCAGGACCAAGCACAGGGCATGGTGCCCCCTCCAGAGCATGTGGGCAAGGCACCCACTTGAGAGACTGTGGCCTTGCACTCCACATGACCAAGCACAGGGCATGTTGCCCCCTCCAGGGCCAGTGGTGATGTGCCATCTTGCGGCTGAGGTGTCCCCCAGTTCCCCGTCCCCCTGAGGTGCCTGACTATTTTCGACCTGATGCCCCTGCAGTATGCTCTCTGTGCTGTTGCAGGAGTCAAGTGGGGCCTTGGACTTTGTAATGTGGCCCTGTGGCCCACAAACATTGCGGACTGGGCAGTGTCCCTACATTTGTAAATATGTATATCATTTTTGATTTGGATGCACATAGTGCTACTATTTTATCTTATTACACTCTTTTTAATCTATTGCAGTTATCCTTGCATTAATCCTGAGGGGTACGGGGTAAATATGTTATGTTGCTGTGTCTGCTTGTGTGTATGGTGTTGGGGGTGGGGGTGTTGCGTGTGTGTGTCACTCTCTTTTTCCTCCCCCCTACCCTGTGTGCTAGGCGGCTGTACTAACGTCGTCGTCTTCGCCGTCATTGGTCTTCGTAGTGGAGCAGCACATAGAAGATCATGGGGAAGACATGCAGCTAGGGCTCCATGGTGACGTGGTTCTTCCCTGAGTCTCCACAGGTGAGTCCGTTAACTTCTGAGCTCTGTTTATGCCAGGCTTTTGATGTCGTTGGTACCGCCCCGGAAAAGTTGGCGGATTGGACTCTCTTACTACAGTGGGCGGAACATTGTCTTTCGCCTGGCTGTAGGCGGTTACCGCCGTGGTGCCTGTTCATTCCGCCCTGGCGGTCGGTGTGTTAAAGTGGCTGTCTGTCTGAGCTCTTTCCGCCATGGTCATACTTTGGAGGTATTTACCGCCAGCCTGTTGGTGGTATTACCGCCACTTTATCACTAACGACCAGGGTTGTAATGACCCCCTCAATCTTTACAAATTCATAACTTTGCTTGTGTACATTGGATTTTCTGTGTTTTGACCTTATTTTATTCAGATAAATATTATCTATTTTAGTAAACCTGTGTGGTGTATTTTTATGGAGTTTTCAGTGTGTTATTTTATGAGTTATTGCACAAATACTTTACACATTGCCTTCTAAGTTAAGCTTGCTGCTCTGTACCAAGCTGCCTGAGGGTGAACACAGGATAATTTGAGTTGACTTACACTGACTAGGATTGTGGTCCCTACTTGGAAAAGGGTGTATATCTCTGCCAACTACAGACCCCATATCTAACAACAGTTTTTTAAAGGGCAAGGTGCCTCAAAGAAAAATGCAGCTTCTTCTTTCCAGTAGGTAGACTCCATAAAGGTGACTGTCTTTACTTAGGAGAAACACCCATGTCTGAAATGGGCATTCCATATGTCTGTGAAGCAGAGCACAGGGCAATAAAGACTCATTCATGGGATGAGGTATTGTGGTACAGTGGATTGGGGGAGAGGTGCCAGATCTCCACACCCACTACAACCACGGCTAAACATCGGGAGAGATGGCAGATTTAATCAATTAGCAGAAGGCCTCCAGGGCTCTGGCAGACACGGAGGATGTCAATGGAACGTCTGTGGCTACAATGTACCAGCAGCAGACTCAGGTGAGTTCCAAGCCATGTCAGAGCACTCACCACAGCTTGAGCTGATTCCAGGATGTGAGCCTTAAGGACATCAGGATGTGCAGCATCCAGGGTGTTGCAAGAATGATTGGATGGGGCTGGTGGTAAGTATCGCCATAGCTGATGGAATGAGGTGGTGATGGTCGGCTAATAACGGGGATATTAAGAAAAAAGTGGCCTCAAACCCAGGAGCCATCTTTAGGGGTGCGACCTTCCAGTGGCCATCTTGGATACATTTAATTGGTTATAGTTTAACTGAAACAAACTTGCAATTTGGCTGTGGACTAATTTTGGTCATCTGTTAAAGGCTGTGTCTACATTTCTTTACTGCATGAGGCCATGAACTAATTGCTGGACAGGATTTAAAGAGGAGCACATTTTTGCTGAGGGATAACTTTATATTTCTAGACTTTATAATTTCCACTGCAGAATTTGCCGTCTGTAAAGTTAGAGCAGAGTTTCCCAAGGAGTTGCATGTTGCTGCCTTTTGCGATTCCACTACCCTGATTACCACTTTATTGACAAGATCTCAATTAACATCGTTTATCACTACTTTGACTGCACTATATCAAGTATACATGCACATCAAACCTCATAATAAATCTAACAACTTCAATGCCCTATTTAAATAAATAAATGACCTAAAGGTAATATTGAACTCAACCCTCAACCTAAATTGAATGAATTTCTCATTCTGCCTTATGACTAGGCAACACATGGTGGTTCAAATGCCTTTTACTGCTTGCACTTCGTGAATCCAGGAAACTCAACGTACTATACAGCTGTCTCCTACACATAAACAGCTGTGTAACAATGTCAGAAACAAATAAGAATAAGCAGGCTGACGGACTCACAGAATGCTACAAGTGTTCCTTGATAAATGGTAGAATGTAGTTGAAAACACCATAGTATGCGAGAAAGGGGTTTTGTAGTGTGTTTCTAGACTGCAAACATATTAGATAAGTGTTTGTTGGTTAGGGCAATATTTTGGTAGGAAAATCATTTAGGGTCTGATTCACAAACTCATATAAGAGTATGTGAAAAAGTAACTCTTTTATGCACTCTTACAAGCCTTTGTCTATCAAGCTCAATTAGTTGAAGTAGGGATAAAATGGGACTATTCAGGTCATATTCAAGACAATGCTGCATTTCTGCAAGTGGCATACAGAATTGCCCTTAGTTGTGTTTAATGCATAAACAGAAAGGTTAAGTGAATCAGATTAATTTGATGCAACTCTGAAGAATATTTTGTGAATTCAACCGCTACTTGTCAATTGCAGAACTAAGGGAAATTATGAGAAAAGAATCAATGCTTCTTTCAGACCGTCATATTGTTTGTTGGAAACAGGGCAGAAGGATCCCTTCTTTTTGGTCAGTGGGCTACTGGACCTTTTAGACCCGAAGGTCAATAGATCTTTTCAGCCAAGATCTAAATCAGGCCCTAAGTGTGTATCTACAACACTGTATGGGGCAGAGCTATGGGGCTTTTGGCATACTGATTCCCTCCAAATTGAAGAAACATTTTTTTTCAAAACGTTATTGTCAGTACCCCAGAGCTGTTCATCCAAAGTTTGTCACTCAGAACTGGGGTGCTTTTTTTATCTGAAATATCACAAACCCACCCTATCCTACTGTGGCACAAAGTCTGGACTAGTGATGACCCTACTATAAATCATAAGGATTAGATTGTCTGCATTTCTCCAAATACCTTGGTTCAAAAATGTTAAACAGATCTGTTATGATCTAGGGCACCTGTAATTTTTTGAGTGCCCTGAAATATTGCAGTCTGTGTCATGGAAAGACTTAGGGCCTCATTACGAGTTTAGCGATCGGACCGCCATGTTGGCAGTCCTAAAAAGACCACCATGTTGGTGATCTCTCAGACCTCTGAATAACAAGTAATGTAGGCAGGACCGCTGACTGCCAACAAAAAAAAGGCGGACTGGCAGCAGTGCTGAGACCCAGAAATAGGCAGTCTAACTTCCAGCCCCGACAGCACAGTGACCAACCACTGACCGTATTAAACTCAAAGTTGCAGTGGTGGGCACCCATGGTGGCCAGCCAATGGCGGTCCGAACCACGCAATTTGCAGTCCCAAAAGTGATACACAATGGCACATTAGATGGATTTAAAAACAACACAGCTGACACACATTGCCACACTGGACACACCTGCAAAGGACACAATAAAACACACACATTCACACACCATAATCCTCTACATCACCAATGCCAAACTCAGAAGCCAGATGAATTATTCAACACAGCAGCACAGATACAAGGCACCACTTTTTTCTCACCATCTCTTTTCACACTCAGCACACACATTTGTCCAGTCACACCCTTTTGCACTTCTCCTTGTTAGTAAGTCACTGTCACATTGTTTTTTTTAAATTCCACCATGTCTCATTCTAAAAATCCACATTTTCCGGAGGATGAGTTGAGAAGTCATGGTGGATGAAATTATAAGAGTAGAGTCACAATTGTTTGGAGCACAAGTCCAGCACACTCCTCTAAGTATGAAAATGGAAATGTGGGACAAGATAGTTGACAGAGTGAATGCTGTAGGCACCACCCAGCGCACAAAGAAGGACATCAGAAAGAGGTGGAATGACCTCAGGGGCTGGGTTTGCTACTTGGTTTCCAGGCACCAGCTGATGGTCAAGAAGACTGGCAGTGCCCCCCCCCCCCCACCCACTGGCACATTACATATCTTTTCCTGGGAGGAGAATATCTTGGCCATCCTGCATCCTGAGGGCGTGACAGGAATACCTGGGGGAATGAAGTCTGGTAAGTCACAACAATAAAAATGTTACCAAAATGCCACATCATGCATGCTCACTGCTCACCTTTTGCCACCTTTACTGTCAATCCACTCACCAGCCAAGTGTCCACCAGCCCACAGACCCATGTCTGGCATCTCACAATTGAAGTGTACTCACCTGGGTTGAGAACATTTGTGCATAGTGGGTGTACTATAGTTAACATGAGTACAACTCCAGCAGGCACTGTTCTACAACTCCAAACACCAGTCCAGTGTTCCTTCTCCAAATACCCTTGTTTTTTAACTCCCAATGGAAGTGCACTTACCTGGGTTGAGAACATTTGTGTATAGTGTGTGTACCACAGGGAGTTACATGACTACAACTCCAGCAGGCACTGTTCTACAATGCCAAACACCAGCCCAGTGCTTCCTTCTCCAAATACCCTTGTTTGTTAACTCCCAATTGAAGTTTACTCACCTGGGAGGTTCACGTTAGCATAATATGTGTAGAACAGACTGACATGAGTACATCTCCCAGCAGGTACTGTTACTGTTACTCAACCTACCACCAGAGTGTTCCCTTCTACAAATACCCATGTTTGCCAACTCCCAATTGAAGTGTATTCAACTCGGAGGATAACATTTGTATAGTGTGTAGTACAGGGGGTGACATGACTGCTACGGCCAAGAAGCACAGTTACTGTAACTCTACCCAGCCAGCCCAGTGTTCTCTTCTCCATATACCCATGTTTGTTAACTTACAAATTAAGTTTACTTACCTGGGAGGATAACATGTGTCAAGTGTTAGGAAGTTGAGAAAGTGAGCTGGCTGAAAATCCCAGCAGGCACTGTTTCGCTAACTCCAACCACAAGCCCAATATTCACTTGCACATATACCCATGTTTGTGAGCTTACAAATGACATTTACTCACATGGGAGGATAACATTTGTTCAGTGTTGGGACGTGGAGAGAGTGAGCTGATTGCAACTCTCAGCAGGCCCTGTTTCTGTAATTCCAACCACCAGCCCAGTGTTCACTTGCCCATATATTCATGTTTGTTAACTCACAAATTAAGTTTACTCACCTGGGTGGATAACATTTGTCAAGTGCTGGGAAGTAGAAAGAGTGAGCTGACTGCAACTCACAGCAGGCCCTGTTTCTGCAATTTCAACCACCAGCCCAGGGTTCACTTGTCAAAGTACCTATGTTTGTTAACTCACAAATGAAGTTTATCCACTTGGGAGGATAACATTTGTCTAATGTTTGGAAGCAGAGAGAGTGAGCTGACTGCAACTGTCAGCAGGCACTGTTTCCGTGATTCCAACCAGCAGCCCAGTGTTCACTTGCCCATTGACCAATGTTTGTTAACTCTCAAATGAAATGTACTCAACTGGGCAGATACCATATGTCAAATGTTAGAAAGTAGGGAGAGTGACCTGACTGAAACTCCCAACAAGACCTGTGTCTGTAAAACCAACCATCAGCCGAGCGTTCTCTTGTCCAAAAACCATTGTTTGTGAACTCTCAATTGAAGTAGACTCACCTGGGAGGATGATATTTGTATAGTGTATGTAGTACAGGGAGTTACATGACTGCAACTCCCAGGAGGCCCTGTTTCATTAACTCCATACACCAGCCCAGTGCTTACTTGTCCAAAGGCCACTGTTTGTCAATTCCCAAAAGACGTTTATGCACCTGGGGGGAAACATTTGACAAGTCGCAGGAGGTACTGTTTCTCTGACTCCAACCACCAGCCCAGTGTCCACTTGTCAGAATACCCCTGTTTGGTACTTCTCAGTTGAAGTGTACTAATCTGGGAGGATACCATTTGTCTAGTGTGTGCATTAGAGGAAGGGATCTGACTGCAACTCCCAGGAGGCACTATTTCACTAACTCATAGTGTCCAGTGCTGAGTTCTCTAAATACCCTTCTTCATGAACTCACAAATGAAATGTACTCACATGCGGGGATGACAGTTATCAAGTGCAAGAAGTAGAGGGAGTGACATGACTGCTAAGGCCAGGAGGCTGTGTCTCTCCCACTCCAAACACAATCCCAGTGCTCTCATGCCCAAATACCCCTGTGTCTTAACTCTCAAATGAAGTTTACTCATCTGGGAGCATAACATATGTAAGGGGGGAGTAGAGAGATTGACTGGAATGCAAAACCTCATAGGCCCTGTATCCCTAACTCCAAACACAAAACAATGTTCACTCGCATAATTCCATCAATTTATGAAATCTCAATTGGTGTTCACTCACATGGGAAGATATCATCTGTCACATGTGTGTACTATGGAAAGTGAGATGCCTGCAACTCCCAGGAGGCTCTATTTCCATAACTCTAAATACCAGAACGGCGGTCACTTGTCCAAATACCCTTGCCTAATAACTTTTAATTGAGGTTTACTCACCTGGGAGGGACCAAGATACAGATCATACTCAACTTTGAGATGTGTCTTGCTACTTAGCTCCATCTTGACTAACTAACCCAAGATGAAGCTATTGAGGACAGGAAGACCACCTTACCCAATGTGCAAAACAATGATCCCAGAGGACTCAAGCTGCCTAACCATAATGGTAATGGCAGCTGACATTCAATGCACTGACCACATGATGACTCAAATCACAAATACAACAAAGTGCTGGGTCTGCCTGCATAACAATCAAATAGGCCTCAAAATGGCCAAATACATATCTTGCCTAGACACTGTTTTCCCTGCACTGGTAGCCAGATGTCATTCTCAGGTCATCATCCCAAGGGCTAATGTTCTGCACATTTCAACAGCTGCTTACCTTATATGGAATTGACTAGCTTCACAAATGTCGGGTTAATACAACCAATAGCATGGGTACCTGTCACAGTAAGATAACCTGCAAATCAACTATGTGCAAGGTCTTTGCAAAATGTCACTGTAAACTTTTGGAGGTAGATATCAGAATACAAACAGTAACACTGTATGTTTCACATCACCAGGTAAAGCTCCACTGGCCACACAGAGCCCACAGAACAGACTCCACTTCCTGTTTGGATGAAGCCCTCAGTGACGATGATACTCCTGGGCACCAGGATGTGAAGGATGGTTCTGGCCCATCTGGACAACCTGGTCAGACACCAACAGTGAATCTCACTGTGGCCATACATCACCACCCAGCCCGGTTGCATCCACATCACAGACAGCCCTTCACGCCCAACCTGTGCCCCTAGCACAGTGGCAACCATCTTGTGCCCCCCAGTCCAGGATCCTGGGTCACAGCACAACACCTCTGACAATGATGGTCCTGGAACCAGTGGAAGGGGGCACCCAGTGGCAATGGCACAGGGCCGTGGGGGTAGGGTGCATGGGATGGATGCTGTTGGCCAGCAGAGTGAGGTCACTCGGGATGTTTCTGGCCTGGACACCATCAGCTACGTCTGGGGGGTCTACCAGGAGTCCCAAGGTGTGGTGGGCCAGGTACTTGCAGAACTCCGAGAAATCAAGCAGCTGCAGAGGGACTCTTTAGGGTTATGCATGAACAGTGGAAGGCTCACAATACCAACATGACCTACCTAACAGGGGTGCTGAGGGACATTAACACCACCCTGATCAGGGATTGACAACAACACACTACCCCTTCCTTTGACACATCTACACCAGGCCCTTCATTGGTGCCAGCCACTGGAAGAGAGGCCCTGTCAGGGAACATCCCTGCCTCTGTAGCAGCAGATCCTCCACCACACAAGCGGGGACGTTCAGAAAAGGCTACAAAAGATGCAGATGACAAGACACCCACCACTTCCAGAAAGTGACCTCTTCCAAAAGGACCTCCTTTGTGTGCCACATATTCACTCTGTTGTCTGTTCTTTAACCACCTCCCATTTCCTGTTGGAGGTGTACACTGGCATTGGACTTCCAAAGGTGTGGCATCTACTCCAATGATTTCATCCACCATGACTGAAACCTTCACTTTTCTTTCCCATCACGCCCCGATAGTATTTGTGCACAAAGTTTCAATAAATCCACCTATCACAAAGTAATTGTCTGCTTGCCTCTGTTCCACATTTTGCTATGTAAATATGTAAGACTATGTAAAGCAAATGAGGAAGACACAAGAAACGAATGCAAGGAGGTATATGTTACAGGTACAGTGTACTTCTAAGGATAACTGCTGACACACACAAACACATTGCTACAAATGTCTGGTCGCAAAATAAATTAATTCGAGTGTACAGCACATAGGCTGTTGAAATGCCAGGACTGCCATAGCCAAGAATGGCAGACTAATATTCTGTCAAGGGACACATACCAAGGTACATCCTCCCAGAACACGGAAGGAAGGGTTTTGTCAGACATTGTCCTTAGAATAGGCAAACTGAAAAGTGGATGGTGTCACCAGCTTGAGCCTTATCACATGCCACACCAAAGGAATCCCACATAACATAAACCCAGGTACAGACAGAGCACAGTACAACAGTCCCTGATCACAGGCCAAACATAATCCAATGACCATGCATCTGGCATTATGGCACAAACATATGTCAGTGTTGTGGCACAGTCACTGTTGTCTGCAATGATGAAACACATCTACAGCAGCATACAGGTCATACAAGAATAATGCTCTGCCTATGTAAAGAGTGAATGCTTTGCTTGCAATTGATGAGAACATAGTTAATGCATGCGTGATCACACAAATGATGCACTTGGCCCAAAACAGCACAAAAACCAAGTCCAATGTGCACTTCTGACCTTCCGTCCAAACAATGTTCAAGCTGCCTTGCCAAATGTCTCACACATTCCAAATCTAAGACCTACGTTACCTGGAATAATCCATGTCCACTTTGTATGTCAGAACTGCATCAGATACTTGCCAATGTCACGACTCTGAAATGCCCACATGAGGATGTCATGGTGATGGTACCTGTACAAAGACAAAACAAGGATCATAAGCATGAAAACATACCTATTACACAAATCACATAGCAAGCATCTGTAAAAGGAAAGAACACTGCAATAAGACTGACAGAACCAAAGTAGCTACATCAAGGTGAGGATATGTCAAAGACTAACTCGTCAAGCACCCTTTGGCTGAATATTGCAGAATATGAGCTCCATAGTTGTTTTCAAAACACTAAACTCCACACATTCTAACAACTACAGTTCTTCGTAGAGTCACAGTCATTACATCACATGACATACTTATACTGATGAAAAGTAGCTTTTGATGAGAATTTCCTGCAAGTCAGCTCCTTTCTCTTTACCACTGTCATCCTCACTTGGCATTTCATGAGTCTCACTCAGTGGCAGGCCAGGCTCCCACTCCTCTGGGATGTACAGTATATTCCTCTGCAGGGCGGTGTTGTGAAGCATACAGCATGCCACAATGATCTTACACACTTTCCCAGGTGAGTAGAGGAGGGCTCCACCTGTCTAGTCCAGACAGCAAAATCTGGCCGTCAGGATCACAAAAGCCCGCTCCACTACCCGCCTTGTTCTTCCATGAGCCTCATTAAAGCGGACTTCACCTGGCGTAGTTGGATTTCTTATTGGTGTCAACAACCAAGGACGGTTTGGATATGTGGAGTCTCCTATTAAGTAAGGGGACATATGTGGATCAATGAGTCCCTCACTTCATGATTGTAGCACCTGACATTGCACACACAAACAGGACAGATGTGACTTACTAACCAGCCAGGCCCTCTCTGGGCACAGTTATGACATTAACTGGGATATGGTGCTGTTCTGCATTATGAAGGAATCATGGACTGAACCTGAATAATGGGCATAGACCTCTGAAATGTAGAGATCTGCCAAATAGACAACTTGCACGTTGATGGAATGGAAGTTCTTTCTGTTGTTGTATGCTTGTTCATTAACATGTGGTGGGACAAAGCCAACATGTGTGTCATCAATTGCCCTCACTACATGTGGGAGGCGTGCAAAATCATAAAAGTCAGCCATGGGCTAACTCCTGATGTCGGGGAAACTGGATGGAGCTGTCGAGGTGTTTCAACATTGCTGAGAAGACATCCTTCAATACCAGACTGAACACAGGTTAGAGCAAGCGAGCTGACAGGGCCATTGTATGTTGGAAGGACCCTGTGGCTAAGAAGTGCAATTGTGACATGACTTGTACAATGGGTGGTATACTGGTTAGATAACTAAAAGCTGGCATCAGATCTGGCTCCAACTGATGACATAAGTCCACAATTGTTTGTCTTTTTAGATGGTAAAGAAGGATTGTGTGTCATTCTTCCATGGTCTGAAGGTCTGGTAGTGGGCGGTAGACAAGAGGCTGTCGCATCTTCCCTCTCTCTGGATACCTATGTATGACAAAACATGATTTCTAACATTAGTTATTTTGTCCACAGCAACATACATGATGCATGTCAATGATATCATATGACAAGGCATTTCAGAATAGATAAACATGGCAACCAGGACACATCGCAACTGCAAAGAACACAAGAGTCACATGTGACCCTCATGGTTTTCCATGCGTGTCTACAACATGTATCTGGACCAAACTCAAAGACGTCAACACAATTGCCCTTTGAAATGTGACTAGATATCCCAACTGCCAAAATAATCATTGATGGGGAAGGATTGTGCCCCACTGTCAGTGCCGGCCTTAGCGCTGGCAGCACCCTCTGTGACAGTGTTTGTTGGCACCCACCTACACCACGGATTTCCTCACTACCACTCTCTACCAGAGCCTCTCAAGTCTCCATAACTACTCTCTCTCAGATGCATTTCATTAGTTTTGTAGTGCCAATTATTTCGGTGTAAGGTGTCAGAGGACTTTACATCAAACATACATTACACAGAGACAATCAGTCATAAGTTTGCAAATCAGTGTATAAGAAAGGTTACATAGGACAGAGCACTAAAAGATGTAGGAGTCACAAGTCATGCATACTGGTAGATTGTATAGTTTGGGAGTGCTTAGTTTGGAGAATCACAAAAATTTCAAACATAACTCCATAGTTGGGGGGTTCTCTTTAATGATAAGAATTGATGTATACCCAAATGAACTCTTTTTGCAACATTAGGATAATGAAAAACTGGTGAAAAATAATAATGCTCTAATTTATACATTGAGGAATGCATGCAGTTCTTTGATGACTGTTAATAGCCTACAGTTCTCTACTAGGATTATAAACTATAAGTAACAAAAGGACATCTCTGACAAACGCAGTAGCCCACTGACCCATTTGCATCATATGCACATTGTGATCTATATGGTACATGTTCTTTGTAGGATGCATATTATCTCACTGTGCTAACTTAAAGCTTGCACTAGAGAAAACTACACATTACATTTTTATTGCTGCCTGAAAATTCCTTGAGGCAAGGAAAACTGCAGCAGAGGCTTTAAAACTAATATAGTTGCAAATACAGCACCCCCTCTCAAAGTCAGCATCCGGTGGGGTGGCAACGGTAGCACCACCTTAGAGCCGGTCCTGCCCACTGTTAAATGCCATCTGTGCACTGCAACATACTGCAATGGTGTTTGATTAGTAGGACCCACATGACAGGATAAGCATTTCTGTAAGCTCAAAAGAAGATTTTCAGAGGTTTGACACAGTTTCTGAAGCCCAATACACATTGCAGGCCTCCAAAATGGTGGCTGTCTGACCTACTCCACTGGACACTAGGAATCACCCACGACTGCCAGTGGATGTCCTCATGGAGGCTAGACGGTTGCAACTGCAGTGGACACAACCATAGGCTAATGTTGTTGCCAGTGGCGGTCACAAGCTAATGGCTGTGTCTGCCGCATTTGACAACCGCGTACGTAGCAGATGTGACTGCCATGATCTGCAGATTCACTCCTGATAAGACTGCCAGCTAGACCCCCACTCTCTGAGCTGCTGTGTACTGCCTCTGTGAGCAATCTTGCCACGTCCACCAGGTGACAGCGCCCCTTCCTTCTCTCCAGAGGAGCTGGAGAGGCTCATGGATGAGGTCCTACCCTTATATGAACATCTTTATGGTGCACCAGAGGAGCAGGTAAGTACCTCATGTGCACAGTTTTCTGTTTACTTTAACCTGTTTTTTTTCTAACAGGCTAGAATGTGCCCAAGTATGCTAGGTTGACTACTCATCTGTCTGTTGTTACAGTCTGTGTGGCATCAATGGGATGTGCAGGTATTGATGGCCAGTGATATATGTAAAGCTCAGTCACATTGTGTTGTGAGAGGTTTTTGGGGTCCTAGATCCTTCTTGTGTTGGATGCACATAACTAGGTGAGGAGCCATTACCACCATCCACTGACATCTCTTTCCTCATGATTGTTGTAAATGTCAACGTGTATTTGCATGACAGCATGAGCTGAGTATGCATGTTGTATGAGTCAGTTGAGAGTAATGTGAGCAATGTGTACAGTGCCACAGATATTTCTTGACACATCTGCCCTTGCTAAACTGTTATTTGGAAAGCATACCATGACTCAGCCTTTCAGGTTGCCACACACACCACACGCCAAATTCCTGTTGGCTACAATTGTACTGTCTTGCATGGAAGAGATTGGCATGGAGAGTCATGTAGGTTCTGCATGCTCATCATGCAGAGACCAGGGCCTGTCAACAGTATCTCCCAGTAAGGGTTGTAGCCTAGGCTGGTGTAGAGTCACTGTGGCTATGCAACTGTGGCACTGTGCCAACTGCCTCTACCCCCGTAGACCCTATCATGTGGCCAATATGAGGCTGTGGTGGCAAATCCTGCCCAGTCTGCCTCATTCCTTTGATTAGATCAGGAATGGGTACAGAGGTAAGTTAATAATCTAAGCCAGAGGTGCACTTAGCACCATTGGCAATGTGTGTTTTTGATTTATGACAAGTCCCTTTCTCCCACAGCCCTGTTGTCACCTTCACACAAGTCATATTTGTCCTGTACAGGGTTATTGCATAATTGACAGTCCCACAGTGAAGACAGTCTGTTGATTCCTTTGAGGCCATGGTATGTGACTCAGTAGCTTGGTCATATAGCAGAAACTGTACAATGAAGGCCTTTGATTGTTGGATGCCATTTCTGTAGGATAGACACATGTGTCCAAAGGAGTGTTATTTGCTACATTTACAGACCACAGAACCCCACCCCCTGAAGTGACACAAGTCTGAATTTGTTATGGCACATGTCCATACATGGACAGGGAAGACACTTTTGTACCACCATGCCAGTCGCTTCATTGTTACCCACGTATAATGTTTGAGTTTGTACTCTGGAAGTTGCCTATGAGGACTGCGTGCAGAAAGTCATTCTCACAGAGTGTGAATGCGTTGTTCCATTCATACCTAAGCAGTTTGCTCTTTAGAATCCAAATAGGTATGATGTGTTTCATAGTGGCTCACATCACAGTCAGGTTGCTATAGCAAGGGCTACATGATGTTAGTAAGATTCCTTAGTCATTGAAGGACATGAGCAGGGTAGTGTGTTAGTCTGCAGATGGATAAATATATGTCTGTAGTCATGTCCCTGTACCTATTGGCTTGTATTTGTCACACTTGCCGAGTATTGACAAATAGTAAAGTCTAGATTGACGCGCCTCAACCATTTGTGATTAAACTTTTGATCATGATCTCTTGATTTATCTTTTACATTTATGCAGGTCAATGCCCATCAAAAGAAGGGATTATGGAGAGCCATCACCAAGAAGGTGCAGACCCTGAGGGTCCAGAGCCGGCAAGTGCCCACTGTAGGAAAAGGTAGGGGGACCTGAGATAATGGGCCTGGAAGATTGCTGAGATCAAGCTGGGGATGTCCTCCCAATGTGGGTGGGGTGCCTGTCGGACCATGACCCTCCTTATGGCCTGCAATCTGGCAGTGGCCTATTCAGAGCATGTTGGCCATTTGAGGGCAGCACAACAGCCACAATGAGGTAAGTACAGTGCATGTTCCTGTCTGTCACACTGCCAAGTGAATGAGTTAGATTTTGACTGCTCCCCATGACAACTAGGGATGTGCCAATTGTGACACAGTAGATGAGTGATTGTTTGTGCAGACATGTTATGTGGTATATACTGATGTGCCTTGCATTTTGGCCCAAGGACCTAGGACACAACTGGGTAGAATCCACAAACCACTTGCTCTGCAGGGATGACATACGTCTGGGAGCATTGATCAAACAACTACTGTTTGTTGCTATAGTGTTCATAATTTCTATGGAACAGACCACTACTCCTACATATTACTGGCCAAATGTAAGTAGGTGATAGATCACTGTCCTCCGCCATGTGTCTAGGAAAATGTGAATATAGGCATCTGTCACCCAGAGGCTAGTTGTCTTCAGCGGATGGGTGCTGCTGCCTCACTCCAGTCTGTAATGTGAAGATGCCCAACGTACATGTGACAGAGCTTACATTGTTCTTTTAGTGCAGCTATATTTCAATATTTTCCCTTCGTAGGTGGGGAATGTGCATTGACTTGATTTATGTGCCATCACTGTTAGCAACATTTCTTGTGCCTACATGTCAGCATGTGCCCCTTTCTCTTTTGAAAAACATTTTAAAGCTGCTGTTTCAGGCATGGTCTAGCTATGTTGATGGGATGATGTCTGTGTTCCCTCACAAAAATGTTAATGGCAATCTGTTTGTGGAATAGTACCTTTACAATGGGGATACATTTCATGTTGTGCCACAGACAAGAGTGTGCCACCACTGTTTATTGGCTAACACATACACTCACCTGTCATAGCATGTCATTTGGCATGTACAACTGCAATAGCAATGAGGGACATGACATGTAGGCATATAGTTTAGAGCCACAGTGTGAATATCTCTGCCCTTGGCATCATGTGCAATGGGTAAGGTATGTGGCCTTACTGTTGGCCAGCATCATGGAGTGACTTGCAGTAATGTTGAAATCACATGTGTTTGGGTACAAGCATTCATTCTCAGACAGACATCTGGGTCTGCATGACCATAATTGAGACAATGTAGCTTCCAACTGGGCAACGTAGTGAGGGCCTTCAACAAGTACTTGTACATCTCAGGCCCTCTCCAACATCCAAAGGACTAATGGCGTCTACCGATGCACTCAGAGTATGTCATTGTAAGGGATGCCACACATAAATGGTGATTACTCTGTGGCTTGCGGATTCATTGTGTTGTGGATTTTCGGGATATCTCTTTCTGACATATTGCACATGATACCTACAGTGTCCATTTCCATGCCCCGTGTGTGGTCTACTGAGCAACATTTATATTACCTCCATGACTCTATTGGAATACATATCGCTTGGTGAATTGTGCATTGTTGATATGTTTCCAGTGTGACTTTGGTATTTCCATGTGACCTTCTCCAGGCTATTGTACTTTTGTCACCAACATGGCAGGATTTTATAGCATTGTTTCTTATTGTTGAGCCATCATGTATGTGGCAAATGGATGTGTTCATGACCTTGTGTGGGATCTGTGGAAATGCATTTGGCATTGGCCTACTATTGTATGCCAACAGGTAACTGAACTCTGCTCCATAGGGCAAAGGTTTGAGAGTGAAAGTGTCTTCTACTTGGTGAATGGTTATTGTGATTGCACAACTTCAGCCCCGCATTTGCAGTTGTCTGAGATCATGAATTTCCTGTTGGCAACTGCTGACAGTTCATATGGCATGTATGCATATGGTATGGCAACTGTATGGGCCACTTAGGTGGAGTTTGTTGCTGGGGCCTATTTGATATCCTAGTAATGTTTGCTACACACAACTGTTGTTCAAGTGTGATCATGGACATGTGATGACCCTATTTTTCTTTGTATTTGCAGCATCAGCACTGGCATACGGAGTAGACGGAGCACACCTGTGCTGGAAGAATCTGGCTGCGGGACCTCTGGTTATGACACCACCAAAACAGAGGGAGCCAGTGGCCTGGAGGTTGGGGGGGGCACAGAAGAGACCAGAACATCCCCATCATCATCAGATTCCTCTGCCGGTAGACACCCCTTAATGGTGGCAGAACCATCGGGGCACCCCCCTGTACCACCTTTGTTCGCCACCCTCTCCCTGCAGCTCCCTACCCGGTTGGCTGTGCCAACTCACCCAAGAGGGTAGGTGTCTCCTTTGCCACAGTCACCTCCTCCCCAGCCCTTGTTACCTATGCTCCCCTCAGTGAGGAGGCTATTGACATCCTGTGAATTATTCCTGCGTGTCAGTCAACAGTTGTGAATGCGATCCAGTGATTAGCAATTCAGCTACAACAGACAAATCATTCCTGGAAGAAATTCAGGGTGCAATGGCTGGTCCACAGAGATCTTTTCAGGTTCTGGCCTCCTCACTGACAGGAGCCAGTCACCCCTACATTCTGTCCCCCCTCCACCTCCCTCTTTCCAACCCAAATACCCCCTTTCCCTGCCAACCTAAAACACACAGACAGATCTGCATGCATCCACATCAACACACAAGAGCAGCACACACAAACACAAGCACCACAAAACACATTGGCACTCAAGCAAACAACAGCCACCCACAGACACAACAACAGTCACCACCCCCAGCATTACACACACAACATCCTGAATACCCACAGGCATCATACTAATAGTGAGTGACACATCCACACACCCAGCATATACGCAGACATCACCATAATAGACCACAAAACACCCACCACAAGCATCATACCTGCAGATACCACAACAACAGGCACACAACGATATCCACCACATCCAGCATACCTGCAGTCATTACCCCCAACACACACACACACAACCACCACTCCATCCCCCAGCACCTCCACTTCCCAGACCACCAAGACACACAAATACACTCAATCACCCACCCAACAGACAAAAAACAAACACATGCATACTTCGCAGAAGCACGCACCCACAACATCCATACCAGCTCAGCAGACAACCACTTCCTTGACTTCCAAATCTATACCCCTTCTGATGACTGTCACAGTGCCCCTAAGAAATGTTTTATGTTTGGCCTTGCAATTTCCCCTGTTCCTTGCACCCCTGTCCCAAACCGAAGAAGTCCCCACCCAGCTCCCAGCCCCTCCTTTCCACCTCCGAGGCCTCCACTGCACCCCCCTGCAAACACCATACCTTCCCCCCAAAAACTACTGGGAGTGCTGTTAATGTTCCATGCGGCATTCATACACATGTGTGTTGAATGTGACGACAGTCGATGGCCTGTGAGGAATGTGACTGTGTAAGCTGTATTTGTGATGTTGGTATTGTGTGAGACAATGTTGTGAACCCTTCACTGTCCCTGTGTCTGAGATGACCAGACATATGCTTTTGTGTAGTGTTGTGGTGCATTGTGAGTGGCCAGCCTAAAGGGGACGTATTGTGACTGTAAATGTGTCCATCTTTATGTATGAATCTGACTGTGTACACAATGACACGTGTACTTGGTGCCCATATCATGCCCCCATATCGTGTGGATGACGGTGCAACATTCCTTGTCATGGTTGATGACACAGGTAGGTGTGTGTTCTTACAGGCGGCTGCGCCCACAGCGGTGTGGATTTTGTGAATCTTCGATGTGCAGCAGCAGCGGCAGGACGTTTGTGATAGGCTCCATAGTGGCACCAGACATGTGAGGCTACCTGCAGGTGAGAGTCTCCCTTTATAGTCCCCGTTTCTGCCTGCTGGGACATGTTGATTAGACCATCACGGTCACAATGGCTGTGTGTAACATCATAATGTGTCCAGTAGCAACACAGACTCCACCGGGCTGTTTGCTATAATGATTCCTATTGAAATTGAATAAAGTTCATTTGATTTTATTGGACATGGTTTTCCGAATCAGCTTCGAAACCTCAATTCACAATTTGAAAATGTTTTATTGGGTTAGTCATTTCCCAGGAAAGAAGTCTTTCTATCAACATAATCATTCTCCCTTGATTGATAACAACTTCCCTCAATGCGTACATGGTACAGTTTGCCATGTGGAAAGTTACATTCGTAACAAAAAACTACCACAAAAAGAGCTCATACAAATCAATCAATCATTGGTTTTGTAAAGAGTGGTTTATCACCCTGGGGGATATCCAGGTGTTCAGGGTTGTACCTGTGTGTCCGAGCTACTCCTCAAAGAGCCATGTCTTGCACTTTTCTGAAATTGTCAGTGCGTCAGACCTTAATAAGTAAAACTTAAAAGGGGAAGTAATTGGGTAGATGAACCTTTTGACTCGCAATAAAGATGTTCCCATCATACCTCCAGTACATGCAAATCAATGATCAATATACCAATACACAGTATCAACAATCAACAATCAACAATAATCAATGACATTAATAATAATCAATAGAGTCAGTAATTGTCACGCACCATGACCTTTCAGTCATGAATAACCACACCTTTTACTAGGAGTTAGAATATTTATTTCTCTATATTACACAGTGCTGAGGTCATGTAGATTAATCTCAAAATCAAATGAAACACATACAGAAACAATACTAGCTGTCCAAAGTGGCGTAATAAACATAATCTAATCAAAGCTTGAACTAAGACACATTCTAAGGTTATGATGCAAAGTAATAACAAAGTCAACTGCATTCAGCAGAGAAATTCATCTTGCATTTTTCCCTATTTTCATTAGTGAGGATCCTTAACTAACATCAGATTAGCATCTTCATGTTGGGCTTCATGCAAAACAATTTAGTAACACCAATTTGGAAAAACATCTAACTATGGCTCCACTCACTTACACCAATAAAACAAAACTCCAAATCTTTGAGTTTTACCATTACTCTGTTCACATGTCCTTGACTGGTTGACCTTAAATGTCCTCATCATCTGGCTCATGGGGTAACAATATTGTTGCAGTTTATACTCCAGTCAGTGTTTCCATTGTTCTCCTCATGAGAAAGTCAGTGTCACACACATTACACACAAAATGTTACATTAGCAACAACAGCTTCTTCTAGCAGTCAGTCAGTTCTCATCTGAAAACTTCCCAGCTATGAGCACATTTAAACAATACAAATGGAAAATCACAGTTTAACTCTAGGTTAAGAAATACAGCTTGACATGAGGCCTGGCAAATAGGCCAAGACCTTCACTAAGTTAAGGCGTACAATTAATAAAGCTAATACCTAATGCATAACCTTTAATATGACATATTACTACATTAATCAAACATATATTCAACATTTCACATATTAGAATATTAATAGGTACACTTTGTGAATATTGGCGGCCACTCATCGTAATCACATTTTCAAATGTGTGCATTATTTTTCTGCATTATTATATTTTCTACGCAAATCCATTATTCAGAATACATGAACACTTATTAATACTTTTTATTAAAACACCTGCGTTAGCAAAGTCAAGGAGGGCACAGGTGGGGGTGTAGTTCCAGTTCTTTGCAGCAGGTAGGAGAAGAAGTGCCCTCCGCTGCTGCTGCTTTGGAGACTCGGGACAAAAAAATACAACCTCCATCCAGCATTCCACTTTCTTTTAAAATATGTGCCGAACTATTCTCTCGATCATCTTTCAATACTTAGCATGGACGTCCACTCCCAAAGTGCTGGGGACAGCTTTATCATGCACGCTTGACAACTCAAGATATCACTCGGTTGACCTCTAGTCCTTCTCTTAGCCACTCCACATCGCCCCACTCCTGCCCCCATTTGCTCCTGACAGGACATGGGGAGGTTAAAGAGGGTGTGAAAGAGAATAAACAGGATTCTTAGAGTTTTGTAAACAATAATTCGCCGCTTTTGCGTCAGGACCTCTGATACCGAGAGTACCGAGGGTGTGCCAAAATGGCAAAGTCGGCTGACAATTGCACCCGCTGGTAACCTCTAATTGACGTCACATTATTAAAAGGTTACATTAAAAAATGCATATGTGGTTTTGTTATGTCAGAATGAACATGTAGTTGTTAATGCTTTTATTGAGGGTTTGCTTTCGCGTGTTTTCCTGTCGTGTGAAACGTTATCTCGGCTACCCTCACTTGAAGTTGTATTAAAACCAGATTCTTCTAAAGATTCGAATAGGGACTCGTTATTTCGTTAGGAATCCTGGTAATCAAACCAGCCCCAACTGTCCCATGAATTAACTGGATGTGTTAATCTGTTTCAGCACACTGTTAATATCTCTTTCCATTACAACCCTGAAATCAGGTACCTCTTAAGGATTTCGGGGCCCTAAACCAAACCTCTGTTGGGGGCCCCACTTCGGAACAGCTTTGAATTGATGAATCAATTTCAGCTTTTTTTATTCCCTCTTTGGTCAGGTCACCAACACTGCACAAACGCACAGATCCCAGTTCCAAATCTGATATCCAGTGACAGTGAAGTGAGTTTTGATTATTGTAATTTAACAGCAGATCACTGAAATTATTGCAAATAATCTCTGTTGCGCCATTTCTCATATGTGATGTCCTGTTTTAATTTAAACGGAACTTTTTATGGATGTTGCATGATGTTGAAAAATAAACATTTCTCTGCAAAAAAGCAGTAATAGACTTTCACAAATCACTCGCATTGAAATAAATTAAAGGAAAATAATATTTAACGCAATCTCTGTTTAAGAATCATTAAAGGTCATGAGGGTAGGACTGCGTGGAGAACAGAGCCAGATCTATCAGAAGGCCCCCTGATAGACTGGGATGCTGTGCTAGAGCCCACTTTGGCAATGCCTCAAACATCTATGCCTGAAATTAGAAGGATGCCCAGTGTATATAATTATACCTGTGAGGCCACACAGTGCCAATGAGGCATATTTATTTCATTTGTAGATGTCAAAGGGCCACTGTGTTATTTTTTCCTGCTGACATTTTCAGACTTGACATTCTGTGACATTTCCATTTTAATATAGCTAATACTCTGCCTGCAGAATTAAAAGCACACCCGCAGCTGGGGTGAAAAGTAAGCAGAACACCAGAGAACTACACCAGCTCGTTCCCGAACAAATATTTACACGTATCAACCTCCACATTAAATGTACATGGACTTCCGTTCTTGTTGTGATTTTGTGTCCGTGTTTTCATATATGCAGGAATATAATGCTCTCAGTTCACACTAGAAAGAAGTGTCAAGCATAAAGGTTACCATTTCCCCACCACATATTTAAGTGAAAAAGCTTTCTCAGATCTTATGTACCTAAAAAATAAAAACAGAAATTGCTTGAGAAATGTAGAATCTGACCTGAAGATTGGGCCTTCCTTAATGAAACCAAACATTGAAAAGTTAGTCGCTGAGATGCAGCACCAACCTTTCCATTATAAGTTTTCAATTTTTGCCTATTTTTTCAATATAAAATAATTCTGTCTTTAGTAATTTGAGTATTTGTTTGGTGTGTACTTGTTTGTGTATTGTTTGAGATTACTGTTTTAATGTTTGAAATTTAAATCATGCACATTGCTTGTGGGTCCCTGGCTTCCAATAGTGATTCAGTGGGGGTCCTCAAGAGACAAAAGGTTGGGAACCACCCCTCTGTAGGATCAAGGACCTCATTCTGCAAGGTATTGCAAAAACATCTGTCAATCACTCAGAACGAATCCCATTTTTTGGACCTATTGGTAAGAGGTGATGTGTTATTATTGACGTGATAGATTAATGTAAATTAAGTAACCTATTAGGTTTTTCCAGGTGAAAATGATTTGAAAAAATCAGACTGTTCTAAAGTCTGCAGATCTTGGGAACTTTGATCTGTCTCAAAAACCTTTACCACACAGGTTGACCTGTCCTTCCTGTCTGTAATATTTTCATCGTGGCATAGCTGCTCAGATGGATCTAGGTGCTTAACCATATCACAGAGTGTACCATGATCTATATCTTGGTCCCTCCCAGGAGAGGAAACCTCTTTTGTGAGTTCACAGACAGATGATCAAAGTCATGTGGACACTGGCCTGGTTATTGGAGTTACAAGGACTGGCTCTCCTGGATCTACAGTACTACACAGAGTGTATATATATGTCACCCTCTCAGGTGAGTACAGTTCAAAGGCTGAGTAGACAGAGAAGGATCATTGGAGCAGAGGACACTGTTGTGGCTGAGTAGAGTGACAGTAGCAGTGCCGCCTCAGCATTCCTGTCAGTGCCTGTCCTACCCACACATTATGGGGATGTCATCCTCTCAGGTGAGTACAGTTCAGATGCAGAGTAGTGGGAGAAGGGTCACTGGAGCAGAAGACACTGTTGTGACTCTGTAGAGTGACAGTAGCAGTGCCTCCTGGCCTTAGCATTCCTGTTAGTGCCTGCCCTACTCACACACTGTACAGATGTCATCCTCTTAGGTGTGTACATTCCAATGGGGAGTTGACAAACAATGTAATTTTGATTAGGATGCATTGTTGAAGTTTTTGTAATGGTGGAACAGTGCCTGCTAGGAATTGTAGTGTTTGCAATCCCTTAAGTACACACACTATACAGATACGTTATTGCCCCAGGTGGTTCTAGTTCACATGTTGGAGGCTAGACAGGGGTCCATAGGAAGTGGACACTGGACTGTTGAGTGGGTTGACAGTGAAGTTGGCAAAAGGTGATCAGTGAGCATGTATGACTTATTGTTGTGACTTACCCAACTCCACTCCCCCAGGTATTTCTGTCAACCCCTCAGGTTGCAGGATGGCCAAGACCTTCTTCTCCCATGATGTGAGTTGTAAGGGAGGAGGCGGGGACCCACCGCCAGTTTACTGGACATGCAGCTGGTGCTTGCATGCCAGGGAACGGACCTTCTCCCTGAGGTCATTCCGCCTCTTCCTGACGTTTTGCCTTGTGCACCAGGTGGGGCCTACAGAATTCACTCTGTTGACTATCCTTTGCTACAATTCCATTTAGTGGAATAGTGGTGTGCAAGATCTCGGCTCCAAAGAGATGTGGCTCTACTCTAATGATTTCATCCACCATGACTCCTAATTCATCTTTGGTGAAAAGGGAATTCTTCTGGTGTGACAAGGTGGTGATAAAAAAATGATAGTTGGTGGGAATTATACAGGTGACAGGGAGTAAACGGAGTAGACGGGTGAAAATGGATGTGTTGGGGGGATGAGTGCTTAGTGAAAGTTGGAGGGGTGCCTATTTTATGGTTTTATCTTTTTTGATAATGCGCTCTGGCTACAGTGTTTGGCATTGTAGGTGCAAAGGATTGTGGTGTGTGAAGGAGTGCACTTTATAGCGTGCTCTGCAAGTGTGTCGGTGTGGCAATGTGTGTCAACTGTGTTGTTTTTAAATCCATCCAATGTGGTGTTGTGTTTTAGTTTGTTGATGGTCAACAGCTGTGGTTCAGACCACCATTGGAAGACCACCATGGCTGACCGCCACTGTGACTTTGTACTTGTAATAGGTTTGGTGGTTGGTTGATGGGCTGTTGGTGCTGGTGGTCGGACCGCCTATTTCCCACCCTCCAAAATATGGGCAGTGTTGTCTTTTTGGCTGGCTTTTGCCGGTCCTGACTGTGTAACTTCTAATACCGTGATCTGTATGACCACCAACATGGCAGTCTTTTGGCGGCTGCCACTATGGAGGTTTGATGGTTTCACCGCCAAACTCGTAATGAGGCCTTTAGTGACTGTTTTGCTTTTCTAAAGTTATGTACTTTGCTGCCTCTGTCATCTTATCTGAAAGTAGTGTAATAGTATTAAGCTATAGAATATTTTAAAGTTTGTATGTTTGTTAATCGCATGTAAAATTATGCAACTATTTCTATTCTGTAAGTTTACGCATATGTTCTGTTTACATGTTTCACACAGTTTTGCAACTTTTCTGTTGGGATGTTCTAATGTGGAGTTGGTGCTTTCTCTTCTGTTGGATGAAAAAAGTTAGTTTCATTGTAAATGTTAATTTGTTGGCAGTTTGTAGAGGTTGGTATATTAGATTTAGGGCCTCATTACAAGTGTGGTTATCCATGGACCACCAAACTCGCATTGATGGTCAGACCGCCACACTCTGGGCAGTCCAACTGCCCAATTACTGACTTAGGCGGGCAGACCCGCCTAAACAATGCCGTCCCGGCAAGGATCACAGAACCCAGCAGGGTGACAGCAATCAGGCTTGTAACCAGCCATGACAGCGGTGAACCCAGCCCAGCCTGGCTGATTAGAACCCCACGTTCTACCAACCCTTTCATGTTTTGCAATGTTCCTGCCGCCAAGCCCGGCTGGAACATTTTCATATGCATGGAGAATGCCACTGCAATGGCGGTGGCATCCTCCACTGGCTTTGACGGTCCTGTGGTGGAACCGCCAAAGTCATCACTAGGCCCTTAGTTTCACTCTCTATTTGGGTAAGTTCATAGTTGTTTAATAAGTAATATATACTTACTTTCGTATGTCCTTTTGATGTTTTATAGTTGTTGTTATTGTCTGTCAGTTTATCACTTTTCAAGTCGTAGTTTTGTCTTTTAGGGAGTCTAGGTAAAGAGACAGAAGTTTGAGATTGTTTGATTAATTATTTATATTTTACGTTTTTATACTTATTAACAAGTACGTTTTAGTTTAAATGTAAGTTTTAATTACTTGGTTAAAAGTTATTGAGATGTATATAGTTCCTCTTTACTGGTCCGGTGAGACAATCTAGTACTGTTTGTCATTTTTGAAAAAAATTGCCTTTTATATTGTTTAGCTTTTTATCTTATTATATTGGTTAAGGTTGTTTACACCTTTATTTTATAGGCTGGTTTAGTTTTAGTTGAAATGTTTCTATCTGTTATGTCCTTCCAGAGTAAGAGGTTAATTCAGTTTTCATTTTGAATGCACAATATATATAGGCCCTCATTATGACATTGGTGGTAAATCCCACTTATCGTCATGCTGACTGTCGCCAACATACCACCGCCGCTGTGGATATCCATTCAACATATTATGACACACACATACCAATCTGTCACTATTCAGCCACAAACACAATTCTGCCATACCAAAGGTAAATGATATACTGGCGGTATCCAAACCCACACCTTTACACCAACAGAACAACGCCCACCACATTATGACCCACGAATCACCATGGGGGACATTCAATGGCGGTAAACCATTGGCAGTACATACCTCTGTGCTCAAAACGCACACACACATACAAAACAACATCACATTGGACAATTCGAACTACACACACCTGACACCCATACACACACCACACCCACACCACTATAAAACACACATCCACATTACCCACAACCCTTTACCATTTCAAACAATTGCCACCAAAGAGAGACAGCAACACCACAGACACAACCAGAGCCACACACTACTCACACCTATACACCACTCACGCACCCGACATCACATACCCCAACCCATTACCCTACACACCCTCACCTACACACCTCACACAACACCCATGGCACCACAAAGTCTCCCCCGATCACTCAAAGCCCAGCATGGACGCCTATCACCAAAGCATGCACACTGAAGAGAAACAGCTAGCCAACCACATACCAACTTACAGAAGTTAAAGCTGCCAGGGCAAATACAACCAAAGAGGGCAACCCACCGATGCACAATATGTCACACACAGAATCAATAACACTGCATTTACATCCCCACAGGTACCCCAGCCAATGTCACCGGAGAGGAGGTGCCAGCAATATCCAGTCCCCCAATTGAAGACGCCCACACTGATGACATCAACTCTGGCTGCCTGGATCTGGATGACCAACCCGGCCCTCAGGGACCTCTGGACAATCACTTACCCAAGCCCAGCCTCACAACACCAAAGAGCCTCCCCCATCTGGAAACACCACCACAGCACCCACTCAGCGCGCCCATACCTCTGTCCCCAGGACACGTCAATCATTGTGTCCACCTTTACAGGGACCCCAGGGCACACCTCGTACCCAAGACAATCAGGGACCTGGGGTCAGTGGCAGTGGGCACACGATTCAGGGGACAGAGGCACAGGACAACAGGGAAACTGGGAGGACTGCTGTGCCTAAGGGGGAGGGAAGGCCCAAGGAACCAACTCTCCAGGAGGCACTCACAGAGATCCTGGGAGCATACCAACATTCGCAGGACACAATGGGCCGTATCCTGGACAATGTGCAGGAGAACAGGCAGCAGCCGGAGGGACAGTACCAGGGGATCATGGAGGACTTGCAGGCCATCAACACCACACTGGTCTCCAAAGCAGGGGTGCTGGCAGACATGGCCAACATTATGAGGGAGGCAGCCTCACAACAGCAGGCCCCTGCCACTAGCCAGACATCTGAACTGCCTTCCGCTACCGCTAGTGGACAGGAGGCCCCACTATAGGACTCACAGGCCACCAGCACCCCTCCCCCTGCAGAAGGAGAACCACCACGCAAACATTCCCTGTGATCCAGGCAGAAGTCAGAGACTATTGCCAAGACCCCCACCAGGAAATGAGACTCTTCTGATTGTCACCCTTGTGTCCCACTCTGTCACCCTGTCCACCTTGAACTCCCATTGCTCCCCTTCCTATGTCTCCTTGGACAATGCATCTGTGCTATAAATAGGCTGGAAAAATACCCTGGACTTTCCTCCATCATCACCTCGTCCCATTGCACTTGCCCCTCTTTTGCTAAGCACTTCAATAAACACCCTTGGAAAAAATACAAGTATGGAGTATGTCACATTTTTCAAGTATGTATACATTTAACCAGGTACAAACACTGGAATTCAACTGTACAGTAAATGAACACATAAGAAAGACCTGTAGTTGGCTGCAGTGATCACACCAGGAGCTATAGTGGGGCACCAACATCTGTAAAATGAATTGCCAAAGGTACAGTAAGAGGCATAGAAGTGGGAAATAACAGCATGCCAGTGCCAAAGTATTTCAAAATAATGACAATTAAATATGAAGTGCCACTCTCTTACCTGTGTGTCATTTGAAATATTGTCATATCACTGCTGTTCTGTTGTCCTCATCTTCATCCTCTGCCTCCTTATCCTCACTGTCCACAGGGTCCACTGCTGCCACATGGGCATCCCCAGTCTTGTGCTCCTGCAGAAAAGGTATATGGCATCTCAAGGCAAGCTTGTGCAACATGCAGCATGCCACTATTATCTGGCAGACCTTCTTGGGTGAGTAGCACAGGTAACTTGTTAGATGGAGACACCGAGGTTCTTTCTATTATCCTTTTGGTTCGCCCGTGTGCCTCATTGTAACGTTCCTCTGCCCTTGTTCTGGCATTCCTCACAGGGGTAAGTAGCCATGATAGGTTGGGGGTAACCAGAGACACCTGCAAATATTGAGGGAAAACATTTAGCCACACGCTATCCCATGTGGCCCACACCATACCCATACACCAACCTATACTGGGTGGGAACCAGGGCTCACCTATTAGCCAGACCTGTGCCTCTGTAGTCGGGCCATCACATTTGGGATGCTGCTATTCCTTAGGATAAAGGGATCATGCACCAACCCATGATACTTAGCATTGACATGAGAGATGTACTGGTCCGCCAAGCACACCATCTGTACATTCATAGAGTGGAAACTCTTACGATTTCTGTACACCTGTACATTTTAACAGGGGGACAAATGCAATATGTGTTCCATCAAACACACCAATTATGTTGGGGATATGTCCCATTGCATAGAAGTCAGCCTTCACGGTGGCCAAATCCTCCACCTGGGGAACACAATGTAGCTGCACATGTGTTTAATGAGGGCAGACAACACTATTGTCAGCACTATTGAGAACATTAGCTGAGACATTCCTGCTTCCAAGCCCAATGTCACTTGGAAAGAACCAATTTCAGGGAGCAGTGATAGAACTTGCACTGGAGGGGGGATCCCAGTGGGATGACTGATAGCAGATATCAAGTCAGGCTCCAATTGGGCACACAGCTCTGTGATTGTGGCCCTGTCAAGTCTATAGGTGACGATGATGTGCCTGTCCTCCATTGTAGCCAAGTCCACAAGGGGTCTGTACATGGGGGTATGTCTCCATCACCTATTCATCCGCAGGGGTAGCAATCTATGGGGCAAAAGAGTGAGGAGCCGGTCACAAACTGAACAATGGGGATACAACAGTACAATGCATGCTGTCAATTTGTAATTGGTCAGTGAGAATTGTCCTGTATGTCCACATTTTAAAAGTTCCACAGTTATTATCCAGGGCTTGTCCCCCTGCCTGACCTGTGTGGAGGGACAGGTGGAAGTGAGTTAATTCTGCTGACGTTGTGCGCCGTTGTGGGAGGCGGTCGGGAACCACTGTACAACTTCTCATTGGTTAACATTGGATCCTATGGGGTACAGTGGCCAATGGTGATGTATGCTGGCGGTGACAGTATGCACCGCTGCGGACCTGACCGCCATTTTCTATCTGATCACTCACTTGCTACCTGATCTTCAACAGGTGAGGACCTACACTGCATGTGGTGCTGAAACCTGTGTCTGGAACCTACCATGGCCCGTGTGACTGGGGAGAGGGCCCCTGCCTTCACCTCGGTGGAATTGGAGAGACAGGTGGATGGGCTCCTACCCCAGTATGGACAGCTGTATGGCCTCCAGACCAACAGGTGGGTACACTGTGGGCATGATGCATGTGGCATGAATGCATGGAGTGGTGTGTGTGAAGGCCTCATGTAGGGGGGTGGGTAGATATCCTCTGGGCAGCGTATTAGTTGTGTGTTGGGCCATATGTGTGTAAATGGTGATGTGAAGGGGTATGGAGGGCCAAACGTGTAACAGGCAGGACTGTCTGACTGATACTATTTTCCTGTGTGTATTTCCCCTGCAGGTCAGTGCCCATCAAATGAAGGGATTATGGCATGCCATCGCCAAGGACGTGTGGACCCTGGGGGTCTATGGCTGGCAGAGCACCCACTGTCGCAAACGGTGGGAGGACCTGAGATGCTGGGCACAGAAGATGGCGGAGGCCCAACTGGGGATGGCCTCCCAACGAGGAAGGGGTGCTTGTCGAACCCTGACCCCCCTTGATAGGCTGCATACTGGCGGTGGCCTATCCTGATCTGGATAGGCACATGAGGGCATCACAGCAACCACAAGGAGGTTAGTGCTGTGCCCATCATTACAACTTATGCATGGTAGGGTGGTATCCGGGTGGGGTTGTGTGTCAGTGGTTGCCCCTAGGCCAGGCCTGACTTTGCAGAGTAGGTTCCCTGGTGGCAAGAGTCCTGAAGGGATAATCCTGCTACCTAGCTCGTAGACATCCAATACTGGTCAGGGCTGCATGGGTCCCAGGTGTGCTGCATTTGGTGGTGTGTGCCCTTCCCATGTCTTGGTGGCTAGCTATATCACTGGTAGTGCAATGCATACTGCGTAGGGCTGTTCCCTTTGTGTGAGTATGCTGTGTGCGCCAACAGTGGAGTTGTTGCAGCCATTGACCAAGTGTATCCTTTGTCCCTCCCCCCCTTTTCCTTTTGTCACCCTGTCCTTATGTGCATTAGCATCATCTGGCGGAGGAGCAGAGGCACCGGCGACGGAGGGAGCTGCATCCCACAGGACACAGGAGGCAGAGTCCACCGACACTGAGGGCACCAGTGGGACGGAGGGCGAGGGGAGCACCACGGGGGAGACTGGAGGAGACAGTTCGGACACAGATACCTCCTCCGATGTGAGATCCCTGTTGGTGGTGGACACCTCTGTGACCACCCCAGCTACAGGTACATCTGCCACCCCCCATACCAGCACCGCCCTCCCAGCAGCCCCTCATCGAGTTGCCTGTGCCCGCTCACCCAGGAGGATGGGTATCTCCTTCGCCCCAGGCACCTCAGGCCCTGCCCCAGTGAGCCCTGCTGCCCTGAGTGAGGAGGCTATTGACCTCTTGAGATCCATCTCTGTAGGGCAGTCAACCATTGTGAATGCCATCCAGGGCCGGGCAGCCCAGATTCAACAGACTAATGCATTTCTGGAGGGCATTCACACTGGCTTGGTGGCCCAACAGTATTCGATCCAGTCCCTGGCCTCCTCTATGATGGCAGTCATTGTCCCTGTTTCCACCCTCCAACTTACTCTTCTCAGTCCCATTCCCCTCAAACCCAACCTAGCCCAAGCACAAAGGCATATGAGCATGCACACAAAACAACACACAAGAGTGACACAGGCAAACACAAGCACCACACATCATCCCAAAGGCACTCACACAAGCACCATCCAGATGCAGACATACCAACATTCACAATTTCCACTGTCTCCCCCTCCTCCTCCACCTCCCTTCCAGTTCAGTCTATGCTCACACCTGCACGCACTACATCCTCATCCACTACCAGCATCACCACCACACCTAGCAGAACACACACCTCACTTGCAGATACCTCCACAACAGCCATGCACACGTCCCAAGTGTCCTTTCCCATTGTGTCTGTTCCCTCTCCTAAAGTACATAAATGCAAGCACTCAGACACCCAACAGCCATCCAACTGACAACAGCATCCAGCCCATGCACGTTCACCCAAACTCAGCAGACAGACACCTCCTATAACTACTCTCTCTTCCTCCACTCCCAAACCTTCACCCTCTTCCCGCCCCAATGTCCCTAAAAAGCTTTTCCTCTCCACCATTGACCTCTTCCCTGTCCCTCCCTCCGTCCTTCACTTCTGGCCAGGGTGGACAAAACCCAGGCAAGCACCTCAGCCACCCAGTCCACGGGTGCAGTAGTCATCACACCCACTCGTGGTGGGAAAGGATCCAGGGCACATGTCCTGAGGGTGAAGGAGCCTGCACCAGGAAGCCTCCAGGGTAAGGAGCCTGCCCCAGCTGCTTCCAGGAAGGGCAAGGTGTCTGCCCCAGCTGCTGCAATTAAGAGCAAGGAGCCTACTCCAGCTGCTGCCAGGAAGGGCAAGGAGCCTGCCCCAGCAGCTGCTAGGAAGACCAAAGAGCCTGCCCCAGCTGCTGCCAGGAAGCCCAAGGATCCAGCTCCAGCAGGCAGGAAGGGCAAGGTGCCTGGGGCAGGGACTCTGACGGAGCCCCCAACACCAACCATGGTTGTGCAGCCATCCGAGGCTGCAGCGGATGGGCTGGAGCCTTCATCAACCAGCAGCAGCAGCACCACTAACACCAGTGGGCAGCCGTCTGAGGCTGCAGGGGATGGGCTGGAGCCTCCCCCCACCAGCAGCAGCAGCACCACTACCACCACTGAGCATCCATCACCGCCGGCGGACGGTATGTAATTCTACATCTATGGGCTGCTGTGCAGTATGCCCCCTGCAAATCCAGTGGGTATGACACCCACCTGAGAGACTGTGACCTTGCACTCTCCAGGATCAAGAGCACAGGGCACAATACCCCCTCCAGAACCAGTGGGTAAGACAGCCACCAACCACAGCCTCCCCAGGATCAAGAGCACAGGGCACGATGCCCTCTCTAGAACCAGTGTGTAAGACACCCACCAACCACAGCCTCGCCAGGATTAAGAGCACAGGGCACAATGCCCCCTCCAGAACCAGTGGGTGAGACACCCACCAACCACAGCCTCCCCAGGATCAAGAGCACAGGGCACAATGCCCCCTCCAGAACCAGTGGGTAAGACACCCACTTGAGAGACTGTGGCCTTGCACTCCCCAGGACCAAGCACAGGGCATGTTGCCCCCTCCAGAGCATGTGGGCAAGTCACCCACTTGAGAGACTGTGGACTATCACTCCCAGGACCAAGCACAGGGCATACTGCCTCCTCCAGAGCATGTGGGCAAGTCCCCCACTTGAGAGACTGTGGCCTTGCACTCCCCAGGACCAAGCACAGGGCATGCTTCCCCCTCCAGAGCATGTGGGCAAGTCATCCACTTGAGAGACTGTGGCCTTGCACTCCCCAGGACCAAGCACAGGGCATGCCGCCCCATCCAGAGCATGTGGGCAAGTCACCAACTTGAGAGACCGTGGCCTTGCACTCCTCAAGACCAAGCACAGGGCATGTTGCCCCCTCCAGAACCAGTAGCCTTTTTCATCTCCCGGCTGAGGTGCCCCTCTAACTCCCATCCCCCGAGGTGCTTTTGTATTTTCCAAATGATGCCCCTGCAGTGTTCTCTCCGTGTTGATGCAGGTGACAAGTGGGGCCTTGGAATTTGGCCTGTGGCCCTGTGGCCCATGCACACTGAGGACTGGGCAGTGTCCCTTGAAATGTACAATTGTATATATCTGTTACATTGCTTATTTCTTATTTATACTGTGTTGATCTTATTACACTCACTTTAGTAAATTCCTGTTGTCCTTGCATTATTCATCCGAGGTACAGGGTAAATATGCTTTATTACAGCAGTTGATTGTGTGTATGGTGTTGGGGGTGGGGGTGTGTGTGGTGCTTGGGGGTGTCGCTCTCTTTTTTCTCCCCCCTCCCATTTGTGTGCTGGACTGCTGTACTCACTGTTGTCGTCTTCGCCGTTGTTGGTGTTCGTGGTGGAGCAGCACGTAGATAACCATGGGGAAGACATGCAGCTCGGGCTCCATGTCGACATGGTTGTTCACTGTGTCACCAATGGTGAGCCCTTTCCCTTCTGTTCAGTGTTTCTGTCAGGCTTTTGATGTTGTTAGTACCGCCCCGGAAAAGGTGGCGGGGAACATTGACTTCCGTCTGGCTGTGTGCGGCCACCGCCATGGTGGCTGTTGTTTCTGCCCTGGCGGTCGGTGTGGTAAAGTGGCTGTCTATCTGAGTTCTCACTGCCATGGTCATAATTTGGTGGTAATTACCGCCAATCTGTTGGCAGTATTACTGCTACTTTTACACCAACCGCCAGGGTTGTAATGAGGGCCATAGTTTGACAGTTTTAAATTTACATTTTTATATATTCACTGAGCAAACCAAAGGTTACAGGAACATTATAGTTAGGAAATAGGATTAAGAAATCATCGAAATTCACTGAAAAACAAAGGCTACAGGGCACAAAACCATAGAAATTAAGAACTTATTATAATCCACACCCTAGAGTAACTATAACTTGCGCCCCATCATGCACAGTTGTCTCCTCAGTAGATTTACAGCAAATTGTTACTATGATATTATCAATGATGTTATAAAAGATGTCATGAGTGCAGTAATATCTGGACTAATTAGCCGTGCACGGCGAGGGCACTAGTTACAGTTACCCTAGGGTGGGAGTTATAGTTACTTTAAATAACTCTGACTATAACTGCAGTTTTCTATGGTTCTGTGTGACTGAATACAGAACCAAACTATAACGTCCCTGTAAACTTTGGGTTTTTTCAGTGAATTTCCATGGGTTTTTGATGTAAAGACATTTTAATTACCATATGTTAATCAAACAACCGCCGTGCACAGCCTTAGGCCGTGTGCAGCAGGGGTTGGTCACAGGGGCTGGCCTGCAGCCAGAATCTGCCAGGAACCCCCTTTTGCTACCTAAACTCCATGGCAGACTTTGATGAATGATATACTTGAATGAGATATTTCAGGACAAATTGAAAAGGAAAATGCATTTGTCAAGTAAAAAGAGTTTGATCACATTTCGATATATACCTTAAACATTTGAATTTGAAAAGTAATTAAAGCAGGAATGTGACTACTAAAGCCCTAAACCTTCAGGGTGAGGGCCTGAGACCTTAACCTATAGGCTACAGATGACTCTTTACCATGCAGTTTTCATAGATATGACATTCAACCCAAAGATTCTGATGGCAAAAAGATGTAAATGTTCCATCACTAGGAATGTTTAACAATCAAAACACTAGTAAATAAACAGACACACTGCCATGGGATACAACCAGGATTTGAACCTTCAACCTACTGTCTGACAGTCCAAGAGATTTGCCAGTAGACCAGAGGTAAGTCTTTTCTGCTCTGTATCATAACATAACTTTAACTTTTGAACCAAACATCTTGCCTGTGTGCTTCTTTGAAGTAATTCTGGGGAGAGGGAATTGTTATTGCAATGGTCTCTCCACAGAATAACATCAAAGGGAGACCCAAGCAAGATGCTTGGTGCCAGGAGAGGACCACTGGGGAGCCTGAAGGCCCCTGCAGGTGCTGGCATTGCTCCCGCAAGATGGGAGCTGCTTTAAACAGCAGGAGGAATTTTTTAATCTCGTTCCCTGCATGCATTTTTGTGTGCAGGGAAAAATATGAAAAGTGCTTTCAGCAAGCAGGGGCTATTTGACAGCTCCCGTTAGCTGAAAGCAGAGTTATGTTTGCTTTTGCTTGGCAGGAACTGTTAGCTCAATCAAAAGCAAACAGCTGCCTCCCAAGGGTGGGTACCTCAGGAATTAGAAGGAACTGGCCCAGGGGGGTGGTGGGACCCAAGGCCATCGATGGTTCCACGACGGGGCTGTGCGCCCTCCTCTATTATTTAAAATTTACCCCAGGAAGGTGATGATTCACAGGGCCGGGGGGTCTCGACAGACCCTTTACTTATTTCATTTAGTAGGCCCCAGGATGTGGCGGTCTGTGGGGTCAGGAGAGGTACACAGGACCCCCCTATTTTTATAAAAGTTGTTTGCCCCGGTGAGGTGGGGGCTCCAGGGGATTAGTAAGCCCTAGGAGGGGGGACCGTTGCAGCCCCCCACATACTTTACATTCATAGCCCTGGGGAGGTGGTGTTCCTTGGGGCTTTAATAAGCCCTTGGAGGGGGGACCTTTGCGCCACCCTCCGTCAAATAATATGCCCTCGTACCTGGCCCACCTGGGGGTAAAAATAAAAGCAAGCCCGGGAGACTGTGTTCGCTTAAAAAAAAAACACTGCAAAATTCATGATTAGTCACAATTTTCTTTTTTTTTTTTTAACAAATGCTTTTTAGCCCTGGGGGACCCCTGCACCAATGCTAGAAGGGAAAGGGCAACGGTAGCCTGCCCCCTTTCCTATTATTTTTTTTTTTAATACTCAGCTGAAGTCAAGTCATAAAATGACTGCCAACACTTTCTGGTTGAAGGGTTGGCAGCTAATCAGATCTCTGCACGAGATCAGCAGTATTTACGAATTTGTCGCGATCCTAGATTTGGATTTTCTTTAAGGTCTCCTAAACTACTCAACAAATTTACACCAAATAAAAAAAAGATTAATCTGCTTACCACAAGTGACCTTTTTCTCAAATTTGGTGAGATTCCATCCAGCAGTTCTAACTGCAAGAGTGTCGAAAGAGTCTATGGGAATTAATGTGGGAAACATACTTTTTTTGATCCCCCCCTTTTTGTCCATCCCACACTTGACGGATCACCCCAAAACTTTCCATACACAACAAAATTCTAGGGATCCCTTTTTGGGGACATTTTGTGAAGATTCGTCAAACAGTGCCAAAGATATAGGTAAGTCAAAAAAACGCTTTTTGTGTTGAAACTAAGTCATAACTATAACCACCTACTGGCAACCGCCAGTAGGTTTTATATATATATATACATATATATATATATATATGTGTGTGTGTGTTTATATGTTGTGTATCTATATACATTATTTAGGCTGTTTATTAAATGTTTGTAATTAATGCTATTTTTTTTAGTTAGTATTGTTTGTGATTTTAAGTACACCATTTATTGGGGTGAATGGCAAAACGTTTGGTGATGTAATATATTATTATTTACTTTAAACATGTGTAGAAAATGCTTTAGATTTAGTTCCAATAATTGATTTATGTAAACAGTGTTTTTTTAAATATTTATTAATGATTATTTAATTATTTTAGCGATAATAATGTCGTTGGTACTGTGTGAATCTGTAATTTTGACATACTATATGATTATTTAAAAGTAATCATATTTTGTTTCCATACTTCTTTATTTCATGTGGGTAGAAAATCGATTTAATTTGAGATATTTTTGTGTTTTGATATTGTATGCATCGATATTATGTCAGTGATCCAAGAAATGAATGTATAACAATTTTCAGTATATTGATTAATAAATAGGTACACCTTTGAATTCAATTACTTTGTAAAACATTTTCAGACCAAAGGCCTGATTAGATCTTGACGGTCTTCCCTCCATCCCGCCATGGTGGAGGTACCATGTCCTTTGTCGAGTTGACAGTCTCTCACCTGCCGTATTTATAGGTCACCGCTGACCCAGTGGCTGTGTTTCTGATGGCGGGGACAGACGCAGGACAGGCTCAGCAATTTAGGAAATATTTTTTTATATGTGTAGATGCAGGTATGTACATTTTGACTAAATAAGTGTAAAATGTACACATATGCATGACACGTGACAGAATACCTTGTATGAGTACTTTTCGATTGCTGGAGTCCGGACCATATGTGCCAAGTCGAGTCAAAGGGAGAAAAGTGTGAAACGTACTTACCTGGATTTCACCCCCCAATGAGGTCATTTTTTGGGGGGTCAGGTTGCTGCTGTGAAGGGGGCCCTGGACGAAGGAGTCCAACTGGAGACTGAAAGGAAAAGAAAGAAATAGGTCAGCTTGCACCCCATTTCCTTCTAATCTACTGTCTCGAGGCAGGTGGTCTCCTCGCCACAGTCAGCTCAACGAAAAGGCACTTTGTAAGCTGGACTGCAGGAACCTTTTCTATAAAGCCCCCTGACAGCTGCTTTCCCCAAGCCACCATCAAGGCAATCGGCAAATGTCTGTCAGAGTCAGTGGGACTCAGAGGGGATCTCATTCAGCAACCCGCCAATGTTGTAATACAGGAGGGAGGACCGCCAACTAGGCGGGCTAGGAATCCAATGCTGTTTTGACGACGGGACCATTTCTGCTGAGATCTTAATCAGGCCCTAAGAATCAATCCTACTTAGTCTAGGAATATTTCCCTACTTCTAGGGTAACCAGCATACCAGAAAGCCTAGATTACATTACATATCAATCTCTGCTCCTTACCTAATATATTGTAAGGTTGCCTGGAAACCACACATATGATTTTCTACACCTAGAATGTACCATTACTGTTAATGCACAAAGGAATAGAAGGGCGTCGGCCATTGTGCTTCAAAAATGGAAGTTCAGAAAAAAACTGGCCACTTGCGAGTCACCAGAAGTGTACATCTCTGCACCTTAAAAATCCCATTAGTTTTCACTCACTGCTGCGGTCTATCTTGGATTCTAATCTTGACCTCTAGACTTGCACAGCCCTCTGTTTTCCCTGGTTAGGCTCATGCTCTTATGCATGTATGTATATATATATATATATACATATATACACACACACACACACCATTTGAAGGTCCCAGGAGAGGGTCCCTGGGCCTCACAAGTAAAATGAAAAGTAGCATACGTGCCTACCCTGCCTGCCTTCCATGGTCAGCTTGGTGCTCCTACCTCCGCCCTTGCCTCATGCCCTCCCCTTTCCTTCTACAGGCCCCTATTCCCTCCCTCCTGCCTTGTTTAGTCTGTGGTTGTTTCCCTGCACCCTACCTATTGCCGTTCATAGTTTGTTATACTGCACTTGTTCCTCCTGTCTATCCGGTCAGGTCAGCTTGCTGTCCTTTCTTCTTTGCCTTCTACTCTCTGTTGTCCATGTGCATGACCCTGTCCCCTTCCCTTTGCTTTCCATGGTCTGGTGTGCTGCACTGCCATCCCACTTGCCCTGTGTCGTGTATTGTGCTGCTGCAACCCCTGATGGCTGCCTGTATGGTCAGTTGGGTGTGCCTGCCCATCTCCCTCCTGCCCTCTGTTTTCTGAGTCCATCTACCTAACCCATTCCTCCTGCCCTCTATGATCCAATGTACCATACTTGCCAACATTTTGAACTTGGTAAGAAAGAGACTTTGAAAAAAAACCTGGAAAATTGATTTTCTCCATTGACTTACATTGAAAAATAGTATATTTAAGGCAAGAAACAGATAAAATAAAGAGCTTAGAGGCTTAAAAACATCAGGAGTCTCCAGCCTGAATCACGCCTGTTGGCCTATATGGTTGTACTTCCACAACATCTCTTGCCTGTCCTGCATAGCTGGTTTGTTTCCCCGACCCCTTTGCCTTGCCCTCCATGCTCTGTTGTGCTGCCACTATCCCTCCCGCTTGCCCAGTGTAATCAACTTATTGTCTCTGCACCCTCCTGCCTGCCCTCAATTATCCGAGGCCATGAATTTGACCTCTGCCTCCCCACAGTATGCTAATGAACAACTTGATCGCTAACATTCTATATTTGTTACAAAAGTGTGACACGCCTGACTTCATCTTGAAGGAACCAAAACTGTAATACCTAAAGCATTTCTGTTAGGAATTCTAAAAATAAGAGGGTCTTATTCCAATGGAAATTATGATTAGTGCTCTAAAAACTACAATGAGGACATATTTTCTGACTTCTCAAATAGTGACAAAGTGCATTTACATTATTTGCTATATTTATGTTTTTTTTAACCAGTCGTTCACTTGGTTACACTTAAGGGAGCGGATTTTGCATTATGGCCAGAACTGCAGACATTGCAACTAGGGAACCAGGTTCAAATTTCAGTGTCAGCTCGACATCCTGGGATTCTGGACAAATCACTTAATTTCCCCATACTGAAAACTAAAATGACTGTGTCCCTGTGTAACGTAACTGATGCTCATGTAAAGCACTCCAACACCTTTGGGTCAACTCTGCGCTATTTCAACGTGCAAAAAAACCCAAAGAATTAAGGCCCTCATTATGACATTGGTGGTAAATCCCGCTTAAGGCCGCAGTGATGGGTGCCAACATACTGCTGCGCAGGCGAACATTCGCCAAATTCTGACACATAGACACCAATCCGACAGAATACTGCCACATACACAAATCCGCCAGCCCAAAGGTCAGTGCTAAAGTGGAGGTATGAACACCCATACTCCAACAAAACAATGCTCACCACATCATGACCCACGAATCACCACAGTGGATATTCAATGGTTGTAAACAATTGGCGGTACACACCGGCACACTCAAAATGGACACCCAAATACTAAACTACACAACATTGGCCAATACCAAACACACACACCTGACACTGATACACAAACCACACCCAACCACTACGACAACTAGACACATACATCACATATATGTATACATCCCTCACGCACCCCACTTCACAAACCCAACCACAGTACCCAACACCCACACACTTTACACAAACCACACAACACCCATGTCCCCACAAAGGCAACCCGTTTCACAGACGAGGAGTTGCGGGTCATGGTGGAGGAAATAGTCAGAGTAGAGCCACAGCTCTTTGGAGCACAAGTACAGCAGATATCCATTGCCAGGAAGATGGAGCTACGGCAGAGAATCGTGGACAGGGTGAGGTGGAACGACCTACGGGGGAAGGTACGTCCCGTGGCAGCAAGGCACCAGCTTGCATACAGAGGACTGGTGGTGCACCCCCACAACTCACAGCATGGGAGGAGCAACCCATGGCAATCCTGCATCATGAGGGACTCACTGGAGTTGCTGGAGGACTGGACACTGGTGAGTCAACATTTACTACTTTTCACCCCCATACCTGCATGCCGTCTCATCCCCTCACCCTCCCTCCCATCACTCCACTGTATCCCACACACTGAACCTACACATATGACTAACCCCAACGCCAAGCCCTGCATGCTACACCATTGCATGGACAGCCCCCCCAGCCCTGCATAGACACCCATCACAAAAGCAGGCACAGCATAGGGGAACTAACAATCGCTCAATGCAACACCATACACAAACAAAGATGTCAGGTCAACAGCAACAAAAGAGAGGAAGCGAGGGATGTACAATATCTCACAGACATGAAGCATAATACATCATTTACATCCCCACAGGTGCCCCAGCCAATAGCAGCGGAGAGGAGGTGCCACGACAAACCAGTCCCCCAACCGAAGATGTCCCCAGTGATGACAGTAACTCTGGACTTCTGGATCTCGATGAACTACTTGGCCCATCAGGGACCAATGGTCAGTCGGTCAACCCAGCCCACTCCCAGTCAACCACAGAGCCTCCCCCATCAGTATCCAATACCACAGCACCCACCCAGCAGGCCCACACCTCTGTCCCTAGGAGGAGGACAGGCCCAGGGAACCGACTCTCCAGGAGGAACTCACCAAGATCCTGGGGGCCTACCAACAGTCCCAGGACACAATGGGATAGATCCTTAACAACATGCAGGAAAATAAGTGGCTGCAGGAGGAGCACCATCAGGAGATCAGAGCAGGCTCTCAACACCACCATGATCTTCATAGCAGGGGTGCTGGCAGACATAGCCAACATCATGAGGGAATCAACAGCAAACCAGCGGGCCCCTACCACTAGCCAGTCTATTGACCAGCCCTCCATATCTGCTGCAGCTAGTGTGCAGGAAGCCCCACCACAGGACCCACAGGCCACCAGCACCCCTCCCCCTGCAGAAGGTGAACCAACCCGCAAACGTTCCCTGCGACCCAGACAGGAGACTTCCTATGGCCCCTTGGACACTGGACCTGTGCTATAAACAGACTGGAACAATACCCTGGACTTCCTCTACCATCACCCCATTCCATTGCACTTTTCAGTCAATTATTTGCACTACAATAAATACCCTTGAACACAACTTGAGTGACACCGTTTTATGTGTTGAAAATGTGCATTTATGAGAACAGTCATATCTAGTACATATGATCTGAACACTGTGATAGCATACAAATAATGACCTGTAGCTGTCTGTAGGAAACACATCAGGAAATTGTCATATCATCAACATCTGTAAAAGGACAATCCATAGGTGAAAGTAAGTTGAGATGCAAAGGAAGTGAATGCCTTCATGCTACAGCCACACAGAAAACATCAATAGTAAGAGTAATGGTCAGTTCCACTGTCTCGCCTGTGTATCATTGGAAGTATTGACGCATAATTGATGTTCTGTTGTCCTCATCCTCGTCCTCTGCCTCCTCATCCTCACTGTCCTCAGGGTCCACTGTTGCCACAGGGTCGACTCCAGTTACCTACCCCGGCAGAAAAGGCACATGTCGTTTGAGGGCCAGCTTGTGCAACATACAGCATGCCACTACTATCTGGCAAACCTTCTAGGGTGAGTAGCACAGGGATCCACCTGTCAGATGCGGGCATCTGAACCTGGCCTTCAGGAGGCCGAAGGTCCTTTTGATTACTCTCCTGGTTTGCCCATGTGCATCATTATAACGGTTCTCAGACCCTGTCCTGGCATTCCTCACAGGGGTCAGGAGCAACAATAGGTTTGGGTAGCCTGCGTCACCTGCAAGTATTGATGGACAAAATTCAGCCTTACACAATGCTATGGGGAAAACACTTGAAGGCATACACTGACATACAGTGGGTGGGGACTCTGGCTCACCTATTAACCACACCTTGTGCCTCTGTAGTTGGGCCATCACATTTGGGATGCTGCTATTCCTCAGAATGAAGGGGTCATGCACCGACCCAGTATACTTGGCAGTGACATGGGAAATGTACTGGTCCGCCAGGCACAAAATTTGCACATCAATTGACTTGAAACTCTTCCGATTCCTGAACACCTGTTCACTCTGGCGGGAGGGGGGACAAATGCAATATGTGTACCGTCAATCGGACCAATAATATTGGGTATATGTCCCATTGCATAGAATCCTGCTTTCACAGTGGCCAAATCCTCCACCTGGGGGAAAGAAATGTAACTGCACATGTGTTTCACCAAGGCAGACAATACCCTTGCCAGCACGATTGAGAACATTGGCTGTGACATTCCTGCTGCCAAGCCCACTGTTACTTGGAAAGAACCACTTGCCAGGAAATGGAGCACTGATAGAACCTGAACAAGAGGGGGGATCCCAGTGGGATGACGGATAGTTAATATCAGATAAGGCTCCAATTGGGCACACAGCTCTGTGATTGTGGCCCTATCCAGTCTATAGGTGAGTATTATGTGCCTGTCCTCCAGTATAGCCAAGTCCACAAGGGGTCTGTACACAGGGGTTTGTCTCCTCCTCCTATTCTTCCGCAGTGGTAGGTATCTAAGGGACACAAGAGCGAGTAGGCTGTCACAATTTGAACAATGAAACCACCACCTCAGTGTGCATACAGCATTAATGTGATGAAACAGTGGGAATGGCAATGTAGGTGCAATTTTCGGCAATGACGCAGTTATGGAAGATCTGTATGTAGTCCACCACCATGAAATGGCGGCCACCTACCCTGTATCTAGGGACAGGTGGAAGTGAGGTAACTCCGCCGACATTGGGCATCATGGCAGAAGGCGGTCTTGCTCCACCTTGCAATTCCTCATTGGCTAATATGGGGCTCTATAGAGTTCTGTGGCCAATGGGGGTCAGCGGCGGCGGTGACAGTGTACACCGCCACGGACGTGACTACCATTTTCTGTCTATAACCTCACTTGATTCCTGACTTTCCACAGGACAACACCTACACTGCGTGTGCTGCTGTGACCTATGTCTGGAACCTACCATGGCCCGTGTGACCACTGAAAGGGCCCCTGCCTTTAATTCGATGGAGTTGGAGCACTTGGTGGATGGGGTACTGCCCCATTGTGGACAGCTGTTTGGGCCTCCAGACAACAGGTGGGTTCACCTTGGGCATGATGCATGTGGGAGTGTTGCATGGAGATGTGATGCAGGCATCGTGCCATATGTGGGGGGTGTCTGGTGGTAGTGTACATGGTGTGAGCAAAGCGATGTATATGCCAATGGATTTGGAAACCGGATTTGTGGGCCATATGTGTGACAGGCTGTTTTGTATGTGTAATGCTGTCCTCCTGTCTGTATTACCTCTGCAGGTCAGCACCCAACAAAAGAAGGGACTGTGGTATGCCATCACCAAGGACGTGCGGACCCTGGGGTCGACAGCAGGTGGAGCACCCACTGCAGGAAACAGTGGGAGGACCTGAGACGCTGGGCACCGAAGACCGCAGAGTCCCAGCTAGGGATGGACTCCCAATGAGGAAGGAGTGCCCATCGGAACCTGACCCCCCTGATGGCTTGCATACTGGTGGTGGCCTAACCAGAGCTGGATGGGCACTTGAGGGCATCACAGCAGCCACAAGGGAGTGAGTACAGTCAGCATTACTACAATAATTGGTAGGTGGCATGTGATCCGGGTGATGGGTGTGAGTCAGTGGATGCCCCTTAATGCCAGGACAGACATGGCAGCGTGATTCAACTCAAGGGTAATGGGTTTATGGCAAATGCAGGTAACCTGGCTCGTTTGCATTCCATGTCAGTCAGGGGTGTGTGGGTCCCAGGAGGTGTGCAGTTGGTGGTGTTTGGCCCCCATGTTGCTGTGGCAATTAGCCAATTCAATGCCAGTGCAATGCATAGTGCTCAATCCTGATCCCTTTGTGTGATGGTGCTGTGTCTGCCAACTGTGGTGTTGGTGCTGTAACTGACCCATTGCTCCCTTTCCCTCCCTCCCCCCATTTTCTTCTGTCATCTTGTCAATGTGTGCATTAGCATCATCTGGCAGAGAAGCAGGGGCACTGGCGACAGAGGGAGCTGCATCCCACAGGTACCAGGAGGGAGAGTCCACAGATGCTGAGGGAACCAGTGTGACGGAGGGTGAGGGGAGCACCATGACAGAGACAGGAGGTGACAAGAAAGACTCTGATTGCTCCTCTGATGGAAGCTCCCCGGTGGTGGCGGACACCTCAGTGACCAATCCAGCTGCAGGTCCAGCTGCCACCCCCATACCAGCACCACCCTCCCAGTAGCCCCTCAGTGAGTTGCCCGTGCCCGCTCACCCAGGAGGGTGGGAATCTCCTTCGTCCCAGGCACCTGAGGCCCTGCCCCAGCCAGCCCTGCTGCCCTGAGTGAGGAGGCTATTGATCTCCTGAGATCCATCTCTGTAAGCCAGACAACCATTGCAAATGCCATCCAGGGGCTGCCATCCCAGATGCAGCAATGCAAAGCATTCCTGGAGGGCATGCATGATGGACTGGCGGCCCAACAGAGATCGATTCAGGCTCTGGCCTGCTCCCTGGTGGCAGCCATTATCCCTGTTCCTACCGTCCCCCCTCCAACAACCACTGCCCAGTCCCATTCTCCTCAAAACCAACCCATTCCATGCACACATACAGATGAGCATGCACCTATGACATCATAAAAGAGTGGCACAGTCAAACACAGGCACCACACCTCAGTCCACAAGCACTCACACAAACAACAGACAGTTGCACACACATTCACACCTACTGCCTCCACTGTCTCCCCCTCATCCTCCTCCACCTCCCTCACAGTCACGTCCACACTCACACCTGCATGCACTGCTTCAACAGCCACCACCAGCATCACTACACCAAGCAGCACGCACACCTCACTAGCAGACACTTCCACAACATCCATCCACTCGTCCCCTGTGTCCTCTCCCACCCTGTCTGTCCCCCCTCCTAAAGGACAAAAACGCAGGCACTCAGACACCCAACAGCCATTCACCTCACATCAGCACACTGCCCATGCATCTTCACCCAAGACCAGCAGACTTACTCCCCCAACAACCACTCCCTCAACCTCCACTACCATCCCTCCTCCCTCATTCCGCCCCACCATCCCAAAGAAGCTTTTCCTTGCCCAACTTGACCTCTTCCCTCCCCCACCTCCCCCACCTCCCCCATCCTGCCAGTAAGAGCAGGGTCCCAATGATCCAGTCCAACACCTCAGCCAAACAGTCCACAGAGACAGTGGAGGCACCTCCTAATTCTAAAAACTAAACTAAACTAAACAGTGAAGGATCCCACTCCACCAGCCAGGAAAGGGAAGGATCCCACTCCATCAACCAGAAAAGGGAAGGATCTCACTCCACCAGCCAGAAGGGGTAAGGTTCCCACTCAACCATCAATGACAGCGGAGGTTCCCACTCAACCACCAATGACAGGCAAGAAGCCCTCACCTCCAGCTGGGACACAGAAGCCCTCACCTCCAGCAGAGGCTGCCAAGGAGACACCTCCCCTAGCAGAGACAATGCAGCCCTCACCTCCTGCAGAGGCTGCCCAGGAGACACCTCCCCCAGCAGAGACAATGCAGCCCTCACGTCCAGCAGAGGCTGCCCAATAGACACCTCCCCCAGCAGAGACAATGCAGTCCCCACCTCCAGCAGAGGCTGCCCAGGAAAAACCTCCCCCAGCAGAGACAATGCAGCCCACACCTCCAGCAGAGGGCATGTAGGCCACCCTCCAGGGACCGTTGTACTAGGAGCCCCATCCAGAAGCAGTGGGCAAGTTCTCCACCTCAGAGACTGTGACTTTGCACTCCCCAGAAATGTGAAATGGGCATGGAGCCCCCTCCAGAACCAGTGGGCAAGTTCCCCACCTCAGAGACTGTGACCTTGCACTCTCCAGCATTGGGAAATTGGCATGGAGCCCCCTCCAGAAGAAGTGGGTAAGTTCCCCACCTCAGAGACTGTGACCTTGCACTCCCCAGCATTGGGAAATAGGCATGGAGCCTCCTACAGAAGCAGTGGGCAAATTCCCAACTTCAGCTGAGGTGCCCGCCACCCACCTCCCCCCTGAGGTGCCTGTCCACTTCTGAAATGTTGCCCCAGTACAGTTTTGTGCTGAGTTAGTCAGGATCAAGTTGGGGCCTAGACTGTGCCCTGTGGCCACCTGGGCCTTATGTACTTTGGACTGGGCATTGTCCCTTTCTGGAAAATTGTTCATGTATCTTTGTTCTAATATTGGTTCATATGGTGGCTGTTGCCTTGCAATTCCAATTTCAGTACTGCGGACCTATTGTCCTGTGACATTGTTTTTCCTCTGCAGCTAGTTGTGTGTATGGTGTGTGTGTGTCTGGTGTGTGTTGTGCGTGTGTCTGTGTCACTCTCCTTTTCCTCCCTCTGTCCCCTGTGTGCTAGGCAGCTGTACTCACTGTTGTCGCCTTTGTCGGCGTTGCTGTTCCAGGTGGAGCATGGCGTAGAAGAGCATCGGGAAGACTTGAAGTTCCGGTTCCATGGCGGCGTTGATCTTCTCTGTGTCTCTGTTGGTGAGTCTTTGGTCTTCTGTGATGTGTTTCTGTCAGGCTTTTGATGGTGTTGGTACCGCCACGGAAATTGTGGCAGTTTGCAGTGTCATAATATCGTGGGCGGTACCTTGTCTTCCTCCTGGCTGTTGATGGCTACTGCCGTGGTGCGTGGTGTTAACGCCCTGGCGTTTGGTGTGGTACACTTGCTGTCTATGGGAGTTATCACCGCCATGGTCTTAATTTTCCAGTAATTACCTCCAGTCTGTTGGCAGTATTACCGCCACTTTAACAGTCACTGCCAATGTCATAATGACTACCTGAGTGTTTTGCACACTTTTGTCACTGGGCTATACTTAGGCTACATTTAGGAGATATATGTGTGTCATTTGGGCTCTTTTTTTACTGCTGGCCATCTTGGGAGACTTATTTGTTACGAAGCTCCGTAATTTCTTAATTTGCTGCTGTACCTTCAGTAGAAGAGGTTTTCAGTTTTTCACTTAAATTCCATCAAGATCGCAATCAGATGCGCCATACTTTTGGCATAAATTCAGAATGTTAGCACTCTAGTTGCTCATTAGAATACTCTAGGTATGGTGCCGATCACCAGTGAGTTAACTGGCAGTCTGCTGCTTGTGTTGAAAGTGTAAGTTTTAGCCTCAATGTCAATGGAATAGAAGAGGAAGATATTTGAGAACTCACTTAAAACATGTCCTAATTTTTCTGTTTACAGCACTAACTATAATCTCTATGAAAAAAATGCCCCCCCTCATTTTATTCCTTTCTAAATGATGTGTTTTAAGTTTTACCGGCTTGATTCAATGAAGATCTAGCTTTCTGCCAAATTTGATGTAATTCTGTTCAGCAGTTCAAGCTGTAGTCGTGTCTAGAGACCTTATGGGAAAACGCATGAGGAAAATGTATTTTTTTGTTCCCTCTTTTTCTCAGCCCCCACTTGACGGATCACCCTGAAACTTTCATGACAACAGCTGAACTGACTGTTGTATTAGTTTTTAAACATTTGTGAAGATTCATCAAACAGAGCCAAAGTTATTGTCAATATAAAAAACACTTTTCTGATGGAAACTAACTACTGAAGACTGGTGACTGGTGGTAGCCATCCTGTAGGTATATTTAGGGTAACTAGAGATAGGGATTTGTTAGATTTTTGTTCCTTTATAACTTTTCACCCATGTGAAGAATGTGCCTGAAACTTGCCAGACCTGCTTCCCCCATTTTATTTTGGGAGGCCTGAAATGTTTATGGTGTTTGGTGAAGGTGGTGCAAAAAAAAAAGCAGGTTCCAAAACAAGCTTCAAATCCATTGCATTTCCCATAGACTTTCACATTTCTCATAGCACAAATACTATCAACCGGATGTTTATGAAATTTGGCAGTATTACATATTGAGGGGAAGATGATTCTGTGGAATACTACAGGTAACTAGATTAAGTAAATGTTAAGTTACAAGGTGTTTTACCTTAGTGATATATTGTACCACAATACTGCAATACTACTGAAAGCCACAAGGAAGCCTAAAAATAATCTAGAGTGCAAATATAAAGTTTCAGATTTACTACATGAAAAACTGAAAGACCTATTTATGGTCACATGCTTATGGAAACCTATAAGCAAATACATAATAGATAGACTACATCCTTATCTGCATGTTTTTTTGCATACTCTCTGGCTCACAAAATAAAACTATGCCCACCAAGCCAAACTAAAACTATCGCCCCTATGTACTCCTGTGCAACAATCTAAAAGTGATCTAGCAGAGAGCTATATAAGCTTCTATATGGAGGACATGATGATGAAGTAATTAGGAAAAAAATATAATCTATCATCTTTATAACAACGATTGACTTTCATTCACGTTGGGCTTCATATGTAGCACTATCCTACTAAAAGTAGCAAGGAAGCCCAAAACATTTAACCAGACTGCATATAAAAATTTCAGGATTACTAGATGAACAACTAAAAGACACATTTTTGGCCACATGATTACTTAAACTGACAATAAGTACAATAGATAAAAAGAAAGAAATCACATTAAGTCTGATTGCCATTCTGTAGTTATAGTTAGTATTCCAAAAGATAGGAATTGCTTGGATATTAGCTCCCTAATAGCTTTCTAACCTTTTCATGAATCACCAAAAAACGTTCCGGACCTACAGCATTTTACACATTTTGAGATGATTTAATGTATTCTTATAAATTGTTAAGGGGGTGCAAAGGTACAAGGGGTCCCAAAACATGTTTTTCCAGCAATGCATTTTCCATTGACTATTGTATTTGATGTAATGCAAAAACATCTGAATGGATTTACATGAAACTTGGCAGGATACATTATAGTGCAGAGAATATGGGGGTCATTACGACCTTGGTGGGCGGCTACCGCCGCCCGCCAGGCGGTAACCGCCGTGTGGCCGCCAATGCGGTCGCACTCACGAGGCCCCCATTATGACATCCCCGCTGGGCCGGCGGGCGCAAACCAAGTTTGCGCCCGCCAGCCCAGCGGGGATGAGGCCGCAACATAGGAGCCGGCTCCTAATGGAGCCGGCGGTGTTGCGGCCGTGCGACGGGTGCAGTTGCACCCGTCGCGCTTTTCACTGTCTGCTATGCAGAGAGTGAAAAGCTGGCAGGGGCCCTGTTAGGGGGCCCCAGGACACCCCTTACCGCCAGCCTCTTCCTGGAGGTGCAAACCGCCAGAAACAGGCTGGCGGTAGGGGTGTCATAATCCCCAGGGCAGCGCTGCTTGTAGCGCTGCCCTGGCGGATTATCACCGCCAGGGCTAAAACGGCGGGAAACCGCCGGTCCCGGCGGTGCGAACGCGCTGCTTCCGCTGCGGTCGTAATAGGGCTGGAAGCACCGCCAGCCTGTTGGCGGTGCTTCCGTCCTTTTAGCCCTGGCGGTCTCGGACCGCCAGGGTCAAAATGACTCCCTATGTCTTTTTGGCACTGCAGTTAAGTATGGTAAGTATTTTTAAGTTATAAAGCATTTAAACTTAGTGACAAATGTGATTCCACTAAATTTTGTGGAACTACCAAGGCATACGGGTGTAAACCTATTTAAACATTTACAAAAAAAATATAAAATACATTTCCCTACCTAGTACCACTTTAATAAAGTGGCAATAGGTAGGGAAGTAGTACTTAACTATACCTAAGGCCCTAATACTGAGCACAGCCAAAGTGTAGTAAAAAGAGTATGGCTGCCTTGTCGATCTCAAAAAACTGCCATAACCCATTTATATATTTTCTCTTCATCACCATGTACCATGGTATACTACAAAGTTAACATGGTATATCATGGCCAAAAATACAACTTAAGTATAGCTACATTATTGGATTTCGGTACCCTTGTGTCACTCAGGGAGTCTCATAAGCAATGTAATACTTGAGTCAGATTTATAGATTTACAAAGGAACTCAAGGCCACCATGCATGGCCCTGTGTTTATTGGTAAACCTGGAGAAATGCAAGGCAGCACAATTCACAGTTTTGCATTACTCTGAACAATATAAATTACATTGCTGATAAATTTCACATACATCGACATGTCACGCCACTGTAGCCATTCCACTATTCCACTCTGCGCCACCCCACTCTACACCTCTCCACTTTACAAGCCTACAGGGCCTCATTACGACCCTGGGGGCCGGCGGTAAGCTGGCGGCAACACTGCCAACAGGCTGGCGATGTTCCGCCAGCTATTATGACCGTGGAGCATTAGCCACGGCCATACCGCCGGCCCCGGCAACATAACGCCATGTGGCAGATTGGCGGATTGGCCTGTTGTAATAGTGTGGGCGGTACATTGTCTTCAGCCTGTCTGTTGACGGTTACCGCCGCAGTGTTTGTTTGTACCGCCGTGGGAGTGTTAAACTGGCTGTCTATGTTGGCGGTTTCTGCCATGGTCGTGATTCCATTTTTTTTACCGCCGGCCTGTTGGCGGTTTTACTGCCGCATTAACACCGACTGCCAGGGTTGTAATGACCCCCTATGGGAGTCATTATGACATTGGCGATAAATGCCGCTTACCGCAGCAGTGATGGCCGCCAACATGCCGTTGCGGCGGTGAACATCCGTTCGCATTATTATGACGCACTAAACTGACGGAATACTGCCACAAACTCATATCCACCAGTCCAAAGGTAAGTTGTAAAGTATCGGTAGGAACATCCGTACCGTCACACCAACAAAACAACGCCATCCACATTATGACCCACGAATCACCATGGCGGACATTTGAAGGCGGCAAAACAATGGCGATACACACAGGAGTGGTCAGAATGGCCACCCAAATACAAAACAACACAACATTGCCCAATTCCAAAAACACACACCTGACACTGATATACATACCACACCCACCCACCCACAGCACAATAAAACACACACCCACATTACCCACAACCCTTTACGAACACGAAAAATAGCCAAGAGATAGTCATGCAAATCACAGCAACATCTATACATACCACTAACACCCAACCATCCATCACGACCCCACACCCCACCACATTATACAACACCCACTGCACAACATACAACACACAACACCCATGTCCCCACAAAGGCACCCCCGTTTCACTGATGAGGAGTTGCGGGTCATGGTGGAGGAAATAGTCAGGGTAGAGCCACAGCTGTTTGGAGCACAGGTACAGCAAATCACCAGTGCAAGGAAGATGGAGCTATGGCAGAGAATCGTGGACAGGGTGAACGCCGTGCGACAGCATCCAAGAACAAGGGACGACATCAGGAAGAGGAGGAACGACCTACGGGGAAGGTACGTTCCATGGCAGCAAGGCACCAGCTCGCTATCCAGAGGACTGATGGTGGACTCCACCTCCTCCCCCACAGCTCACAGCATACTGGCAATACTGCATCCTGAGGGACTCACTTGAGTTGCTGGAGGACTGGACACTGGTGAGTCAACATTTACTACCTATCACCCCCCCATACTTGCATGCCATTTCACCCCCTCACCCTGACTCCCATCACTCCACTCCATCACGCACAGTGCACCTACACATTTGACTAACCCCAATGCCAAGCCCTGCATGCCATACCAATGCATCTACAACCCTCCCAGCCCTGCATATATGCCCACCACCAATGCATGCACGGCATGGAGAACTAACAATCCCACAATGCATCACCATACACAAACAAAGGTAGAAAGCAACAGCAATGATAAAGGGGCAGCTAGGGATGTAGAACATGTCACAGACATGAATCATAATACCTCACTTACATACCCACAGGTGCCTCAGCCAATCTCAGCGGCGAGGAGGTGCCATGACTATCCAGTCTACCAACAGAAGGTGCCCTCAGTGATGACAGTAGCTCAGGACTTCTGGATCTGGATGTACTTCCTGGCCCATCAGGGACCAATGGTCAGTCGGCCACCCCAGCCCACTCCCAGTCCACCACAGAGCCTCCCCCCTCAGTATCCAACACCATAGCACCCACCCAACGTCCCCACACCTCTGTCCCCAGGACACATCAATCAGCAGTGTGCCCACCAGTACAGGGACCCAGTCCACCCCTCACAGCCAAGACAATCAGGGTTTTGGAGTCAGTGGCAGTGGGCACACTGATCAGGGGACACAGGCACAGAGGGACAGGGACACTCGGAGGACAGCTGTGTGCCAGGCAGAGGACAGGCCAAGGGAATCAACTGCCCAGGAGGCACACGCTAATGTCCTGGGGGCTTACCAACAATCCCAGGACAAGACGGGCCATATTCTTAACATCATGCATGTGAGATAGAAGCTGCAGGAGGAACACCATCAGGGGATCTGAAAAGATTTGCAGGGCCTCAACACCACCATGGTCTCCATAGCAGGGGTGCTGGCTGATATGGCCAACATCACAAGGGAATATACAGCATACCAGTGGAGCCCTTCCACTACCCACTCAACTGAACAGCCCACCACATCTGCTGCAGCCAATGGATAGGAGGCCCTGCCACAGGACCGACAGGCCACCAGCACCCCTCCCACTGCAGAAGGTGAACCACCCTGCAAACGTTCCCTGCAACCCAGACAGATGCCAGAGACACTTGCCAAGACCAAGACCACCGCCATGCTATCCAACCCTCCTGAATGTCCCCCTTGTTTTCCACTCTGTCCCCTTGTCCACTTTGAACTGCCATAGCTCCCCTTCCTATGGCCCATCGGACACTGGACCTGTGCTACAAACAGACTGGACAAATACCCTGGACTTACTTCTACCCTCACCCCATTCCATTGCACTATTCCTTCTATAAATTTCACTACAATAAACACCCTTGAACACAACTTGAGTGATAGTGCTGTATGTGATGAAAATGTGCAATTATGTTAACAGTTACATCTTGTGCAATTGACCTGAACTTTGTGATGGTATGCAAATAATGACCGGTAACTATCTGTAGTCATCACATCAGTACACAGTTGTAATAACACCAACATCTGAAAAAGGAGAAGGCATAGGAGACAGTCAGTTGAGGTGCAAAAGAAAAGACTGCCATCCTGCTACAGCCACACTGAAAACATAAATAATCAGAGGAATGTTCAGTTCCACTGTTTTACCTGTGTGTCATTGGAAGTACAACTGTGTTACTGATGTTCTTTTAACTACATCCTCCTCCTCTGCCTCCTCATCCTCACTGTCCTCAGGGTCCACTGCTGCCACAGGGGCATTTCCAGTCTCCTCCTCTCCTCCTGCATATAAAGCACATGTCGTCTGAGGGCCTGGTTGTGCAACATGCAGCATAGAACAACTTTCTGAGAGACCTTCTCAGGGGAGTAGCACAGGGATTCTCCTGTCAGAGGGAGGCCTCTGAACCTGGCCTTCAGGAGGCCAAAGGTTCATTCCAATTATCAGACTGGTTTGCCCATGTGCATCATTATACCTGTTCTCAGCCCCTGTCCTGGCATTCCTCACAGGGGTCTGGAGCCACAACAGGTTTGAATAGCCAGAGTCACCTGCAAGAATTGAGGGACAAACATTAGCCTTACACAATGGTATGGGGGATGACTCCTCAAGGCATACACTGACATACATTGGGTGGTGACCCAGGCTCACCTATTAGCCACACCCTGTGCCTCTGTAGTTGTGCCATCACATTTGGGATGCTGCTATTTCTCAGGAGAAAAGCATCATGCACCGACCCAGGATACTTGGCACCTGTTCATTGTGCCGGGGGGACAACAACTGCAATATGTGTTCCATAAATCGCCCCAATAATATTAGGAATATGTCCCATTACATAGAATCCAGCCTTCACAGTGGCCAAATCTTCCACTTGGGGGAAAGCTATGTAGCTGCACGTGTTTGAGCAAGGCAGAAAAAACCCTTGCCAGCACTATTGAAATCATTGGCAGTGACATTCCTGCTGCCAAGCCCACTGCCACTTGGAAAGAACCAGTTGCCAGGAAATGGAGCACTGATAGAACTTGTTCAAGAGGGTGGTATGATGGATAGCTGATATCAGATCATGCTCCAATTGAGTACAGAGCTCTGTGATTGTGGCCTTGTCCAGTCTATAGGTCAGTATTAAGTGTCATTCCTCCAGTGTAGCCAAGTCCACAAGGGGTCTGTACACAGGGTCTTATCTCCTACTCCTATACCTCCGCAGTTGTAGGTATCTAAGGGACACAAGAGTGAGAAGGGTGTCACAAACTAAACAATAGAACCACCACCTCAGTGTAACTGAGCATGTATGTAATTGGACAATGTGAATGGCAAGGTATGTACAATTTTCAGCAAAGGCGCAGTTTCCAATTCCTGATTGTTGTCCACCACCATAAAATGGTGATCGCCAGTCCTGTAAGTATGGACATGAGGAAATGATGTCACTCCGCCAGCATTGGACGTCATGGCAAAAGGCAGTCTTGCACTGCTGTGCTATGCCTCATTGGGTAAAATGGGGCTCTATGAAGTACAGTGGCCAATGGGGATCACCGGCGGCAGTGACAGTGTACACCGCCGTGGACGTGACCAACATTTTCTGTCTATAACCTCACTTGATTCCTGACTTTCCACAGGACAACACTTACACTGCATGTGCTGCTGTGACCTGTGTCTGGATCCTGCCATGGCCCGTGTGAGAGGAGAAAGGGCCACTGCCTTCACTTCGGAGGAGGTAGAGCCCCTCAAGGATGGGGTCCTACCCTTGTATGAACAGCTGTATGGGCCTCCAGACCAACAGGTGTGTATACCATGGGGACGATGCATGCAATAAGGTTGCTTGGAGATGTGTATGCTGGCAGTCTGTCATTTGGGTGGGGGGTATGTGTGGTGGTAGTGTACATGCAGTGCTCAGGGTGAGGTGTGTACCAATGGAGATGGAAATGGTCTTTGTGGGATATATGTGTGACAGGCTGGATTGTATGGGTAATGGTGTCCTCCTGTCTGTATTAACTCTGTAGGTCAGCGCCTATCAGAAAAAGGGATTGTGGTGTGCCATCGCCAAGGAGGTGCGGACCCTGGGGGCGTATAGCAGGCAGAGCACTCACTGCAGGAAAAGGTTGGATGACCTGAGACGCTGGGCCCGGAAGACGGCTGAGGCCCAGCTGGGGATGGCCTCCCAACGAGGGTGGGGTGCCTGTCGGAACCTGACCCCCCTGATGGCCCGCATACTGGCAGTGGTCTAACCAGAGCTGAATGGGCACTTGAGGGCAGCACAGCAGCCACAAAGGGATGAGAATAGTGAGCGTGACAACTATTTTTTGCTGACTGGCAAGGGGTCCTGGTGGTGGGTTTCAGTTAGTGGGTGCCCCTTAATTCCAGCTCAGCCATTGCTGCGCGGTCCAGCTCAAGGTAAATGGGTTTATAACAAAATCTTGTAAAGTAGCTAGGTGGCATTCCATGTCAGACAGGGCTCAGTGGTTCCCAAGAGGGGTGCAGTTGGTGGTGGGTGGCTCTCATCTTGCTGTGGTACTTAGCCAATGGAGTGCCACTGCGATGCATAGTGCTCAATCCTGATCCCTGTGTGTAATGGTAAAGTGTATGCCATGTGTGGTGTTGGTGCTGTAATTGACCCAGTGCTCCCTTTCTCTCTCTCCCCCCTATTTTCTTTTGTCATCCTGTCCGTGTGTGCATTAGCATCACCTGGCGTAGGAGCAGGGGCACTGGCAACTGAGGGAGCTGCAACCCACAGGACCCAGGAGGCAGAGTCCACGGATGCCGAGGGCCCAGGGGGACGGAGGGTGAGGGGAGCACCACAGCGGAGACAGGAGGTGACAACACTGACTCTGATTCCTCCTCCGATGGAAGCTCCCTGGGGGTGGCGGACACCTCTGGAACCACCCCAGCTATAGGGACAGCTGCCACCCCCAGTACCAGCATCGCCCTCCCAGTAGCCCCCCACCAAGTTGCCTGTGCCCACTCAACCAGGAGGGTGGGCATCTCCTTTGCCCCAGGCACCTCAGGCCCTTCCCCAGTCAGCCCGGCTGCCCTCAGGGAGGAGGCTATTGACCTCCTGAGATGCATCTCTGTAGGGCAGTCAACCATAGTGAATGTCATCCAGGGGCTGGCATCCCAAATGCAGCAATGCAATGCCTACCTGGAGAGCTTCCACAGTGGTTTGGTGGCCCTACAGAGATCGTTTCAGGCTCTGGCCTCCTCTCTGATGACAGGCAATGTCCCTGTACCTACTGACCCCACTCCAACTACCACTTCCCAGTCCCAGTCTCCTCAACCCCAACCCATCCCATGCATACATACAGACAAGCATGCACACAAAACATCACACAAGAGTGGCACAGTCAAACACAGGCACAACACTTCAGTTCACACACACTCACACAAACAACAGACAGTTGCACCCACAACATCCACTCCCTCCACTGTCTCCTCCTCCTTCTCCTCCTCCCTCACAGTCACATCCGCACTCACACCTGAATGCACTGCATCAACAGCCACCACCACCACCATCACCTCATCAAGCAGCACACACACTTCACTTGTAGACACCTCCACAACATATATCCACGCATCCCCTTTGCCCTCTCCCAACCTATCTGCCCCTCCTGAGAGACACAAACGCACGCACTCAGACTCCCAACAGCCATCCATCTCACACATGCACACTATCCTTGCACCTGCACCCAAGTCCAGCAGACGTACACCTCTGACAGCCACTCTCTCAACTTCCACTCCCATCCCTCCTCCCACATCCCACCCCAATGTCCCTAAGAAGCTTTTCCTTGCACACCTTGACCTCTTCCCTCCCCCTCCCCCTCCACCCACCTGTCCTGCATGTAAGAGCAGGGTCTCAATGACCCAGCGCAGCACCTCAGCCAAACAGTCTGTCACTGCTCTCATCAAATCATCAGCTGCTGGCTCCTACTGAGAGGACACCTCTGTTAGAAATGGGGTCTTTGGTTGACAGTCAGGTAACCCCCTGTTCAAGCAAGTACCCTCACTCAAGTCAGGGTAAAAGAGAATCACCCTCAGCTAACCCCTGCTTATCCCCTTGGTAGCTTGGCAGAGCAGTAGGCTTAACTTCAGAGTGCTAGGTGTAAAGTATTTGTACCAACACACACAGTAACTTAATGAAAATACTACAAAATGACACAACACCAGTTTAGAAAAATAGAAAATATTTATCTAAACAAAACAAGACCAGAACGACAAAAATCCACAATACACAAGTCAAGTTATCAATTAAAAAGCAAAAAGAGTCTTTATGTAGTTCAAAACACACATTGACACTGTTAGCGTGAAAATGTACCTTGAGTGCGTCAAAAATACCCCTGCATGGGTGAGTGCCCGTCAAAAAGGGCTTGCAATGCATTGATTTCACTCACGAGCGAGACCTTGCATTGTGTCTTCTGTCGTCGGGTCGGGCGTGTCATTTCTTTTCTCTGCAGGAGAGTGATGCGTCGATCTGGTCTGCACTCTCGGGTCCAGGCAAGCCTTGCGTTGCTTTTACACGCACAGCAATACTTGCTTCGGAAATCCAGCCGCACGATGATCCAAAAACCACGCAGCGCAGGTTGCAATCTCCCAGCCTCCATCAGCGATGCTTGTAGTTTCTCCTGCTCCGTGCGTCGATTCTTCGGTCACGTTTCCGGCAAGCGTTGATTTTCAGCCACAGAGCTGGCGCTTTGTTTCTTCAGCCGCAGATCAGAGTTGCGTTGATCTTTTCCCCGCATGGTGCTCTGTGCGTGGATTTCCTTTTTTTTAGGCTGCCAGCTTCTCCTTTCAGGGTCACAGGAACTGGAGGGGCACCATAGGGCAGAGTAGGAGTCTCTCCAGAGACTCCAGGTGCTGGCAGAGAAAAATCTTTGCTGTCCCTGAGACTTCAAACAAAAGGAGGCAAGTTCTAAATCAAGCCCTTGGAGAGTTCTTCTTAAGATGGAAGACACACAAAATCCAGTCTTTGCCCTCTTACTCTGGCAGAAGCAGCAACTGCAGGACAGCTCCACAAAGCACAGACACAGGCAGGACAGCTCTTCTTCCTCAGCTGTTCAGCTCTTCTCCAGGCAAAGGTTCCTCTTGTTTCCAGAAGTGTTTCTAAAGTCTGTGGTTTTGGGTGCCCTTCTTATACCCAATTTCTCCTTAGAAGTAGACCTACTTCACAGTGTGAATGTAAAATCCTGCCTTGCCCAGGCCAGGCCCAAGACACTCACCAGGGGGTTGGAGACTGCATTGTGTGAGGACAGGCACAGCCCTTTTCAGGTGTGAGTGACCACTCCTCTCCTCCCTTCCAGCACAGATGGCTCATCAGGATATGCAGGCTACACCCCAGCTCCCTTTGTGTCACTGTCTAGTGTGAGGTGCAACCAGCCTAACTGTCAAACTGACCCAGACAGGGAATCCACAAACAGACAGAGTCACAGAAATGGTATAACCAAGAAAATGCTCACTTTCTAAAAGTAACATTTTCAAACACACAATCTTAAAATCAACTTTACTAAAAGATGTGTTTTTAAATTGTGAGCTCAGAGACCCCAAACTCCACATGTCCATCCACTCCCAAAGGGAATCTGCACTTTAATCAGATTTAAAGGTAGCCCTCATGTTAACCTATGAGAGGACCAGGCTTTGCAACAGTGAAAAGCGAATTTACCAATATTTCACGGTCAGGCCATATAAAACACATTACTATATGTCCTACTTTAACTATACACTGCACCCTGCCCTTGCGGCTACCTAGGGCCTACCTTAGGGGTGTCTGTCATGTAAGAAAAGGGACGTTTTAGGCCTGGCAAGTTAAAAACTGCACACACAGACACTGCAATGGCAGGTCTGAGAAATGATTACAGAGCTACTTATGTGGGTGGCACAACCAGTGCTGCAGGCCCACTAGTAGCATTTGATTTGCAGGCCCTAGGCACCTCTAGTGCACTGTACTAGGGACCTACTAATACATAAAATATGCCAATCATGGATAAGCCAATTACCTACACATTTTGTAAAGGAGCACTTGCACTTTAGCACTGGTTAGCAGTGGTAAAGTGCCCTGAGTAACAAAAACAGCAAAATCAGAGTCCAGCACACATCAACAATCTGGGAACAGAGGCAAAAAGTTAAGGGAGACCACGCAAAGGATGAAAAGTCTAACACAGCTGCCACTCCTACTGAGAGCATACCTCCACTTAAGAAAGTGAGGACTAGGGTGGCGAAAACCAAGGGATAGGAGACGGGGACATTGGAGGCACCACCTAGTGCTGGAGGTAAGGACACAAGTGACATGTCAAAGGCCAAGGGGACACGTCACAAGAGGGGAAACATGGATCCCCCTCCACCACCAAAGAAAGGGAAGGTTCCTACTCCACCAGCAAAAGAAAGGAAGATTCCCACTTCACCGCCAGCAGAGTGCAAGGAGCCTTCACCTCCAGCAGAGGCAGCCAGGGATACACCTCCACCAGCAGTGGGCAAGGAACCCTCACCTCCAACAGAGGCAGCCAGGGTTACACCTCCACCAGCAGTGGGCAAGGAGCCCTCACCTCCAGAAACTGTTGGGCAAGGATCCCCCTCCAGAACCAGTGGGCATGTTCCCCACTTCAGAGACTGCGGCCTTAGACTCCCCACCAGAGACAATTGGGCAAGGAGCCCCCTCCAGAACCAGTGGGCATGTTCCCCACTTCAGAGACTGTGGCCTTAGACTCCCCACCAGAGACAGTTGGACAAGGAGCCCCCTCCAGAACCTGTGGGCATATTCCCCACTTCAGCTGAGGTGCCCCCTAAACCCCCCTTCCCCCTGAGGTGCCTGCCCATTTCCAACATGATGCCCTTGCACAGTGGATTCCGGATTGTGTCAGGAGTCAAGTTGGGCTTTGGACTGTGCCTTATGGCCATGTGGCCCTTTTGTACTTTGGACTGGCCATTGGTCCATTCTGGACATTGACGCCTGCATTTGCTTTCTAATGTACATTATGGTGGCTGTTGGCATCAAATTACAGAGTTCGTTCATTCTCGTTGTGGTCCTTGATTTAATTTGATGTGGGTCCTGTGACATTAGTTGTATACTGCATCTGGTTCTGTGTATGGTGTGTATGTGAATGGTGTGTGTTGTGCATGTGTGTATCACTCTCCTTTTCCTCCCTCCCTCCCTTGTGTGCTAGGAGGCTGTACTCACCATTGTGTTCTTCGTCGGCATTGGTTTTCCAGGAGGGCCATGGCGTAGAAAAGCATCAGGAAGACTTGAAGTTCCGGTTCCATTACGGCAGTGGTATCCTCTGTGTCCTTGAAGGTGAGTCTTTTGTCTTCTGTGCAGTGTTTCCGCTAGGCTTTTGATGGCGTTGGTACTGCCACGGAAAACCTGGTGGTTTGCTATGTCATAATATGATGGGCGGTACCTTGTCTTCCGCCTGGCTGTTGATGGCTACCGCCATGGTCAGTGGTGTTAACAACCTGGTGCTTGGTGTGGTACATTGGCTGTCTATGGGAGGTATCACTGCCATGTTCATAATTTGGCGGTATTTACTGCCAGCCTGTTGGTGGTATTGCCGCAACTTCAACACCTACCGCCAATGTCATAATGAGGGCCTATACCTTAATCTACGCTACTATACAACAAACCACTTAATGCAGCTCCACTGCTTCACACACTACTATACTCTGTGCACCTCCACTCTATAACACTCTAAAACACCATATGCCACTCTCTGACATGTGTCTCCTGTCTATACCCCTTCACTCCACTGTACAACACTGTATTTTTTATTCATCTCAAGTTTTATATAGCACAAACTTGACCTGAGGGCATCAGAGCGTTTTACGAAGTTTGCAGAGTCAGCATTTACAAGGAGTATATTAGAAAAATAGTATGTCTACATACAGCAACAAATGTAAGGGGAATAATGTTTAAGGGGGTGGAGTAGTGGTATAGTGGTCAATATAGTTAAGGGTAGCGATGGTAGGATGTAACAGGGCTTGGCAGGATGAATGAGTCGATGTTTACAAGGCAGAGATATATGGGCTCTTCAACGTAGGGTGGGCAGAGCATCTGAGCAAGTCAATTATTTCAGGAGGGCGGATTAGTGTTTTTGTTGAAGCTTAAGGTTTTTCTTAACATTAAAGTATGATTGATTGTCATATAGATCTTGAGGGAGAGCTTTCCAGATTCTGAGTGCATTCCTAGAGAAGGAACAGGTGTGTTATTCTTTTATCTTTAATTGTGGTGGAATCATGAGCAGGGTGTTTGATCTTCGCAGAGGCCTCTTTTGGCTAGCGTTTGACAGTTTGTTAGTGTGATAAATAGGATTTGCAATGTAGAAAGCATTGTGGGTAATGCAGGCAGTTTTGAAAATGATTCTTGCTTCAATTGGTAGCCCGTTAAGTTTCTTGAGTGTGAGAGTGATGTGGTCATGTCACATTTTCGCAGAGAGAAGTCTTGCTGCTGTGTTGAGTGTGGATTTCATAGGTATGAGGTGAATGTTTGGAGTACTTGTGATTGTTGCGTAGCCGTAATCCAGTTTGGAGAGGATTAGGGATTGCACTACAGTTTTTAGATCTTCAAGGGTGATGAAGGGTTTGATTTTTTTAGGTGTTTCAACTTGTGGCAGGTACATTTTGTCGAGGTATTAATATGTTCTTTCATGTTCAAGCATTGTCAAGAGTAACCCTTAGTGCCTTTACAGCCTCAGAGATGGACAGTTTACAGTTTAGTGCATTTATATTGTCAAGCCAGTTATTGATATGTTAGGCTGAATGAAGAGGAGTTCTGTTTTGTTGGGGGTTAAGTTTTAAGTTTTTGTTGGTCAGCCAGGTTTGTACCATGGAGAGAGAGTTGTTTAGGTGTTGGATGTCTTTAGATAACGAGATTTTGATGTAGAAATGGTATACTCTGCATAAAGATGGTAGGCAATTCTGGCCTGCTTTAGGATCACTGCAAGGGGTTCCATGTAGGGGTTGAACAATGCAGGGTACAAGATTGTTCCATGGGGATCTCCTTGTTGAACTAAACTGCAGGGGAGGTGGAACTATTTAGTTTATTTAGGTGGAATCTTTGGTTCAACAATGTGGTGAACCATGGCAGGACAGTTCTATTGATGCCAACACGCTGTGAGAGTGTGTTTAGGAGAATGTTGTGGATAACAGTATCAAAGACCACTGAGTGGTACAGACGGATTAGGGGGCAGGTCTTACCATCATCGAGAGATCTGTGTAAGTCATCAGTGATGTTCAAGATTACAGTCTCAATACTGCAGCCTTTCCTGAACTTGGATTGGAATGTTTAATGAAGGTTGAATTTCTCAATGTGGTTCTTAAGTTGAGAGAGTACACATTTTCCTATAGCCTTGGCAAGGACAGGGAGGTTGGTCAAGGGTCTGAAGTTATTAAGTTTTCAAGGGTTAGCATGTGGCTTTTTGATGAAGGGGGTGACTTGGCCAAGTTTAAGAGAGACCGGCATAGAGCCATTGGACAGGGAGAACTTAATGATTTTAGTTCACGTTGGGGAGATGTGTCTGAGAATTTTGACGAGAGAGGATGGAAGAGGGTCAGGGAGGTGGGATATCAGCTTCATGCATGAAAGTATTTCAAGGACTATTTTTCAGGCACATTTACAAATTTTGGTCCACGTTGCATTTTTTTCAGTTATAGGTAATTATGAGTGGTGTGCTTGTTTCCTGAGGGGGTAGGTTTGGGGTGACCATTGGTGGAGGAGGCATAGAGAGGAGGCCCTTCTTTGGTTGAAGGGGCAATTTTGGCAGAAAGATAGGAGGTGATGGGGTCTAGAGAGGGTTTGATGTTAGTTATTTTATCTGACAAATAATTGGCGAATTCTTCACAGCGCTTGGTAGAGGCAACAGTAGGATATTGTGGGTTTAGGAGGTTTGGTGTTTGATGATGTTCAAAAGGTCTTTAGGTCTGTTTATGGAGTAGTCAGGTTGGGCTCAGAAGAAGGAAGATTTTTCTCTGTAGATCTGTTTTTTGTATTTTAAGCGTTCACCTCAGAGGATGGCGAGGTGGATCAATGAGGGCTGTTTTCTCCAGGTTCGTTCAGCCATTCTCAGTTGACATCTCTCCTTATTAAGGTCCTTATTGAATCGGGATCTGGAAGGGATACTTCTCGATTTCTTGAGTTTTAGGGGAGCAACAGTGTTGAGGAGTTCTGTCATTTTAGAGTTATAGTGGGAGGTGTGGTTGTCATTAGTAGTAAAGTTGGGTTGAAGGAGAATTTGGGAACTGATTAGGGACTCTAACTCTGATTGAGGGATTTGATAAATGTTACTTGTCTAGTGCTTAGAATCATTTGTTGAGGAGCTTAGGTTGATTAATATTGAGTACGAATAGAATTAAGTGCTGGGCAGTCCAGTCAATGGGAAGGATGGAATAGAGAGGAATATGTGATGGAACAACTAGGATATTTCCCAACGGAGAGTGATGGCATTGTGGTTGGTAATGATTGTGTTGAGGGTATAGCCTTTCTTGTGGATTTGCTTTTTGCAATTTCGAGTGAGACCTTTTGATTCAAGGAGGTTGGATAAGGATTGTACTATTGTTTTGTCATTCAAGTGCAAGTTTAGGTCCCTTAGAATAATGTCATTGGAGTCCTTCATGAATTTTATTGTTAATAGGTCTGTTAAATCCTCGAGGAATTGCAGTTTCTCACCTGGTGGGTGAAAGATGGAATGGAATTTGATGGGGTTGGAGCCTTTGGAGGTAGGATTAACTCCTAGATATTTGAAGACGGGGAAATTCAGTTGTTTGGAAAGGGTTTAGGCAGAGATAATTATTGTGTTAATTATTGTGTGGTCGCTAACCCACCACTGATATAATCCTTACGGTCTGAGCAAATGACAGAGAAGCTCAGTGGGGTGGGGAAGCGATTATAGGGGATGAGTGGTTGTTTAACCAGGTTTCAGTCAGAAAACATAAGTAAATTTTATGTAGCAAGATGGTTTCTGCTATTTTGGTGGCATGCTTGATGCTGACCTACAGTTTAATAACATCCAGTTTGGGTGATGTTTTCAGTTCAGATTGAGTAGGCTGGATGGTAGTGAGTTCGGTAGGTGGCCTGGGAGGGCGATTAGTGTGAGGGATCATATTATTACAGAGGATAAATTGAATATTGGGGTAGCAGGATTGTCTAGGAGCATTGGAGTTAGTATGGCTCAGCATTTCTACTTTCAAGTGTGACGTTCCAGTTGTAGTGCGCCGTGGGTTAAGGTGGTACTAAGTATAGGGGAAAGTTGGTCATCTGGTATAGCGTGAGGAGTCAGAGTGTATGACTGTGGCAGGACCTGGTTTGTCTTGGTTGTGTGAGCATGAGGCGAGTTGGGGCAGAGATTGATGTCCTTTTTTAGTGAGTTGAGTTCTTCCAGCAAGGTGTTGCTTTTAAGTTGCAGACAGGTTATTATGGGGATAAGTTGAGATGTGGTTGGCTCTGAGGCAGAAAGAGGGGTAGACTGGTGGTCATTGTAGGCTATAATGAGGCTAAGGTTGGATGTGGGCTGAGATGGTTTGGGGACAATGACGAATTAGGCATGGTTGTTTGGTCCGATAGTTCAGGGGAAGTGGGTCTTGATGGAGGGGGAGATCATTCTCGCAGTAAGGCCAAGAATTTAGAATTAAGGAAAGGGAATGATGTATGAGGGGTATAGGCAGTGTTGGTGTGTGAGGATGGGGAGAGGCAGGTTCTACTGGGTGGGGAGAAAGTGTGGAGTTGAGTTATGTGGGCATGGGAGGTAGAGTAAGACTGAGAAAGGGTGACAAGGAGGTGCAGAGAGAGGGGAAGTGGTGGTCAAAGGTGGAGAGGTTTTGTTTTGAGGCTTACATAAAGATGTTTCTGTTTCTGTAAATGGATATGGATAGTTCTCTGCTAAACATCTGAGATGGGGATATAGTTAGTTTGGATCCATCTGGGATGTTGATTGTGTTGGTTACATGTAGGAAGAATTATCTCCATTTGACAGATTTCTTGATGCAGAGGATGAAGTCTGTTATAAGGCCTCTAAGCATTGAACTGTTGTTGATGTTTGTTGTTAATGTTTGTGGGTGTTCTTTGAGGAGTTTGTGCTTGTACTTTTTCACGATATGTTTGGAGAGGTATTGCTGGAATTGTATGCAGTAGGAATTGGGACCAAATCTTTCCATGATGTTGCTGTGTGAGGCCATAAATTGGGAGCGAAGGGTGTGGAAAGGGCTAAATACAATGGGACAGACAGAGGACTGTAGTTTGAAGGTTAATGAAGATTTAGCTGTGAATGTTGCCATTAATGGTTTGTTTGGCTACTAGGTGGAGCTATAAGGCTGTGATTGGGTATTGTCCTCTTTTTTCTACCTGATAATGAGATTAGGGGCGCACTGGGGTTGAAGTCCTTAATTTGTTTTTCACATTATTTTTTTTACTTTGCTTGGAGGACAATTGTAAGGAGATTAGTGGGAAGTTGGTGGTTGTGGGAGGAGGGGGGTTGGAAGAAATAAGTTGAGGGATGGACTCTAGTTCTCGCTAAAACACAATTCAGCCATCTGTTGTAACCATGCTGTACTATACTGTATGCCCCTGTAAAACACTATACTCCACTCTACTCTACGATATTCTAGTCCACTATACAATACTATGCAAATCTTTGTCTGCCACTGCACTCCACTTTACTCCACTCTATTCTGATACAGTACTCCACTCTACCCCACTACTCCACTATAGGCCATTCCACTGTACACCACTCAATGGCGTTATACTTTATAATATATGCAAATCCACTGTATCACACTCTACAACACTAAACTGTACACCACTCCACTCTACAAAAATCAACTACTCTGTTTGGCACTCTTCTCTACTATACTCTACATCTCCTACTAATACTGTATGATACCTCACTATACTCAACTGTACAACACAGTACTCCAATTGTGTACACTTTATTCAACTGTATGCTACACCACTCCACTCTACTGCATGTTGTGCCACTATAGTCTACAACATGCCACTTCACTCTATGGCATTTTACCCCACTCTACACTACCCCACTCCAGTGCACTTCACTCCACTCTACTACACTTTATTCCATTTTATGCCACTGTATTATACTCTACTCTACACTGTTCCACTGTCTGACACTCTAATCCACTGTGTGTAACTCTATTCTACAACACTATACTGCACTCCATGCCACTCTGGCACTCTATTTCACTTTATGCCCATCCGCTCTATGCCACTGTACTACATTGTATGACACTTGACAACAGGTCACTCCTCTTCTCTTTGATATACCGCTCTAGTATATGACACTGTCTTCCACTGAATTCTGACACTCCACTTGATTTGATGATACTCCACCCTATAGCAATCTACTTCACCCTACTCCACTTTAAAACACTCTACTCCAGTCCATGACAGTCTACGACACCTACCCTACTGTTTGACATGCCATTGTACTATACAACACGCTGCTCTAGTCTACGATACTTGACTCCACTATATGAGACACTAAGCCACTAGACTTTATATCACTTTACTACAATGTACAATACGCTACTACACTCTTCTCTACTCCACTAGATTCGAATCTGCAATACTCCAGTTTATGACACTAGACGTTACAACACTCTCCTCCAGTGTACTGTACAAACCTCCACATGACAACTTTCCACTTGCAGCACTGGAGTTTAGGACTTGAAACACATTATAATTATAAAAACAATTTGAAATTCAAAGAAAAAGTAGTGTTCAAAGCTTAGTTATAGTTAGGACAACGTATTTACAATCCAAGTTCAAACTGCACAAACATTAAACATTCTAAAGTTATAGTTATAACTTTCCTTTACAATTCATCCATCACCTTTACATTATTACAAGCAGTGAACCGTGTTAAACCACAGAACTTGTTACACACTCTGTCGGTTTGTGTTGTAGTTTTTATTAGATTTTTTTACATAGGATCCCATCCCTTTTAACATGTTTTGTCAAATGTAGTGCTCTGTTCAAAGTGGCTTCCCTATTCCATATTTCTCTAAATCTCTGAATGGTACTCTCCTGGGCAATAGTAAATAACTTATCATAGCTACAGTTTCTCCTCACACAAAGTAATTCTCCATAGGAAAACTCTTCTTAAGTGTGATAGGGTGGGGGTTTTCCACATGTAGTGTTGTGGGTCCATTTTAGTTAGTAGCTTGGGCACAGTGGCAGCTTAGCTTAGGCTTGCAGCCCATGTCCTTTGACCCAGTTATCATGTTCTGGTGTTGTTATTCATTTTATTTTTCTAAAACCTTTCAATGGTATTGCTTTAATATCAATATCAGCTTCTAATCTGTGAAAGCATCATTATCAGTGCTATGGTTGACATATTTTGCATCACGTTCTTTCCCTCGAAATTCCTAGAACAGAATGCCAGGCACACAGAATAATATTTTATATTACCAGCCCCAAGACTGCGTAAACAGTTCAGTGTTAAGATACATACCTGTGTCAGGCTTCGGTTCAAAAACATAAACATGTCTCCTATAAAAAATATCTTGTAAGACAAAGGGCATTGGAGGGGTTACGAGTCAGAATTTCCATCCATGCTAAATGCCAGTTTTAGGTGGACATCAGCCTTTGTGTGTGTAAGAGACTTGTATGTAAAGGGAAAAGGGCATGGCCTGTTTCACCATGATTTTCCATGAAGGGTTTTCCAGAGTTCCATGCAAGGCTGCCACTAATAACATTTTCCAGTTGGTTTCGGTGAGGTGCTGCTAATAAGCCGGGAGGATTGGGCCAACAGCTGCCAACTGGTGTGGGAGTGACTCAGTCACCTACAACTCAGAGGTACTGCCGCCCCAGATCCAGCAGTCTCATCAGAGAATCAGAGTCTGTATGACAAGGCCCCACCAACAATGGTTTAGGTACTAATTTTTTGAGTCTCCTGAGCATCTCTGTCTAACACATACTGAAGGGATCCTAGGTACAATCACACAGAGAGATCCATAGTCTTAGGGACAACCCTCATCAGCTAAATAGGGAGCACCTATCTAACTGTACGTTGTTCAAACTTGACCCACAAAATGACTTTTCCCCTGTTGGTGTTCCCTAACACCTATTTTACAATATGGCAAACCCTGTAAACATTTGTTGTGGAAGCCCACAAGGCATGTAGGACAGAAACATTCTACTCCTGGGTCAACTTTCCTGAAATAGATGCAGATACGCATTCATTTCATGCATATAGAAAAGCAAATACACTACAACAGTACCAAGCTTATCAATACTTAGCGATACCTCTCGCTTATCAAGAGCATCAAAACTTGTTCAATGGTGCCCTTCCACATGTAACATGACCCGTGCGATTAGGTTCTTTAAGTAATGATGGACCAACGTGACAAACACTTAGCACATACACGCCACATCCCAATGCACATGCTATGCAAGTAGCTGATACAATGAGCTAGTAGCAATATGTAGACGAGTAATACAATTTGTGATGTGGACTTTGAGTACCCCCCTCACCCCCAGTGAGGGCTGCTCCAGCTGTTCATCAATTGGCCGTTCCGGGAATTATTCCAGAAACAATCCACTCAATAATGTGAAAAGCACCCACAGAGCAGGAGAAAATTCAGTTCTGGATTGCACAAAAAACAAATCAGCTGAAAGCAGTGTTTGCCCAATATACGACCCCAAGAAAAACATAGGATTCTCACCATGTGCTTACTGTTTGACATGATCCCCTCAATAGAAGACTGCAACACTTGGGGTTCAGTCTTTGCCACAATCCACACTACCTCGCACAGTACCCCGTTACTTGCCAATTTATCAGAAATGTTAAAACAAATTCAAAACGAACATTGTGGCATCCTGGCCTTGGATTTGGGGATGAAACTGATGCGTAATTTTGACACAGTGTCCTCAATTATTTTAAGTAACTTTAAAGGGGAAGCAGCCGCGCCACAGCCTCAACCTTAATATGCTATTGATCAAGTGGCTTAAGCTCCAGTGAGAGTGATTCTCACACAACTTGAATACCACAGAGTAATTGAGGCCTGTTTCTCTGCAATGAATAACCTGTTATTCCTCGTTGCCATATAGAACAGTCTTAGATTACAGACATTTGAAAGGTCAAACACACACCTATGTAACACAAAATACACACAGCACAGTACTAATTAACCACAGTACTAATTAACCACATAGTGCGCAAAAAATACAAAAGAGCCTTGGATATTTCCAGTGTTTTTTTCTGCCAAAGTCTGCCACCTGAAAGTTGGGATCTAAGGCCCAGATGTAGCAAAAAGTTGCGAGTCGCAAATGGCCCGAATTGCAATTTGCGACCCCGCAAAATCGGAAACGGGATGAAAAAAACACATTTCCGAATCACAAATTGCGACGCACGCCATTACCGACTTGCAACATTTGCGACCCCATAGTGTGACCCGCAAATAGGAAGTCGCAATTTGCGAGTCGCAAACCATATGAAAAAGCCACTCGCAAATTGCGACCAGTCGCAAAAAGCCCATTTTGCACACCCAATTTACCACTAACTCAGAGCAGGTGGTAACCAGAACCAAAGTATAAAAGGAGACCCAGAAGGTACCTGGGTTACTCAAGATGGCGGAGATATATGTGATAGCAAGGAGGAGGAGAGTCCACGCCGCACAGCAGAGGAGGAGGAGGAGCCAGAGACAGGAGAGGATATACATAACCAGACAGACACTATTCCAACAAACAGAGGAGGAGATATATGATAAATACAGACTCAGCAGTGCAGCAATATTAGAATTAATAGATCTACTCAATCCACAACTGCAACGCCAGACTGTGCGCAGCAGCGCCATCCCCACACATGTGCAAGTGCTATGCTCACTCCACCTCTTGGCCTCGGGTAGCTATCAGGGGGTCATTGCTGTGGCAGGTGGGGTATCTCAAAGTGCACTCGCACGGTTCTTCAGATGTTTCTTAGATGCCATACTCACACACATGTCCAGATACATATACCTACCCAGGAATGAGGCAGAAATCAACAGCACCAAGTTGGAATTCTACAGGATTGCCAAATTCCCTTATGTAATAGGGTGTGTAGACGGGACACATATACAAATATGCCCTCCTGCAAATCTGGAAAATCTGTTCCGCAACCGGAAGTGTACCCACTCACTGAACATCCAGGTGGTATGTGACACCCATTATGTAATCACTGACATGGTAGCCAAATTTCCAGGGAGTACACATGACTCTTACATTTTCAGGCACAGTGGGATACACCAACGCCTAGAACGTGGGGAGTTTGGAGACGGATATCTCTTAGGTATTGCTGAATACACCCTGAAGCCATACACACAGATCACTGTAGAAACCATCCATGCCCTGCTAACATTGTCCATTTATGCAAATCAGGTGACAGTGCATATGCGCTACGACCATGGATACTTACCCCATACTTAACACCCAACAATGAGAATGAGAGGCGATACAACAGTGCACATAGGAGGACCCGAAATGTCATAGAGAGGACCTTTGGACTGTTGAAGGCAAGATTCCGATGCCTCCACAGAAGTGGAGGTGCACTCCAGTATGCCCCAATAACAGCATTCAAGATAGTTGGCGTATGCGCTGTACTGCACAACATTTCCACCAGACGTGGGCTACATCTCACCCCTGAAGACCCAGATTCGGAGGATGACGAGCAAGAGCTACCACATCACCATCATGGGGATAGAAGCATTGCAAATCAAGGCAGACAGAGACTGGACCGCATTGCAAACCAATACTTTTGAAGGTATGTGCTAACTGTCACCACACACACTAATGTCACACACAAAGAGCCCAGTTGTGAAGTGGAACAAACAAGAACTTTTATTAAGTGAACCTAAGTAATGATGAACTGAACTTTTGGGAAGGGGCTGTAAATGTCCACCTGCAATGAGGACACATTCACCTCATGTGCCTCAAGTGTCCTGCAGTACATAGGCTCAACTCCTCCGCCTGGGACGCCCAGCAGGGCTAGTGCTTGGAGTGTCAGCATATCCCTGACGTGCACTGCCACTCCTCAATACCCTTGTGTCCGTGGCAGATGCACTACTGATGGTGGAGCCCTCTTCACTATCTTGAGGTGTGTCTGCGTGCCCCTAGCCACCTGTCTTGCCTCCATCATGTCCACAGCATGGCTAATCCGACCCAGTCCCCGAGCCACATCCCCTGCAAAGTGGCCCAAGTCAACCTGCAAACTAACTGTACGGCGTGACAGCCCTGTGGTGTTGACTGCCAGGCGGACGATTGATGCAGCCATGCGGTCCAACCGGTGTATGAGTTGCCGCTCACGGCACCTTGCACTCTCTCTCTCTGACACTAGTTCAGTTACGAGTTGATGGATGGAGAGTGCAATGTCACGGACATTATTGTTCAGGCGTTGGAACTCTGTGTGCACCTGTGCCAGCCCTGTGGTGAAATTCCGCTCCATATGTTGCATTGCCCCTGATAGTACCCTCATCTGCCTTGTTTGCAGGCGCTGACCACTTATGAGGGCTGCCTCCGCGGAGTCACCTACGTCCTCCTGCGACACTGCAGGGACATGGACTCGGCGTCTGCGACTCGGTGGAGCATCAGGGTCCTGCTGTATGGCACTGTGGCTGGGACTGGGTGCTGTGTCGATCTCCCCAATGTCCATTGGGGCAGCTGGAGGGGACTGTGGTTGGGTGGTGCTGGGCCCTGTATTGGCTGCTTCTGACTCCTGTGCTGCCTGTTGGCTACTCTCTGCACCCTGGACGGACTGGCTGGTGGGGATGTCCTGTGGAACATAGGGAACACACTGTCAGTATCTAACATCTGTTGTATGCCTCCTAATAAACTGTTGCCTATCAGCTGACTACTGAACTACATTGCCCACAATGCACCATTCTGGTGGTTGCAAGTCTGGAATGGATCTAATTTGGTTGTGCATGCTGCTGTGTACTGGGTGGGTGGGGGTATGGCAGATATGGGTGTACATGCATGTTTCATGGTACTCACTTGTTGATGTTCCTGGCGCTGACGTGTCCAGCTCTCCCATTCCAGCCACTGCCTCAGGCTCAAGGGTCTGTTCCACAAGTTCCTCCATGGGTGTGGGTGGTGGGACGGTGGATGGGCCTCCTCCTGTGCCCCTCATATCCCGGAGGCGCTCTGCCACCCTCTCCTTTGTCCTGGAGCGCAGGTCATACCATCTCTTTTTTATCTCCTCTATACTCCTGTGACTCACCCCTAGGGCGTTGACCTTCTCCTGGATGTCATTCCAGATCTGCCTTTTTTCAGTCTCTGGCACACTCAGGGCAGCCCTTCGGAATAGCTGCTCATGGTGCTGGCAGCATTCATCTGTCAGCACCTCCAGTTCCTTTTCTGAAAACTTCAGTTTTCTCTTCCTGCCAGAGTCCTCCATTCTTGCTGCTGTTCCTCCAGGTGGTTGCTCAACAGTTTGAACAGGGTGTGGTCCTCCCTCCTCCCAGGTGTATTTGTAAACTTCCTGGCTGTGATGTCATCAGCAAGAGCCAGGAAGTGTTTTCCAGACAGTTCTGCTGCACCTGCATGCAATTTGCGGCACAGTCGCAATTTGCGACACCCACTCGCAATTTGCGTGTCCGTTTTTAGCGAGGCCGCAAACAGCAACCTCGCAAACAGCGGACTCGCAATCTGCGGTGCGACTTCATTTGCGAGTCGCAAAATGAAGTTTCTTGTTGGATACCAGTTTGCGAGTCGGAAATTGCGAGTCGCAACGACTCGCAATTTCCGACTTGCTATTTTTTAGCTACCTACATCTGGCCCCTAGTGCTTTTAGCTCATTAGGCTCGCAGTGTCGCTTTTGCCGATTACCTCTGGGGTATAAGAACAGCCCTGGGTTGTTTTCAGCCCGAGTGACATCAATACTACATGAGACTGATCCCGAGGCATTGTCTTATGTGGATGATATTTATTTCACAGATGATGACCTCAATATACATCTGGCCATGGCTGATCGTATTGTATTAGGATTCACCACCCAGGGCTACAAATTCAATTTCAAGAAAACTAAAATTGCTTTTTTAAGTGTCCTATTTCTGGGATATGAGCTATCAGATGAAGGCTAGAGCACTTTTTAGAAAAATGCACTCAACTTCAACCTCCAAATCCCATTAAGAAACAGCAGTCATTGCTGGGCTTCTTTAACTTTGGTAGAACATACATACCTGATTATGTACAACACATAAAATCACTCTATGACTTAATTCATACAGATTTTTCAAATAAAAGTTGGACAATAGAACACACACACATTAACAGAGATTTGCAGCAGGACATGCTAGAAGCAAAACATTTACACACATGTGACACCAAAAAAAACATGGTCATCAGAATAATTGCTGGAGCCATCGGCTTCATCTAAGTCACATTCAATGAAGGTGACAAGATACCCATATCATACACATCCCATTTGCATTCCAATGCACAACAGTGTTTTGCACCAACAGAAAAAATACTGACTGCTGTTCAGATGTCTGTCATCAAGGGGAGGCCACTTTCCCAAGGGAAACACATTATGGGGGTCATTCCAACCCTGGCGGTCATCGACCGCCAGGGTGGAGGACGACGGAAGCACCACCAACAGGCTGGCGGTGCTTCCCTGCCCATTCTGACCGCGGCGGTAAAGCCGCGGTCAGAAAAGGTGATCCGGCGGTTTCCCACCGGATTTCCCCTGTCTGGGCTGAATCTCCATGGCGGCGCTGCAAGTAGCGCCGCCATGGAGATTCCGACCCCCTTCCCGCCACCCTGTTTCTGGCGGATTTTACCGCCAGGAACAGGATGATGGGAACGGGTGTCGTGGGGCCCCTGCACTGCCCATGCCACTGGCATGGGCAGTGCAGGGGCCCCCTAACAGGACCCCAGCATGATTTTCACTGTCTACATAGCAGACAGTGAAAATCGTGACGGGTGCACCTGCACCCGTCGCACCCCTGCAACACCGCCGGCTCCATTCGGAGCCAGCTTCTATGTTGCAGGGCCTTTCCCGCTGGACCGGCGGGCGCTCCTTTGGCGGGCGCCCGCCGGCCCGCCGGCCCAGCGGGAAAGCCAGAATGGCCTCCGCGGTCTTTTGACCGCGGAACGGCCAAATGGCGGTGACCGCATGGCGGCCGGCTAACGCCGCCCGCCGAGGTCAGAATGTCCGCCTATGTTTGTTGTCCTGGTGCCAGCCCCTGAGGAGGACACCAAAGCTGGTGTTCAAAACACAAAAGCATTACATCCACATTGAATTCAATGGGAAACGTCCCTGACTGCCACTGATGTTGATTACATCTTTGACACTAAACTTCAGACCCAGGAATTTCTCAAATATGAACAGGAGTACCCCTCAACATCAATCTTCAGCTGCCTGTGCAGTCCTACGAAGAGTGATGAGGGATGGTACATTCCATCCTCAGAATACCTCCACACAGACCATAGGGGACTGCACTGCACAGTTGACAGAGCTTAAGGCCCTTGTCGTGGCACTGGAACATACAGATCCTGAACAAACAACACTAATTGAGTGTGATTCATATTTTTGTGTCCAGTCCTATAATGACAATTTATATCACTGGTGCCAGAATGGCTTCAAAGATTCCAAAATGAACACCTTCAAACACAGAAGCTTGTATACATTAAAAAGGAAAGTCTGGACTTTGTCACTAGCTTAAATTGTAAAGTTGGGTTAACAGTTCAAATACTGCTCTGCCAGCCAGGTTGGAAGTCCTAGTGTGTGCTGTCACACACCTGGGGGCTCCATGAGTTCTTAGTCCATATGGGGGCACTCTAAATTAAAAGCCCATGGTACCCCTGGTAGCGTATAGTAGGGACGTATAAGTAAGTTCACTTATGCCAATTGTGGGTGAGCTGTGGAAGGCCTGACATTCATTTCTCCTGTTCATCACTTTAGTTTGCTTCATGAAGTGCCTCATCCTTGAAATAACAGATTTATTTCTTGGTTCTTCGCACACAGCTAATCAGTTTATTGGATCTGGCCTTAAGAAGCTCAATATGACTTTTGCATGCCAAATATTGATTGTGGATTATAGAAAAACATGGCAATTTTTCTCCTTCTGACCTTGTGACATCATGGGCCAGATTTAAGGAAAAGTGGTGCTGCACTCAGTGCAGCACCACTTTTCTTGCACCCCTTAGCGCCCCACATAACGTCACCACGTATTTGCACACCATGGTGATAGTTAGGGAACTAGCGTCAGAATTTTTTATGCCAGTTCGGAGCTTTGCAGGATCAGCGTCAAAACATTTTACGCTAATCCTGCAAAGCCCATTTAGGCCCATTGTAAACAATGGTGTGCCTCCTTTAAATGCCTGCTTTGAGCAGGCATTAAAAGTGCCAAATAATGTTGCAAAGAAATCTCCTAGATTTCTTTGCACCATTTTTTCGACCCCCCAACGGCGAATGCCCCCCTTCCATACATTATGCCTGGCGCATGCATAATGTGGCACAAGGGGTTATAAAGTGGGGCAATGCATGCGTTGCACCACTTTGTAAATTTGGCGCAGCTATTTGGCCTCGTTGGGCCACATTAGCGTAATAAAAATTATGCTAGTGTGGCACAAGGAGGTGCTAGGGGTTCTTAAATCTGCTCTCATATGTTTACTAATGGTTGGCTGGCTTGTAATTTCACTTTGTAGTTCAACATACACTCATCCAATCTTTTCTGTAGGGTTAACCTGTAATTGACTATTTGCTAATTTGGGAAACTCGATTTGTCTTTTACTACTCTTGTATAACATAACGGGCGTCGGACATAGTACAGAAATGTTAACTCAAATATTAACTAAACTATACCTCAAAATGACCACATCCTGCCCTTTATGGCATACAGTTGCCACGGATGCATAAGACCCATTTTCTCTTTTATGGATCGTTGAAAGCCGTGATCATCTCAAATCTGTATTTTTTAAACAGTACAAACAAATCATTGGTTTCTTGCAGTAACCTACAAACTATACACATACTGTCCAGCATTAAACGAGATGGACTTTATGTAACAAGAAATTAAGTGGTCTCTTTTGTCAGACAATTCATCAGAAGGAAAACCTATGCATGAATAAATTGCCAATCAAGACCTTAGCGTTGTAGATCTGGGTGGAACTACCTCTGAAAACCTGGAGGCAAACGACTACAACCACCAAGACAAATCTGTTACCTAAAGATGTGGGAAAATCGAAGGACAGTTAATGTCCATAATCACCCCCAACCAGGAACAGTACAACTTGGGGTAAAATAATTACAATTCATTCAGTCCAATATAAAGAGGCATGCCATCCATTACATGTTGTACAACACTGAGGTATCCAGGCTTATAACGTTTTCACCATGTCACTTGCTCAAGTAGGTCCCCTGGCTCCTAAGCTGAACCGCATTCTTTGTCCATGTTCAAATCCTTCAACACAGGAATAAATAACACTAAGATTTTGAGCACTGGTCTATCACCTACAGTCCCTGCCCTAGCCAGCCTTCTGTTTTCTGGTTAAGCTTCCGGGAGCTACACTTAGCCTAGTGGAAACTGCTACCTTTCCTTACTCCGTGGACATTTTAGTCATGGAGAACTCCATCACTTTACAAAATATGGGGGCCTTAGAGTAGCTTATTTTAAGATGGGAATTGGGGAACCTATCCCTTCAACGAACTAACCTACATTTAACTCTTTGGCTAGTGTGTTTTAGAGATTATAACTTTTATGTTTTACGATATCATTTTTTTGTCTCGACATGGTGAGTTTGAAAGGAGTTAAATGATTTGATTACATTGTCTCTTCGTTGTAGCACCATCTGTGTTATATAGAACATAAAATTTATGTTTTATTTCATCCTTTGGGCTCTAAAATACATTTTAGTAGGATTATTGTCAAAACACACTTCTGTAATGTACGAATAAACTATATTTTAGAACATGACTAGTGCTTTACAACAAGAAACAAGGGAATGACAAATGAATGCAAGGACATGATGGCGAAGCAAATCTTACAAAGACTCGTTGTGGCATCTGTGGTTAAAATTGGTCCATTTGATGGACGGAAACACTGAAAATCCTTTAATCCATGTGAGAGTATAAAACCTTGACTAACCTTTGTCTTCAGATCATAAAATAGCACTGTCAACAGTGTTTTAGCTGATGTTTATTAGAACAGGCCTTCTTAAGAACATGGTTGCCTGAGTTAGGTAATCAAAAGCTATTGTTGTTCTTCACTGATGTATCATGTTCGAAAAATGTATAAAGTCTGATGTTAAAGAAATAGTGGAGATATAAGGGAAAATACAGACGTGAAATGAGAGCCACTGTCCGTGTGGCAAAGAAGGGACTAATTACTGGTTGATTAGTGTGCAGTGATGTTAAATAATTAAACAAAAAACAATAGAATAATTAAACTCTATAGGTCATATGTAGTAAGTTACTTGAACAATGTTGTATTCTCATTTACTCAATCAGTAGAATTCTATGAAACCATACTTCTCATTTCACCCACGAACACACTTTTCTCTATGAAACATTTTGAGAAGTGTCAATATAATTGCTGATCGCAGTCTTGTACACTCATAGCAATTTCTTTTAATTTACATTTTAAATCAGTTTCCCCAGTGCAAGTAACAATCCCAGTACAACAGACTATTAGGCACCTTGGACACATGGTCCTCAAACGCAGTAATGAAGTTCGAAGCATTAAACATGTTTGGAAATGAAAAGTTAGGCGTTCGTGAGCTTTGGTTCTTGAGCTTAACCTTTCAGAACTTGTTCATCTGGTTAGTCTTTCATTCGTAAATTCAAGCGTTCCAGGTTTATTATTAGTTTACTAGTTTCTCCTTTATGGACATCAATAATTCCAACAGACTCATCTTGAAGTACTGTCTACTACAGGCATCGGGGAACATAACAGAGGCAACGCTGGCAGCTTTTAAATGTGTATTGGGGTGATGGTATGTCAACAATATCTTCTTAGGGGCCACTTTCGCCTCCTCTGCAGCTGGGTCTCCCAAGATGGGGATGCCAGAAGACTTAAATGAACAGCCATTACTCCATATCTTAATTTAGGAGGATAATTACAGTTTACTTCTTACACCCCCCAAACCCAAAGCTATGACCGCAGTGACCTCAGCAAGTTTAGTTGGTAGCCTCCAGTTAGCAACCTGCTTGTTTGTGGTAAGGAAGTAAATCACGCATTTTCTTTCCAGAAGTATGGCAAGGACTTATAATCTTAATAAATTAAGAAACAAAATGCAAAACTAGCCGTGAAAAGAAAAAAAAATACTACCTTTTATTAACGCTTAAAACAACAGGGACAGCATCATCTGATGCTGAGGTATTCCGGATGCAGGTGAATGCTACACACAAAGTTGTCTTTAAAACAAAGTTCTACCAAATATATGTGATTGATTAGCATGGTAAGCAAGTCCACTTCAGATAAAGAAGAGGTTTGCAAGTAGCTCCATGAGACTTCACAGTGTTGATTTTCACTGCTGGGAAATCAGCAGGCTCTGCTTTTGTCATAAAAATAGGGTTACCTCAGGCATCAATGGTAAAGAATCTCTGAAAGCTGGAGTTGTGCCATCTATGGTGCCTCTCATGACTCTTCTGACAACTGTAGTTTGAAGTAAGATCAAAGGCAGGCCCCATAGACCCATCCTCCAGGGTTGCTTGGAGATGCCCCAGTAGTACGTCTTTTGATGGAAAATAACACATTTTCAGTATACCCAACTTTTTCTTCAATGGAAAAAGATTGGTCCGGGGGACTTTTCAATAACTCTAAGAGCTGTTGGAGGAAAAGAAAGCATGTGGAGCTCGAGCGAGCTGTTATGGCAGCTGGGAGGTGTGTAGCTAAAAGTCATAGTTAGATGGCCAACCCAACTCAAAGACAATCTACCTTTCACCACACTAGCCCCATTGTAGAGAATACATAGTTTTGAATTTGAAAGCGGGTTAAGCAATCAGTGTGGGGTCAGTCACAGGAGTAAATGGACATGTACTGAAAACTTTCTTTTCTATTCCTTTTTTGTTGTCATTTCACCTCAAAGAGCACCATCTTGTGAATGTGGCTGTTCTATGTGCTTTGTCTCGGGCTTCGAGACTGTCAGTAATATATTTTACGTCTCCAAACAATTCCTCCCACTGTCACTGACTTAGGTTGTATTATCATTGGACTTACTCTCTACTGTTCACCAGGACTCAGCTGGTTCCTAAAAGAAGTGTGCACCCCCAATTTTTTAATCCAGTTTATAAAATAATTCAACGGAGTTCCACCACTCACACCAGGTGACACCTAAGGATGACACAATTTCTTACAAATTTCTCTCCTCTGCAGGAGTTATAGGAAGAAGATCAATTTGGAATGGATTGATGTCACTTTTTCCACCTCTCAATCTTTCCCTAATATACCAAGCACTATTGTAAGAGGGATTAACTCCACTGGTACTCCCAAGAGGTCTGATATTGTCTTACCCACCCTTAGCCAGAAACCTTCCAAAGCGGGTGTTGGAAATAGGATTTCTGGTTGGCCGAGTCATGCACCCTGTCCAAGCAGGAACTAAAATCCTAGTCAGGGTAAGTCAGAAACATACTAAACGTTAACTGTGCTCACCCTCTGGTAGCTTAGCACAGAGTAGTCAGGCTTAACTTGCTAGTGCGCCTGGTCCTTAGTAAGTAAACCTACAAGGGGACATGTATAGGCCGATGACCCTTTTGGATCGCATGGAGTATCCTAATCATGCAGTGACCAGTGGAATCAGTAATCAATATAATCAATCAGTAACCACTAAGAGAAACATTAGTCAATAAGAAATTCTAACCATCAATTCATGAATAACCACAACTCGATAAAGCGTTTACATTTTTTTATTTCCCTATTGATTACAATTCTAATGCATCTGGTTAACTCAAACTTTATTTAATCAGCTCAGAATTATTTTATTAGTGACTACCAATAACACAATCTAATCAGAACTTTAGAAAGCATATGTTCAAAAGCTTCAAACACAGGCCAACAAAAATGGATATACCAACATTAACCCCTTAGCTGCTGGGCCTTTTCCCCCCCAGTGCTGAGCCCTTTTTTGGCTATTTGGGGTAGTTCGCGCTTAGGGCTTCATAACTTTTTGTCCACATAAGCTAACCACGACAAATTTGCGTCCTTTTTTTCCAACATCCTAGGGATTCTAATGGTACCCAGAGTTTGTGGTTTACCCTGGAGGAGACCAAGAAAATAGCCAAAATACAGTGAAAATGTAGTTTTTTCCAAAAAAATGGGAAAAAAGGGCTGCCGAAGAAGGCTTGTGGTTTTTTCCCTGAAAATGCCATCAACAAAGGGTTTCTGGTGCTGAAATCACTATCTTCCCACCTTTCAGGAACGGGCAGACTTGAATCAGAAAACCACATTTTCCAACACAAATTTGGCATTTTACTGGGACATACCCCATTTTTACTATTTTTGGTGCTTTCAACCTCCTTCCAGTTAGTGACAGGAATGGGTGTGAAACCAATGCTGGATCCCGGAAAGCTAAACATTTCTGAAAACTAGACAAAATTCTGAATTCAGCAAGGGGTCATTTGTGTAGATCCTACAAGGTTTTCCTACAGAAAATAACAGCTGAAATAAAAAAATATTGAAATTGAGCTGAAAACAACAGCCATTTTTCTTTATGTTTTACTCTGTAACTTTTTCCTGCGATGTCAGATTTCTGAAAGCAATATACCGTTTTGTCTGCTGGACTCTTCTGGTTGCGGGGATATAAAGGGCTTATAGGTTCATCAAGAACCCTAGGTACCCAGAGCCAATAAATGAGGTGCACCCTGCAGTTGGTTTTCATTCTATACTGGGTATACAGCAATTCATTTGCTGAAATATGAGGAGTGAAAAAGAGGTATCAAGAAAACCTTTGCATTTCCAAAATGGGATCAAGATAAGGTTTTGAGGAGCAGTGGTTATTTGCACATCTTTGAATTCCGAGGTGCCCATACTAGCATGTGAATTGCAGGGCATTTCTCAAATAGACGTCTTTTTTACACACTCTCTTATATTTGGAAGGAAAAAATGTAGAGAAAGATAAGGGGCAATAACACTTGTTTTGCTATTCTATGTTCCCCCAAGTCTCCCGATAAAAATGATACCTCACTTGTGTGGGTAGGCCTAGCGCCCGCGACAGGAAATGCCCCAAAACACAACGTGGACACATCCCATTTTTTCACAAAATACAGAGCTGTTTTTTTGCAAAGTGCCTACCTGTAGATTATGGCCTCTAGCTCAGCCGGCACATAGGGAAACCTACCAAACCTGTACATTTTTGAAAACTAGAGACCTAGGGGAATCCAAGATGGGGTGACTCGCGGGGCTCTGACCAGGTTCTGTTACCCAGAATCCTTTGCAAACCTCAAAAAGTGGCTAAAAAAACAAGTTTTCCTCACATTTCGGTGACAGAAAGTTCTGGAATCTGAGAGGAGCCTCAAATTTCCTTCCACCCAGCGTCCCCCCAAGTCTCCCGATAAAAATGATACCTCACTTGTGTGGGTAGGCCTAGCGCCCGCGACAGGAAATGCCCCAAAACACAACGTGGACACATCACAGAAAACAGAGCTGTTTTTTGCAAAGTGCCTACCTGTAGATTTTGGCCTCTAGCTCAGCCAGCACCTAGGGAAACCTACCAAACCTGTACATTTTTGAAAACTAGAGACCTAGGGGAATCCAAGATGGGGTGACTCGCGGGGCTCTGACCAGGTTCTGTTACCCAGAATCCTTTGCAAACCTCAAAAAGTGGCTAAAAAAACAAGTTTTCCTCACATTTCGGTGACAGAAAGTTCTGGAATCGGAGAGAAGCCTCAAATTTCCTTCCACCCAGCGTCCCCCCAAGTCTCCCGATAAAAATGATACCTCACTTGTGTGGGTAGGCCTAGCGCCCGCGACAGGAAATGCCCCAAAACACAACGTGGACACATCACAGAAAACAGAGCTGTTTTTTGCAAGGTGCCTACCTGTAGATTTTGGCCTCTAGCTCAGCCGGCACCTAGGGAAACCTACCAAACCTGTACATTTTTGAAAACTAGAGACCTAGGGGAATCCAAGATGGGGTGACTCGCGGGGCTCTGACCAGGTTCTGTTACCCAGAATCCTTTGCAAACCTCAAAAAGTGGCTAAAAAAACAAGTTTTCCTCACATTTCGGTGACAGAAAGTTCTGGAATCTGAGAGGAGCCTCAAATTTCCTTCCACCCAGCGTCCCCCCAAGTCTCCCGATAAAAATGATACCTCACTTGTGTGGGTAGGCCTAGCGCCCGCGACAGGAAATGCCCCAAAACACAACGTGGACACATCACAGAAAACAGAGCTGTTTTTTGCAAAGTGCCTACCTGTAGATTTTGGCCTCTAGCTCAGCCGGCACCTAGGGAAACCTACCAAACCTGTACATTTTTGAAAACTAGAGACCTAGGGGAATCCAAGATGGGGTGACTCGCGGGGCTCTGACCAGGTTCTGTTACCCAGAATCCTTTGCAAACCTCAAAAAGTGGCTAAAAAAACAAGTTTTCCTCACATTTCGGTGACAGAAAGTTCTGGAATCGGAGAGGAGCCTCAAATTTCCTTCCACCCTGCGTCCCCCCAAGTCTCCCGATAAAAATGATACCTCACTTGTGTGGGTAGGCCTAGCGCCCGCGACAGGAAATGCCCCAAAACACAACGTGGACACATCACAGAAAACAGAGCTGTTTTTTGCAAAGTGCCTACCTGTAGATTTTGGCCTCTAGCTCAGCCGGCACCTAGGGAAACCTACCAAACCTGTACATTTTTGAAAACTAGAGACCTAGGGGAATCCAAGATGGGGTGACTCGCGGGGCTCTGACCAGGTTCTGTTACCCAGAATCCTTTGCAAACCTCAAAAAGTGGCTAAAAAAACAAGTTTTCCTCACATTTCGGTGACAGAAAGTTCTGGAATCGGAGAGGAGCCTCAAATTTCCTTCCACCCAGCATCCCCCCAAGTCTCCCGATAAAAATGATACCTCACTTGTGTGGGTAGGCCTGGTGCCTGCGACAGGAATAGATCACACAACGGTCAATGTTGGTCCTTACGTGAGGCAGCTGTTGACCCTGGGGTGATCCATTCCTGACACAGACACTAGGTGTAGGCACTCAAGTGGGGTAGTGTTTTTATCAGGACAGGTGAGGAGTCACTGGGTGGTAGGAATATTGTGGATCCCAGCATATTCCTGTAGTTTGTGTGACAGAAATGCGAGAAAAATTGAGTTTTTTTTCAACATTTCAGCTTTGCAGGGTATTCTGGGTAAGAAAACTTTGGGGAAGCCACACAAGTCACACCTCTGTGGACTCCCCCGAATGTCTAGTTTCCAGAAATGTTTGGGTTTAGTGTGTTTCTCTATATGGCCGCCGAATCCAGGACCAAAAACACAGGTGCCTGCCTTACAAAACCAGTTTGTTTTGCCATGGATAATTTTGATGTCTCCACAATATGATTTGGGTGGTGGAATTTGGGGCTGAACTAAAATGGGGAGGTCCCAAGAGAGCACTCTCTCTCTGCTTGCCGCCGCATTCACCTGCTCTCTGGGTTGGCCTAACCCACTATTACCCAGTTGCACAAACAGCTTGCGAAGGGACAGCAGGACTGTCCTCATCACCTCCCTCATAATGTACTGGAAGAGGAGTTATCGAATGGGACTCCTCTGACTGAAAAATCACTCCCAGAGTCTGCGCCATTGTCCTATCCCTCAGATGCTGTCTCAGTATCTGATGTCTCAGTCTCTGATCCTATGTCAAAGCGGTCCTCTATAACCCGAGTGTAGGCAGCAGTCATCCATCAAGATGCCATCTCTGCTATTGGCTAAACTGTTGCTCTAAAACACTAGCCTACGTAGACAGTCACAAAATCGATGGTGTGTGAGATACGTGCAACAGTAGAGGCCACCTTACCTGCGCTTCTTCCCTCAATCAGCACGTACTTTCAAGACACTCAAAAAACACCTTGTCACATACCATTCGTCACAGTCTTTAGCACCTCCTGCGCCCAGTCCAACAATCATTATTGGTGCTCCCACTCCCTCCTCCTCGGATTCCCTCATTACCACCCAGCAAAAGTGCCCTTCATCTCTCCATAGACTTTGCTAATGTACTCAGCTATTTACATAAAATACAGATTTGCTCTTTGCAGTAGGCATATAAACCTTCTGCGCTTCTTTATGGCACTAAAACTGCCACTAGACAAGTCGGACCCTTTTCCCCCCAGGGAAACCACACACATATTGACAAAAGTGATATATATATGACAGCCAATCACCTGAAACTCAACTCAAGCAAAACCGAAATAATCCTCTTTGGCCCACACAAAAACACCTGGGACCCCTCATGGTGGCCCACCACGCTAGGCCCTGCACCCACCCCTGCCAACCACGCACGCAACCTCAGCATCATCCTAGACTCCTCCCTCTCGATGACCCAACAAATCAACGCTCTCACCTCCTCATGCTTCAACACACTCCGTATACTGAAAAACATTCAAATGGATCCCCACAGAGACCAGAAAAACTGTCACTCACGCACACATCAGCAGCAGGCTTGATTACGGAAACGCCCTCTACGCCGGCACCACTCTAAAACTCAAGCGCAAACTACACGCATCTAGAACTCAGCAGCACGACTCATCCTCGACCTCCGCCGACACGAACACATCTCTCCACACCTCAAATCCCTCCACTGGCTCCCCATTGACAAAAGGATCACCTTCAAGATCCTCATCCTCGCACACAAATCACTCCACAACACAGGCCCTGCCTACCTCAACGAGAGTCACCTTCCACACCCCCACACGAAACGTCCGCTCAGCTGACCTCTCTCTCGCCTCTGTCCCCCGCATCAAACACACCACCACCGGGGGCAGATCCTTCTCCTACCTTGCACCCAAAACCTGGAACGCCCTCACAACCCACCTTCGCAAGACCCAAAACCTACTTCTTTTCAGGAAGGGCCTCAAAACCTGGCTTTTCGAACAGTGAACCTCCCAGCCCCTTTCCCTCCCCCCACCCCCCCCAAGCGCCTTGAGACCCTCACTGGTGAGTAGCACACTTTATAAATCTCTTTGGTATATATAGATCTACCTCTACATATATATATATATCTATGTACATAGATATATCTATAGATATATCCATGTACATAGATATATCTATCTACATAGATATATAAATATAGATCTATATATAGATCTATTTTTTTTAGTTGTTGTATGGTTTCCCTGGGGGCCAAAATGGCCCCCAGGGAAACCCTACAACATCTAAAAAAAAAATTGCCCACACAGGGGGTCACCCTGCCCACGGGCGACCCCCTGTCATTTTTTTTTTTTTTTATTTAAAAAAAAAAAAAAAAAAACAATCAGCACAGCTGCGACCGGGGGCCAGGAAACACTTTCAGGAAGGCCTCGTAAGAAAGGGGAGACACTCCCCTTTCTTACGAGGCCTTCCCGAACGTGAGAAAGGCCGTTTTCCCCATCAAAGCAGGAAGCGGCCGCAAGGCTGCTTCCTGCTTTGATGGGGAAAACACCTTTGCAACGTCAGCGCGCCGCGAGGCGTGCTGACATCACAAAGGGGCGGGTGGGGGGGCGGGGGGAGACACGGAAGCTTCCGTGTCTCCGGGGGGGGGTTTAAAAAAAATAAAAAATCCTCAGGTGCGACGCACCCGAGGATTTATTGATACCCTTCCTGGTGTCGGCCACTGGTCGTGACCCGCACCATGGAGGGTGTGTGGGCGTCGGCCAGTGGCCGACGCCCGCACTTAAGCGGTTAATAGCAGAGTTCAGCAATATGTCTGTCAATCATTTGTCACTGTCAATGTCACCCATAGATAACCTTCCTTACCCAGATTAGCATAAGCATGTGGGACTTCGTGCAAGAAGAATTTGGAAAAATATGAATTTGGAAAACATCTAGCTAGAAGAAAAACTATAAAACAGCACAGTTGGTACGCAGAAGAAAAGGCACAAGTTAATCAGTCACATTGTCGTAGCTACCTATCCATGGAATGGATCAACAAAAAAGTCAGTCTTTGTCTTCAGGTCATCAATAGATCAGCAACGCATCAGGCTCTCAAGAGTATGAGCCCAACGACAGAATCTCGAATCGCGTCTCTTGACGTCATCAGCATTCACCCCTCGCATCTGAAGTTTTAGCCCCTTGTCATGACTTTTTATTAGAGTTTTTAAGTCTATCCCCTAATTTCTAATTGGTCAGTCAATCAGCAGATACAACTCTAACCTATAATATTAATTTTACACGTCTATGAGTTCTAATATTTCTTCTTTCTCAGTTCACGGATTGGTCCACCGTACGATGTCTTCATCATCCGGCTCTTCAGGTATCGAAAATATTGCATGTTCCTCTTCAGTCAGTGCTCTCATTGTTCAAGCCCTGGGAAAGTACATTTAGCCTACTCTACACATAATTGTATCCAATTGACTTCATCATCTCCTGTCCGTTGGTACATTGCAGAAAATTCTAGCTAAGCAACACAGTTCACGGTCGGGTTATTGGCACCAACAACTTCTACAGTTGACGGTTAATTATTCTGCTTCTGTATGAGGCCTGGCAAGTAGGCCAAGACTTCAGCTAAGTTAATTTTTCAAATTATTGCAAAACATAGGTTATACATCTCAATATGACATATTACTACATTATTCTTATATATTTTCAGTATTCCACACATTTTTTGTTAATTTTAGTACATCTTTCGTATAGGTGGCTGCCATTCTCCGTGGGCACATTTTCAAACGTATACATCATTTTCTCTACGATTAATTTTTCTACAAACTTTTCGTTAATCAAAACACATAAACATTCATTAATAATTTCTAATTAGCATATCTGTGTCAACATTTCCTCCTCTGATGAATAAATATGTCATCACACCTTTCTTTCCTCATCCTTTTACAGTTCCGATTCGTCTATATTTTGTCTCCTTCTCAAATCTTCCCTATAAATTCTTTCCTTGTTCCGTTCTTCCCTCCTCTGATTATTTCTAGATCTCTTCAATGTAATCTTTTGACATAATTTACATGAACCCTATAATCCTAATATGCAAGCAATCACAATTAGTATTCCTTGTATGGTTTTTAATAATACCCCATTCCAAATTTTACTAAGCCAATTTCCCACTGAAGCAAATCCTTTTCCAACCTTTTCCTAAACACCTGGGGCCAGATGTAGCAAATCAAAAATTTGCGAGTTGCAAAGTGCGAGTCCATGCGACTCGCAATTTGCAACTCGCAAATTGGTATGCAGTACGGTGTCTCAGACACCGACTGCGACTCGCTATGGGGTCGCAATGACCCACCTCATCAATATTCATGAGGTGGGTCGCAAATTGCGGCCCCATAGCGAGTATAGGTACTCGCAAACATGGAGGCCTGCTGTAGTCAGCAGACCTCCGTGTTCGTGACTGCTTTAAATAAAGCAGTTTTTTTTTTTTTAAGTGTAGCCCGTTTTCCTTAAAGGAAAACGAGCTGCACTTAAAAAAAAAAACGAAACCTTTAGTTTCGGTATTTTTTCAGGGCGGGGAGTGGTCCCTTCGACCACTCCCTGCCCTGAAAAAATATTTTTGGGTCCATTCACAAAGTGGAAGGGGTCCCAAGGGGACCCATTCCAATTTGCGAGTGGGTTACCATCCACTTCAAGTGGATGGTAACTACGACTCCATTTGCGACCGCGTACGCGGTCGCAAATGGAATTCATCCCACTGTGAGTCGCAAATAAGAAGGGAACACCCCTTCCTATTTGCGAGTCGGAAATGCATTTTGCGAGTCGTCCCGACTCGCAAAATGCATTTCTGCATAGGAAACTCACATTTGCGACTCGCAAATCGTTTCCTACATCTGGCCCCTGGTTCCTTCAATTCTTTCAAATCCTTACTTGAGTTAGTCAAGTTAGTAAGTAAGGGCCAGATGTATCAAAGTTTTTTGAATTCGCAAATGGTGCGAATCACAAAAATCGTCCGTTTGCGAATGCAAAAAAGCCTTTTGGGATGTATTAAAGGCATTCACAGTGCGAAAATAAGGCATCACAAAAATATCGATTTTTTGTGAATGAGACATGAATTTGCATGTCGCAAACAGCATTTCACAAATAGTGATATGAATTACTGAACCGCTACTTGTGAAACGCAATTTGCGAGACCGATTAGCGAATCGCAGATATCGATCCGCTAAATCGGGACGCTATTTGCAATACAAATTCGCAATTCGATGCATCAAAAAATCGCAATTTACGATTATTCGAAGAATGACCGTTTGCACATGCAATTTACCACAAATTGAAACAAGGTGGTAACCAGGTGCAAACTGTATAAAGAGGCCCAGAATGCCTCAGCTGCTCTTCCACAATGACTGCACTCTATGTCATGGCGAGGAGAATGAGGATCTTGGCAGGTTTTTTAGGAGAGGGAGGAGGAGACAGGAGCGCATTTTGAGAGTGCGCACAACCCTTTTTGACCAGACTGAGGAGGACATTTATGAGAAGTATAGGTTAGGCTCAGCCATGACACTTGACCTGATAGCTGAGCTACAACCCCTGCTGCAGCGCACAACACACAGGACCAATAGTATACCCACCCATGTGCAGGTATTATGCTCCCTGCACCTATTAGCCTCAGGGAGCTGTCAAGGGGTCATAGCAGCAGCTGGAGGAGTATCACAGAGGGCCCTCTCTATATTGCAACGCATTTCTCAATGCCATGCTGAGCAGAATACAACTGTACATAAGATTCCCCAACATCCCATAGCATTACAACAAACTAAAATTAATTTCTACCAGATAGCACAGTTCCCACATCTCCTAGGTGCCATTGATGGGACACATGTAGCAATCTGTCCACCATCAGCCAGCGAGTATGTGTATCAGAACCGTAAAAACAATCATTCAATGAACATACAGATGACATGCAATGCCTCCTACATCATTACTGATTTCATGGCCAGATACCCAGGGAGCACACATGACTCCTACTTCTTTCACCACAGCGGGATACACACAAGACTGCTTGCTGGGGAGTTTGGTGAAGGATATCTACTAGGTAATTTGATAGTTTAGAATTATGCATTGATGTAAGTGTGATGTCAGATATCACAAGTACTCATTTTACTCTCTGTGCATTCAGGAGACAGTGCCTTCGCTGTAAGCACCTATGTGCCTAAGCCCTACCTGAGCCCTGCAACTCCAGCAGAGAGGAGATACAATGCTGCACATAGGGCAACCCGCAATGTGGTGGAGCGCACTTTGGGGCTGCTGATGAGCCGCTTCGGGTGCATCCATAAGAGTGAAGGTGCACTACAGTACAGCCTAGAGACGACATGCAAAATTGTGCCCACATGTGCTATCTTGCACAACACAGCAACCACCAGAGGCATACCAGTGGAACTCACAGAACCGGACTCCGATGAAGATGATGATCCCTTACCACCCCTTCAACCAGCAGACAGGACCAGTGCAGCAGAGGGCAGGCAAAGACGTGCTGACATCACGCACAACCATTTTTGATGTAAGTAATGACCATTCCACTTCAATGAAATGTATTTCTGTAGCTGTCATCTTTACTACCTTGACTTCAGGTAACAAATGTGTCAATAGGACATAGCTATTTACAATAGGCAGACATGAACGATTAACAGTGTCACACTATTAGCATCATAGTATAACTGTATTGCTACATGTTTAGGTAGTCCCCTGTAGCCCTCAACATCACTTCTTACGTTCACGCACTCCACTTGAGTACTCAGTGCCCTCGTTGGCACCTCTTGTAGCAGATTCACATGCAGTACTGTGTCTGGCACTGCGACGCCTCGGATCAATCACAGGGACTGTGAGACTGCTGAGGCTAGAGGACTCCTCACTATCCCCAACACCCAGTTCTCTGGTTGTGGCACTGCGTGCTGTTTGCATTGCATCCAGTATGTTGGTTATTTGCACCAATCAGAGTCTCCAACTGCTTGTGTAGTAACCCCATATTGTAGTTGTGAGACACAAACTGTCTGTGCAGTGACTTCAATTGTTTGCATTGCAAGCGCTGCACCTTCAGCATGGAAGCTTCAAGGCCGCCAAAGATTGATAGGGCCACTCCTTTATCTGTGCACTGTCTGCCTGCATTTTGGCGCCTCCTGAGGGGAGTTGACTGTTGCTGGCGCTGGGACTGCTGTCTTCCTGTGGGACTAGCCTCTGGTGGTGGTGTGGATTCATGTTCTGGCATCTCATCTGAGTCCAGGTTATACTCTGGCAGTGGTAACACCCTTCCCCTGCGTCTAGTAGGAACAATACTGTAGGACTCACTGGTATTTGAGTCTGACTGTGTCTGTGTTTCTGCTTCCCCCACTTTTTCAGATCCTGAAGCAGCAGGGACCGGGTAATCTGCAATGACAATGTGGAGCATGTCAGTTCTAGCATTTTTCTCATATTTCCGCACTGTTGCTTTAAATGTACAATTAAATTGTGTCACCATAAGTAGTTTGTGGTGTTTCTCTATGTGGCTGACCACTATCTTGCTATTTATGTTGTGTATTCACCTTAGGGTTGTGTACTACCACTCCCATAAGGCATAGTTGTGTTGTATGTACGATGTGACATGTACTACTTTTCACTGTGCATCAAGCTAATATCTATTTCCTAAGGGGCATTTGTACATGGACGTATGGGGATACACATATTTACTGGCCTTACCTTTGCTGGTGCTGGGTGTCCCTGAGGTGTCAATGTCAATAACACCACTGCCAGCTTCTGGAAGCAATGTGGACTCCACCAGGTCTTCCATAGGGGTGGACGGTGTCTGGGTGGATGGTCCGCCTCCGGTGCTCCTTGCCTCCTTTAGCCTGCTGGCAACCCTCTCTTTGGCACGGGACTGCAAGTCATACCATCACTTGCGTTTCTCCTCCACAGAGTGCTGCGCAACACCCACTGCTCATATTTTGGTCTGGATGTCAGACCAGAGTTTCCGCTACTCATTCTCAGGTGCTTATAGTGAGTTTTTTCCAAATAGACTATCATGGTTCCTAACAACCTCCTCAATGAGCACCTCCAATTCTGCCTCACTGAATTTGAGATTCCTCTTCCTGTCTCCCTTCTCCTTCCTATTTCCAGCATTGGCCATGTTGCTGTTTGGTCCTGGCTTGCTAATAATGCTGTCTCCCTGGTGCTGGGCTGTGTCTCTCTCCCTGCTCCTGTGGGTGTGGCTCCTGGAAACAGCATGGGCTGACTCACTTCCTGGTTGTGATATCATCAGGCTGTTCCGGTTTGCCATTTTCGCTATTTGCGATTTTCAATTCCCGAATCACAATTTTTTTAGCGATTTGGTATTTGCATCTCGCAAATTGCGTTTGCGAATTTAAAAAAATCACAATTAGTGATTTTCAATTTTGATGCCTCGCTTTTTGCATTTCTTAAATAGCGATTTCTTAAAAATGCAATTTGAGAATCGCTAACTGGAATCTTGATACATTTGGCCCTAAGTCTCTTATCTCCCTATCGTTGTTAGGTATGTAAGAGCAGCAATGCCTAGAGTTAATCATCTTACAGACTCCTCTGTCTTTTCGCTAAAAGAATGTCTAAAGCAAGCCTATTTTGAAGCGTCATAGCTCTATCTGCGGCTAATTCAGTATCTAACAGGAGTATTGCCCCTGTAAAATTTGTCAGCATGTTATCCACAATAGTAGACAACTTTCGTATCTTGATCGAATTTAAAATGACTCACACTGAAGGAATCACTGCACCAAAGATATCTCCCACAATTGCAAAAGAGGTTTCCCTCCTCTGTCGCTTATGATGTAATTCAGTCAATTTCGGCAACTTCTTTAAGTCATCTATCTGGTAAATTTTAGGGAAAACTATCCCCAAATAACATGTCCCGTACCATCCTCTAGGAAGACGGTAATAAGCATTAAGTCCACAAATATAGTAGATTCCAGGAATTGCAGGGTCCTGACCATTCAGCACAAAAGTCAATTTACTCTGGAATAAAAACACATGCCTACATTCACTCATTCCCACAAATAAAGTTTCAGTGCGTGATTTTGTCCTATATATACAAAGCTTCCCTACGTGTAATGCATCTAATGCTAATTTCCCTTGCGATTTAAAAGCAGCGTAAGCATAATCATTCTTGTAAGTACTTCTCTCTAACCTTTTTTCTAATTTCTCTTTCAATGCCTTTCTCCTATCATCAGTATGCCCTGTAAAGCTCTTTTCTAAAGGTGTAAGCAAGCATGTCACGTTGTCTTTGTGCGCGTATGCAGTTCCAAATGTTAGTGTTGGTTCAAAGAATCCTATAACTAGTACTATATCATGTTCTATAACTACTTTACTCAGATATCTAATAATAGGAACACATGAAAACACGCCATCATGATTGGAATAAAAATACTGTGTATACTCTTGGTTATAAAATCTTGTTATTAGCAAACTACAGCTTATTCCATAAGTTAAAGGAAGACTATGGTATGTAACCCTTCTTCTACTGATGAAGGAATTTGCATACACACAAGGCAATTCCTTGCATCCATTGTCTCAACATACTCACTCAACAAGCGATAGAAAACATTAGAAGAAAGCTCTCCTGGAGCATTAGTATAGTCACGCAAGTACTTCTCATCTAACTTAAACCTCTCTAAAGGTGTTAGTGTAGTATATTTCGGGAGCAGCAGTAATAGTGGCTCTTTTCATATCATGAACAGACAATCCCACAATCATTATTATAAACATTATTCCACACATAACTGCCAACCCAATACTTATGTATGTACAGCGCCTAATATTTCTATCTTGGTTATTTAGCCCAGCCATGACCTGTAAAGAATCAGAAAGCAGAAGTAACTCTTAAAAAGTGCATCAAAAATCTAAAAATGAAGGAAAAATTATTTTCTCACAGTTCAGTTTCACATTCAGGAACCCTTTTTCCTTTGTCAAAATCGATTAGCAGCTTGTCACATCTTGTTTTCAACTGTCACATCACGTTATCAATGACTCTTTCGGTTTTATTTCAAACAGTCTCTTTCTTAAGTTTTTCAGATTAGCTCAATAATTCAGCTCCTTGATCACTTTCAGGTTACATTAAAATACTGACTCAGAACTTCTCTATCAAAACAAAAAGACATAAACTCATGTTGTCATTCATTGGTTGTTACATGTGCCCATTCAGGACCTGCGTATCATTGACTTGCTATTCTCTTTCTTTTCAACCTTCGATCACCACTTAATTCTCCTTCACTCAATTCTTCCTTTCTTGTAGTATCCACTTCTTCCTCTATTGTTTCATTTATGACCTGTTCTTCCCAATCGGCGATTCAGGCCAATTATCTCCTTTTCTTGTTCCTTCTGTGAATGTTCTTCTCAAGTTTGGACTCTTCTCTTTCTCTTTCTCTATGGTGTTTTCTCTTGATGGACTGGCAATGGGTTCCAGAGGAGTCAGATCACTTTGACTTTGATCCTTCTCAACTCTTTCTCCCTCTTGGTCTGGTACTTGCTCTGTCTGCTTTTCAGCACAGTCTGCTTCTGAGAGATCCTCTGCTGAGTTAGGTTCTCCTGCTGTATCTGTCGAGATTGGTTCTTACGCACCCTCCTTCTTCACTCTTGTCTCTTTCAGGGATAATAGAGCCATTTTCCACAATTTCTGGTTCAACTTCAGGCTCTATTGGCTCTTTTTCTGACTCAGGTGCGGCGACCTGTTTCCCTGTTGTTGGTGCTCTCAACAACGCTTCTTCATGATCTAGTGGATATACCAGTCTCTTTGTATGGCTCACGTGAATCCAGTTCAGGAGTCCGGCGCACTTCACAGCTGTCGTAGTTGGTAAGGACCCCTCCAACACGGCTCCAAACAAGTCTTGCGCACATGTTTTTCTGACAACGACCCAGTCTCTGGCTCTCAGATTGTGACCTGGATCATGAATGGGTGGCAGGGAGGTGGCCTACACCTGCTGAGAGAAAGAGCAAACCACATCAGCCAGACCCTTGCAGTAGTCCAACACCATATCATCTGTAATGTTTACAAGTGCATTGGCTGGAACTGCTGGTAATCTCATTCCTCTGCCCATGAGGATCCCATGGGGCGGCAGCCCTGTCTTCCTGTCAGGTGTGTTTCTCATCGACATCAACACAAAAGGCAATGCATGTTGCCATTTCAGATTTGTAGCTGCACACATCTTGGCAATTCTTAATTGCAGGGTACCATTCATCTGTTCCAATAGTCCTGATGCTTCAGGGCAGTAACTACAATGCAACTTTTGCTCAATGTTTAGTGCTGCACATAAGAGTTTAATCACCTTGTTATTGAAGTGAGTCCCCCTATCTGATTCGGAAGAGATCAGAAACCCGAAACGTGGTATCAACTCCCTAAGCAACAGCTTTGCTACTGTGAGACTGTAATTTCTTCTTGTATGGTATGCTTTAATCCAGTGGCTAAAGACACACACAATCACCAACACGTACTTCAAATCTCCACACGCATGCATTTCAATGAAATCCAATTGCATTCTGCTGAATGGTCCTCCTGCTCTTCGAAGGTGGCTCAAGTTCCCCACTGTCTCTTTTCCCAGGTTTAGTTGCTGACAAACTATACAGCGATGACACACTGCCTCTGCTGCCTGCCTGAATTTAGGGGTAAACCAGTCAATCATGAACAATCTAACCATCGCAACCCTCCCAATATGGGCCTGTCCGTGATAATTCCTGGCCGTCTGGGACAGTAAACTATTTGGCAGAGCCATCTGTCCCTCCTCAGAAACCCAAATCTCATCAGGTCTTTGATCACATTTATATTTTACCCTGAGTCGTTTCTCTTCCTTATCAATGTTACTCTGCAATGTTTTCAACTCTTCCAAAGTATCGATCACTTTCAATGCAAAACTTGTACATGTATTGTCTTCTTCCGTCATCAATTCCCACTTGTCTTTGAACGATATACAGTTCAATGCGCAAAACCTTGTGACTTGATCTGCATATCCATTTCCCAGTAAGATGTAATCTTGGGCCTTTTGATGTGCACTACATTTTACCAAGGCAATTGATTCCGGTAACTGTATTGCATACAACAATTCCTTTATCTTGTCACCATTTCTTACTGGTGTACCAGTAGAGGTCAGGAAACCTCTTTGCGACCACAATTGACCAAAATCATGAACAATTCCAAATCCATATGGCTGTCAGTATAGATTGTGACACTCAGTCTCTCAGAAACATGGCATGCTCTAGTGAGAGCCACTAATTCTGCCACTTGTGCAGAATATACACCTCGAAACCAGGAAACTTCCAAGGTACCTGTGATTGTGCATACAGCATATCCTGCTCTCAATGTCCCTGTCCCATCTTTGAGACATGATCCATCAACAAAGATAATTTGATCATTTTCTTCCAATTGTGTATCTCTGATATCAGGCCTTGGTTTTGTGCACAGCTACCTGAAGACAATCATGCTCGGTGTCATCCTCTTTTTCAAATTCAACAGTATCACTTGGAAGTAATGTTGCTGGGTTCAACACTGTACATCTTATCAATGTTACATTTGGAGCACCTAATATGCTCATCTCATACCTTGTCAGTCTTTCACCCGTCAAATACTGTGTTTTCGTCCTTGTCAGTAAAATCTCAACAGAGTGTGGTTCCATTACCGTCAAAGGATATCCCATCACTACTCCCTCACATTGAGAAAGACTTTGACCAACTGCAGCACCTGCATGCAGGCAACCTGGTAAAGTTGCCTAGACTGGGTCCAAAGTAGCTAAAAAATAAGATACCGGGTGATAAGCACCTCCATGGACCTGTGTCAAAACAGACAAAGAACAAGTATCACGTTCATAACAAAACAATGTGAATGGCTTTGGGTAATCAGGCATTCCCAACGCTGGAGCGCTGCAAAAACTCTCTCTCAACTCAGTGAACGCTTTCATCTGATCCTCATCTAATTTAATGGGGTCAGTAACGTCCTTATATGTCAGCTGCTGCAACGGTTCGGCAATCTCAGCAAAATTTGGAATCCACTGTCGACAATAACCTACCATTCCCAGAAACATTCTGACATCTCTCTGTGAAGTCAGGGGTCTTCACCGAAGGATCATTGTAATCCTCTCTCTTGAGATTCTCCTTGACCCTTTCTCAATCAGGTGTCCCAAGTATTTCACTGACTTCAGACAATACTGTAATTTCGAATGTGACACCTTATGTTTAAACTTTCCCAAATGATTCAACAGGGCAATCGAGTCAAAGTTACACTTGTCCCTTGTCCTGGACACAATCAGCAAATCATCAATGTACTACACTAGAGTCGATTGGTACGGTAGTTCCAATGACTCCAAATTCTTTTTCAGAATCTGATTGAACAGAGATGATGACTCCGTATACCTTTGTGGAAGTCTGCACCAGCTGTAGACTCTGTCTAGAAATTTGAAACTAAAAAGAAAACTGACTATCCTCATGAAGAGGCACAGAAAAGAAAGCTTGTGACAAATCAACCACTGTGACCCACTCTGCATCGCATGAAATCTGAAACAGTATCACTGCTGGATTTGGCACTACAGGACAACACGTTTCGCAAGTCCTTCACAATGCGTACTTTCCCACATGGCTTCTTTAAGCCCAATATCGGTGAATTACGTGGACTGCTCAACACTTCTTTCAAAACCACCTGTTTCAGGAAATCTCCAATTATTTGTGCCACTTTCATCAGGACATCTTGTGCCATGTTATACTGTGGAAGCTGTGGAAACACTAAATTCGGCTTCAAAGTGATCTTAATTAGTTCCACTCCCTTGATCAAACCCACTTCTTTACATGTCAGGTCCCACACATTTTCCTGCACTGTTCACTGTGAAACTGCATGCAATTCTTTCACAGTAAACATTGGGAAAAACTCAATCAACTGGTACTCTTCATTAACATTTCAGTTCACTGTTTCAGATGTCTGTTCTTCCTCATCATCGCTATCAGTCTGAACCTCTATTTCTGAATTCGAACAACTAATGGAACATTTTGTCTTGCACAACAAATCCCTTCCCAATAGAGATACTGGTCTTGAGTCACAGA